>NW_027202638.1:230000-1430000 GCF_024711535.1 Dipodomys merriami
AGACCCTGCTTGACCTGTGCAGGAGCTCTGCTTCTTCCATCTCCACAAGCCTTCTGGAAGTTCTATCTAAGATAGAAGATAACCTTGTATGCAGAAAGAGAGACAGACAGACAGACAGAAGAGACAGAGACAGAGCCCACAGAGAGAGAGAGAAAGACAGACAGATAGACAGACAGAAGAGACTGGGACAGAGTCCAACAGCCAGGATGGGGCTAGGGATATGAAAAAAGAGAGGGAGTCAAAGGTCATGACCTTTGACTCTTCTATTAGAGTTGTATCCCAGTGTGTGCTGAGATGCCTCAAAGGGAAAAAACAAAAAACAAAAAAAGTCAGCAGAGCCAAGACGAATTTTGAGACAAGGAGTTGGATTCTGGAGGTGGCAGGGAAAGAAGAGTGAGGGGGCGAGGAAGAGAGGGAGAAGGAATTTGGCAGGAATTTGGTGAACTGAGGGCAGGAAGCAAGTCAACAACTGACTCACAACTTTTGCCTTTTTAGGCTCGAACCATCTCATTGTGGGCTGAGACAGGGTGCCGGAGTCCAGCTCTGGACCAGTACCTCCCCCACCTCAGCTCCTGCAGCCGGCGGCCTTTCTCTCAGCAGCTCTTTCATGCCCACCTTCCCATCAGCTCTGTCCCTGAAGTTACCTTTTCCCTGGGGACTTCCATTTGGGATCTGCAGACCATATGCAGGCAGTAGCCTTTTTTCTTTTTCAGACCCTTTGTCTGGGGAGCACCATTTGACATGTTTGTGTTTGTGCATTAGGAAAATAGGAATAAGCTTATAGAAAATCCATCCTTGAAAGAACAAGACTCAACAGAATGCTTCTTGAGTGGGACACTTGGGTTTGGCCTGGCCCCCGTGGGTCCCTAAAGATGAGCCTCTCACTCAGAGCTAAGAAGTAAGATCAAATCTGCAGGTGGGTCAGCTGAGCAGCTGGAAGTAGTCAATAGAGGTGTCAGATAAGAGAGGGCTAGTAAGGTTCCAGGGTCCTGGGAAGTATCTGAGGAACAGTGCTAGGTCCTACAATGGTTCATGGCTGAGCTGAGTGGACTGAGGCTGAGCCAGACATGGAGGCCCATGCCTGTAATCTCAGCGACTTGAGACATAGAGATCAGGAGGATCAAGATTTAATACCACCCCAGGATTTTTTTTAAAAAAAGGAAGCATTAGTGGCACACTCTTATACCAGAGGAATAGGTAGGAGAATTGTGGGCTGAGGGTGGTTCATCAAAAGCATAAGACCCTACTGAAAAATAACTAAAAGAGCAGAAAAGGACAAGGCATGGTTCAAATGGTAGAACACAGTCTCTGAATTCAAACTCTAGTGCTGCCCCCCCCCAAAAAAAATTGAGTGAGCAGATTTGGAAGACTACATGGCATTTGTTCTGATTCTCAATGAAATCTGGATATAAAATAGTTGGAATTTCAAGTTTTAAGGTTACCATATTCAAGGGAGGAGGGAGAGAGGGACAGGAAGCAAGAACACATGTGAGCTTGATTGATCTTAGAAGCTGCTCTCCTGGGACCAGATGATTTTAGCTGCCCAGAGCTTCAGAAATGGCTTCTCCCCAGGGCTCAACCACGCCTCCTTTCTCAGGCATCTCAGAGCTGATACACTGCTTCCTGTTTGTTCCCTGACCAACAAGAGCTTGGCAGAAATCCCACCCCATGTGCTTCCAATGATTTGTATGCTTATAACCTCCCTTTGGTGGGTTCCCTTCGAATGGTGTGCTAACCACCTTGTCTTCGAGCCCTGTAGTGCACATTTCATTAGCAATAAATGTCTGTCCGGCCTGTGCCCACAGCTAATGGCCAGGCATCTTGTGGGAAGAAATTTCGGATGGTTTATTGATGGAGAGATTTAATGCCGCCCCAGTGCCTGACCACAAGGGCTTTAGGGAGACTTTAGGGGTAGATGTTCATTTCCAGGATGTACTTTGGGGTCTCCAGGTCACCTCAAGAGCTTTCCCATGGGAGTCCCTAACACTATGGTGTTTGATTTCTCACCCAGAGCCATCCTTTCTCCCACAAGGTTGTATCTCTTCACCTATTACAATAAAAAGTCAGGAGACAACAGATCTGTAATGGAGGATATATTTTTCCTTAATAGATTTGACGCCAACAGACAAAAGACCTTTGTCACCTCCAAAGGAACCTTCTCTGCGTCAATCTTCTTCATGGTCTTCCCTTTCATCTTCTCTGCCTTCTTCTTCTTCGTCTTCAGCTAGTATCTTTGGGCACACTGCAGAGGATTCCTCCTCATCTCAGGTAAGTGTCCCTGAGGGCCCAGTACAGGGGCTAGGAAGGTGAGCTTCCTGCGCTCCTCCCACCTTCCATGCTTGACTCTGCATTCTTAGTACTCCTCAGTCCCCTCTGCTGGGGAGAAGCTCTACGGAGGCCCACTGGGCCTTCTTCACCTGGACCTCTCATGAAAGCTCATCCTGCTCCTGTTCCTTCTCAGCCACGCCAGAGGACATGATGACCCCTTCAGCAATATTTTGGGACATGGGCTCTGTTCCAGGTCCTGTGCTGTGTCATGCTTTGTCCTTGAGAAACTCGCAGAGGGGGTTGAGGAGCTGAGGATTGACAGGCTCAAAAGGCAAAGGTGCCTCAGGTAGCACCAAAGGACCTTGAATAGAAAATGGCATTATTGATTTGCACACTTGGGCTCTTTATTTCTTTGTGTGTGTATATCAAGCCCCTATTACCTGCCAGACCTGTTCTAGGCTCTGGGAAATAGAAGGCTCAAAATAGGAAATACATGTGCTCTTATGAAACTCCTATAACCTGCTCCATTTGACACCAGAGCAACCACTCCTTCCAGAGTCTACTTATGTCTTTCCTTTGTCAAAGGAGTTCTTGCTTGCAGGAAATGACTCATTTCTTAATGATGTAATGTGTGACATTAGAAGGGGCATTTGCAGGTTCTAAAGACCATCCTTTTGCCACTGCATCTCCAGCCCAGAAGGGTAACTGTTGCTCCTGACCTTAACAGACTGTAAGGGAAAGGCTGGTGTTTCTTAATTGTTGAAGGAGGTCACTATTACAGGTGTCATGTGGAAGGGACCACATTTTAGCAAGCCACGGGAGGTCTTCCTGTAGGTACCTAGCCATCTTCAGAGGCCTACCAGCCCTATGTCACTGGCCCAGGAGCTTGTGAGGAGCAGCAGCCATGCCTTTCACTCCCCACTAGCTTCCTCCTTACCTCATCTAAAGCCCAGAATGGCCTTTGATGAGTCTGGCTTTGGGGGTACAAGCAACCTCAGCAAGTACAAAGTAGCTACTTAGAATGAAGAGCAGCCCAGTATAATAGTCGTGTTAAAATTCTTTTGGGGTTTGAGTATCTGCAATCTTGAGAAAGGAAGTGGGGATATGAATTGGCATTTGCCTTCCCCCATGAATATATGAATGCTGGAATTAAAAAGAAAATAATTGCTGCCAGGTGTTGGTGGCTCACATTTGTAATCCTAGCTACTCGGGAGGCTTGAGATCTTAAGATCACAGTTCAAAGGCTGCCTGGGCAGGAAAACCCATGAGACTCTTATCTCCAATTAACCACCAGAAAACCAGAAGTGGAGCTGTGGCTCAAAGTGGTAAAGAGCTAGCCTTGAGCAAACAAACTCAGAGACAGTGCCTAGGCCCTGAGTTCAAGCCCCATGGCTGACAAAATAACATAACAACAACAACAATAATAACCATTTCTGTGTATCCTTTCTAGGTGACAGCTCATAACCCCCAATCACAGGTCTCCAGGGGTCACTGCATCCCTACTTCAATCTATCTGAGGCGAACCAAAGCCCAAGGTGCCCCTAAAGAATTTCCCCTGTATCTGCCTCATGGCCCAGTGCTGGAGCGGGCAGAATACTGCTTGGTGAGCCCAGGTGCAGACAACCTCGAAAGCCCTGCAGTGGTGGCTTCTGAGAGGTGCCAGGAAGCAGAAGCCCCTCTTGGAGGTACCAAAAGCATCCACCAAGACTCACACCCCATCAGGAAGAAGGATAAGAGCTTACCAGACCAAAAGCTATCTCTCAGGGCTGGAGAAGACCCAGCCGAAGGGAGTAACGGACCCAAGAGAGGACAAGAGGGTGGATCAGAGCTGGTAGAGGAAGGCAAGTCCGGCATGAAGAAATTAGTCCTCACTCCGGAGCAGAAGACCATGTTACTGGATTGGAATGACTCCAACTGTGAAAGCGCGGGCCTTAAGGCAAGGGAGCACATCTCCCAGGAAGGTGGCAAGAGAGGCCGAGTTCTGAAACCCATCCGCCCACTCACCCTCCCTCGGGCAGGGAAAGAGACACAACCCTGCCAGCCAGAGTCCCAGGACCAGATGCGGACCCCTGCTGTACGGGCTCCAGGGGAGCGAAGCATGCCTCCACCCAAGTCCCCCCTGCGGCTCATAGCTAATGCCATCCGAAGGTCCCTGTTCCCCAACTCTGACGGTGGAAAGAAGGGCTGGGCCAAGGCAGAATCGAAAACCATGTCCACATCCCAACCACAAGCTTGCACTCGTTCATTCAGCCTTCGGAAACCCAGTTCCAATAAAGATGGGGACCTACAGTCCCCAGGGAGACACATGGCAAGGAGGGCCTCAGCTTTCTTCTCCCTGAGCTCCCCAACGGCCAACAATGCCCACTCCATGGATCTCAGCCCTCCTGACACCACCCTGCGTACGCATAGTCTGCCCAATCGGCCATCCAAGACGTTTCCCATCCCCACAGCCTTCCCCTACAGCAAAATTGAAGATGTCCCCACGCTCCTGGAGAAAGTGAGTTTGCAAGAAACCTTACCAGGTGCTGCTAGGATTCCCAAGGCAGGAATCCCACTTTTTTCCTCTCTCAGAAACAAGGACAAATCGTTTGAGAGTTTCCTCCGAGAATCCAGACAAAGAAAGGACATCGGGGACCTCTTTAGCAGACCCCAGGGGAAAGGAACACCTGGAGACAGTGTCTCATCCCTGGAGAAACTGGCACAGCCTCTCAGGAACACCTCCCTAGGGCAGACTGCCCATCTTCCTTCTGTAGCTGGAGATGCAAGTAAGTGACTCTTCCCTAGTAAAAACATACAGTCAGAATGGGGGCAGATCCCTGATCTTTACTGTATTTAATAAAGAAGGCACCTTTCATTCAAATTCATTATAACAAAAGTAGGAAAGCTAGAAGTTGAACGCTTTAGGGGGAAAAAACAATCTTCATGTGAAAGTATACTATCAAACATATTGAATCAACTATAATTCTATGCTTCATTGACTATATTTTCTTACTAAGTTGTACACCAAATTTTGAATCTTTTAACTCTCAACCTTATTTACCAATTAGTTGTATATACCATGGTGCCACTTGCCTCATAGCTTACATGTGTGTGATTTCATAGAGCTGTCTATCTTATGGATGTGTTGTCATTTAATGAACCATTTCCGATTGCTTTGGGATAGGTATAGATACATGAATAAATTATTTTTTTTGGGGGGGGGAGTCCAGTGGTGGGCCTGAACTCTGGGCCTGGCGCTGTCCTTCAGCTCTTCAGCTCTTCAGCTCAAGGCTAGTGCTCTACCACTTGAGCCACAGCGCCACTTCCGGCTTTTTTCTTTTTGCTTATGTGGTGCTGAGGAATCGAACCCAGGGCCTCAGGCATGCAAGGCAAGTGCTCTACCACTGAGCCACCTTCCCAGCCCTACATGAATAAATTATGTACGGATATATTTTTTCATTTATATATGATATTGAATAGACCTTTTCATTGTCATCTTTAAATGATTTTACAAAGGAGTTTCAATTCAACAACTCAGTTTATGAGTACAATCCATCTGGAACAATGACACCCCTTTCATTGTTCTCTCCCATCTCTCCTAATCCCATCCATCCCCTTATTTTACCTAGTTTAAATGGACATTTAATGCAAATAGGATATAATGAAATTTTAAATGAAATTCTGAAATTAATATATCAAAATGACAGAATTGTCCAAGAGTATGGAAGCACCTAATAAAAAGCAAACCATGCTGTGGCTTCTCTACCTTGTCAAAGGTTCAGAACATTCTCATTCTCTCCCTCTTTCCCTCCCTCCATGTGTCCCTCTCTCCCTCTCTCCCCTTTCTACCTCTCCTCCCTCTCCTCCCTCTCCTTTCTCTCTCTTTCTCTGTCACAGGACTTAAACTTAGGGCCTGGGCACTGTCCCTGAGCTCTTTTGCTCAAGGATAACACTCTACCACTTTGAGCTACAGCACCACATCTCATTTTCTGGTAGTTAATTGGAGATTAGTCTCACAGAATTTCCTGCCCAGGCTGGCTTTGAATCATGATCCTCAGATCTTGGCCTCCTGAGTGGCTAGGATTACAGACATGAGCCACCAGCTTGTGGCTCCGAATATTCTTCTTAGAGACAGTTCCAACTTTCATACTGTTTCCTTTTTGGTTGTTGATTCTACTATTTCTAGCATTGAATAATTCTGATTTTCTTTAATTTTTTTAAACTTGTTATTTTCTTATTTAACTTTTGTTTGGGAACTTTAGTTTTCAAATAAGTCATTTTCTTTGAATCCTTACCCCACTCAAACATCCATATAAAGTAACAAGAAATTTCATTTGCAGCCAAATTTGGAATAAGTACAGGTTGGAATACAGTTACTTCTTTAAAATTATGTCATAAAATTTAGTGTGTTGTGTGCTTTTTCTTTTTCTTTGCCAGTACCAGGGCTCAAACTCAGGATCCTGCCTTTATTCAGCTTGCCTTTTCAAGGCTAGCATCCTATCACATCTTCATCATACTTTTTGCTGGTTAATTGGAAATGGAGTCTCACAGAGGTTTAGGCCCAGGCTGGCTTTTAACTGTGATTTTTCTAGAACTCAGCTTTCTGAATAGCTAAGATTACAAGCATGAGACACCAGCCTCAGCTATGTGTTATGCATTTTTGATAATCAAGACATTCACATGATTTTAAATTAAAAGGTGTAACAAGGTTTGGTGGTGCTCATTTATGACACCAGAACATGGGATGCAGAGCTACATAATGAGACCCTGTCTGAAATTTTTAAAGAGGGAAGGGCACAAAATTTAAAAGTCCTCCCTCCCTTTATTGTCAGTGGCCATCTAGACTTTAACCCTAATAATAGACATTATCACTAGTTCTTGTAAATAGAATTTATTCCTGTAGAAGAAAATTTGTATTATGGTACTCTTCTTGTATTCATGAATGGTACATACCTTTTTTGTGCTGTAAATTTTATTGTGGCAACCATTAGTACACAGGCGCTTTCCTCCTTCACTGTCCAGCATTCTACATGACATAGACATATCATGATTTATGCAGTCAGTCCCCCATGCTGCAGAGTTTATGACTTCAAACTTGTGGTTATTGCAAGCTGTGCTACAATAATTGAGTGTGATGGTACATACCCTGGGAATCCCAGAAGTTGGGATGCTGAGGATCTCAAGATAGAGACCAGACTGAGCTGCATACAGAGACCCTGTCCAAAAAGAAAAAAAAAAAAGGCTAGGCCCCCATGACTCATACCTGATGCCCTAGCTTCTCAGAAGGTTGAGATCTGAGGCTCACAGCTCAAAGACAGCATAGGCAGACAAGTCTATGTGGTTCAAGTGATAGAGCAATGGGGGAGCAGAAAAAAAAAAACTAAGCAAAAGCAGGAGATCCTGAGTTCAAGCTCCAGTACCAACACACACACACACACACACAGAGAGAGAGAGAGAGAGAGAGAGAGAGAGAGAGAGAGAGAGAGAGAGAGAGAGAGAGAGAGAGAGAGAGAGAACTTAAGACATGTGAGTTGGGAGCTTTGATGGATAGCATCAATGGTCCTCCCTCCCATTGCTGCCTCACACTTCCAGCATCTGAGAGTAACTGCCATTTCTGCACCAGCACAACACAACCAGGTACAACCCTACACCCCAACTGCTTTGCTTGTTTTTTTTTCTTCCTATTTTTTAATTTTGCCAATCTGGTAAGTAAGATGTAGATCTTAGAATAGTTTAAATTTCATTTTTAAATTTAGTTTTAAAATCATTTAAATTTTAGTTTTAAATTTCATTTCTCTTTTTATAAAGCAGCTGAGCATCTTTTTTTATGTTACAGTTATTCATATTTCTTTCTTCTATGAGCTATTGCTTCTGCCCTTGGTCCAGCTTCCTCTTGGTTTGATGGTATTTTTTAAGGCTATCTAAGGACTATTTCTTTTAAAAGCGGATTCAGTACTTTTGTGATAATATGAGTCATAATTATTTTTTCCAGTTTCTTGTGTGTTCTACTTTGTTTATGTAGGGTTTTGTTGCATAAAAGTTTAATTTCTGAGTCTTATATAATAGTTTAGAAAGAGCTTATTCCAAGTTCATAGAAGAATTTCCTTTTAGTTTCTTTTGGGAGTTTTCCTTGTTTTTAATATTTTTACATTTTAATATCTATAGGAAAAAATAGCCTAGAATAAAGTATAAGGTATGGATCCAGCCTTATTTTTTAGATGTCCCAGTGGTTGTTCTAGTTGTTCTAAAATAATTTAGTGGATAATACAATTTCTTCCTTCCTGTCTTCCTTCTTCCTTCCTCTCTTCCTTCCTCTCTTTCTTCCACCCTTCCTTCCTTCCCTCCCTCCTTCCTTCCTCTTTTTTCCTCCTCTCTCTCCCTGTCTTTCTTTTTCTCTTTGTCTTCCCTCCTTTCTTTTCTTCCTTTCTTTTTCTCTATTTCTCCCTTCCTTCATTCCTTTTTTCTTTCTTTCTCTTTCTCCCTCTCTTTCTTTCTCCCTCTCTTTCTCCCTCTCTTTCTCCCTTTCTTTCTTTCTTTCTCTTTCTCTCTCTCTTTCTCTCTTGGTCTCTCTCTTTCTTCCTTCCTTCCTTCCTTCTTTCCTTCCTTGCTTTCTTGTTTTTCTTGTTTGGTGCTAGTACTGGGGCTTGAATTCAAGGCCTCAAACTCTTGCTTAACTTTTTTGTTCATGTCTGGTACTCTGCCACTTGACACACAGCTCTGTTTATGGCTTTTTACTAGTTAATTGGAAATAAGAATCTCATAGATTTGTTTGCTTAAGTTGATTTTGAACCTTAATCCTCAAATCTCAACCTCCTAAATAGCTATGATTTTAGGCACATATCACTGGCATTGGGCTCATTTCTTTTTTTGTGATCCCTAGAACTAGTTAAAACTTTTCATCATGTTAGTCTTGCATTATTAAGTTTCATCATTTTAGTCTTGCATTTTTCTTAATTTTGTTGCTACTATAAGCAAGATGTTTTCTAGTTTCTTTCTTTTGTTTGTATATATGGAAGTTATTGCCTTTTGAGAGTGATTTTGTACCTGTTGGTTGTACTGCATTCTTCTTGTTTGTAGGAGTTTTCAGTGAGCTCCCCTGATTATCCCCATATGTGCATTTATAATTTCTGCAAATAATAATTCTACTTACTCCTTTTGAATTTAAATTTATTTTGTTTCATTGACTTGTTTCCAGAGTCTCTAGGACAACATGAAATAAAAGCAGTAAAAAATTGCTTCCTTATTATATTCAATTTCCTTATCGTAGTTCTCATCTTAATGAGACAGCTGCTAGGATTTTCCAATTTCTGAGTAGCTCAGATATAGTTTATCACTTTAAAGAAATGGCTATAGGCCCTATTTATATTTATAATAAGAGCATTTTTAATCACATATGGATATGAAATTTGTTCAATAACTTTTAAGCACCTTTTGAGATGTTTGATATTTGTTTATCATTAGTTTAGTGTTGTACACTTACTGATATTAGAAAGTAGCACTGTGGCCCAGAGTGGTAAAGCACTGGTCCTTAGTGAAAAAGCTCAGAGAAGGGGCTGGGAAGTTGGCTCAGTGGTAGAGCGCTTGCCTTGCATGCCTGAGGCCCTGGGTTCGATTCCTCAGCACCACATAAGCAAAAAGAAAAAAGCCGGAAGTGGCGCTGTGGCTTAAGTGGTAGGGCGCTAGCCTTGAGCTGAAGAGCTGAGGGACAGTGCTCAGGCCCAGAGTTCAGGCCCCACAACCGGACCTAAAAAAAAAAAAAAAAAAAGCTCAGAGAAACCTAAGCCCTGAGCTCAGGGACAGCTAGGCCCTGAGTTTAGGTCCCACAATGGACAAAAAAAAAAAAAAAAAGAAAGAAAAGAAAGAAAGAAAGACAGAGATTTACTGATATTGAACCATCCTTGCATTTGTGAAATACATATTTTGATGAGATGTCTTATTATTTTAATGAACTTTCTAATTCTGTTTGGTGTTCTTTTATTAAGATTCTTGCATTAAATTCATAGGTAAAATTGGCCTACAGTTTATATCATATTTATTTACATGACTTATTTGTGCTGATTACAGTAAGTTGGGATAAAGATTTTTTTTCTGATTTTATTTTGCATTCCTAATTCATTATGAAATACTGTGCTTTCTTGGCATAGAACATTAGAAGTATTACATTTCTTTCAGATGTTCTAAGCTGTCTCCTAAGAATGTTTTAAAGATTTTAACAAACCTATCTGATAAGATTGATCGGTCTCCTTTTAGTTCTTGGTCCCTTACCATACTAGTAACTATGTACACACACACACACACACACACACACACACACACACACACACACATACACACACACACACACACCACACACCACACACACACACACACACACTGACAGTTTATATTCAAATTTAATTTTTAACTTGTATGTGTGCCCTTCCATGCAATGGAGAGAGTAAATGGTATCCTTCTTATTCAAATGAATGTACCTCAGGAAGTGGCGCTGTAGCTCAAGTGGTAGAGCGCTCGCCTTGAGCTGAAGAGCTGAGGGACAGTGCCCAGGCCCAGAGTTCAAGCACCATGACTGACAAAAAAAAATAAAATAAAATGAATGTACCTTAAATTTACAATAGCTTTAATAAGAACTAGGCTAAAATTTAGCTTTATTGTTACATGTAACTTTTCAAGTAAACTAAGGGTATACATAAACTAATAGTATTTAAGCAATTTGGGGTGCTAAATGATTTTACCCATTTTATACAAACAATTATGTTATCATAACAATTATGATAATGCTAGTTATTATTCTTACATGTAATGGAGGCAAGGCATCCTGAGAACCTTTTTTTTAGTGGTACTAGGATTTGAATTCAGGACCTTGAGCTTTCCAAGCTAATGTTCTCATCATTGAGCTGTGCTTCCATCCCTTTTTTTCCATCAATATCTTTGATTTCATTGAGATAAAAGTTATATAACATAAAGTTAGTCCCCTTTAAAGTTAGCTATCCAGTGACATTTAGTACATTCATACTGTTGCCAATAACAAATTACCTCTAAGTGAACATTTTGCCACCCCATGCCTGTTATCTGTTTTCTTAGGTTATTTTTTGTTTGTTTATTTGTTTTAGGAGGAGGTTTGTGTGAGTCTGCCAGGACCTAGGCAGTGTCCCTGAGCTTTGTCATAAAACTAGTGCTCTATTACATGAGCCACAGTTCCACTTCTGGCTTTCTGCTGATTAATTTTTAATTGTTATCATAAAGGTGATGTACAGAGGGATTACATCAGGTAAAGAATATATTTTTGGCCCGTCTTGTTTTTTATTGGCTATTTTTATGATAGAGATTCTCTTTCTACCCATTTATGCACCTGAGCCATGATCTGCTTCTTATAATGACTGAAGTCACAGGCATGTGCCATGCATCCATACCCTCTGTGAAGATGGACTCTCTCAGACTGTTCTGTGTGGGCTGGCTGGAATGATGATCCTTCCAAGCCCAGCCTCCACAGATACATACCATCATGCCTAGATATGGGTTGAGAAAAGGTCTCATAAACTTTTCTGCCTGGAATGGCCTTGAATTACAATCCTCTGGATGTCAACATCCCAAGTAGCTACCACTGCAGACATGAGCCATCAGCTCCCAGCCTAGGAACATATTTTTATGTTGGTTTAAAGTTCTTATTGCATTGTGGCAAACATCAAGTCTACAACTGATGAAAAAAAAATTTGAGACAAAGTTTCACTATGTAGCCTAGCATAGCCTCAAACTCTCAGTCATCCTGCCTCTGCCTTCTAAGGACTGGGAATATATGCACGAACCACCATGTTCAGCTTTAGGAGTTGATTTGTTTGTTCATTTGTTTACTTTAAAAATCAAATGGTTCAATTTTGTGGTGGACAGAATTCTAAGAGGGTCACCCTAGCATACTTGCCCTGTATAAACTCAGATACTAGAATATACTGATGATGAAAATATGATAAAGTTCACTCCATCCTGTGATTAGGTTAGGGGCTTCGCAAATATAATCAAGTGCCAAACCAATTGACTCTGCATTAATCAAAAGGGAGAACATCGTGGGTAGGCCTCATTGATTCAGACGAGCCCTTAACAAGGGAATGAGCACTTAACAAGGACTTCCTGAAGTCAGAGATTAGATTCTAAGCCTGAGAGTCATGATTCTGCTGTTGTGAGAGGACCATGGACAAGGAAGGCTTCTAAAAGCTAACACTGGCCTGCAACTGACAGCCAGAAAGAAAGCAGACCTGGGCCCCACACTTACCCCAAAAGGAATATCTTTTTCCTTTAAGCATCTCAAAACTAAAAACAAAAAACAAAGACTGAACACTGAAAGTTCAAGTGTATTTAGTGGCCAATGAATGGGAGAAGTGGCAGTCTAGCTTGAAAACCAACTTCCATACCCCTTGGAGGTGAAGAAGTTATGAGCATGGTGTGAAAGAAATGAAGGGAAGAGAGGGGCTAATGAAAGGAAGGAATAGTTGTGTCTTCTGTGGGAACTGTGAAGAATTTCCCAGGAATTGGGCCCTACATCTGTTCCTTCTTTCTTTCGTTTTTCCTTGCTGTGGTTTTGGCAACTGTCCTCTGTCATGGTGGGGGGATTGGGGGGGAGAAAGAGGTGTCATTCACCATACAGGAAAGATTATAAGGACGTTGGACATTGTGTAGTAGTTACTCTGGCAGCTATTTTAGATCTACCGCAACCCAAGAAGGAATGTCTTGCCTTTAGACAGTCTGTCCTTAAAAACAAGCAGAGTAAAAATTCCACCAGGTCACCTAGGTAGTGCCCTGGTTAATAAATTCTGCCAACAAACTGAATTGAAAGAAGACCCTTAGTGACAGATGTGAACTGCACCCCCATCAGGACCTTGAAGTGAGCCTTGGGAGACCCCACAAGCAGGGAATCTGTAACTAGAGGGCTAGACAGCAAGTCTGACTCTGGGGGTTCCCACATGCCAAGTTTGGCCACTCACCCTTATATACGTCAAGTACAGAGATGAGTCATGATGAGGGCAGATAAAGGAGATTTAGTGGGGGATGGCAATGTGGTGAGAAGCAGAGTAATTACTTTGGCCCATCTTTGGGGTATAGACCTGAGCTTTAGGTTTAAATAGAGAAAAGAATTGGGACAGAGGGAGAAAGGTATGTATAGTTATTAAACAGTGTCAGGCAAAATGTGGCCTGGTTGATCAGTATGGAGTGGTTCTGAAGAAATTGTTGTCATGGTCATTACTTGAAGGGAGCAATTTGGCCATTGTTGCCTAGGGACCAGTTTAGACTCTAGTTACATTGGTCCTGTCCTCCTTGGATTTTAAGGTGATTAATTTGTAAAGTGACTTTAGTAGAGAATGGCTCAGCACAAAGAATGCAGATACAAGATGGATTCAGTGATGCTAAACTTTCTTCCTGCTTTTAGCTACCTTTTGAGTATTTGCAGGCCAAGCGAGGAAAAGCCATGCTTTTCTGACCACTTGTTGTACATCTAGTTGGCTCATGACTGGACTTCTGGCCTAAAGATCTGTAAGATTAAATTTTAAAAAGGCATTATGATAACACTATAAAATGTTCTAGTAATTTGTCCCACAGTAGAAAAACCAATACCAGCATAAACTCTTTCATGCCTGGCTTCTTTCATTAAACATTATATAGATGGATTATCTGTGTTATTTTGTATAGATGTGTTGTTTTTTCTCATTGCTATCTCTGCCCATTGTGGATGTTTCATTATTTCTGCATTTTGCTACTGGGCACTGATATTGTTTTTTGTTGTTTTCTTGTGAATTCTCATACATATCTTTCTATTGGCTATTACCAAGATAAATGAAGCTAGACAGCAGTTAAAGTGGCAAGGACAGATTTTAGTCAGGAGTGTACAAGAGGATCCAGTGTGAACTGGATTCTACTCTGATTTCTACCAAAGTGCCTAAGGCCTTTGTAGGGCTTATGAAAGAGGAAGCAAGGAGCTCAACAGAGTCAGGGAAGCAGAAATATTACACAGGTCTGGTCAGCAGACTAAGCCAGCTGAGTCTTTAGCTGTCAATTAATGAAGAGTTCTGCCTTCCTACAGACCCTGAGAGAGAGTGGCCCTCTCTTTCCTGATGATGAGTGCATCTTAATGGAAGGGCCTTCAACTTCTTGAGAGAGGTAGTGGTGAGTAGTAAGAGACACACACAGAGCTAAAAGGCCCGGAGGACAGATTCACAATTGCAAGCCCTTGGTAGTAAATATCCTAGGAACTAGGGGGGACGAGTTATCATCAGGAATTGACTAACAGAAAATTCTTTTGACAACCTTGGCCTTGGACAAGTTCTCTAATGGGGATCTAGGATCATCCTAGGTATTTGATCTTAGCTGTCAGAAACGATGTTATTATTTAATTCTTTAAAATAAGAAAAAAGGGGGCAGATTATTTATATTAATAGCCTATACTTTTATGTGTGTTCCAGTCCTAGAGCTTGAATGTGGGGCCTAAGTGCTATCCTTAAGCTTTTTGTGCTCAAGGCTAGCACTTTATCACTTGAGCCATAGCTCTACTTCTGGCTCTTTTGTGGTTAATTGGAGATAAGGGCCTCATGAACTTTCTGCACAGGCTGGCTTCAAACCGTAATCCCCAGGTCTCAGCCTCCTGAGTAGCTAGGGTTACAAGCATGAGCCTCCTGCACCCAGCTCAAAAATCTGTACTTTTTTTTGTTTGATTGTCCTGTTTCTTTGTTTGTTGTGTGTGCCAGTCCTAGGGCTTGAATTCAGGACCTGGGTGCTGTCCTTGAGCTTTTATGCTCAAAGCTAGCACTCTACCACTTGAGCCACAGCTCCACTTCCAGCTTTTATTTGTTGTTTAATTTCTAGCTTATTGCTACTATTGTCAGATGATATAATATGCATGATTTTAATCATTTGAGTTTTTTAATACCTGGTTTATAGCTTGGCCTATCACCTATTTACTAAATGTTCTATCTGTACGGAAAAGACTATATATTCTCCAATTATTGGGTGTGTTATTTTATACACACTCATCATGAGGTCAAATTTACAAATAATGTTTGTTCATATCTTCTACATCCTTACTGAATTTTTTGTCTGATTGTTCTAGTATCTGCTAAAACAACTATGTTTAACATCTCTAAAAATGTTTAAAGACCTGGCTAATTTTCTTTGGCTGGGAGTGGTGGCATGGAGACAATTCTGGGGCTTGAACTCAAGGCCTGCATGCTATCCTTGAGCTTTTGTGCTCAAGGTTAATGCTCTACCACTTGAGCCACATCTCCACTTCCAACTTTTTGGTAGTTAATCCTAGCTACCCAGGAGGCTGAGTTCCGAGGATAACAGTTCAAAGCTTGCACACATGTCTGTGAAATTTTTCCAATTAACCACCCAAAAGCCAATACTAATTTTTATCTTTTATCTTCTAATTCCTTTGTGCTGTTATTTTGGGCTTTATTTCTGTTGACTGATTTTTCTCTTGATTGTCTGGTTTCATCCTGCTTTTTTTTTTAATACCTAGCTAGTCATTGTTAGCCATCATATAGACTATGAATATTATACTGTAGAGTTTCTAAATGTTTTTATTATTTAAAGAATGTTAAATGGAGAGTAAGGAGTGTTTAGTTCATAGTAAAGTAACTTGCTCCTCACTCTGTTCCTACAAATGCTTAGTTTAAAATTTTACTGAAGCACATCCACAATACTCTCTAGTCTAGAGCTAATCTATCCCTGTTAAAATTAGACTGTTCTGTCATTTCTAATGCTTCCAAGGTCTATGCTACCCTAGCTGGGAGAACTTGAAATATCTCCCATTCGGTTAAAAAAATTACAGACTATTCAGCCTACAACTTTCCAGCAGTTATCTGTCCAACCTTGTAGAGTTTCACTCTGTGTATGTATAGCTTACTGCTAAGCAGTAGATGCAAAGAAGACTTCTATGCTTATTTCTGAGATTCTTTTTATTCTCCTGTAACTTCTTCCTCTCCAGTGTTCTACCCACACACATTCCAGCTACCTCAGTCTACCTAAACTCGGAACTTCCTTTTCAACTCATTGAATCTGTTTAGGGTCCTCCTACCTCCACAGTGGTCCCAAAAAGGCCTCTGGGCAGAAAGTTATGATTGTAGGGCTTTCCTGGCTCTCTTCTGTCCTGGCCTTTGAGAGAGTTCTCTCCTGCCTTTTGTACTGTAACTGAAAACAGATGCTTCAGATACTTTGTCCTGATGTCTAGTGCTCTGTGGCAGAAACTCAATTCCAAAATCAGTCACTCTAATAACAAGAGTGGAACAATGCTCCAGCTTTTTAAAAACTGTAAAAATGAACCCCAGAATGGTTGGTTCTGTGATTGAAATGACAAAGCAGGAAAAGAGTGAGAGGCAACCTCATCACTTTCTTCTTACCAGAGGTTGAAGAAATACACTGAATATGCAAGCATTTCCCCCCATTTCAAGATTAAATTCAATTAAAATCATTGTGGCAAATGAGAAAAGATTTCAACTTTAGGTTTATAGAAGATTAAATGGGTAGTTTTAGTAATACTGTAGTATTATTTAGATTAGTGATGATGATGGTGATGGCTATGGTGATGATGGTCATGATGGTAATGAGGATGATGGTGATGCTGATGTTGGTGATGGTGATGATGACTATGATGAAAACAGCATTTATTGAAGCCCCTCCAATGCACCACACACTGTTTGATTTTATTATTCTTCTGCACCAGTGCCATGAACTGGAAATCATGAACCTGAGAAACAGAAGGAAGTAAAGTCAACTCCTCACACTCTCAGTGAATTCTCAGTGACTTAAACCCTCTGCAGTAATTTAGTGGCCAGAACTGGGAAGCAATTTCTGCTCACCACTGATGCTGCCTCCTCCAGTCTCCTCCTGCTCTACTGCTGCTCCCGCGTCTGTCTTTACCTGAGCTTTCCCATCTGGCAAATTAAAGTGGAAAACAGAAAACTGCCTCCCTAGAGAGGCTGTTTTTATTATATACATGTTTTGCATTATTTTCCTTTGAATAACAGCATATGTAAATGTGTTCCTGGAGGTTAAAATTACCCTGATTTTGTAAAACTTGGCCTCTCCCACTGGGGTGAATAGTTGAAAATTATGGGGAGGAGAAGGCAGGCTGGAGAGAACGTTCGTTGACTTGGAATTGCTTCTCCTCCTTCCTCCCCACCCAGTACATATTTCTGTGCAGACACAAGCTGCCACCACCATGGAGGGTCAGTTTACCATCCCGGAGTACCTAGGTGGTTCTGAAATTCAGTGCCCAGAGTGGGTGAATGCAGATATTAGTCACTGACCTTGCATCAGGTTAGAATGCAAAGGCACAGATGTTCTTGCTGAGAAGAATGAAAAGCTCCTGTGGCACCTGGAACCCCTCTCACACCTGCTTCCCAGCCGGTCACAAAGGGATTTTGGCTCCCACAGGCAGGTTGCTCCCGTGTGCAGCAGTTGGCATGACCCCTCCACTTCACCTTCCACGTGGTCCCTGCATTTGGGGAGGGGGTATCCCTATCTTCCACTGCTTTTCCTGGCATTTGAATCATCACTTCAATGATGTGATAATATCTACAAGTTGGGAAAATAAAAGTGGCATTTGTTTAGCCATAATTAATGAAATATTTATGTTGCATGAGACTATGTGATAAAACCTTAGGCTTAGAGTCCTTTTGCTTCTGATTACATTTGGGATTTTTTTTCTATGACCAGACATTCTGACGCCAGCTCTTTTACACTGAGCAGATGTCATGTAGTAAAAATGGGTGCCAGATGCTGGGAGCCGCAGAAGGGTGATTTGTTTAAGAGCTGGCTCTGACTTTTTTTTTTTTTGCATTCAATTACTCTGCAGTACAAACCTCACACAAGCAGTTAGGTAACTCAGCTAAGTTCAGACACACATTTTAATCATAGATTTTGTCTCCAAATGCATTGTAAGCAACACACCATGTAAAGGGTGTTTAAGGAATTAATTGATTTCTGTATAATACCTTCTTTTTAATGTGAGGAGAACTGCAAAGCTCTTGGCAGGGATCCAGAAATGTAATTAACATGGAGGCCAGATTTTTCAGTTGCCTTTAGGTAAGGCCTCCTCCAGCACGGACAGGTGCAGTGAGGGAAAGGACAGGAGGAAAGGAATGGGGTCAGTGGGGAACCAGGAGTGGCCACTTTGGGGCACAAAGCAGGAAATGAAGCTAGCAATATGGTAAGTTCTTCTGTTCTTGTTCCAGGCTCCAAGCATACCCCTGTAAGAGCTCAGGTAACAGAAGCAGCCTCTTCTCCCTCTTCCATCACCTCCTCCTCTGCAGATGAAGAGCTCGATCCCCAGCTTTCCTCAAGGTTAAAGGTAATATCACTTGACAAATCAAACAGGGCATTAGCCCATTGGGACCATTCCCCATCCAGAGTCAGTGTTGAGACAGGCTCTGCAAATCTCATTATGCTATCTTGCTTCTGAAGGCAGCCCCTCTTTTTATCTGGAACACTGTAGGATGTTTATTTATCTCCTTACAAGAATACCTTCTTAAAGACTCGAATTGGGGAAGGGAAACAAACAAACAAACAAAAAGACATGTTTATTGAAACCATTTGGTGACTGCAGCTCTTAAAGTGGGTTTAATATGTAGCCCAACAAGCAAAACCATTGAAAAATTAAAACAAGCAGATGTGTATTTCCCCAAGGGAGGCACAGCTTCATTTAAGAAGCACAAGGGGCAGATTGCATGGAAAATGTTATGTTTATTCTAATCAGAACTATGAAATGAACCATGCAGTTGCATTAAGAGAAGGAACTTACTATTGAAGGAACTAGCCGTGTGCCCACTGGGAGGCTCTTGGTGAGCCCTCTCCACTTGATTCTAGAGAATGTTACACAGCTCTCACTTCCACTGATGAAAACAAGCACTACCGTATGTCTGTGGTATCCGTGTATCACCCACGTGGAAACACATGTCTACTTCTAAAATCCACTGTTCTTGATCCACTGGAGCTACAGCTCTCCTACTGGGACTTGGAGAGGCACAAAGGACTGAATGGCTGGAAGATTGAATGGCTGGACTTAAAATGCTTCCCAGGTAGACAGAGAAACAACTCACTGCTCTGGTAATGTTTATTTTTTGGAGCAGTGAGGATCTATGGAAGGAAGAGGAGAATCAAATTTATTTACTCAGACTCAACTTTTCCATATCTGGCATTAGGAGTTTTGGCATCACCTCAAGCCACTCAGGGGTTCCAACTCCCCATGGCCCAGCTTAGAGCAAGTCAGGATAGGCCTGGGGTGGGGGAGGAAGGGAGGAAAAGAGAGAGAGGAGAGCAAGTAAGCACAAGCCTGGGTTTCTCATTTCTAAATGTGGCCTTTTCCAATTAGTTCCACACTCAACCATAGATGAATTATGTGTTGTGTTGTGTTTATTTGGGGGATTTTCTTACTGTCCCTTGTTTCATTGAGTGCCCTAAGTTAATTCTGTATTCAAATGAGACAGACCCCAGCATCAGCCATCTGAACATCCACTCGTAGAGAACAAGAAAGCGGGGTGCCTTAGACACATCCAATAGAAAGATTGAGTGCCAAGGCAGGCTTTGCAAGTCTCATTATGAAGATCATACTATCTTGCTTCTGAAGGCAGCCCCTGTTTTTATCTGAAACACCCCAGGATTTATCTCCTTACAAGATTACCTTCTTGAAGACTCGCATTGGGGAAGTGAAACAAACAAAAAAGACATATTTATTGAAACCATTTGACTACACCTCTTAAAGTGGGTTTAATATGAATATGTGGCCCAATTAGTTCAATACTCCACACAGACAAATCGTGTGTGTTGTGTTGATCTAGCCTCACAAATAGCTCCTGCAAGCCTGGTGTGGAGCTAGTTGTCACCTCAGCTGCCCAGTAGTAATGCATGCCCACTTTTCTTGGCTTCTAATGTGATCGGCTCTTACAGGAAGGGAGTCTGGCAAAAGGATTCCTTATTTATGACTTCCCAAGGGCTCACCCTGAAGGAACAGGGAGAGGCTTTTGGCCTATGGTTTCTTTGTCTCTTCTGTCCCATACAGCTATGTCCCCAGCCAAGTGGCACAGAGCCCACGCCAGCTCAAATGATCCTTTGCACAGGAAACTGTGCAGGATATGTTCTCTCTGCCTCTGCCCTTTGCCTTGCCCTTCCCAATGCTGCCTGCCATCCCAGTCTCAGACAACAGACCTCAGTGTAGTTGCCTATCCTTAGTTCTGCCATCTTCCCACTTTTCCTTTACTGTCTCTTCTGCCTAGGCCATTGCCTTTTTCCTCACCTCCCTGTTCTCACCATCTCTGAGAATATAAAGATGGAAGCTGATATATGGTAAGGCTACCTGAGCATTCACTAATAAAGCATCCTTCTCTTTCTGTGAAACATCTGTTTAATGAAAGACAATAATTGACTTTCTTCCTCCACTCCTGGAGGGTGATAGCTTTGCTGCTGGGTAAAACCACGTGATCCTGTTGAGGTAACTCCCTCCCCCAGAAGGTTCTCATTTAGAGGGAGATAGTAATGTTCCTGTTCTATAGGACTCACCACAGGGGAAGGATCTACATGTTTATGTGCCTGTATATGCACTTGAGCTAGTACTAGGTCTTGAACTCAGGATCTTGTGCTCTTGTTTGGATTTTTCCACTCATGGCTGGTATTCTACCACTTGAACCACACTTACACTTCTGTCTTTTTTTGCTGATTAAATGGAGATAGGTTTCTCTTCCTGGGCTGACTTTGAACCTTGATCTTCAGATCTTAGCCTCCTGAGTAGTTACGATTACAGGCATGAGCCACCAGCACTAGAACCAGAGTCCTTAATGGGCTTGAGCAGTAAAAGTCCATGAGAGAAGATAATAGAAACCAGATGTAAATGTGGATGCTAGATTTAGTCTACCTGGGTTTAACTCCTGGCTTTACTAATTACTAATTGTATCCATTTGGGAAAGTTATTTAACCTTCATATTTCCATATTTGTAGAACAAGTGCAATCAGAGGAATACATGAGATGATACAGGTGACGTAATTAGTTCTGTGTCTGGCACATAGCACTCAATAAATGCTGGCATCTATTATGTAGAGTAGTGTGAGAGGAAGCGCAGAGTTACTCGCTACATGGATGAAGTGGCTCTCCATGTGGACTGAGTTAGATAATCACGGGATAACAACCATTATGGATCCCTATCACCTCTTTCTTACCTTTGCCTCTCCCCAAAGATCCCAGCTGTAGAATGGAGGATTCCCTGTGCAAAAGGCCTGGAACTCTCTCTAGAGTGATTGACAGTCCATCTGCAGGTCACCCCTAGAAACAGATGGTGTAAGGTGAGATATGTTCAGTTTCAAGAGCCAAAAGTTCTTTCCAAGGATGAAGTCGTTGGTATTCTAGATCCTAAGGAGAGGTCTAGGAAAACAAACTCATGAGAAGAATGTTGTCACTGATGATCTATAGAGGTTCTGAGGCCTCAAAGTGAGATGCTCTCCCAAGGAAGGTACTCATATCTCCAGGATGGAGTCAGAATAAGAAGCATCCTCAGAGCCCTGACACATAAGTGTTCTTAAGGTACAGTCTCAGGCCACTGTGGTTCTGACCCTCATTGCTCTGGCTGAAGGTGTTTTAGGTCTCTGTTTCCCACTTACAGATTTATAAGCATTTAATTAGCTCAACCAGTTGTTGAGGATTGCCAAAGCACCAGGCTAGCCATCACAATTTTGTTTGTTTTTGTTTTGTGGACAGGGTTTCATGATATAGTCCAACCTTATCTCAAGCTCATTGTGTAGCCCAGACTGGCCTCATACTTGTGTTTCTCCTGCCTTGGCCTGTTGGCTTGCATGCCTGTCTCTCCCAGGCCTAGCATCCCTGGGCAGTATGGTAGTAGCACCTATGTGAAGTATAATTTCTCACAGCTAAACACAACTAAACACAACTAAACACACACACACACACACACACACACACACACACACACACACACACACACACCAGCTTCCCATCCCCACATCTACTAGCCATATGTGGCTACTTAAATATATAATTAAATTCAGTATAATTTTAAATGCAATTTCTTATTTATAGCTCATATCCAGTGCTTAAAAGCCCCAGGTAACTAATAGCATCTATATCTCATACAGCATAGGTACTGATCATCTCCATAATTAACTGCCATTATTCTAGAAGCTAAGCCTTGGCTAGGAAACCTTGGGGGGAGAGCAGAAGATATAATAATGTTTTGTAAATTTCAGCCTCTTTTTTTCTCAGTCCTACTTTTTCTTCTCTGTGGGTTTTTCTAGGAGAAGAAGACACTCCAAAGAAAGAAGAAGCTGGAAAAGGCAACGAGGCAGTTAGTGAAGCAAGAAGAACTGAAACGACTACACAAAGCTCAGGTCAGAAAACAAGCATAAGATGAGTGAGTGGGCCTGGGGCCTGATCCATGGGAATCTGAATAGGAAAGCTTGGGAGCCTGTGCTGTGTTGGGGAAGGCAAGCTGGGGACAGGTCAGACTCTCTTCTCTTAGGGACAGGTTTGTAGTTATTCTAAAGGCCCTGGCTCAATCTCTAGTGAGACCCTGGGGCCTGCAGAGCCAGGTGTTGCGCTCTTAGCCATTGCCAGGTACCTTTCCGTCTGCAGACATTTGTTCTGCTAAGTGATGTTGGAGCCAGCCTGTGACCTTGAATGACATCCTCATCCCATACTATCTTTTTTTAAATATATTTTTATTGTAAAGATACTGTACAGAGGGTTACAGTTACGTGAGTAAGATAATGAGTATATTTCCTATCGAGCATTGTTACCCCTCCTTTGTTTTTCCCCCATCATCCATTGCCTCCCCACCTCCCCAACTCCTCCCTTCCCCTCCCTCCCCCAAGTTGTAAAGTTCGCTTGCAACATAGTGTCTTGTCCATCTCATTGTTACAATGGGTCAACCTTTATCCTTATTTCAGTATTTTGTTATTTCTCTTCCCCTCCCCAAATTAGAAAATTTTATACACAAGATACAGGGCACCAGAATCAAATACAGTGAAAACAGGGCTTATACCATGGGGGAAGAACACATGCAAGAAACAAAAATAATCACATAGTACATTATAAGCACATTAAAAACAACAGCAACAAAGATAAAACCTTTTGTGTCCATATCTTGGGGTTCCTTTCATTTAGCATCATCTTATATGGTCATATGTACATAGCTTTTGACCTTTTCTGCTTGTGCTAGACATATACTAGTTATTGTAAATAAGGGAAACCATGGGACCTATGTTTCTTTGGCCTGGCTTACTTCACTTAATATCATCTTTTCCAAGTCTTTCCATTTCCTAACAAATGGGGTAGTGTTATTCTTTCTGATGGAAGCACAAAATTCCATTATATAATATATATATATATATATATATATATATATATATATATATATATATATCACATTCATCTACTGAGGGGCATCTGGGTTGGTTCCATATTTTAGCTATGGTAAATAATGCTGCAATAAACATAGTTGTGCTGGTGCGTTAGTATGGCCTTGTTTGTGATTGTTTAACCCTGACTATTTTATGACCTTTGTTTGTGTATGTGTGGTGAGTGGGTCCTGAGGCTTGAACTCACAGCCTGGGCATTGTCCCTGAGCTTTTTTGTTCAAGGCTAGCACTCTGCCACCAAAGTCACACCTCTGCTTCCAGTTTTGTTTTGTTTTGTTTTGTTTTGTTTGGGGGGGGTTAATTGAAGGTAAGAGAGTCACAGACTTTCCTGCCTGAGCTGGCTTCGAATTACAATATTCAGATCTCAGCCTCCTGAGTAGCTAGGATTATAGGCATGAGCCACTGGTGCCTATCTCAATACCTTAGTTTGTCCTCTATGAGAACACAAATCTTCTACCAACTAAATGTGTGTCTTTGCTAAACTGACATCTGTTAGGGGCTGTATCCATTTTGGAATTAGTTGAAAGGATAAATATTTAGCATTTCAATTCAGATTCCTGGCCTGTGACTTCTTCCAGACATTTCTACCTAGGGTCATCTGTCCATCTCTGTAACAGACACACAAAATGAAGCAGAAGTCTGAGCATTCTCCATCTTCTGAGGACTCTGAGCATAATCAGGAAGAGCAATTGAATTTTAAGATAAGGACTTAGCATGGCCACTCACATTAATCCATGTTTCCTCCATCACTTTCTCCAGTATGCCCTTTATCTGGCCATATAATCCTGTAGACAGCTTCCTGTTACTGGAACAAAATACCTGAGGTGATTAACTTTAAAAAGAAGAAAAGGCTGGGGTAGGCACATAGTTTCATTTGGCCCTGTTGAGTTGGACCTGCAGCAAAGCAACACATCATAACCAGGAGTGTGTGATAGAGCAACATGCTTACCTCATGGGGCTCAGGAAGAAGAGAGAGAAAGGGTAAGAGCCAGAGTCTCAATACCCCCTTTAAGGACACACATCTAATGACCTAATTTCCTTCTCACTAGTCCCCACCTCCAAAAATCACCTCCCAGGAGTCTCTCTCTCCTTCTTCTCCCTCTTTCTCTTTTTCATTCTCTTTCTCTTTCTCTCTTCCAGGCCTGGGGCTTGAACTCAAGGCCTGGGAGCTGTTTCCTGACTTCCTTCACTCAAGGCTACCACTTGAGCCACAGTTCCACTTGCAGCTTTTTTGGTAGTTACTTGAGATGAGTCTCACAGGCTGTCCTCCCCCAGCTGGGCTCAAACCTCCTCAGAGCTCAGCCTCCTGAGTAGCTAGGATTACAGATGTGAGCCACCAGCACCCAGCTCCAATCTTTGGCACATGAGTCTTTTGGGGACATTCAAGATCCAAACTATAGTATCCTATAAATTGTCTCTGACAACAATGGAGTCATTTGATCTGATCTCCTTTACCTTAACTTCCCACTAGTCCAGAAGCCACCTTCACGTCAAGGACAGGGACAACTCCCAGAAACTCACCTCTATTCTCAATTTCTAAAACAGGTTTCTTCAGGACATCTCAACTTTTCCTTCTAAGAACAAAACAAGTCTTTATGATACCCATTGGCAAAGTCACCCTTTCTGCTGGCAATAGGAAAGAAGAAGGGAAGAATTACAATGGCCTTTTGAGCCCCAACCTGTTAGCACCTAAAGGGGCCATTTTTAATCTCTTAGCATTTCCACTTCAGTTTCCAAAGAACTGCCGTGGAGGCAGTAGTTAGGTTGCTTGGGCTGTGGTGGCAAAATGCCACAGATCTGATGGCTTAAACAACAGATACTTATTTTCACACAGGTCTTGGGGTTAAAGAGACCAAGATCAAAGTGCTATTGAGCTTGTTATCTGCAGGGATGCTTCTCTTCCTGGCTTGGAAACAGCTGCCCCCTCACTCAGTCCCCACATAGTTTTCATGTAGCTCTTTGACATCTTCTCCTTCTTCTCCTTGTTCTTATTTAGAGACCTATGAGAACAGGGCCCCACCCTATGACCTTGTTTAATCTTACTGATCTCCTTAGAGACCCCATCTCCTAATATAGTCACAGTGGTAGTTAGGGCCCCAACCTATCAATTGGGGGGGGGGGGAGGAGAGAAGTAACAACCTAATTTAGTCTATTGTCACCTTATTGCTGCAACTGCATAATCAGTAATGAAGTCATATAAGCCTCTCCCTTCTCTTCCTTTCTACACCATCTCAGAAAGGGATGGATTTATTATGATACAATTGTCTTTAGAAGAGACAGAGAGGAAAAGGGCATTATAATTTATAAGTAGACTTCTCATTTAGTTTAGATGTTATGTTTGGGGTTTAAATACAGCTGAGATGAGAAAAGCCACATGGGTGCTTGGGTCTCTTCATGCCTCTGCTATTGTCCCTGTGAATCCAGGCTGTGAAAATATGGGGTTCCAAAGGAAGGGAAATGAGGCAGAGTTGAAATACAGTAGAGCTGGGGCACACAGGTAGTCCGCCTGCTCAGGTAGCTGATGGTTCCTTTAATAAATCTGTCCTGCCAGGTGCAAAGTCTCTTTCACCAAAGAATAGAACAGCCTTTTGACAGCCTGGTGTTTGAGAACAGAGAAAGTTGCCAGAAATGAGAAAAACTTATATTAGAAATACTTCCGCCACGCCCTCCTCTCCCCCCCCCACCCCCCACCCCCGTCACTCTTCTTCCTAATTCTTAACACATAATTACATGATACATAAAAGAGTAAAAGCTAGTGAGGAAAATAAATGTATCTGCACACCCAAACTTAACAAGTGCTAAGGAGCATATAGCATCTTTTAATAGGTCAAACATCTGGTGTCTTGTCATCATAGCCTGCTGGTGACAAAGCCTACACTGATAGCACCCTGGGCATCAGCTGAATGCACAAGGAAAGAATCCACCCATGAGTAGCAAAGGAGAGGAGCAGAACAATCTGAAAAGAGAGCACACAAGTCCCCAGGAGCTGACCCAGGTCTCCCATGACACTGCCTTCTCGGGAGGTTACTACTACTGCTTCTGGGAAACAGAATAGGAGAACACTGTGCTTTCCCCAAGTCTGTCCTCTACTCTGAGGACTGGCTAAAGACCCAGTCACTGATCCATAACCATAGTCCAAGGCTATGGGCCCTAAGGAGTCCAGAAACCATAATGACCACCTATCTAGCCTCTTCTGCTGCTATCCGTCTTGTCAGAGGACATTGTTTGCATGTCTGCTTGGGATGGATTGAACATGTTCATAGATACCTTGTCTTGTTTTGTTTTGTGCCACTACTAGGGCTTGAAATCGGGGCCTAGGCACTGCCCCCTAACTTTTTTGCTCAAAACTAACACTCTACCACTGAGCCATATAGCTCTACTTCTGGTTTCATGGAATTTCTGCCTGTACTGACTTTGAACTTCCAACTTGAGTAGCTAGGATTACAGCCATATGTCTTTGGTAGTAGGCCTTGAACTCTGGGCCTGGACACTGTCCCTCAGCTCTTCAGCTCAAGGCTAGCACTCTATCACTTGAGCCACAGTGCCACTTCCAGTTTTCGGGTGGTTTATTGGAGATAAGAATTTCATGAACTTTCCTGCCCAGGCTGGCTTTGAACCCTGACCTCAGCCTCTTGAGTAGCTAGGATTACAGGCATGAACCACCTTGTTTATATTTGTTTATATTTCATTCTAATGGCAGGAGCATCAAGGTCTAGTGTTGGAACTGAGATGACCCCATCCAGATATCAGAGCACCACTAGCGACAGCACTTCTTTTCCCTGGAGGGTCAATGGAAGAACCTGCCCTTGATGTGGGTCCATGTGTCCTGAGTCCCTCTGTGATGTGTGACCTTGGTATTGCAGGCCATCCAGAGACAGCTGGAGGAAGTGGAGGAGCGGCAGAGGGCTTCAGAGATCCAGGGTGTGAGGCTGGAGAAGGCACTGCGAGGAGAAGCAGGTATGGCATGCCTGGAGGTCTGAGCAGCAGGTATGGGTCCATATCCACAGTCTGAGGACATGCTATCCTATCACCAGGGCAAAACAAAGGCATCTTGTCACCCTCAGAGGATCTGCCAACATGGACATGAAGTGCTGTGTCCTTATGGCTTCATAGAATAAACCTCAATATGAAACTCCTCAGGGCATTGGTCAGCCTGCAGGCCAGGTAATGGGCTGCTGGAAAGCCCAGCCTCTCTCCTGGCCTGCAGCAACGTTTCTTTGTAGCTCAGAGAAATATTTGAGTGTTCAAGCAATGTAGGGAATGAGTCACTATGGAAAGTTAGAGTCTGTATGACTTTGGGCCAGTCAGGTTATTTTAGGGAAGAAAACTTATAAACTTTCATTTTCTCACCCGAAATGTAGTTTTATACCATAGAGAACTTATATAAGGATTGCATTAAAACTATGGTTAAGCCAAGGGCTCTGGTGGCTCATGTCTGTCATTCGAGAATGATGCTAGCAAAGGCCATGAATTTCACACAGTCATAAGTACAGAAGTGTAGGAAACACTTCCACAACCTCACAAGAGCTGGCAAATGAGAACTAGAGGCTTCAGCTCCAGAGCTGCAGGCTCATTTGTCACTACCTAGCTACAGGCAGACTTTCCCTCTTTACACCTCAGTTTATTTGTGGATTGGGAGCAATGTTCATACATGGTAAGGACTAGCTGAACCAAGTGGTAGGCCTGGAGTGCTTGATTAATCAGTATGTGTTCTTCTTATTTAAACACGCTGGGCATCTTTCCTGTATTTGTTCATCTGAAGTAGGCTTGTGCCAGGTGACAGTGGCTCATACCTGTAATCCTAGCAACTCAAAAGACTGAGATCTGAGGATCACTGTTCAAAGCTAGCCTTGACAGAAAAGTCTGTGAACCTCTCATCTCCAATTAACCACCAAAAAACCAGAAATGGAGCTGTGGTTCAAGTGCTAGAGAGAGTACTAACCTTGAGTAAAAGAAGCTCAGGGACAGATCCCAGGCCCTGAGTTCAAGCCCTAAGACAGACAGACAGACAGACAGACAGACAGACAGACAGACAGACACACACACACACACACACACACACACACACACACACACACACAACAAAGAAGTAGGCTTGTTACAAAACTGATGATGCTGTCTAAGCTAAGAGTTATACAGCCCATCTCTCCAACTATGATAGGACTTTTGGCAATGTAGTATAAACTGTTCTTGTTTGATGTTTGGTAATATCATTAGGAATCTCTTGATTGCAGTGAGATATATCCAATAGAAAGGATGCCTCTCAGAAGCTACATAGACTTGCACTTTGTCCTTACCAACACATGTCAATGTGGGAAAAGTAGACTTTGACAGATGGCCAAAGAGCCCTGTGTTTAAAACTGTTTCACTCTGTTGAGGCTGGGTAGCTCTAGGAAAAAGCTTAACCTCTCAGATTCCTTATCTGAGGAACAGAAATAGTAATCCCTACATTAAAAAATCTTGTTGAGAATTAGAGTGTTGGTGAGAAAAGTATTTACCGGTCTCTACCACATGTAGTCATTTAATGAATTCTACCTAATATTATTTTACAAAAGTTAAGTTTACACACAAGACACTATTAAAGAAATACAGATGTATTGGCCAGGCGCCAATAGCTTACTCCTATAATCCTAACTACTCAGGAGGCTGAGACCGGAGGATCATGGTTTGAAGCTAGCCCAAGCAGGAAAGTTCATGAGATACTTATCTCCAGTTCACCAGAAAACTGGAAGTGGCACTATGGCTAAAATGGTAGAGTGCTAGCCTTGAGCAGCATTCTAGCTCAGAGACAGCACCCAGGCCCTGAGTTCAAGCTCCACAACTGACCAAAAAAAGAAAGAAAGAAAAGAAATATCTGTCTCCTTATTGCTTGAAATTTAAAATATAAATGTCAGATATTTAAAGCTTGTGAAAATGTCTCTCATCGTCAAAGATATTTAAAAATAAATAGAAGAAAATTATGTTGAGTCATACCTAATGAAATCTGTCCATAGAGGCATGGCTCAAATGGTAGCGTGCCAGTCAGGTAAGTTAAAACACAAGGCCTTGAATTCAAGCCCAGCATCAGCACAAAGAGAGAGACAGACAGACAGAGACAGAGATAGAAAGAGAAAGTCTGTCCAGCTGGCCATCTTTTCAAAGGTGGGCTGAACTAGCCAGAAGATGGATTCCTTTCATTCCCTTTGTATCCTTGGTAACTTAATTTCTTTGTTAAGTTTATGGCCTCTTTCTTCTTGAATGTTCTTGTGGGGGTGGGGTGACAGATGCAAATAGACAAGGGGACTGGAGATGCAGACAGATAAGTCATGCAGTGTAGCCTCCAAGGGAAGCAAATGGAAGATTCAGGAGGCAGGTCCTCCAAATGAATACTGCCTCCCTCATCATAGCATTTGTGCAGTAACAGCGCTCCTAGCTGGTTCAATAGTCTATCCAGTTCCTTTAAGAGATGGCCTGGCTGCTTAATGAATGACCGGTGCTTATTAGATTAAGTTGTATTTGAGCTGGCCTGTGCTGCACCGGTTCAAGTGATTTAATGGGAATTATTTAATAGGTATTATTAGGATAATTAGAAAATGATCACAGTTAGGCAATAACATTGAGCTCTAAAGGTTGTGAATAACCAAATTTAGAGACAGTCCTGAAACCTGGAGGAGCCAGCCACAGTGAGGCCTGAAGTCTCCTCTAATAATTACATGCAGCAGCCTGAAAGGGGCTTTTGTTCCTGGGAATTATTCATTAGGCAGCATTGAATTAGAGGAGGACTGTGCGGGGGTGCAGTCTGAGGGCCGAGATGGCTGATGAGCAAGATGAGGCTTTGATGAGCTCCTAATTGTCCCACCACAATTCCTGCTTTCTCTTTTTCCAACAGTCAGAAAGAAACTCCTCCAACTCCCACCCCCAGGATGGGAGATTTCCCCCTCCCCTCCATTTTATCCAAGAAAAGGGAACAAAGAAAAATGAAAACCTAACAATCCACCCCCAGAGAACAACCAATGCTATCTCATAGGGCGTGTGTGTGTGTGTGTGTGTGTGTGTGTGTGTGTGTGTGTGTGTGTGTGTGTGTGTGTGTGTGTGTGTGTGTGTGTGTGTGTGTGTGTGTGTGTGTGTGTGTGTGTGTGTGTGTGTGTGTGTGTGTGTGTGTGTGTGTGTGTGTGACAAAAGCATTGAATACGCCCTCTGCTCCTGGCTGCCCTGGGGATGGGTGGGGATGGGGGGGGGGGCGGACAGAGGTCCACAATAGGCAATGGCTTGATTCCCCAAGAGAAGCCCAGTTTTGCCAGGGACTCTTCTCAGTCCAGGCACAACTTGCTACCTACTGGTGTGTTGGTTGCCCATTTGGTTGATGAGTGTTACAAATCAGAGCCACGAATGTCCCAACTTAGCAGGGTGAGGAGTTCAGATTGAAATGGTCTGAACTTTCCTTTGATAATTAGAGACAGGTGAAATCTGAGGACAGGGTGCATGCATCCTCTAAGGAGTAAGAACTGATCCCCAGGAAGGGAGGGAGGGAAGGAAGAAGGGAGGAGGGCACCACTTCCTTTCCAGCTTTACCCTTAGCAGACCTTCACTCTTAGCAGCTGGTGGGCACCATTCTACCATTTTTGGAGCCTAGTGGTGGGGTTGTCCTGAAACCAAGATTGAGGGGCACAGGATGAGTGGGGCTGCCAGCAGGTGGCAGCAGGAATGCACATTATAATCAGAAATATCGAGAAAACCCTCAGCCAAGAAGTGGGAAGGCGTTGGACTTCTTCTCTGTGGTTTTCATCTTGACTCTGGCTGAGAACTCGAAGGAATGAAATTTTTCTAGTTTATGTGACAGTTGGGATTCCTTGGAAAAGCACAGGTATTAGAATGGGTTTGATTCTTTTGTGAATTTAGGACCTTAACATTTGCTAGGCAAGCACTCCACCACTTGAGCAATACTCAATACTTTTTACTTTTAATTATTTTTCAGGTAGGTCTTGTTTTTGTTTGCCACTCCCCCCACTCCCCCTCTCCCCTCCTCTCTCTCTTCCCTCCTCTCCCCCCCCCCCACTCAACATGGAAGACCTCCTACCTATACCTCCTGCTTAGGGTTAACAGATAGGAACCACCATACCTGACTTCTTTGTTGAGATGAGGTCTTGCTTTTTTTTCTGGTGTGGACTCAAAGCATGGAACTCCTCATTTGTGCCTCCTAAGTAACTTAGTTGGAATCATAGACATGGATCTCCATATCTAGCCTGAGTTTGAGTATTGATATTGCCATTGTATAGCAATTATCTCTTTGACAAATTTTCTCATTTATAAAACAGAGCTGATAGTGCCTTCCTCACCGGGATGGCAGGAATAAAAGAGTAAATGATATATTATTAATGCAATTGAAAGGTGGGGAGGGTATGGAATGTAAGTGTTCAAGGGAGTTGATTCTTTTTTTCCTTTTATAGCCTTATCATTATGAAGTCAAGAATTTCTCAAACTGAATGCATTTGTTTGTTGATTCACTCATGTTCATCTGTAAGGACATTCCCTAGATAATATGTAAGCTGGCTTCTAGAAGTCTGTATGACACATGGATTTCACAGGTGTGGTCCATGTGTGGTCTAAGTGTGTCTCATCAAGGTACTATGTGTGCTCCAATGGACAGGTCACAATGAAATTCATTGGGCATGACTAATTGATGCTAGTAACAAGATGTGGGAAAAATAAAGCGTCTCCAATTGGGCATGGTAGTACATGCCTGTAATCTCAACTAGAGAAGCAGGAGCAGGAGGATCACAACTTGAAGAGGGGGGATTCTCAAAAAAAAAAAAACTCAATATAAACTATTCTTAACCCCCAACAATACAACAATTTAGTAAAAGCAGTTCAACAATGCCAATGAGCACTATGCTTCATGGCCACACCCTTTGCCTGTGGCCATAATGTGGGCATGGATCTGGGGGAATGGATAGCCTTCCATAATTATCTTCTGAATGTATGGAAAGGCGATGAGCTCACATTACACCACCTTGCCTGTCCTTGCACGTGGTTGGGTACCGTGCTTTCACAGGGCAGGCAGAGCAGAGCAGGTAAAGAGTCCAGGCCCTCTGACCTTGAGGTATCTGATTTGCCTAGTGCAGGTGAGCATAAAAATGGAGCCACAGAAATATGTTATCATAAAACAAGCCATTGTCAGAAGAACCCTATCTTTACAGGGAATGGGCAGAAATAACACAAATCCACAGTTAATGAAGCTATCAAGGAGTCTGGGTTCATTAGCCACAACTCTGTGGGTGCTGGAAAGGATCCTGAGGTCAGGTATCCCTGAGGAATGGAGTATCACACAAGCCAACAGCAAGAGCCTCGGTGTGGTGGCACAAGTGGCCTGTTCTTAGGTCCCAGGATATGATTTCACAGGCTAGATGGCGCACCGTGAATGGTGGAAGCTGTGCCCCTGCTAAGGAGCCCAGTGGCAAGGACTCAGCAACTTTGATAGTAAGCAGCAAAAGAGCCCCACTCATCTTCCTTTCCAGAAGCCACATGATTGTGTGGAGTCAGGCTGTGGTGTTCTGACTTGTTTCCCAGAATCATCTACCTGGCTAGTTCCAGGAATGGCTCAGGATCAGATGGTGTGCAGCCTGGCCCACTCCGAGAAGAGGTAAATGGCACCCACAGTCTCTGGAAGTCTGCTCACAGATCTCTCTACCTGTGTTTGTAGCTCACTGGCCACTCTGTAGAAAGCCAGAGGCGTCTTTGAAAGCCAAGCATTGGAAACACTAAGGGCAACTTTCTTAAAGGTGATTGTTTAAGATAAAAGACAGAAAAAGAAAGAAGAAAGAAGGAATAAAAAAAAAGGGGAAGACCAAAGATACAGCAAAGTTTTAGAAAAGATGAAAGAATTCAATGAATACTAAGCTCATTAATAACGAGTTTGTCAATCATGTGATTTAACAGTCACCATATTGAAATATGAGAGGAAAATGTTATGATCTTTTCAACAGAAAAAGGAAAATCATTCACAAAATTCAGCACTCATTTGGATTACAAAAATTTTTAGTAATAGATCTTTCTTAATTTCTAAAATTCTGCAGCAAATGTCATTGAATCAAAGTGTTCTTTTTGTTTATTTGTTTTCTAGGCTAGTACTAGGCCTTGAAGTCAGTGTTTTTAGCTCTCACTTGACTTTTCATTTGAGAGTTACATTCTAGCCAGGTGCTGGTGGCTCACGCCTATCTATAATTCTAGCCACCCAGAAGGCTGAGATCTGAGGAACACGGTTAAAACTAGCCCAGGCAGGAAAGTCCATGAGACTCTTATTTCCAATAAACCACTAGAAAACTGGAAGTGGCACAGTGGCTCAAGCGGTAGAGCACTCGCCTTGAGCTGAAGAACGCAGGGACAGTGCCCAAGCCCAGAGTTCAGGCCTCACACCAACAACAACAAAAAAAAGAGTTACATTCTACCACTTGAACCACACCTCCAGTTCCTGCTTTTTTTCTGATCAGAGTCTCCCATACTCTTCTGCCTGGGCTGCTTAGAACCTTGATCCTCAGATTTTAACAGCTAAGAATATTGATAGATCTCCCAGTTCCCAGCTAGAAACATTCTTTAAAAAAAAAAAAAAAAGAATTACCAAATAGTTGTGTAAAGAGATTACAATTCTATAAGTCAGGTTATGAGTACAATGCATCTTGGTCAATGTTACACATACATCATTCCCCCCATTTTCCCCTTCCCATCCCTTCTCTCGTGTTACATGGTTCAATTTTGATATAATGTGCATTGGCTATAATGACTGCATTTGCTTGCTCTTCCTCCTGCCATTAGTGTGTCTTCCCCTTGTTTTCCTCCCCCACCCTCAAAAAAAAAAACATGTTTCTGCTTTCTGCTATTTATTATGTTAAACAGTTCATTAGTTATTCAGAGGAGTTACACCATCGGGACTCCTCCTTTAGTCAATTTGTGTGTATATGTATAAAACTTTGTATATGTTATCATGTATGTTTATATTTTTGTGCTGGTCCTAGGGCTTAAACTCAGGCCCTGGGTGCTGTCCCTGAGCTATTTATTCAAGGCTAGCACTCTACTAGTTGAGCCACAGCTCCACCTCCAGCTTTTTGTTGGTTAAAGGAAGGTAAGGGGCTCAAGGTCTTTCCTGCTAGAACTAGCTTCAAACCACAATCCCCAGATCTCAGCCTGTGGAGTAGCCACCAGTACCTGGCAAGTTTCTTAGTTCATGACTTTAAGGAGAAGATTGTTCATTTGTTCTGTTATTTGTCCTGAATAAACGCTATGTGCCACCACATGCCAGTTACCTTGAAATAAGCAGAACTAATGTACTTGGTAGCAGCTCACATTTGAGCATGGAGAGTCATTGAAGACTTTCAGTTGGGAGTGACATAATTCACTTTGCATTTTTGAGATACAAAAGTGGGTCAAAATGAATGACTACTAATTGCAGGTTGTTTTGTGTTGACTTTAGATTATTTAGCCATAGCAATGGGACTGTTTATATTTTGTGTAGGAAGAGGTCCAGGAGCAAATGAAGAAGCAGATGACAGTGGACCAGGCAGAGTGTGGAAAGGAAGGGTCAGGTAACTGGGCTGTCCTATCCACCATAGTGCCATAGGTCACTTCCTTTCAACTATACTATTCTAGCCACAACTTTGCCCCAAATGGGCTCTCAGTACAACAGAAGTAGCCACAGGATCAGTGGGAATCTGCACAAAGCCTTCTTAAGGATCCCTGATAATCCACCCAGCCATGGATTGTCTTTATATATTTACACAAGGCAAATATAATTTAAGATTTTTGTTGTTTCAGTTGTTAACCTCAAGTGTAACTAGATAAAATTTCACCATGTATACTCAAGTCAGGAATCACCGTTCAGCTGAGTTTTAAAGGTGAACAGAAAATTAATCCTTATGGAACGATAGACCTCAGTGGTAGAAGAAATGACAAAGGAGTAACAGCAATGAGAAAGCTTACTGAAAGCTTATTCTTGGCCAAGTTATGTCAAGCATTCTGTGTGCATTGTTTTATGTAGTCCCCACCCCCCCCCACAACCAATGAATGAGGAAGTCCTGTCAACACCCCATTTCGTACAGAGACATGAGGTTACTCCAATGCCACAGATTTGTAAGTGGCAGGATCTGCCCACAGGTCTGAAGCCCACACCTTCTTAACTTTTCTGTGAGTAGGCAGTCCATTCAGACTTCATGGGGACCCACAGGAAATTCAATATTAACAAGGAGCTGATAGAATCATAGAGAATGATCTCCATGCATTGCAGGAATGGAGAGAAAGCTCCCTGAGCACCCAGTGCTTTGAAAGGATGATTTCCTAGAAACCCACATAAGATTCCAGGTCATGATCTCCAAAACTGACTTTGACTACCACAGAAAGGCAATGGTGGCTCATGCCTATAATCCCAGCTGAAACTGAAATCTGAAGGATTATATAATTTGAGGCCAGCCTGGGCAGAAAGGTTCATGAGACTTCATCTTCAAGATAATCAGCACAAAAGCCAAGCTGGAGGTGTGTCTCAAGTGGTAGAGTGCCAGCTGAGCAAGTTGGAAGCTTCAGTTCCAGTCCCAATATTGACAAGGGGGAAAAAATTAAGGAAGGCTCTAAAAATTGAACTGCAGCCAATAAAAGCCTAGAGTTATTCCACTGAGAACAGAAAACTAAATTAAGCGATGCAGGTCAATTTGTGCTGGTTGCGTATTTGTCAGTTGAAATCAGGGTGGCTCCCAGGAACTCTCTAGTGGACCAGCGTTTCAGAGACACATGACATGGAAAGGGCAAGGCATCAGGATGAAAGCCTGGCCATTCCTGGCAGGTATAATTTAGCAAACAGGCTGAATTTGAAAAACAACCACCAAAAAATACTCCAATGACAGCAAAATTTTACTTTAAGGCTGTTTCTTTTGGATTAGGAACAAGGAGAAGATAGGCCCAGCTTGTAGCAGATGGCCTAACATTAGGCAATGAGGAAAGGCAGAATTGTCAACTCTCAGCTTTTCTGTTTTCTCTGTCACACAAACGATCCTTAATCTAGAAACATTAAACAAACATCTAGAAGAAGAGATTGAATCTGAATAGATGATCAAAGGAGAGAGCTGTGAACTCAGGTTTCCAAGCTCAGGTGGAAAACAGGCTATAGAAAAGCATCTTGAATGCGGTATTGTACTATCAGACTTTGTGGGATAAACCAAATTAAGTCCCTGCTGTTGAAATAACTTACAGGCCCAACCATGGTGTTTGAAAACTGGTCGAGAATTCCAAAATGGTGAGAGATAAGTATTTTACACTTTTTGTATGACAAAGAGACATGAATTCTGATCCTTGTCAAAACTCTAGAACAGAATATGAAAGAAATGGTAAGCTAGTTGTGGTGGCTCAATGTTAGATTATTTGGACTTTGCCAGAAAACCACACAGGCATCCAGGAACAGAGAATGAAGAAAGGTTTATTGCTGAGAAAGGGGCCAGCAAGACCCCTTCTCACAAGGGAGAAGTGAGAAGAAGCACCAGCTATTGTCTGAAGTGACCTACATAACCTAGCATGTTTAGGAGGGGCTAGAACAGGCTAGGAGGTGGAGACGTGTGGGCCAGGGGCTTCATCATGGTGGACTAGGATTTATGTCTGCTGTCCAATAGTAGATAAGGGGTTCTGCAACTTCCCAGACCTGAAGGTCACTCTAAGGGACTCTTGTTGCCCTTAGACAGTGGTAGCTGCCCCAGAGAAGTGCCACCCCAAGGTAACGGGTGTTGGAGGCTGATTATTTACTGCTCTTACTAAATGGGCCTCGTGTTACCTAAGAAGGGAGCATGCTAAGCTGTGGAGAGGGGAAGGAGTGCACTAAGCTATGGGAAGGGAGCTCATTTCACTAACACTCAAGCTTTAATCCTACATACTTGGAGGTAGAAAGCTAGAGATTGTAGTTTAAAGCCAGCCCAAACCAAACGTTTACAAGACTCCATCTCAACCAACTGCTGGGTGTGGTGGTGTATGCCTGTCATCCCAATGATGTGAGGGAAAGCACAAATAGGAGGAACAGAGTCCAGGCCCACCTGGATATAAATTAAGACCTGCTCTCAAAACTAACCAACATTAAAAAAAGGGCTGATGGAGTGGTCCAAGTGGTAAAGAACCTGCTTAGCAAATGTGAGGTCCTTGGTACTACAAAACAGAAATTAAAAGAGAAAAAAGTAATGGCAAAGCTTTAGAAAGCAGTTTAGAGGGATTACTAAGAAGCTGTGAAAAAACAAATGTCATTTCCTTTTCAAGGTGGGGTTTCAAAGTTTGTAACGCCAGTACATAGGGCAGTACTAACATATCATTCATTCATTTAATAAATGTCATACATAATCTAAGCTGTAAGAATATAGGGATATGACTCGCTTTGTGAGACTCAAACCTAATTGTTTTTCTTTTCCTTTTGGCATTTCTTTGGGAAAAACAAACAAACAAAATGCCAGTCACCATGCTGGAATCAAGTGTGGTATGAGCATTTCTGCCCCACGAAGAACTATTCAGCACCCGGACTCCCTGATTGGAGGGGAAGGAGACTGACCCAGCACCTAGGGCTTCTTTGGTGGTCCGTGTGATACATAAACCTACCCAAGTTTTATGGAGAACCAACAAGCAGGCAGGAAAAGTGTGCTTTATAGTAGGACAAGATTACAGGCATCTGGAGTTAAAGAAGTCACGTGATATCTGCCCAAGAGGACCTCCCCCTCCCCCAGAACATGCACAGGTGGATTTCATTTGTCTTGTTCATGACCTTAAGGCATCAATAGGATACCAGGAGCAGCTACCTGCCGAGCCCTTCTTGCCACAAACATGGCCTGCTAAAGTGCTCTGATCATGGGGAGAGAAATGCCAATCTAACCTATTTGCCATTGATTTCTTAAGCAGATTCAGGCACACAGGATGAAGCCCAGCTTTTGCAGGAATGGTTTAAACTGGTTCTGGAGAAGAATAAATTAACGCGATATGAGTCGGAACTACTGATCATGTAAGTAAGGCAACACAGATAACAGTGAGTCCTAACAGCAAAGGGGTGGGAAGGGGGGCACCGTTCACTGCTGAAGTCCTGGGATTTTTTTCCTCTTTGTGCATACAGAATAGTGATTGAGGCAAATTGGTGTTTTATGTCTTGCATATCATGTTGGCATTAGCACGGAGAATCTTTGTCTGTTCTCTCTGTGGAGTCCTGTAGCTGAAATAGATTTCAGGTAATGGGTCAGGAGATGGAGATCATTCAGTCAGACTCTGGCCCCAGGCTCACATTGAAGAGCAGTCACACCTGCAGCAGGGATGGTTGTGTCTGGCTTCTGAGAGTAAAGTATGGGAAGGGCTCTGTGCCATGTCTGGCCACTTCCTCGTGGCAACAAGGCTGAGATCTACTTGGTAATACCAGCCATCATTTCTTTTTTTTTTTTCCTTGCTTTTTCTGTTGTGGGGCTTGAACTGGGTGCTGTCCCTGAGCTTTTGTACTCAAGGCTAGCGCTCTACCACTCTAAGCCACAGCTCCACTTCCAGTTTTCTGGTGGTTAATTGGAGATAGGAGTTTCACAGACTTTCCTGTCCTGGCTGGCTTCTAACCACGATCCTCAGATTTCAACCTCCTAAGTAGTTAGGATTACAGGTGTGAGCCACTGGCACTTGGCTACAAGCTGTCATTTCTACTGCCTTATTTTATAACCACACTGACCCTCAGAGGGTATTTGGAGAGCTTGGGGTGGGAGGTGGGGAAAGGAGAGGAGGTGCTAGTAACTGCTACCACTCTTCCCTGCTGAGTTCTGAACCAAGAAATAATTGTTTTCTTGTTGACCACATCCAACTTGAATGTGGTTAGAAGAGATTCTTGAAATCATATTGCACTAAAAGAGAGAAGAGTTCGTCACTGTTTCTCCCCTAGACCACGCTAGAGATTTCTCTGTTGTTCTTCTACCTCCGTCTCCCCATAAAGGGTGGTCAGGTTGTCTTTCCCAGAGCCCACTGAGCCTACATTACCATCTTCAGCTGCCTCTAGGCACCTCCTTGGACTCCCAACCACAGCAAGTTTTCCATGTAGAGGTGTTCTAAACCTTAAGTTTAAGAAGGAAAGAATGTAGTATCTTACTATTAAGGGTATCTTCATTAATATTTCTACACACATTCCTCAGATTTACATTTTAAACATTTTCTCATAACCCAGGGCCCAAGAACTAGAATTAGAAGATCATCAAAGCAGACTGGAACAGAAATTAAGAGAAAAGATGCTCAAGGAGGGTGAGTAAGATAATATGTTTGGGGCCTTTGTTAAAGATATTTTTTCCCTCTGGGATGCTTGAGCCAAGAATGCTACAAATCCCAGTGGGGAGTTCTCCTCCTCCTTTGCATGGAAGACCAGCCTAAGAGCCAGAGGAAAGTTCAAAGCCAGCCTGCCTTTTGCCCACCCCACAAGCACAGCAAGTGCATAGTCACATTTATTCACTTAGGCTGTGAGGGCATCATTTTTCCCATATCATGTGCTCATAAGAACCAAACCATTCATTTATTCATTTGTATTGAGACAGGATCTTGCTAGGTAGACCAGGATAGCCTAAGGATTCTTGATTTTTCTGCCTCAACCTTCCAAGTGCTGGGATTACAGGCATGTGACACTAATCCTGGCCTAAACAAAGTCACTCATTGCTTCATTTAGCCAGCCATTCACTTAGAAAAAACCTATAGAGAGCCTGGTGTGGCCAGGCACCTGCTGAAGGCAGCCCACAGGACGTTTGTGATTTCACTGAGGAGAACAGCCAAAACAGTATCCACAGTACACAGAGGGCCATAAAAGGCACTTTAGCAGCACAGAGGAAGGCAGGCCAGGTTCTGTAAGACACTAGAGATGGTAAAGAGGAAATTCTCTGTTAGTACAGGCTGGGCCTGGGCATTGCACATGAGAAAAGCAGGGCAGGACTCTGTCTTGTGTTTGTGAGCCAGATCCATGGATTAGACAGGTCTAAAAGAACTAGTTAATATCTATCTCACAAAACTAACATTGCATCCACCTCCGTGAGTTTCCTGGCATAGGGCAAGCACTTGGTAAGTGTGAGACAGCATTGTTTTAACTATTTTATCTCCATTATGCAGATTAGAAAACTGACTCTCAGGGAACTTAACAAACATTTCTAATGTAAATGGTGGGTCTTAAATTTAAGAACATGCCACAAACCCAGGGGCTCTTGCTTTTTCCCACATAGAAGTAATTTGCAGACTAACAATAACAACAGAATTCTATTTTTCTATTTCCAACAAAGGAAGTGGCAGTGTGGCTCAAGTGGTGGAGTACCAGTTTTGAGTAAAAAAACAAAGCCAATCAAGAACGTGAAGCCCTAAGTCCAAGTCCTAGCTTAAAAAGAAAAAGGGTTAACAAAACACTAAAACTAACCTTGCAGAGCTGCACTGTGTAAAACTTGTGCAAGTGATTTACAGGTTAGATTGTAATTCAGTGCTACAATGCCAAGCCATGGGTATGATCACCAGATAGCAAGAAAAAGAAATGGTTTCTCTTACATGGGTTCATCTATGACAAACAAGCTTACCCTAAAAGGAGAATTTTTAAATTGTTCTATGTTGTTCATCCAATTTGGAATACCAATACTGGAATATACCCCAATAAGCCATAGTGGATAATATGATTTAGACATCTGACAAAACACTGAAATGTTATATTTCAGGATAGTAAAATAAACATGACAAAAATTATTAGTCACCTATGATTTTTTTTCAATCCTTACTAAGAAGTGAAAGTCAAACATTTCCTCTTTCTTCTCATAGGCACTGAAAAAATAAATTAATTAATTAAAACTAGTAGCTTCTTTACTTTTTTCTACAGTTAAACTTATCTTCCACACAAGCTTCTTCCCAGGGGCTTTCAAGGAGAAAATAGGAACTGTTTATCCCCCTCCAGGAAACTTGATCTGATGCAATAATTTAAACAATGCTTGTGGGAAATGCACGGTCTCTCAGGGATAAAAATGGTCAATCTTGAAGGTGGTATTCAGTGTTTTTCCCTAGGGCGATTGCCAAGCAAGGGTAGAAGGGAAGTTTGTGTCCTGGTGACATAAAGGCTCTCTAACTCAGCTGTGTCCCATCCTCAGCTTGCCAGTCTCATGCTGGCAGTTTAAGGAAGCTAGGTGGCTGATGTCATGTAAAGCCCGGCCATGCTCTTGGAATTCTTGCTGGCATTCCTGTCTTACCAGGCCTTGCTTCTACACTTCCGCCATTCAGTGTGGCCAGAAAATCCACTCACTGTCTTTATAGGGCCACTTTGCTCCTTCATGGGAACCTCCTGGCAAGTTTAACTGATTAGCTACCTATGGCAACTTTAGGATATGTGTTGCTATTACACTAGAGCCTCATACACTGCAAAGTATGTGAGTACTGCCCTATATGTCCACATGGGGGCACCCCTCCAGCTGGCTTCTTCCCAGAGGGGAATCATGCACTGGGCAAGAGTCCACCAAATGATGTAAGACATTTCCTGCTTGCTCTGGGGCTTCCAAGGCCCAGAACATGGGGTGTTAGCCCTTGCCTCTCCTGCCTCTCTCCCCTCCCTCCCACAAAGCAGGATGCTCTAGGAGAATGGTCCTTTTCACATCTATTTGCTTCCTGACCCAGATCCAGCAACTGGGTCAATGCATCGGGAGACAGTACCACCTTCTCTCCTCTGCAATGGGGCTCTTGCCAGCCCCTCTGAGCATAAATAGGAGTGGCCAAAAGAACTTAGGTTTCTTCATGGCAAAGATCTGGTTGGCAAATCTGAAATCTGTTTTTACAATCTGCTGTTGATCTGGGGATGTGGCTGAGTAGGAAAGCCTTTGACTAGCCTGGGTGAAGCCCTGGGTTCCATCCCCAGGAGGCTGCAGACAGTCCACACCACCTGTTTCTTCCTGTCTCCCTTCCTTCTATTACAGTCCTATTCCTCTCACTTTCCCTCCCCACCCCCCCACCCCCAGGTAATTGGATGTCTCAGAGCAATTAGGAATGTGGCTGAGCTCTCAAAAAGGCTAGAGGGGAAAGCAGAGTCCTCTAGAAGCTGTGGACAGTCAGGGACAATCACAGACATCAATCAAGGGACATCACCTTGTTTCCATATGGTCTCCACTCAAAAGGCTGCAATTTAGCTGGGCAGGGTGGGCACATCTGTTAGCCCAGCACTCTACAGGCATGAGTTCAATGAGTTCAGTGCCAGTCTTCAGTGTACAGCTACACAGTAAAACCCTGTCTCAAAATAAAAACCAAGGACTGAGGATAGAGCTGAGTGGTAGAATGTTTGTTTAGCCTATGGGAGATTCTGGGTTCAGTTTCCAGACACACACACACACACACACACACACACACACACACACACACACACACACACACACACACACACACACACACACACACACACACACACACACACACACACACACACACACACACACACACACACACACACACACACACACACACACACACACACCTCTGTCATTAAATGCAAATAACAAAAACATTCTTGTCATTGAAATAGTAGCCACTGATGTTACTTACAAAGTTTTCTCACAGACCTCTTTGCTGAGGCTCAGATGTGTTTATGGAAAGCAGCCTTTGCCTTGGTTTCTTGTTTTCTTTCTAGGGCAGAAAGGGAGGTTGGGGGACTTGGTAGGTTGTACTTGTATTAACTTCTTTTTCTCACAAATGATTTTCCCCTGACACAGATATATATTCTCAAGGTGAAAACAGAGCTGACTGTGGCACAAAGTACCTACCTCCTAATCTGTGGCTTTAAAGGTAGATCCTTGGTGTCAAATTTATTTCCTGGTTTTTTCCTTTGAGATCACAAGGCAGAATAAGTCCTTAACAATGGAGAAGGCTTGGGCCAAGAGCTCCGTGGGGGCCCTGTCTTACCTGAGTCTGATGTTTTTCTTCTTCTTCTTTTTTCTTTAGAGAGCCAGAAAGATGAGAAAGATAAAAATGAGGAGCAAGAAATATTCAACAAGATGATGCAAGTGATTGAGCAAAGAGACAGACTTGTGGATTCCTTAGAGGAGCAGCGCATCAAGGAAAAGGCTGAGGACCAGCACTTTGAAAGCTTTATCTTCTCCAGGGGCTGTCTGCTGAGCAGGACGTGAAGTGGCCCTGCCACTCTCTGGAGTGAGCTCAGAACACATCCTCTCACCCTGGAATAGAAAGCTTGCTCTTATTTTATTTTTGTACTGGTAATGGGGCTTGAACTCAAGGTCAGGGGACTCTGTCTTAGCTTTTTTTTTTCCTCAAGACTAGCACAACTCATTGAGCCACACCAGCTTTCTGGTGGTTAATTGAAGGTAAGAGTCTCACAGACTTCCTTGCCTGGGCTGACTTTGAACCATAATCCTCAGATCTCAACCTCCCAAGTAGCTAGGATTCACTATCAGCAGCACCCAACTGGAACAGATGCTGTTTTAGATGCAGATTCCTTTCTATGTACCATGGTGTCTCAAAATATTTTTCCAGGGACTACTGAAATTAGCTGTCTATGTCAGCCTGGGTCTTAGATTGGAGGCTGGCATAGTTTTAAAACCCTGGGAAGTTACACCAAAACTTAACCGCTGCTCTTTTCCTCCTTTCTTACTCATTGAGTTGCATGTTTTAGAACTGTGAAGAATCTGCCTTTTCATGAATGCATCCATATTTGCCTTTTTTGCTTGGATGACTGCTTTCTAAATGTCAAAAAGAGGCAGCAATGGCTTAAAGATTAGGTTAATATTTAAATTGTGTTTCCAGAGAAAGAAGAGAAACCTTAAGATTACTGATTACATAAAGCAAACAACTCATATAGCAGGTGTTAATTCAATCCGAGGTGAATTTAATTTACCAGGTGTATTTATAAGCCTTAATGTAATATACATAAGCAATGAGTTTAATAGAACATTTGAGCCTTAATTTTTATTCTTAACAAAAAGTACAAGGAAAAAAGGAAAATAAAACTTTAACATCACACTGTCAGGATTGCTGGTTTTTAACAAATCCTGTTGGCTTAGAAGGCCTTTAGTTTACACACACACACACACACACACACACACACACACACACACACACACACACACACGCACACACACACACACGCACGCACGCATGCACGCACACACACACACGCTCTGACCACAACCCCTGGAACATAATGATAAATGCTTTTAGAAAATGAATGATTTATTTATTTTTAAAGCTGGGTGATACTGGAGTTTGACCTCAAGTCTCATGCTTGCTAGGAAGGTAGACAGGTGCTCTACTGCTGGGCCATGCCTCCAGCTGAAAATGAATGTTTGAATAAGTGTTGGTGATAGCAGAAAGGGAATTTTCCTTGGTGGGTAAAACATTGATGAGGTTGGTACAGTACTGGTTCCAGGAGAAGCCTGCTTCACAGCAGTCATCTGTCATCTTAGCTCCAAGCAAAGAATTGTTTGGGATCATCCACAGCGCCTACCAGACAAAGACAAAGCCATTTCTGACTTCCCAGTAGGACTAAAGGCATTGGTCCCCATTTCCTCAACCACAAATAAGGACACAGATTTTTGTTTTGCATATTTTCCAATATGTAAAGAAAGCTAGTGGGTAGAGATTGTACACTGATATACCGGGTTATCTAGTGGTATTGTGAATGTGACCCAGGTATGGGAAACAAAAGAAGACAAGATTTGAAATGGCAATGTGTAGGGATAAAATATTTGATTGTTCTCTCTCAATGGGAGTCTTTGATGATGTAGTATGTTATTGACAAGAGACTACAGAATTCTCTGTGGTATATATATCTCTGTGACCACTCATTTCTGTAAGTGTTTAAATATATCAGTAGACAAAGATGCTTTGAAACAGTTGGCTCTGACTTGAGACCAAAATTTTTTCTCAACCGATGTTAAGCCACTATCACATCTGTCTGAGATGCTGCCTGGATGCCCCAGTTTGGCTGGCTAACAAGCCTGAAGAAGGATACACATGGTCAAGTCAGCCAACATTGTGAGTGGTATTTAAATACAAACTATCCTTGGTGAGCCCTCCTTCCCTCCTTCCCTCCCTTCCTCTCCCCCCCCTTTTCTCTCTCTCTTTCTTTCTTTTTTGGATCAGATCCTCTAAACTCTTGAGTTCTATTATGAAATATATAGAGGCATTTCCCTATCTAGCCAGGTACCTCTGAATCTGCAACCATGTCTGGCTATTTATCTACTTTTATTTATTTGTGTAATTACTGAGCGATGCAATTTTCTCATAATTCTGGTTTTCTTGTGCTGTAATTTGGAGAAAACCTTTTCACACTGATTATATTGGCATATAAGCTACTTAATATGTAACTTAGGCATTTGGGGCATTGGGATGTACAGTATTAAAGATGCATAGACATTCAGCCACCAGACACTTAAAAGGAAGAATGTAGATGCATGGGAATGTTAATTCATTTCACAAAGGAGGTGGATAACGGCACTTTTCACAACTGAGGAAATATACAAGCCCAGTCTTTTCTGCCTGTTAGATATAAAAGTGCCCTGTCAGATGTTTGCATATATTTAACCAAGGAGGTGCAAGTGTATAGTATCTGGCTTTTGTGTGTGCAAAAGAATTACTTGCTACTTTAAAAAAATTGTTCAATAAATTGTTCAATGTCCATGTAAAAGAAATATTCTCCCAAAGGTGAGGAATGGTGTGTTCTCCAGTTTAAGGCTTAGCCTTTTCTAGCCAATTTTAAGACACAAACCTCTTATGTATCAGGTTTTTTACTTAAGCTGGCTGTACATAAAAGCCATTTCAATGCTATTCCCAAAAGGTCAAAAATATCAGGATGGTTGAACTATTTAAAACAATTGTAACAATTGTTATTCCTCACTCACAATCAGAATGTTCTCAGACCCTCAAATTGTAAAATGTGGTATGTTTTGAAGACAGTTCTGTTGTATCCAATATGAGCAGGATTTTAATGGCACTGCCCCGTAGAAAGCCCTAGTAAAGATGGTTAAGGTAATTTAGGACTCTAAATGGTACATGAAGGTCCAGTCAGATGATATGTCACAATCAATCTCTCTGGTTTCTGAATTAAGCCAAAAAGCTTATGAGAATTCTAAGCTCAAGTTTTGACCTAAGTTGGATTTAAGAAGGTAGCTCTCAAGCAATCTTAAGTTTTCCCCAATGATTCATTTATTGATTTACTTAGTTAACATTCTCTGGATGCCCATGGAGTTCTTCCACCCCATGCTAGATGCCAGGATATAGAAAGAATAGTAATCTTCCAATCCACCTCCAAATAAAAGATAAAGACCAAGAAATAACTACCATCCATAACCACTACCACCCCTCAAAACACAAGACTAAAGAACTACTGATAAGCCCCAACCTACCCTACTCACATTCACCTCAGGCATACAAGACTTGTATCCCCTCTCTATTGTGCTGCTTTGGCTATGAGAACAAGTTCATGTTTCTAAAACTGTGAAAAAAAAAAAAAAAGAATATCAGTGTGTACCGTTCCATTTAGACCTTGACTTTGGCTGCTTGGAAGCAATCAATGCCGAGATGCAGTATGTTAATTGTAACTGAGAAAGGAAGTGGCAGGTGTTTCCAGCTCTGATGAGCTGCAATGAAATTGATGTTTTCTGCGTTCAGGAGGCCAATGACAATTCAGTAATGTCTTTCTTCCCAGGAAGCAGTTTGTTCTTTCCAAACTGAAAATGGCAGCATGCCCCACCCAGGTGGCTGATCGGAAAACTACCTCAGCAGGGCAGAGGTGGCAGGGGGCAGCTGGCGCCACCACAGGAATAGAGAGAGTGGCAGTCGCTGGATGTGGGGAGCTCAAATGTAGGAGCTGATTGTTTCCAGAAGGTTCACACACGGGGGAAAGTGTACTATTTCACCTACTGTTTTATCTTCTAACCCCGCTGCTGAGAAGCTTGCAAAAGATTAATTTGCTCTGACAATTGGGAGCTATTCATGTGGATGGAAATGTGTTGTATGTGCACTGCTCTAAATACTGAAATGAACCAAAAATAAATGGTTTTGTGTCTCAGAAATCAAAACATTTTCATGTGCGCTCAGTCTGCTTCCCCCACCACCCCCAGGGTAGCATTGATTTCAGTTCTTTCTTCTCTCTGAAAGATCTGGACAAAACTTTGATTTCATGGGGGAGCCGCTGCATTATCGTGAGATGTTTATTCCTTGTAGGCACCTAGAAGGATTTACCTGACTCCTTTCCTGTTGGATTGGGCTGGCAGGAGGGGAGGTGGTAGCTCATCTCAGATTCTTTCTCTCAACAAAGAAATCTATTTTCAGGGCTGGGGAAGGGGCAGGCTGAACCTGTCCTGATCCAGCCTCTGCGTCGTCTCCCTGTCTTTCTTACCTGGGGAAAGCTGGTTTGGAATTCCACTCACTCACCAGAAACACAGAGATGGCCTCTTCCTTTAGCTCACAGTTTTGAGAACCAAATATGTCCTTCTGTTCTAGTACAAGTGAAAATTATACACTGTGAGATTTAATGCACCTGAATTACCACTTCATGTTAATCAAGAGGTCAGTCCCAGGGGTGCTTACATTCCACAATAAGTTCCTCTCCATTGTTCAAAAGCTTTTTGTCTGATCAACTACTTGAAAGGTTTGACTATTTCATGGAATATGAATGAAAAATGTCTACAATTGCTCCTGTTTTGCAAGGTCCTAAGAACAGCTGGCCATCCATCTTTGACGCATCTTTGCCAGTGTTCCTTGAGCCCCTGCTGTGGCTCATCTGCCCTTTTGTTCCTCCTGACCTGTGGATGTTCAGCCTCTCCACACTTGTTAGCTGTAGTTCTCCACTCCTGAGCCTTCAAGTCAGGCTAGGTGAGTTCATGTTCACTTCCTCTTCCTTCTGATTTCTAGAAGAAATTTAAAAAAAACAACAACAAGGAGGTGTGAGGTCCTGGGTTTGAGTCCCAGTACCACATATAAATAAGTAAATGAATGAAAAGCCAAACCAATGGCATCACAGATCTCCTTCAGAGCCCCTCAGAGATGAGTGTGGCAACAGCTACTGCGAACTCAACTGGCTCTAATAAGCTCAGCACTGAAAGTGAAGTCTTCAAGGTAAGCATTATTCTCATTTTGAGAGAACAAGACGGAGGCACAAAGAGGCATAGTCATTCAAGGTTCCAAGTAGTGGCTAGACCCAGCTGTCAGCCTCCAGAGCTGGGGCCCTTGACCACCAGGGTACCAGGGTGCCCAGCCTGTTCTGCATGCCCATGAGTTTCAAACCTTATGTCCAGTGTTACCTTCTCCTTCCCTCCCTATCTACAATAGGCTCACATCATTGGGCCTACCTCCTGGGGGGATGCATGCATACACACACACACACACACACACACACACACACACACACACACACACACACACACACACACACACACAGAGCACTCACTCTTCTCACAGTAAATCTGAGAGCAAACACTAAAGCTAACACTTTGACATGGCATTTTGTGTTTCTTTCTATAACCACTCAGAACAGTTATGTTACCTAATTGCCACCCCTCACAAAAGTTTTTCAATAAACACATAAACACAGTAGTCTAGGGAGAGGTATCCTGGGTGGTCAAATATGCACGACCTAGACATGAACTATGTGGAGGCTGTTGAATCACACTGCAGCTCAAAACTCAAAGGACAAAAGTCAAGACGCAGGCCTTGCAGATGACTTGCAGAAGTGGGGAGCAGGGCAGCCTTCATTGGGAAACAGCCCTTTTGGTCCTCTGTGATACCAGTAGCACATGCCTTTAGTTCCTTTCTCATCTCTAGGATAGTAGGAAATGTGCCCATAATAATTTCAGGAAGATATATGCTATATAAACACACACACATATATAACTTGAAGTGTATAATTTGGAAATAGTATGTGCCTTCTAAACATAGTAACTCTAGCCAGTTGTCATTAATTCAGGGCTCTAACTGCAGCTCTGCCACTGCTCACTGGATGGCACTGTGCCTCAAAGGCATTGTACCTCAATGTCCTTACCTATGATGTAGCCCCTCAGACAGACAGACAGACAGACAGACAGACACACACACACACACACATACACACACACACACACACACACACACACACACACACACACACACACACACACACACACTGCAATCAGTCCTTTTCCCTCCAGGGTTACTTACGAAAGGCAGCCTGCTTGTAGGTAGCCTCCAGTTTTATAAAGGGAATAGCCAAGTATAAGGTTGTAACTAGAGTTGCTAGTTCCAATCCCAATAGCAGAACCAGAAAGCAACACTTCCAATCTCTGCAGAATGGTCAGCATGACAATTTGCACCTTTTCACCAGAGGTGTCACCGGGAAACCAGGCCAGGAGGTGCACTTCTTCTGGTACTATAATCTCTCTGAGGCCCACTGGCCTCACCTTGCCAGATGTCCAGCCTCTTGCCTATCCATTGGCCAACGGTTCTTCAAATCTTCAGTGTTCTGTGAAGATGCCAGGGCATTCAGGGATTTGAACCCATGTTATTGCTAGAGGTAATGCTTCTAATCTTCCTCCTAGAAAGAGACCGTTGGAAGATCTGAACAGCTAGACTATCTCTCCCAGCAAAGATGGATGTGAAGACTCTTTTTCTGGCAGGCCACACATGTCTGGAGATGGGTGGTAGGAAAAGATGATCACAACAAAGCAGGGAAGGCCTAGCTTTTAGGTCATACTGGCCCTGGAAGGAGCAGAACACAAGGCTTTGATGTCATCTCAATGGCCTGGGTCATGGGCCACATGCCAGTAGAATCATGAGGGTTCCATGAAGTGGCTTATTTCTGCTTCCTTTGTCCTTAAAAGCTGTTGTGTTCCTCAGTTGCCTTCTGGGAGACTTGGACAAGAGCAATTGATCTGAAGGACTTTATGATGGCTGCTCAGCTGCCAGGCTCAGAGGCAGAAGCTATCAGTGTCTACAGTTCATGAGGAGACTCTTTTGAAGGGATTTGTAATGCACACACACACACACACACACACACACACACAATGTCTGAAAAGGAACTGTTGGTGTGATGTCATTCCATGTGACCCTCAAAAACATCTCACTCTCAGTCCATCATGCCTCCAACTAAATCTGTGATCTCCATCTTTCTCCTGACTCATGGCTTCCCTGCTCACCAAGAAAAGCCCTTGCCCCTGCCCCTTGCCCCTGCCATCAGAGCTACCTTTCTCCAGGCAGGGAAGTCTGCTGAAGGACATGCTCACTGGAAGACATCTCTAAGGGTTGGGCACAATAAGACATGCATGCAATTCCAGATACTTGGGAAGAGAAATTGGGAGAATGGATGTCTGAGGTCATCCAGAGCAAAAAATGTGAGTCTTATAAAAACAATGAAATTAAATGGAGAAAGGTCTAGGGGTGTGATTCAAGCACTGGTCTAGCAAGTGAGGCTCTCAGTTTAAACCCAGCATGGAGAAGAAGAAGGCGAGGGGAAAGGGGAGGAAGAGGGAAAGAGGGAAGAAGAGAAAGAGGGAGAGGAAGGGAGAACCAAAGGGGATTGTGCAATGAGGGTTTCCACATAAGACCAACCTGTACCAGGGCTGATGCCCTGCATATGGCTTTCATCCTCTGAGAGCACACTTTTCTCTCAGCCATATCAATGAAAAAGGAGGTCTGCAGGGGCTCTGATGGGCTTTTCTGCCCCATCTCCTGCTTTGATGTAATATAACAAACTCTGATTATTGATTTGGATCCAAAGGTTTTGTAAACTCTGTAAGGTCTGCAAGGACTCTCATTTTGGTAGGTTGGTTTTGTAGAGCTAGGTGGCTTAGATTAGTAAAAATGAATTTTTTTCCCTCAGCTCTGTAAATTATAAGTCTAAAATCCAGCTGTCTGCTGATGAGTATCCCAAAACAAAGTAAGGATCCTGTGTGCCTTTGCAGGCATCTCTTGGCTTGTAGCAGCACAACTCTAAGGGCCATCTCCTTCCTGTAGGGCTTAACATCTTCTTCCCTCTGAGTGGCTCTGTACCCACGTTTTCCTCTTCTTGTAAGAAGATGTGTGTGATTAGGTGTGCCTTCACATGCTATTTCATTCAACTAATTATATCTCAACAGCCTTCATTCCAAACTATCTACTGAAAATTAGGGCTTCGATGTATCTATTTAGGGGCTACCACTCAATTCAAACCAAATGGCATTCACATGTAGGAAAAATCCCTAGTGAAAGATTGAATTCTATCTTATTTTGTTTTGAGATCATCAGTTTACTTCTATCCAAGCACAAGAGATTCAACAAAAAAGGTAACAGTAAAATAAAAATAGAATGCAAAAGAAAATTAACAGATCCATGACAAATATAGATTACATAGACACTTCATAAAATGTATCAGGAGCTCCTAGACACTAATTTCCTCTCCATTTCCTTGGCTCTTATGTTCTTTTAACTTTTTTTTTCTTTTTCTAGTCCTGGTGCTTGAATTCAGGGTCTGGGAGCTATAGCTCAGCTTTTGTGCTCAAGGTTAGCACTCTACCACTTGAGCCACAGCTCTACTTTTGACTTTTTTGGTAGTTTACTGGAGATAAGAGTCTCACAGTCGGGAGGATTGGGTGGGGGTGGGGGGACGGGGTGAGGATTGGAAGGGATGGGAAGGGGAAACAAAGGAGGCTACAATGCTTGATAAGAAATGTACTCATTATCTTGCCCATGTAATTGTAACCCCTCTGAACAGTATTTTCACAATAAAAAATAAATAAAAATTAAAAAAAAAAAAGAGTCTCACAGTCTTTCCTGCTGGGACTGACTTGGGACGGCAATCCGAAGACCTCAGTTACCTGAATAGCTAGGATTATAAACCTGAGTCAACAGTGTCTGGCCTCATTAACTATTTTTTTTAATGGTTACCCTTGCAATTACACCATTCGTGATTTGTCAAAGTTCAAGGTCAATTGTTACTCTTCTCTCCAAACTGTCTTCACCTTAAACCATGAACTCCATTTTCTCACTTCTAATTGGATCACTTCTGCTCCTTTGTATTTTCACTTAATATGTATATTTAAACCCTATGGGACATTCTTTTTTCTAATTTGTATAATTACTGCGCTTTTAGAGTTGTCCCTTTGTTTTTCTTCCCCATGTTTCCATATATTTCTGTCAGAGATTATTTTCCTTCTGCCTACTGCCTTATACTTAGTGTTTCCTTTTGTTGGATCAACAACAGTTTCTCTTTCTCTCTCTCTTTCTTTCTCTCTCCTTCTCTCTTACCTTCTCACACTCTATTTTTCTCTTCATATACTAGAATGGACTCTTAGAGACTCAAACTGAAGCAAAGCAAAGCTTCCTTGGCCCTCTTCCAGTTTGGGGAGGTAGCAACTGCCCTGCCCAACCTCTTAGCTTCTCTAATGCCTCACTTGAAACTGGTAGAGAGATACTTTAGAGGAAAAGTCTCCAAATAATGGATTCACCTCTCTAGGGTTCCTTCCTCCCTGACCCCACAAGATGTTGGCTCTGTAAATTCTATTGCTTTCCAATGCTTTCAAGCAGAGTTAGTTTACATTTTCTTCAGCTTTTCCAGTCATTCTTAGTGGAATGGCTAGTCTTTATGACATAGTCTGGTAATAGAGGAGGCTGAATATCTGTTTCCTCTCTGTCTTTCAGAATGTTTTTTGGAAGCCTCCACAGAACAACACATGCTTATATCCATTGGTCAGAATTTAGTCAGATGATTGTACCCAGCTTACATCCATAAGAATTTACTCATGTGACTACACCTAGCAGGAAAACAGTCTTTATTCTAATATGACCAGAGATCATAATCTCAGTTGAAGTAGTACATTCTATAGATAATTGAGAAAACAGAATCTAAGGGTTGTGGTATTAGTCTCCCAGTTATTGGCTATGCTAAGACCTACCTGCAAGATATTTAAAATGGAAGTGGTGATAATATCACTTAGGAGTCGCAAGTAAGATACTAGTAACTCAGTATCTACTGAGCTAAGACTTATCATCAGCTAGGCTTTGAGGTGAGTAGTTTATTTATACTAGGTTACTTGGTCTGCCCAACAACCTTATGCAGTATTATTTGTTTTATGACAGAAAAACGGAGTCACAAAATTAAAGAACTTGCACAAACAGATACAGATACTTGGCTGCAAAGTGGCAACTGGAGCTCCTATCCTCAGCCACTTCATGATCCTGGCCTGTGAGCTACAAAGCCTGGTTGTTGGAGTTGTTGAGGGTGGTGGCAGCACCTGGAGAGGAACAGCACAGGGCTGGCTACAAAGGTGATCTCTTAAAGGAGGGGCTGACCAGGACTGACCTAGTTTCAGACCTGTAGGTTTTTGAATGACGTGGGCTTCCCATGGAGTTAGAGAACATGACCACAGAGGTAACAGGGTTCCTACAAAGCATATACACTCATGCTTCATTAAAGAAAAAAAATCACTTGTTGATGGGCACTGATAGCTCATACCTATAATCCTAGCTACTCAGGAGGCTCAGATCTAAGAATCTTGGATGAAAGTCAGCCCAAGCAGACAGGAGTCTGCCCAAGTCCAAGAGACTCTTATCACCAATTAACCAGCAAAAACCTGGAAGTTGAGGTATGGCTCAAGTGATAGAATGCCAGCCTTGAGTGAAAAAGCCAAGCAAGAGTGCAAGGCTCCTAAGTTAAGTCCCAGTACTGGAAAAAAGAAAAGAAAAATCATCATTCTGATAAATCTATAAACCTTTAGTAAGGTACAAATTCGCATACAGAAAGTGTGTGCGTGCGCATGTGTGTGTGTGTGTGTGTGTGTGTGTGTGTGTGTGTGTGTGTGTGTGCGCGCGCGCATGCGTGTATGTGTGTGTGCCTATACTGGGACTTGACTTCAGTGCCTGAGCACTGTCCCTTAATTTTTTTGCTCAAGGCTGGTGCTCTACATCTTGAGCCACAGGTCCCCTTCTGGCTTTTTGGTGGTTAATTGGAGATAAGAGTCTCACAGACTTTTCTGCCCCAGCTGGCCTCAAGCCTTCAATCTCAGATCTCAGCCTCCTCAGTAAGCTAGGAATACAGATATGAGCCACCAACCATCCCCTCCCACCCTCCACTTGGTTATTACCCTTTATCAAGTCTAATTATTATCCCGACTTCTCGCATCATAAGTTTTGTTTTGTCCACGTGGGTGGTGGTGTGAGTAAAAGGACACAGTATGTGCTTTCTTTGGTCTATTTCCACTCAGCATTGTGTTTTGAGAAACATTCTATGGCTACTTATTGCAAATGGTCTGTTGTGACTATCAATTTATTGATTGATTCAACTATTCATAGGCATTTGAATGATGTTGCTGAAAGCTTTCTAGAACATAAATTTGGGGGCACACTTTTTATGTGTTTGTGTATGTGCGTAACGGAATTGAAGCCAATGATCCTAAGGAATGTGTCTTGGCTTTCTTTTACAGGTGATGGAACATACAGAAAAGATTTGTCTCACATTACCTCATGACTCCAGCTTTTCTAGTAGGTTAGATTTCCAGGAGAGGCTGCCTTTGGGATTCAGAGAGCCACATACTGTAGGAGTTTGTCCTATATTAATGTATGTGCTTGTCCTATAATCCAACCCTTGGTGCAGTACGAAGCTAAAGGCCATTTGGTAGAGGCCTTGATGTAAACTAATTTACACTGGAGGAAAGCAGTGCAGGTGTGGCTTCCGCGGGGCATGTGTTTCTAATCAAGCTAGGTTTAAATGCCGTCCACTTCGGTGCAGGCCCTGGGCCATCCACCGCGCTCCCTCCCCGCAGCCCCGGGGTGCGGGCCTGCCGCGGGTCCCCGACCCCGGGGCCCCAGCAAGCCTGCAAGCAAGCAACCAGCCAACACGCAGCTCCTCGCAGGGAGGAGGGCGGCGCGAGGGAGGGAGCGAGGGAAGGGACCGGCGAGCGGGAGCTGCCTCGAATGTTTGGAATAATTCCGCTTCCGTTTGGAAAGCCGCAGCCTCAGTCCCGCCGCCGCCCGCCTGCCGCGTCGGCCCAGCTGCAGCTCCGCGTCCCGCTCGGCCCCGCGCGCGGCTGCCCGCCCCGCCGCCATGGCCAGCTCCCCGCAGAAGTCGCCCTCCGTCCCCAAGTCCCCTACTCCCAAATCGCCCCCATCCCGCAAGAAAGATGACTCCTTCCTGGGGAAACTCGGAGGGACCCTGGCCCGGAGGAAGAAAGCCAAGGAGGGTAAGTGCAGCCCCGGCCCCGAGCGCGGCCGGGGAGAAGGGCTGGGGGTGGGGGCGGGGAGGGGGTTCCCCTAGCGGCCGGGAGCGCGCGGCGGGTGTTCGGTGCGCCTGGGCGCGCGCGCGCCTGTGTGAGATCGGGTGGGAGCGAGGCGCGCCCCGCAGGCCGCCCCGCGTCCCTGCGCCTTCGAGGCCGCGTTGCCATCCCAGCTGCCGCTAGCCTAGGCCCGGGCCCGGCCGCATGGCTCCGGGAGGCGGCGGGGCCCGGAGCCCAGGCCGCAGGCCGCAGTCCTCTCGTGGGCCGCTGTCCCCGCCTTCTTTGCGCCCGGAGGGCTGGCTTTCCCCAAGTTCCCTCGCAAAGTTTCCTGGGCGCCGTCACCTTCCCTCTTGGCCTTCATTGGTCTTTGAAATCGGCTTGGTGCCTGGATTTGCTGAAGGTTTTCCTCTTTTTTTTTTTTTTTTTTTGCCGCCGCCGCGCGTGGCTCTGTTTGGCTTTTTGGATGGTGGTGATCGTTACCAAAAATGGGTTGAAGGAACGAAGGGTCCGCCGTGAAATAGGCCACCGACCCTCACCCACGGAGAATGCCGGGGTTAGATGCAGACAACGTCCTGCATCAAGACCTTGAGGTCAACTCTGGTGGTGTGGGCATTTGCAAAAACCGCGTTCTTGTTCTCAACATGGTGAATCCAAACAATCTCCCCCCCCCCCCCCCCGCCCCCCAGTAGTTTCTCCTGTAAAGAGACTTTTGCATCCTGGTTTAGGATGGGAAAGATTAGGTGGCAGTACTCAAAGAAACAGTAGCAATGAATGGGTAGGTCGAAGTTTCTGGGTTAAAATACGTTTTCAGCCAGGCACAAGCTTGTAGTACCAGCGTTGGGGAAGCTGAGACAGGACCTGAGTTTGAGGAAAGCCTATACACTATAAAGAAATCGTCTCAATTTTTTTTTTTTTCAGTAGACTGCTCAGTGAATTGGAAGTTACTCTTTGGAAAGCTGTGATGCTGAAGTGTCGAATAAGTTTCACTTTGAAGTTATCTTAATGCATAAAAACAAACTTTGGTGCTGTTCTCTAAAGTGAGTGCCATCAAAATACATCTTCAGCGGGGCATCTGTGGCTCTCGCCTGTAATCCTAGCTACTTAGGAAGCTGAGATCTGAGGATCGCCCTTCTAAGTCAGCCTCAGCAGAAAAGTCCCCGTGAGACTCTTTATCTCCAGTTAACCACTCAAAAACTGGAAATGGCGCTGTGACTCAAGTGTGAGAGCCCTAGCCTTGAGCACAAAGAGGCTCAAGGACAGCACTCAGGCCCGGAGTTCAAGCCCCCAACCGACAAACGCAAACCAAAAAACCCCCAACCCATCTCCAAGATTTTCCCTCAATTTTTATCCCAATCTTCCCCCTTCCCCATGAAGGATTTTTTCCAAGACCTCCACTGGATGCCATAAATCCCAGGTAGTACAGAATTCTTTGTATACTTTTTCTTATATATTGACTCTCTAAGTCAGGCACAATAAGAGGTTAATAACAGTAATAATGAGATAGAACAATTATAACAATACTGTAATACTGTTATAAAAGCTATGTAAATATGGTCTCTCAAGAAGTCTTGATTAAGAGTTGAGAAGTATGGGGCTATATGGCAAAGTAACAGGACTCAAGAAACAAAGGACAGCCACCCATTTTGTCATATCATTGCTAAATGACTCCATGTTCATAACCATATATATGTACATATATGCAGCCAGGAGGAGGAATAGAATAATTGAGAACAGCCTACACTAAGCAAAAGGAAAGAAATGTAAACATCACCTGATGTGGAAAAAATAACTTGTCAAAGCTCATAGAATTCACAAACTGTATAGATCATGATAATGACAATTTTGTAAAGGTTAAAATGTGTTTGTGACTTTAAGTATCACTATTCCACAATACAGTGAAATATGTGAAATTTATATAATCACCTAATCTCAAAGAAAAAAAGTGAGAAAGGGATGGGTTAGGAGAGATAGATGATAATATTGTCAGACACTTTGTACTTATATACTGTTTTGAGGATGGGAACTTATTTGAATTAAAGATAATTTAAAAAAGAAGGAAAAAAAGAAATATGGGGCTGGGAAGGTAGCTCAGTGGTAGAGTGCTTGCCTTACATGCATGAGACCCTGGGTTCGATTCCTCAGCACTACATAAGCAGAAAAAGCTGGAAGTGGTTCTGTGGCCCAAGTGGTAGAGCACTAGCTTTGAGCTGAAGAGCTAGGGACAGCACCCAGGCCCAGAATTCAGGCCCCATGACCAACAACAACAACAAAAAAAAGTTGAGAAGTAAAAAAATGATGATAAGTGAGCTGGGTATCTTTGTGGTAAGATGAAGTTGGGTGAGGAACATGTCATAGTCTAATGCCTTATCAAAATGACAGGTGATAGTATAGTGCCTTATCACATTGTGATTACAATGCCATGTGATAAGGCATTAGGCTACTACTTAAATGTGTATGTAGTACACAAGTATTGCAAAACTGTGACTGTTGATTTGATGAGACAATAACCAAGGTGGCTATTAAGTGGCCATGGGTGGGTGGCATATACAGTATAGATATGCTGGGTAAAGGATGATTGGAATCTAGGTAGGGCTTTGGGATGATAAGAGATTTCATCCTGTTCCTCGGAATTGTATGCCATTTAAAAATTATGAATTGTTTCTGTATTTTGGCAAACTATTGATTACTGTACAGTTAGTAGCACATCATGAAATCCTGGCTTGGCAAGTTCTTTTCTACCCTTTCTCTTCTCCTAACCGTTCCAACAGTGTTCCTGATACAGGCTCATCCAGTATAATACCAGGTAAATCAGAATTACTTAAGCTTGTGACCTGCCAAGAATATTCATTCCAATTTACGTCTAGGTCAAAATAAAAGATGGTTTCCTTGCAGCCACTGCTATTTTGGAATCTGATGGTAGCTGTTTATTCTTTTCAAGTGGACAATAACTGCTTTCTGGAGTCTCCCTTTGACCAGGCCAAACATCCACTGACCCTAGTGGTGGTTGTCATGGACACGAGCTTAAGGCTTTCTGACATCCTGTCTCTTCCATTTCATCAGGGACTCTGTAGGAAATAGAAGGCCAATCTGGTTGAGATTTTGAAAACAAGAGTGAAAAGTTATTTACAGAGCCAGGGTTAAGGGAACCAAGAAGGGATGCCAAGGTATCTAGCGGCTAAAAGCTGCTAGCCTTACTAAGGCCTGAGGGACAGAGAAGCCAACTTGAACCCATTAGAAGCTGGAGCTTGGAAGGTGACCGTCTGGCAGGAACAGAAATGTTAGAACTATGCAGGAGGAAGGGAAGAGAATGCTGCAGGAAAGGTATATTCTCTTTCTTCTTGCCCTTGAGTCTCCTGCTAGGGGCTGATCCCTTTAGAAAGCCGCCAGAGCAAGGGCATGTGGGTGATGCAGTATGTGGAATCCACCACCTACATGATCTAGCAGAGGCTAGATCACAGAGGGGAGTGGAAGGAAGTGGAAAGGGCCTAGCCCACCCTGTCAGTCAGCTACCCAGAAGTCAACAGTACAGTAGTACAGTAGTACCTGTACTACACCGAACATGACTTTTACTTCCCTATTCTATTAATGCAGCCAAGGCTTCTTTATTTTGCTGGCCACTTAGTCTTGAATGTACTTGTTAACAGTTTACTTAATAATACTTTTGCATTTGTTTTTCCTAGATCATTCCCTTCTCTTTCTCAGATTTACTCAACTGAGTTTTTGAGACCAAGTGCAAGATTTTATTTTTGTCTCTGTTATACTTAGCTCTAATGTCCTGATTCTGCTAATCAGAGGATTGGCGAATCCAGGGGCTGTGTTTGAGAGAGAGCATGGCTTCTGAAGGACAGGCTACCACCTACCACTCTGTTCCAGTTGCTTTCTGTGACCCTGGGGTGGCTCTGAAAAGAAGACAGTGAAATTGGTGAGAAATGTCTGTTCCTAGTAAGTGAGTCCTGGGTCTCAGGGGTCAGGGCTGCCCTCATTCAGGGCCCACTAAGCATCCCTTTAGTAATATAAGTCTGAGTCTTGCTCTGCATGTGTGAGCTCACAGCTCTGTATTTTGCAGAATCTGCTCTCTACTTGCCCCTCATTCTTCTGATTGCTCAAGATCATTAACATTAGTCTGCTCACAAATTATCCTAGTGTTTCAGAAAGAGTTCTCCTGGACCCAAGAACTCCCATTCATCATTCGATACCTGCTTTTTCCTACTGCAGAACACAAAGATTGGAAAGACAGAATATAAAATAATCTGGCCAACAATTTTATATAAAAATGTCTTTCTAAAGTACTTATTACCAGTAAGCCTTATGAAGACATTAATGCTGGGCTGGGAAGGTGGTTCAGTGGTAGAGTGCTTGCCTTGCATGCATGAGGCCCTGGGTTTGATTCCTCAGCACCACATAAACAGAAAAAGCCAGAAGTGGTGCTGTGGCTTAAGCGGTAGAGTGCTAGCCTTGAGCTGAAGAGCTGAGAGACAGCGCCTAGGCCCAGAGTTCAGGTCCACGACCGGCAAAAAAAAAAAAAAAAAAGACATTAAGTTCAGGTCCATGACTGGCAAAAAAAAAAAAAAAAAAAAAAAAAAATTAATGCTATTAGTAACACCTTGACTCTCATTGGCTATCTAGCCTTACTGGGGAAACTCCCCAATCTTGCAGCAGATGCATGGTCTCCAGGGTGAGCAGAACCCTCTGCATGGCTCTCTCGTTAACCTGCATTCTCCTTTTATGGATTGTCTCATTCACACTCTCGCCACTCAAGCCTGCCCAGACCTTGAGGTAGAACCTTGAAGGTCAGGATGAGAAGCCTCAAATTGCTTCCACTCTGCCTACTCCCACCCGTCAATGCAGCCAGCCCTCCTTCTTCTATCCCTTACTATCTTAGTCCCTTCTCAGGGGGTCCCTTCTTCTGGAGCTTGTTCCGTATCATTCCTTTCTAGCTCAGGGTAGCCATTTACCCTAGTTATTGTCACTATGTCATTGCCTTGTCATTCTGACTAACTAATATGTTTGAGTTTTTCCCCATGTGAAGAAAATTGGACGAGTTTCCCCTTAGGCTGCTTGGCTTAAGAGGGTTGTCTTTACTCACCTCTCCTTTCCAACTCTTAGTCACTTTCTGATTCAGGATCTCATTCCTTTCCCAATCACTATGATTAGTAGTAGTAGTAATTGTTGCTGGTACTGGGCTTTGAACGCAGAGCCTTGTGCTCACTCAGCTTGCTTGATCAACTGGTACTCTGAACTTGAGTCATGTCTCCAGTCTTGCTTTTTGCTAATTAGAAGATGGAGTCTCCTGGACTTTTCTACCTGAGCTGTCCTTGAATTGTGGTGATACTCTAGATCTCAGTCTCTTGAGTAACAAGGATTACAGGTGTGAGCCACAGGCACCTGACTCCAGTTAGTTTTCTTGCATGTCTTTTGTACCAGGCTCATTAGGCACTGGGAAGGAAATTACAGATGGAAATCTCTGCTTTCATACAGCAGGCACTCCATAGGAAGTGACATAATAAACAATATAACATATAGTTTCGCTATAGTTAAGTGTGATAGAACAACAACAACAAAAAAAAAACAAACAGGGAGAAACAGAGTGCTTTGGGATGAGGAATCATGAACAGTTTTAAATAGGATGGCCAGAGAAGGCATTATGGAGAACACGTATATTTGAATGAAACCCTGAGGGACATGAGGGAGAATAACACTGCATTTGTGGGAGTGGCACAAAGACCCAGAGACTGAAATGAGCCTGGTGTATTACTGACCATGGATTGGATGGGCAAGGAGGTTCATATGGCTGGAAGAAGAGGAAGCACAATATGGAAGGTGGAGATGTCCAAGGGGGATGAGGATCCTGGCAGGTTGTGTGTATGGTATAGGAGGCCATAGGCCTTTGCTCATTGGGAACTGAAAGGGTTGGGTGGGTTTGCACAGACTAATAACTTGGCTTCATTTCTCTCTTCACCATCTGTCTCTGGTTAAGTAATTGAAGGGAGATAGGGTAGAAGCCAGGAGATGAATCTGGAGACTCCTAGAATGATCCAGATATCAGATAGTTGGGGTCAGGAGTACTCGTAACAGTGGAGGAGTGATAACGTTTGAAGGTATAGCAGGTGAGAATTACTGAAAGATTAGATGGAAGATGAGAGAGACTAATTGAGCTGACTTCAAAGCCTTGAGTTTGAACAACTGGAAAGATGGAATTGGTTTTAACTGTGGTAGAGACTTGCAGGACAAGCTGGTTTCAGAGGAAAAGGAGGAGCTAGTTGTGGACCTGTCTAGTTAGCCTTTTGGACTTCCATGTGGACATGTTAAGAGTTTGTATTTGGTTCTAGGGGAGGGATCTGAGTGGAGATGCATCTATGTGTATTTAAAGCCACCAGACTGAATGGGATTGTAGAAGAGGTTCAAGAACTGAGCCAATGGCTTCTCCACACTTAGAAGCTCAGAGATGAGGAGGACCTGGTGGGAGAAAGAGGATAGGAACCATTGTAGAAGCAGAACAACCAGGACAATGTGGAATCCTGAAAGTCAATGGAGAACTAATTCTATTCTCACTATGGAGAAACCTTTGATCTCCAAAACACTGCCTCTTCTTCCAGTCCTGATTCTACTTGGGTATGTGGAGGCATTTGGTTTTGGACCTGTTTTTCCAGCTTGAGCTTATGCCCAATGAGTTTGGTCCCCATGTCTCTCCCCTTTTCTAGATCTTTTCTTTCACTTCCCTCTTTGCTCTCAGCTTATTTCCCCTTGATTATCTCCTTGCTCCCAAAGCTTCTACCGCCACCTTCCCATAGGCTATTCCCCAGTCTACATCTCAGATGCTGATCTTTACCCATTCTCCAAATACATCATCCTACCATCTCTTGGATGTATCACAGGATCCTAAACTTACAATGGAATTATTTGTTCCACTTGCCCACACATGTTTTCTCCTTCCCCAGACACCTAAGGCTGAAAGATTGTAGTGATAATCTCCCTCCCCCCCATGGCAAAGGCCAGGTGGTAAATACTTTAGACTTTGCAGGCATTATGTTTGCCCTAGACCTCAGGTATATGAGCAAGTACAGTTGTATTCCAATAAAATTGTAGATATGGATACTAACATTTGAATTTCACATAATGTTCATGTGTGGTAGGACATTGCTGCATTTTCTTATTCTCAGTACTGAGGTTGTACAAAATAGTAGTCTGTGTCTGACCTTGTGCAGTAGTTTTATTCTACTTCATTCTCCCATCCAGTCATCTATCCCAAGTTTTGATGACTTATCACGACTTTAATATACACCTCTGCAGTGTTATTTTCTTTCTTTATCCATATCTCTGGTTTGTTTGTTTTGTGGCAATACTCAGGGCCAGTATATACTGGCAATCTCACTTGACTTTTTTGCTTGAGGCTGGTGCTCTACTACTTGAGCCACACCTCCACAGCTTTTGGGTAGTTAATTGGATATAAGAGTCTGTGAGATTTGTCTTCCCAGGCTGCCTTGAACCACAATCCTCAAATCTCAACCTCCTGAGATTACAAGTCTGAGCCAGTGGTACCCAGTCTTGTAATCTAGTTTTCTTTACTCCAATTTGTGTGTTTGTTTTAAATTTTATTGTAAAAGTGATATACAGAGGGGTTACAATTACATAAGTAAGGTAATGAGTATGTTTCTTTTTGAACAGTGTTACCCCCTTCCCTCATGTTCTCCCACTTTTTTCCTTCCCAATGTCCGCAGTTCTAAGTTCATTTCCAGCATAGTGTCTAGTGAGTATCACTGTTGAATTGATTCACCCTTTGTCCCACCCACCATTTCTATGATCTCTCTTCCCTTTCCCAAATCAGATAAACTTACATACAAGACAAAGAGTACAGAAATAAAAAACAAAACAAAACAGTGACAACAGGGAATAAACCAAAGGAAAAAAGCAATTAAAAAGAAATAACTGCAAACAGTACAAGAAGAAGAAAAAAACCCTCTTCTTTCCATTTCTTGGCGCTCATTTCAATGACTTTACCTTCTAAATATCATATTTTTAATTTACACCTCAGCAGCGCTGTTTGCCTTCTTGTAGATTTTTAATTCCACTTCTTTATCCATATCTCTGGTCCTTTTGTGTGTATGTGTGTGTGTATGTGTGTATACACATGCATGTGCACACGCTTGTGCCCATACTTGGGGCCTGGCACTCTCACTTTTTTGCTCAAGGCTGTTGCTCTACTACTTGAGCCACACCTTCTCTTCTGGCTTAGGAGTGGTTAATCAGAGATAAGAGTCTCAGATTTGTCTGCTCAGGCTGCCTTTGAACTATAATTCTCAAATCTCAACCTCCTGAGATTACAGGTGTGAGCCAATGGTGCCCAGGCTTATAGTCCATTTTTCTTCAATATATATTTTTTAACCCACAAGTTAACTTCTCCTCATGCCAAACAGTATGGCATTCTAAGCCTTCTCTATTTCCAAGAATTCTCTACTTCAATTACAGCAAGTTACTCTTTGTCCTCCAAACACATCCTCTTCTTTTGCTTGTTCTTACCATATACAAGCTACTCCATACTCTTCTAGAGCCTTTCTATTCACTTCTTTCTTTTGCTGCCATAAATTCTGCATTCCTTAAGCCCTGACTTGGATCTCCCCTTGTGCGTGTCCCTAGGAAGTGTAGGATGTCTCCATGTCTGTGATTCTCAGCACCTTTTTCTACTCTGCCGCAACATAGACACAGACTTCCTACTAGCCCTCCTGCTTGGCATATTTAACACACATCAATTTTGGAATTTATGTGGAATGAATTTCCCCATATTTAATGCCTTGGTGAAAATTGCTCACCACTAACTGGTTGTATAATCTCAGATGAATCTTTTCCCCTTTCTTCTGTTATTTGTCCATTTTGACTATTAAGGGATTAGGCTGAATTACCTCTTGGGGCCCTTGCAGGCCTGCTAGTCTATGATTTCCGAGCTCTTATTTCACCAGGCTTCTCTCCAATTCAGTTTTAATGTCTGTAAAGGGTGGTCTGGGAATTACATCACCACAAAGACCTCTTTCTTTCCCCCACTAATGAAGGCACCTCTGTGTCGGGAGGAGGAGATAGAGATGAGGATAAGTGGGCCCTGGCTCAAGGACACCTCCATATTAAGGATCAGTCTCCTTGTCTCATGGAATATCTCTCGTTTGGTTAGCAGGCACAGTTCATAATTACATTTCAGCCATTAGTACAGAAGGTGAGATGAAGTCCTTCACCACTCAACGATTGTGGAGAAAAGCGCAGCATGTGATAGAAAAGCTCCATAACGATTTCAGGAATAAAATACCTTGTGAAAACAAAATGCGTCTAAAAATAGTTGTCATGATTCTGGTAAGTTTCAGTCTGTTGTAACGCTCCAGATCTGGAGGAGATCCAAAGGATGACTTTGGTCTAAGGACCAGCATCCCGGACAAGGGGCCTCCTCAGGCTTGACCCTGGGCCTCAGCCCTTCCTCCTCACTCTCCATGCCCTGCCATGCAGGCCGGAGTCATGTTTGTTCTACCCACATTTGTGCCTGGCTGTCTGCCACAGCACCAGGTCCTTGGCACCTGTTCCAGAAAATGGTCCTTACCTGCCTGGGTCATCAGTGGGTGCTTTTTTTCCACTGAGCTAGTCCCTAGGTAATTCCAAACTCGCTTCCAACTGTACATGGTTTTTCTGGTCCCTAGACTACATCTAGAACTCAACTAATTTTTAGCTGTGTTTGTGTATATTTTATAATAATACTTCCTTCTGCTCCCCAGCCATCTCTTTACTCGTTGTAGGTGGACATTATTGGTTAGACTCATTATCTGGTGAACACACAAAGGCCCCTGAGACCAAATGTGTGGATTCTAAATCTCTGGGTACTGATTTGGTGGTGGTGGCGTTGAGGTTGCAAGGGGGACTTCCTGGTATGTGTTTGGTGCTAGAAAGATATACTCTGAGGCCGGAAAGATTGCTCTTTGGAAATGGCTTCACACAAATTCACATTGGAGTGCTTGAACAAAGAAAGACTAAGGTGGTATAGCTTGCTGCTATAATTTTGGGGGAGATAAGAGACTTAGGTAGATGAAAACTCAACAAGTTAGATTCATCATTCCTTTTATTCCCTAAGTCTGTCCTATTGCCCCAGCCCTACTTAACCCTCTTTGCCCACCTAACTAATTTCCTCACCTACACTCAAAATCAGAATCAGGGCCACTGCATTAACCTCGGGAATCAAGAAAGAAAAGGAAAAAGAATCAGCTCCTCATGGTGGGGCATGCCTGAATCTCAACTAGTCAGGGCTCAGCGTTGGAGAGCTGAAAGTTCAAGACCAGCCTGAACAAACTTAGTGAGACCCTGTCTCAAAATAAACACATTTTTTAAAAAAGGACTGGAGATGTAGCTCATCTTCCTTAGCATGTTCAAAGCCCTTAGTTCAATCCCTAGAACTGGGGAGAGGGGAGTGGCTTGATGCTATACCTGTCCTTTAAGTTTTTTTTTTTAAACTTTGGTATTCTTTTTTTGTTGTTGTTGGTCATGGGGCTTGAACTCTGGGCCTAGGTGCTGTCCCTCAGCTCTTCAGCTCAAGGCGAGCGCTCTACCACTTGAGCTACAGCGTCACTTCCAGTTTTCTGGTGGTTTATTGGAGATAGGAGTCTCACGGTCTCTCCTGCCCGGGCTGGCTTTGAACCGCAATCCTCAGATCTCAGCCTCCTGAGTAGCTAGGATTACAGGCGTGAGCCACCAGCGCCCGGCTAAACTTTGGTATTCTTAATTGTAGCTCCTTAATGTTGTTCAAGCCTTGGATACATATTTTAATGGTGCATAATTCTATAGAACTCACCTAAAATCTGTTGGTGTGTGTGTGAGAGAGAGAGAGAGAGAGAAAGTGTGATAAGTTCATTTACTAAGTGTATGTTCTGTTTATCTGGAACAAGCCAGCGTGCCAAGGCCTTGGTAAACCAACTTTGTGACCAGTGTCATCATCTTCACTATGCACTAGCTTTAGGGAAAGGTTATTCCATAGTTTGAAGAGATGATGAACTTTAGCAGTTTAATCATTCTAGTAGAAAAAAGAATAATAATTCACTTAGCATTTGCCTTTTTGTATGTGTGTGCTGGTCCTGGGTCTTGAACTCAGGGCCTGGGTGCTGTCCCTGAGCTGCTTTTGCTCAAGATACCATGGCTACCACTTGAGCCACAGCTCCATTTCTGGCTTTTATGGTGGTTTTACTGGAGATAAAGACTCTCACAGACTTTCCTGCCCAGGTTGGCTTTGAACCATGATCCTCAGATCTCAGCCTCCAGAGTAGCTAGGATTATAGGTGTGAGCCACTGGCATTTGGCAACATCTGATTTTTTTATTTTAAAGGAAGTTTTTCTTCCCTGTAATAAAATTGCCAAATGCTTATGGGATTTGTAGAAAATACAAAACAAGTGTGCCTCAGTTCACTCCCAAAGGCAACATGATTATCAGCATGTTGGTTTAGTTTTTCAATCCTTTTTTTAAAACCTGTTTGTTCCTTTTTATAATTTTAATATACTGTGTATGTTGTATAGATAAAACTCTTTATCTTTGTATTTCATTTTTACTATATTATGTTTTTCTGTGTTATTATAAATTTTATTAAATAAGGCTTTCATAAGTACATAATATTCCATTAAGTGACTGTCTTACTATGGACTTAACCTTGTTTATTTTTTTTTTTGTCTCTTTTTTTCCCCTCCTCCATTTCCTCTTCTTTTTAGAAATAATGTTCTTTTTAAAAATTCAGAATGTTCTTTGAATGGAACCCCAGAACTCTAATTAAGGGGCCCAAAGGGTGACATCTGGCTTACTTATATCTATAGAACTGATAAGGAGAATTCCTACTGTTGGGTCTGGTGGTGTCTCTGATAGACTGAAAGTAAAACCTATCTTGTTAGGATGAAAGTTTCTGCTAGCTTCTGGCTTGCAGTCCACCAATGGGCTGGATGGGAGGGTGCCAGTTCAGAGCAGAGCAGACGTTCAGCCTGGCTGAGAACAATCTCAGAGTAAAGCTTCAGTAGGAGCAGCTCTTGACTTTAGAACATTCAGTGTTGCCCTCCCTGCCATCCATATGTGGCTATGGATGTCACCTGGTCTCTGCTCCCTTGCCACAGCATCTGGGGTGTGGCCTCCTGGGGACTAGGCTAGATGAAGCTGTTCATGCCACCATGGACAGCCCCCATGCCCTGGCCCCTCAGCTCTTACCACTCCTGAGACCTGGTAAGGTTCGGTCCTCTTCACAGCCCAGCTCTTAAATTCTTGGAACTACTCCCAATTTGGTAATCATGGATGCATGGAGGTAACCCAGTAGACATGCTTAAGTCCCCCTTTAAATGGTGCTTCCCCATTGGGTCTTGGAACCAGAGGTATCAAGGGAGCAGACAGGCTTAGGGACTCTACGTCAGGCTGGTGTGGCAGGGCTCTGTTTCTATCACTTGAAACGGGAATTGGTTGCCAGGTTTCTCACCTCACTCTGCAGCGGGACCCAAGCCAGCTGGATCCCCTCACCATCACCCCCAACACCACAGCGAGTATTTCTGAGAGTCACCTGCCCAGGCAGGCAGATGCTCTCCCTGGGAGGAACGTCTCCGAAGCATTTATTTCATCGAGAATCACCTCCATTCTTTTATCACCACTCATTCTTTTATCTCACTTAAAATCCAGAGACAGCTCCCCAGTTCTGTGCTGGCAAACACAGCCTGACTCTGTGATGGAAGCTGTGAGCTCTTGGGGTGTGGTGTTGAGCTATGAGAGGGCTGTTCTCACAGTGACATGAATCTAGGTTTCTGGCTCCCCAAGACTCCGTGCTTCTGTCTTTCTAGGATGTATTTATTGGTAGAATAATTAATCTGATAATTGCAGTATTACATTGGCTTTGCAATTCAGAACAATTATGTCACATGCAGCTTTTGTCCTGGCCAGCATGGTTTTGCCTGTGTAGCCTGCTGGGAAGGAGAGATGAAGCTATGGTTCTACTCTTGAGTTTAAGGGGTTGAACATACCAGGTTTGTTGTGGACAAGGAATGATGAGGTACAGGGACTCTTAAGAAGAGAATTCTTAGCATCTGTGGAGCCCTTGAGTCCTGAATTCGGGAGAGATGTGTCTGAGTCCAGTGTAGTCCTGGGGATGGAAGCAGCCAGAATTTTCCTCTCCATTGGGAGGAATTTTCCTACTTAAATAGAAGACTGGCTCCCAGCCTTGGTGGAGCAGACCTGCAGATGACAGGTAGTTAGTAGTGACAGCTGCGAGAGAAGACTGGGCTCCAGGAGCTGACAGTTTTGATGCTGTTTGCAAAACACAGTGGGGAGGGGAACACAATTCCATTGTAAAGCAGCTCATAGCCCTGCCAATAGTGGCTTGCAAGGAGTTGCAGTTGCCTTTGACTGAGGGTTGGTGGGTTCAAAAGCCCCTGTAACACGTGCCCAGATTCCCAAGAGCAGAGTGATTCCTTTCACCCACAGCTCTTCCAGGGCTGACATGGTGATAAATTGCAAGGATCCTCTGATGACTATAAAGATGTAGATTGATTTGTGCCTTCTGATTGTCAGTATACTGAAGATGGCCCAGGCAATGGGCACCCAGATTTCACACCTTGTAATGGCCCTGCCAGAGGTGTATGTTAACACAGTTTGAACCAGACACTTCAATAAATCTGAGACAATTCTGCCATGGAGATCAAAGTTCAGAATTGCTTAAATTGGTGTTGGAACAGGTAAGAAAAGGGAGTCCAGGGCCATGAATTGCATGGATGGCAATTGTCCTTCAGTTTGTGAGGCCTATGTGTCAGCTTTTCAAATGCTATGACATCAATTTAAGTAATTTGGGCTCCTTGCTACCTGGCCCTTTCAGTATTGCTGGTTCTGGGAAGTATGATTCATGATCTAGCACATGAAAACGAAGGAAAACAGCCCTGTTTGTCTTCTCTCAGGCTAGTCACTGGGTTGTGGAAGAATGGATAACAAACTCATACCCTACCGGGGGATACTAGTAACTCCCCAAGGCATTCTTCCAGCCATGATCTTAACCTCAGACGCATCAGCATGTGCCTGTCATGACATTGTCACTTGCACACCTCAAGATGGATGTGTTTCTTGATTGAGGTGAGACTGTCTGGAGGAAAAGTGGTCTAATCCATATGGATTATATCCATATGGGCGCTGGTGGCTAATGCCTGTAATCCTAGCTACTCAGGAGGCTGAGATCTGAGGATGGCAATTCAAAGCCAGCCCAGGCTGGGAAGGTGGCTCAGTGGTAGAGTGCTTGCCTTGCATGCATGAGGCCCTGGGTTTGATTCCTCAGCACCACATAAGCAGAAAAAGTGGAAGTGGTGCTGTGGCTCAAGTGGTAGAGTGCTAGCCTTGAGCTGAAGAGCTGAGGGACAGTGCCCAGGCCCAGAATTCAACCCCATGACCCAGGGGGGGAAAAAAAAAAGCCAGCCTGGGCAGGAATGTCTGTGAGACGCTTATCCAATTAACCACCAGAAATCCAGAAGTGGCGCTGTGGCTCAAATGGTAGAGTGCTATCCTAGAGCTGAATAGCTCAGGGACAGCACCCAGGCCCAGAATTCAAGACCCATGTACAACAAAAGAAAAAAAAAAAAGAAGCTTGGCTGAACCAGGCACCAGTGGCTCCTATCTGTAATCCTAGCTATTCAGTAGGCTGAGATCTGAGGATCATGTTTGAAGTTAGCCCAGTCAGGAGAGTCTGTGAGACTCTTATCCCTAATTAATCAGCAAAAAAAGAAAAGTATGAAAGTAGAGCTGTTACTCAAGTTGTAGAATGCTAGCCTTGAGCAAACAAGTTCAGGGACAGTGACCAGGCTCTGAGTTCAAGCCCCAGGACAGACAGACAGACAGACAGACAGACAGACAGACACACACACACACACACACACACACACACACAGCTTTATTGAATATTATAGTCCACTCATTTAAATGGTATAATTCAATGATTTTTGGTATGTTCTAACCATTGTTATAATCAATTTCAGCTTATTTTCATTACCTCCAAAAGGAATTCTGTGTCTATGTCCCCATTCTCCACCTCTGGTAACTACTAATCTATTTTGTCTTTTTATAAATTGGCTTATTCTAGACATCATTCTAGATATTACATGTACATGGGATTATATAACATGGGGCCTTTTGTGACTGTCTTTTCATTTTTCATTTTTTTCCCTTTGATGGTCCTGGAATTGAACTCCAGCCTCATGGTTCCTAGGTACTCTACCTCTTGAGCCACACCCATAATCCTTTTGCTTTTAATTTGCTTTTCAGATAGGATCTTGTGTTTTTGCTCAGGCTATACTTGACTGCAGTCCTCCTACCTCTGCCTCCACAACATAGTATTTTTAAGGCTCATCTATGTGTTTGTATGTATCAGTACTTTTTTATGGATGAAACATATCCTATTATATAAACTTACCAAATATGGCTTATCTATTAATTAGTAGTAATTAGATGGATACTTGGAACTCCCCCCCCCCCCCCCCCCCCCCCAGTCCTGAGGCTTGAACTCTGGGCCTAACCACTATCCCTGAACTCTTTTTGCTCAGGGCTAGCACTTTACCAATTGAGCCGCAGCACCACTTGCAGCTTTTCCTGTGATTTAACTTAAGCGTCTCACAGACTTTCTTGCATGGGCTGGCATTGATCCTCAGAAGTCAGCCTCCTGAGTAGCTAGGATTACAGATAGGAGCCTCCGTGCCCAGCTTATCTGCATTTTTTGACTGACAAGCACTATGAGTTTTCAAATCTAAATTTTGTATAGACATATTTTCATTTTCCTTGGGTATATATCTAGGAATGGCATTGCTGGGTCATATGATGACTACGTTGGACAATTTGAAGATCTGCCAAACTGTTTTCTCCAACAGCTACAGCATTTTCCATTCTCGCCAGCAGGGTACAAGGAGCCCAGTTTTGTTACAACCTCACCAGCACTTATCATCCGCCTTTTGGATAACATCGTGTAGGAACAGTGTTTCTCTTTGTGCTGCTCTCTCGTCTTAAACATCTTTTCCTATGTTTTTTTTTGGCCATTTGCATCTCTAATCTGGCACCATTTTTAAATTCCATAGAGTTCACTGCACATTTTTTTTTTTTAACAATTTAACTCATTTGATCTTTTTTGTTGTTGTTGTTGGTGGTGGTGGTGGTAGTTGTGGGGCCTGACCTCTGGGCCTGGGATCTGTCTCTCAGTTCTTCAGCTCAAGGCTAGTGCTCTACCACTTGAGCCTCAGCGCCACTTCAGCTTTTTCTGCTTATGTGGTGCTGAGGAATCGAACCCAGGGCCTCATGCATGCAAGGCAAGCACTCTACCACTGAGCCACCTTCCCAACCCCACTGCACATGTTTTGAGTCTTGACTGTTGTGGACAGTCTAGCTGTTCAGTCAGACTGTTGGTGCCTGTTGGGAATGTCTCCTCTCATTTTCTTAACATTGACTGGGAGCACTGGAGACATGCTTTGTCTTGTATGAGATACAGTCATCTTGCAGAATGACTGTATTCCTGAAATATTTCCTGTAAAGCAAGTTGTCATAATCCTACTATGCCTTTGTTTTCATTTTTAAATTTGAAATTGCTTATTTGGAATACAGTTTTAGGCTCCAGATTGCTATATTCTTGGTATTACATTTTTTAAACAAGGATTTTAAATCTGCACCTTCAAGTGATATATGGAAATTTTTGATAATATAGTTAGTCAGCTTCTGTTAATATACTATGGTGAATTATAGCCCAAGAGTCTGGGAAAAATGTTGGAGAGATGACAGGTTCTTACTCATTCTTCCCATTGTTTGTTCCATTTGTTTGCCTGGATGGTTTGAAGTCTTTTTTTTTTTTCCAGAAGAAGGTGAGCAAATTATTACATCTATACAAAGTACCATTGTGGCTGTTTTTACATGTTCTTTTGCTTTTAATCTGAATAGTTTGTATACTTTAATAAATGCCTAGGACTAGCAGTGTTTCTGGTTCTAGGTTTTGAATATGTACATAGCTTTCATTGGTTGAACATCCCTAATCTAAAATCCAAGTTGCTTCAAAGTCAGAAGCTTTTTGTATACCATGATCTATTTCTGGGAAGTTATACCAATAAGAATCATTCTGATTTGAATGCTGGACTGAAGAGCAAAGGAGAGAAGGTGAGAGAGCCAGAGACAGTGAGGTTGTAATCTAGAAACCTAACTAGAGCCCTGTTGGGTCCTTTTTCAAACAAGTCCACTTCTGTGCATCATGTGTGAGATAATTGGAAAAATGTAACCACTCCTAGGAGACCTGATGGTATTAAAGAATCTTTGTTAACTTGTAAGATTTGAAAGTGATGTTGTGGCTATACTAACAATTCCTTATTTTAGCTAGGCATGTTGGCATAAGTAATCCTAGCTACTAGAGAGGCAGAGGTAGGAGAGTGGTCTGAGGTCAGGCCAGGCAAAAGCATGAGACTTTACATTCAACTAGCCAGCAGAAAGTAGTCTGGAGTTATAGCCTAAGTGTTAGAGCCCTAGCCTAGCAAGCAGGTTGTGCAAGTGTGAAGCCCTGAATTCAAACTCTCCAATAATGAAACAATAGCAAAATCCTTATCTTTTCAAGATACGTATTAAAATGTTTATGGATGATAGGATAAAATGTCTAAGGCATGGTTATTGTAGAAAGGGTGGTGTGTGGAGAGTTGTTGTGTTCTCCCTACTTGGTGTTCATTTTAATTGTGATAAAAACAAACTTAGCTAAACACCTGTGCCTCATGCCTGTAATCTCAGGAGGTTGAGATCTGTGGTTCTCAGGAGATCACTCAAGAGGCTGAGGTCTGAAGATCTCAGTTTGAAGCAGGAAAGTCCTTGAGACTCTTAACTCCAATTAGCAAAAAAGGTATAACTGGAGATGTGGCTTAAGTGGTAGATCTCCAGCCTTGAGCAGAAAATGCCAGACAAGAGTGAGATCCCTCAAGTTTAAGCCCCAGTATTGGCCTGTGTGCACGAGCACACACACACAGATACACATACACACACATGCGCTCTCTCTCTCTCTCTCTCTCTCACACACACACAGAAAACTTAAGTGAATCCTGAGGACAGAACCTAAACCCCTTCGCTGAGGGTTGCAGCTTTGTGTGGCAGGTCTGTGGGTGAGGACTCTGGGTGAGCCATCAGTCAGCTTTAGAATTCTGATTGTGAGAGACTCAGGAGAAAGCATTCAGTGCCTGGAGAATCGGTCCTGAAGGTGAGTGGTGGGGCCTCCCCTGGGGGGTGCACAGGCCTCCTGGGCTAAGAGTGATTTCAGTCTGACTCTACCCTCATACCCTGGCCCCAGCATGCCCTAGTAGCAGCGATCTTAACAAACTAGCAAGCTGACAAATAACTTGCTGAAGTGCGGCCCAGGCCCCAGGTGCACTTTAATTAAACAGTGAAAATCCATCAAAGACTCAGACTCCTCCATGGCCAGTTCTCCTGAGTCCTAGGTGAAGCCAGCTCACCATTGGCCAAGGGCCAAGAGGAAGGTCAGCCACAGGCTCCCTAATGTCCCCACCTAAAATCAACAGCAGCACTCAGTAGTCTGGCTTCCAACTCGATGCAAATTAAATGTGGCATTTGGAGATGGTATTAAATATCCCAAGTCAATATTCCAGAGACAGGATCAGGACAATTAAAGCCTGTTTTCCCACTCAGATCATTGGAATATGTGTGAATATAAGTTGTCAGTTCAACTTTTTGAATTTCAGCAGGTTGAAAAAGATGGGGTGTTTTCTAATGCATTTATAAGATTATTTCTTTGTTGCTTTGTATGTCCCTCCCCCACAGTGTAACCCCCGCTTTCACTATATTTGATGTCAGTATAACATGTGGAGGAGATGGGGACAAACAAGTCGTTTAAGGATTCAGGTGGACCTGTTGCAACAATGAGAAGTACAAAATGTCATGTCAAAACCAGCTTTACAATGTCGGTGTGGGGGGGGAGGGGGGTATAATTGGGTGGGGGAGGGGGGTATAATTGGGTGGGGGGAGGGGGGAGGCGGGGAAGGGAAGTGAAGGGTAAACAAAGGAGGAGGCTGCAATGCTTGGTAAGAAATGTATGCATTATCCTGCCCATGTAATTGTAGCCCCTCTGTACAGTATGTTCTCAAATAAAATAAAATACAATTTAAAAAAAAAAAAAAAAAAAAAAAAAAAGAAAAAGATGGGGTGTGTCTGGTGGTGCTCTGAGCTTAGTTTCTGCTCTTTTTATTTGTACACATCCATGTCGGTTAATACCGGGGTAGAGGTGGGCTTTCATTTGTCCCTGTACATTCAGTCACCTATTTTACAATAAGGCAACTGAGGCTTGAAGAAGGCAAATGATTTACCCAAGGACCCTCAACTACTAAGAAGTAAAAGAAAGATTTCCGTTTCTTCCCTGGGAATGAACCCCAACTCTACTCACCATGACATGAATAGTGTATATATTCATCCATAATAATAAATGATGAAAGATCAACAGTAACAATAGTAACTTGTTAATAATTTAGTTCCCTTAGCCTTTAGAAGTGTTGGCAGTTTCCCTAAAGTGTTCATTTGTTCAACAAATGGGCATTGAGAGAGAAGCCTGGTAGGAAGATTTCAGGGTCCAGGAACCTGGCAGCCCCCTGGTCCTCCCCCCTCACCTCCCCCCTCCAGGAACCAAGCTACCTGGCCCCACCCTGCCTGGCCATGCAAGGGAGGCAGTTCATCATTCTCTCTGAGCTCTAGCCTGTGAGCCCCTGCTAGATACCACCCAGGCTCAAGGACATTGTTCTTCTAGAACTTTCCACAAGGAAAGTTTGATCAGTTGATGGTGTTACTTCTAGTCTTATTAAATTACTTAAAATATATATGTTTATGATATAATTCTAAGAGACCAGCAATTTAAACTGAAAAAATATGACTCCTTAAAGTGCCCCTCACTCCCAGGCTTCTAGAAGATGATTGTGTGTGTGTGTGTGTGTGTGTGTGTGTGTGTGTGCGTGCGCGCGCGCGCACGCACGCACATGTGTGCACACACAAAGGACCATATTTTTTTTGTTTTTACACAGCTAAAATACTATTAAGTGATGACTGAAACACTGTTCAGTGATGGATTGTCTATTCTTTTCCACTTATTTGTCTTGTATCTTTCACTTGTGGACTTACCTCGCTGCTTTGTGTTTTATGGGTGTGTCGTTTAGTGAATAAAAGTGTTTTACAAGTTCTCCCTGGATGAACATTTAACTTTTTCTGTAATGTTTTGCTACTCCATGCTGCATTAAGCATGCTCACAAAGAAATGAAAACACTCTGACCCAGTTTATCTGCAACATAAATTCTTAGAGTTGGAATTACTGAGTTGAAATGTGTTCGGTTTGGATTTTGCTGGAACTTAACCAAATTGGTCCCCCAAAAGGAAATGCTAAATAAGAAAAAGGCCTTTCCCAGTTTTGAACTTTTTTCTTGTTAAGAATTCAATCTTGAAAAGATTATTCTGATCTTTGAGTTCACTGGAAATGCTTTTCCTTGGCCACACAATTTTTAGAAAACAAGTTCCCAGGTTCTAGTCTTCAAGCCCTCTGTGCTGGCAGGATGTTGTGAGGCGCAAGGCAAAACCCCATGTGTCCCTAACATTTCTCTCCCAGGCCCTCTGCCTCTGTTTTCCTGGGGGAAGGCTTTTTGTTTTCTTCTTTTGACCTTAAGGATAAATATTTACAGATTTCCGTCCTCTTCTGGAATGCTGTTCTTTGATGCAGAAAGCCCAGAGTTCTACTTAGAGGAGGAAGTCACAGATGAACAGCCTCAGGCCGAGGTCTGGGGCCTGTGTGCTCCTGTGTGCTCCTCCTGCCTCCCATCCATTTTGGGAGGGAGAGATGAGACTTCTGAAATGTACTGCTATCCTTTTAGGGATGACTATATACCAGCTCACAGACAACCAGGAACAGAAAACTAAATGACAGATAATAAAGTGCACCCTGGGCTGTGGTGGGGGTGGGGACGAGGAGGGAGAGGCAGAGTGACTCATGCCCCCTCTTCTGTTACATTCCAAGAGCTGCCTTCCTCCAGGCTTAGGTCACCCCCATGAGAGCAGGGGCCCTACTAGGCTGTAGAGGAAGGCCAGCTGTCTGTCGTTTGCTGGCCTGGGTGAGGACCAAGTAAGGGACCAGGCTAAACAAGTTCTGGGATTTTCTCTTCTTTTTTGTTGGTCGTGGGGCCTGAACTCTGGGCTCAGCTCAAGGCTAGCGCTCTACCACTTGAGCCACAGCTCTACTTCTGCCTTTTTTCTGCTTATGTGGTGCTGAGGAATCGAACCCAGGGCCTCATGCATGCAAGGCAAGCACTGAGCCACCTTCTCAGCCTCAAGTCCTGGGATTTTCTTATGACTGCAACCCTGGGCTCCCCCCTGGAATGAGGCACGAGACATTTCTGCTCTTACAAGGGTTGCAGTGTAGCCTCTAGGGACTTCTGTCCTCTGTACCAGCCCAGTGCCCTGGAGGGGCACAAACCTAATGACTGTTTTGTGTGTGTGTGTGTGTGTGTGTGTGTGTGTGTGTGTGTGTGTGTGTGTGTGTGTGTGTGTGTGTGTGTGTGTGTGTGTGTGTGTGTGTGTGTGTGTGTGTGTGTGTGTGTGTGTGTGTGTGTGTGTGTGTGTGTGTAAACTCTGCTGAAGCATATGTGACCTTGGGCATGTTACCTCATTGCTGCAAACCTGAGTTTCCATCTACAGAATGGAGGTAAAAAGAGCGGAGTGCCCGTCTCTAGTATTGCTGATAATTAAAGCACTTATTCATGTTGAGGGGTTGGCACAGAACCTGGCATACGTAAAACACTTAAAATTATCTGGTAATAGCTGGTATGAGTGGCTCATGCTTGTAGTTTTAGCCTGAGAGCTGGAGGATCATGGGTTGAAGCCAGCCTGGATGGACAAGTCTACAAGACTCAACCTCAGTTAACCAGCAAAAAGTCAGGCTGAAGGCATGGCTTAAGTGGTAGAGTTCCAGCCCAGCAAGCATGCTGAGGGAGTATAAGGCCTTGAGTTCAAACCTCAGTACTGCCCACCCCCCTACATTGCTTCTGGCTATTTCTGTTTTTCCTATTGATCCATCTTGCAGATAAGATATGAAATGTAGTTGATTGGCTTCACTCCTCCCCACAATTTGTAATAATAACAAAGCTTATTATATAGAACTGTGTTTTAAGACTATACATACAAAATAATGAGTATATATACATATGTGTAGGTATATATACTCAATCTTGTCACGCATATGAATAGCTAGGAGGTAACTCCTGTTTTTATCCCCTTCTTTATGTACAAATATTGTGGGACATAAGAGGGGTTAAAGAACCAGCCCATAGTTAGTAAATGGTGGAACCATCATTTAAAGCAAGATTGTAGGCTTTAGAACCGTTTCCCCTAGCCAATAGGCAATCTTGCCTCTTAGTACAAAAGCTTGCTATACAAAAGCTTTTCCAAGATAACAGCAGTGAAGGACACTATATCTTTTCTAAAATCTAAAAAAAAAAAAAAAGTTTTTTTTTTTCCCTAATGTAGTATTGTAAAACATGTCAATGTATAGAAGAAACATAACCCAGAGACATTTTTATTTCTGGTCTTGTGTGTGTTTGTGTGTGTGTATGTATGTGTATGGTGTATGCCAGTACAAGGACTTGAATGCAGGCTTTCACTCAACTCTTTTTTTTTTTGGGGGGGGGGTCTGCTCATGGGGCCTGAACTCTGGGCCTGGGCGCTGTCCCTCAGCTCTTCAGCTCAAGGCTAGCACTCTACCACTTGAGCCACAGCGCCACTTCCAGCTTTTTTCTTTTTGCTTATGTGGTGCTGAGGAATCGAACCCAGGGCCTCTGGCATGCAAGGCAAGCGCTCTACCACTGAGCCACCTTCCCAGCCCCTCACTCAACTCTTTGGCTCCTGGCTGCCGCATTTCCACTTGAGCCATGCCTCCAGTTCTTATTTCTAGTCCTTTGTGAGCTAGATATGCTAGGCATGTGACTACATGTGCAGTTTGTTTAACCTGGAACTCTCCAGTGGAATTTGACTACATTCAAGCTGATCTTACCCCATTCACTAGCCAATTCCCTGCGATAGGCCCTTGGATATCATGGCAATGTTAAGTTGTTAAATTTTCAAATTGCTTACTATAAAATTCCTTTCTTTTCCTGTCATGGGCACATAACAGGCAGCTCACAGGCTAGTGCTACTCTGCACATCACACTCTGAGTCACACTGTCCTAGTCTTAACACTCTTGACACTTACCTATTTATTCCCAGTATTTCCACGAAGCATTTTGTTACTGTAGTTTTATTTTCTCATGACATTTTCCAAGGCAGTGTTCCTGTGAGCAATTCTTGAGTATAATTTTAAAGAGCATAATAAGATTAATGATATTCCATCTGGAAGGTGTACCATAGTTACCAACTCTTCAACATTTTGGCTTAGTTTCCAGTTACTTCCCACCAGAACAATTCAATGCTAGTAGTCTTGTAGAAATGTTTCCATATTAAATATTACTTTTGTAGGATAGATATCATAGATCAGAATTACAAATATTAGGCCTTTACGATTTTCAAGCCATGAGCAGATGGCTTATGCCTGTAATCCTAGTTACTCGGGAGGCTGAGATCTGAGGATTGTGGTTCAAAGTCAGCTTGGGCAGGTAAGTCCTCCATGAGACTCTTATTTCTGGTTAACTACCAAAAAGCCAGAAGTAGAAGTGTAGTTCACATGTGTAGTTCACCACCCTTGAATGAAAGCTCAGGAACAGTGCCCAGGGTCTAGGTTCAAATCCTAATAACCGCATGCACATACAGGCACACACACATACACGTTTTTTATAGATATTACCAAATTAGTTTCTAAAAGGAATATGTCAATACGTGTTCTCAGCAGTAGTCTATGAGAAGGCCTGTGGAACTTAATAGTTTCCCTTTTGTGTTTGTTATAATTTATTTGATGGGAACAGTCTTAATTGGTTTTATTTGAATTTTCTTTGATTACCAGTGAGGCTGAACATTTTGTGTGATTATAACTATTTCCATTTCCTCTTTTGCTTCATACTCAGTTGGGTACTAGAAGACAAAAATATTACTTTGAACAGATTTCAAACTCTTTCAGAGTTGAGGCCAAGTAAATCTGTCCTGAAAGTCTGTGTGTGGTGATGTACGTTGCCTCCATGGCTCAGTCCTTTACTGCCGCCAGCACTGGGGCCTCTTCTACACAATCTTCAGATCCTCTAAAGAAAACCCCACTTGAGTTCATTCATAATATAGCAAGAACCTGGGATGTTTCATATTTCCTGTGACTTCCTCAGCCGCGATTTTCCTCTCCATTTTTCTCTCTATTTTTTCCCCCATCCTGTTAATAGAATTTGGGCCTATTTTGTAAGTCTTATTTGTTAGCATGTATGAATCAAAATTTGCAAGTACTTACCCATTGGCATTTATGTCATATTTTTGTTAATTATGAAGCATAGGAAGAACGTCTGAAGTCTGGATGGTTTTTAGGAAATCCTAAATACCTGAACACAAATATTGAGTGATCTTCCTGTGTGCTACATTAGCACCCTAAGTTTAGACCCATGGCAGATATAGCGACCAGCCTGGGCAAAAAGAAGCTTGAAAGACTTGGTCTTGGCCAGTAGCTGGACACAGTGACACAGGCCAGTGGCATCACAATATAGGAAAGCATAAGCTAGGATTCTACTCAAAAACAAAAAGGGGCTGGAGGCATAACTCAAGTAGTAGAGTGCCTTTCTAACAAGTGTGAGGCCCTGAGATCAATCCCCAGGACTGTGGGGGAGGGGGGGTGGGAAACCAAACCAAAACACTGAAGACTATGCCTATATCTATATGTCTATTCCCCTGGCCCTATTCTCCCTCCCCTGATAGAGATGGGACCAATTTCCATTTTATCAGTATGGAAGCAGCAGCACTATGTGGACACCTGAGTTAACTGGTGCCATATTTACAATTTATTTCTGGGATGTTTTAGCATTTCTTAGTCTCATGCACACTGGCAGCCACCCACTAGGTTATAGGTCACCATTTAATATGGCTCTTACCATCATTAGGGATTGCTTCGAGAAGCAACTTGCTGATACCTCAGTCATAGGAACTATGTGCATTCTGGCCAGTCATTTTTGTAGCAAATGCTGGATATTATTCCAGCTTAGGAACAGGGGCTTAGAGTAGCAGGTGATAGGCTATTCCAAGGTGCTGGGCTAGAGGGCTTATAATTTGGAGAAATAAGCCCACTTGTTGCAAGGATAGGAAGACAATGAAGCCCACTGGATGCTAAGACAGCATCAGCATTCCAGGAAAAGGATCCAATCATAAATGGACCTAGATCATGCTGGATCTTTTGGGTGTGGGAGGAAGCCTTGCGGCCATTGTTCCTAGTGTCCACAGAGGCTGGACTTGCAGTGGTCAACAGTGGGCACTGCTGAGTGCAGTTGGGCCATGTATCATAGGCATGAGGATGTCTGTGGTCAGGACCTTGTGCCAGTAATAAGGTGGGGACTAGAGAGGCCGCTTTGAGTGGAAAGCAAGCTCTGAATTGGGCCTATTTAAGCAATGTGGGTGGCCTGCTCAACTTCCAGCTGTGGAGCTTGAGTCATCAGGGTCTCCACTAGGATGCTTTGGACACGTGGCAGAGCCCAGAGGGCCTCAGTCCTGGCACCTGACCCTGGCCATCCTCATTTTTTCTGGAACGTAATGACCCTTTGTCTGCAATAACTGAAGAAGGCTGTGGAAGGCCAAGGAGAAGGCCTTGTAATATAATTGATATGGTCCTCCCACGGTCCGTATGGGAACAGTAATGAGAATCACTCACATGTGTCTCATTTTGTGGTTTATGGAGTAAAGAATCTGGGCTGTGTCAAGTACCAGCTGGGTAGCTTGGTGTGCCACCCACTAAAACCTTATTATCCTCAGTTTCCTCTTTTTTTTTTTTGGTGTCAGTACTGGGGCTTGAACTCAGGGCCAAGTTGCTCAAGATTGGCTCTCTGCCACTCGAACCAATTCCAGCTTTTTGGTGGTTATTTGGAGTTAAGAGTCTCATGGACTTTCCTGCCTGGGCTGGCCTTGAACCTTGATTCTCAGATCTCAGCCTCCTGAGTAGTTAGCTCTATTTTTCTTCTTTGACTGCAGGTGTGGCATTGTTATGAACAGTTCTGTGTGCATCTTCATGTTTCATTCCTTTTTGGTTCCTAGAATATATTCATTAACATGAAATTACTAGATCAAAAACATTGTTAAATTCTCTCTGGGATACATCTGCTCAGAAGTGTGATTCTCAGACCACTACTTTCAGTGGAATCACTTGGTGTAGATCATGAGAAATGTAAATTCTTGGGCCTTCCTCAGACCTACCTTCTGCATTTTAGCAAGATTCCCCAAGTGAGCTGTATACACATAAAGTTTGAGAGGCACTGCCCAAGAAAACTTTGAATAATTTGTGGTTCTTTCAGAAGTACATAGACTTGTTCCTCTATGTTCTCTTCAAACTCAGCATTATTGTTAAGTATAGCGAATTTTCTAGCCAAAAGGATATTCTACTCTTTTGGTTTTAATTTTATGGTGAATTTATTGAATAGTCTGACTTCCACAGGATTTGGGTTAGGACAAAACTTTTTCCCTAGCATACAGTAAAATATTTCTGTTATATCTCAGGCAGATTGCATGTTTTTCTCATTTCTTCCAGTGAGAAAGTTGGTTTTGGTTAGGTAATTCTGACTCACTCACTGGTGTGAAGGTCTAGTCTATCTGAACTGAAGTTTGCAGTTTCTCAGTAGTTTGCAGTTTCTCAGTTCCTGCCCTCCTCCTAGCTCAGTCTGCCAACCTCAGGCACCTGCAGTGGTGCTAGACTGAAAGCAGTGGGCCTGACATGGTCTTTTACTCTTTCTGCTTTCTCCCACTCTGTAACAGTCTGTGTGGGCTGCTATAACAAAAATATCTTGGCCTAGGTGGCTTAAATGTGAGAAATGGATTTTTTCTCTTTTCTCTTTTTAAATGTACAGATCTACTTATTGGTTGAGTGATCTAAGATCAAGATGCCAGCAACTTGGGGAGGGTCTACTTTCTTACAAAAGGTGCCATCTGGATGTGTCTACACGGGGTGGATAGTGTAAAAGATGTGTTGGGTCTTTTCCCCTTTTCCCTCCTCTCCCCTCCTCTCCATTTTTCTTCCCTTTCTTGCTTAGCTTACTCAACTTGCTTGCCCATGGTTGGTGCTCAACCACTTAAGCCACACCTCTAGTCAAGTATTTTGCTGGTTAATTGGAGATAGAGTCTCAGACTTTTCTGCCTTGGATTGGCTTGAAACTGTAATTCTCCAGGTATTAGCTTCCTGGATAGCAAAGATTCTAAATGTGAGTCACTGGTGCCCAACTTCATGGATTTTTTTTTTTCAAAGGCACCGGTGGCTCTTGGGAGGCTCCACCCTCGTGACCTGATCACCCCCTCTTAACTCTTCCACACTGGGGATGAGGTTTAACCTCTTGAGTTTGAGGGACCACCATATTCACACCAAAACATCCTGCTTTTCTTATTTATACCTTGGACCATGGGGAGAAAAGTGGCCCTGTGTTGAGGCCATTGTTCTGGTACTCTCCAGGCTGCTGTTGGCCTGTTGGCTTAGTGCTGCTGCCCCATATATGGTGCTTCAGAGGCCCTGCAGGGATGTTTTTTGGAGAGTTCTTCCCTGTGGTTAGCTTGGTTGGGCTGCAGTCTCTGGAATCTATGATGCAATGCTCCCAGTCATACATTGAAATCACTGCCTCGAGGGCTGCCCATAGAAACAGACATCTTCTTCACTGTAGAATAAACTGGAAATTCAGAGGATGAAAATGTGCACGTGCGACTATCAGCATATGCAATTATCAATTTCTTAGAGTCTGGAACTTCCTTTTTCTTTTCAAAGGCTAATTTCCACAACATCCATTCTACCTTGGATATCTTCAGGGAAAATATTATCCAAATATATTGTTTCCTACTACAACATCATAGGTGACCCTGGAGCTAGGGAAAGGCTGAGAACTACAGGTTGTTGTTATTCTTGGAGTTGAAGCATAGAGAAAATAAACCAGAAAGGGATATTTTTAAATGCTTCGTTTAAAACATGCTCAGTAATACAAAAAGTCTTTCCAACCAGCTTTTGGAGACTTTATTATTTTTTTTTTTGTGGTCCTGAAACTGTAAATATTCACCTTGGAGTGGGGGGGTGGGAGTGGGAGGAGAAGGAATATCCCATTTCCTCTTGGGCTCTTCTTACACCCTCCCAGCTGTCCCAGCTGCTCAAATAGGACCCCTCTATAGATACGTGGCCTGATGTTCTTAAGACTTGGCAAGTTTTAAGCTTTTCCTGAGTTGCCCTCAGGTAGCCTTCTTGAAGGGCCTTAAATGAGGACATTCAGCCCTTACCGTCTTCTACTGCTAAAATAAAAATAAGTGTTCCCAAAACTCCTCTGTTGCTCCAGGACCTGCCATGACTCCCCCATCCTTTTAAAAGATGAAATATGAAGTCCTCAACTCAGCTTCCAGTGTCTGGCTCTAACTTACTTTCTTCAGCTTGCTAATACGTGCCTTCTGATCATCACCTGTGTGCGGCCAGGTTTAGGGTCTGCACCTTTGTTCAGGCCTTTCCTTGACATTTCCACCCTCATTCCCTCCTCCCCTCCCCCTCCCCCCCCATCTTATTGAACCTGGCTCCTGAGGCCCACTGTGCTCTCACCATCTGGCCCTGCAGCTCTTCCTGTTGTGGCAGTGAACCCTGCATGGTTCGCCTCCTGGTGCCTCTGATTGTTTCATGTTTTGGATCCATTCTTATTGGGAATTCCTGGTTTGCAGTGACCACATCCTCCCCTTTGCTCATAGCCTTCTCCGCTGAGCATGCAGCCTGTGCTCAGCAATCCTGTGAATCCTGCAGACTGAGCTCGGTGATCCCATGGATCCTGCAGACTGTACTCAGTGATGCTGTGGATCCTGCAGACTGTACTTAGTGATCACATAGATCCTGCAGCCTGGACTCGGTGATCCCGTAGATCCTGAGGACTGTGCTCAAGTGATGCTGTGAATCCTACAGACTGTGCTTCGAGTTCCCGTGGATCGTGTAGACTTTGCCGTGGTTTGTGCAGACTTTGTGCAGTGATGCTGTGGATCACAGACTGTGCGCAAGTGATGCTGTGGATCCTGCAGACTGTGCTCAGTGATTCTGTGGGTTGACTGGGAGCCACTCTATTACTGTTGCCTGGAGTCCCTAAGCAGGGGGACCCAGTCATTCCATCCTTCCTCTCAGCCCAATTCTCTGATGTGAAAGTCAGGGGATAGTTCCTGATAGGCTCGGATGTAATCCTTAGCTTTGCAAACTTGGCCATCACTGCATTTCCTCATGCAAACAAGATCTGTTCATGTAGCTACTGTCTACTGAGTGTCTGCTACATACTCAGCCCTACTTTTAGGAGTTACGGATGTAGCTTTAAATAGGATACACTAGGTCTCTGGTCTCATGACACAGGAATATAAAACACACTGGAAGTGTAGATAGTGGTGGCTTTGTGGTGGGAAGGGGCTAGGGACTTCACGTGTGATGGCTCTGGAAGGTCTCCCAGAGCATGGGAAGTTTGAGCTGAGATCTGAATAATGAGATTGGACCAGGCAAGTATTAGTGTTCTAGAAAGGGAACAGCAGTCACAGGCAGTTGCGGTCCACAAACTGAAGGGAGGTCCATGAGGCTGAAGCAGGGAACACAGCGGGGAGACTGACTGGTAGGAGGTGGGCAATAGCTAGAGCCCCACAAGGCCTTCCAGGAGTTTTCCCAAAGGGCACATGGAAAGGCATTGGGGTATTTGGGCAGGTGAGTGTCAGGATCCGGCTTGCTCATAGGGCCCGCTTCGTTGATATGGAGTAGAATTAAATAGGGAAGAGCTGGAGAATTGGCTCAAGTGGTAGATGGCCACCTGGGCAGGCAAGCCAAACAAGCAAGCTGAGCAAGTATGAGGCCCTGTTCAAACCCTGGTGCCAGCGCCTCTCCCCCCCCCCAAAAAAAAAAAGAAGGTGGAGGAGAAGGTAGAAGAGAGCCAGAGGGAGCTGTGGCCATGGGAAAAGGGCAAAGAAAGGGAAGAGACTTGACAGGCTTTGAAGATGGCCCAAGGGGCTGTGCACGGCATTGCAGGTGGCCACCAGCACCTGGGAAAGGGAAGGCTAGGGATTCTCCTCCTTAGCACCTTAGGAGATCACACAACCCTTCCAGCTTCTTAACTTCAGCCTGGTTCAACCCATTTTGACTTCTGACCTGTAAGCTTGTGAAATCATAAATGTGTGTTGTTTTAAGCCACTAACTATGTGGTAATTTGTTAGAGCAGCCATGGCAACGGAAGCAAAGTTTTTGCACCAAATATTTTAACCCTGGTTTAGTACACTCCAGCATACCCTACACGTCTGAGTTTGTAAGTCTGTCTTCAGTTCACTGCCTATTGACTGGTGCCTACGGCATGCCAGACAATGAAAGACAGCATCGTCTTTGGGGGAAGTGACTGTAGGGGACTTGCTGGTGTGGAATCTCTACGGATACACCAGATTCCACTTAGTAACCTGTCAAGTATGTTGGTAACACCAGTCCTGCTTTCAGCTCACCAGGAGGCAGGGAGTAGGATACATAGCTCCAGGTGAGAGGTTGGGCTCCTTAGCCCCAAGACCCTCTAGTCCATGGCAGGGTCTTTGTGGTGGTGGTGGTGGGGGTGGGGGAGCTGTGCTTCAGGCTGGCTTGGGCTGTATCTGAAGTCCCTCCATCTGCTCTCTCCCATGAAGCACCCCTGTTTGCCCCACCCTCAGGAAGCACTCCCTGTAAGATCTGCTGCTCCACCTCCTGGGCTGCTGTTATTTCCCAGTACTGGCATCTGGGTCCTGTCTGTGGAGGCATGCCCATTCCAGGCACATGTTTGGGGCTCAGTGATGCTTGTGGTTTGATTGGTCGGGTCTGGTCTGAAGGGGTCTGACGCAAGGGCTTGTGCTTTATCCTTTTAGGGAAGTTGGTTCTCTCTGGTTGCATCTCCTCCCCCTTTTGGAAGCATCACTAGAAAATCTTAGCAGCGGGGGCCCAGTGCCCATGCCAGTCCATGGCTCATACTGAAGCTGCCAGAATGCCTGCTCCCAAACCCAAACCTGACCACATCCCTCCTTTATTGGACATTGCCAAGGACCTCTTCTCACTTACCAAGAACAGTAACTTCAAGTACCTAAGGGGGTGGGGAGGGGAGTTATGATCAAATGAAACCTCAGGACAGCAAACTGAATGTTGGGAGGCGAGGCAGGGTGACACGTGGTTATGCATCTGAACTGACATCACACTGAGGTGGGCTCCCAAGTTTAGGCTCTGCTCCAGCTTCACTGACCTCAGGCAAGTTGTCTAATGCCTTTGTGCCTTACTTTCTCCTCTGTCAGTAGAGATGTGAAACTGACAGTTCCTAGTTCGTAGGGTTGTAGTGCAGACCAGAGGTGACAGGTCTCAGGAGATACCTGAATAGACTGCTTGTGTGGTGAAGTTACTCAGAGTATTGTGACTAATGTTAATCAGAGTAGAATCAACTCTCTAGGTTCTTATCTATAACACTTAGTTATAAAAAAGCTCATCCTTTCTTTTCCTTTGGCTATGTTTATAATTGGGGAAACAGTTTTAGATTTACAGGGAAAAAATGGGTATAGTACAGCGTTCCCAGATACCCAGCAGCAGTTTCCACTTCCATTAACATCATACCCTGGCAGGGAAGGCTCCTCACAAAAGAATGAGCCAATGTTGACACATAATCATTGACTAAAGCCCAGACTTTATGCATTTCAGATTTGCTTAGGTTTTACCTAATAGATTTTTTGTTTTGTTTTGTTTTGTTTTGTTTTTGTCTGTTTCAGGGCCCCTTTACCTCAGGTGTCACATTCTCTAGGCTGTGGTAGCTGATCAGGTTTTTCTTGTTTTTGATGGTGTTTTCAGGCGGTCTGGTCACAAACATAGTAGGATGCCTCTCTGACTTGCTTGAAGTTCTTCTCACTGTTTGACTATATGAACAGTGATTATGGATGACCTACTACAGCCTTGTCTTAGCCTCCACATCCATGCAATTAGAATCAGATGTCAGTGGGAAGCCTAAGATACCATTAAAAAAAAATTGCTCACTAGCTGATGGCTCACACCTATAATCTTAGCTATTCAGGAGGCTGATATCTAATCCTTGTGAGTCGAAACCAGCCCAAACAGACAAATCTGAGAGACTCTTAACTCCAAGTAACCAGGAAAAAGCTGGAAGTAGAGGTGTGACTTAAGTGGTAGAACCTTGAGCAAAGACAGAGTTTGAAGCCCGGAGTTTAAGCCCGAGTACCAGCAAACTCTCTCCCTCTTTTTCCATCGCCCTCCTCCTGTCCCCAGTGCAGAAGATCAAGTCTAACAAGTTCCTTGGTATGGAGAAGATCAAATCCACATTCCTTGGTGTGGCCTTTCAGGTCCTTGGTCTAGCTCTTGTGCATGCCACCAGCCCCCTCTTTCCCTTTGTGAGCACGCTCAGATTCCTGACACTGACAGTCCCTAAGTGAGTCTGGGTTTGAGACATATTGATTCCTCTTTCTGCCATGCTGCAATACCATCCTTCCTGCCTGGCTCATTTCTGGTGCTAGCTAAATACTCTAGACCCCACTTGAGTCCAGTTACCTCCTCCCTACTTTTATTTCCTTTCCCCTGAGCTGCCTGACACTGTCCCTAAGATTCCTACAACACATCTCTTTGTGTGATCCCTCTTGAGTCTCCAATGCCTCCTGGTCTATGGTATTTTGTGATCACAAGGGCTGAGCCATAATCTGCTGTTTCTTGCACTAGCATGGCCTGGCATGCAGTAGGTTATTAGAGACACATAGCAAATGACTATGATAGAGCAAGGTAATATTCCTGGGTCAGCTCTACAAAGAAAGCACCCTCCTTTGTCCTATGAACATGGAGTACCTCAGTGGAAAAGGGTTGCCTGTGATCAGCACTTGAGTGTGTTTTTTTTAAGGCTGTATTTTGCCCCAAAGGGTGTTGAGAACATGATGTGAATATGGGAAGGGCCACTAGGGGGCTCCAGGAGGCAGTTCACAGCCAGGCCTGGAGGAAGGCCTGGGTGGCTTCAGCAAGCCTTGGTCCAGCACACTCCTCAAAGAAAGTGTGTCAAAAGAGAGGTCTGTTTTGCCACCAATGTGCCAGGCTCTGTAGCAAGGACAGGATGTACCAGTCTGTTCTGAAAACATGTGTAGGCCTCAAATGTCCTTTACCCGAGAGGTCTCTACAGAGAGAAGGACAAAAGATATAGGGAGCCAAGAAATAATATTTGTAGGAGCAAATTGTCTTGTTATAATGCTCATACAGACTTGACTTCATTCAGACTTCCTAATTTCCCTTTCCACTTCAGTGCTAATAGTTCCCCTTGGATCTGAAACTCTTAATAGATATTCCTAAAGCCAAGATTCATTACCACTGAGAAATTGGAGTTCAAAATCTTGGGACTGTTTTTAAGTTGTTTGAGATGGGAAAAAGAATGAACAAAGTGAATGTGTCATGATGGAGCTTGAATGAGAAATTGTTCACCTTAAGTAGGTGATAGGTATTATTTTGGTTTTGTTGCTATTTATAGTAATAGTAACAGTGGTACACATGTAGTGGGTGCTTACTCCCTTCCAGACACAAAGACTGAGGTATGGGCATGTGCCAAGTGTTTGTTTTGTCTTTGGGCACAAGAGGAATCAGCCCAGCATAGCTCATACCATTCCTTTCAACCATTCCATCCCAAAGGTATTATCTCCTTTTCATAGACAGGAAACTGAGGCTTGGGATCATTAAGTGACTTGTCCAGGCTGTTTGTGTGGCTTTAGGATCTGTATTCTTTTCTAATCACCCACAATACCTTGGAAGGATATAGCATCATTGCCAGTGATAAAATGTGTCATGTCCAGGGGAAGGAAAAGGATTATCACACAAGATGGAAATGTATAAGCACAACAATCAACCCATTGTTATTAATGGTAAAAAGAATAATACTTTTTTGGGCCATGAGATTACTAGCAGCTATGATGGACTAGTGAGTATCCAGAGCTATTGCTGCTAGAATGTAATATTGTTGGGATTTAAGAGACTTATCTAGTTTACTGTAAAAGCAATGTCAAGATGGGACCCTTTACACATTCACAAGAGGAATCATCTAAGGGATTTTGACTCAGCAGCAGCTCCTGTGGTCTTGTCTGCTTCTCTTCCCTATTTAGCCTTCAGGGTCTGTGGTAGGTGAGATGCCCACCGTACAGGCTCCAGGATACTGACCCCTAGAGCTTCCTGCCCTGAAGACAGTCCTGAAGAAAAGAATTCTGAACAGGAGAGCTCAGAACCAAACTTGGAGACTGCTTGCCTGCCCTCAGCTGAAAGACATTAATTGCCCAAGGACAGCTTTCTTAAATAGGAGAAAGTTTATAACCAGAGAGCCAAACAGTTCTGCACAATAGTGATTTAAGGAGAATATTAAAAGTCTCTTGGACTTATGTCTCATGTGATAGTCCAAATCCTACACCAAGCCACTGTTGATCTCAGGATCAGGTATGCACCCTGCCCCACTCCAGGCCTGAAAACCCAAGGACCACATGGAAATTATGCTCCTCCATGGAGCCTGGCACATCCACGTAGCCAAACTCGAAGACTCCATGCCAGCATAGAACTATTAATTACTTTTCTTGGTTCAACCTTTTGTCAGCAACTTTATCCCAAAAACAGTGGTTTATTTTCCCTGCAGCAATGTTTGTGACTCTAGTAAATAAGATAATTACACACCAATTCTTAACAACAACAACAACAAATCAAGGATGCCAACTAGGAGTTATTTATGCGTTCCAGCAGCCCACTTTGTAAGGCAGAGATTTCAGCTTAGTCTCTGAGCAGTCTGTGTGGTTCAGACAGAACACTTTTCTCTCTTAGAAGCCTGCACTACTTTTTTTTTTTTGGGGGGGGGGGGTCCGGTTGTGGGGCCTGAACTCTGGGCCTGGGCGCTGTCCCTCAGCTCTTCAGCTCAAGGCTAGCGCTCTACCACTTGAGCCACAGCGCCACTTCCAGCTTTTTTCGTTTTGCTTATGTGGTGCTGAGGAATCGAACCCAGGGCCTCATGCATGCAAGGCAAGTGCTCTACCACTGAGCCACTTTCCCAGCCCTGCACTACTTTCTTGTTGCTCTAAGTTGGTATTAAAAAACACTTCCAATTCTTTTCCGGCACACCTGAAGAAACTGTAATATGAAATGAGAGAATGGTTCAGAAAGAAGAAACTAATATGAAATGAGAGAATGGTTCAGAAAGAAGACACTGTAATATGAAATGAGAGAATGGTTCAGAAAGAAGAAACTGTAATATGAAATGAGAGAATGGTTCAGAAAGCATGTGGGATTTTTTTTCCCTTCACCTTGTTGTATATGTATAGGTATATGTATATGTATATGTATATGTATATGTATATGTATATGTCATACACTGATGTGGCAGAGGGAAAAGACATTCTTACCTGCTGAAAACAATTCTTTTTCCCCTTACTTCCCCCCTGCCCCACGTCTTCTCCCACATTGGTTCCTTAGTTTATGCTCAGAAAGTATATGTGTATGTGTGTGTGTATATATATATATATATATATATATATGTATATATATATGTGTGTGTATATATATGTATGTATTGATATATATATATTGGTGTGTATATATATTGGTGTGTGTGTATATATATACACACACACCAATGAATCCTTATAAACATATGATCTTATTTAAGAAGTGAAAAGAATTGTACAAAGTAAAATTTTTTTAATGCTGTTAGATCCTTATGCTATTGGTCTTGTGAAGCCTCTGGCTGGGATAGGTGAGGAACTCCTTACTGCTGCCCACTGCCCTGGGGTGGATATTAATTAACATCTAAATTGTGAGCCTGCTGGGTGTTGGGGAAGCCTTGTGACCTGAAGGCTTTGGGGAGAAGACATCTTCCTTCCAAAGGAGAAAGTGCTAGCAGAGTAAAGGCCTGGATCTTTGTGAGTGGAAGGCTAGGCATGGAACACATAGCTCATAGGCCTGCTTAGCTCCCAACTGTCTCTCTAACCAGCTTTCCCTCTTCTCTCCTCCCCTCCCTTCCCCTCCCCTCCCCGACACCAGGATGAGGTGATGTGTTGAGGGTAGCAGCAAATTTCCAGGTGACAAGTCACCTGCTGGCCAAGCTTCACAGATAGGCACTGGAAATCTATGACTATCTCTCAAAGACATTGTAGGAGAAGGGAAATCAGAAGCTAGGATTTCAGTTTGGCAGAGGAGAGGGTGTAAACTTTTCTGGGCCATATGCTAACCTTTCTCGAAAGCGAAAGCCTTTCATTATTGTAAAACATAGAAGAAAACCATATTTCAACCACTTTTGCATTTAAGCCATACAAACAGCTTTGACCACGGGGCGGGGGGGGGGAGGGGGCACGGGCATGGCCTTCCCTTTCTTGCGCCCCTTTCCTGCCTGCCCAGTGTCCCGCGATAACCTGGCCCCACTCCCTGATGTCATCTCTGCTGAGCCGGAGCCATGAGAAACAGCGGCCAGTGTTTACTCTCCAGGGGATCAGCCTTTACCTCACTGAGCAGAAGACGTTCTCTAGCCTGCAATATATATTATCGCAGATCTTAATTTGAGCCTTAGATGTTGGAATAATTTCATTTTGAAATATGATAGTAGTAAAATTCGGCATTAACGTGAACAGTCAATAACTCAAATTTTATTTGAGCTGATATCAAAGAGATAGATTTCTGTTCCCCCTAGCCAGCTGGAAAAAGGAAGATTGAGCATTTTGCTGATAACTGTACCTTTTTGGCCCAATTTAATTTTTTCCCCCCTTAAAGAAGCAGCCTTGTAAATTGATTTGTTTGGGCTCTGAAATGCGCCAGAGTCCTGCCTGGATCTTTGTGAAAGGCAGGCAGGCCCAGGGCTTTCTCCACTTAGCTGCTGATGCTAATCTATGCCTGCCTTGTTAGGGCAGAGAGTTTGAAAACTTGGGAGTACTGTTTATAGTCTCCATTTGTTTCTCCTTTCAACATTTTAATGCTGTGGTGACCTGGCTGTTTTGGCAAAGAGGTCTTTAAGTGGAATGATTGAGGGGGGATTTTCCCCCTTGGTGATGTTGATTGACCAGCCTGTGTGACTGGCTTTAGAAACATTTTCATCTGTCGAATAATTGTGGCCATTAGGAACATAAATGGCTTTGTCACCCCTGAGCAGGCCGACGGAGCATGTGTTCTACATTATTAATTCAGAGCAGCATTAGGACTGGTAGAGTAACTTTTAGAACAGCAGAGTCTGCACACAGGTCTTCATCTTGCTCAGGTTCCAATGGGAGCAGCCACATTTAGCTGTGTAGGACGGGGGGGGGGGGGGGGAGGAGTGGGGATGGGGGGGGTGGGAGTTGGGGGGAGGGTGGAGGCAGAGTGGGGTGGTCACAGGAACAGCCCCCCTCTGATGGAAATGCCGTGTGACACAGATCTTGCCAAAAATGGACAGATTGTTCATAGGAAATAAAAAGTTAAAGAGGAGGATGAGTCAGGAGACTTCAAAGGAGCCCATTTCCACAGAACTTAAATAATGAATGCCTAAAATCCAAAAGATTTCACAGACAGCTTATATGCCTCTTTCTGCAGCTTTAACCTTATGCTCTGGGAGTCCCTAACTACTACTCCAGGGAGAAGTGAGAAAAGGACACATGGATAAGAAAGGAGAGACCTGCTTTTTGAAAAGAAAGGGAAAGGCTGGCAGAGGGGTACTGCCTGTATCCTGGCTACTTGGGAGGCTGAAGTGGGAGGATCATTTGAGATCAGAAGTTCAAGGCCAGCTTGGTGATAGAGTGCGATTCTCAGAAGATAAAAAAATTAGAAGGGAGAGATGAGGAAAATAAAGAAGGAAAGTGGGGGGAGGGGCCAGGAAGAAGGCAAGGAGAACGGAGAGAAGGAAGTTAGATGAGGGAGAATCAGAAAGGGGCAGTTTCGTCTCATTTTTGCCCAGATTTTGTGTGGTATCTCCGCTGGTGCATCTGCCATGTGGCCTCTGTTTAGCAGGTTACCAGAGCCGGAATAAAACTGTATATCATTTTATTATTATTAATTTTTGGGGGGTCCGGTCGTGGGGCCTGAACTCTGGACCTGGGCGCTGTCCCTCAGCTCAAGGCTAGTGCTCTACCACTTGAGCCACGGCACCTCTTCCGGCTTTTTTCTTTTTTGCTTATGTGGTGCTGAGGAATCGAACCCAGGGCCTCAGGCATGCAAGGCAAGCACTCTACCACTGAGCCACCTTCCTAACCCCAAAAAAACTGTATCTATAAATGTCACTGAGTTATTCACGAGCTCACTGAAGGGGTGTAAGGAGTTTGCTTAAAATGGAGAATTGTGTTTGAGAAAGTGGAGGGCTGGTTCAATTTGTAATCACTACTTTATTTATTTATTTATTTTTGGGTCCGGTCATGGGGCCTGAACTCTGGGCCTGGGTGCTGTCCCTCAGCTCTTCAGCTCAAGGCTAGCTCTCTACCACTTGAGCCCTAGCGCCACTTCTGGCTTTTTCTTTTTGCTTATTTGGTGCTGGGGAATCGAACCCAGGGCCTCAGGCATGCAAGGCAAGCGCTCTACCACTGAGCCACCTTCTCAGCCCCTATAATCACTACTTGAAAGAAACTTGTAAGTCCATGAAAATAGGCTGCTTCGAGGGATGAATGCATATTACAAAGTTTTTTTTTTTATTCCGTTATTTCATGTTTAGGACTAATTTATTAAAGAAATAATTGGAAGAGAGCATGACCTCTGAAAATAACAGCACTGATCACACTTGTGAAAAACTTCAAGTGAACTGTGACTAATAAAAGCAGCCCCATTAAATAAATCATGGTATTTCTTAATGAAATATTATAATGTCTTTAAAAATTGTAGCTCTTTTTGTCTTGTTTGTTCATTTGTGAGGTGGGAGAAGAGAGGCACAGAAATGAAGGGACAAAGGGTGAATAAATGCAGCAGAGGTACTCACTAGACACTAGAATAAGAATGAACTATATAACTTGTAGGTAGGGACAGGAGGGAAAAAGTGAGAGAATGAAGGAAGTGGTGACATTGCCCAAAAGGAAATGTACTCATCACATGACTTATGAAGCAGTAATCCCACTACACATCACCTTTAAAATAGATAGTTATTATATTATAATAGCATAGTTCTGTATTATTGATGTGAAATTCTTTTTTTTTTTTTTTGGTCCAGTCGTGGGGCCTGAACTCTGGGCCTGCGCGCTGTCCCTCAGCTCTTCAGCTCAAGGCTAGCACTCTACCACTTGAGCCACAGCACAACTTCTGGCTTTTTTCTTTTTGCTTATGTGGTGCTAAGGAATCGAACCCAGGGCCTCAGGCATGCAAGGCAAGTGCTCTACTACTGAGCCACCTTCCCAGTCCGTGATATTCTTTTTATAATGTATTGCTTGAAATTTTTTTCAAAGAGCATATCTTTGCATATATATCATGTTTATATTTGCATGGAACAGTCTGGAAATGTAGGCCTAGGCATGAACAATGATTCAATCTATAGGTAGGATACTCAAAGAATATTTTAATTTTTCTGTCTGCATTTTAAACATTTATTTTCTACTATATGTAATACTTGCCTAATGTTAACAATCAGGAGGGGAGAAATAGTCACTCTGAAGGAGGATTGAGTGAAGCTCTTTTTCCACAGAGAAGGACCCAAGCTTGGGTTTATAGATCTCCTCCAGGGCTCCCTGGGCACTGAGCCTGCCTTCTTGATGAGGCTGGCCCTGTGTTCTAGAGCGGGCAGAGGCCCGTCTGTGGGCAACTCTGAAGGAAGCCTTTCCAGGATGAGTTCCTCAAGCTGGTTTGTGCTCCAGGAGAGTCCACTATGCTCTAGAGGAGACTCACCACTTCTACAAAAAATGCCCAGAACCACAGGAGGCCAGCTTAGATATTTTCAAAGACTTGCAGTGGGATAGGGAGGATAAATCATTTATTGGGAAGAAAACCCAACTTCAAATCATTAGAATGTTCCTAATAGTACCTACTGTGCACCCTGAGAAGGATCCAAACAGAATCCTGCCCCATTCTTGGGTATTGTTCAAGGATCTTAGTGTGGGCCAAGGGCCCCGTGAGAGTCAGGGTGGGAGCTTGTCACTGGAGCCGGGGCTGCCCACCTGAGTGTTTATTCTCCCACACAGATGCTGTTCCCTCTCTCTGGCTGGGTGACCTGGATTTTGCTCCCTTGTTTAGGCCATTTCCTGCCCAGAGGCCTCCCTGGCATGCCTCAGTCAGGCTTGCTCTTCCATCTGCTTGGGGGCCTTTAGTGACCTCTGGAAGCAGCTTTCATGCTTTCCCTCTCCCTTTACCCCTCTCTTACTTGCGCTCTCTCCCTCTCCTTCTCTTCCTTCCTTTCCTCCCTCTCTTCCTTTCTCCCTTCCGTCCTCTCCTTTCTCTCCTCTTTCTCTCCCTCCCGCCCCCCCCCCCCGCCCCTTTGTTGCATCCAACTGGTTCCATTCCTGGGGCAGGATGGGTGGGAGGAAGATGAAGACAGTTGGGATTCTTTAGCTGGTGGGTTGTTGGCCTGGAGCAGAGCCAGGATTCTCAGCCATTCCTACCACAGCCTCATCCGCCTCGGTTCAGGGCTGGGACACAGGATCCAATTTTGACTTGATCTAGGGCCAAGGTGAAGACTGCTTTCTTCTTCATCAGGCCATATCACTGAAGCCCTGTTTAATTGTGCATTTTGTGACTCCGGCTGATCACTCAACCTCTCTGTGCTTTATTTCATCATCTGTAAAACTTCAGCTTTATTGAGAGTGGTGGTGGGGTTGGAAACTAAATGCCATTGACGTAGGGAAGTGCTTCCAATGCTGTCTTGCACACTGTCGCAGTAATAACTGCTATTACTGTAATAACTAACATCTGTTGAACAATACCCTGTGTCAGGCACATTCATCAACACTTTATGGGTAGTAATTTACTTAGTTCCCACAGTGGCTTACAAGGTAGGTACTAAGTTTAGTTACAGGTGGGGAAATGGAACCATGCAGAGATTGCATAACTTCCCAAACTTATTTGAATTGGTGAAGCAATCAGAACATGACGGAGGAGTTATTATTATTTTTAACTGTCGTAACATACACATAATTTAAAATTTGCCATCTTACCCATTTCAAGTGTCCAGCTCGGTAGCTTTTAGTGTGTTCACGCTGTTGTGCAACCTGCCTTGTAACTTTTTGTCTTGCAAAACTGAAACTCCATCCTCATTAAGTAACAGCTCCATATTCTTCTTGCCTCAGCTCTTGGCAACCAATATTGTACATTTTTGTGTGGTGCTGGATTGGAACTTAGGGTCTTATGCTTGCTAGACAGGTGCTATACCATTTGAGCCACACCCCTAAGCCCTGCACCTTATGCCTTTAGGAATCTGGATGTGCTATAGGTACCTCATAGAAATGGAATCATTGTTTTGGTTTGGCTTGTTTGTGGTTTGGCTGTCTGTTCAGATGGGGGTTTCACTAACATTTTGCTGAGGCCTTGAATCTTATCTATACCTCCTAGGTAACTGGGACTACAGGATGAGCCACTGTGCCCAGTTCTTTGTCTTTTTATGACTGGTTTATTTCACTTCGCATCATGTTCTTAAGAGTTATTTATACTGTAATGTGACAGGGTTTTAATTTTTAAAGTTGCATATTTTTTAAATTTTATTTGTGTGAATAATGTTTCATTGTATTTACCAGCTTTTGTGTAGCCACTCATCCACGAGTGAACACTTGGGTTTCTTTTCACTTTAGGGGATTGTTAATGACACCGCTGTGAACAAGTCCTTGCTTCCATTGTAAGAATGTGCCTGGAAGTTCATTTGTGGGATCATCTGGGTTATTCTATTTTTATTTTTTCTCCCCTCACAGTAGCCCTCCCATTTTACATCCCCACAACAGGACACGAGTGCCAGTTCTCCGTATCCTCACCAAGACTCATCTTTTCCATTTTTTCCCAGTACCATGATTTGAACTCGGGACCTCCTAGTTGCTTCCCTTGCTTGCTCAGCAAAGCCTTTACCACTTGAGCCACAACTCCAGACTGTTTTTGGTGGGGTTTTTTCCTGGTTATTTTGGAGACAAGAGTATTTTGGACTTTTCTGCCTATACTGACTTTGAATTGTAGTCCTCCAGGTCTCAGCCTCCTGAATAGTTAGGATTACAAGAAAAAAACCACCAGCTCCTGGCTGGTCTGCCTCTCTCCCCTCCCTCCCTTCCTTTCTAACTTCCTTCTGATAGTAGCTATCCTGCTGAGTGCAGGTGGTATCTTACTATGGTTTTCCTTTGCATCTTGTTAAAGATTAGTTAGCCAGGCATCTTTTTGTGCCATTCTTACCCATTTGTATATCTTCTTTGGAAAAATACATTCTAAAAATTGTTATGTTTTTTATTGTTGAGTTGTAGAAGTTCTTTATATATATTTATTTAATTGTAAAGATACTGGTCAGAGGGGTTACAGTTACATGAGCAAGGTAATGAGTCCATTTCCTATGGAACATTGTAACCCCCTCCTTTGTCCCCCTCCCCCACCGCAAAGGGAAGTTATTTCTCATTCCAGGGGTCACCTTTTCCTTCTGTTGACTGCATCCTTTGATACACAGAAAACTTGAATTAGATGGTGTTTAGTTTATTTTCTGCATTTGACTGGGGAGTTCTTCTGAGGTGATTTAGAGCGGACGGAAGGAGCATATTTTCCCCATTTGGTTTGGAAGGGAAGCCATGCAAGCCTGAAGCCATGATCAGTGGGTCCAAAAGAATTAATGAAAAAGATAAGAACGTCTAACTGAGGGAAGGCAATTTGGGGTTGGATCCCAGCCCAACATCAAGAGAAAAAAAAAAAAAAAAAGCCTGAGAAGACCGCATTACCAGACACTGAGGCAGACAAAGAAAGATTCTCAAAAGCTTAGAACCAGAAAGTCGAAATCATAAAAAATGAGCTGGGGAAAGATGGGCCCTTGACAGGGATGGGGGACAGAGAACATGGGTTAGGAAGGAAATTTGAAGGGAGAGGTTGGCCATTTTTGGCTGGGCTGGGGGAGAGCCAGTTTACTGACCGGGATAAATCGGACTGTGCACCACAGAGGAGAAAAGCCCAATGGGAGGAAGCTGAGACTGCTAATTAGGAGAGAGGGAGGGCCTTTCAGAGACTGGAGGAAATGACTGCAGAGCAGAATTCTTAGTCCCTTTCATCCTTCCCGGTAAGGATCCGGGAACAATGAACCAGGCACAGCAAGAGCAGGCAAGGGGACCGGCGGGAGGGAGGCAGAGCCAGGAGCAAGGGAGGGAGGATCTGCAGCCCAGCTGCCTTGGCTTTCTGTTAGTTCCTTAAAAATGAAGGGAACTTCAGGTTGGTAGGAAGAAGACTGCCTGGCCATGGTTGCTGGAAGGCTTGAGTATCATTGGAACGAAGTTAAGAACAGCAGCCATCCAACCAAGGTTGGCAGCAAGAAAAGAGCACTGTTTTGGGAGTCCAGGGCTTCTGACTCTACTGTCAAACTCCCTGCTTCTGCGACTTCTCACATCCTCCTCTAGAAACAGAGGCCTGGCCTTGGTGATGCTGGTTTCAAAGAGGCAGAGTGTCATTCTAGTTATAACATTGACAAGTAGTCTTTAAAAGGAGGACAGGACTGTCGGGCCATGGATCAGTAGCCTCTGGGGGGAGTAGTAGATGTTAAGGGGGAAGAGGTGGAAGGGTGCTCAGAATGTGCAGCAGTAGAGGACTCCGCCCATGGAGTTTCTGCCCTTCCAGTCCTGATGTCTTTCCATTGAAGTTGACTTTGTTCTAGGCTCCACTGCTCAATGGCTTCCTTCTCTTCACCTCTGCTTCATTCTTTGGAGTGTGAGGGACACTGAAATACAGCGTTCACCAGTGTTTCTAATCAGACCATGAAAATCGGCTTAAGGACCTTTCTTTTCTAAGATCAAATGTATACATGCTTATTGTGAGCAGAAACGAGGATTTAGCTTACTAAAGGCAGAGTTCCTCAGTGAAACCCTCAATGGAACTAAGTAGACGAAGAGTCCGGCCATGGAGACAAATGACACAATGGACCCTAGGGCTCATTCTGAGAGAACTTCTGAAGGCCTGGGAAGAGATTGAGTCTTCTTAAGGAAATATCTTGACTTTAGAGTTACTGACATCCTGCTTTCAGAGCTGGAAAGGGTCCCAGGAAAAATGATCTTACCCAACCATCGTTTTCTGGACATAGAATCCAAGGCACAGTACATACCCAAGGCCACCCCTGTCCCAGGTCTCTTAGGAGTGGAATCCAGCTGTCCCTGAGGTCAAATTGAGTTCTTCTGATGCTCATGGTGACACCTAGATAAATGCTTGTAGAAACATTCAAAGATTCATATATTTTATTCTTCATAATGTCTCCTGGCATTATGAGGAAAAGTACTTTTTTTTTTCTTGGCAAATGTTACATGAATTCTACTACTAGTGTGTACAATTGCCTACACTATTCAGATGCCCCAGATACATATGTAGCTTGTTTGAATAATGCATTTTTATAAAAGGCTTTAAGTTTCTACTAGTGAAGGAAATTAAGGAAAGCAGGCATTTGTGGATGTAGGCAGGAATGATGACTTCATTGCTAGGAATGCAAGGGTCAGTTCTCAGAGACTCTCTTAGTTTAGTCCATTTCACAAACCCTCAGAAGCATGTGTCATGCACATCAGTTCTTTTCCCTTTGGAAGACAGTTGTATTAACTCTACCATCAGTGCCTCTGCATTTTCCTTTTTGGAGAGACTGATTACAGCAATGTTTAAGTTTTGGGCAGTATTGGGGATTGAACTCAAGGCTTTGTACTTGCTTGACAAGCTGCCATTTGAACTACCACTGTCATGATTCAGGCAGTCTTGTGCTTTTGCCTAGGACTGGCCCTCAGACCCCTATCTTCCCATGTCTACCTCCCCAGGAGTTGGGTTTACAGGTGTGTACCACCCTGCTTGGCTTGTTTTTGAAAAAGCGTCTTGCCAACTTCTGTCCTGGCTAGCCTGGAACCACAATCCTCCTATCTCCACTGCTGCACAGCTGGAATTACAGGCATGAGCCACTGTGTCTGACTCTCGGTGTTAAATTTGGGGACTTCATGAGTGGTATGTTCTCCAAGTACACCACACCGGAGCAAGGGAACTTAGGTACACACCTTTCATTTTATTGTGGGATGCAAATTGTAGAGAAAAGATCTAAAGCCAAATGATGCTTTAAGTGAATAAGCCAGATATTGAGCAAATACATAGGTCAAAACAGTACTTGAATATTGATACAGACTGCAGCTCTGAAGCCCTTTGAAGTAAGAGTTATTCTGTGGTCTCGGATTCAAAGCCAAGTCTTGCTCTTCGTAGGTGATGACATAGGTAACATTTACTCAGTGCCCACTATATGCTAGGCAGGTGGTAAGACAGGTCTGCAGACACTTGTACTGTCATTCCCAATTTATCAAGGCCCAGCAGAGCCACTGATCAGTAAGAGGCACAACACCTCTCATGCCTCCCAGCCAGGAAAGAAGGAGTCCTAAATCCCATGTCCTTCATCAGTCAGGCAGGCAGGGGTCAACTGTCATTTTTTTTTGGGGGGGGGGGGTCTGGTCGTGGGGCCTGAACTCTGGGCCTGGGCACTGTCCCTCAGCTCTTCAGCTCAAGGCTAGCGCTCTACCACTTGAGCCACAGCGCCACTTCCGGCTTTTTTTTTTTTTCTGTTTATGTGGTGCTGAGGAATCAAACCCAGGGCCTTAAACATGCAAGGCGAGCGCTCTACCACTGAGCCAACTTCCTAGCCCCTCAACTGTCATTCTTATCAACTAGTTTAAGACATCTTTGTAATTTACAGTCTGTACCACCTCTGAAAAGGGGTACTACAATGAAGTCACTACTACTTATATCTTGATAGACTCAGAGTTTGCCCGTATAGATTGCTGGACATGGGATGGGCAAAAGTATGGGTTGACATAGCTAGAGTAACAGGGATGGGACATCCCAGAATGATGCCTAAGGTGGATTAATAATGTCTCTGCCCTAAATGAAAGGGTTTCCGTAGTTTCAGTAGGAAACCCCAGTGAAGACCTAGGAGTGGCCTCTAGCTTGGTAGTCTTTAATAAAGCCACCAGAGTGAATGGATTCTTCTAGGGATAATGATCTAGCAAGGTAATGACCTCAACACCATTTTTCATCATCATCTTCTATGAGTCAAAATTCCAGAAGAATCCCCAAAAGGGTTTGTTCTTTTCCCTCCTTTCTCTCTAATCTGTTAAAATCTATATACTTTGTAGGCATTGTAGAGCACAATCTGGCTCAAGTGAACAGCAGCTGGTCTTAGGATATCTAGTCGGTCACATACGCACTGCCTACATGGTCTGAAGCCATTGATGATCATTGTATGGACTGCCACAAACCAGACTATCACTGACAATGCTCTGATTGTAGTTCTTTTAGTCAGTTATACTTTTCAAGAGTAGGAAATAACTGATACAATCTTGAAATGAAATTATGCAACTATTATTTGTATACTCTGTTCCTTAATCCACATAATAAAAGGAAAAACCAAAAGATTATATTGAAAAAAAATATGGTCAGATCTTTTTCCGATTATGCTTTTCTGAAGTTAAAATACACTCTGGAGATGTCAAAACAGATAAAATCTAGAACATTATTGATTGAGTCATTCAAGATTTACTGGAAGAATTTCAACATTACCAGGGAACTGTCTTAAGCCACTTGCTGCTGCTTTAACTTGACTTTTCCCCCACATTTGGAGGGTAGTACATTCAAGAAGGGGCTTTGACTCATTTGTCATCTATGTATCATTTGAAATGTTTTATAGTGCTCTCCATTTAGGATTCTTTTTTATTTTTTGGGTCTGGTCATGGGGCCTGAACTCTGGGCCTGGGCGCTGTCCCTCAGCTCTTCAGCTTAAGGCTAGCGCTCTACCACTTGAGCCACAGCGCCACTTCTGGCTTTTTTCTTTTTGCTTATGTGGTGCTGAGGAGTCAAACCCAGGGCCTCATGCATGCAAGGCAAGCACTCTACCACTGAGCCACCTTCCCAGCCCCCATTTAGGATTCTTTTATGTTGGATTTCCCCCCCCCCCCCCCGCCGCCGCCAGAACTGGGTATTGAACTCAGGGCCTCATGCTTTCTAGGTAGGCACTCTACCACTTGAGCCATGCCTTCAGCCCTTTTTTGTGGTGATTATTTTCAATGTAGAGTCTTGGTTGGTCTGTGATTCTCATGTTCTCAGCATGTGCTGCTGAGCCCAGGTATTGATTGAGGTGGAGTCTCTAGAGGTGTTTTTGTTCGTTTTGGGTTTTATGGTTTTTGTTTTTGTTGTTTTTTGGTGCCAGTCCTAGGGTTTGAACTCAAGGCCTGGGAGCTGCCTCTTTTGCTCAAAGCTAATACTCTACTACTTGAGCCACAGCTCCACTTCTAGCTTTTTGGTAGTTAGTTGGAGCCTTTCCTGCCTAAGCTGGCTTCAAACCACTATCCTCAATTCTCAGCCTCCTGAGTTTCAAGGATTATAAAGGTGAGCCACTGGTGCCCAGCTAAGATTTTTTTTTTTTTATGCCTAGGGTTGCTTGGAACCACAATCTACTGAACACTGCCTCCAGTCATTTTATACTGCTTTTTAAAGCAATTAAAATTGTTTTCTATTTATATTTCCATTCACAGATCAGTTCACATAATCACAGTTTTTTATTGATCTCATCAACTCCTATTGAATTGCTATATTGAGGATGAACATAGGGTCTGGTTCAGGTTGTATTGATATGCTATTAGAAGCTTTGTACATACCCCTGTACTTTTCCTTCTATCTTCTCTCCCAAGATTAAGGATCAAAGACAAGGATAAAACTGGGCACTGGTGGTTTATGCCTATAATCCTAGCTATTCAGGAGGCTGAGAATTAAGGATTGCAGTTCAAAGCCATCCCAGGCAGGAAAGTTTATGAAACTTTCACTGTAAATCACCACTTCTGGCACTTTATGTGAATAGTTGGAGATAATCTCACAGACTTTCCTGCCCAGGCTGATTTCGGACCACGATCCTCAGATCTCAACCTCCTGAATAGCTAGGATTACAAGCATAAGCCACACCAGCGCTCAGTGCAAGGATGGTTGTATAGACCTTTTGCAAGTAGTACCTCATCAGTGGTTTGAGTGGCCTTGCTTACCAGCAGCACTGTTAGGCATTGTTTTATCCTAGCACATGCTAGAGTTTTTATGTAAGTAAATAGTGACACATGTACCTTGGATGGAGCTATGTTCTTATAAACCTGTGATAACATGGAAGTCAAAGGGTATGTCATACTCCTCAAGAATGCCCTAGCTCAGTCGCACAGCTGGCCACAGACCATCGCTTGTTCTGTGCAGCTGTCTCAAATCTCCAGTCTGATAGTCATTCAGCACTAGTCTGGGTGAAGATTGAAACTCAGAATTCAAAATACAATTTCTACTGAATGCAGAGCATCTGACACCATCGTTGTCTGTACTTTGATTCATATTACTTGAATTATTAGTGAGAGGAAACAAATCCCTTACCCAGGGGTCAGCTTCTCAGGCCCACTACACCGTGTACCTAGTACATCGGGAAAGTGCTGTCACAGGTTGACACTTGATAGTGTTCTTTCTTTCCTGCTTCCCCTCCATTCTTTAGCCATTTGTCAGATGAAGTCAGGTTATGTTGATATTGTGAGTGTTGACCACAGTATTATAAGCTTTTTTTTGGGGGGGGGGGGTCCGGTTGTGCGCCTGGGTGCTGTCCCTCAGCTCTTCAGTTCAAAGCTAGCGCTCTACCACTTGAGCCACAGCGCCACTTCTGGCTTTTTTTTTTTTCTGTTTATGTTGTGCTGAGGAATCGAACCCAGGGCCTCATGCATGCAAGGGCCTCATGCAAGCGCTCTACCACTGAGCCACCTTCCCAGCCCCAGTATTACAATCTTATTGCGGTTTGGATTATAAATATCAAATCCATTTGTCATAATAAGATGCTCCTTTTCCCCTTAGTATTTGCTTTGCTACATTTTATTAAGGAGGTTTTAAATGTACTTTAAAATAGTTGAATCTACCTACCTCAGCTTTGTAATACAATTCAGTGTTTCATAGTCATAAAAAACTATGCCACAGCTGGGATATATATACCATCCCTCTCCTTTATTTTTATTTTACTGCTTTATAGATTTAACTAGCTCAGTGACCATTTTGGAATGGATTATCATATTTGGTGAGTTATGGATATAATAAATGCCTTCATAGTGATGCTGGGTTGCTCCATGGCATTTATTAAATGATAATTCTTTCATCCATTATTGTAATTCTTAGCTGTGTTTTGTTTGCTATGTCCTAAGGACTTCGAAATGCTTAAATCTATCTCTGCAGTCATAATTTTATTAGAGTCTTTCTCATGGCTTTGATCCAGCAAAATCAGTTTTGATGAAGATCTCTTTATAATATGCCTTACAATTCCATTATTACATCCTCCTTTGATCTTCCTTGATATTATTGTGTATTTATTTTCCTTGCTAATTTTGCTGGTAATTTATCACATTCTAAAGTATTCTAGTCAGAATGTAATTGCAATTTTGTTGATCTATTTTTTTGTTTTATAGACTGATATTACTGACATGATTATGAATTTTCTAAATCAGAATCAATAGATATTTAGGTATACTTTAATTTTTCTCATTTTAATTCTGTTTCTCTGGATATATTATTTAGATATACAAGTTCTCAAACATGTAATTTTTTTTCAGAATTGAAAATAGTAATGTTGACTATCTTTTTCTAACTTTATATCATGGGTGTGCACTTGGTAGGTTTTATATTTACATTCTACTTACTCAATAGAAGATCAGTTTTTTGTTTTTTTTAAAACCTTTCCTATAATATTGAGCGTTACTGATTCACAGCATTCAGTGAATAGTTCTTATACATAGCTATTTATTTTTCTGTTAAAGTTTTGAGCTATCATGATCATTTTCTTGCCTTTGTAACATAACTTCTTTGTCCCTGAGCCACTCTGTGTTCAAGGCTAGTGCTCTACTATTTGAGCCACAGTACCACTTGTGGCTTTTTCTGAGTAGTTTATTAGAGATAAGAGTCTCACAGATTTTCCTACCCAGACTGGCTTCAAACCATGATGCTTAGATTTCAGTCTCCTGAATAGCTAGGATTACAGGCGTGAGCCACCAGCTCCTGGCATAGGATTTTTTTGTTGGTGGAGTTTTTGAGACAAAGTCTTACTATACAGTTCAGACTATTCACTGTATAGCCCATGTTGGCCTCAAATTTGTGATCTTCCTGTTTTAGCCCTGTCCCCGTCCCGCCCACCATGCTGGCATTATAGGCATGTGACACCACTTCAGGCTTTATATAGAAGACTACTTTCTATTTAAGCTGTACTTTTGAATAAGACAAGCTCACATTTGTGTTTTCTCCATTCCCCCGTATCGCTGTCTTTCTCTCCCCAACGCTCCTCTTCTCTCCCTCTTTTTCTCTTTTTTCTTTCACCTTTTCTTTTGAAATTGTCATCTTCCTTCCTTCCTAATGTGAGTTATATGACTTGCCATCCTGTCTATGTCCTGAAACCATTTATGCAATTGGTATTTGAAATTTTGGAGATGTTCTGAGGATCCATTAGGAACTTTCTTTGGAAGTATTTAGAGAAGGTACAACTTTCTGTAGAATTTCCTTTGACATGAGTCTACTTATGCTTTAATTTTTTCATTAACACAATTTTGTTCAATAAACACTGTTAACTGTAAACCACTAGGTGAAGTTCTTAGATCTGAAACACTAGGCAAAGTGCTTGGTGACAAGAGGCGCATGATGGTGGGCATCAGATTGAAATAGGAATTGCCACCTGCCCTCTTCCTTGGATGTTTCCAGGCTTCTCTTTCCTCCTCCTTGCCCCACCTTCCTTCCCAGTGCCAATCATCTCAGGTTCATCGTTTCACTGCCAGCACCCTGATCCTTATCCCTCAGCCTGTTGCCTCTTCCTGACACCTTGCAGAGAATGAATGTCCATTGCCTCTTCTCTCACTCATGCCAAGGGCCCATACAGAGTACCTGTCGGACTCCCTCAGTGCTGTCTCTGCTTACATTCTGATGTTTCCATAGATGTGCCATTCACTTTGGCAAGTAATTATCACAGCCTTGTCATGGTATCTAATTACCTCCTACATAATAATTACGTATGCCATAGGTTGATATCCCTGTAGCAATGAGGTATGTGTGTGTGACAGGGGTTCTAGGTTCTCTATTTTGTTTAGCAAGTACAGTCCATTTTATGGTGCTAAATGAATGACAAATGGTAAGATGTACTTACTGAGTAAGTATGTTGATAAATTAGTAATTCTCACTTCATTATTAGGCAAAGGATAATCAGTGATCAAGGACAAGGCTTTGTTAGCTTTAGTAAACTAGTATAACCTTTTGGAGTAAAGGGAGAAGTGTCTGCAAGGGGTCACCCTTATCTTCCAAGGAGTTAATTCAGCCATCCATCCTCATTCATTCAACAGCTCATTACTGCTACCTTCTACAGGCTTGGTGTTGGGAGGTCCCAGGGTGGAACCCTGGCTCCTTGGCTTCATGACATTCATTGTCTAGTAGGAGACATTGATTTTTAAACAAATAGAGCGACAGATAACAAAATTGTTGCTAATTATGCTAAGTTCTATAAAGGGAATGCTACCGGTATTAAATTTAGCTTCCAGGTTGAGCAGTGCTCTATTAGAGTAGAAAGTGACATTGTGGGAACTAAACAGGGGGTCATTAGCCAAGTGAAGAAGCCATTCATAGAAACTAGTACATGCAAAGGCCCAGAGGTATGGGAAATGCTTAGTGGCTTTGAGAAACAACTAAAAGCCACGAAGTGTGTGACTAGAGCATGGTGAGTTAAGAAGAGAGTGCTATAAAATGAGGCAGGTCCTAATCTGAATAGCTGAGCATTTGGTTGTTAAGCAAGTGGATGCATATTTTAGATTTTCTGTGTAAGGCAGCTTGCATTGCTGTGACACATAGCAGAGACAAACAATTTAAGGAAGAATTTATTGGGATGTGTGGTTTCGTAGGGCTCAGTCCATGGTTACTGGGAGTTGGTCCCAAGGCGACTCATGCATCCTGGAGGCAGGAACATGTAGCAGAAGAGGCTGCTAACCTCATGGCAGACAGGAAACAGAGCAAGGAAGTAGGCCAGGCCTGGCACACCCTGTCCCCCAATAATTCGCTTCCTCTGACTCGACTCCACATCCAGATAATAATGCCATCAGATTAAGAATTCATCAGTGGGTTCATTATGGATGTCAGAGTCTTCAGAATTCAGCCACTTCCCAAAAGCTCCACCTCTGAATCCTGTACTGGGGAAATCAAGCGCATGAGCCTTTCAGGAACATTTTATGTAGAAACCATAACAAATCTTCTAAGCTGTCTTCTGTGCTTAATGTTAAGCACTCCAAGCAATAAACATACATCATCACTTAATATCCAGTGCGTACATAGGATGTGGGCACTATTAATATGCACAGCTGAAAAAAGAGAAATAACCATGGGATTGGAGGCATAGCTCTGTTGGTAGAGTCCTAGCCAATGAGCAAAAGCAGCAGGTACTGAGTTTGAGTCCCAGTCTCAGACTTAAAGAAACAACTTCATTACTAGGCAGAGGCAAGACAATTTGTGATCAAGGACAAGCTGGCCTTAGAGGCCCAGTTGATGAGACCAAGGCCCAGGGATAGGTAACCAGCCTGAGGTCACATGGTATGTTCATGAAGGGCCACGTTAGACCTAGGTTGGCATGAACTTCTGGAGCCCACACTCTTGACTGCCATTTGGCCTTATCACCAGATGCTTTGACCTCTGTGTAGTAGGTAGAGTTGGCAAGTATAGGAACAAAGCAACCAAGTTAGGAGGCTTTGTCACAAATCTAGGTGAGAGGCCAGAGGGAAATGACTGTTTAGGGGAAGCATGGGAACAGGGGGAAAGAAAGAGGAATATATGTGGCAGTGAATATATTTGATTTATGTAGTCTAAAATAGAAGGCATGATTTGCATTTTAAAGAATTTAGCACTTAAAAAGAAACAATAATAAGCCAAAATAGGACATGTAAAAGAAAATAAAAACAGGACCAGCAATGAAATAAAGATCAGACTAATAAAACAAGCATATCCATTTTAATGAATACAGTGGAAATAGTGAATGAAAAAAAGAAATACAATTACTGGTTTAAAAGTTGTCATTTGTATGGAACATTATTTATAACTCCTTGCTACATTAGCTAACCAAACTGAAACAGATACTTTGATAGCATGAGATAATGAAATTGGTCAGGAATTTATGGCCATGAAATCTGACACAAGATCCGCTGCCCTCTATCCCATATCTGCCTGAAGACCCTGCTCAAATCCTTTCCTAAGACAGAAAAACCAGTTACATAAATACACAACAATTTGAGTTTATATAAAAAGTTCTCAGGAGAGAAATGGCATTGTACCTCTAGGAGCAGAGATTGCTTGGTGAACAACCAGCATAAGAATGGGCTCCACCTACTTTAGATATGTTTCTTACCAAACCAGGTACCCAACAGGTACAGGCTTAAGCCTGTAATTTGGATTACTCAGAAAGCTGAGATCTGAGGATCAAAGTTGGAAGCCAGCCTAAGAAGGAAGGTCCATGAGACTTTTATCTCCAACTTAATCAGCAAAAAGCGAGAAGTGGAACTCCAATCTTGAGCAAAAAAGCCAAGTGAGCACAAGGCTCTGAGTTCTAGCACTAGTACCAAAAAAGAAAAGAAAAGAAAAGACAAAAAAGAAGTTTTCCCTACCACAGTAAGCCCAAGGTCTTGTTTTAGCAAGTCCTCACTTGGTAGCCCATGCTGTGTCCTCAAAGGATTACAGGTATATATCACAACATCTGGCTCAGACCTAGGTTTGAAAAGCAAGTTTGGAGACACAGATGATTTGTCTAGAAACTTTTGTCACCTGGATCACCCACAAGGCAAAGTTCAAATGTTGCATCTGTTGGCATAGATGAGTTGTAAAGTTTTTAAACACGTCACACCACTGCCATCTCTCATGAGGCAGGTGCATGACAATAGTGAGAAGCAAATTGCCCTGAAGTTTTTTCATGGGGAGATGAGGAAACTTGCTGCTGCTGGGCATGCACCCAGGAAGCTTGCACAATTAGTATGATGGAGGAGGCAACAAAGCATGAAAGACAGTCCTTACCCCTGCCCAACCCTCTCCTTATCCTAAGAGGTGTAACTGCAGTAGAAAACCATAGGGTTAGGATTCCCTGCCAGCCTGTAGGACCTCTCCTCCCTGCTAGGGAGTGAGCAACCCTTTAAAATAATGCCCAGGGCTTTCCAGGAAGTGATTGGGGAAGTCTCCAGAGTCATGGCAAAAAAATGGGCAGGAAGTTGGGCAAAAGGGGAGGCTTGGCCCATCTATACCAGTCATCATCAGATCATGACATGTCTTAGAAAGCAATCTTGCTTTTATATGTCATGTTCAGGCCACTCCAGTTTCCTTTTCCTACTAGAGTTCCTCATATCAAGAAGGAAGGAGTGAAGGGATGTTAAAAGGAAGGAGGGAAGATTTTATAGAATAGATAACACTCACACCAAAACCAGACTATTACGTCTCTCATCCTGGCATCCATTCATACACTGAGCACTCCTAAGCCAGGCTAGGGCTGGGACCCAAGCATAGTCTCAAGACATCTTTCACAAGCAGACACATGTTCACAGACACTAGTATGTCTAGGTGTTATATACGGTGTCTCAGGCCCAACGTCTGGCATGTTTTTGGTACTCAGCAAATCCTGGCTCTCAGCATATTACCATCCCTGTCATTATTACAAGATGTTTCTGTAACTTAGCACAGTGTCTGGTACAGTAGTGAAACTCTGAATGCAAGGTGACTGATTTCACTAATTGAATGAAAACATTCAATTCATGAATACATGAATGAGCACCTTGTTCTAGAAGGTGTCCTTAAAAAGTTTGGAAAGGGTAGGTGCAGTGGTTCTTAACCTGTAATCCTAGCGACTGAAGAGGTAGAGATCAGAAGGATCAGGATTGGAGGCCAGCTAGGGTAAAAAGCTAGCAAGACTCCATCTCAGTAGATAAAGCTGGAAATGGTGGCATTTACCTCTCATCCTAGCCATACAGAAAGTGAAATAGGAGGATCAAGGTCCAGGCTGGCCCAGGTATACATGTATGTGAGGCTCTTTTAGAAAGAACTACAGCACAAATGCTGGGGGTTTGGCTCAAAGGATAAGACCGCCTGCCTAGCAAGCACCGAGTCCTGACTTTGACCCTCAATAACACCAAATACGTGAATAATAAATAGAATAAATGGATGGTTTAGAGAAAGCTTTTGTGGCTGATGTTTGTCTAAATAAAGATGGAACATCAATAAAGTATTGTAAATTTGCTGAGCAGGTTAGCTGAAGCCTTGAACCCTAGCTACTTGAGAGGCAGAGATTGAGGTTTGATATCAGTCTAGGCAAAAAGGTTTATGAAACTCCAACCTAACCAGTGGCTAGATGCAGTGGCCCACACTTGTCACACATCTCCAACAACAGGGAGAAGCACGAGTAGAAGGGACACAGCCAACTTTGCTAGGGCATAAAGTGAAACCCTACTTCAAAAGTAGCCAATGTAAAAAGAGGCTGCTGGAGTGGCTCAAGTGGTAGAGCACCTGCTTAGCAAGCACAAGACCCAGAGTTGAAACCCAGGTCCTACCTTTCCCCCCATCCCCAACCCTGAAATGTTGTGGGTTGAAAGTCAACACAGACATAATGCTGAGTGCTAAATGAGCAATAACAGAGGAGGGGTAAGTTAGAGGACTAGCGAACAAAACAGCATATGTATATAGTGAGATTCTAAGTTTTAAAAGTCCTAATGCTTTAACCATTTGATAGTGAGAAAGGAGAGAATAATGTTTTCCTTTTTCCAGAAAAATAAAGGAATGCATGTATAAATTTATTGGTTTTTACTGATATAAAATCTGTGTAGCACACAATTCACAATAATAAAATAGCCAGTACTCTTTATGGTAAATTACACTGTAGATGTTTCTTCCTTCCTTCCTTCCTTCCTTCCTTCCTTCCTTCCTTCCTTCCTTCCTTCCTTCCTACCTTCCTTCCTTCCTTCCTTCCTTCCTTCCTTCCTTCCTTCCTTCCTACCTTCCTTCCTTCCTTCCTTCCTTCCTTCCTTCCTTCCTTTTTTTCTTTTCCTTTTCCTTCATGCTTGTTTTGGGGCTTGAATTCAGGGCATGGGTGATGTCAAGCTTTTGTTCTCAAGGCTAATGCTCTACCGCTTTGAGCCACAGCATCATTTCTACCTTTATGATAGTTAATTGAAGATAAGGATCTCACCGGTTTTACTGGGCAGGCTGGCTTTGAACCACAATCTTTAGATCTCACCTTACTGAGTAGCTAGGACTACTGACTTGAGCCACAATGCCCAGCTGCTCCTATTGAATTCTGTTGAGCTCTCCTAGCTATAGCAAAACTGAACTTGCAATTGAGCTGCAATTTGACAAGTGAAACTTTTGCCCCAATCTACTAACCCTTTCCCAATGAATTTCTTGTCATTAAATCGGATAGGTGCTCCTCTTTTTCACCTTTGTATACATGACATTTTTAGGTTCAGCCCTGTGTTAGAACTTCACTCATTAATCCAGGCTTGAGCACTTCTTAGGATATGCATTATGACATTTTTCAAATATTGGATGAGTATTTTCCTCTTTTTAAAAATGTTATTCACCATGTAGTGACTGCAGACACGACTCACCTTTTAGTTTAATTTACTTTGACATTTCTTCCACCATGGTCAGTCCAGGTGACCAACAAAGCCAGAAAGCGAGCCCTCATTTGCAGCATTTGCCAAATTTAGGGTGTAGGTATCATCACTATACCAATTTTGGGGTTTCTCCAGTTGTATAACTGAGAAGAGGCATGTTTTGACAAAGTAACAGAAGTGATCTCAAGAATCCAGGTGATGATGGGTAATAAGTTTTGAGTATTTATTACTTTTTCAAGTATTCAGTAGTCACTTTCCACAGCTCCAGTTACTCACTGAAAATATAGAGTGAAAAATTTCAGAAATAACGGCTCACACTGGTCTGAAGTGTGTTGACATTTCATGCCATCCTGTGTTGACTTATTCCTCTATCCTCTGTATCCATGCTGTAGGCACTAGTCACCCAGTGGGCACTTAGTTACCAGATTGTGACTGGCACAGTAAATATCACCTTGTTCTATCGCCTATAACTGCTAACTGTGGTTAGTGGGCATACACTAGAGGTCTGAGAATGTAAGCAGTTCCTCCAAGGATAAGGGGAAGACTACTTTATTAGTTATTTTCAAGTTAATATTTTAAGTTGTAATCATGGGTATATTTTAAAGCTGATGGTGGAAGTATGTTTGGCAAGTCAAGCAAACCAAACAGCAAGAACAGCAAAAAACCTGTACTGAACTCCTGAACATTTAGTATTTGAGAAGTGGTATGAGCTGGCTCCCATACAGCCAGTTCCCTCCTTCCCAGTGAGAGTGGAAATCTCCTATTAAGGTTAAGAGCTGGGGACCTTTTCTCACCTTGCCCTTCCAAACTTACATATAGTTATTTCTTCCTGCTGCCTGTCCATCCAAAGGCTCACCACTTCCTAAATCTGATCATGTGGGGAGGGGGCTGGGGCTGTGAGAGAGAGGGTTCTTAACCCCGCGTTCCTAAATCTGAGCCTATGAGAGCAAGTTCTGAAGCTACTCTCATTGCGCATCTACTCATGAAATTTAATGTCCTTCTATACTGGTATACTCTATAGTTTACACTTATTTTCCATCTGCTTTTCTTTCTAGAAAAAGAAGGAAAGAACAATGCTATATGTTCTAATAGGGGTGACTCTGGACTGATGATGAAGGCAGCTGTCTAGTTCCCCTAAAGCATTCTTCAAAAGCGTCCTCCCAAACCTTCCCCCCCCCCAAAGAAATCTAACCCTGCCAGACAGGTTGGAGAAGCTAGCTGCCTTTTCTGCCCTCAACCGTGCCTCAAGAACAAAGAGGCACGTTTCCTACTGGCAAATGAGCACACGTTTATCAGCAAAGTAAATGTTGATTGAGAAATTTGACCAAAACAAGCTCTTCCTGGATCCTCCCTCAGCTTTATTTCCCCTTCTTAAGCAATATCTCTATCCAAAGATGTGGAAAAGTGACAACTGGAGGGGAGTAACCTGTCTACCCTGCTCCAGGACTGACTCACAGCAGGTTATTTTTGCCCTGGTCGGTAAATAGCTGATCCTTCAATATCCTGACAGAGCCTTGCTCCAGTGCCTTGCCACAATCAGACTAGGACGGTACCTTCAGATCCTGCTCTGCCATCAGACTGACCAGTGCCTGCTGTGGTTACATATACTAACTGTCCTCTGCTCACATCTCCCTGTCATAGAACCATTTGGCAACCTGTGTGCTCAGTCCTCATCTCCAGACCACACCAGAAGGCACAGGCCCATTTCAAGGCTGTGTGGCCCATCTTCTCTTTAGTAGAGGAGAATTTAGTAAGGCGCATTCCTGTTCCTTATTTCCAGTTCTCAACCCAGGTGGGCACTGCTGCATCTCTATATCCCAGGTCCTTTAAACAGTTACCTGTGTGCTCTCACCAGCCCTAGCAGGCCTGCCTGTACCACGCTAAGGTCTTACTGTCCATGGGGACATCCAGAAGCTCAACCTTGCCCATCTGGGACTCATGACTGTGTAAATATGTCTCTGGAGCTGCGCTGCCTTCACCGCCATTGCTCTCTCCATTGACTCCTCTGACTCTTGTCACTCCCTTTGTTGTCATCAGCACCAAGATATTATGCTGCACTTGCCTATCACAGGGACTTTTTCTTATTTTCTGTTTCCAACTCTAAACAATCATTCAAGATCTGACCCAGCAGTTGCTGGAAATTCCCAGCTTTCCCTGCTTTGGCCACAGCCTTGATGGGGATAATTGTTTATATTGGGGTCTCCTGACCAAAATGACATGAGATAGGGCCCTTTGCTCCAACCACAGAGGTCTTTGGAAAGGGGCCATATCATGATCAATATCCAAACATAGAATCATAAGCGAAATTGTTCTTTTGATTAACATAAAATTCTTCTACTTTGCTTTGCATTGTGAAATGACAACCATAGTTGAGTAATGATTAAATCATGTTATTTTTCTTATTTTTTTGCTTGCGTGACTCTTTACCAATATTGTTCACAGATGTTTAAGTAATTATTAGTAAATTCCACAGAAGGCCTATTAGTTAAATTATTTAACTTGTTCATTAACCCTTTTTTTAAAAAAATAATGTGCATGTTTAGGACAGGAATGTTTTCTAGTTGTCATTTCATGAGATAAATGAGCTTGGAAATGAAGATGGTCTAAATGGATGTGAATGTCATTTTATCTAACTGAAGATGAATGCTGAATTTGGGGAGTTATAGTAGAATCCAGTCCAACTTGCTCTGAAGGAGATTTATGATCATGGGAGCTAAAGCTTTGTCTCCCAAGGGCCCTGCTGGTAACATTAACTCCTTCAGCTCTGTAGTCTTGCGCATTGAGAAAAGGTAACTTGCATGAGTAGGGGCCAAAGGAAGGATGTGGAAGTATGTTTGGCAAGTCAACCAAAGCAAACACAAAAGTAACCAGTCATCTGGGCTTGTAGAATTTAAAGTAGTTTGACAAATGAAGAGCCACATTCTATCATGTATCATGCCAACTAGTCTCACATTTGATTATCTTGGCTTTCTTGTTTTTTCTAGAATGTCTTTGGGGCGGGGGGAGAGGGGGAGAGGTCCGGTTGTGGGGCCTGAACTCTGGGCCTGGGCGCTGTCCCTCAGCTCTTCAGCTCAAGGCTAGCACTCTACCACTTGTGCCACCAGGCCACTTCGGCTTTTTTCTTTTTGCTTATGTGGTGCTGAGGAATCGAACCCAGGGCCTCAGGCATGCAAAGCAAGCGCTCTACCACTGAGCCACCTTCCCAGCCCTCTAGAATGTCTTTCAGGGAGAAGTCACAGTAGTGCTAGTAGCACTGTTGATCTTTACACAGCCTTATGGAACCAGGAATGGCCTTTTGATGTGAGCTTGTTTTCTACACTTGCTTTCTGAAATCCCGTTCCCAGCCATGGCTGGTGTTGTGGCTCTGTTGTGGCTGAGATACAGGAAGGAGGCGCCTTTGATGGACCATGATTGAACAAATTAAAAGATGTATTAAATTGAACTCTGCTGATGGTTGTAATACCTGTAGAGGGAGCTGGGGCGAGCTAGACTGCTTAATGAACAACTTGAAGAAAATACACTTGAACCTCTAGGTCAAATGCTAAATTCCTTCCACAGGTGGGAAGGCTGTACCTCAGAAGAAAGGCCGGGTTCCATTTTTGGAATGACCTTACTCTTCTAAAACTTTCCCGGAATCTCTTATCATTAGTTCCCCACCCAAAAGATGAAAAACACCATCTGACTTACAATTCTCTCATCTCTTATTTGACTTTGCAACTTTCTTGGCTAACAGATGGCCAGAAAATGTGTAAGCCCAAATAAAAGTAAAGCATGGGCTTCACTGTTTCTTCACTGGTGCTAGTTGCTTTTGGAAATTAAAATTATGTAAATGATCCCTTGGCTTGAAGTAGGAAAAGCAGAAATGAAGGAAACAACCCTAGCACTTGAGTATTTTAGTTTGGGTTGGGCACAGTGCTTTTTTTTTTTTTTCCTTAAGCTTTTAATGCTTCCTTTTAAAGAGAAAGAAGAGAAGAGGCATTTGGTAAAAACATTTCACAAGTTGCTCATTCACAATGCTTGCAGATCTTCACTAAGAGCCAGCCTAAAGTCAGAGAATATTAGAGTCCTTAGAGGAAGTAGGGTTTTTTGTTTGTTTGTTTTGGGGGTGGGTCCCCTCCACCCCGTTTGTTTGCTTGTTTGTTTTTTCCTGCTAGTATAGGGGCTTAAACTCAGGGCCTAGGCACTATCTCTTAGCTGTTTTTTCAAAGCTGGCATTGTACTGCTTGAGTCATACCTCTACTTCAGCCTTTTGGTGACAAATTGAAGATAAGCATCTCTTGGATTTGTCTGCTCAAGCTGGCTTTGAACTGTGATTTTCGGCTCTTAGCCTCCCGAGTAGCTAGATTACAGTGTGAGCCATTGGCACCCAGCTTGAGGTAGCAGTTTTAACTGACTTGAGGGAAGAAAGAATTCTAAAGTAAGAGACCAGAAGAGAGCCTGGACCTCTCTGGGTTTGACATCTTTCTTACCTCAAGGAGTTAAAAGTCTGGGCCTGGGCGTGATCAACCAGATGGTCTTTAACAGTAACATGGTTCATATTGTTTAGATTATCCTGTTGCAAGTACCGTGCCTCGTTTACCTTTTATGGAATAAAGTGTAGAAAATTGACCACAGATGTAAGTAACCAAGAATGACGGGGAAGCTGTTGTTACCAAGCCTCTCCTTCTCTCTCCAACATGCCTGATGGCACAGATAAAAAATGAAGAAAAAAACGGGAGGCAGGCAGTGAGAACTAGTTTGCTTTTACCTCCATAGCTCAGATCTGAGCGCATCCTTAGCACACCGTTGTGCGTGTGAATGTACCCTAGACTTGTGTGTAGGCTACTCTCAAATTGTGATGAAAGCATAACACATGAGTCATTTGTCAGCCAGGTTAGAAAGGCATCAGGGACAAGGTCCACATGCTGACATGGAACAGATTTGTGGCCTCGAAGTCTCTAGCAGAGACAAGGGGTGACATCGCAGAGCCCGAAGAGTGTATTCCTCTTGCTTAGATTGCTATTGCAGCTGCAGGATGGGCCAGGTTTATAAGAACTAGGCCCTCATGATTCCGAGAATGTTTTTCTGAGCCTTCTAAAAGAATCAAGCACCCAGGAGAGGCTAGCATAGAAAGGAGCATGTTGAGACAGGCCTGGGTTTCCCCTTACAGAGGGCTTCTTAGGATTATGAAGGCATAAAGACCTTTTTAAATCCTCTGAGGAAAGTAATAAACTAGGCTTTATGAAGTCTCTTGATTTTTCTTGGACTTCGTCTCCTTCCATGTTCTATAGGCAAGACCAAGCTGGCTTTTGACTCTGTCCCTTCTCGGTGGCACTTGCTGCCTCTCTGCCTGTGGCTCGAACTACAATCAGGTGACCAGTGTCTGCTGGCAAGCCTGCTGGAGGCAGTGAAGGCCAGTTACACGAGCAGGGAATGGGCTGCTCGTGGTCTCTGCAAAGTGGGTGCTGGGTTGCCTCCCTCCTTCGGTGTGGGGCCCGGCATGAAATGAGTACCCTGCTCTGGCCACATTGTCATTTCTGTCTTCTTATTCCCCTAAGTTCAGCTGCCCTCTTTCCTGCCAAGCCTCTATTAATCCCTTCCACTCTTCCCTCCCTCTAGAGCCCTGGCTTTACTGCCAAGAAACTTCCCACCATCCCGGATCCCTTAACCCACTCTTTGCATGCTCTCTAGAAACCTAGGCTTGACTCTGGACACCATTGCTCCCCAGGCTTCCCTGCTTTTCCATATGCACTTCCAGTTCCGGGCCACTTTCTCCCATACCCTTTAAAGTTCCCCTCCCTATCAGGAATGTTCTTGGTGCTTGACACTTGAATTCCATCACACACTCCTTTTTCTATCTTCATGAATTCAGCAGCCTCCTTTTGCTGCCTGTCCACCAGCCGCACTGTCCCATTACTTCCTCTGTACTCTTTTAGCTGTGCCACTAATGACTTTGCTCTCATGGTCCACAGTGGGGTCCCTGTTACCTCTGAGCACATGTCCCCCCTGATCACCACCTTCCATCTCACCAACTCTTCTATGATTCTTGTGAAACCTCGCTCTGCTGCTGCTTGCTGCCCATCTTCCATTCTTAAAGACATATCCTAGACCTCACCCAGCACAACCTGTCTGACTGTTGATTCTTCCAGTCATACTCAAGAGCATGCTCCATTTCCCCTACCCCATTTCCATCCTCTCTTGACCTTTCATTGCTAGGAGATGACAAGATAGAGGAGCAAAAGATAGGGGAGAGGAGAGAAGATGAAGAATGAATATAAAAGGAAGCTGGCAGCCTGAGCTCTGCTTCCTATTCATTCTCACCTTGAACTTCTGCAAAGTATCATCCAGCCTTATTCCATTGATACCCACACATTAATTATACTTCAAGCCTTGTCATTTATTCATTCTTCAGCATCTGTTTGGGCTCCAGTTTCATTGCTAGAGATTTTACTTACATTATCCCTACTCCCTGTCAAGATAGGTATTATTGTCCCCTCATAGGTAAAGCTCAGGGAGGTTCATTTTTAGCTCAAATTAAGGCAACTAGTCAGTGGGAGAACTAGGGTTTGAATCAGTGCTTGACACCACCCCTGCCTCATGCAGTGCTACAAAGCTGGTGCTCAGAAAAAGGTTGCTGCATTGATTCTAGGAAAATTTGGATTCCAGGGTGTGAAGAACGTAGAGAAGAGGCATTCAGGCTTGTGGATTGGCCCAGCCACTTCAGAGGAAGGATGAGGTTAAAACAGGTATGATAGAGCCTAGATAGTTCATGTCTCTGGATGTTGCAACGGCCCAAGAAAAGGAGGATGCATAATCAAGACAGTGTTCAGGAAGGAAAGCAATGGGATGGAGGACGTGGCAGAAGAAAACACCTGTTATGATCCCAGAGGGTTTTGTGAACAGTGAATCTTGGAGTCTCTGTCATGGTTTCTGATGCACCCTAATGCATCCTCTCAAGGAAAAAGAGGAGGAATGGGGGAAATAGGACCAGCCTTTGTCTAGTTATTTTTCTCACTCTTCCCAAGACTTTATGGCAGGAGAGATGGAAAGAAGGCCCAGCTGTCTCCAAAAGGGAGTCCCTGGGACAGACACTCCCCTTTTCAGTGACCTCCCATTATTGCCTGGAGACACACACCCCCCACCCTTTTTTTTGATATAGCCTTAAGGCTTCCACTTTAGGAGGTGATTGAGCCATGACTGAATTAGTCATACTTGGCTTCAGCTATGTTGGGAGTAGGTGTCTAGCCTGACTCACCATCATCCCTTTTTCTGGGAAAAATGGTGCCAGTGCTCAGGGACCCAGCTATAGGGGCAGGCTTGGGAAGCTGTGTTTTAGACCTTGTTTAGATTTTTTTTTTTTTTTTTTTTTGCTAGTTATAGGGTTTGAACTCAGGGTCTGGGCACTGTCCCTGAGCTTCTTTTGCTCAAGGCTAGCACTCTACCACATGAGCCATAGCACCACTTCCAGCTTTTTCTGTTGATGTGGTACTGAGGAATCCAACTCAAGGCTTCATGCATGCTAGGCAAACACTCTACCACTAAGCCACTTTCCTAGCCCCCTTGTTTAGATTCTTAACCAAAGACCAATCAATCTGTATCTGTGCACTGCAGTCCCCTTTATAGTCAGCTCCCTAAAGCTGTTCAATTCTTGTTGTGGCCCCATGCCACACTTCTCTAACGTGTGCCCTCACTGCTTTCTCCCCTCACCCCGACACTTTCCAGGTACATTTCTGCCCCCAAAGCCTTCATACCTTCTGCTTCCTTTTTTTTAAAGATTCTTCTTCTGCTTGAGAGGTAGGTATTCATATAACCTGGGTCCTTCTCAAATCTCTGTTAAATTTCTTCTCCCTATGCTTCCAATCCCTACCTCCAGAGACCTGTTAACACCTACTTACAAATAGCACTTCTGGTTTTCCTAGCCATATGAATTTAGATTGTCTTTCCCCTTATAAGAAATAAGTATCTTATAAGAGGGATTTTCTCTGATTCATCTCTGGGTCTCCAGTATCTAGAACAATTTGGCATTGTGTATGCTCAGTTATTATTTGGTAGAAGGATGAATCACCAGCAACCAGCTTCTTTCTTAGGAATTTGAACTAAGGGCACAGTGACTTTCTTGGTTAATGGTCATTACTGGCCCTATGAGGTCAGTCAAGGCATGGGGCCAGCAACCTTGTGTGGTCACATGCAAGCATCAGAAGATAGCCAAACTCAAAAGAGAAATGGAAGCTGGCAGCAGTGGCTCAGGCAATTTGAATCCAACCCAGACAGGAAATGTGGTGAAACGCTTATCTCCAACTAATTATCAAAAAGCCAGAAGCGGAGCTGTGGCTCAAGTGGTAGAGCATGATCCTTGAGCAAAAAAAGTTCAGGGACAGTGCCCAGGCCCTGAGTTCAAGCCCCAGGACCAGCACCAAAGAAAGAAGGGGAGGGAAGGAAGGAAGGAAAAGGAAAGGAGGGAGGAAATGAAGGGAAGGAGGGAGGCAAGGAAGGAGGGAAGGAAGGAAGGTATATCCAGAGATAAAAAGAATGTTTTGCCCCTTTCTCTCCTTCCCCCTAGGGCCTGACTGTATTGAGATTTCTGTGCCCATCAACTTCCCTGTGTTATATACTTGGCTGCTTTTATTATGTCTTCTGCATGCCAGCAGTCCAGATGGGCTCACCTGTGCTCCTTGCCCCAGATCTTATGAAACTGAAGCCCAGGTGTTGGCTGGGCTTGGCTCTTTTATGTGGAGTCTCTGGGGAAGGAGTCTGCTGCTAAGTTCGTTCATGTTGTTGGCACAGTTCAGTTCCTTGTAGTTGCAGGACTGAGGCCCTGTTTGTTTGCTGGCCTTGGCCAGGGGCTGCTCTTAAACCCATCCCCAGCCTCTTGCCAAGCAGCCTTCAGCATGAAAAAGCCCTCAAATACTCAGTACCTCCTGACTTGCTCTTCTGCTCACAGAAGAAACCTCTGCTCAGTACCCCCTGACTTGCTCTTCTGCTCACAGGAGAAACCTCTGCTCTTGTGATTAGGTTAGGTTTTACCTGGTTAATCTCCTTTGAGTAACTCAGAATCAAACTAGTAACCCTGATCACAGCTGCAAAATCTTTTAGCAGATCACAAAGAGAGTCAGGGCATGGTGTCTCATCGTAGTCACAGTCCTGGGATTACAGCAGGAAATCTTAAGGGGCCATTTTCAGATTCTGCCTACCATACTATTTTTTTTTTCATTCTCCTTTAATTAATAAGTCAGGAAAGGCAAAGGTCTGTTGGTTGCAACCAAAGCAATAATGGCCATAATCCACAGAGGCCCAGCCTTGGGCCACAGAGGGGATGAAGTTATAAACTTTGCCTTCTTGACCTGTACTAAAATGTGGTCTTTCTTTTTCCTCTGGAATCAAGTTCACAATATAGAGATGTGAGAGATTAGACCATCTGCCAAGGTTTAGATGCCAAAAATAATGAAAATGGACCCTTGCCTCTAAACTCTCTGGTAGAAAACTTTTTATTTTAATGCTTTTCTTTAAGGATTGCTCTCCAAGTGAGATCACTGGTGATCCTGAGCCTTTTCCCATGACTTAATTGACAGCCGAGGGCCGCCCAGTGCAATCTCCCAGAATACATGGAGGCTAATTGGCCGAAAGCCTCAAAGCTCTAGTTGAAATGGGTGATTTTGGTTAATCCACACTTACGAAGCCAAAAAACTATTAAGGGTGTATATTTTTTTCCTGAGGTAATATCAAAAAATTCTGTATAGAAAGGAATAAACTATAGTTTGAGAATATTTTTTTTTTGTAATTAAGAGAAAAATGTAAGGCAGAGTGAAGTATTTCCTGCAGATATAAATCAGAGCAAGTTCTGAAGCCTTTTCATGATTCAGAGAGAGGTCACTGACTGACCAAATCTGCTGAGGGAGGCAGGATGAGATTAAAAACAACTACATTTTTATGATTTTTTTTTCCTCCTGCTGCCCAATGTAACACAATTTTCCACAGCGCTGTAGGAAATCGGAGATAGGGAATTGCTATCCAGTTCACTGCCTACTTGAAAACATGTATAGTAATAGTCGAGTGTCAAAAAATAGCATGAGGTAAGTTAGAGGGAGGTGGGGAGAAGCTTGCCATGGGTAGAACTGCCGGCAAGTTGAAGAATTAAGCTTATCCAATTGTTAAGCTCGTGAGTCTAGAGATTCCGAGGGGAAGGGGCTTTCCTTGCAGCCTACCTCCAAACCCTTGCTTGATGCATGGACCAGGGCAGAACATGGAGACAAGACACCAGCAGCCAGGCTTGAGAGCAAGTTAGGAAAAACGAGGATGCAGCTATGTGTGAAAATAAGGAAGTTCTGGGTCTCAGGTGGGTCATGGAAGCAGACAGATTCCTTAACTCTTTGGAGACTCATTGTCCAATGGAGATCCTAGTACTTAGTTAGCAGAGCTGTCATAAGGTTAAATACTGTACATACATGAGTTGTATAGCAAGCATTACCAAATGGAAATGACTCAACTACAGTGTTCTGAGCTCTAATAGGATGAAATTGAAACTCTGATCTGGGTTGATAGATCCAGGGAGCCCATTATAGATATTGGAAATGGAGCAAAAGACAGTTTTTTTTTTAAAGGTCAATAAATGCAATTCTTGGAGCTCAAGCTTATTTGGAAGAGGCAGAGGGGTCAGCCTTAAGGATGACAGAAACCTCAGGCCTAGAACAAGAAGCCCATGCTGCTTAGATGGGCACAGGCACAAGGTAAGCCTGCAGCAGCCCAGCCTGAGAACTGGCCCACTGAGAGAGCCAGCATTAGGCCCAGGTCTGAGCACTTGTGGGGAAAGAGCCTGCTCCTGAAGCTTCAGGAGCATAGAAGGCAGGAGACTTTTGTGGCCCCTAAGTGACATAAAGGGGGTTTCCAAAAGCAACAGGGCAACTTGCGAAGGTATATTGGGGTGCTTTAAAGTATTAACTAGACTTCTGATAAGCAGCCTCCTTGTAAATGTAGATATCACAGATAGAAAATGGAACTCTTGACTTCTGGTAATCACCCTGTTGAGATGGTTCATTTTTTGGTGGTGGAGAGGGGGAAAGCATTTATTAATGCTCGTTCTCCATGTTCTAGGCCTAGCATTCAGAAATGCAGTCTAGTGGATGCCAGACTGGAACATATAGGTGTTTGGATGGAAGGAGGTGTGGTACCATTTCTGTTGTCCCTCCCCTATGTGCTCACCTGGCAGTGATTTAGTGTAATGACCTTTGCTGATTCTCAGACCTGTACCTTACTTCTGGGCATGTGTCCTCTCCCCCACCTTTGAGGTCTCAGTGGAATCCTGGGACTTCTGGGAAGCCTTGACAACCCACTTGCCTGTTGTCCAGGCACCCATTATCCTGTTCAGTGCCTCATTCCTGTTTGCCACGTTTCTTTGACAGCATAGTTTTGCAGCACAGAACCTGGCTTCAGCTCCCTAGAGCCCTCCTGCTTATGGTTTCTACATTGGAGGAAAGGGGGCACCTTAGTGTTGGCTAAATGGTAAGGTACAGAAGTAGCATCCGGGGCAGAGGTTAAAGAGGTAAAATACCACAAGGCATTTCAAAGAGCACCATAAGCCCAAGTCCAAAGGGCCCACAGTAATGGGTAGATGCTAAAGACAGGTGTGAAGAAGCAGGACACACACAAAGTTTCCACCTAGTGCTTATGATAACCGAACTGATTTCTGTGTATAATGACACTCAGCCCACTGTAGCTATTGCCACATAGAAGAACCTGAGGAATCAAGGGTCTTAGCTGGGGCCTAGGGAACAGAAAGCAGCCAGGAAAGGAAATTGCGGATTTCAAGAGCAGCTGGATTTCTACGTGTGGTGGTCTCCCCAGAACAGAGCAGTTCTGTAGTCCGTGGGTAGAGTCTGTGTGCCCTGTCCTCCAGAGAAGGGGCTGGCCAAGTTGTCAAGTAGGCTGTAGTCTGAGGGAGGGCTCTGCTTCTAGAAGGAATTAGACTTAACCACTATGTGTCCAGATCCAACTTAGTCCCAGGTCTATGGAAAACTAACTCTGATCATATTTATCCTTGTTTTCTGAGATGACTTGGATATTTGGACACATTCGTCAAGGTCCATGCCAGAAAGAAACGCACATCAAACTGTAGAACTTGAATATAGCTTAGTAAAGGGTTTGGTTACAGAAGAGTAGGCTTAGTATACTCAGCAACTACGTTATTACTCGTAGGCCCGAAGAGACAAAGATCTAGAGGTAGAGAAAGTGATAAATCAGTCACAGTCTTCTGTTCATAGTGACCCCAGAACAAAGGGATCAGGAAACAAATAGCCCAAACTGCTTCTCCTCCTCTTGCACCCAGATTTCTGGGGATACTTCTTGACTTAATTTAGTAGAGGACAGAGGGCAAATGTGCCCACTGATGCAATCCCTTCTGGGCAGGGAGCAGGGACAAACACTGGGCTTCTTGAAACTTAACTAACTTCTAGGATGTGATCTACTGATGTCCTCTTCTATCTAGTACCTTCTATCTAGTGCCTCTTCTATCTAGTGCGTTTGCGCATAGGCCACGTGTGAGCCCCTGGGTCTTAGGCTACAAATCTCTCTTTCTTAGAACTGACAGGAGCTGAGAAACACAGGGCCTGGCACTGTACCTTTAAAGTAACAGCTTGCTCCATACATATGGGAGCCATATGTCCTCAATTTTCCAGCACAGTCTCAATTTCAAATATTCTGTCCCATTTTACCCATAAGAACACTGGCATTTGTCAGATCACATGTTCCAATTTTTGATTCAGAAAATATGGTCACTGTATCCCTATACCACAACAAATGCCAGATGGTTTAAAGAGCTAATTTTTTTTAATGGTATACTTATCCCAATTGTTGAGGAAAGACAATTTTCTGACTATTGAAGCAATTGAAGAAATTATCAGTGACAAGTTTGATGGGTTCAATTACATTTTTTTAAAAAATACCCTTTTGGAGTATAAAGAAAATCAACAAAACAAAAACGAGGAATGAGAAGAAATAGATTGGGAAAATAGTTGAGATAAGCATGATGGCTAAAAACTTAGTATCCAGGAACTTTGGGGGAGTTTTGTAAAAATCTGAAAGGACATAATTAAGCCTCCATGGACAGATGGTCAAAGGATATAAGTAGACAATTCACACCAAGAGAAATGTTCACTGTAAACAAATCTGAGAGAGAAAAGTAAATAAATTCAAGTGAAGATAACTGTGAGTTACTATATCACACCTATTATACCATCATAAAGTAAATAAAAACAATAAATTCTAATGTGGGAAGAGTTTTGTGAAAACATGCACTCAGACTTTTAAGAAGGCATTACAAATTAGATTTTCATTTTTCCTCCTAGTAAACAGTGTTATGCTATACAAAAAGATCACAGAACCAAACTTCCACTCTGACTCAGTCTACTTTGGAAATGTAACCTAAGGAAATAATATGAGGGGGGGGAGAGAGAGAGAGAGAGAGAGAGAGAGAGAGAGAGAGAGAGAGAGAGAGAGAGAGAGAGAGAGAGAGAGAGAGAGAGAGATTGAAGCAGCCCAAATTACAAACAATTGTGTGATGGCTTAAATATATTGTAATAGGTTAGGATAAATGAATATTTTATTATCACTAAAATACCAGACAGGCACAATTTGTCAATACATGGAGAGATAGATTTTTAAATGCTAACTGACAAAAGAGGTTATAGCAGTAATAACTGGTCATGTGAAAACTAGTTTTGTCCAAGTCTGAAGATTAGATAAGAATCCAAATTTTGTAGTTCCTTGGGCTTCTATGGTATGATTGTCTTCTGTGCTTCTTGGTCCATTGTTTCCTTTTAAAAAAATACATTATCTTTAGTTGTACAAAGGGGTTTCAGTTCAACATGTCAGTTTATGAGGACAATGCATCCTGACCAATATAATCCCTTGCATAGTTTTCTCCATCTCTCCTGACCCTACCCCTACCCTCATTAACTGATTCCATTTTCACGTGTACATTGACTCTCAGGACTGTATCTGCCCACCTTTCCCTTCTTATTGCTGATTTCAGAAGTTCTGACTGGAACTAAGTTTTCCATAAGAATAGAAGCAAATAAGTACATGACTGTGAATCCTATACATCTGTAGTTAAGACTCAGAGGCAAATGCTGGCTGCTGCTTTAGGCAGATCCCCTTATGGGTTGAGGAGCTGCTTCCAGTGCTGTGTTGCATGCATTGGCTCCATCTCTTCTCTTGCTGTCCTAAATATGACTCATAAATACCTGAGTACCTGGCTATACCAGGTGGCAGGCTCTTTTCTCTGTGTCTATAATAGAGCTATTTATACTTGACTATAAAATTGCTTCAGCTCCATTCATGTAAAAATCAATCTAACAACCCACCCTCACTTCAAGGAAAAGGTTATAGAATCTGTACTATATATTTTGTGATGTTTTTAAAGCCTTAAATACTAATCTTCTAAAGATAAAAGCAGAGGTAGATAAAGAGAGTTCATTACATAAAAGTGAACTTGGCAAATACCTAGTCCACATTTCTCTTGTAAGGCAGGCATCCAGAGAGGTCTGGAGTACAGCCCACTGCAGGCTATCTCCAGCATGCATCATATACCCAGCAGGGAAGAGGGGACAGGGCACATTGTCAAGCCCTGGGCCTTATACACAGTATCTCAGTCTGGTTGGACATTATTGACTTCCTTCCAGAAAATCCAAGATCCATTGGTGTTTTGCTCACTAGGACAGCAGTTGTAGGAATTCTTTGTACCCAAATCCTCTCAGAGTTTGTTCAGACCCACATTTTATTTGTGTGATTTGAATTTTTATAGTAGAAAAAAATTGGGGAGAGGAGACTGAGGACAGATTAATAAGAGCCAAGTTCAGTCACTGACCCTGTAAATAGATGCCATGTATACTCTCAAAATGTATAAAAGGAAAATTTCAAAGCAAGCCAGGAAGGACAAAAAGTCCTCTGGGACATTTATCACCAAGACCTCTTTCTGTACAGGGAGAGAACACAGGTTTCGAATACTGGAATCTCTATTCAGACCTTTCCCTGAGAGCTCTTAGAACATCATCTCTTCACGTGGAAAATGTGACTGATGATGCCTACTTCTTGAGACTATTCAGAGTTAAAATAATTGGATGAAGTACAGAAATTCCTGTCTGGTACAATTAAACCTCTGAGAAGCAGGAGAACCTCTCTCCCTTCCTGTTTCTGCCAGGGTACCTTGTATACAAGAGTGCTGACTGAGTCTCATGTGCAGAGCTTAACTTTCCTGCTATGCAGTAGAAATAACTAAAACTCAGACACTAGTATGTGGTGTGGCCATACTGTAGCATGGGTAGTGACCTCAGTAGAAAGAGAAAAGACAGGGAGGGCTGGGACCTGGACCAAGTCCCTTCCAAGCACGTAATAAGAGTGCACTAAGACCATGAGTACGCATGTTACAGGTAAAGATACAGTCTGACCAGCATAGGTCACTGACAACTGCTAATAGTATGCTGAAATAGTATGCAAAGAACTGTCTAGGACAACGTTAGAGCTTTCTATCCCAATGGCTAGACCAAATGTGGCCACAGGAAATCCAGGTGGGATGTTGTTGCTCCGATGTCTGGAATACAAGTGGCAATCTCAGATCATTCTGAAGTTTTAGCCTTCCAGGAGCAGATATGTTTGCCCAGGGCTCTTGGAATGAAGTACCATGTTGATTATTGAATGGGGGTTCACCCATTGGGACCAAAGCAGAAGCTTCCTGATACGAGTCTGGCTAACATGCTGGGTGCCTGTGATTGGAATGAGGTATTCTCAAGGAGCTGATTATGTTGTTGAACCTACAACAGCGCCAGGCTAAAATGGCTCCTGAAAACTGAGGCAGGAGGAATTATAGCTACAAATCAGATGATCCCTGCTATGGAAGGGCAGGTGAGGGGGTACAGCTGTTGGGAACCAGAGCGGACCGGGTTTTGTCCATCTTGGAAGAAGATTCACTGCCTCTGGGTTAACATTAGGACTCATCTCCACAGACTTTCAATGGGTGATGCTTTCCTGTTCTTCACCCTTCCTGAATATTCCCCTTCCCGTCTTGCCCTTCTCTTCTTTTTTGCCCCTTTCCAGCTTATCTAAATCAGTGTGAGTTGACATTTAGCTAAGAAGCTTTATCGGAATTTTGGTGAGAGGAGAGAACTGTACGTAACAGAAAATCATATTCCATATATTATAGTGGCTTTAATTTGAGTTTAGTCATGATGTCTAATTTGTTTTGAAATTTTAAATCTCAATAAAGAGATTTTATGTTTCTTTAAAAGGTCATAGACTTTTAGAGCACCATTTAAGGCTCTGTATTAGCCACCTCTGGTGGCTTCTGAGAAGGGTTCTCTTCATTGTCTTACTGTTGCTCTTCTAGCCAGGATTTCCACACTCCTTTTTCTTTCTTCCTCTTAGAATATTATAGTTTCCAGCCAGATCCATGGTTTTCACTGGAAGCCATCTCCACACCAAGGGGACATTAGGCAATGTCTGGAGACAATTTTGGTTGTCATGAAAGGGAGACAGAGATATGCTAGTGGCATTTATAGTAGAGACCAGAGATGTCATTTAATGTCCTGCAGTATACAGGACAGCTCCCCACATCAAAGAATTACCCAGTCTTAAGGTCAGCAGTGCCTCTGTTAAGGAGCACTGAACTAGATTGTGGTGCATTATGAGTTGATGTGATGTCTTCACAATCTCCTTTCCAGATTTTTGCAAAATAATTATCACCAGTAGCAACTAACATTATCAAACACTTACTGCGTGCCAGGCATCCTCCCAAACCCGTTCTGCATATTTATTCACTTCATGTTTTCCATTAGGGAATGTTGTTATCTTATTTTACTAAAATTGAACAGCAAGAGAAGACTGGGACATGAGAACAGTAATTTGCCCAGAGTCCCACAAAACAGTGACTAGTAGAACCATTCATTGGGAATAAGAATGGTAATAGTTGTAGCAGAATTTTTATTATTGTGTGTGAGAGTATATGGCTTTTTGGTGGTTAATTGGAGATAAGAGTATCACATACTTTCCGGCCCAGGCTGGCTTTGAACCAGGATCTTCAGATCTCAACCACCTGAGTATCTTGTATAAACATCAACCACTGACACCCAGCTTAGACTTTTATTGTTTATATATCAAGAGCTTTATACATGTTTAATCATTTCATCTCTGGTGTGACCTTGTGGAATAGAAGTGCTCTAATACTCCTTTTAGATATGTAGAAGTTAGGACTCAGCTTGTATTTATGAATTTGCATGCTTTTAAATTAATGGCTATTTCTCCCACTGTACTGTAACTCCAATAATACAAGGGTCATGTTGTTTCTCATAGCATGTTGCCTCATAGCAACCCCACTGCTCAGCTCTGGGTGTGTTACATATACTTCATGATTGAAGGAAAAAAGAATGAAGCAGCCGGGCGCTGGTGGCTCACGCCCGTAATCCTAGCTACTCAGGAGGCTGAGATCTGAAGATCGCGGTTCAAAGCCAGCCCGGGCAGGAGAGACCGTGAGACTCCTATCTCCAATAAACCACCAGAAAACCGGAAGTGGCACTGTAGCTCAAGTGGTAGAGCGCTCGCCTTGAGCTGAAGAGCTGAGGGACAGCGCCCAGGCCCAGAGTTCAAGCCCCACAACCAGCAAAAAATAAAATAGAATGAAGCATCAGTATGTTGGCTGCTAATGGATGGACCAGTTGAACCCTGATTATGGCTTGGCTAGTTTGCCATATTTTCTTTGCCATATTTTCCTGTGATTCTGTCACTCACCATACCTCAAAACTGTCCAGTAAGAATATTTTACCATACAGTGCCCCTCCTCCAATTAAAACAAACGAGCTCTTAGGGAACTTGCATCAACAAGTAAGGCATCTAATCTCTAGTAGCTGTAAACTCATGACCATGTTAAACCCCAGGCTTTCAGGCATGTTCCATTGTCCCTACAACCTGCTCTCAGAGGACCAATAGATGTTCATGTCCCAACTTAATGAAATTTGATAACACATAACGCTAGGTAGAGATACTTTTTTTATTTTTCCTGTCTGATATCTGGATATTTTCAGAACCTAGATAATTGTATTCTTATTTACATCAAGCATGCAGGTAACTCTAGACTTTTATATCTGTATTATTTCTGAGGAAGTATAATATGATTATGAATGACAGTAATTGACATTACATGCTTTAATTAGATTTCCTTTGCTGTGAATCAGAACCTTTTAGCTCAGTCCTACGGTGCTATTTCTAGATTTCTCTTTTACATACTCTAATGTATTAGGCAGTAAGTACAACATAAATTCATTTTTGTAGATTCTATATTCCATAGATTAAATGAGATAATGCATGTCAGGGGCTCTGCTTACTTCCAGCTATATAGTAGTTATTAATCAAAATATCCTAGCTGAATTTGCATATACTGTTGGCTATTTTGAAGAATGTTGTGCTTCTTGGGTGATGATCTTGAAGTTGACAGTTTTATTTTTGTTTGTTTCTTGGGGCATGTACCAAGCATTAAACCGAGGACCTTGTACATGTTGGGTAAGTGTTCTCCCACTGAACTACATCCCTAGCCCAGTTGTACTTCTAAAAGGAGCCCCTTTGCAAATAACCATGGATTCTTATACTAAATACATCCCAGAGTTTCTCCTTCTGTAGCTTTTAGGGGAGTTTTAGAGTTTTATCTTTTTCCAAAAAGGAGAAATACCCCTATATTACCTCCCTACTGCCACCACCATTACCCTCATTCAAAAGCCCTCATCTATCTTCTGGAGGTAACAACATGCTAAAAAGGATGAGAGGGAAAGTTCTAGGTGTTAGCTCCTTTAGCCTAACCCCTGCCTTCATTTGACTACCTCACCCTGAAAATGCATGCACGGCTCCTAGGCCTGGGAGCACTTAAGCACCCTGCAGCATTGTTTCTCAGAACAGTCAGACCTAGACTTTCCCGAAGGAACCAGAAGAGAGACTCCACTGATGGATTTAGACTGCAAGCAGCCACTTCCTTCAGGGCTGATCCTCTCTGAGCAGCACCCTGGAAGCCAGTCCTGAGTACCCACAGGGGTGCTCCATCAGCCATACTGGTCCTCTCCCTGCTTTGTCTGCAGGTGGAATCGGGGAGCAGTACCAGCACTCACCTCCCCGGGTAGTACTTTACATTAACCCAGCCAACTAGCAACCTCAAAGGCCACAGTGCCACATATTCAAAAATAAGAGAAGAAAAAAAGATTGCACACTTGTGCTGACCAGTGTGTCTACAGGCACTCGCATGTCTTCACTGTCTAACTGTAAGCTTCGTGTCTCTCTCCTGATATGTCAGGTCACTCACAACACTGCAGAGAAAACTGAGGGCACAGCACTGCGTGTCCAGGGCTGGCAAGGGTTAAGAACTATACCCACAACTTGCCTCTGCCACACTTGAGGCTTGTGGTCTTGTGTTTGTGTATGGGCTAAGACATTTTTAGGACCCCTTAGGTGAGACTCACTGGGTTCCAGTATTTGACCCCTTTCGGAGTGGCAGCCCAGCCTCTACCCTGCCTGCACTGCCTGGTCACTTGAAGTAAACCCCTAAGGGAGCAGAGACAAGCAGGCAATCTAGATTGCAGGTTGCCATGAGGCAGGAGTCAGAATCCCGCCTGCTTTGCAGCAGGTCTATGAGTCTCAAGTGGCATCCTATTAAATTATATAGGCGGCCACTTGTTCTCCACTGATGCTCTGTGCCGAGTCGTACTGAGCAGGCAGCAGTCTCCTTGGGAAACGGTTGAACAGATCCTGTAGTTGCACAGCCCTTCTGGCCTGTGAAGACTGTTCCGAGAGCAGAGGGCTGTGGGGTGCCACAGGAAGAGGGCAGCTCTGGGATGAAGAGACCATGACTGTGCCTGCACTTGTAAACCATGGGCTGTGGGGCACTTTGCCCTAAAGGTAAGTCTGAGTCTGGATTGGGGATCCGTTGGCCAGCTCCTGGCTCATCTCTGGAGATTGTTTCTGTGATGGGGACCTCTGCTTCTGAAGGGTGTGTCTGTCTGTGTCTAGGTAATACTCATCTGACCTGTGTTTGCCTAGCTCTGTTAGAGATCATTGTGGAAGTGGGGGGGGGGGGGGGGAAGAGAGGAGCAGTTGAGAGGTAGGGGATGCTTAGGAGTTGGGGGAGAAACTGCAGATGAGCAAAGAAATGAAAAAGTGAAGGACTTAGGCAAGAAAAGCTCTGCCTAGGTAATTTGATTACTTACTATCCTCTGCTCTCCCAAGCTGCACAAAGAAACATGGTCTTTTTGAGGGGTCACGTACCTGCTAAATGCTTTTCCTAAGACCTAACCAACCAGGTCTCCTGCACAGCTGGGCACCAAGGAGTCCATAATTCTTAGTGACAGTCGTAGAAAATGGATAGATATCTTAGTTTGAGAGCTCATGAGAATTCCAGGTCTCTCACCAGTTTGGAATATATGGAATGATTGCACATTCTTAGCAAGATTTTCTATTCAGCTTCCACCTGTAGGTTAAACATGGCTTCAGCGTTCACTTTAGGGGGGTGGGTAGCTGGGCTGAAATGCCTCCCTGGGAAGTTTGACAGGCTCAAGGTCCCATCAGTTTGAACTCTTGATCCCCATTCTGAGAAGACCGCAGTTAATAAAGCCAGAGAAAAGGTGACAACTTTCAGCCATATGGGGCCCAAAAGGTGGCCACAGTAAGTCTTCTTAACTCCATTGAAGGTATGTTGGAAGTCTTGGCTCCCTTGGGGTATCCATGGTTTTAATCACAGATGAGAACCCCACATTAATAAATACATAAATCCCAAAGCCACCCATTTGCTCCATGTGGGAAGGCATTTATTTGTGTTGAAGCTTTCACAGCTGGAGAAGATGACAACTCAAGGGAGAAAGTGTGAGACTGCAAAGGATCCATAGGCCATAGCTCACCTTGGAAGGCCTGAAGCAGAGCCATGTTTGTCTGTCAGTGGGATGGGGCTTAGGACAGACACAATGGAAGAGAGTGTTGAGGGAGTTCATACTGCCATTGATAGAGAAGTATTTCATTGTTATTTCACTACACTTCGGTGGAGCCCAATGGGGTCAGATATTTACCAGCTATTTCTAGTTTTTCTGTATAAAAATGGCACTTAAATGTGTTTGTTAGTTTTCCTTGAGGACATTGATAGACATCTTATAAAGCTTGATAATGAAATCATTATAAATTAAGAATAGAAATGCTGCTTGAGACGTGATTTGGATTTTCTTTATTAGGCTGACTTTATTCTCAGTTGGACAAATTGTTCTCACTGATTTTTTTTTATTTCTGAAAACAATCTTGTCATTTACTTCTGCTCCTCTTGCCCAGAATCTAGTTCCTTATTGCCATTTAAAGAAAGGAAACAAAAAAAGGTCTGTGTCATGGATCATGCCTATAATCCCAGCCTACTCAAAAGGTTAAGATTGAAAGGTTAAAGTTTGAGGCAGTGACCACCACCTGTTGCTTGTTTCTGTCTAGCAAACCAACACGTGGAGGTAATCAAAACACCTGGTTGATTGTGTGCCTATATAAGACCTGCAAATCCTTAGCTCCGGGCTCTCCTCCTAGGCTCGGCTGTGTCGGAGTGTAGGACGAGGCCCGAGCTGCAGTCTGTTTAAATAAAACAGCTGTAGAGTCTGACTCTCGGTGGTCTTCTTGTGGGGGGGGTCCTGCGAACTTGGCAGGATCAGAAAGATCAGAAACTATCCTGGGCAAAAAGTTACCAAGATTCTCATCACAACCAACAAATCAGGTGTGTCTATGATACCAGCCATGTGGGAGGCACGGGTAAGAGGCTCACAATCCAAGGCTGGCCCAAGCAAAAACAAAATCCTGCCTGAAAATAACCAAAACAAAAAATAGTTGGAGGTATGACTCAAGTGGTAAAGTACCTGCCTAAAAAACATAAAACTCTGAGTTCAAATATCAGTACCATCAAAAAGAAAGGAAACTAAGAACTTCTGACAGTGGAAAATTTCTAACATATATGCAGAGATGGAAAGAAAAGTATAATACACTCCCCAGTGAACCCTTCAGCCACTTCAAGAGAAATCAGTCCTGGTTCATTTGAACCTCCCATCTGATCTTCAAAATTATTTTGAAGTAAATCTCAGACATGTAATTCAATATAGATCTTAAACATAAGGATTTTTTTCTTTAAAAAATAATTATTTCAGGGCTGGGAAGGTGGCTCAGTGGTAGAGCGCTTGCCTTGCATGCTCAAGGCCCTGGGTTCGATTCCTCAGCACCACATAAGCAAAAAGAAAAGAGCCGGAAGTGGCGCTGTGGCTCAAGTGGTAGAGCGCTAGCCTTGAGCTGAAGAGCTGAGGGACAGCGCTCAGGCCCAGAGTTCAGGCCCCACAACCGGACCCAAAAAAAAAAAAAATTATTATTATTATTATTATTTCACATAGAAAAAGTAATCAACTATTCAGCCCAGAAATTTAAACATTTGTTTCTACAGTTTGTTGGACTCCAGATCAAAATGAGACCCTGTGTTGTAATTTGTGAAGATCAGCTCATGCCCTGTGTGTGTGTGTATGTATATGTGTGTGCGCGCACACGTGTGTGCCATGTGCATGTCAATGTGCCAGTACACTTGTATGAGACTTGAACTCAGGTCCCCCAGCTCCTGATCAGCTTTCTTGTTTACAGCTGGCACACTACCAACTGAGCCTACCTCCAACTTCTGGCTTTTGGCTGGTAAATTGGAGATTAGACTCTCTCAGATTTGCCCACCCAAGCTTGCTTTGAATCATGATACTCAGATCTCAGCCGTCGGAATAGCTAGGATTATAGGTGTGAGCCACTGGACCTCAACTCATCTCTTTTTAATTCCTTGAAATGTGTTTACTGAAGAAACCTACACAGTGTCTAAAACTCTACAGTTGGTTCATTGTATGGATGGTGTTATTTTAACATGTACCCATGACCCCTACATTTCCCCAGAATCATTGCGTTGATCCAGGGCTGATAGCAGTATATCTCTTCAGGGGTGGTAGGCACACAAGGAGGAATTACTTCTGGTTCTGATTTTGTAATACTAGGAACCATTCATGACCATTGCAAAGACAATTGTCACCTGAAAGGCTTTATCAACTTCATGGGGCTGTGGTCAGTGGTTGAGCATTTGCCAACATGCATGAGGCCCTGGGTTCAATCCATGTCATTGCAAACAAAAACAGCAACAAAAAAGGCCAACTTTCCCCCATGGAACAGTTGGTCAGTGAGCTGTGTAGTTTGATTTAGAAACAGAAAAAATGTTGTGTTTACAAGTTTTAAAAAGAATGAATGGGTTTCCTAGTCCTCTATTCATGACCAGTGAAGTACATTTTGTTTTGTTCTCCTGGTATCATTATTACCTCATGGATTTAGGTGTAGTTGATTCTATTTCAGTCCATACCTGCTTATCATTTTATTGATGTTTAACTTTTTTTTCTATCTTTGGCCAGTGGAAGCCTGTTTGATAATCTCCTGCCTTGGAGAAATCAACAGTTGATTGATTTCTGGCTATCAGATGAACTAGACTCAGTTCATATATTCTTTGTATTATTTCAGATCTATAATTAGCCATTTTTCCAAGGAACTCTGATTCCTTATAGAGAAAAATGGCATTCATCTTTAGAGACCACAATCCAGATGCTGTGGGTATTGAGCACCATCTTTCCTATTTTCACCTCTGAAAATTCATCCAAACCGTCATCACTACTGTTAGTACCACCACTACTGGTAGAACCACAGAATCCATCTCTCCATCGCCTTCACCATGCTGCTTCCACCTTCCAGACTCCATGATACCTGTAGCATACTCCTTCCTTGCACCATGCCACTTACTCCAAAATGACCTTCTGCATCATTAAGCTTTGTGTGGACCTGTTTCTATTCCTTCTTTCACCATGTGATCACTTTTTATCCACTTGAAACCCAAAGACAAGGGAATTGCTAATTTCTTAACATCTCCTTGACTTGATGTTTGAGCTCAGTTGGTTTGCCAAGTCATTCTCATTCCATTAGATCATGGCTGGGCAGCCCCTGGGTTTCTCCCAGTGCTTACTCGTTACCAGGCATGCATAGAGAAAAGGTGTTGAAAAAGCAAGCCAGCAGTTACTAATGCTCACTCAGGCATGTTCTACTGTGCTGGACATTATACATGTGTTATGTCATCAAAGTCTCGTTACTAACGTGTGAGCTAAGTCTTACTATTCCCATTGTAGAGGGAGGAAGTGAAGGCAGAGCTGGGATTGACTTGAGGTCTACCGTTCTCGAGAATCCAGGCTCAGATTGCTTGATTGCAGTTGTAGACATCACAGGAAGAAACACACTTGGATCCTTTAGCGAACGTTTATTTGGCCTCTCAACAAACTTTTTTAAAATCCTTCTTAATTTTTCTCATTGCTTTCAGGATTAAACCCATACTTTTTTATGTTCTGCTTGTGTGGCCTTGGCTTAACTCTGTGACCACACCCCATAGATGTACTGCCTTCTAGCCAATCTTATCTTTCCCTGGTAAACTCCTAACTGGCCTTTAGGGAACAACTGAAGCATCTCCTCCTTTGAGAAGCCCTCCCTGATTTCCTCTTCCAGATGAGAGAAGTGATATTTCCTGGTACCCCATAAAATGTTCTGTTCTACTCTGGGGCTGGTTTCTCTTCATCCTCTTCATCCCTCAGAACCCAACAGAGTGCCATAGGAAAATTGCTCAGCAATGAATGCTGTTAAACATCCATTGAAATGAATGAATGCCATGTGGTAACAGCCCATGCTTTCTTACCTAGGTGAAATGTTTTCTTTTTGGAAATGGTCTTTATAGTTTCCGGTGTCCTTTGCCACTCTATGCTTCTGTTTTGTGTGTGTTTATTTTTGTCTATAAGTGAAATCATGCCCTGTGCTAGGAAGATGAACCTGGAATGAGTCTCGCCGCATATTGCCTTGCCCATAGTCAAGACCCAGTAATTATCCATTGAATGAAATGAAATGGAAGGTTGTACAAAGGGAAGGTGCAAGGGAAGGGTTAGGCCTGCAATCAGCAGCTCACCAGACAGTTAAAGCATCTCCGATTTACTACAATTTCTTTTAATAGGTTCTCTGTACAGATTTGCTGTCAACATGGATTGTGGGTTTAGAGAAAGGTAAATAACCAGGGAGCTGCTCTGGCGCTCCTGCTGCACAAATGACTGGTAGCCTTTTCTGTTTCTGGTGCCATGGTCCATGGATTTCTAGGTCTGGACTAGACTTGTCCATTTGCCCGGAGGATAAGCAAAAATGATCAGCAGAAGTGCTTCAAGCACGAACACTGACCTGGAAACCGGCCTTTATCCTCTCTGCTCCGCCATTGCTGCCTCACTTCCTCCTCTTCCCCTCCCAGCGTCCCCTTTCAGATCCTAGACCCAACAGCCATTTGTGCTGTGGCTCTGGGTAGAAAGTAGGACAGCTTATTTGGCTGTGGGATTCTATTACTAGAGGAAAACAGTTAGGGGCCTGTCATGTTATCTTGTTCATTCACTCAGTAAGCAAGCATTAAGCAGTATGTCAGTCAGTTGTTGATGGACAGGGGTGGGCAGAGCCTCCACTCTTGGAGCACTCAGAGTCATAAGGGAGACAGGTGTTCATATACTCACAGATGTGCGATTGCACCCGGTATCTGCATGTGGTAGAAAGAATAGACCTCTGTCCACAGAAAGGTCTGGTGTCCTCTTTGCCATGAAGCCCTTCCTGATCCCAGCTGGCCCCCTAATGGTTCTCTTCTACTGCCTGGAGCTCTGCCAAAGTCAGTCCCCTTTCTCTAACTCAGGGTGTGCACAGCTGTAAGCTCCCAGGACAAGAGTGCATTCTCTTCCCCCAAAGTATGTGGCACACAGCAGGTGACAGTTGGAGGGATCATTGGTTTCTCTCAGCACTGTGATCCTGCCTCTGGGACCAACTAATTATGAGACATAAGCTCTGTTCCCAGGAAGCAGGCATTTCTTCCCCTGGGGGTCATAAAGGGTGACCTCATGCCCAGAAAGTCCCCAGAATAAGTTGGAACCCTTCCCCTATTCCCAGAGGCTTCCACAGGACCTTGTCAGGGTCCCAGCCTGGCATCCTCTCTGACCTGACCTGAGGAGGGTGGGAAAGGACTCTTAATTCTGATCATCACAGAATTCCCACATGGACATGCCATAGAGTCAGGACTAAGGAGTTGCACTGGTAGCATCATACAACAAAGAACCAGATTCTGCAGCTGGTCTGTCCTTGATTGCCTTGTCCTTGGGGGGGGGGGGGAGGAGGAGGGGGTGGGGAGGTGGGAGGGAGGTTGTTCTTATCCTGAATTTCTCTTCAAAATGCCCTCTCATCTCCTACCCAGTCTCCTGACATCACTCCTGGGGAGAGAGGTCCTGGACCCCCGCCCCCCGCCCCGGGTATGCACAGCAGATGCCTTGGCAGCTCATAACCCACCCCTGGCCACCTCCTTTTGGTCCAGCTGTGGCACTCTGTGTGGTTCCAGCACACTGGACTTTCCTGTCCAGGGCTCTAGCTTCTCAACCCCTCAGCCTGCAACCATGGCAACCTGGAAGTGCAGAGAGGCAACATCTGGGCCGGAGGCGGGGGCACAGGGGGGGAGGCTTTGACTGAGGAGAAGTCTCCTCTGGGATGGACCCAGATACCCAGCCACAGGAAGCCACCTGCTTATGTACCTAACTGGATCTCCCTGGGTCTCCCATCTCCCTCTCTTCACTCATCGTCCTTTTCTTGGAATTGAACCCATGCCGAGACATTAGGGAAAGGGGAATGGCTGAGTGTTAACAGTCTCTGAGGATCTTTTGAGGGAAGTTATCAAACTTGTCTAAATGTGGGCTTTCTTATCCACGAAAGATAAAGATCTTAAAATGGCCCACACTTGTGTACAGGAGTATGCATGGAAGTCTTCAGGCCACACCTTGCTATTATGCTGGCTGGTCTGCCTGCCTGAGACCCCACCATCCTTCACATCTGCTCATTACTCAGCCTTGAAGTCTCTTCCCCTAACCTGGAAACTACCTAAGTGTCCAATAGCTATGGGATGGCTAAGTGATATGTGCATAAATCATTGAAAAGCTTACAAGAAGGCATAATGTTAACAGAGTTTATCTCTACATAGGAGGATTGTTTTGTGACTTTATTTTATATTTTCAAAGCTCTCTTAAGGGATTATGTATTCCTTGTATAGCCAAAAATTGGTCAATCAATTATTTATCTTATTTACGTTTTTTAGTCATGGGGCTAGAACTCAGGGCCTGGGTACTATCCTTGAGCTTTTCTGCTCAAACTATCACTCTACCACTTGGGTGGTAAATTGGATATAAGAGTCTCAGGGACTTTCATGGTGGTCTTGTTTTGAACTGTGATTCTCAGATCTCTGCCTCCTGAGGAGCTAGGATTACAAGTATGAGCCATTACACCTGGCTAAACTCATTATTTAAAATTAAACTACTGTTCAAATATCACTTTTTAAAGTCTGTCCTGTGGGCTAAGCTGCCAGAATGGCCAGGCACCCTTGGACTCAGTGTGTGCATACTTGTCCCTGTTAAACATCTTGGCTTTCATATAAATGTGGTTTGCAAAAATGGTGTGATAAATATTTTAGGATTTTGAGTGGTACAAGTTTGTGTTTGAAGTGCATTTCATCTGCCTTATCTAATGAACTAAATAAATAATTTGATTAAAAAAAGAAGAAGAAGAAAAGCTGAGCTGGGCATTGATGGCTCATGCCTGTAATCCTAGCTACTCAGGAAGCTTAGATCTGAGGATCGGGGTTCAAAGCCAGCCCGGGCAGGAAAGTCCATGAGACTCTTTTTTTTTTTTTTCTTTTGGGTCCGGTAGTGGGGCCTGAACTCTGGGCCTGGGCGCTGTCCCTCAGCTCTTCAGCTCAAGGCTAGCCTCTACCACTTGAGCCACAGTGCCACTTCCGGCTTTTTTCTTTTTGCTTATGTGGTGCTAAGGAATTGAACCCAGGGCCTCATGCATGCAAGGCAAGTGCTCTACCACTGAGCCACCTTCCCAGCCCTCCATGAGACTCTTATCTCCAATTAATCACCAGAAAACTGGAAGTGGCGCTGTGGTTCAAGTGGTAGAGCGGTTTCCTTGAGCTAAAGAGCTGAGGGACAGAGCCGCCCAGAGTTCAAGCCCCATGACCAACAAAAAGAAAAAAGAAAAGCTGTTAAAGAAAACTAGGACGATATGGTGTTAAGGTTTGAAAGCTGGAGGCAGCTAGCCTGGGATCAAATCTAGGGCTACTTTGTAGTATGTGATGTTGAAAAATTACATAACTTCCCTCTTACTTACCTCATCTGTAAAATGGAATGGTACTTATGGAATTGCTGTGAAGATTAAGTTAGTGTGTGTATAAGTGTATGTACATGACGTCCATATGCCTGGTCCAAAAGAAGTACAGTTTGCTTTACCATCATCATTATTGTTCACAAAAGTGCTCCTTCGGGAGAAACTTAGACTTAGCCCACCAGCACACTGACCTAATCAGAACACACATGTCTCCTAAGCAGCCACAATGAATTGTTATTATTCCAGAGTTTACCACTTGGAAATTCAAAAGACAGATGTAGGTATGAAGGTCAAAGAGAATGAGATGCAGAAAGGAAACCTGACTCAGGATGCACAAAGATGAAGGGAAGTGAGGTGGAGAGGCTGCAGTGATGTCTCTTGTGCCCACATACCCCTTGCCTGGGGCCCTGCTGGCCCACCAGAGGCTTCTACATCTCCAACACACCTCTCCTATGTGTCCACCACCCTATGGGAACACCGTACTCTCAGGATCAGTCAGACCTGCCAGAGGTCTAATCACGTTGCTCTGCCATTGTGAAATCCCCCCTCTCCCAGAGACAACACTCCTTGATACTCTTCAGGTCTCTGAGAGCCACCAAAAGTAGTTTCCCTATAGAAATCAGCTAATGCCAGCCATTAGGTGTTTGTCTGTCTGTGTATTCATAGCTCCTAGCCTGGCACCAGAAATGCAGTTGGTGAAATAAGCAGAGTCAGCTCTGTTAGAAGGTTGCTCACTGTCCCTATACTTCCCATGGAATTGGACAGCTTACCAGCTCACGTTCTGTATTGTCCCCAAGGCTTTTCCAAAGGCTTGCTATATGTGGACACATACATGTACAACCATGTACAACCCTAATATACTCCCAGGTTAACACATGAGTACCACTATCTGCTTAAGTCAGGGCAGAAGGCAATGGTTGTGATTCTAAAGAGATACCAGGCCAGGGCCTGGCCAAAGACAAAGAACAGTGATATATTGTTCCCCAGGACTTCTATGCAGTGTTTAAATTTAACTCCCATGGCTTGAGACCACAACCAGTATTTCCATTCAGATTATTTTGATGGCTCAGAGCCTGCCAATAGTGCTTCTGATTCCCACCAAGTTTACTGGCAATTGGAGGGCAGTTGTATCACGTGCTGTGTGAACAGTGAATTCATGCCCAGGGGCCATTTGGTTGGCCACCTTCCAGCTCTGCAGAGACTATAAAACCAACCAAATAAAAAGACTTTGGTAGAAACTATAAGACTCAGTGCTATAGAGCCTCACATCAATTCCCATCACAACACCAGCCTCTCCCTTTCCTTCTTTTGGCTGTGCTCCAAGGCCCGGATGTGAAATCCTAGTTACTAAACAGCTGTGTGAAATACAGAAGAGTATAGCAGGACCCTAGTGGTCTGCTGAAGCCACCGAGAACAGGCTGCCATGTCATATATTATGGCTGCAGAAACAAGTATCATTTTTGTTAAAGAGTAATAAAACTTCCCTTGTTTAAGGGACCGGGTGGGCAGGGTGGGGATTTTGCATTTTCTTTTGGCATCACGTGGAGGAAAAGTGAATCCACATGTTGTAGGGAAGGGTGAGTATTAAGAGTATTAATGGAAAAAACCATTGTAGGCAGAACAATGGCTCTACCAAAGAAGTCCTTGTCCTGATCCCTGGGATCATCAGAAATTTACCTTAAATAGCAAAAGGTAATTAAAGTTGCATGTAGAATTTCCTCTGTGTTCATCAGCTGATTCTAAAATACACAGAGATCACCCTGGATTATTCAAGCCAGAGACAGAGTGATTGCAGTGTGAGATTTGACCCTTCCTCCCATTGCTGGCTTTGAAGATGGCCTTAGAGATCCACAAGTCAAAGAATAAGGTTGACCTTCAGAAGCTAGAAAGGGAAAGAAAAGTGAACTATCCCCTAAAGCCTGCAGAAGAGAACACAGCCATAAGAACATCTTGAGATTAGCCCAATTAGACCCATATTGGACTTCTAACTTACATATCTGTAAGGATATAAGGATAATACATCTGGATTATTTTAAGGCACCACATTGCTGGTAATTGTCTATTGCAGCAAAAGAAAATGAAGACATAGGTGCCTGGTAGAAAGATTGACATCAGGAACCATGGATAGAAAAAAAACTTCTAAATTATTGAAGGACCACAGAGATGTTTCACTATGAGAGACCTCCTTTCCTAGAAAGTAGAAATGATCCTGTGGAGCATCCTTGAGTGGTGAGGGAGCTCTTTTCTTTCCCTCTGAAAACAATTTTAAAAAAACAGCTAAACTGTACTCTCTTCCTGGAAACTTGGGATTGCCTATTGGGAATTATAGCTTGTCCTGTAGGGCTAGAATGATCTTTGGGTGCTGTCTTATACGCATTGCCAAAGATATTGAGGTCAGCACCATCCCCACCCTGAGGTTGTCTCATTTATCATGTAGATAGGTTCTACTGCTTTCTGACCATGGTTCTCCAACCTCCTAAACAATTTTTATACTTGTCCACAAGGTCAAGGAGTGAGTGATGCTTAATAAAAAATTTAATTGCTTACCTTAAGGTTTACTCCTTATGCTACAAGCTTACATGGGTGTGACAAGTACATATCATGTATCCACCACATAGTACCACACAGAATCCTTCTACCATTTTAAAAGTTCTTCAGTACTTACTTTATTCAACCCGTCTCAGCCCCAAGATCCTGTGAACCACTAATCTTGTTTCTTTCTATGCTTTTCATTTTTTTTACATTGCCCTATTATTGGAAGTATACATTAAACAACCTTTTGAGACAAATCCTGTTTATTTAGGAATATGTGCTTAAGGTTCTATATGTCTCAAGGTTTGAGAGCTCATTTCTTAACTGAATATTTTCATCATATTAATACTCTACAATGCTTTTATCTACTGAAGGATAACTCATTTGCTTCCATTTTGGGGAAATTATGAATAAAACTGCTATCAGTATTTGCAGGGTTTTGTGTGAACATATTCTCTAATCAGCTGAGTAAATTCCTGAGTGTGATTGCTGGCTTATATAGTAGGTTCATAGCATTGTAAGAAAGTACTAAACTGTCTTCCAAAGTAGCTGCGCCATCTTGCATCTCCCCAGCAATGAATGGAAATGAATGTTGCTCTACATCTTTGTCTTTGCTGTTGTCATTTCAGCCATCTTTATACATTTGTTGTGATACCTCATGGCTTTGTTATTACCCTAATGATTAGTGATGAGGAATCATCACCAGAGACAAATGCTAATGAAACATCTTCATTTCGCTTATTTGCCATCTGTCCATTTTCTTTGGTGACAAATCTGTTCAGATCTTTCGGCCATTTTTTAGGTTTTTTTGTTATTGTTCTAAGATGTCTTTATTATTACAGACAAGTTTTCTCAGCTTTGCAAATATTTCCTCTGTTTATGAGTTGTTGTATTGAAGTCTTTTACAGTTGAAATCTTAATGAAGTCCAACTTACCAATTTTCCTTTTATAGATTGTCATTTTGGTTTTGTATCTAAAGGAGTTATTGCCAAAGCCTAGATCTCATGAATTTTTCTTTTTAGGAGTTTATAGTATCATGTTAATATTTAAATCTGTGGTCATTTCAGGTTTTGGGAAAGGCATATGATCTGTGTCTAGATTGATTTTTTAAATATGTATTGACACCCAGTTATTCCCAAGACTATCCTTTCTGACTGATTGCTTTTACTCTTTCATTGAGAATGAATTGTCTCTATATGTGGGTCTCTTCTTGAGTCTTCTGTTTTGTCCCATTGTCCTTGGGTCTGTTCTTTTACCAGTACCATACTATTCTGACTACATAGCTTTGGAGTGGTTGTGAAGACTGATAGTGTCAGCTTGCCAACTTTGTTCTTCATATAAACTTTAGAATCAGTTGGTCAGTATCCACAAAATATCTTACTATAACTTTGGCTGAGGGCTTTGTGATCATCTGCATATTAATCTTGCACATAGATAGATTTATACCTAAGAATTACATTTTGTGTAAGTGATACTATGCTTTTAATTCCAAATTCCAATGATGCATTTTCATATATAGGAAGCAATTGACTTATTATATATTATATATTTATCTTATTTCTTGCAACCTTGCAAGCATTCCTCATTTCTAGGTGTTTGAGGCATTTTTCTTTTTTTCTTTTTATGACTGAAGTCAAGATCCTAACACCCTAAATCCTACATAATTACTGGTCACTCTACTCTTTTCCCTTTCCCCTGAGCATCAATAATTACCCCCTCTCTTTATTCCTGTCTTGTTTTCCTTCTCACTGTTATTTTGATACAGATGTGCTTTTGGTGGTATACTTGTGTTAGATGAAAATTTAACTATATGATGTCCAGCTCAAATGCTTCCCTTTCTAGGAATCCCTCCCCATTTTCATTCAAAATCAGCTTCTGTCCGTCTGACCTCCCACAGCCCTTTCGGGTTGAGGGCAGTGTATTGCTTATTTTGTGCATGGGCCTGTTCATGAACTCACTCTCTGAATAGATTGAGTCAAGTCTCCAAACCTGATATGAAGTTACTTCAGAGGAGTTATGCTTACTGGTTAAATGAAGAAATTACTGAGCTTGTATGTATAGGAATCCCCACACACACACACACACACTTGGTTTTTCATTTGTTAAGTCTTTATTCATTCTTTTCTCCATACTTACTTTCCCCACAGTGTTAAAGTCTCTAGACATAGTCTAGGGTGTAAGAGATCCTGTAGTATTCTGTACAGCCTAGGGTAAGTAGGCAAAGGGGAGGGAGGACTTAATGGATGAATAGATCTGTAATTAACTTTATAATCCTGATGTCCCTATGTATTGATTAGTGAGATTGGGCTTCAAGTCCCAGAAACAAATGTTCTTCTAGCTTAACTAGTAAGTTATATTTCTTTTATTTCCTACAACTAGACATACAGAGCAAAAGTAGCTCCTGGGATGGGTTCAGCAGTATCAAGAACCTCCTCTTTAGGCTAGGTACTGATGGCTTATGCCTGTAATCCTAGCTACTCAGGAGATTGAGATCTGAGGATCATGGTTCAAAGCTAGCCTGGGCAGGAAAGTCCATGAAACTCTTATCTCCAATTAACCACTAGAAAACTGGAAGTAGAGCTGTGGCTCAAAGTGGTAGAGCACTGGCCTTGAGCAAAAAAGTTTAGGAACAGTGCCCCAGGCCCTGAGTTCAAGCCCTATCCCCCAGGCCCTGAGTTCAAGCCCTATCCTTTTCTTTATTTCTATCAACCTCAGCATATCAACATCTTCTTGGACTACTCACCTCAAAGTTTCAGCCACAAATCTAGGCAAAATATCCTGATTCAAGAATTCTTAGGAAAAAATACCTCTTTGCCTTGGGCTTCTCTTTCTGCCCCCTTTTGCCTTTCTTTTCTTTGTTTATTGAGTCATGGGTTCACTGTGGCACCTAGACTGGCTAGAACATGAGATCTTCTACCCTCAGCCTCCAAAGTCCTAGGGTTACAGGCACACCAAGCTTGAGCTTCTCTTTAAAATAGAGGAACACTGTTCCTTAGAAGCTCCTAGAAATTTCCTCTCGGAGTTCATTAACTAGGTTTGTATCATGTGACAGTACTTGAGCCAATCACTGCTACAGTGACTAAGAGCATTGTGACTAAACCAACTAGTATCTCAGCTTGAGACACAGGACAGGGAAGTATATACTGGAAGCAAGTGAAAGTTCTTTTAATAAAAAGATTAAAGCTGAGCATAGTGGCTCACACCTGTAATCTTAGCTGCTGAGGAGGCAGAGATGATAAGAATGGAGGTTCAAGACTAGGTCCAACTGGGAAGGTGGCTCAGCGGTAGAGTGCTTGTCTTGCATGCATAAGGCCCTGGGTTCGATTCCTCAGCACCACATAAGCAGAAAAAGCCAGAAGTGGCACTGTGGCTCAAGGGTAGAGCTCTAACCTTGAGCTGAAGAGCTGATGGACAGTGCCCAGGCCCAGAGTTCAGGTCCCATGATCAAAAAAAAAAAAAAAGGCCAGGCAAAAATTCACAAGCTCTTCCTCAATCAATAAAAAATCTGGGTATTGTAGCACATGCATGATCCCAGCTATTTGGAAAACATAAATAGAATGGCTTAGGTTTTCCACCCACAACCAAGGGCTGGCAGTGTTCTTGAACTGACCCAGCACCTGCCTAGTAAGCACAAAACCATGAGTCTAGATGCCCCCCCAAAAAAAATACATATATAAGTAAATAAAGCTAAACTTAAAGAATAGGGAAGAAGTAACGGGCAGGGTCAGCTATTTGTTTTAAAGAGAATGCTTTAATACCTGATTTTAGAGGAAGTTGAGTCACAGGAGACCTACATCTGATAAAAATAAAAGTGGATTCAAATCCAGCGCTTTCACATTTCAAAATCTATCCACAGACTTTCTACTGTACAACAGGATATAGCATCAGATCGTGGTTCTAGAAAATGAAAGACCCTACTCTTGGGGTAAGCACTGCACAGGTCAGGCAGTCTCCCGCCTTCCCAAGCCTGACCTTCAGCCAGGCATTTAAGCTGTTTATCAAGTCCTGACTAATGGCACTATGAGACACGGAGGGCTGCACATTCAGACCTAGTTTCAGATTGTTAGAGGAGGTTCAGGGATAAACATCATATTCAGATTCTGTGCTCAGAAAATTTAGTCGCAGCTCTTTGTCTTTCCCGAGTACAGATATTGGCAAGGGGCTTCTGCTGGGCCCTGCTCTGGCTTAATAGAAATGAAACCTCCAAAGCAGGCGGGCTGTTTTGGGAAAGTGGCCACTAATGGGGCCCCATGGGGCAGGGGGCCAGGCCTGAACTGGGCAGTTTGCATATTCACTTTTACAAACAATTGGCTGAGAGTCAGCAGTTAATGGAATGGGAATGATGTTTCTGTACCAAATCGTTTCCTGAAAAAAACATTTCCAATTGCAAACATATCTCAGCCTTTCTTCTTAGGTTTGTTATGTCTCTGTGAGTGAATTAAAGAGGCAGGGTTGAGGGAAGGTTTCTGACTACAGATTTTTTCATCTGAAAACATTTTCCACAATGATCTACACTACAAGGAGAGATCTCATTCAGGCCCACCTTCAGGAGTCCTGGCTGAGACTATTGCTTTTCTAGTCACACTTCAGAGATGTTTAAATACCTCTGTGTTTACAAATGGGCCCTCGCCATGCAAGATCCTGGGACAGGTACAACCTTTCTTCCTTTACAGAATGCAAGCTGGGAGATGCTGCTTCAGAAATGCGCATGTGCATACAGGGTCAGGCAAAAACATAGATGTTCCCCTCTCTCCCAAGGTGAAATCCATTCCGTCCCATAAAAGGATATTATCAAATTCTGCTTTTACACATAACCTGTGTGGGTTAAGTCTTGCGATTTGGATTATATATTAAACACATATTTTTGAGTGGGTATTACAAAATATCAGGTGCTTTTCTGAATGCATATGCTAATGCATTTAATTTTCCCAACAACCGTAGGAGGTTTGGCATTACTATCAGTTTCTGGTGCCTCAGTTTCCTCATCTGCACAATGAAACTGCCTTTGACTGGAGCCACACAACTAGAAAGTAGCAACTCCTGGATTTGAATCTAGGCAGCCTGGCTCCCAACCACTGCAACCGTTTGGCCTCTTGGGGATCTAACAATGAAGAAAAGACAGAGTTGTGGGAGTTGGGGAGGGGGGCGTAGGATGAGATAATACTTAATAATACTTGTTTAATATTTATTATGAATGTTAGGAAGAAAATAAAACATGACAGGGAGATGAACAAAGGGTCTTTAAGTTGGCTGACTGAGTATGCTGAGAAGCCATAATTGAGAATAGGAAAATAAATGATCCTATTTCCAGTTTATAGAATACTGTGGCTGCAATGTGGCAAGTAAGTGGGGGAAATGCAAGAGCAGATAGTGGGCCAGTTAGGATGAAAGCTAACCAATGGTGGCTTGAACCAAGATGGTACTGAGAGGTGGAGCCTGAAAAACTTCCACAAGTGGAAGGAAAGGAAGAACTTAAAGGTGTGATTCATTGGAGTTGGGCTTGAGCCAATGTATAAACAGAGGTGTCATCTATTGAGGAGAAGAATAGGGAAATAAGGGGTTTGTTTTTGTGCTGTTAGGGCAGGTATGAAGGTGTTGAAATCCCAGCAAATTTCTTCCATGTCTTAAGAGACTCAGCCTTGCATCCATAGGTAAGCATAGTTTCCCCCCCTTCCTAGTATATGTACTTCAGTGCTCGTTGCAAAATAAAAATTGTGCTTTTTTTTGTAAGAAAAAGCCTATGAAAGAGAAAAAATAGTAGAGGAGACATAAGAAAAAAATTGTAGAAGTCTAAAGAAGAAATTGTAGTCAGGATCAAGCCTGTAATCCTAGTTTCTCAAGAGGCTATGATCTAAGGATGGAAGTTCAAAGCCAGCTGGGGCAGGAAAGTCCTTGAGACTCGTTAGCCACCCAGAAGTGGAAGTGGGGCTTAAGTAATAGAGCACTAGCCACGAGAGAAAAAGCTAAGGGACAGCACTCTGGGTTCAAGCCAGAGGGATGGAGAGAGAAAATAAAACAGGAGAAGAGTAGAGAGAGAGAAAAGAGAAGCAGTTGCACTTGGCTAGAAATCTTATATTTCCAGACCATTAAAGCTTCGAAGAGTCACCTCTTTTCCTGCTATGTTTTATGAAAGGGAATTCTACCAAACAGTGGATGTGTGTGAAGTTGAAGAGTCAAGCTGGTGATGGGTAATGCCAAGTGTCCCAGCTAAGGGACTTAAACACCAGCTTCCTAATATGTCTGTGTCTCTTTTTTTTTTTTTTTTTTTTTTCCGGTCGTGGGGCCTGAACTCTGGGCCTGGGCACTATCCCTCAGCTCTTCAGCTCAAGCCTAGCGCTCTACCACTTGAGCCACAGCGCCACTTCCAGATTTTTTCTTTTTGCTTATGTGGTGCTGAGGAATCAAACCCAGGGCCTCAGGCATGCAAGGCAAGCGTTCTACCACTGAGCCACCTTCCCAGCCCATGTCTGTGTCTCTTTAAGGTGGTGTCTGTTCCTTTGTCTTTGTTAGGCAGACTCATTCCCTAACCAACTGCAACTGCAACTGCAACTATCAGTGAGTTTGCTGATGTGAAAGAACTCTTTGTAAGTGGCTGCCTTTTGCTTAAGAGTTCTTGCAAGTCTGTGCTGGCAATCAGAGAGGCCAGAGTCAATATTTAAAAAAAAAAAAAAAAAAGGAAAGATGGGCTGTTGCTTTTATTAAGGTTGATTGCAGCTGCCATATTAGCTCCTTAAGAACCTCTTGGTGACCAACGCCTTCAGAGAAAATGGTCCTTCTGTACTTAATTGGCAAAAAGTAAAGGGATGGAAGTCATGGCTTTTAGGAGGGGTAATCCAAGGTCAGCATGCACCAACTGCCCAGTGCATACTGGTTTGGTGGTTTAAAAAAAAAAAGTAACCAAGCTCTGTGTATGGGGTTCAGTGCTTGGATGAGAGTCTCTAGTGGTCATTGTCCCATTTTAATGCTTCTTGAGGAAAATGGAATTGTAGATTTCTAGGATTTGAAAAGTAGGGACAACTTAACAGTCATACAATGGGACTCTTCATCCTTACAGCCAAAGTGCACCATCAGTACCCACGGAAGAGGTTAGGACTGAGCTATTCTCTCACAGCTGAGGGGGTTGGGTACAGGAAGGAGAGTGGATCCTGAGAAGACTGTCTCAAGGAAGGCTGCTCAAGAGAGAAAGGTTGAACCACATGTAGAAGAGGCTTACAATACAAACATAGGCCGAAACTGGCAACCTTTTTCCAGGCCATAAGCAATAATAATTGGGCATCCACTGCATACAAAGCAGTGAGCCTGGGAGTGGGGGGGGGGGGGAGGACAGAGGCTTCAGAAAGATGTCAGTGCCCACTCTACTCCTGTTTATTCCAAAATCCTGTCTGAGAAAACATGTTTCTGTATGGGCAAGACCTCCCTATTTCTAAGGAAAGTGCAAGAGGTGACAGGAGGAAGAGGTGAGATTAAGGGGACAATTAGGTCCTCTTAGCAAGGAGCAGCTATGAATCGATCCATTGCAGGCTGAGTAACAGCTGTAATTTAACCTTTGTGGGGCTTTTTTCCCCCCTCTCTGTCAATATTGAACGCATGTGTTACAGAGCTCCAACCTCCTGTCATCTGTCAAAAGGTGACCTAGCTCTCCTTTGTCTTTCAGTCTCGGAGCTGCAGGAGGAGGGAATGAATGCCATCAACTTGCCCCTCAGCCCCATCCCCTTTGAGCTGGACCCTGAGGACACAATGCTGGGTAACTGTACTTGTTATCTGTTGATCAGCTCTGTGCCTTCAAGTGTAGCTTCTCCACTTAATACCTTTCCTTTTTTTATAGAGGAGAATGAAGTGCGGACAATGGTGGACCCAAACTCACGCAGTGACCCCAAACTCCAGGAGCTGATGAAGGTAAGAAAAGAGTAAGAGAGACTCCAGGAGCCGCCAAGCTCCCCAAGTGCCTATAGACCACCCATCCTCTGCAGGCACCCTGTGAGCTGTAGAGAGAACAAAATTCCAGCAGTCCCTGCCCTTGAGAAGCTCAGGGTTGAGTAGACGTGTACCCATACCTGGCGATTGGTGTTGGTCATAAGCACCAGAAAAGTCAGGACAAGTAAGCTCACCTTGGCCAAGATCTCTCACATTCCCAGTCTTCCACCACTTTTCTCAAGATCCCTCAAAAGCACACTCAAACAAGAATTAGTATCACTCCCATTTTCCAAGTGAGAAAAAAACCAAGCAGTTTGTCTATGGTTATGGGTAGAGAAGAAATTCAAACAGAAACATTAAATGAAATACTGTGCATCATGCCCCTTCCAAAACTGTTCACGTCTCCCCACTTCTTTCCCCTGGTCTATGCCTTCATCTTCAGCCTCGCCAAGATACATGTAACAGAAAGGGCAAGTAAGTCATTCATAATGCAAACATACAGATCATTTTCCTGCTCAGAATCTGGTTGTCATTTCTTGTCAGCTGTAGAGTAAAGCCCACATTTCTGGGGGTTTTATTTGGAGTCTGCTGTAGTTCTTTCTTCAAACTCAGATCATCTGCCTGATGACCACTAACTTGTGCTTATTTCCAGCACTCACTGCCCCTAGACTTTGGCTGGCCACCTAGAATGCCTCTAGCTGCTCTTCAAAGGAGAGCCAAAGCTCAGTCTCTTCCTACAGGAAGCCTCCTCTAAACAACAGTGCTAAACAACAGCCTCTGTGTGTAGCAGTAGCCTCAGGTCTTTGGTTTTGTCATTCACTTCTTTCTCCTTCACTAAATGGTGAGCTGCTTGGGATTTTTTTTTATCATTTTTTTTTTGTTTTCATCATATCCCTAGGATAAGGCACAGGATATCAATATGGTAGCTATTTCAAAAACCTGCTATGTTGACTTACTAAAATTAGAAGGAATCTTAGAAGCCATTTAAAAGTAGAATCTTACTGTCTCCATAGTCAAAGCAGCCAGTGCTTGGTAGAAAAATAGAAGAAGCCACGTGAGATTTGGACTATGTTATGTGGGACTGAAGGCAGTCTACCCCAAGGAGATGTTATAAATGTTACTTTGGTCTTTTTCCTGCCTTACGTTCCTATCTGTGCCGTATGCTAGAGTCCAAATAACTCTCAGAAGGATATGGGGACCATGCTACCTTACATTCGAGGCTATGATCTGAGCCCTACAGTAGAGGAGGGGCTGGGCTATGGATGTTGAGTGTCTGGCCCTTTCCTGATTCTATCTGTGCTGTACCCACAGATGACTGCTCAGGCCCAGCCCTTACCTTGCTGTGCCAGAAGGTGGGAAGCTGTGGGTTGAGATTCTGCCTTTCCAGGGGTGCTGGTCCTATTTTGGCAAGGATGCTGGGGTCTAATTCTGTGCTAGTCTAGTCAACCATGCTAAAATGGGCTGTGCGGTTATCAGCTTCCCAGGAGATCGAGACATGGTCAGAGTAGGCTCTGCATGGGACAGGTCTCAGCGTTGCTCTGCCAGCCCCATATTATACTCAGGCCTAGATTGTAAGAGAGGAAGTTTGGGCCTGCACACAGCAATGTGTTATTTTCCAAACTCTAGGATGCTATCTAAAGACACAGCATTTTTTCTGCAGGATATATTCCCACTTCCAGAGAAGGGTTTGATTTTGTAGATGTAGGCTACTTTGGCCACCTTGAAATACATACTCCTAGTCAGACCCCTAATCTTTTTTTTGGGGGAGGGGGGTCCAGTGGGGCTGGAACTCTGGGCCTGGGCACTGTCCCTCAGCTCTTCAGCTCAAGGCTAGCACTCTACCACTTGAGCCACAGCACCATTTCCGGCTTTTTTCTTTTTGCTTATGTGGTGCTGAGGAATCGAACCCAGGGCCTCATGCATGCAAGGCAAGCACTCTACCACTGAGCTACCTTCCCAGCCCACCCCTAATCTTCTACTCATTCCTGCTGCCTCCTGCCTGTTCCCATCCTGGGGGGGCATTCTTCACTTTCCTGTAGCTCATGGATTCTCCATATAGAACCCATATAGAACCCTTTATATTATAATCCTTTAATTGACTAGATATATGCCCCCACAAGCTTCTCTTAAGACAGACTAGGTCTTACTGTTCGTTGGCTACAGGACATGCCTGAGACCTCATAGGTGCTCAATTATTACCATCATCCTCCCTTTAACACAGAACAATGTGCAGTGATGCCTCCCTTCCCCAAGCTCCACTGTCAGCTCTTAGGGCAAGAGAACTATCCTGTATCTGGATTGTCTTCAGGATGGGGGAGGGAGGGAGGAGTGTTCACATACCTGTGTACAGTAACCAGAACTCATCAGTTTACTTAAAATCAGTTAATTTGATTATATATAAATAATATCTTGATAGATAAATGAAAAGGAACAGCTAAAAAAGAACAGCAGTATGTGTTTGTCTTCTTACCTGAACAGAACTGCTGATATGTGGCTCTCAAGGGTGTTGATTACATGGGATGTCAGCTTGGTATCTCCAATCAGTGCCTGATGCACATACCATCAGCCAGTGACAGTTGCTGAGACAGGAGAGGGGACTACTGTTCCTGAAGGGTACAGAGAGAAGCACATGCTTTAGACTGAACTGACCAACAAAGCACTGCTATCTGCAGCCCAGAAGCTTTGTAATCCTAGGTTGTTTTCTTCCTTTCTGAGCATATAGATGAGAGTAACCACCTGGCCAAGTGCCCTCATGGGACAGCGCTTTATATAATAAGATCTCCCTTTAATTGAGTTTTTGGTCCTTGACACAGGTAATTCTTTCAACCACCTAACCTAGGAGAGATACTGCCATCTTCCGTTTTAGAGATAGGGAGCCAGGCACTCAGGGGAGAGGACCAGCTTGCCTTAGATTCATAGGCCATAGAAGTGTGTGTGCATGTATGCACACACACACACAAGTTCCTACATGACATGGTGCACACACACACAGGTCTATAAATGATACCATATGTCACAAAGCAGCAGAGACATATTCCTAGGTATTAGAGTAACACAAGCCCACATGCACACCTAAATATGACAGTTGGACATAAAGGGAGCGGGTGGAACTGAGATTTCAACCTATTTACATAAAGCCAGAGCCCATACTCTTCCTGAACAAGATGCCCACCCACAGTGCTATTTACCTTCAGGAGGAAATGGCCAGGGCATGAGAGATAGCAGGGACATTGGTACTGCCGGCACTTGCAGGCTCTCCTGTGAAAAGGCAGAGTCACTGGGGGCCGACTCACATCTACAATCTGTACAGTAGTCCTGTGATCATACTGCTGCTTTTGAAATCGGAAGTTTATGTTTTAATTGTCCAGGATTAAAAAAAAGCTGGTCTCTAAGAAATACCCTACAACTCACTCTTATCCCTTCTTCCCCAAAGGTGCTCATTGACTGGATTAATGATGTGTTGGTTGGAGAAAGAATCATTGTGAAAGACCTGGCTGAAGACTTATATGATGGACAAGTCCTGCAGAAGCTCTTTGGTAAGAGGAGCATGGCGGGTGGCAGTGGATGATAGCTTGTTCCTAGCTAGGAGGTAGGCTGGGATAGCAGAGCAATGAAGACTGCTGGTAGCCTTTGAAACATGAAATGAATCTGACCAGATGGGCCTCAGCTTCCCTGGTAGTCCAGGGTCATCTGCTGGGTAAATTAACAGACTCTACTGTATAGCTGGAAAACACACTCACCCCATACAGAAATCATGCATTCATGGCCTTTTTAGTTGTATTTACTTGTATAGGAAACTTTTGATGTGTGTGTCCCTCTGGGATCTATTAGGCTGTGTGTTCCCGCCATCTATACAAAGGTACATATATTATTACGTTGTAGTATATTACCTGTGTGGCATGAATGTGTTGCTGTGTGACCTGTAGACCTATGTGTATCCCTGGGCTTGGTGGACTGTGTCTCTATATATGTGTATTGCCTGTGAAGTGAGTATATACCTTGCCTTACTTCATATCTCTTTATGTGAAAAATATAAGGAAAGGAAAATACACGGGCAATCTTAATGTGGATGGATAAGTTCAGCTCGAATGAAAGTGGGTTTCCCCTCCCTGCCCTCCCTCTCTCTAACCCAAACCTCCCCAGCTAGTTCTAACTCAAATCCTTAGCTTCACATTATCACCTCCACCTGGGAGCACCAGGGACTGAATTTAGTTACTCTGTCAAAAATGTGTCTTTCTGCCTTGTTAGGCACCTTCATGAACAGGAGTTCATCAAGGCTTATTGCTTCTTGCTCAACAGTCTCCCCTGGATCCATCTGCCTTGCCATTTTTATTTGTCAGACCTGCTCCTCTCTGAACTATTGAAAAAATTCCCAAACTCTTCATCTTTCCCTCTCATCTCAATGTGTGCCAGTCCTCACTTAAAACTCCCATGGCTCTTTCCTGCCTGACATCATCTAGACCCCTTAGCACCACATTCAAGACATGCCCTCCCACTCTCACACATGTAGCTCACCCAACGTGGTATTACCCGTGAAGTTCTTAGAACCATTCCTGATGCCCAACAGGAATTTTGTCATTGCTAGTTTCACTATTTTTATATCCACCATCACTACTTTATCATATTGGGCTTGTATATTTATACCCTGATACTTGGCTCTTCCTTCTGTCCCCAAGGCCATTTTTCCTCCTTCTACTTTGGCTGCCATTACTACTTATTCTTTGAATCTCCTATGCCTCCCTTTTATACCCTGTACAATAGTCACATACAGAAGAGTCTGTCCTCTTCTACATTTATTCCTCCCCATATAGCTACATGAATAGACATGTATGTGTACACATACATAATACATATTATATATGTCTATACATAATTATATGTTTAGACATATATATATAAATAACATACATTTATATAACATACACATGTCAAACATCCTTAATTTGAAAACCTGAAACCTAGTGAGTTTCAGTCAAGACATATGCACTCAAGATATTGTCAAAATACTGCCATAAATGTATATGAACCAGCCAGGTACTGGTGGCTCATGCTGGTAATCCTATCTCCAATTAACCACCAAAAAAGTCAGAAGTGGAGTTATGGTTGAAGTGGCAGAGCACCAGCCTCGATGAAAAAAAATTAAATTCAAGGCACAGTACTGATACATACATACACATACACAAAAGTATATGAACCATAAATGAATTCTGTCCTTAGACTTGAGTCTCATGCCTAAGATCTCTCTCTATATATATATACACATAAGCTAAAATCTGAAAAATACCTGAAACACTCCTGGTCCCAAGCATTTTGGATAAGGCCTATATGACCTGAATAAATGTGTATATGTCTATGCACATGATTGTTTTATATGCAAGACTTACATAAACAAGTCTGTCTTAAACAGGATTGTTATCTGTAGCTGTCAGTACACGGGGCCTTGTTAAAATTGAGAGCCATGTCTTATTTATTTTCCAGGCTTCTTCAGCACTGTCAGGTTTCCTAGCACTTAATCAATGTATATTAAATGAATGAATGGCTAATACAAAATTTAGTCATTTCTAGGAAGCTAAACTGATTTGGTACTCAAACATCAATATTAATGAGTATTAATATTTAAAGGCTGTAAACTCCAGCTGAATGCAGAAAGGAAATGAAAAGGCTTTTGGCCCATGTAGATAGGGAGAAGCCATGAGCCTCACTGAGAATCTCTTCTAGTGTCTGCAGCTGTTAGCCCCTCCAGCAGTTTCTAACCAGGCTCTGAAGCTGTCTTGAAATGGTGGAACATGGCCATGAAGTAATGGAACTTGATCATGGAGTAATCTTGCCTCCAGGAAAGGTTACAAAACAGCCCAGTGTCACATCTGTGCATTCGCAAGTCAGGCACCACATCTGATCAGATTAGGTTATTTCAGATTTCAGTGTTTCATATTGAAAGAGTGATTCACTACAGGATCATGCTGCTTTGGGAAACTTAAGGTTTAAACCTATATCTTAAACTGGATATTTTGCATTCAGAACCTGCAGGCAGATGGAAAGACTCAATTTGCAACAAAAAGGGTCAATCTGAGTTTTGAATGACCCCTGTGCTCTTGAGTTCCTCTCTGGCCATATTCCTATCTTCCTTCTTTCTCGCCCAATTTCTCAAAAGAGCATTTGGCATTCATTGTGCCTGCCTTCACAGAGCTAGCTAGTGCCTTCCATACAGCTGGTGCCTTCCACCATACAGCTGGGCAGCTCCTGTCAAGATCATCAGTGTCAGTTCAGACTTCCTCCTCTTCTGCTAGCATGCGACGGAACATCTCATCACAGCCAGGTGGTCTCTGTGCTCTCCTGGTTCTTGTCTACCTGCTGACACTTGCTTCTTTGTCTTCCTCCTCCTTTCTTCCTCTGCCATGGTTAGGGTTTCTCGATCTTCATCCTGACTTCTTCTTTCATACCTACTTATTGGGTGACCAGTCCGTCTATTTCAACCATCATTTCTGTCATAAGCATCCATGGGTCTCTAATCTCCAGAACAGCACTCTCCTTAAAACTGTTAAGTTTAACTGCCTTCCAAACATGACCTGGACATCCCCCAGCCACCTCCCTCCCCCAAACTGACCTGCTTCTTTCCTCTTCCTCCTCCATACCAAATCTATTCTGTCTTCCATTTTGGTGAATATTTTCACCACTCAAAATCAGTTTCTTAAATAAGAAACTTGGGAACTATTTTGGATCGCTCCTTGACCTTTATTCTTGCCACTCTGTTAATCTCAAGTCCTGACAACTGCATTCCCTTACATGGTACTTCCAATCCAGCTCACTTTTTAGTTAGTATGTGAAGCTCCTATTAGCCAAGTACTTTGTGTCCTAGGTAGGATTAACTCTAACCTCTATTCTCTGGCCCCACTATGGCTACTTTAGGGGGAAAACTTCTCATTTTCCTTAATCCAAAATCCTTTTATCTGTGTTTTACTGTCTCTTCCTTGATAGGAGATCTTTATATTTCACTAGTTCTCATAACACTTAAATGAATAAGTAGGACATTTTAAAAAGCCTTTTGACTCTGAACTAATTTTAGGCTTAGAGTTACAGAGGTTGGGCAAAGAACTTCCATATGTTCTTCACCCAGGTTCCCCTCATACCCAACCATCCTACCAGTCAGTATCAAAACTATGTAACTTTAGAACAGTGCTTAACATTAATAGTTGCTAATGTGATGTCCCCTTTGGATCCTAGGATCTAGTCCACATTCCCATATTGAATTAGTTATCGAATCCCCTTCTACCCTTCAATCTATAACAGTTTCTCCAGTCCATGTCTTTCACGACACTGGCACTTTCCTTTTGTGCTGGGCCTGGAGCTTGAGCTCAGGTCCTGAGTGCTGTCCTGGAGCTTTTTTGTTCAAGGCTAGTGCTCTATCACTTGAGCCAAAGATTTACTTCTGGCCTTGGTGGGGGTAGGGGGAGAGTTAATTGGAGATAAGAGTCTTATGTACTTTCTGCCCAGGGTGGTTTTGCCATGATCTCCAGTTCACAGCCTCCTGAGTAGTTAGGATTGCAGGTGTGAGCCACAAATGTGCAGCTCAACACTGGCACTTTTGGGGAGTACTGGTCAGTTATTTGGCAGAACAGTGCTCAATTTGGATGTGTCCATTTTGTCACAATTGCATTAACATTATACATTATGGGAAGGAATCCCAATGAAATAATATATCCTTCTTAGTACATACTACCTGGCAGTATCTGATGATGATCTATAACTTACCACAGGTAATAAGGTATGTGATATTACATGATTATAATAAAAAAAAACAGCAGAGATCACTTTACTCTTTTTATCTTTGTATATAATTTGGGAGAAGACACTTTAAGACCATGCAAACATTTTTTTTTTTTTTTTTGGTCAGTCATGGGGCTTGAACTCTGGCAAGTTCTCTATTGCTTGAGCCACAGCGCCACTTCCAGTTTTCGAGTGGTTTATTGGAGATAAGAGTCTCACAGACTTTCCTGCCTGGGCTGGCTTTGAACCATGATCCTCAGATCTCAGCTAGGATTACAGGCGTGAGCCACCAGTGCCCAGTCCATGCAAACATTTCTTCTTAAACCTCTGCTGAATTTAGTGTCCTATCTGGTGATGGTGGTGGTGGTGGTGGTGGTGTGTATATGTGTGCGTTGCAGTTATTGTGGTGGTCTAATGGTGAGTGTTCCTGTTAATAAGTGTAGAAGGAATAAGCAAGAGTTATCACTCTCGTTTACTTGTCACTCTTACTAACTTACTTGGTCACTTAATTATACTTTGGGTTATGATCTAATGCTATCATTCATTTTTGTTATTGTTGTTCATATACTTCCATCTTTAGTCACTGAGAGCTATCCCAGGTTGACTTATGGAAACTTATGCATACATGTTATTTCTCTTAACATTTCCCTTGTTGTTTATCTTAGTTATCTTTGTACTTTACTTTCATTCTAGGTTCATCTGATATTTTCCTTACTTTTGTCCTGGAATCAACCACCTTCCCAAGGAGCCCTGAGGGATTTTTTAGAGTAGGGCATTTTAAATATATGGCGTATTAATGAGTGTTTTAACTTGATGATGGCATAATAAATGATCAGACATCTGTACTAAAGTACAGGTCTCTCACCTTGTAATATTCAGATGAATAAGTCATGATGTTATCCTGAAATTGAGATTCTATGATGCTGGGCCTGTACATCCTTCTTAACGAGTTGGTTGGGTATGGAGAATAGAAGGGATGGCATTTGAGAATTAATAGTGGATCATCAGCATTAGAAGGTGATGAGACTGGCCCAGGGGCCTCACATAGTCCAGGAGCTGTGTTGATGACATCATGGATCAAAGATGTAGAACCTGGACGTAGGCACAGAGGTGGGGTGTGCATTGTGATGGTGAAGTCCAGAATAAGCATGTCTCATTCAGATGATGGGCAGACTCCACTTGAAAAGGACTGACTGTGTGCTCTAGTCAGGAGCCCTGTGGACAGCAGCATCAGCCCTGGCTCATCTTTGTGTAGCCAGAGGCTCCTTTAAAAAAATAAAATTGATATTATAAAAGTGATATACAGAAGGGTTACAGTTACCTGTCAGGTAATGAGTGCATTTCTTTTTGGATAATGTCACCCCTTCCCTACCTTTCTCCCAGTTTTTCCCTCCCATTCCCACCCACACGTTGTACAGTTCATTTTTAACATAGTGTCTAGTGAGTATCACTGCTGCATTTGTTCACCCTTTGTCCCTCCATTTCTGTGCTTCCCTTACCCTCCCAAAGATAGATAAATGAACAACCAAGACGAAAGGAAAAGAAAACAAAAACAGCAGCAGAGAAGAAAACCTCTGGTTTTCATTACCTGCAGTTCATTTCCATAAGTATTATTTTATACGATCAGATGCACATAGGCATTGCACAGAGGCTTTCTCCCTTTCTCTGCAGCAGTGTCTGGAAAACACCCATCTCCATGCCCCCAGGTATTGCTGGTCGGTTCTCCGGTAACAGCTACTCCCTAGTCTTTCCTGGCTGCCTAACACTGTGGCTCCACTGCTGTCTCTGTATTCTGCATCTCCCCAGTTACCCTGGCCACGGGCCTTTGTATAGGTTTTTCCAAAAGCAACTGCTAAGAACTTGGTAGAGGAATGTTTATGGAAGGCAATCTTAGGACGCACAGATAAACTAGCTAACAGGAAGCCTTAAAATCACCCTTCTCAGGATAGAAAACAAGGATATTTATTCTGGGGTTGAGTGTTACCTGTATAGGAAGTACAAACCTCCAGGTTGTAATCCTGTGATGGCAAAGGAGAGCAGCTGAGAGCCTGGGGCTGGAGGTGGGACTGTCAATGAGCCAGGAGCTATCTGCAGGTGAACACAAGGGTGTAGGGGGCAATGGGAAGGGCACCAGCATCATCCAGAAGAACAGAGGGACAGCAGCCTCTGCTGTAGGGGCTGCTCTTCCTAACATGGGTCACCTCCTTGAGCTGTTCATCTTGTCATGGGCATCAGATAATGGCCCCCTGGCTTGTGTCTTTGTGATGTCCACCCCAGCCTCTCACAGAATGAGCTTCAGCCCTTTCTGTGCCTCAGAGCAAGAGCTGCTCAACACCAGAACAAGGAGAAAGTGCCTCTTCACTCCATGCCTGGAGTTTTCCTTCCCTAGGATTACCTGCTTCTGAGGTGGTTGATAATGGCCAGGCCCTTAGTTTCCTCAGTAGCCACAGACTTGTCCAATTCTGGGACACATTCCCCCACCCCTCAGTTATGCAGCCAAATCCATGGCACCTTGTTACATTTGTATCACTAACACCTAGGCAATGGACAGAATGTGGGAGACAGGAGATAAGTGATTCCAGGAAAATGTCCACACAGCGGGATTAATCAGTTACTTGAACATGAGCCAGGGCCTGTTCTTTATGGAGGATTCCTCACTGGCAATGGCTATGTGCATCTTTCATCTGACTGATCTTTATCTTTGGCTGTATGCATGCTCTGGGAACAGAGAGCGCCTGTTTTGAGAGATAAGAGCTCTAAGGTTACAGAGTTCTTCCTGTGACTGAAACAGACATTTTTAGACAAGCAACAAGGACCTATAAGGCATAAACTTTATATAGGAGATGCTTTTTTTGTTTATGCCAACACTGGCCCTTGAACTCAGGGCCTGGATGCTGGCACTCTACCACTGAACCAGAGTTCTACTTCTGGCCTTTTAGTGGTTAACTGCTAATGAGAATCTCATGGTCTTTCTTACCCAGGCTGGCTTTGAACCATGATCCTTGCATCTGAACTTCCTGAGTAGCTAGAATTATGGCATACTGTGTGAATATGTGTATTCATGTGTGCATGCATTTGGTTTTCTGTCCCATGACATACCTTAGTGAGTAACTGATTTTATGCTGATATTTCCATAGTCAAATAATACTTCACACAAAAACTATGCTAACTGCTGAGTTTAGGGATGCAAAAGTATAAATATAGCATCAATACTGTCTTCCTAGCTCACACCTGGTAATACAGAGGGCTGTGATATATAACAAATGGGAGTTTGGAAAAGGCTTTCTGAAAGGAAAGCACTTTGATTGGAGCCTGTGGAAGAGCAAAATGCCAACGAGATGAGGAAGGAGAAAAGCAGCATAGCTAGCACAAGAGAGTTGCTGACAATTACTGCTAAGTGTGATGGAGGAGGAATGTGGTAGAGACAGGGAGCAAATGAATGGGTGCCCATAGGGAGATTGGTTGAGTGGGATATGTGGATGACAGAGAAAACAGCACATAGGTCCTGGTTTCTAACACTGTCCTGCAATAGCAGGAACCACAGCTGTTCCAAAAATGGCCAAATTCAGCTTTGTTATACAGTATAGTTCAATGGTAGAGTGCTTGCCTAGCATGTCCAAGGCCCTAGGTTTAATCTTCAGCACCACCAAGGTGCAAAGAGGGAAAAAAATCATTATAGGACTAGAGCAGGATATATAGATAAGAACATAAATACCTATATATGGGGACTGCATGTTGAAATTGTTCAAGACCAACCTGAAACAGCTCTCAATGTGCAGAGCTGATGTTAGTGAGGGGAAAAGGATAAGGAAGGAAGATAATGAATAACAATATTGGGTTATATAGTAATATTAGATTATAACTCAATGTCTAAAATGAATCAATATACTTAAGCCTAAATTTGTGTAAACCAACAACTAAAAAAATTAATGGAAGCATTACAAAAAGCATTCTAAATTATGTAAACAGGGACCCTCTTGATTAATTGAATTTAGTGACCGGCTTTCACTGATTGGGGTAGGGAAGGGTGTGAGGGAAGGGCACTTTACTTCTGTGGCCTAACTCTCCTCACCTATAACCCTAGTCTACTCCTGAGGAAAACACCGGTATAACTCAATGATCCTTAAAACTGTCACAAGCAACAAGGAAAGTCTGAAAACTGTCACAGAACAAAGAATCCTAAGGAGTTATGAGGAGTAGGTGTGGCATCCTGGACAGTTTCCAAGAACCCAAAAGGGACATTGGGGAAAAACTAGTAAGAATCAAATGGATCATGGGGTTAATACTTGGGTGACAAGTGTGTTGTTGGAAGGGGAAGACTGAGTTCAGGGGTGACAAGTGTGTTGTTGGAAGGGGAAGACTGAGTTCAGGGTAACATAACTTTTGTGCTGTCTTTTTCTATATGTCTAAAAACCATTTAAAATGAAAATGTTTGTTGAAAATGAAGAAGATGCAGCTACCTTAATTATTTTTTTTGGGGTCCGGTTGTGGGGCCTGAACTCTGGGCCTGGGCGCTGTCCCTCAGCTCTTCAGCTCAAGGCTGGCGCTCTGCCACTTGAGCCACAGCGCCACTTCCGGCTTTTTTCTTTTTGCTTATGTGGTACTGAGGAATCGAACCCAGGGCCTCAGGCATGCAAGGCAAGCGCTCTACCACTGAGCCACCTTCCCAGCCCAACAGCTACCTTAATTAAAGACAAAGAGCCTTAGGCTGTGCTAGTTGGTCAGTGAACCTCTGATGGCTTCTGAGCAAAGTGTCATGGTCAGAAGTGGTACTGTGGGACAGGATCCTAGGAGCACAGGAGGGCTGCCTAGAGGCAAGGAAGGAAACTCTCCCTGTGAGGTGAGAATGGTGTTGAATGTGAGGATAGGATTGAAAGGGAGAAAAGCTTTAAGAGGTCCTAGTGAGGTAGCCAGAGTCCACATGGGGGATGTTGAGTGGGGTGTCTCCATGTTCTCCAGAAAGGGCAGCATTTTGAAGAGCTCAGTCACACAGGATTTGAAGGATTTCTTCCCATGCCCAAAAGCACTTAGGCTGCCATAGCTGCTGTGCTATAATTGAGAGAGGAATGAAGAGAAAGACAGGAGATCCAAATTCCAGTTCTAGCACCACTGCTAGCATGCAGCTCTGAACATTCTGTAAAATCAGAAAGATAATCTATAAAACCTCTATGGCTGAGCTGCCCAGTGTAAGAACTATCAGCCACGTGCAGATACTAAAAAGAATTAAAATGAAATCTCCATTTCCTCCATCTCACTGGCCACATTTCAAGTTCTCAATAGCCAGATGTAGCTAGTAGCTACCATACTGGATGGTGAATCCATGACAGTGCTGCTCTTAGTCTTCCTGCTATTCTGGTCATGGCAGAAGATGACACATACTTCTGATTTTCAACCAGAAGAAGCATTATCTCTGTTCTGAAAAACCCAAAAGTAAGATGAAAGCTTCTTATTCCTCATTTTGTTAGTAAATAGTCTGGGTGCCAGTGACTTATGTCTGTAATCCTAGCTACGTAGGAGGCTGAGAAAGGGAGGGTTGTGACTCAAGGACAGCTGGAGCACAAGTTTGCCAGATACCTCAGCGTATGCTGGACACAGTGATGTGCACCTGCTGTCCTCAGTGGGAGGCTGAGATTAGGAGAATTGCTGTGCTAGGCCAGCCACAGCAGAACAGTTCATAAGACTCCACCTCCATAGAATGAGTCTGAATAAGATTGCATGCACCTGTCATCCCATCCAGGACAGGAAGCCTTAAAATAGGAGGATCATGATCCAAGTGCACACATGGGCAGGAAGCAATACCCTATCTCAAGAAAATAATAATAGCACAAACATAAAGGCCTGGCTCAGCCATAGAGCACTTGGCTGGCAAGCATGAGGCTCTGAATTCAAACCACAGTATTGCCATAGATGATAGGTTTTAACATGTCCCACTAAATTAAAAGGCATGGTACAGAACCATGCATATGTTGTGATACTGTGTATTCAGAGACACTTCTGATGCTTGTGTGGGAATGTACAGAATATCTGTAGTAATGAATTGCTCCTGTGGAAGAGGTCTAAGGGACTTAGGGCTGCAATGGAGGGGAATGAACTTAATGTATAAGCATGGAGAAACTTCAAGCTGTGAAAATTATCAATCATAAAAAGTGTTTGAGTACATGAAGAAAAAACCTGAATAGATATAATACTCAATACATTCAATAACCATCCCAATTAAAGCAGGAGGAAAAGGAAACTGCTAAATACAATAAAGACAGTTAAAACCTAACTGTGAAGATATCAAAAATTGTGGAATATCAAAGACAAATTAGGAAAAAGTCATAAACAAGTTATCACTATGAGTGCTTTAAAGTTTCTAGTTATAAAAATAGATTTATGTTTCCAGCATTATGGGTGACTGGTCTTCATGGTACAGCACACTTACAAAACTTCAAAAAAAAACAAAACTAGGTTTGAATTCAAGGCCTTCCTCTCTAGCTCAGATTTTTCCTCTCATGGCTGACACTCTATCACTTAACCCTTGCCTCTGGTTCCATGCTTACAAAATCTGGATGAGCCTTTAAAAATATAGTTGGTAGTGGTGGTTTAGGGGGGGTTGTTTTTTGTTTGTTTGTTTTGGTATAGCTACGCAAGTATGAAAGGGAAGGAAAAGTCTTCTGATCCAAAAATAACAAGGAAATGTAAATCCAGTTGGATACGTGCTCATTCCTAATGGCTTATGACCTCAGGTTTCAGGGATTACTCATTCAGGGTCAGGAAACAAGTCTAGTAGAATCTGGGTGGGAAAAAAGACTGAATCAGAAACCAGTCTTTGAAGGACAATACTTGTAGCAGTAAACTAGGAAACCTTTTCCCACACAGAAACAATAAGGGTGGATGTCTTTCTCCACCTTAAATATACATAAGGGGAAAAAAATAAAGTTCATCTCTGGTAATTCCTTATTGAAGTCTGTATTCAAAGGCAAAAATTTAGTTAAAAGTTGTCCCTGGTTACTATTAATCTGAAATAAAAGGAAACATACTTCCTTCTTTAAAGAAAAATGAATTGGGGGGGAGGATGGGAAGGGGAAACAAATGAGGAGACTACAATGCTTCATAAGAAATGTACTCATTACTGTACAGAGGCGTTACAATTACATGGGCAAGATATTTTCACAGTTAAATAAAGACAAATTAATTCTAAACCTAAGCAACAAATAACTTCCACAGATAAAATTCTGAGAAAAATGAACTTCAATTGAGAAATACCAAAAACATGAGCACTTGCAACCATGAAGATTGTCAACAGAACCAATAAATTATAGATATGCTGGGCACCAGTGGCTCACACCTATAATTCTAGCTACTCAGGAGGCTGAGATCTGAGGATCGCAGTTCAAAGCCAGTCCAGGCAGGAAAGTCCATGAGACTTTTATCCCCAATAAACCACCAGAAAACTGGAAGTGGCCCTGTGGCTCAAGTGATAGAGCGCTTGCCTTGAGCTGAAGAGCTAAGGGACAGTGCCCAGGCCCAGAATTCAAGCCCCATGACCAAAAAAATAAATAAAAATAAACTATAGATACAGACTACAGGTGCTATAAGTATTAGGGAAAAAATAATTTTTTTTGGTACAAGTCCTGGGGCTTGAACTCAGGGCCTGCCTACTACCCCTGAGCTTTTCTTGCTCAAGGCTAGCACTCATCACTTACGCCACAGTTCTGCTTCTGGCTTTTTGGTGGGTTAATTGGAGAAGAGAGTCTCATGGACTTTTCTGCCCAGGCTGGCTTCAAACCACCATCCTCAGATCACAGCCTCTGGAATAGCTAGGATTACAGGTGTGAGCCACTGGCACCCTACCTAAAATTTCATTGCCTTCAAAAGAAAGACCTCCTGTGTGCACTTGTGTGTGTAAATAAAGATTACTTTGAGATATATTTTCTCTACCAATTCATTCAATACCAGTGACTAACATAAAATATCTAGCAACAAAAATTGAAACAAAATGACAAAAATGGAAAAAATTCAAAATTACATTCTCAGAAATCATTGTATTGCAGAAGAAATAGAGCAAAGCCATAGAAGTGGGTTTTTTTCCTAAATAAGCAATGCCAGATGCTAAAAACCAAAGGGAAAATAGTTTTAGAAAGAATGCATTACAATTTTAGTTTCATCAACTTGTTAAAAATACTAGTAGAACAGAAAAACAATTAGTGCTGTTTTTAAGGAAAAAAAGGTGAAAATCTAAGCAAGGAAACCGAATTTCTCTATGCTTATCACACTTCTGACACCAAATATACAGAGGGTTTTTTGGTTTTTTTTTTTCCTACACCGAATAATTTTCTACTTTTGTACAGACATTTGAGTATCCTACACTTCAATTCTAATACTACCTTCTGTGGTAGTGCAGGCCCCTCCCAGTCAGGTTAAGGGCTCATTCCCTCAAGACTAAATCCCCTTGGGATGGCAGGCAGAAGTCTGGGCTTCCTACACCTCTGACCCATTTCTTTGATTTAATAATTTTCTAGAATGGCCCATAAAACTGAGGAAGGCACTTGAGGTTACCAGTATATTATCAAGGATACAACTTGGGAATGGCAGATGGAATAGATGTAGAGGGCAAGGTCTGGAAGAATGGCCCAGAGCCACCAGACCCTTTCTGGGTGAATCACCCTCCAGCATCTGCATGTGTTCACCAACACAGAAGTTCTCTGAAACTCTTTGGTTAAAGTTTGTTTTGTGTTTTGTTTTCTTAGACTAAAATTATGCCTTTATTCAACAAAAATGAGTCATTAAGATTAAACACAACTTGTCTATATGCAGAAACATTATTTTATATTCAACTCTGAAGAAATTGCTATACTACCAGTCAAAAGAACAAGGAAAAGTGAGAGGAATAAAGATGGCAGTGGAGAGATGAAAGCTGGACTTTCAACAAAGATTTCAAAGTGAACAAGATTGACATAAGGACATTTCTTCCATTCTGATTCCTCTTGGTGCTGGTGAAAGGTGACTCACAGAATTCTTAAGAAGAGTTCTGCAAAAATAGGCCAAAGCACAAAAAGCTGAAAGAAATGATTTTTATTTTCATTTTAATGAAGTCTTGGTTACCTAGGTGCCATTGGTGATTAACTCAACCTCTAGCTCCTCTTCCTGTCTATGAGTTAAGAGTTTCAGGATGAGAGAGGGCCTGTGTTCTAGTCACATGGTTCATTGCCTTGGCAGCTTTCATCACTTCAGAACCCTTTCGGGATTTGGACACAAAAAGCTCAAAAAGATGTTCTTATCACCCTATCATTAAGGAAGTTATCACTCTGTCATTAAGGAAGTTATAAGAATTACAGAAGCCTTGTGCCAGGAAGGGGGTTAAAGAGGCAAATTATATTTATCTCCCACCATTTTTTCAAAAACAAGAATAAAATGAACAACAGTACACGAAAACGTTGTTGACCTAGATAACAGACTCAGAAAGCTAAGCCAATGCCAGCAGATTATAAATATAAAAATTCATAGACAATGATGTAATCCAGCAGGGTCAGCCAATAAGTGGCTCTCCTGCCACTCCTCTCTCCCGGCCCACCCCGCCCACTCCCAAGTCAGTCATCAATATCCTAGCGGTCTATCGTACCAGGCTTTTCCTCCAGGCCAAAATAAGGCTTCAGAAGTCTCTCAGCCTAGCATTGTGGGCAGCTCTTCCCAATGTTGATAGTTGTAATATGCGCTGAAAAGAACACGCTTCTATATAGAAAACTGCATCATCCAAAAATAATTGGAGGGAGAAAAGGAAAAAAAGCAACTTGGCTTTTGTTCTGGAGAAGAGGATCCAAAATAAGAATTCAGCCTGACAATGGAAATAAGCACACAAATTCCCTTCAGTGTTTACTATTCAAAGGAAGACTTTTAGATCTATCACTGTTAAATAAGTCTCATTTCTTCTGAACTTCAAACTTGAAGGATAGCTTGATGCACTGAAGAGATATATTTCAAGTCATCATAGCTGAGAATCACCAGAGCTAACCCTACCAAGGTGCTGAAAAGGACTCATAAATCCACAGAACCTTGAGAAATTCCCCAACAAACTCAGCCTCATCTTTAAAGAATTACTCATAGGGCATTTGACTTCTGTGAGCTATAGTCTCCTAAAATAAATAAGCACTGTAGGGAGGCACTGATGTAAAAGGTTAATCCATTGGTACAGTAGCCCTTCAAAGTATGAAGAAGAAATTTTAAAACACATTTCAGTGTACCAGTTCTCTCAATCCTGAATGAGTGGTACTGAATGGCTTAGGTAAATCCAGAAACAGGCAACATATTTTCTACCAACAAGTCCACTGAGATAAGTAAAATGATTAGACAATGTTTTGTAGCATACCACTGACTTTTATAGCTATACCCCTGATTTTTGTAGCACACACTTAGAAAGAAAGAAAAAAATCACTTTCCATTGAACTATTACCCAATGCTTTCTTGCTTAGAATTTTTCTATTTTTTGAGGATGCTATTATAGGCTTGAGAACAGAAGGGAAGAACTCTGGTCAAGTTTACCCAGTGGAGGCAGATATAACCTATCTTCTACTTCCAGTAGACACATTAGCATGCAATCAGATTTAAAACAACTGATTTTAGGAATATCAAAATGTGAAAAGTTCGAATTAATGTAAGATGATGCATCAAATAAGTTAGCATCCAGATGAATTTAAAAGGAAAAAAAGATGCTTAAGTCAGGTAAACATGATTGGGTGTGGCACATTAAAGAGGAATGAACACAATTTCTTGAACAGTGTCTGGCTAGTTGACTCTGCCAGAGAAACACTGGGAAGGCTGCCCAGCTGAGGCACAAAGATGTCTTTGGAAAAAGCAGAATGAAGAAAGAGGAAAAGCCCAGAATAAAAGAATTCAAGTATGACAAGTTAAATGCCCTGTGGTCCTGGGGATCATGCCTAGAATCCTGGCTACTCAGAAGACTGAGGTCTGAGAACTGCAATATGAATCCAGCCTTGGCAGGAAAGTCTGTGAGACTCTTATCTCCACTAAACTACCAAAAAAGCCAAAAGTAGAGCAGTGGTTCAAGTGCTAGCCTGAGTCAAAGAAGCTCAGGGACAGCAGTGCCCAACTCCTGAGTTCAAGCACCAGGACTGGCACACACACATGAAGTTTTCACAGTCACGTACCAGGGGCTCATGCCTATAATCCTAACTACTCAGAGAGCTGAGATTTGAGGATCACAGTTTGAAGCCAACCAGGGCAAAACAGTCCTTGAGACTCTTATCTCTAATTAGCAAAAGGGTTGAAGTAGAGGTGTGGCTCAAGTAGTAGAGTGCCAGTCTTGAGCAAAAAAAAAAAAAAAAAAGCAAAAGAAGGCGAATTCAAACCCCAGTACCAACACACACACACACACACACACGCACACGCACACGCACACGCACGCATGCACACTTTCCCAATACTGAAGCTACTAGTGCCACCAGTAGACAAGTAGTTACTGACCCATACTGGTTGTCCAACACAGTCAGCCTTCAGTATCCATGGGTTATACATCTCCAGATTCAACCAATTGCAGATTGAAAGATTCAGGGAGAAAAATGCATTGTTCTGACATATATAGACTTCTTTCCTATTATTCCCTAAATATTACAACATAAAACATGGAACACTGCATATTACATTCTGTTAGGCATTATAAGCAATCTAGAAGTGATTATCATTATTAGGAAGATGTGTGTAGGTTTTATGCAACTACCACCATTTTCTATAGGATTTTTGGTATCTGTAGGGAGATCGTGAGGGACAGATACTCCTTTGGTGACTGAGGGTATGAATGTACAGGAATGAATGAGTGAAGTACATGAATTAGAATTGTCTTTGACCCAAGGTAACAGCTACTCTCTTTCTTCTTGATACCCCAGAGAAACTTGAGAGTGAGAAGCTAAATGTTGCTGAGGTCACCCAGTCGGAGATTGCTCAGAAGCAAAAACTGCAGACTGTCCTGGAGAAAATCAACGAAACCCTGAAGCTTCCTCCCCGGAGCATCAAGTGGAACGTGGACTGTGAGTTGTACAAAGGACCCAGGCCCTGTTAAATGACCCTAGGGTTGCTACTGTGTGTCTTCCCCAAGAAACCAGAGCTGGCAGGCCAAGTATACAAACCTATCTCTTTTTGAGTTAAATATGCCCTTCCTTAGAAAGAGAACTTGCCATATCTTATCATATTTTGCCAAAAATCTAAGTGTCAAAACCCAGTGTCCCTCTCTGTAGAAACAGCTTTGTGTAAGATCTCTCACTCCCATGGAGCCACTCCTGAGACCCCCAGCAAAGCCTTTTAGAAGGCTGCTGTGTCCACCATGAAGGGGCTTTGGGAAGCCAGGGTCCACATGGCCATGCAGCTAGAAAGCTGGAAGTGATGTCTCAGCTCTGTCTCCAGAGCCCACATGCTCCTTCCCTTTGCCAGAAGGAGCAAAGATACAGCATTGAAACAGGATTTTTTTTTTGGTCAGTCATGGGGCCTAAACTCTGGGCCTGGGCGCTGTCCCTCAGCTCTTCAGCTCAAGGCTAGCGCTCTACCACTTGAGCTATAGTGCCACTTCTGGCTTTTTCTGCTTAGGTGGTGCTGAGGAATCGAACCCAGGGCCTCATGCATGCAAAGCAAGCACTCTTCCACTGAGCCACCTTCCCAGCCCCTGAAACAGGATTTTTAAATGTACTGGTGGTACTGGAACTTGAACTCAGTGCTTAGTGCTCTCACTTAGCTTTTTTTTGCTCAAGGCTGGCACTCTACCACTTGAGCTACATCTGTACTTCCAGGTTTTGCTGGCTAATTGGAGATAAAAGTTTTCATAGATTTGTCTGCCTTGGCTGGCTTTGACTTGTGATGTTCAGATATTAGCCTCTTGAGTAGATAGGATTATAGACAGGAGCTACTGAATCTGGCTTAAATTCGGCTTTTCACAGCTAATGTAGCTCTAAGATCTTAGGAAGTATAAACCTTCATTCATCTGCTGTCTCAAGAGTCAGTCTGGGTCCTAGCACAGACTTAATGAGTCCATATGACAATCCACATTAACTTCACAGACCAGATAAATCTAGTAATGACAATATATGTCCTGTTAGGGAGTCCAAAGGTAGTTTTATCTTTGTAGTAGATAAAAATACCAAAAAAAAATGACAGTACAAATGATTAGACTGTTTTAAGTATTAGAGGCTAGGTAATATACTAAATTTAAGCTAAAATGCATACATTCTGACTCTCCCCACTCCACCCCCAAAATAAAATTTTAAAAAAAAAAACTTAAATTTGGGAAAAAGAAAGGAAACTATGCCTTTCAATGTAGTGACCTGATAGCACTGCCAGCAGTAATCTCTTCTTCAGGTTTCTAATGTGTAACACCCAGGCACAGACACCAAGTACCTCCTTCAGCATAATTACACCTTTGCTGGCACAGCTACATAGCATGATGAGCTGCTGTGAGTAGCACACAACTAGGAACAGGGCATTCTCTGCCAAGCAGAGGGAGACAATGACTACGCCTGAAGCCAGAGAAGGGGGACTCTGGGTCTGATTGCTGGCTCCATTCTTTATCACCTGTGTGACCCTGGACCAGCGATGCCTCTATAGCAAATATGCTCAATATGTGCCCATCACTTCTGGGTTCAGGGATCCAGCAGTGAAGAAGCACAGTCCTTGCCTTCAGGAAGCTTCCATTCATAGTCCTGACCTCTCTATGCCTTGACTTTCTCATCTGAAAATGGGGATAAAAAAGATTCTTACTCAGATGGTTAAGTAAATATTGCAAGGATTAAAACATATTAGGCTGGGCTTGTGGCTCAGTGGTAGAGTGCTTCCCTAGCATGCACGAAGCCCTGGGTTCAATTTCTTAGTACCACATAAACAGAAAAAGCCAGAAGTGGCGCTGTGGCTCAAGTGGTAGAATGCCAGCCTTGACCAAAAAGAAGCTCAGAAACAGTACCCAGGCCCTGAGTTCAAGCCCCAGGACTGGCAAAAAAATGTGTGTGTGTGTGTGTGTGTGTGTGTGTGTGTGTGTGTGTGTGTGTGTGTGTGTGTGTGTGTGTGTGTGTGTGTGTGTGTGTGTGTGTGTGTGTGTGTGTGTGTGTGTGTGTGTGTGTGTGTGTGTGTGTGTGTGTGTGTGTGTGTACAGGAGTACAAATGAGACACTAAATACCATAATATACACTAATATTTAAATGCCTTATATCTGCATTTGGAAAGTTTCAGTAATAAAAAATGGCCGCTATGGCCAGGCGCCAGTGGCTCTAACCCTAGCTATTCAGGAGGCTGAGATCTGAGGATCACGGTTCAAAGCCAGCCTGGGCAGGAAAGTCTGTGAGACTCTTATCTCCAATAAACCAGTAGAAAACCGGAAGTGGCACTGTGGCTCAAGCAGTAGAGCTCTCGCCTTGAGCTGAAGAGCCGAGGGACAGTGCCCAAGCCCAGAGTTCAAGCCCCATGACCGACCAAAAAAAAAAAAAATTGTCGTTATGAATAGGAAAAAAGAGCAGCACTAAAGCCCTAGATCAGGGACGTTGGTAATTCAGCAGCTTGATCTGCCATCCTCTCCTGAGCAGAAAGACAACACAATGTCCCCAGATAGACAGCCAGAGCTGCTAAAGAGAGACAGGAGGGAAAGAACTTTCCCTCAGAGCTGAGCCTGCCACATTCCTTATGGAATCAACCACTACCTCTTGTAAATAAGCCCAGCTCTTCTTGTCTGAGGCGTTGCAGGGAGCATCCACAGAGGTAATTAACCCTCCAACCCAGTAATTCAGTTCTGGAGCTCTATGAAAGGGAAGTAATTCATGGGACGTAAACAGAGACACAGCTAAGACATTTAACTTTGTGTTCTCTCTGTACAGCAACAGGTTGAAAAACTGTAAAAGGATCATAATCAACCTAGGGCTTAAATTTACTACAGGATAGTTAGAAATAGAAGCAGATATCCCAAATTGTTAACTATGAAGGCCACAGGACAGACAGAAATCACGCATGATAGAATACTAACAGAAAATAAGGAAGCACAAGCATAGACTAAAACATGTAAATGCATGCATATTTTGTGCATATTTTAATGGTCACGTGAACATATGAATAATCATGATTCTTATATACATTTTCTCAAAGTTAAAGTAAGCATGAACTGAACAAATCATCCAGAGCCACTGAAGACCATGTTATTTTTTTTTTTTTAACCAGTCCTGGGGCTTGAACTCAGGGCAGAGGCACTGTCTCTGAGCTTCTTTTGCTCAAGGCTAGTGGCTTGAGCCACAGCACCACTTCTGGCTTCTTCTATTTATGAGGAACTGAAACCAGGGCTTCATGCACACTAGACAAGCACTTTACCACTAAGCCATATTCCCAACCCTAAGACCATGTTCTTGATGTACACTTATCTCAGCCTTTTGGATGGAAGCCAGGATAAGGGATTCATGTTTTTCTGTGTTGTGGTTGTCATTCTTCTGTATTCTAGGAAGTGGGACACAGGGTAAATCAGAACTAGGCAGGAGTCTTCCTTCGAGGGGTTCTCCAATACTCATCAATGATTGAGCACTTCTTCCCTTTTTGTTCTCCCTCACAAGAACACTATTAGCATTTCGAGGGACAGAGGGAAATATAGCTCCTCTCCAGAATAGCCTGTGGCACCCAGCTCTGAGGAAGAGTTCCCTCCCTCCTGTCTCCATTTGCAGCTTTAGCTGTCTATCTAGGGACACTGTCTTTCTGCTCAGAAAAGGATGGCAAGAACAGACTGCTGAATTACCAAGGTGCCTGATCTAGGGCTTTAGGGCTGCTCTTTTATCCTATTCATAACATCAAAATTTCCAAATGCAAATAAAAGAAATTTTAGTATTAACTAGTGTAGGTTATCTTGTGTGTATCTGTCTGATAAATGGTGTACAATATACATGTGTGTACATATGCACAGGAGTCCTCCCTTATTCAAAGGTGGTAATGTGTTATAAGACCCCCAACTGCCTGAAACTATAGGTGGTCCCTAAACGTATATATTGTCTTTTCCTGTACATGCACAAATTTAATGTCTTTTCCAACTTAACTAAGCAAGTATACACTGTAACTGTACTTTTTTGCACTTGAAAGTAAAACAGCAAAACTACCACCAATTTCTTTTTCCTTTTTCACAATTCCCTAAGTAGAACACTCATTCTTACCATAGATCTTAGCAATCTCAGTGTACAATTACCTTCTCACTTTTAAAGAAGCACTTTACACCTTCTCTTCAGCATATCTGAATTGCCAGCATCATTATTCTGTACTTTGGGCTGTATTAAGTAAAACAACACAAGCACTGATCCTGAGACACTCGGGGAATACTGTGTATGCCTGTGTGGGTCTATGTGTTTTATAAAAGTGAGATCAACCTATACATGTAGGAAGAAATGTCTTTTTAGTTGTTAACTATTTGATATGCTACTGTTATATAAATGACATTGTATAGATATGATAGAATTAATGGTAAGTGTTTTTAGATGTGAATTTTCACATTAATAACAATATGGTTTGATGAATTCTCTGCCGTAAGACCCATAATTGTTCTTTTAGGATGAATACTTAGGAGTGGTGTCTTAGGACTAAGGAGGATGTACATTTTCAAGGGACTAAGGAGGATGTACATTTTCAAGGTCATAATATATATTATCAAGTTACCTCCAGTTTCTGTTTCTACCACAGAATATATTCAGAGGACTATTTCTAATTCCATAGCTGTTTTTAAAGCTGTCTTCCAGCCCAGGAGTACTTGTGCACAGTACATACAGTGGAGCCATGGTCCTTGCTCTTACTCAGCCCGTTTTGATCCTTCCCCAAGCACAGGCTTAGGGCAGCCTTACAGTACCGAGTGATATGAGGAAAAAACACCCAGGGGAGATGCCAGAACCAGCAACAATGAAGGGGCCCAAACATGCAGCAGTTGTTAGAATTATTTTAAGCTATCTTTCTACTTTAGCATGACTATATTCTAAGTGATGGCCACGTTATATTTCTCTATATATGAACTATATAGAGAAATAGATACATATGCAGTTATAGATCTATATGTCCATAAATTTATATTTTTATCTCATTCCTACTAAATTGACCTTTAACATTACATTATCTATATTTATACCTCCATTGTCTTAATGATTTTCAGTGCATGCAAACTATCCGTGTGTGTGTGTGTGTGTGTGTATGTGTGTGTGTGTGTGTGTGTGTGTGTGTGTGTGTGTGTGTGTGTGTGTGTGTGTGTGTGTGTGTGTTCGCGCGCGCGCGCGCCAGTCCTGGGGCTTGAAACTCAGGACCTGGGCACATATCTGAGCTTTTGTGTATGTGTGCCAGTCCTGGGGCTTGAACTCAGAGCCAGGGTGTTTTTGCTTAAGGCTAGCACACTCTAGTGCTTAAGCCAAAGCTCCACTTCTGCCTTTTTTGGTTTTACTTGGAGGTAAGAGTCTGAGGGACTTTCTTGCCCAGGCTAGCTTTGAACTGTGATCCTCAGATCTCATGCTACTGAGTAGCTAGGATTACAGGCATGAGTCCATCACTCTCTAAGCTTTTTGAATGAAGGCTAGCCCTCTACCAGTGGAGCCACAGCTTCACTTTGGTAGTTAATTAGAGATAAGACTCTCCCAGACATTCCTACCTGGGCTTGTTTGGAACCTCCATCCTCAGATCTCAGCCTCCTGAATGTAATGATGCCCCCCAGGCCCAGGACAAGTCCTCCCATTTTGTGACTCTACTATACTCTGGAACGTAGTGATTGTGAAATTATGCTTGGTCCAGCCTGTAGATTACAAGGAGGACTCGGGTGTCACTGGGGAAATGACAGGCAGCCATCAGTGGGCTCATAATCATCTTTTTTTTTTAATGAGCTCTACCCATTAGCTTTTAGAATACAGGGTTTCTCTGTTTTTTTTGAGTTTTTTTTTTAAGTTATTTCTTGCTGCTGGAGATTAGTGTATCCCAGGGTTGAATTTTGATGATAATATATCACATAGTAGTTAACATCTTTATCCTCGTAGTGTGTAATTATTCCTTTTGAAAGGATCCCCAGGCAGACAGAGCATTGATCAAACGTATCTGACAACTGTTTGATGCTTTTGGTATTGTCACATATTGCTCACCAAGATAGTCTTGATGATGTATAGGTGACGTACAGCTTATATGACCACAACATTTCCAGCATAATGTTTTGTCATTAAAGGAAGGGTGTCAGCAAGTGTACCTCTAGCCCTCAGACTCAGACCAGGGGTGGCAAGACAGTTCTAACCAGAGGATCAGCCATCAGTGATTTTTTTATCTCTGCCCCTTAGTGACGGTGCCACTTTTAGGAGAACACTCCCAGCCAGGAGCCTCTTTGGAACTATACTAAGTCTAGGTAAAACTCAGTTGACAATGCCAACATTGTCTTCTTTGGAAGGCTGGGCATTCGGAGAGCCATTGCCTGCTGTGTCGTGTGAGATTGAGCTGCTGTCCTCAGTCTGTTGAAATAGTGAAGATAACAAGAAACTAATGAATTCCAAAGGAATGTCTGAATCATTTCCTTTTCTGGTGATTTCTCAAAGCTTCTGCTTCCACAGACTTGTCAATCCAGGGAAGACAGAATGACACACTCATAATGAGTCCAGTGCATACTCAGGGCACAAATAGCTTTCTGGGTTTTTTCTTTTTTTTTTTCACTTAAATGGACCCTAAAGGGAAAAGCCATGTTGCTGACAGGGCTGTGGCACAGGTAAAGTCCCTGGCAAATCTTCCTTTTATGAGAAGGAAAAGGGAGAAATCTAGTGTGTTTTGATTGCCTAGGTGCCAGGTACTTTCATGTAAGTTATACTTTCTAAGTATCAGTCATTTCTGAGCACCTGCTTTGTTCCAGGAGCCCTGCCTTCATTGTCTCTGGAAATCCTTACAATTTCTGTATCCACATAAATCTCGTCATACCCATTTGTACAGTTGAACAGATTAAGGCTCAGAGGCTTCAAGTGGGCTGTCCTACCCAAGGTCAGAGCCCCAGTGAGTAAGTGGCAGAATTACACAGTCACAATTCAAGCTTCATTGTGCTGACATTAGGTATCAGCCTTTTTCTCCTCATCTACTGAGAAAACCACAAGCCAGGATAGCCCAGCCTTCTCCAGTGTAAATGGCTTAACATTCAGCACATGGCTTTGCAGCGCTAGAAACCTTTGGGGTCATAAATACCAACTCTAAGCTGTTCCCTCGGGCATGGCCTATGCTGACCACTCATTTTTCTTTCTCAGGAAAGCAGCAAAGCACTTTGGGTGGCTCTTGTGCGTTCCTTCAGAGAGCTCAGCCCCAAACAGAGGCCTAGGGCCCCCGACTCAGTGCCCACTTGTCCAGTGTTGGTTAGAGGTAGTGTGAACAATCCAAAGCAGATAAGCTCACAGTATCTGAAGGGCAGGAACAGGGACACGGGGCTGGGGAGCAAGTAGCTGAACTCACAATGCATTGGCATCCTGATGGGAGCCTGAGTTAGAATAGAAACCCTGGGCTGGGACAGTGGCTCAGCGGTGGAGTGCTTGCCTTGCATGCATGAGGCCCTGGGTTCAATTCCTTAGCACCACATAAGCAAAAAAAAGCGGGAAGTGGCGCTGTGGCTCAAGTGGTAGGCTCAAGCGCTAGCTTTGAGCTGAGGGACAGCACCCAGGCCCAGAGTTCAGGCCCCTGGAAATGACCAAAAAAAAAAAAAGCAAACTAGCCAGGCACCGGTGGCTAATGCCTGTAATCCTAGCTACTCAGGAGGCTGAGATCTGAGGATCACAGTTCAAAGCCAGCTCCGGGCAGGAAAGTCTGTGAGACTCTTATCTCTAATAAACCACTAGAAAACCAGAAGTGGCGCTGTGGCTCAAGTGGTACAGCACTCGCCTTGAGCTGAAGAGCACAGGGACAGCGCCCAAGCCCAGAGTTCAAGCCCCACAACCGACAAAGGAAAAAAAAAATAGAAACCCTGCAGTAATAAGACCCAAAGAAGGGGCTCCAAGGGACCTGGCTAGGAACTGAGAGGCCCATGGTGACTGAGGGACCTTCAGAGGGGACAAGAGAGCACTGAGTGGAGTACATTCTGACTATCTACTTATGTTGCCTAGGACCTAGAAGAAAATACTCTCATTTTTAAATCCTTCCATTTCAGCTGTTCACGCCAAGAGCCTGGTGGCCATCTTACACCTACTGGTTGCTCTGTCTCAGTATTTCCGGGCACCAATCCGACTTCCGGACCATGTTTCCATCCAGGTGGTTGTGGTCCAGGTAAGATGAACACCGCAACAACCATATGCCTTTAAAGAGCTGTGGAAGCAACATGGCTCATGCCTGTAATCCTAGCTACTCATGAGGCTGAGATTGAGAATCATGATTCCAAGACAGCCCAGGCAACTTCTTGCCTTGAGATTCTTACCTCCAATTAATCACCAGAGAGCTCAAATGGAGCTGTAGTTCAAGTGGTAATGTACTAGCCTTGGATGGAAAAGGAGACAGTGCCCAGACCCTGAGTTCAAGCCTTAGGACCAGCACAAAAAAAAAAAAAAAAGAAAAGAAATCTGTGGAAGCAACATTCTTGTAAGAGTTAACGCACATTGGGTATGTTGTTAGAAGAACTGACAGTACAGCTGGGTGGGTGCTGAGCCTGCTTGGCTGTGTGTTAGAAGTTACATGAGAAACATCAAATACATGTGGGCTTTTGCCTGCTAGATGGATAAAGGAATGGGGTAAGGGGAGTGTGTTAGTATATACAGTAGGGCTGTATGAGGTCTGTGCCTGGAGTTTACATGTTTTTGTTGGGAGATGGTAGAATGTAGATTTGGGGGTATATGTTATGTTTCTGAGGCATGTGTGGTAGGACAGAAGAAGAGGTGTGTGTTCAATGTTCACACATGTGTGCAGGGTGCCCAGAAAGCTATGGAGAAATGAGGTATTGGGGGAGGCAGCTGGGTGTGGGGGAAGGGGTGTATGTATGTGTGAGACCTCGCTGGCCATACCTGGATTGGACGCACTGCTGCTCCTCACTCACCAGCCAACAGAGCCGGGACCTCAAGTCCTCTTTTCCAGATTGTTGGATGGAATTTCCATTCACATATGGCTGTGTAATTTCCACAGTGAGGGTGTGCTCTCTCCCCACGACTATCTCACTCCGCTCCTAACCCCATTAAATACTCAAATGCAATTTTGTTTTCCAACTTTATGCCCATTTAGCACAAGGTCACCATTCTGTTTGTGTGCTTCTGTTCTTTTCCAAATAAACAGGCAGTGAAGGCAAACTCTCTGCACAAGCAGCTCCCTGGTTACCTGAGGCTACCCAGGGTTCTGGAATAGACAACAAGAGGCAACTCTGCAATCTCTGAGTGAGGGAAAGGCGTGTAGCCTGGGAAACTTTGCCAGGTCAGGCCAGGCCAGTCTGCAGGATAAAAGAGCTTAGAAGCTGAGCTTTCAGGTATCAGAAGAAGATAAACTAGGAATAATGACACCATGGCCCTACCTGCCAGGAAGCAAGACTACAACTAGGAAGCAGAAGGCTATCAGCTAACCGTGCTAAGCCGTGAGTCAGACTCTTAAAGTGCAGCTGACTGTCAGGTACTAATTGTGCTCATTTATTGAGCCCTTTATATGAGATAGGGTGCTTGGCATGTTGTATGTGCTGTAGATACACAGTACATTCTGGAGACAAGCATCTCCATGATGGACCAGGTCATCTCCACTGTGTTAATGATGGGTGAAGCCATCTTGTGTTTTTTATAAGTACCATTGGGGGGAGGAGAAATGAATAGGTGATGCACAGAGGATTGGGGACAGGCAGGAGGGCAGGGGAGGGGAGGGAACAGTGAAACTATTCTGTACAATTCTACAATGAGGGATATATTTGTCTAGAGTTATAAAATAATGTAGTGCATGAAGGGTCAGCTCTAACAAAAATCTGCGCTTTCAGAGGCTAGTGATTGGTCACTGCAAGTTCTGCAAGGTTATCCGTAATGGCCTGGGGGAAATCTCAGCATCTGTGAACCTACAACTACTCTAAAAAACATAGTCTACTAAATACCACAATTCCTGGAACAGTAAATGAAAGACTACATAATGAAAGACTACATAACTTTTTTTTTTTTCAGTACTGGGGTTTGAATTCAGGATCTGGTAGTCACTAGTCAGGTGCTCTACCACGTGTGCTATTTCCCTAACCATGTTTGCTTTGATATTTTTCAGAAAGGGTCTGAATTTTTGCTCGGGATTTGCATAGGCCTGTGATCCTTCTACTTAGGGCCTCCCACAAGTTAGGATCACAGATAGGCACCACCATACCTGTCATCCTGATTGAGATGATGGGGTCTTGTTAGTCCTTTTGCCCAGATTGGCCTTAAATTGCAATTCTGATTTCTGCCTTCCAAGTAGCTAATACATTAATTAATCATATTTATTTCAACTCATGGCTCAAACTTCCTAGGCAGACCTCCTGAACAATACCCCCAGCCTCTTTGCCATTAGTTAGTTCAAGGTGGGGTCTCACGCTATGCTTGGGCTGGCTCAGGTTGCAGTCCTTCAACATGTGCTTCCCTACATCATTGGGGATAATGGGCAGGTGCCACTGCACCAGGCCATTATGTTTTCCCGTAGCTTGGGCAGTAGGCATGTACCGCCATGTCCATGGTTGAAATGGACCTTGAAGTCATGCGCTTCAACTTGAACACCAATCTCAGTCTCCCCAAGTAGCTGGGATGTCAGGCTTGTGCCAACATTCCTGGAAGACCTGAAAAATGTTTCAGTTGTATAAACATGCTCTTGTTATACTCATATAACAAAAGAGGTGTATATTTATATACACCTCTTACATTGCTAGTGGAAATACTTTTATGCTCACTGACCTCTTGTACCTTCTCTTTTCTGACAATCCATTTCAATCCCTTATTCACTTATTTATTGAACATCTTTATTTTTCCTACCAGCTAGAATAAACAGTTCTAATGAAAATAGCAAAATATGGCTGTTAGAATACCTGTGGACAAAAAATTATGACAAGGTTTGAGGACTCCTATTTTGAAACAGCCTACATCTCAGGCCTTATTTTGAGCTTACTCATAGACCATTAGAAGGCTGTTGTAGGTTTCATTTCCTATAGGAAGTTAACATGAGGACATGGAAGAAGAGGATGTATTATACCAAGTAGCATCGCCCATGTCATAAGTTACAGAGTGATTTGTTTCATCAAGTGAACAGGTACAGAAGTTGGCCTCAGAAAGTTCCTGGATGAATTATAGGAAGAACTCTCCAGTGGATAAATAATGAAGAGAGTCGAGATGATAAGCAAGGGCCTGTTTAACCCAGATTTCCTTTCCATTCTATCTATACAAAAGCACTTAATTCCACATGAACTGAAAGGTGAAGTTTTATGTCTGGAAATGGTCTTACAAGACCAAGGTTCCACCAGCCCATGGGACAATGTGACATGTGACTAAACTCAATTTGGAAAAAGTCTTTATCATCCATCACCTGGTCACCTTTAAATATCTGTTTTTCCCTTTACTTCCTTTTTTAGCTTGATAGTTCATTCTTTGTGTAAACTGGTGAGACTGTTGGCTTTGTCTAGCTCTGCTTTCCCTTTGGTCGGAGAGTTCTTCAAGGACACTGGTATCTGGGAATGTAAGAGGACATTGATGGAAGTTTTGATAGGAGGCTAAAGAAGGTGTGTCAGCTAAGCTCACAGGCCCCTCTTTAACACCCACCTCAGCCTTGAAACCAACCTGCTCTATGAATCCTATATCCTCCCCAGACTGTCATCCAGGTGCCCAGTGCTGGCTGTCTAAGCACCAGTTAGTGAATTTGCCTGCTGGTACCCATCAAAAAAGCTCCGTAATGCTCCTTCATTAGCCCCAAGGCCACACAGCAAAGGCACAACTCTCCAACCAGCACTCAGGGCTGCCTAGAGACTTAATACCTTCCTTCCAAAGGAATCACTGCTCAGATTTGTGCTGTCCTGATTCTGCATGTTGGCTGAGGGCATTCCTTCCTGCAGTGGACCCTCAGTGTCTAGCCACATCCTGGCTCTCCTGGAAGTTCCTACTTCAGGAACCACCCCACCCTCCACCACCAAAGGCGGCTTTTCTGGCCATCCATCTGAAAGGCCACACCCCCACCCTGCATCCAGCACTTCCACTTTGCACAGAGCAGCCACAGAATTATTGTCCGTAACACTTTTGAGAGTGAAAGGAACCTTTTAGTCATTAAGTTAAAGATATCAGGCACAGCCCAGGACCATTCAGGGAACCATTCTCCCTTGCCTACTTCCTCCTCAGCTTTTACTCTTAAGTCCTCAGAAGCCTTAAAGCTAGGTGAGACACTCCATTGTATCTGTTCTAACTCCAGTCCAGGGCCGCCTCTAGAGGAGGAATTATTGGAAGAGGGTTGGGCAAGGGATGGGTGCACAGCTGACTTGCTGGTTGGCTGGGTGAGGCTCCCAAAATGCTCTACCTTTTTCTCAGGGTACCTAAGTAAGATCCACACTAATTAATAAAAAGCTTCAGTTAAAAAAAAAAAGTAAAACAAAGCAAAATGAGTTTAAAAAAGAAAAAAAAGAAAGTTATGCCTCTGTCTGAATTCTCCAAGTTGGTCTGGGTTCTTCTATCCAGCAACTCTAGTTAAAAGTCTTTCTCAGCCTCCCTCCATGGCCCCAGCTGGAGGGCAGACACACCCTGGCCTTCATTTCCATTTGGTTTACTGTGTATTACTCCGGGAGGCTCACAGTTTGCTTCCAGCAGAAAGTCTTCCAAGAAAAGAAAGATTCACCATCCAAGAGACAGCCTACTTGTTTGGACTAAACACTAATCGCCCTGCTCCTAATGGTACAGTCCAGGCCCCCAAACTCAGGGCCTCTGTTCCCTTCTAGGATTATCTTGTCTCTAGGAACATTTCTTAAAATGCCAGTAACTTTCTCAATGTCAGAAATGCTAATCATTTTTTTGTTATTTTTCTGAAGCGTATTTTTGTCTTTTCTTTCCCAATTCTCCCTCCCTCCCCTATTTCAGAAACGAGAAGGAATCCTCCAGTCCCGGCAAATCCAAGAGGAAATAACTGGTAACACAGAGTATGTCAACACCATTGTTGCCAACGAGTCTGTAATGGAACACAGATGTTTCTCCGAAATTCACCCATTTGCTGATATTTAGCTTTCATTTATTGGGATTGCAGGAGGGATTAGACTACAGCCAATGATTATAGTTTAGCCTTTTCCATGCATTCAAAACATGCCTCTCAATGCTCAAGGTACAAACTTGGGTGGGGAAGTGGGGAAGGGGTATTAGCGGTGATTGAAAAATTCTAATTTTGTGGCACTCCAGGAAAAAAAAAAAAAAGTCTGTGCCCAAAAAAGCCAACCAGCATGGAATCGTAGTGCCATAAACACAGGGTTGAATTTAAATTGTTAACCTTCACTGCTTTTTTTCCTTTTTTTCTGAATCTAATTTATTTGGTCATGTGCCATGACCCAAAAATGTCCCCCACCACTTTTGAGTTGAGTTGTCTTTCAGGGGTTTGGTTTTGTTACTTACATTTGCTTTTAAAAATCAGAAAATCAGGACATGGGAAAGACTTGCCGTGAGGAACTGGAGCTTTGATCTTAAGCAGAAAGCGCAGGTTGGTGGAAGGCTTTGGGATCATCAGGCTGGCCTTGATCCTGATCCCACATGAAGCTAAGCAAAGTTATTTCTGGCCTCCCCTGTGCCCTGACTTTTCTGTCTGTCCCCCTTGAATAAGAGCAGTACACTGGAAAGAACAGGTACCTGTAAGTCTTGAGTATCTGAACCCCTCTAACCTCAGTCTCCTCATCTGAGTGATGAGCTTTTTGCTAGCCTAGAGGCATAATGGCCCTCCTTTCTGTCCTTCCTGGTCCTGGCTAACCCTCCCCTTGCAGGTCCTGTTCCTTCTCTAGGAAGCTCCGTTACATTCTCCAGCATGGCCACAGGAGTCCTGGGCTCTGCTTGTCTGGACTACATGGTGCATAAGGGCACCTGAAGCAGTGGTTATACACATAAGCCCTCAGAGCCCAGGGGTGATGGACACTCTAGCCTTGGTCTATCCTACAGAAAGTCCATGTCCATTAATCTTCCCAAGATACTAAGTATAGGTGATCCTTAGTGGGTGATAGGTATATGTCTAGATAAACCAATATCATAAGAATCATGAGAACCAAAAACATTGAGAATAAAATAGGAATTAGGTAACTTCCCTCTAGATATTAAATGCTCATGACACCCACTGAAGTGCCTTGCCATTCCTGGACTCATTTTTGAGATAGAGAGATCTGGAGGCCAGAGAGGTTCCTCAGCTTGCTGGAAGTCACACAGGGGAAATAAGTCTCATTAGTGATTTGTCTCTACTACTTAGACTTTGCTGTTTTTCAGCTGCCCGTGTGAGTCTAGCTCCTCCCCTTCTCTAAAAAAAACATCCTGGGTCAGTGGCAGGTGCAGCTATATATCACAGGATGGGCATGGAAGAGACAGCTGACCTTCCAGGTAGTTGTACACAACCACCAGGGCAGAAAACCTCTACACTGAAGGAGGGCATGCTGCTCTCTGTCCCGAGAAGCATGATGAGCCAGTTAGAATCTTTAGCCCCCTAACATCAGTATTCTTTCGTAACTACAAGCCATAGAATGACCAGAACAAACCCTGCACGAATCACGTGAGGCTAGAGTTTGCATTCACACGGGTAATCTATGTAGCAACAGAGAAAAGAGGTAGTAACAACGTGAAGTCTCATCCAAGGCCAGGCTGGTGGCAAGGAGGGAGGGGCTGACTCCTCTCACAGGACTAGACTCCTGAGAGTTGGAGGGGAAAGTCACACTGCTGTCTTTCTTTCCTGCAGGGCTCTGTCGGGAAGGCATGGTGAGTTATTTGAGGCTGCAGCAGCTGCCTAGACGTGTGTCTGCTTCAGCCTGGGGATCCAGCTGGCTGGGTGGCAAGGACAGCTGACACGATCCCTCATTTGCTGGTCTGCACAAGCCTGGTCCTGCAGGACAGGCTTGCCCTGTGGGTATGGGAGAAGCACAGGAGGAGGCGTATGAATGCTCTCGGAGACCGGGCTCTGCCCCTCACCTTCTTTCTTCCCTTATCCCTTTGGGCTTACTTATGGAGTCCATGAAGGTCAGAGATCCCCTTCCAGCAGTTTCAGCTTTGGTGGAGAAGGTCACAAACACTCCAGCCCCAGGTTGTAGCAAGAAGAATCTACATGGGCATATGATGTGGCTATTCTTCTGTTATCTTGGTATTTACTGAGTATTCTTATAAAATAGCCCACTATGCTGAAAACAAGGGACCTCAGTACAGCACAGAGTTTATAGAGCACACACCCTCGCCTTCCATCTACATGACAAACCAGTGCAAAGTCATCTTTCATGTGGCATTTTATAGAAAGGGAAACCGAGGCACAAGCACTTACAAAATGTAGATCCCTCTGGAGGAGGCACTCACCTTCTCTCAAGCATGCAGGGTCTCCATCTCTGTGTTTGTCTTGGCTATCTTGAGTTTGAAAATAAGGAGCCGACATACTCTGATATTTGGATAGCATTCTCCTTCCCAAGAGTTTCAGAACACTAGAACCATGAGTGCACCCTGATACTGTGGCATAGGACTGAGCCCAGGACAGTTGCCTAGCAAAGTCCTCATACACAGCAGATCAGGGTGAACACACAGAACACACAGAAAAAGGCCCAGAGGGTAGGAAGCAGCCTCAACTCAGCGAGATCCCAGACTGCAGAATACCCACCACTGCCTGCATCCCAGACCATTTCCAGTGGGAGCCGGCGGTGGGACTTCCCACCAGGACCGCAATCTGTACTCCACATTCCTTCCTTCTCTTTTAGAACGTGATGCCTTCGACACCTTGTTTGACCACGCACCAGACAAACTCAATGTGGTGAAAAAGGTGGGTGTGAGGCCTCCGAGGGAGTGAGTGGGGGTGCTGTAGGGAAACCTGTGCTCCGGTTCAGTGTCATGACCTCACCTCTGCACACACAGGGCTCTTTTTGATGCCCATCTGTCTGTCTCTTCTGTAGGGCCTCACCCAGGTTTCGTACTTTGGGGTACCAGTCCCATCTTCCCTTTCAAATGACTGACAGCCCTCCCTGTTCATCACACAGATCTTCCCGTGGGGACAGTGGGGAGTTGTGTCATTAGCTCCACCAAAGAAGGAACTCGGGAATCATTTTATCCCCGAGCCATCTTGCTAGCTCCTTTCCCACCCTGCAAACTCCAGCCTCAGATGCCCTACCTGTCAGCCTGTTTCTCAGTCCTCTGTCACGTGCGCTGCTAAGAACCTGTGCCTTTCCCTGTGGCTCCAGGGCCTTTCCACGGGCTGCCCACTCTCAGGACGGAGTCCCAGGGGGGAATCCTGAGTGTGGCACAGACAGGAGTCTCCACTTCAATGTCCCTGTGTCTTTTTTTGTAGACCCTCATCACCTTTGTGAACAAGCACCTGAATAAACTGAATCTGGAGGTCACAGAACTGGAAACCCAGGTGGGTGACAGCTGGAGAAAGGGTGGGAAGCAGGTGGTGGACAGGCAGTGGTCCACGTGCCCCACCCACTAGGCTAGGCTTTCCCACAAACCTGCAGCTTTCCAGGCTGAGAGGCTGAGGGGTAAAGCATGATGTCTGTTCCACTCAGCGGTCCTCAGGCCCTACTCAAGGTTGACCGCTTTGAGGAGGGCTGAGCCCATGAGTTCCAGCTAGTTAACGTGCAAAGTTCATTCAGCACCTGCTCTAGGCCCGTGCTGCACTCCACCTGTGGTCTTCCTAGAGCAAGACCAAGAAGTCTGGACTCTTGTAAACAAACTATTTTTTGCTCCACAAACACAGTGGTCCAGCCTTTGAAAGGTTCTAGAATATCAATCATACATACAATCATGGATTTGTTCTCAGGTCACCTCCATACCAGTCTACAGACCCTCTCCAAAATGCTTTCTCCCCAGGCCCCTGCTGGTGGACAAGTGGACAATGACCTACCCTGATTTCCTTGCACTTAGTCCACAAGCCTCTTTTCCCCTGAACTCTTTTTCCCTGGCTCTACTGCCCAGCAAACCTAGGAAGTCAGGTTTGGATTTGCTTTCTTGTTTTCCCAGATAGGAATAAAAGTAGTCATTTGTATTGACTGTCAAGTCAAGCAGGTCACAAATACTTCACTGGTTTAGTCTTCTCTATAATTCTATGGGGAAGAGAAACAATGCTGTTAACATCCCCATTTTACAGATGAGAAAAATGAGGGATAGAGAAGGTCGGAGTACCATAGCTAGTAAGTAGTATGACTGGAATTAGAAACCAGAGCCCACCTTTTTACAGCTGCCCTGGGCTGCCTATCTAGCCATGAGCAAGTAATATTTGAGAAAGGAGAATGGTAGTCCCATATGATGCCACAGTTCTTTCTCTGTGCAAAAAGCAAAAGTCAGCAGGATGCTGGTGGCTCACACCTATAATCCTAGCTACTTGGGAAGCTGAAATCGAAGGATTGCAGGCAGGAAAGTCCATGAGACTCTTTTCTCCAATTAACCACAAAAAGTTGGAAGTAGAGGTATGGCTCAAGTGGTAGTCTACAAGCCTTGAGCAAAAATCTCAGGGACAGCGCCCTAGGCCCTGAATCAAGCCCCCAGAACTCACACACACACAGCAAAAGTCACGGGTGTGGTGCTGCCCACCTGCAGTCTCCCCACTCAGGAGGTTGAAGCAGGAGTTTGAGGTCATCCTTGGCTATACAGTGAAACTGTCTCAAAAAAAAAAAAAAAAAGGCAGAAATCAGGGGATTGCAGTTAAAGATCAGCTGGGAATTAAAATTCAGGAGATTCCATCTAGCCGATGGCTGGACATAACACAGTCCTGTCATCTTGGCCACACAGGGAAACAAAAGTAGAAAACCATAGCCCAACTGACCTGAAAACCCTACCTTGAAAATAGTCAACAATAACAACAATTTTAAAAATAAAAATCAGCTAGTGGTGTAAGCGCAAGTAGTAGAATGCCAGCCTAGTAAACACAAGGCCTTGAGTTCACTCCTCAAAAAGTATAACAAATGAAGGCCAAGTACCTCTGGAAGCCTCCTCTTTTGCCTTGGATTTCACCTTGCTCTCCCCAGCCCCGCTCTGACTGTGGCTCTTACCTCTGATGCTTCTGTAGGTGACTGTTCTGTCTCATACAGAGCAGCCACCACAGTACTTCCACTTCAGTCTCTCCGTGAGCCCCTCAATGGCCATGAGCCACACTTGTCCAACTCTGGTCCCCATGCCCACATTAGAAATTGGGGTACACAGCCAATGTTAAGCAATGCTAGATCAGTTGGCAGCAGGCCTTGGACTTATGAACCAGATACTGAGAAGACTTGATAGCAGAGCTCCCTGTCTTTGACCACTGACGCTCAGCCCTGTCAGCAGTCTACCTGGGAGGTGGCTATTGGGTGGGAAGACATGGCAGATGAACCATCACCAACGGGGCTTGGCTCAGGACCAACAAACCATCATTTGCCTCTGGCTCTCGCTCTCTAGTTTGCAGATGGGGTGTACCTGGTGCTGCTCATGGGGCTCCTAGAGGGCTACTTTGTACCCCTGCACAGCTTCTTCCTGACTCCAGATAGTTTTGAACAGAAGGTAAGTGAAAGGGGAATTGGGGGAAGCCCAGAACCCTCATCATGTGCACTAGGGTGCAGGCTACCAGGGTAACCTCTGCCGGGTCAGCAGTGTTTGGAGGCAGGACTGACTGAAGCAGCTAAGCTGGGAAGGAGTGACTGACATACTCCTAGGCATCCAGAAAGCCCTTGTATTCCCCAGCTGCCTAGCCTCCCCTCCTAGCTATGTGTTTCTATTGGTGCATGGCCAGTCTCATCTTCACAAGTAATAGGGAAGGTGGCTGCAGGGCTAGGTAGCCCTGTGGCACATGGCCAACCTGGTTCTGACAGCTTCCCCTATGTTACCACGTCCTGCTCACTAGACAGAGGTATTTGGTTCTGAGTAGAGACCCTTCTCTGCCTCCTGATGTCTTGCCATCTGATCTTTTCAGATACATGCACAGATATACCCAGTTTTTAATGCAGGGACATGACAGGATGAGAAAAGGGCTGCTCTAGGAGCATTCTGGGATCAGCAAGCCCACCCTCTACATGGCCTTCCCACTTTCATTCATGCTTGTCCTCAGATGAGCTCAGCATCCGCCTTCTGGCTATAGTGCTGGGCTCTTGCACTGCCCAGGAACAGATCCCGAGGTCCCCACAGTCTGAGATTGAGCATAATACGTACTCTGCATCTCTCCTGCCAGGTCTTAAATGTCTCCTTTGCCTTTGAGCTCATGCAAGATGGAGGACTGGAAAAGCCAAAACCACGGCCTGAAGGTATTGTGTCCTTCCCTGGGTGTATAATGCTATGGTGAACGCTTCATTTGAGAATTTGATTTGCAAAAACACTAATCCCTCGGTATCCATGGAAGACTGGCTACAGAATGTTTAATTTCCCTACATAAAATAGCCATAGTACAGTAGACTTTTGTATTCATGAGTACACAGTTCCAAGAGATGTCATCGAGTAAAAACATGGCTGCTCAGGAGGCTTAGAACTCGACAGTGTACTGTGGATATTTGATTTGTTTTTCCTCTAATGCCACCCAACTGCTGCTAGGTGTGCCACCTTTCAACAAATCTAAAATTTTCACCTTATCACTTAAATTAAGCACAGTCACATTTGCCTTGCTTTGGTGGGGTTGCTATTTGCTTTGGGGTAAGGCAAAGCTTCACAAAATGAAAGGCAGGAAAACAGATCACACACAACATAAACCCCACTGAAGATAATATGGGACTGACTGGGAGCTTCTCCACATCTCCTGAGCAGCATAATGAGTACACAGGAATTACGTGGGTTTTGTTTCAAATTTTATTTATTTGACCATGTTTGGTCAAAAATATATGACTAAATCCTCAACTAAGGCGGGTTTACTGCACTTGACATGGCCTACTACACCATTGATGCCGTATGACTCGTTATATGTATACATATACATATATGTTATGTCCATACATGCTCTGTGCTTTTGCAGTTCTTTGGGGGTTTTGTTTTGGTCGGTCATAGAGCTTGAACTCAGGGCATGGGCGCTGTCCCTAAGCTTCTTTTTGTTCAAGGCTAGCACTCTACCACTTTGAGCCACAGCTCTACTTCTGGTTTTCTGGTGGTTAATTGGAGATAAGAGTCTCATCAACTTTCTTACCCAGGCTGGCTTCAAACTGCGATCCTCAGATCTCAGCCTCCTGAATAGCTAGGATTAGAGGCATGAGCCACCAGTGCCTGGTTTTGAATACCTTTATTATCTGTAAGTAGTTGTACAAAGTGGTTTCAATGCAGTGTGTCAGTTTATGAGTACAGTGCATCTTGATTTGTTTCGGCCCTTCTGTCCTGAATATTTTTGAGCTGCATTGACTTGGAATCCATGAATGCAGAATCAGTGGGCATGGAGGGAGGGCTGACTGGATAAAACTAGGAAAATGCAAATGCTCAGGCCACCCTCCTGTGCCCACACTTGGCCGTCTCATACGTGTGTGAGTAGGAGGCATGTTTCTCTCAGTCACCTTCTTAGTATAGACATTTATTTTCTGCCTTGCACTGAGGCAACATTCCATTGTACCAGCATTGGCAAGTCCATGTTGTATTGTAGATAATATCTGTCACACTGGAACTCAGAAGGCTGGTCAGGGGTCCTCATGCTGGTGCTTTGTGGGTCATTTAGAGGGAGGGGCTGCCTCTGCTCTCAGTACGCAGTAGGTCAGGCACCGGTGCAGCCAATCCGAGTCCCTGCAGATATTGATGCACCAAGAGGGTAAGACTGTGCCTGCCCTCAAGTCTCCCACTGCCAACTAGGGAAGAGGAGAGACACACCAGTCACCCAGATAGAAGGATGGTTGTAGTCACAGCTAGGAGATGGCATGCTAAGAGACCGTGGGGATAGAGGAGGTGCCATTCTTCTGTCTGGGTACCCTGGGGAACAGGCTAGTGAAGATGGTAAAGGGTAGGATAAATCGAAAGGATCAAGAAGGCCTGGTGTGGATATTAGTATGTGTTAGTGAGCCAAAGTTCCACCTGGGGAATGGATTCCTGGCCTCGTCATTCACAGCAGACCTCAATAACCATCAGCTTTAGTTAGGCTAAGGTGAACCCTGTATTCTTTCATTTCCACCAAGGCCTCAATCACCTCTAATTGAGGACCTCTAGCATGGCTGTCGTCCCCCTGGGGCTTTCTTCCTGGAAAGGCCACTCTTGCCATCTTGATACCATTCACAGTGAACTCCTAGTGTCTCTTGGGCAGACCATGCATGCTTATTTCTGGGTAGGAGACACAGCAGAGTTTGGGGCCTCCTTCCTGCTGTGGCATTCATGAACTTCTTCATGCGAAACCTGCCCGCAGATCCAGATGTGTCTTCCGATCATTTGGATGCTCAGGCATCAGTTTCCCTTGGGGCAGATGATTTTCCTAGTGTCATCTATAAGAACATTTCAGTGTACAGATGACATTTCATGAGCAATTATTGAACTGCTTAATATGAAACTTCCCGAGCAGTGTGAGTGGAAAATCACATCTGTTTTGTTTGTTGTTGCACTGGGCATTGTGCCCGGGCTGAAAATTTCCAGTGCGTAAAGGAGAACTGAAATGGTGCTTTGTGAAACTACTTAGTGAGAAGCGCGTCCCAGCCTTCCCTCCGGGTCCTGTGCAATCTCGTAGTAAATGCCACAGGCTTTATGGGTGATTCTTTGAGGATGTCTCCAAGTCAGATTGGCTGTGGTGGAAGCATTTTTCATAGCAAAATGTTTTTAAGGTCAAGAAACTTCATTCTGTGCTAAGCAGCTTGACCTTGGAGATCTCTTAGACCTTGAAATCCCTTAAGAATTTGGATTCTGAGAGTCAGATGATCCCAGGTGCATGATCTTTCACTGCTCTGACTGCTATAAGCCAAGAATGAATATCACGTTCACGACTAGTACAACAGTTGAATGCAAGGCTGTTGTTTTGTGTTTATTTTTTTGTGCTGATACTAGGGCTTGAACTCAGGGCCTCACATTCTTGCTTGGCTTTTTCGCCCAAGGCCGGCACTCTTTAACATTTGAGCCACATCTCTTCTTCTGGCTTTTTGTTGCTTAATTGAAACTAGGAGTCTCTTGGATTTGTCTGGCCAGACTGGCTCCAAATATCAGTCCTTGGATCTTCTGAGTAACTAGGATTGCAGGCGTGAGGCACTGTGCCCAGCTTGAGCTGTTGGCTTTTCATTTGGGGCTAACCATCTTCACATGCCTCCCTCATTCTCATTCTCACAATTGAAGTAAATTGACCATCAAATATTGTTAGGACCTGTGCTATGAGAGCTGGCAGGGACTCAGAAGAAATCTAGTCCATGTAGGATTGAAGTATGTAGGGCACTTAGTAAACTGTTAAATAACTGCAGTATAAGGCAGTGGGTTGGGACCAGACTGTGGTGAACAAAACTGGAGAACCAGGCTAGGACAGCAGCTCAGGTCCAGAGATCAGGTCACCTGGAAAAGGACTTAGACCATGGCTGTACACTATGCAGAAATTGTGTACAGAAGCCAACAAGGACAAAAGCTTTGAAGTCTAACATTACAGGTGTTAGCAAAGGTATAGAACAGCAGAAGCTGCTGCTGAGAGGTAAATTGGTACAGCTTCTTTGGAAAATGGTCCTTATCTAATATAGCATGTAGTAAGCAAAAAGATCCCCCCCCCAACACACACATACACACACACACACAAAATAAAAACAACAATCCACTCATTCTTGGGATCTATTTGTATTCCCTTACATGGCAAGAAACTGGTGATCTTAAGTTTATGATCTTGAGATGAGAGATTATCTAAGCAGCCCCTATATAATCACAAGAGTCCTTATAAAGGGTAGAGGAAGTGTCAGCCATGTAGCCTGAGAAAGGCTCACTCAGCTCTTACTGGCTGTGAAGACAGGAGCAGGCTACAAGCCAAAGAATGCAGAGGCAGCCCTGAGAAGCCAGAAAGTCACGTTCGAAGAATTCTTCATTAGAGCCGCAAAAGGAATACAACTAAGCTGTTACCTTGATTTTTTTCCCCCCCAGAGACTCCTTTTAGGCTTTGGACCTCTAGAACTGAGATATTAATCTGTGTTGCATCGGGTCCCTGTGTCTCACGCCTGTAATCCTAGCTACTCAGGAGGCTGAGATCTGAGGATTGGGGTTTGAAAACAGCCCAGGCAAGAAAGGCTAAATCGAAAATGGAGCTGTGGCTCAAAGCAGTAGAGTGCTAGCCTCAAGCAAAAAGAGTTCAGGGACAGTGCCCAGGCCCTGAGTTCAAACTCTATGACCAACAAAATTTGTGTTTCTCTGGACCAACCACCAAATTTGTGATCCTTTTTTTTTTTTTTCTTTTTTTTGTCAGTTGTGGGGCTTAAACTCTGGGTCTGGATGCAGTCCCTGAGGTCTTTAGCTCAAGGCTAGCGCTCCACCTTTTAAGCCACAGCACCACTTCTGGTTTTCTGGTGCTTTATTGGAGATAAGAGTTTCAGGGACTTTCCTGCCCCAGCTGGCTTTGAACTGTGATCCTCAGATCTCAGCCTCCTGAGTAGCTAGGATTACAGGAGTGAGCCACTGGTGCCTGGCCTGTGATCATTTCTTATAGCAGCAATGGGGAGCTGTGCACCCCATGAACCCACAATTGCATTCATAGGCACATGTGTTCATATTCCAGGAGAAAATTCCAAGAATATCTTCAATAGAACCCCCCCTTGCATATTCCCATTGGTGGGATTATAACTTGGTATACCCATGGAACACAGCATGGAGGTGCCTCAGAATATTCAAAATAGAACTACTGTGAAATCCTGCAATCCTACTGCTGGGTATAAGCCAAAAGAAATGAAATCAGTCTGTCAAAGAGATACCTGCATACTCCTCCCCACCCCATTTCCCCGCATGTTCACTATTTTCAACAGCCAAGAAATGTAACTACATAAGTGACCATCAGTGGAAGAATAAAGAAAATGTGATACATATACACTATGGAATACTATTCAGCCATAAAAAAGATTAAACACTTATCTATGGCAACATGGGTAGATTTAGATGACATCATGTTAAGTGAAGCCAGATACAAAGAGTACATGATCTTGCTAATATGTTAAGCCTCCAAAAGTTCATCTCATAACCAGCATTCTGGTCTTGATTTATATGAGAAACTAATGAGACCAGAGTGGAGGAGGAGGTGGGGAGAGGCCAGCCATTGGATACAAATTATAGTCAGACAGGAGGAATAAGTTCTTTTGTTCTATTGCACAGCAAATGTAGTTACCACAAGCATGTGTATTTCAAAATAACCCAGAGATTTCCAATTTCTCACCACAAAGAAATTATCAATGTTTCAGGTGATGGCTATGTTGAGTACCCTAATTTGAACATTGTGCAACATATCCATGAATGAAAAAGCCATCCTGTATTTCATAGATGTGTATGATTCTTGTGTCCATGTCTTTTAGCAAGAAAAAAATGCCCATAATACCCTAATTATAAATGGTTCTCAAACACATTGAGAATCACTGATTCCAGTGAGCAGTGACTCCTTTCCTTGTCCAGAGGCTGTATCCTGAGTGCCTGTGTCTGATGTTTCTCCTTACTCCTAGCCTGCCAGACAGCCTCTGCTGGTGGGCTCTGCCCTGGAGTTTCCCAGTGCCATCTACTCCCAAACAAGGGCCCTGGGCCAGTGCATACAGGCAATCAGCAGTACTGTGATTAGCATCGCTAATCACACAATTTATTAGGCCAAGGCTTGAAGCAAGCTCTGTTTATGTAGTGTGGAGTCATAGTGCATTCCTAGGAACCCACAGCCCTCTCTAGTGGTCTGCCAGTCTGTCCGTAGCTACCTGGGTGGTCAGCCACTTTTCTTTGTTTTTTGTTTTGTTTGTGCTAGTCCTAGGGCTTGAACTCAAGGCCTAGGCACTGTCTCTGAGATTTTTTTTTTTTTCTCAAGGCTAACACTCTTATGACTTGAGCCACAGGTCCACTTCCAGCTTTTTTGATAGTTTATTAGAGCAAAGAGTCTAATGGACTTTCCTGCCTGGGCTGGCTTTGAACTTCAATCCTCAGATCTCAGCCTCCTAAGTGGTTAGGCATGAGCCACCAGCACCCAGCTAGTTGGCTTTCTTGATAAGAACAAATGGTGCACAGTATCTCTTGACCACAATGGTGGTGATGATGAAGAACAACTCAGACTCCCTAAGAAGGCCTAATATTCATGAATGGTGACGCCTAGAGTTGTACTGATACATGTACTGATAGCTGCTCTCTTATTAGCCAAGATGAGAAAACAGGAAGAAAACTACTATTTAAGGGACCATTCATATGTTCCCAGTGTTTTTCATGATGATATTACTGCTCACTAAGCATAGTAGGGCATGCTGGTAATCCCAGCACTCTACTAAGGCAGGAAGAACTTGAGTTCAAGGCTAGCCTGGACAACATAGCAAGACTCTGTCCAAAGAAATGTTATCCAATTTTACCAGTGAGAAAACTGGTTCAGAGAAGCTAATTGACTACCAATATTACACAACTATAGTGAAGATGGGCTTTGAAACTTAATGGGCATTAAAATTAGATAAAGTGGTTATTCATGTATCTCTTGGTACTTTGGGAGGTCTGTGCATGGTAAGCGTTACAGCAATTGAGCTCTCTGCTGAAGGCACAGAGGCCCAAGGCAGATGCAGACACTAATCAAATCATAGAAACGCAGGTTACTTAGAACTGCAGCCAGTGCTACAAAGGTAGCACTTGGGGGCTCTGAGAACACACTTCCCTCCTCCCCCTCCCCACCTCCCGCCCCCAGACATACACAGACCCAGACCCAAGTCTGAAGAAAAACCAGGGCCACCTCTGGGGAAAAAGCCATGTAGTCATTGCAACAGTAGAGCAGGGCCTTGACAGCCACCGGGAGGCAGTGACAGAAAGCAGTGTGGCCCTGATGTATAGGGGACAGGTGTGGCATGAAATGAAACTGGAGAGTAGGCTGGGCCATGCAAAGCCATGACGGAGAATTTGGGGGAGGGGGGGCGGGGGCAGGGGGGAAGCTACCTTAAGTGAGGTGGCTGTGAGGTACATAGCTCCAAGGGGCTCCAGTTTACATTACAGTCTATGGTAATAGATTTGTGTAGTTCACAGCCAAACCTAGATGTCTAATGGTCTGTTTACAGCAAGTAGAATGAATTGGCAAGGGCAAGAGGAGGCCAGTTAGGAGCCTGCTGCTGGTTCCCCAGAACCACGCTGCCTTCCCTTCCATGCTCACTCCCTTGGTGGCCTCTCCATTCCCCCATTTGCCTTCCTAGTAATTCCTCCTTAGAGTAGAGTAGCCCCCTTGTGTCAGACTTAACTTGAAACCTAAGAAACACTCAGCTGATGTCAAGGGGAGGACAAGAACCAGCCAGAAAGCATGGGACTACAGCTGGTAGAAGGCAATTAAGAATAGGATTCAGCTCAGCACAGTAGGGCAAAGCCCTCAGCCTGGGCCCTCAGAAAAGGCTCAGAAGTATGTACAAACCAACATGGGAACACAACGGGAAGCTGTGCCAGCCAGGCCTCTAGGGAGGTCCCTGGGAGCTGGTACCAACCAGGATGAACCAGGCAGAGAACAGATGAGGGGGTCATGGAGGTAGAGCCTAAGAAGGCTCCCAGCCCAAGGCCCTCAGCTTATAACACCACCAGTGTTTGTCTCGCAGCACAGAGCCTGGGCCTTAGTGCCTCTGGCTGTGGCAGCCACAACCACAAGAGAAGCAAGGCTTGGGAACTACCTTGTAGTCTGCAAAGGAGTCCAGGCCTTCAAGCTCTGGTCCTATGGACCAGAGCCTGGCCTGCTTTCCCCATGGCTCCATGATCTCTCCCACTTTTGAATCCCAGATGAGCTGTTATCTTGTCTTATATTGTTCATCTCCTGCATGGCTATGCTTCTCATCATCTGTATTGTGCAAACATTACACAGTCAGAAAGATACCTAAGACAAATCACCAGACACCCTCACACCAGCACTACCTAAGTCAAGGACAAGAGTAACGGCAGCTTCCAGGGGCTGCCCCCAACCCGCCCTGTGCCCTTTCTGAACACATCCCTCAGCCCTCCTAACGGTGACCACTGCCCTGACTTTCATAATCATCAGGGGTTTGGCTTTTTTTTTCTTTTGTTCCTGCTTTCCCTTAGTTTTACTACCTAAGCATGCATTCCAAAAAAGTAGACAGAGTTTTTTTTGTTTGTTTGTTTACTCTAGTCTTCAAAGGATGGCTAGAGAAAGGAATAGAGGCATGAAATCAGAGAAAGCCCTTGTGTTGAGAGGAGGGTGGGGGAGCTCGAAGAGCTTAGAGGAGCAGTCAAAGACGACGGTGGACAGACACATAAATGAAGAGAAGGGATGGAAGGAGTATATACAAACATTGTGAGTGGGCATGTCCAACTTCTAGCGTACTCCTGGCATAATCCAAACTCCACAATGTAAAATTCCAAACCTTTAAGGACCCAGCCCCAACCCCATCTTTGTCTCACATGCACGGGCATGTACACACGCATATACACATACACCATACCTCTCCAGTCTTAATCTATTTCTGACTCTCAGAAAGAGCTGGCTTTAGCAAGACACAGTCAACCCTTCCCCTGGACCCTGCCCCCTTCCATCATTTCATATCCTCATTCATATACACCTTCTCCAAGAAGACAAGAAAGAACTGTTACTCAGAGGCTCAGAACTTAAATGAACCCACTTGAAAATCCATCCCAACTCCCAGCTTCCACTCAATGCCTCACACCACCTGCCTGCTCTATCCGTAATGAGAAGCAGACTTCCTGAATCCTCCCTGGCAGGTGCCTCCTATCTGCCTGGTGGGAGGGGGGTGGGAGAGGGGGCAGGGGGGGAATCCTATGTCCTCTGGGAGCATCTCCTTTGCATACAGTTGGCACAGTGATGAAGGGCAGAGGCAGGGGGAGAAAGGCCCCAGAAACAGGTGTGAAGCTTGCGTGTGGTAGGGCCTGCTTTATTTCATTGGGAGGTGAGACCCTGCAAACTCCCACCTCTCCCCTACACACTCTCCCCTTCACCTGCTCTCAATTCTTGCTGCATATCCATGCCACCCTCTGCAGCTGGTGGCCATGAGCCAACCCAGGGCCCTGCTGGGCATGGGGATGAGCAACAGAGGGAAGGGAGACAATAAATAACTCTGGAACAGGTATCCCCTCTCAGGTAGCTGGTGCTTTGCTTTCTCTGCAGATATCGTCAACTGTGACCTGAAGTCCACACTGCGAGTGCTGTATAACCTCTTTACCAAGTACCGGAACGTGGAATGAGAGACAAGGCCTCCCACCACCCAGCAGCCCCCACTGATGGCAGACTGGACCAGCTTCCGGGAACCGCCTCACCTTGCTTGTACCTGTCTCCCACTCTGTGCTCCCCCCACAAGCCCAGTGTCTGCCCAGAGATAGTGGAAATTGAGGTCAGGAAGGAGATGACCAGTAACTCAGTGGGCTGATCAATCACCTTCTAGGCCCTGGAGACTCACCTGACCGTGAAGGGAAAGGTGCCAGTCCAGCTTTCCCTCTGCATGCCTTGGGAATAGTGTAGGTCCAGAGTTCCCAGAAGATGCCCATGGAGACCACAAGCTGCCATTGATGGAAATCAAAGATGCCACCCTCCTAAGTGCCCTCCCGCGCTCCAGCTCTTTAATACTAATTCCAAGGAAGTAAATATTCCCTTCTCCTTTGCACATGAGGAAACTGAGGCTCAAAGGTTAAGTGACCAGCTAGTTGTTGGTATTTTTCTTCTCTACTCCCTGTTTTGTTTTTAGACAGAATGTCGCTCTAGCCCAGGTTAGCCTCAAAACTTCATAACTTCATGCCTCAATCTCCCAGGTGCTAGGATTACAGACATGAACCGCCAACACCCAGCTTGTTTTTCTTCTTTGAACAACCTATTTGTTAATAATAACTTGTCAATTACATCCCATTCTTAGCGCGCGCACACACACACACACACACACACAAATATCACCTGTGCACACCCTCATCCTCAAAGAAGACAGGAAGCACTGATCTCGGGGCAGGGGCAGGCTAGGTCAGGGCTTGGTGATTCATGCTGAAATTGGCTAGTTGAATTTATCCCAATTAATAGTGTGTGTGTGGCAGGAGTCATGTCTCTCAAACCCTTTGTGCAAATGAAAATTACTCTTAATTCCTTCAGATTTATAATAACCCCATACTCTGGTTTGAGGGTGACATTTGGGAAGGATTCTGTTTAGAATTAATGGAGTAGCACATTTTGCAGCCTTTTTGCTTGATTGCATGTAATGGAAATGCCCTATATTTTCCTGCAAAATAAGTACTCAATTCATTATCGTTAGGCAAATGTACAATATACTCAGGCACTGCAGAGAGCTGGGCATGGGCCCCTGTGAGTCTCGCTTGGGAAGTAGGGCTCTTCAACAGAGACCCTTGAACTTTAAAGAAAGGAACTCCTTTTTGCTTTCTAATTGATCATTTAGACCATTCTGGTGAAGTCTGCCCACATGCAATTACCAGCTAATTCAGGCGAGGAAAAATGTAAGTCATTTAGACCAAAGCTGAACAGCTTCCTTGCGTGGGTGACTCAAGGGCTTGTGGTTACTTGTATCTTCTTTCTGTGAACCCCACTTAGAGTTCTATTTGTGCATGGCTGTCAGGTCCTATAGGAAAAGAAGGGGTATTGGGTTGGGGGCGGGGACACAAAAGAGCTGGGGGAACAAGACATGGGGATAATATCTAGGGGATACCCTGAGAGGCAGAGAGGTAAGGTTTATGGTACTTAACACTTATGCCCTTAAAATGCTCAAGGCCTTGGGATAATCACTTGCGCTCATGTTGTATCTTTATTCTACAAGTTTCATACATGTACCAGAGGGACACCAGCCTGTGTAGCTTTCTCCAGGAGGACATGGCTGTGTTGCCACAACTTGGGCCTATTATACTAAGCCCATATCTGCTTTGAGGAATTCATCAGTGTTCTTATACCACCTAGTCCGGCCTCTCACCACTCCTAAGACATTCCTTTAGCCTACTCTTTTCTATGCTGTAACTCAGAATCCAGAACATTTACATACATGCCACCTTTCCTTGGATATTTTATACTAATTATTTCTCAGCATAATGAGCATTTAAGGTATAAAGGGCAGCATATTGTCTTCTGTTTATATATAAGAATACAGTTCTTCTTTACATAATTAATGAAATACCCTATTTTTATTAGGAAACACTAAACTGTACAGTTCCTATTGCTGTCTTCTAGCAAATCAATACACTAATGGTTTTGGTCTCCTAAAGCAGAATGAAATAGGAGGAATGTGTTCATTTAAACCAGCTTTGTGTGAATTTTGTCTCTTTTTTTGTGATTTATCTCTGGTGTCATTTTTCTCTAGTGTTTAAAATGAAAATGAGATACTTGGGGTTTTTTTAAATAACAAGTCTAATAATAAGAAAATTGTGTTTCAGGATTAAGATCTTCACAGTACAGCCCTCTTGTCTCCCCAAGATGTTTCTCATTGGATTCTGTACCTTTTATTGATAAGTGACTGTGAATTTGAAGGTGGAAAGAGGCATCCTAATCATAAATAAACCAAACTTAGCTTTCATGTCTGAAAAAGAAAAAACTGAACTAAGACTCAAGTCTCAGGCTAGGGTTAGCTTGGTGGCAAAGTGCTTGCCTAAATGCTTAAGGCCCTTGGCTCAATCCCCAGTGCTACCAAAAAAAGAAGAGAATCAAGTCTCTGTAAGATCACCAAGTAGTTTTTTTCCACTTTTCTAAATTTAAATCCATTATTATGTCTAATAGTGAATATATAAATAGTATAACAAAGCATGAATGGATGTCTAATGAAAGCCCTATCTCTCCCAATCTCTCTCTCTCTGTTCCTTCACCCCACCCCTATCTGCTTGACCATTTAAAGCAGATTCGTTAGACAGAACCTAAATGTACTAAAATCTTTAGGTTTAAAAAAATATTAATAGCCCATTATACATAGTCATACACATTGCTTTTAAAACATTTTAAAATGAGAATCCACTATACATCTCTAGTCTGCTTGAGGTAGAGAAGAAAAGACCTACCCAAAGGGGGAAAAACTTTCTCCATAGTGAGATACAGGGGCAGGGTGGGAAGCTGGGAACATCTGATCAAAGGCATCCATCCTCATATGCCTTAAACTGATTTTTTTGTCTTCTTTGGAACATCATAGTACATTGTTATGGGGATTGAACTCAGAGCTTTGTGCATGCTAGCATGAACTCAAAATGCTGAGCTACACCCCCCCAGCCCAGTTGATGAATGTGATTTAAGATTTCATTTTTACATCTTACTAGCTTAATGCATTGCAATCAGCTACCAAAAAAAGTGCTATAAAGGTTGCTGAGTACCCTACATAAGTACAGAGTCCATATTCCCAAAGTCTGGGACAAGGTTTCTTTATGAGCACTTCATCAATGTTGTCTTGAGTTGGATGCAGTTTTCAAGGGCTGCCATCAGAAGTCTAATTATAAATTACTCTTAGCTTCAGCATTATCAGTCTATTCTGTTGTGGGTTGCTTGGTTAACCTGCAGCATATATCAAAGCTTATTTGCATCAACAGTATTCTGGGGCTATAATTTTCCAATAACTAGACTCTCCAACATGTATACATCGTGGTTCCCATGTGAATCATCTATACCACTGTTAGAGCAAATGTATACATAGCTACTCCCCCAAATTAGTACTAATTTATTTTTCCACTGGAAAATGAGACCACATGGAGTCAAGAGGTCAAACAGCTTTTGCCCTGCCTATTATGGGGTGGGTCCAAAATAAACTGAGACTCATTTCCTTTCATACAGCCTCACCTCGAATGTCTTACCTGTGTAGTACCTAGTCATGCAAAAGAGCTAAATCCTGACACCTTCACCAGTCCTGACATTGCACAGACTTCCTCATCACACTCACTTAGATCTATTGGAAAATCCAACAGAGTTGTCCAGATCCCAAGTGCAAGAGAACTGCTCTGGGACACAGTCTGGGTGGCAGGTTGACTCACTAAGGGACCTACCTACCTCTACACACCAGCTTCCTAAATACTTTCAGATGCAGCCCTTAATGAAAGGCAAGTCAGTAAGAGCTGCTACAAGCACTAACTTCCTGCTTGCTTGCTTGCTTCTCAAGGAAAAAAAGAAAGGTAAGCCAGGCTAGCTGCAAATTCTTATGTCCCTAGCCTTCTTGGTTTGATGGCATATATGGATACATGCTTACAAGAGCATCTCAGCTCTGAGGTGTTCATCATTGGATAGGCCACCCTCAAGCCATGTCTGACTGCTTTACAGGCTTGCCAGGTGAGATGCTTCCAATGAAGCAACATTCAAATTCAATATTAATAAAACTGGAGGGGGGGAGTCACAATTAAGCTTGAAAACACAAGGCTAAGAAAATTAAACCGCTTAGGTTTTTGTTTATAAATCAGAATCCATTTCAAATTCTCTGACCCTAATGAATATTAGGACTCCAAAGGGAAGAAAGAGAATCCCAACTTTGAGCCTGGCCTGTTTGCCCCTTAGAATGAGTGAGTGCTCAGTGGAGCTCACTCATTTATCCAGTGAGCCATATGCCCAGTCTGTATGTGTTGAGTAACATCACCATCTAGAAAAGACACATGAAAAAATCATTCACATTGCAAACTGATAACCACTATGAAGGAGAAATACAGTTGGCCCTTTGTTCACAGGTTTCATAGTGACAGAATCAGCCAGTCTCAAATTAAATATATATGTAGAGTCTAGCTACATAATCCTTGCTATGGAAAGGAGGCTGAGATCCAGACGATTGTGGTTTGAAGCCAGTCTGAGACAGGAAAGGAAAACCTATGACACTTCATTACCAAATAACCAGCAAAAAGCCAGAGTAGTGGGGTGGTTCAAGTGATAGAGCACCAGCAGAACAAGCAAAGATGAGTGAACACAAGGCCCTGAATTCAAACCCTGGTTTTATCTACCTACATTAAACATGTTCAGGTTTTTTTTAAGTTATCATTACTCCCTAAACAGTATAATGTAACAACTGTTCATAAAAACTGACATACCTTACAGTATCATATGTAATCTGGGAATGATTTAAAATACAGGGGAGGCTTACACACATACAGATATAATGCCCTTATATACAAGAGACATACACAATCCATAGATTTTGGTATCTTCACTTGGTCCTGGAACCAATCTCCCACAGAGACAAAGGATCAACTATACAAAAAAGTGAAAGTGTTCTCATTTCGATTTAAAGGCCAAAACAGGTCTCTGGAAAAGTAACATTTTTAAATAACACCTGAAGGCTATGCTCAAGTGGCAGAGTGCTTGCCAAGCATATGCAAGACCCTGAGATCAATCCCAAGTACTACAAGTAAAAAGAAAAAAAAAAAGGTTTCTTGATCAAGACATATTATATTCATAAATTGCTTTGTTAAATAGCAACTCCTTTGTACAAGTACTTAAAGATAATTTTTTAAGTTGAAAAAAATGTCAAAAAGGGTTACACCTGAATCACAGAACTACTTAAGCAAAGAACCTAACCATTCAAGGGCACAGCATGGTTGAGTATCCTAGGGCAGATGAAGACTTGATTCCTACAGGAACTGGCAGAAAGCCAGGCCAGCTACAGTACAAAGAATGTTCGGGAAGAAGAGGAATCAGATTACAATCAGAGGAATACAGATTTTGTTATAAGAAAAACAATATTAATTTTTTTCCCTCTCTGTGGGAAAACTGAGGAAAGCTCTATGAACAACATGGAGGTCTGGCCCTGCCCTTCTCATCTCTGGGTAATGTCTGTCGCTGGAGAGCAAAAGGCAACAAGGAGAGGAGGTGAAGTACCCACACAGCCCCAATCTGCCCTCAACAACAGCTGCTGTGCAGACCATAACCTCCTCTCCTGGTGCTGCAAAAGGGTGGGAGCCCCCAGGCCTCCCCTAACCTCTCTGCATGGCCTCTGAGAAGAGAGAAAGGAACCCACAGAATGGACCTGGCTGTGCATGTGAATAAAGAAGACTCCAGGCCAGATCCTGATCTCTGGGGATCGACGTGCCCTCCCTGCTCTTGCTGTGTTTGATCCCATTGGTAAGGGAGGTGAGGTCACACCAGGAGTGCTGCCATCCAGCCTGTGTGCAGGATGAGACACAGCTATCCCATGGTCCTCTCAGGGAATTAGTTTCAGAATCACCTACAGATAGCAGAATCTCTTTATGTGCAAGTCCTGTATATAAAATGGCATCATATTTACACATAACTGTACACATCTGCTCCCTCTACGTTAAAACCTAATACAACATAAATGCTGTTGGAGTGTACTGTTGGGGAATGATGACTGTCTGCACTTGGTTGGACCCATGGTTGCAGAACCCCTGGATGTGAAGAGCTAAGCTTCTTGGGTGTGGAGTACTAATTATTCTCACTAGTCAACACAATGAGTATAACAATGTTATCATATTATACAAAGCCTACAACAGGAACTCACCGAAGCCTCACTATCGGTGTCCTGTAAAGTATCTTTCCTAGGAAGGAGTTTTGAAATACCAAAATATCTGCTGGGCACTGGTGGCTCAAGCCAGTAATCCTAGCTACTCAGGAAGCTGAGATCTGAGGATCGCAGTTCAAAGCCAGCTGAGGCAGGGAAGTCCTTGAGACTCCAATAAACCACCAGAAAACCGGAAGGGGCTCTGTGGCTCAAGTGGTAGAGCACTAGCCTTGAGCTGAAGAGTTGAGGGGCAGTGCCCAGGCCCAGAGTTCAAGGCCCTTGGAAATCCCCCATGGGAGCTGCTGGTTTGGGAAGCAGTCACTGGTGCTGGCTCCACTATAGTGCTTTCTCCTTGGTAGACCGTGACCACCAGGAGCAGAGCAGTCTGGGTCCTTGCTTCAGCTCCCCTCCCCTCCTCCATGCGCATGGGGGTCTAGCTTTGATGGCTGACATTTGAAAGCACTTAGGAAATTCTGAGAAGCACCCATGATTAAGATAAATGGCATCTTATCAGCAAAACAGACTTTTCATTTCTTTTTATCGATTTTCATGTTTTCACATCTTCGGATGGGATTGGTTGAGCCAGGGCGGCATTCCAAGACACACAAACGTCATTAAAGCAACCACTTTAAAGAGTGTGATGTTTTATTGAGGAGGACAGGACAATAGATAAATGTTTAATCTGTTTCACGTTTGCTCCATATGGGAGCCGGGGCTGGGGCTGCACAACAATCCCGCTATTCTGTGACTTCCTGGAAACCTTGACAATGGCCTTGCCACCCGCCTGCAGAAACATACTGCCTGCCCTTGGCAAATATTTGTCGGCATTTCTGAAGGCCTTCCTTGCTCAGGCTGCAATGGTTACCACGTCTTCCCTTATTTCTTATGATACTGAAGAAGATAAACTCTCACTGAACTGGGCATTTGGGATTAGCAATAAGCAATGAGATGACGACCAGCAATGGCACACTAAACTAGGTTACCGGAAGCCAGGTGCTCTCGTCTCTCTCCATCTCTTCACTAAGCTCTCTGATGAATGGGGTAAATTTGGCAAGAAGGGGCAGGTAGAGCCTGCACTGTATACATCACTGGTTCAGCAAATTCCCATAATATCCTACTCTTCTACAATGGAATTACATGTTGTCCAGACCCAGAAACAAGGCTGCCATTGCCCGGGGGAAGCTAAGGTTTTCATCAGGGGCTCTCATCAGGGATCTGCCAGAGAGCTTTAGTTTGCTTTTTGTTTTGTTTTGTTTTTGTCCGTGGTGAGGCTTGAACTCAGGGCCTCAGCACTGTCCCTGAGCCTCTCTGTGCTCAAGGCTAGTGCTCTACAACTTGAGCCACAGAGCCACTTTTGGTTTTTGTGTGGTTAATTGGAAATAAGAGTCTCACAGGGACTGAACCTCAATCCTCAGATATCAGCCTCCTGAGTAGCTAGGATTATAGGCATGAGCACCAGTGCCCAGCAAGCTTTAGTTTTAACATTCATCCACACACCTTTCATTTACAGATTAAAGGCCTTTCGGACCCAGGTGTTTTGAGAGTGACTAGTCAATAAAATACCACACTTTCTCTCCTGTTCTTTTCATGATAATTCCAATCCCCACAAAAGGGTGCTCACCCATAGCAGCACAAGCCTGCCTAGCATGGATAAAGCAGGACTCCAAATGCTGTGGGATGAGAAGAATTCCAGGGCTCTTCCTGGCTAGCCACCATCAGAATGCCCATGAGCAAGTCATGTGACCACACCAGAGAATCACTATGGTGCTCCTGCTCTACATTCAGCCCTAAGTCTGTGTACAAAACAAGATCAGGAAATGCAAGGCCTCTTCTCAAATGCCCCTGCCATCCTAGTGGCAATGACGAATGGGGCTCATTTGAAGTAATTCAGTGACATGGTGAGATAGATAACATTGAGGGTCCCAGCCGATTCTCTCACAATTACCCCGGCCCCAGCTGGCATGTAATTTGTGGGGACATCTCTCACCAGGATCAGTAACCATGTTTCATACAGATTTGCTGCTACAAAAACCACCCAACTCACTCTAAAGCCAAACAGATTTGTGGTCATTTTTCTAAAGTCTTACTTGTTGCTAAGAAGTCATTGTCTTTACAGCAAAGATTTTAAGTAGCCATGAAGGATTCTATACCTAACTAGTGTAGGCTCAACCACCAGCCATTTTGACTCTGACCTCACACTCAGGCCTCTCTTTCTAAACCCATCGTTACATCTTGCCCACTCGTGTTTCAGCTCTTATTCCCCAACATGGCACTACTTGTAACCCACAGAATGGCACCAGTTGACTACTAGGTCATCCTTCTTTAGCTTCTGAAGATCCTCCCTTGGTCTCATGAATTCTCTTCATCTCACCAACCTTTCTCCTTCCCATGCCAATGCCCTCCTTTCTCAGATCTTCCTCTCTTCTTTCACCATCAAACTGTTGGGTCTTTGTCCGTCCCACAAAAGACGGACGGGTCCGAGGAAAGGTAAGTGCGGCGCTCACCCGTTCCCTAGCCTCCCTCAGCCCAGGAGACAATCAGACACAGCGGGGAGCCAAATCCAGCAGGCAGAAAAACTCGTTTATTAACAGAGAGCAGCCCCTTTTAAAGACAAAAAGGGTGGGTGGTATGGTAAGGGAGGAAGAGGAACCAATCACTGTCAAGGTCACACCCTATCATTCACCTGAGCCTTCACGGGCTGGTTAGGTACTGATCAGAAGATCAATTGGGGTCTGCCCACTCTACTCTCTCCCAGAGCCATCTTGGCTGGCCATGTGCTCTACAGTAAATTAGGCTCTGCCCACTCAACCCCCTCCCAGCACCATCTTTGCTGCCCATGTGCTCCACATCAAACCAACGCTGTTTTAAGGAATATCCCCAAATCTCTTCTCATTGCCTCTGTCTACATCTTCCCGCCTCAATTCCAAGGCCGCCCTGTCTTCCACCTGCCCCATTCCAGGAATGAGGGACAGATGACCTCCACCATCTACACACTCAGGCATCTCTCCTCTAGCTCCCAAGCATCCACTCCAAACACATTTCTAGCATTCTCTCTCATTGTCTCCTTAAGACACTCCCTGCGTTATACAGATCCATCCTGACCCCACTGCCTCCCTTTCTCCTTTCTTCTATGAATCCCTAAAAATCTGTCCTCCGCTTTCTAAAAAGCTGAAATCCAGGATTGGTTCTGGATTTGTGAGGACAGGATTCTGCAAGCAGAGCTAAGCTACTGCAGCAAGCCAAGGTGGGGAGCAAGGGAGGTACTCCCCGGCACCAGCTAAGCTAGATGATCCCCCCTCCTCCAAGAACTTGGCTGCCAGTTTCAGATAAGCTATATTTATCCATTTCTCGCTGGTCCCCTGGCTCCCATTCTCTGCCCTTAAGCAGAGTCTTTTCTTCTCTCCAGCTCCCAAATGTCAGCATTCTCTCCTTACATCTCTGCCTCCCAACACTGCTCACTCTCCTTCCCCAATCTAGTGGCCATTTCTACATTCACAACACCTTCTAAATGTCCTAAGTCCCTTTGGCATAGCCCAAACTGAGTTTTTATCCTTTCCAGCCTTGCTCCTTATGTGGACATCTCTCATCTCTTCTAGAGGTGCCATCTCCTGTCCAGACCCTCAGAGACAATCTGAATTTTCAGCCTCCTACAGCACATCCAATAAACTCCATTGATGGCTTCCTCGTGGGCCACCAGTTTTGCATTGATCCCTCCTCTTCAGATTCCCAAGGCTCTTCGTACTTATGACTCTTCTGAAAAGCCTGGAGATTGCAGTGGCCTCCTAACTAGTTTCTCAGTTGGGTCATCCATCTTGCACATGCTCCCTGCCTAAACTTCTTGAGACATAGCCAAAAGCATTTATACCCTTCTCAAAAGATACCCACAGTGATGCTTCATGAACATATACAGTGTGTACTTCTCCAAGGAATCTCATTTCATCCTTTCAACAATCCTATGAAATAGGCACTAGTATCATCACTATTGTACAGAAGGAAGAAATGAAGATAAAAAGTTTGACTTGATCCAGATCACATGTCCTAAGTGGCAGAGCTCAGAGTTCTGGCAATATGGACTCAGACACAGGAGAACACTACAGCCATTAAGATGACACAATAGTATGTTACCCTATATGTAGTATTCTCTAACTTCCTATCTGGCTACTTTCTTTTGCACTCCCCCCCATACACACCAATGCAGACCCCACATGGAATTGGGAAGCTTCTCCTACCAAATTTTCACCCCCATCTTGACTCTTGGCTACTACATTCCATGTTGGAACCTGCTCATCCCCATTTGGCTTTGCCATATAACCTGCACCTTCCCAAGGCCAAGAGAAGAATGGACACTCCCTTTCAGGAGTGGTCATGAGTCAGTGGCAATCACCAGTGGTAAAGAAGGACTGGGCAATGCCTTATTAGATTCGAAGCAGTGCCTGGCAGATGGCTCTTAATAAACATCACAGTAAACTACCTCCCAGGTGGATGCTAACCTGACAGGGAAATGCTATTGTTACTTCTGTTTTACAGAAGAAAAAACAGAGGTTCAAAGAGGTTCCCCAGCTGGAACTCACAGCCATCTCTGACTGTGCAGTCTTCATTCTCTCCCGTGCCTTCTGTCTCTACCATCCTTTGACCTTGGTGCCTCAAGCCATACAGGAGGAAAGGGCATCAAGGTCAGTATCAATCAGTCAGTAGAATCTGATTCCAACTGTGATCAGTCAGTGATCCCTTAAACATGCATCATTAGCTCAACTAGTAAGAAGAGGACATGGTGAGGCTTTCTGTAACTGGCTGCAAGAAACTGAACTTGGACGAAGGAGGCTTTAACAGAGCTCTAAAGGGTTTTTCTTTTATTTTTTTTTTCTTTTTGCTTATGTGGTGCTGAGGAATCGAACCCAGGGCCTCTGGCATGCAAGGCAAGCACTTTACCTCTGAGCCACCTTCCCAGCCCGGGTTTTTCTTTTTGTTGCCAAATGTTGGGCTATTGTAAGTGCTCTAGGAAGAGGCACAGGTCTGAATGCCTAAAGAAGTCTCACTTCATCTTCAATAAAGAAGTGGCCTGTCATGGTCCTTTGGAACTCTGTGACTATCCTTCCACAGAAAGCAGGGGGCAGACTGTGTATATATGGTTGTGGGCTGGAGTTGGTGGGATAGGAGAGCTTGGTTCTGGGCAGTTTGGGGGAGGAGAGGGAATTAGAGGCTAGGTAGTGACCTGCTGATGCCACAGAGAAAAACCAAACTGCTGAAGGTCTCCAGGTGAGAGATAAGCATACAAGCTGGACAGAGTTCAGGCAGGTGCACCAGGGCAGGGGTAGGTGAGAAGAATTCTAGCAGTGAGCAAAGGAAGGGGATGGTTCTCAGTCTTAGCAACCCTGCTAAGCAAGGAGCCAGCCAAGATTAGTTGTATGCCCTGAGACCACTGGGGAGAGAGAGAAGGAAATATCTAGAAAAAAGCATGCCAATCTACCCAAGGTAGATGTCTCTTCTTTGGCTTCTGACCTCGCCTCACAGAAAGTCTCAAAGCCATTGGCGTCCATCTCCCCTGCTCTTTCTTTTGGCACAAGCAGGATGGGCTTCCAAATGTCCATACTTTTCCCAGACAGCCTCACAGACACCCTCTGGCCTCTCTGCAGCCAGTGTGTCCCTGTAGAATGGGACCTGAGAGTTCTTGGCAGGTTCTACAAGTGGAGGAGCAACCACAATGAAGTCCAGAAGGCTCTTTGGAGAAGTTCACAGTTTGGGAGCAATCCTGCGAAGTCATAAATATTTCAAATTCCTCAGCCTTTGCCTTCAGAATTTCTGGCAGCCCCAGGCAGTAGCCAAGTATTCATGAACACACACAGATTCCTCCTGCACTGGAAAAGGCCAGGCCAGGCCAGGCCAAAGCTGAGAAGCCAGCAGAGGAGCCCTTGTGCTCTAGAAAAATCTGCCAGCAGAAAGGGCCTGTGCCGGGTGCTGTGGGCCTCTCGGGACCCTGGCTCCCTTCTTTCCATGTCCTCCAGGACCTCTGCTTAAGGCAGCTGTCAGCCTGTCATCACGCCTATCCTGGGACCCAATATCCGGCCATCCTTGCTGGATATAGCTTTTCTCCCTCTACACCCTGTTCCCTGACAGATGCTCTTCCTGTGATGTGCTCCCCACAGGTGCTCCCATTAGCAGGCTATGTGTTAGAGCCAGATTCCCTGGAACCTGGACAGAGGCTGTCTGGGAAGCAAAGAGAAGAAAGGGGAGGGGGTGCAGGGGGAATGTGTGCAGAAGCTCAAAGCCTGAACAACAATTGAAATCTAGCCCTACCCTACACAGATACAACTCACCCCAGGTCTCCAAGCTGCATAGTATCAAAGCTGGATGCCAGGAGCCCCTGATTCTCTGGCCCTCTCCTTTTTTAGGGCCATATTAAAATTGCTAACCTGTCTGAATTCCTTCTTAGCACACAGCATAGTTGCTAATCTTCACAGCCAGCCTGGGAGGTGGGTGTTACCCACTTCATTTCTTAAGATGACCAAACAGACTTTAAGGAGTTGTAAATGAGTTACCCAACATTTCACAGCTCAGCAACGACAGAACGAAATCCAACCAGGTCTGTGTGACCTGACATCACCTCTAGCTCTTTGTGTGGGATATGAAGATCTTGGGTTGTTTATGACTCATGCCCAGCCCACGTGGGTCTAATTTCCTGCCGTTTCAAGGTAGGAACGCCCAAGGCGGCCCTCTGTGGACAGGCCACACACCTGGGCCTCTGCAGGCCCTGGGCTCAAGTGGCCCCTGTGTACACTGCTTTTCTCAAGTCAATTTCCTGCTCATTCCTCAGGTCAGCTCTATTGGGCTGGCAATCAGAAGCTAGAGAGCCAGCAGTTAAACCAAATGCCCTGCTGCTCCACAGAGATAGTGCTCCCAGATCAGACATGGGTCAAATCCATCTCCCTACATTAGACTCAGAACTGGTGTAAGCCATGAGGAGCCAAAGGAACATTCCAGAATGGTTTATAGCAGTGCAGACACAAGTAGAAGTATGAAGTTCCCAGCAACCTATTACATACTTTATGAATGATTGAGAAAGCTCCAAACACCAAGAATGATAAGGAGATAGCAACATTAATTACCCTGATTTGATCAGTACATACCATATTCATATATTGAAATATCACATTATACCCAGTTATTACAAATAAAAATATTTTGACGTTTAAGCAGATGGGAAATGTTAAACTATCCTGAGTTGATCATTATACATTGCATATATGTATATATTAAATTGTATTGCACCCTATAAACATTTACAATCAAAATAACTAATGTGAAAAAATAACTTTTTTTGCAGTGCTAGAGTTTGACAAGACAGGCACTGTACCACTTGAGCCATGACTCCAGTCTTTTTGTGTTAATTACTTTTCAAAGAAGGTTGAAACTGATGGATCACAGCCTGGATCTCAGTAAGTGGGATGGATGACAGGCACACCCCAACATCCCCAGCTTTATTGGTCTTAAAAGACATTTTGCAAAGGCTAGCCATACATTGCAATCCTCTCTGTTTCTATCTCCCGTGTAGCTAGGTTTATATGCATGTATATGCATGAGACACTGCAGCTAGCACTTTTTTTTTTTTTTTTGGTCAGTTGTGGGGTTTGAACTCTGGGCACTGTCCCTCACCTCTTCAATTTAAGGTGAGCTCTCTACCACTTAAGCAACAGCACCACTTCCAGTTTTCTGGTGGTTAATTGGAGATTAGAGTCTCACAGACTTTCCTTGCCCAGGCTGGCTTTGAATTGTGATCCTCAGATCTCAGCCTCCTGAGTAAGTAGGATTACGGGTGTGAACCACTGGTGCCCAGCCAGCTAGCACATTCTTGAAAGCTTTTCATTAAATGTCATCCAGGACAGAGGAAGGAAGGTGGGGCTTGTTCTGCATAGCTTAGAAAGAAAAATGGGCAGAGATGGGGAGGGCAATCCCCAGTGGCTCCTGCACTGCCCAGCACACATGCACCTTGGAATCTGTGCAATTCATAATGAGGCATCCAACTGTAATTTCTGCCTCCTTCAGTCTTGAGTCCACAGGTGGGCCTTCAGTGCCCTGGTGACATTATGCCATTCAAGCCTAGTGGCTGAAGCCTGGGAGGCCGTGGAGCAAGACAGTACCTCTATCATCTCCCCCAACATGGCCTGAGCTGCTGCCTCATTTTTTTTGTCTGGCATTCTTGTTTCCCAAGGCACTTGTTGCTGATTATGAGTTCAGTCTGCTCAACTGAGCCTCTGATGCACACCCAGTCCTTGGCTTCCTCCTCCAGGGGTCATGTGGAGCTATTAATATGGAAGCTTCTGCATCTGGCCATTGGTTATGGTCCCCTTCAAAGGATGGAGAGCCCAGAGCTCAGCCACTATCAATAACAACAGAAATCTGAAGACCAGGAGCCTAACTACAGAAGATGGTCAGAGGGAGCAGTGCCGCAGGGTTTCTATAGCTCAGGTGAGGTTTGGATAGGGTAAGCACACACTTCTCCAATGGCTGCCAGGCACCCTGGTGGTTAGGGCACACATTAAAGGAAGCCCTTGGGCATGGCCCCTCTGGCTGAGGGCCATGCTTTCATTAGATGTCTGAGGATGTAAACTGGGCTCTAAAGAAAGAGCCCATACACAGCCAGGAGTTCTGTATTTGGTTCCAGCTATAGCCTTGAGTATATTCTTTGAGTCTCTTTCAAAACTAGAGGATGAAAGGTGATAGATCCTCCAGTTTACAGACATGTTCTGAGGACTCAGAAAGAACACATGGGATGTGGGAAAGTAAATGCCTTCAAGAGAATGGCGAGATCAAAAAGTAATGGCATGCTTTGTCCTCTGCGAAGCAGTGGAGAAACCACAGCACAAAACTAAAGCTGAGCTAGCTGATCATTGCTACCCAGGAGCAGGAGAGACTGAATATTGACCCACACCCAGCCCCCCAAAACGCTGGGGGCAATGTAAAGAAACATCCCTTGGGAAAATTCAATGCATACGCTAAAAATTAGGAAAAGTGAGGAAAGGGATGGGTTTGGCAGGGGTAGATGAGAATGTTGAAAGGGGTAACATTGGTCAAGATGTGCTGTATTCAGAAACTGCTCTTCAGAATGGCAACTCCTTTACACAACTACTTACAGATAATAAAAATGTTCAAAGAAAGAAAAGTTCCTTGGGGATTTCTCAAAGGATAGATGAATTAGACAAAAGCAACTTCCATGGTAACTAAATTCACCAAGACTGTACACAAGAGCAAACTGAGCCAATGCAGAGGCCCAGAATTCCCTGAAGATGTACAGATGGAGCTGCCCAGTGAGAGCTGAGTAGTGAGATCCAAAGTAGGGAATGACAGGAGCTGGAAGAAAAGGAACTGTGTCTGAGCCAGGGAGCCCATCACTCCTGTCGTCATTCTCAGGCCTCCTGCTTCCCCACCTGACATGCTAGAAAACAGGGGGAATTGAGAGAGGTTCTCACTGCAGAATGGGGCATGATCTGTCATTCCCAGACAACCTCCTCTTAGCCCTATGGCATTAGTGATGATAAGAACTAACTTAGATAGACCCCAACTGTAAGTTTAATGACCCTAGTTCACACAATGAGCCAACCAAGCCCCTTGCTTCCTATACTTTGTCTTCAAAGATTGCATCTGAAGCAGCCTTGTTCTTCTCTGAATATGCTTCCTAGGATAGCAGCTCTCAGTCCAAGTCCTGGTATCCTACCTGCACTCAGAACGTATTTATGCTACTATTCCATTCCTCTCTGAGATGCACTGCCATCCAAACCCAAGAACAGTGATCAGTCACAGTCTAGTAGTACTGTACCCATTAGAGGAATCCTACCAGTAACAGCCAAGACCTTGGGCCCCATATAGCACTGGACTTAGACCCATCCTAAAGGAAAAGCATTCTGAAGTATTCTAAAGCTCAGGATCTTCTGAATTCAATCCTATAGCAAGAGTAGGCAATGAGGACTTCTGTCTGGAGCCAGACCTCTCTTCACTCCATGCTCCATCCTCCTGCACTACTCCCATCTGGACTCCAGTTGACAAGACTTACAGCTTTTCTTGTAGCCTTCACTGTCACAGGTGCTGTACTGGGCAGTGGAAGGAAGGAGGGAGGGAGGGAGGTGAGTGAAAATCATTAGATACAATCCTTGATCTCAGAATGGGTATCCTGGGGATTGTCAGTAGCTCTTTATGGATGGAGTAAATTTTTTAAAAGGACCAGAGCTGGGTCCTGAAGGACCTCAAATAACCTCAGTTAAGAGAACTGCCTTTGTTCTTCATTCAGGGATCATGGAAGTTCTCAGAAGTTCTCTAAGCTTGGAAATGATAAGATCAGGTGTAGTCATGTAGAGAGAAGGCTGTGCCTGTTTCCAGATCAAACAGTGCCCATGGTCAATAACTCTAGTTCAGAGCCATGACAATGGCACATCAACTCCCTCTGACCCCCGGAGTCCAGGTGCCAAGCCACATATCATAGCTTGGTTTCACAACTTGAATCCTAAACAGCCCTACAGGCATTCAGTAACCAAACCCAAATGATGCCAAAGAGCAAATGTAAGGAAACTCCTGTAGTTTCCTTTATTTTTCACATGTACTTCGCTTCTACTCAAAAGGAAGAAAATCCTTTTGAGCCTAAAGCTGAGCCTTTCCTACCCCTAACCCTAACCTTAACTCGGAAACTATCCCTAATGCTAACACTAACCACCCCTGAATGCGGTCAGGAAAACAAATATACCTGTGGTCAGGAAAACAAATATCCCTGTTTCCTTTCTTCCTAACCTGAAAACGATTTTTATGAAAATAAATTTTGGTTTTAACCAGTATATGATCTACCTTCACCCAAGGCTCTTTACTGTTGTTGATGGCATGATCAATAACTTGGCTTTCTTTATTGAAGACCCAGAAGGTTCTCAGTCTTCAAAACAGAATCTAAATGTTAGAATACTGGCTTTGAACTGAGCAACTGGCCCCAAAACAAAACTATATGGTCTTGGACAAGTCTTACCCTGCCCTGAGCTGGGTTCTGTTCCTTCTCAATAGCATTGCTGAGTGCTGTGATAGTGTAATGAGATAATGTGTGTCTAGGCCACTGGTGTAGCCTGAGAATGATGAAAGAGGTTCACTAATCACTGGTGAATGCAAACCTGACTAGCAGCTCCTGTTACAGACACTGAGGGAGGAATCTTACTAGGCTATTCCAGATGCTGAAAACATACATACATACATACATACATACATAAATGCACCTCCTCAACTAGGAGAATTCCAGGGATCACGAGTTCCGCAGACCATATCAGGCAGCATTCTGACCCCTCTAATGTCTCTGGGGAAGAAGACCTTGGGCTCTGCTCCAAAGACTCCTAAACTATTAATAGCTGGTGGCAACAGGTCAATGTCCAAGGGACTCCATGACCTTCCCTGCAGGCTCTTAACCTCCTTAGAGCCACTTAGAGTTGTGCTATTTGACAAAGTTGGTAAAGAAAAAGGGGCTGAACAATCTCCTACAGATGACCAATGGTTTCCCCACAAATGCCCACACATTTCATCTCTGTTTCATGGAAGATAAGTGAAAGTTTTACTTTTCTTCTCCTTGTTTAGCTTCATGGTCTTTCCTTCAGAATAATTATCCATGACTTTGAGTGCACATTGCAAAGTACTTTGACTTTTTCTCCTGTGATCTCATCCTTAGGTAGGGTATGCTTTGTCCCCATTTTGTAGATAAGAAAACAGAGGCCTTACCCTGGTGCCAATGGCTCATAATCCTAGCTACTCAGAAGGCTGAGATCTGAGGATGGAGGTTCAAAGCCAACCCAAACAAACAAATATTGGAGCCTCTTATCGCCAATTAGCCAGCAAAAAGCTGAAGCCAAGATATGTCTCAAGTAGTAGAGCACCAATCTAATGAGGCCCTGAGTTCAAGCCTTAGTAGCCAAAAATTAAAAATTAAAAAAAAAAAGAAAGCTGGGGCTGGGAAGGTGGCTCAGTGGTAGAGCGCATGCATGCCAGAGGCCCTGGGTTCGATTCCTCAGCACCACATAAGCAAAAAGAAAAAAAACGGAAGTGGCACTGTGGCTCAAGTGGTAGAGCGCTAGCCTTGAGCTGAAGAGCTGAGGGACAGCGCCCAGGCCCAGAGTTCAGGCCCCACGACTGGACCAAAAAAGAAAGAAAGAAAGAAAGAAAGGTGAGGTCAAGCTAGAAGTATAGTTTGGTGATTTTAAGGTTTGGATCTGAAATGTCCAACATAGGCCAAGTGCCAACCAGCCTGACGTATATTGGGAGGAGGTACAACCTGTAGGTTGTATTAATTAGAGGAGGTAGGTCACTGGGTGTGTGTCCTTGAAGGGTGTATTGAGACCCCACCTTTCCTTCTCTCTCTGCTTCCTGGCCCTCATGAGGTAAGCAGCTTTGCACTACCACACCCTCCCTGCCATGGTGTCCTCCCTTTCTATGGTCCAAAGCAATAGATCCAAGTGACCATGGACTGAAACTTTCAAAAACCATGAACTGAAAATAAGTCCTTCCTCCTTTTAAGTTGTTTATCTTAGATATTCTGTCCCAGTAACAGAAAATGGACTGGACCCTGTGGTAAAATGCTTAACACATACAAAGCCCTGGGGTCAAATCTTAGTACTGCAAAAGAAAAGAGAGGGAAGTGGAGGGAAGAAAGAGATGGGAGGGGATGGAGAGAGGGGTTAAAGGGAGGGAGGAGTGGGAACAAGAAGGAAGATAACGAGGGAGGGAGAAGGGGGAGAGGGAAGGAAGGAAAGAAGAAATGAGGGAGAGTGAGGGACAGAGAGAGGGAAGTTGAAAAGGAAGGAAGGGAGGGAGGTGGAAAATGAAGGAAGGAAGGAAGGAAGGGTACTGCAGGGGAGGAGGAAAGAAAGAAAAAGGAAGGGAAAAGACAGATTAAAAACTGAAGTTATAGGGCTGGGAAGGTGGCTCAGTGGTAGAGCACTTGCCTTGCATGCCTGAGGCCCTGGGTTCGATTCCTCAGCACCACATAAGCAAAAAGAAAAAAGCCAGAAGTGGCGCTGTGGCTCAAGTGGTAGAGTGCTAGCCTTGAGCTGAAGAGCTAAGGGACAGCGCCCAGGCCCAGAGTTCAGGCCCCACGACCGGACCAAAAAAAAAAAAAACTGAAGTTATAAGAACTTACACAAATAGGCAAGAAGTTCAGGACTGAAATGAAATTGCTAGGATCAGACTCAAAATGTCTGTCTTCACATCCCCTATGCTTTCAAGTTCCCAACACTACTTCTCATTCCCCTAAGAAGATCCTTTCTATGGCTTTTTTTGTGTTGCTATGTGAGTAACACAAAGCAAAGAATAATAGACCTGTGCATTTCCCACAAAGGTGACATATGCACTTTCTATCACTGCAACAAAACACCCAAGACAGACTACTTGTGAAATGAAGAGAGCTTTATGATGGCTCATGCTTCTGAAGGTTCAAGTCCAAGATTAGCTGTCCCCACTGGTTCGGGCCTCCAAAAGCATGGCAAAAGTACTCACAGTGAGTACTCACATTTGAGCTGGAAAATAGGCAAATGGACAAGCAGGATAGATCAGAGTCCCAAAATCTGCTTCAGGGACACAAATAACTAAGGGCCTCTCATTAGGCCACAACCTCTTCAAAGTCCACAGCACATCCCAATACCATTACCCTTGATCAAGCCACTATGAACCCTGGGAAAACAGTCATCCAATTAAGGTAGGCAGGAATTCCTCCTACAATATTCCCGATTGTCTTGTTTCCCAGCAGCCATAGTTAAGAAAACAAACATTAGGACCTCCACAAAGAAGTGTGTCACCTAGATTGCCTATAAGACAGTGAATGTTCTAACTTAACTGGCCTAAACCAAAGGAACATTGGTCTATGTAACAAGCATTTCAGGAATTGTTACAGTCAAAGATGTAATATCAAGGACCCAGTTTCCTTCCATTTTTTAATCTGCCATCCCTAGAGGAGGGTGAGCTTGGTTCTTCACTCAAGCTCAAGGCTGTTGCTCATTTCCAGCCACCTCAGAAAATTTCAACAATAACCATTGGAAAAGGAAAAAGTGTTTTATTTTCGTGTGTGTGTGTGTGTGTGTGTGTGTGTGTGTGTGTGTGTGTGTGTGTGTGTGTGTGTGTGTGTGTCTGTCTGTCTGTCTGTCTGTCTGTCTGTCTGTCTGTCTGTCTGTCTTGGGCCTTAAACTCAGGGCCTGGGCACTCTCCTTGAGCTTTTTGACTCAAGGCTAATGTTCTACCACTGGAACCACAGCTCTACCTCTGGATTTGGGGTGGTTAATTGGAACTAAGAGCCTCATGGACTTTCTTGTTCAGCCCAACTTTGGACTATAATCCTTAGACCTCAGCCTCCTGAGTAGCTAGGATTATAAACATGAGCCACAAAAGCCTGCCTTTCCTCTTTTTTAAAGCAACAAAAATCTTCCCTGACAGCCTTTAATGACACTGCCTCCTATTTTTAGGGGGGAGGGGAAGTACTGGGATTTGAACTCGGGGCCTCACACTTGCTAGGCAGGTACTCTATCATATGCCTTCAGCCCCTTTTTATGTTGGTTATTTTTGAGGTAAGGTCATCCTTTATGCCCAGGACAGCCTAGGCTATGATCCTCCTACTTGAGCTTCCCCATGTTGCTGGAGATAACAGGTATGTATTGCTGCCCTAGATACTCTATAAGTCTTGCAAACTTCTTTTAGCCCAGCTTGGCCTTTAACAATGATCTCCTGGTCTCTTCCTCTCTAGTATCTAATATTACAGGCTTGAGCCATTCTATCAGGCTTTTCCTCAGGTTCAAATCCCTAATGAGTCATTTTGGGAATCCCGTATTTCTACCATTTTGAACATCAGATTGATCACCACCAGACTGCTGCTTCAGGATGAGCAAAAGAGCATGGCCTGAGCTGCCACATGCAAAAAAATAAAAGACGGGCTGGGAAGGTGGATCAGTGGTATAGCGCTTGCCTTGCAGGCATGAGGCCCTGGGTTCGATTCCTCAGCACCACATAAGCAAAAAGAAAAAGCCCGGAAGTGGCACTGTGGCTCAAGTGGTAGAGTGCTAGCCTTGAGCTGAAGAGCTAAGGGACAGCGCTCAGGCCCAGAGTTCAGGCCCCACGACCGGACCCCCCCCACACACACACAAAAAAAGACTTTTATTAGTCACCTTTGCTCAGAAGCACCCTTCCAGTCATAGCTTATGGTTTGGGCTGGTGAATGTTGCCAAGATGGATTCTGCTCAGAGTTCTTTCACCACTCTGGCTTGAGGATATTTTATATCCTGACAGTATATCCTCTCAGCATCCCATAATGGAGGGGAGGGGAGGGGAGAGATGGAGGAGGTGGCTAAGCAATGAGCCATCCATCTGTCCTGAGAAACCTATTTGAAATGCATTAAAAAAAAAAAAAAGTAAAACATGCTGAGCACCAGTGACTCATACCTGTAGTCCTAGCTATTTAGGAGTCTCAAATCTGAGGACGGAGGTTCAAAGACAGATCAGGCAGAAAAGTCCTTGAAACTCATATCTCCAATAAACTACCAAAACAACAACAACAACAACAACAACAACAAACAGAAGTAAAGCTGTGGCTCAAATGGTAGAATACTAGCCTTGAGTGAAAGAAGCTCAGGGACCTCGTCCAGGATCTGAGTTCAAGCCCAGGACTTGCAAATAAAAATAAAAAAGAAGTAAAACATAATAAACTTCCCTCCCTAAACCCCAGCGAGTCACACTGTAAGACCTCCTGCTTCTGTGAGATACAATGTCTGGAATCCCAACTCCCCTAGTGAACACAAGTACTTCCATGCTGAACTGATCAGAAAACTTCCTCCTTTCCCTTGGGGACAAATAGAAGCAACTTCTCATAGGTCAGTCCCCATGCTAGTTGCTAGAAGTTCTGGAGCAATCTGGTCAATATCCTCCCACTTGGTTCCTAGGACTCGTGAGGTCTTCAGAGGTTGAGTTTGGATGGAGCATAACCAGAGCTGTTGTTGCTTTTCCACATTCTACCTACATACCTGTACATTCTCCCACTTGTGCCTCTGTTCTTCCCCTTTGTTCACCTTAGTTCCCTTGTCCCTATCTCCTTCTGGACTTTAGATAAGACTTTTTGCTTGTGGCCAGGGCTATGTATAGTGTAGTGCAAACGTGCAGAGGACTGACATTCCAGGTTACATCTCTGTCCAAACCCAGATACTTCTATTTGCCATCCATTTGTCCTGAGGTACAAACAAGAATCAATCTTCCTGAGACCAGTTTTCTCTTCTGTAAAACAAGGATAATAGTTCCTCCCTCCTCGAGTTGTTAATGAATTAAATCAGGCTGTTATCAAGGATTCCTGGTAGAAAATCTAGCCAACTGTTGGATACAATGCTATGTCAGTCCATGGTCACATCACATCCCCACCTGAATAGACTTACTATAGGCTTCTTGGACTGACTGCAGTAAACATTTTCCAGACTTCATAGGCCACCCTGGAAGATTTCCTCTATCATCCCACTCAGTTACAAATCCAAAAACCAGGAGCTGGAGAGTCAAGGAGGGCCTGGAGAGAAGGCAGTGAAGTAAGCCGGATGCTAGAATCCCACATTGCCTTTGGCTCCATTCAGAGTGGAGGAAAACCTGGAATTACTGCGATTTCATCACAGCAGCTGGCCCAAGTGAAACCTGCCAGACCTGCACAGAGGCCAGATCCCGGTTGCAGTGATAGCTGCAGCCTGCTGAGAGCAAGAGAGAAGCTATTTATCTGACATTTTTTTCAACCCCAACCAAGAATTTTCTTTGGCTCCTGATGGTGTTGGGACCGGTTTTCATTTGCATGGAGCTCATGTGAGGATCCACACTTCTGACAGCGGAGACTTCTTAGAAAGCCTTCCATTCTCCTCGCCACGTGTGCCTTTCTAGTGATTCTGGAATCATTATTCTCATCCAGGAAAGCTAATCACTGGACCTCATTTGTGCTTGCATTGTGCCAGAACCTTCGATATAAGTTCTCATTCAGCTCTACACACAGCCAGTTAAGGCCTGGGCATCCACAAAGACAACTACCAAGAACAATTCCCCCCCTCCCCTACCAAAATGACAACCTTCATCTAATTGAGCCCACGTTAACCGATGTGGCATGTTTTAATGCATTTCGCTGCTTCAAGCTGTGGCAGCAAATTAGAGTGTGAATCTTCTCAACACCTGCTTCTGGAGTGGCTGTCTGGAATCTCAGCATCCTTGACTCTTCACTGCCAGCCACAGGAAAACAGGTCCACTTATTATATATCTTGGAGGGGTTTCAGGAAATCAGTGTCTAGACTAAAATGTCATCATTTTTATATTATTATAAACTCTGTATTTTTCAAATAGATGATATTTGGGGGTGATTATGAGTTGTCTAGGAATAATGAGACATTTGTGAGAAAGCATCCAGAGTCTATCCAATCAGATCAACTTCTTCACTTCCAAGAAGTCACATGAGTTCCAACAACATTGCCAGGAGCTACCTTAAGAAGCCTATTATATTTCTTTGAGTTGCCATTCTGCTTTGTAGAAGTAATATAGCTACATATAAGAATGGTCTTTGTTACATTGTTATAATAATCAAACATTAGAAATAATTTAAATAGGGGCTGGGAAGGTGGCTCAGTGGTAGAGTGTTTGCCTTGCATGCATGAGGCCCTGGGTTCGATTCCTCAGCACCACATAAGCAGAAAAAGCTGGAAGTGGGGCTGAAGCTCAAGTGGTAGAGCGCTAGTCTACAGCTGAAGAGCTCAGGGACAGCGCCCAGGCTGAGTTCAGGCCCCACGACCGACAAAAAAAAAAAAAAAAGAAAGAAAGAATTTAAATGTTCCTTAGTAAGAAAGTGGCTAGATCAATTACGATATATCTAGACAGCAGAATGCCACAGTCATTTAAAAAAAAAAAAAGCCCACAGTGATCTACAGATTTAGTTCAGTTTCTGTCAGAATTCCTAAACTTCACACAAGTAGACAAAATAATCCTAAAATCTATATGGAAACCCAAAATATCAAAAAAAATTTTTTTAAGTGTTAAGAAATAAGAAAAAAGAGGGAGATATCACACTTTGTTTTCAAACTGTGTTACAAAGCTATTGTAATTAAAAGAGTACAGTACTGGCATACATACATAGACCATTGGAACAGAATAGACATCCCAGGAATAAACCCTTGCCTATATGGCCAATTGATATCTTAAAAGGGTGCCAAAAATTCAAAGTAGGTGGCCAACTGGATAGCCATATAGAAGAGAATAAGCGGGGCACCAGTGGCTCCCGCCTGTAATCCTAGCTGCTCAGGAGGCTGAGATCTAAGGATCGCAGTTCAAAGCCAGCCCAGGCAGGAAAGTCCATGAGACTCTTATCTCCAATAAACCACCAGCAAACCAAAAGTGGTTCTGTGGCTCAAGCAGTAGAGCACTCGCCTTGAGCTGAAGAGCTCAGGAACAGTGCCCAAGCCCAGAGTTTAAGCCCCATGACTGACACACACACACACACACAAAAAAAAAGAGAACAATATTGGATGCTTATCTTACAAAAGTTAATTTGAAATGGATTAAATACATAGATGCACTAGAACCTGAAGCTATAAAATTCCTGAAGAAAATCTAGAAGTAATGCTCATTGACAGTAGTCTCCCAAAATAAAAATAAACAATGGGATTATAATCAATCTAAAATGCTTCTGTACAAGCAGGAGACAGTCAACAAAGAGAAAAGGCAATTCAGGGAATGAGAAAAGCATTTTCAAACCATCTATCTGATTCAAGATACTCAAAAAATGTAAGGAGCTTGCATATCCCAATACCAAATATTATTACACCACCAGATTTTTAAGGTCCACAAAGTTATTGAGTAAATACTTTCCCAAAGACGACATACGTATGGCCAACATACACATAGGTGAGTCCACATCATTTATCATCAGGAAAGGCAAAGCGTAACTACAAGGAGATATCATCTCAACTTGTTAGAATTACTAGTATCAAATAGATAAGAGAGACAAAGCCAGGCATCAGTGGCTCCCAACTGTAATCCTAGCTACTCAGGTGATAGAGATCTGAGAATTTGTTTGAAGTCAGCCTACTCAGGAAAGTCTGTGAGACTCTGTGTGAGCTGAAGAGCTCAGGGACAGCACCCAGACCCAGAGTTCAAGCCCCATGACCAACAAAAAAAAAAAAAAAAAAAAGAAAAAGAAATCAATGAAATTTGGAGACTTAGATTAAGTAGTAGAGCACCTGTCTAGCAGACAGGCTCTGAGTTCAATTCCCCAATACCACAAAAAATGTACATATAATTATTATATGACCAAGAAATTCTACTTCTGGGTAGAATTTCCAAAGAAAATTATTGAATTCCGTCTACTGAAGAGCTATCTGGACTTGTGTATTTTTTAAAGAACTATTCACAACAACTAAAACATGAGTATACCCTAAGTATCCATGGATCTATGGATGGATTATGAATAAAGAAAAATGGAGTATTATCCAACCACACATGAAAAAAGAATTAAATTCTGCCATTTGGGTTAATGCAGAAGAAACTAGGGAGCATTATGTTAAGTGAAATAAGCCAGATGCACAAAGATAAATACTGTGTGATCTCACTTACATGTTGACTTTTAAAAAGGTCAAATTCATAGAAACAGAATGAAACAGTGATTACCAAAGGCTGAGAGAAGTGGAGATGTTGGCCAAAGGGCATAAATTATCACTAATAGATGAATAAATTCTGGGGTTTGATAATACATGACTACAGTTACTAATACTATATATGAAAATCACTGAGAGATCGCTGTTCTCAACACAGACACCAGGTAGCTATGTGAGATGATATAATGATTAACTTGATTTGGGACATCATTTTGCATAGTAGATGTATAACAAATCATCATGTCATACTGCTTAACTATATACAATTGGGCAGGCACCAGTGGCTCATGCCTGTAATCCTAGCTACTCAAGAGGCTCAGATCTGAGGATTGTGGTTTGAAGCCAGCCTAGGCAGAAAAATCTGTGAGACTCTTATCTCTAATTAACAACCAAAAAGTCAGAAGTAAAGCTGTGGCTCAAATGATAAAGTGCTAGCATTGAGCAAAAAAAAAGCTCAGGAACAGCTCCCCGGCCCTGAATTCAAGCTCTAGGACCTGTACACAATACATAAAAGTATATATAATTTTATTTGTCAGCTATTCTTCAATAAAACTAGAAGAAAAAAGAACTGTATCAACAAGTGTTTTCATGATCCAATTTTTTTTTGCCAGTCCTGGCACTTAAACTAAGGACCTGGACACAGTCTCTGAGCTGCTTTTGCTCAAGGCTAACACTTGAGCCACAGTACCATTTCCAGCCTTTTCTACTTATGTGATAGTGAGGAATTGAACCCAGGGCTTTATGCATGCAAAGCAAGCACTGTACCACTGAGGCACATTCCCAGCCCCAAGTGATCCTATTTTTAAATAATACAATCAAATCTGGATATGTGCAGGTCTTAGTCATGCTGGTTATACTGAGGAAGGGAACTAGCAACCAAAAACCAAGGAAAGGATATTTTTTCATTGTCTAATGTTTTTAATGTGCCAATACTGGGGCTTGAACTCAGGACTTGATGCTCTTCTCTAGCTATAGCACATCTGTTTTTTGTTGATTATTTGGAGATTAAGAGTCTCTCAGATATGTCTGCCCAGGCTGGCTTTGAACTGCAATCCTCTAATCTCAGCTTCCTAAATTGCTAGGATTGTATGTGTGAGCCACCAGTGCCTAAAATCATTTAATCGTCTGAATATACTCAATTTGGTACTTTACATGGCTCATATGCACAATAATATAATGAAATTTTCAAGAATTTAGCCCAGGAGAAAAAAAAGAGAGCTGAGCTCACTACATAATTAAAACAATTATAATCCTAGAAGTTCTCATGTGTTGAGCATTCATCTCTACCAGCTTCTGATTAAAGGCTACTTCCTATATATTTTGGTTAACTTTCTCCTCACAGTAACCCTCTATAGCAGATTTTACCATCTCCTCTTTAGAAATAAGAACAGTAACTAATGGGGCCTAGGAAAGTTGCCTGATGTTATACAACCCACATTCAGCTACACTGAGATTCAAACCCAGGTCATGCTAACTTCTCCCACTGGCCAGCAGGGGCCATCAGACCCTCAATGGGGCTGGATCTCTATACTTTATCCTCAGGACCCCTTAGAACCACAGGAGGGGGAAAAATGATAAACGGAAAGTAAAATATAATGAGAGCCAGATTGGCTGGTAAATTCCTTTAAAGGAATTTGACAGGCATTGGAGCATCTTGAGGGCTTCAGGGCAAGCACCCAGTGGGATTTCCTGCATGACAACCATCTTTATTTCACTGACTACATTCTAGAGTGTTTGCTTTAAAAGAAAAATTAGTCACATTGCTTTTAGTCATACCTCTCAAAGCCCCAGTACTTGAAAATGCCTTTCTGAAGGAAGATTGCATAACAAACCAAAGGATGTGGTATTCATTAGGCTACCTTTAAAAATAGTTGTTTTCCAGATGGGAGCCTAGGAATAAATAAATATTTCTCCTTTTGTCTTACCTTCTGTTTTACTTCATGCATGTGGGGAACATCCCACAAGCTGGGCGAATCCTTTCAGGGTGACTTTGGGACCCAAATGGTTAAGCAAGCAGCCAACTTGGCTTCCTTGCTGCCTTCCAACCAAGGAGATGAATGGAATGCACATGAGGTCCTTTGGCAGCCAGCCACATTCCGATGGGAACGTTGCAGCAGCAAGAGCTCTGGGACATTAAGAAGCAAATGTGTGGGAGTTATGGGGCAAACTACAAATGATCCAAAAGTCTTGGAAAAATGCATGGAGCCTCTCTGGCTCTACGATGCTCTGCAGAATGCCAGCAACAGTCAGCCCTTACTCAAACCCAGGCTAGGGCAGGGAATTGACACTGTCCTGGTGTGTCCCGTAGCTGAGGGCCATAGACTGCACAGGACACTAAAGCTAGGAGTCTATCAAAAGCCTCTCATGCAGGATTCAATTTTGTGGTGAATCTTCTGTCTTTCCTTCTGCTGTCAGACTCAAGGAATAACTTGAGAGGAATTTACCCAGCCCCTCTTTCCACCTTCCCTCTCCAGTGTTTTCTCTGTCCTTCCACATGAAAGAGAACTCAAACCCAAGGCAATTTTCATTTTCCTTAAGTGCTTCCTCACTGCTTCGTAGGCATGCAAACAACAAGGCTAGTACTCAGAATTCTACATTATAAGGATCAAGATGGGAGGAGCTGTTTTTAAGTTAAAATTAGAAACTAACATTTTTCCCCTAATTATGGCTAGGTTTGTCTGTCTGTCTGTCTGTCTGTCTGTCTGTCGTCCGTCTGTCTGTCTGTCTGTCTGTCTCTCTCTCTCTCTCTCTCTCTCTCTCTCTCTCTCTCTCTCTCTCTTTCTCTCATACACACACACAAGCTAAGCATGGTGGAATATACCTGCAATTTATCCCAGCATTTGGGGAAGCTGAAGCATCAGTAGTTAAGACTTTGAGATAAGCCTAGCCTGCATAGTGCAGCCCTAATTAATTTTAAAAGCTCTGGTCAGGAATACAGCTCTATGCAAGAGCATATGTCCAGCATTCATGAAGCCTTCAGTTTGATCTCTAGCACTGGAAGGAAGCCTTCTTGACACCTTTCCTAGAGCACTTCCCTGTCCAGTGAAAAATTGTGTTCTATTCACCATTGTACCTCTACTGCCAGGATAGGACTTGGCACATAGTAATAACTCAACAAAGCAAAACTCAACCAACCTCATTAGCTCATCTATGGAAAGAACTGTATGATCTTCAATAGTATTTACTCTTTCTCCATAAAGTTGTTTGGTTGGGTTTTTTTTACATTTATATAAAATTCTACAGTAAATACCTTAGCTGTGTCTACCCTCATAACTGAGGGCACATTATGCTACAGATGACAATCTGAGTACTTTACTGGATTATTTAATATTCACATCAGCAATCTGAAGGAGTGTTACTAATGTCCCTACGTGTGTGTGTGTGTGTGTGTGTGTGTGTGTGTGTGTGTGTGTGTGTGTGTGTGTGTGTGTGTGTGTGTGTGTGTGTGTGTGTGTGTGTGTGTGTGTGTGTGTGTGTGTGTGTGTGTGTGTGTGTGTGTGTGTGTGTGTGTGTGTGTGTGTGTGTGTGTGTGTGTGTGTGTGTGTGTGTGTGTGTGTACTGGGGCTTGAAATCAGGGTCTGGGCACTGTTCCAGCTTTTTGGTGGCTAATTTAAGATAAGAATCTCATGGACTTTCCTGCCTGGGCTGGCTTTGAACTACAATCTTCAGCTCTCAGACTCCTGAGCAGCTAGAATTACAGGTGTGAGCCACCACCAGTTCCCAGTCATCCCCACTTTTTAGACAGCAAAACTGGAAAACAATTAGTTTAAATGACTTACAGTAACAGTGAATAAATTAACAAGCAAGCAAGCAATCTTGCTGGAAAGATCAGGGTTCTACCCTGGGTTCCATTGTTGGAATGAATACCTTGAAGTTGAATTATTTCAGAAGGAAAGAACATTTTCACATTTTAAAAAATGTGTAAGCCAGGCACTCGTGGCTCACCCCTGTAATCCTAGCTACTTGGGAGGCTGAGATCTGAAGATTGTGGTTCAAAGCCAGCCCAGGCAGGAAAGTCCATGAGACTCTTATCTCCAATTAACCACTAGCAAACTGGAAGTGGCGCTGTGGCTCAAATAGTAGAGTACTTGCTTTGAGCTGAAGAGCTAAGGGACTGTGCCCAGGCCCAGAGTTCAAGCTGCACAACCAACCACCCCCCCAAAAAAAAATTCTGTGTAAGTGTACATCTTCAGAAGGGTTGGGGGGAGGGCACAGAACTTGAAGGGAAAGGGATGAAAAAGTATAGTGGTGGAGCTCACTGGACATGGATGAACTTGGGGGTGGTGACAGGGGGGAGGGCCTGGAAGAGAAGGAGGATACAGAAGACACTGTATGAAAGAAAATGTACTCATTAGCTGACTCATGTAATTGTAATTCTTCTGTATATCACCTCTATAGTAACAATAAAGTATATTAATAATAATGAAAAAACTGCTGGCAGGGTGTCGGTGGATCATGCCTGTAATCCTAGCTACTTAGGAGGCTGAGATCTGAGGACCACAGTTCTAAGCCAGCTGGGGCAGAAAAATCCCTGTAAGACTATCTCCAATTAACCGTTCAAAACCAGAAGTGCAGCTGTGGCTCAAAGTAGTGATAGAGCAAAAGAGATCAGGGACAGTGCCCAGGCCCTGGGTTTCAAGCCCCACAACTGACCAAAAAAAAAAGGCTGCATTCATTTCAAATAGTAATTGGAAGTACTTGTCTCCCACTACCCCTGCCAAAAACGGATATTATCCATTTTTAATCATTTTAAAACATCAGCAGAAGAATGTTTTGTTGTTGTTTAACTTATGTCCTGCTTAACTGAAACATCGACTGCTTTCCACCCATTGTTGGCCATTTGCAAATTTCCTAGGAATAGTCTTGCTTATTGTCTTTGTCCATTGTTTTCCTACTGTGTTCAGTGTCTTTTAATTGCTGATTTTTAGGATCAATGCATGTTACAAACATGGCAAAACTCTTCACACAGCTCTTTGATCCGTTCAGCCATTTGAAAGTTTTTAAATTTTTGATGTAACCAAATTCAGCAACTTCTTTCTACATATGGTTTCTGAGTTTTGTATCCCTTTCCCACCCACAATGATAAAATATTCCACTTTTTTTCTTCTAAGGTTTCATCTTTATGGTTAACTCTGTATTGTATCTGGAATCTATTTGGGGTGGTAACTTGGGCTCTAACTTTACAATGGAAACCCAGTGTTCTCGTCACCATTCTTTGATGTAGTGTGTTCATCACATATTAAATTTCCATAAATACAAGAGTCTATTTCTAGATTTCCCTTCATTGTCCTAACCATCAATTCCTGGGCCACATGCACATAAAGCACATAATTAATGTCAGTTATCTCCCTCCTCTCTCCTCCTATATTTTCTTTCTCAAAGTTTCAGCATAGAGAACCATGCCTACGTTACTTTTTATTATGTGTCTATAATTACTCTGATTCCTCGGATACTCATCTGACTACTTTCCTATCTAATAGTCAGATGAGAAACTCACTTGATTAAACAATTTCAGTCATTTTTTTGTTATTTTTGTTTTTATTTGTTGTTGTTGTTGTTGGTCATGGGGCTTGAACTCTGAGACCTGGGTGCTGTCCCCCATCTCTTCCACTCAAGGCAAGCACTCTACCACTTGAGTCACAGTGCCACTTCAGTTTTCTGGTGGTTAATTGGAGATAAGAATCTTACAGACTTTCCTGCCCAGGCTGGCTTTGAACTGCAATCCTCAGATCTCAGCCTCCTGAGTAGCTAAGATTATAGGCACGAGCCACTGGCACCCGGCCAATTTCAGTAGTTTTATGGCTGTGTGTAATGATTTCTATTTAGACCTACTAAACTAGCCATTCTTTCCTTATTGATCAGTTTAAGAAACAGAGTTGAATTTCTTCCGGTTGCTTCTTAGCATTCCTGTAAAGAAAGTCATATGCTAAGCTGCTTGTCAATTCTTCTGCTGTCAGCAGAGCCTGGAAGTTTTGGGGAAGGATCACAGAGAAGACTTCCCACTGGGCCATAAGTGCTACTTGTGCCTTTCCTGCTATTTGCACCAAGATGGCATTATTCAGTGTTTCTATGACCAGTGATTTGCTATCCCTGCCCTGTCTCATGTGGCTTCTCCTCTTAGAATGAAGTGACCAGCCCAATCCTAGGCTCTGTAGAGCCAATCACACTGTGAGATCTTTCTTAAGCCATGAATAATGATCTCAGGGTTATTTTTGCAGGTTACCAGCTTTCACCCTATATACTCACCCTATATCCCAATTGTTTCCCCATATAACATGTATGATTACAAGCATGTCATTTGCAGTAACATGGATGAACTGTGGGGTATATTAAGTAAGATAAATCAGACACACAAAAATACAGTATGTTCTACTCATAGTAGGAGCTAAAAATCTGATCTTATGGTAGTAGAGAAATGAATATGAGCAAGATGTGGAAGGGGCAGAGGAAAGAATTCATGAGACCATCTCTAAATTTTACAGGAGGAATAACTAGTGTACTATGTAGCACAGAAGGATAACATATGATTGGCAACAATTAATTGAATATTTTTAAATAGCTTGTAGAGAAGATTTTTAATGTTTCCAACACAAAAAAAAAAAATCCCAAATGTTTGAAGGATGTCAATTACCTTGATCTGATTATTACACATTGAACACATGTATTGAAATGTTATATTGTACTCTTCATAAGTATATACAATTATGTGTTTATTTAAAATTAATTTTGTACTATCAATTAAAATGATACATATATGCATTTATATATAAGCCTGAAAAATACTATATACCTTTCAGTAGTAACTATGAATGTTAATAGTCTCAATTCTCCAAAAGATAGAACAGTGATTTGGGTTAAAAAAAAAAAATCGGAAGTGATGCTGTGGCTCAAGCGGTAGAGCACTGGCCTTGAGCTGAAGAGCGCAGGGACAGTGCCCAAGCCCAGAGTTCAAGCCCCATGACAGACCAAAAAAAAAAAAAATCTAGCCACTAGTTGCCTGCAAGAAACACACATCAGTAACAAAGACAAACACAAAGCCGGACACCAGTGGCTCACGCCTGTAATCCTAGCTACTCAGGAGGCTGAGATCTGAGGATCATGGTTCAAAGCCAGCCTGGGCAGGAAAGTCCCTGAGACTTATCTCCAATAAACCACTAGAAAACCAGAAGTGGCGATGTGGTTCATGTGGTAGAGCGCTAGCCTTAAGCTGAAGAACTGAATCGCTGAGGGACAACACCGTGGCTCACAGTTCAAACCCCATGACTGAATCAAAACAAAACACAAAAACAAAACAAAAAACACAAAGACTAACACAAGGTTGAAGTGAAAGGATAGTATTAGATTTGTCCAGCAAATGGGACCTAAAATAAAAGTGGGAGTAGCAATGTTCACATCTGACAAAGCAGACTTCAAGATGATATAATCTAAAGATATCTATAAAAGTAATGTAACTAGAGCTGGGCACTGGTGGTTCACACTTGTAATTCTAGCTACTTAGGAAGCTGAGATCCAATGATTGGGATTCAAAGCCAGCCAAGGCAGGAAAGTCTGTGAGATTCTTATCTTTAATAAATTGCTTGGAAACAGCTGGAAGTGGAGCTGTGGCTCAAGTAGAAGAATGCTAGCTTTGTGCACAAAGGAGGTTTAGGGATGGTACCCAGGCTCAAACCCTAGGACTGGCAAATAAAAAATAAAAATATATAGCAATGTAATTAAAGCAATAATAAAGAGCCTCTTCTAAGGAAAGTCCAAGATTGCAGGGCACTGGTGGCTCACGCCTGTAATCCTAGCTACTCACGAGGCTGAGATCTGAGGATTGCGGTTCAAAGCCAGCCCGGGCAGGAGAGACCGTGAGACTCCTATCTCCAATAAACCACCAGAAAACCGGAAGTGGTGCTGTAGCTCAAGTGGTAGAGCGCTCGCCTTGAGCTGAAGAGCTGAGGGACAGTGCCCAGGCCCAGAGTTCAAGCCTCACGACCGACAAAAAAAAAAGAAAAAAGGAAAGTCCAAGATTAGTCTGCTAAAATCTATCAAACCTTAACAAACTAACATTAAGTGCTCTATTTTATTCCATAAGATAGAAAGGGAAGCAAGGCCACCCAACTCACTCTGTAATTGCCAATATTGCCTTGATACCAAACCAGATAAGGATACAAAAAAATATAGAGAGACCAATTTCCTTGATGAACAAAGATACAAATGTTCTCGATAAAATATTTGCCAACAGAATTTAACAATGCTTTAATAAGATCACACATGATGATCAGCTTTCTTTTATTCCAGGGATGATGGTTCAACATAAACAAATCAATAAATGCAATACATCACATAAACATAATAAAGGGGGGAAAATCACATGACCATCTCAATAGATGTAAGAAAAGCCTTTGACAAAATTTAACATCTTTTTCAATATGAAAGCCTTGAAGGAACTGGGAATACAAAGTACAAAAAAAAAAAAAAGGCTAGATACAATAAACCTATAGATAACATCATACTAATTGAGAAAAATTTGAGACCATTTCTTCTAAGTCTGGAATGAGGAAAAGTTATCCACTCTCTCCACTCTTATTCAATGTAGTACTTAAATTATTAGAACAATAAGAAAAAAGGAAGAAATTAAAAGGATATGAATAGGCAAGAAAAAAGCCACATTGTATCAATTTGAAGATGTTTTACTATTATACTTAAAGCCCTTAAAAACTCCATGCACCTGTTAAAAAATATGCTAGAATTGAATATTTTTGGCACAATAGCAGACACAAAAATCAACATACAAAAAAATTAGTACCTTTTCTATGTATCAATAATCAACAGGCTGAAAAAGAAATCAGGAAAACAATACTATTCATATTTTTTTTAAAGAATAAACCTAAGGAGATAAAAGACTTCTACAATAAAATTGTAAAACTTTGATGAAAGGTATTGAAGATGACACTAGAAAATGGAGACCTTCCATGCTCATGGATTAACTGAATTATAATGTGAATATGTCTATATTATCCACAGTAGTATATAGACTAAATGCAATATCCATTAAAATAATTTTTCAGAAAAATAGAAGAATCAAAGCTAAAATTTGTACAAAAACACACATGACTCCAATTACCCAAACATCCTTGGGCAAGAAGAGCAATGCTGGAGGTATTACAATACAAAACATCAAATTATATTACAGATCCATAGTAATGAAAACAAAAATTTTAGACAAATTGAAGAACCAGAAATAATCCCACTCAGCTATAGCACTCTGATTTTTTCAAGGAGCCAAAAACACTCCTTTAAAAAAAAGACAGCCTCTTTAACAAATGGTATTGGGAAAACCTAATACCCACACATGGAATATATAAACTAGACCCTTATTGCTCACCCTGTACCAAAATCAATTCAAAGTGGATCAATGATCTTAAAAAGAACTAGAGGAAAACATGGGGGGGGGAGAGGGGACTTGACCGTATAAGCACAGGCAATGACTTTCAAACAGAATTCCAATAGCTCAGGAAATAAAAGAACTGACAAAAGGGATTGCATCATGTTGAGAGCTTCTGTACGGCAAAAGAAATAATTACTAGATTTGAGGGACAATCTATAGAATGGAAGAAAATCTTTGCCACCTATTAATCTGATGAAAGATTAATACCCAGAATATTTAAAGAGGTCAAAAAATTAAACACCAACAAATAATCCAATAAATGGGCAAATAAATTAGTTCTCAAAAGAAGAAGTACAAATTGGCCAACAAATACATGATATTTAACAACCCTAACTTTAAAGGAAATGCAAATCAAAATGACATTGGGATTCTATCTTACCACAGTCAGAATGGCTATTATCCAGAAAACCAACAAAAGCAATGTGGGGAGAGGAAATCTTAAACACTATTGGTAGTAATGTAGTCTAGCTGCTATGGAGCTTTAGTTTCTTGATGTTGCTCAAAAAACTAAAAATAGTTGTAACCCCTCTGTACAGTGTTTTCACAATAAAAAATAAATAAAAATTTAAAAAACTAAAAATAGAACTGATATGTTTCTTATATACCACATCTGGGCATATAGCCAAATGAATGTAAATTAGCATACAATGGAAATACATATGTACACTATTTATTTGCAGTACTGTTCACAATTGCCAAACTATGGAATCAGCCTAGCTGTCTTTGAACTGATGAGTGGATAACTATGACATTGAAAATGTGATAAAAAGAAAATGTGTGTATATACACATACAATGGAGAATTATTCAACCATAAAGAATGGGATTACGTCATTTAAAGGAAAATGGATGGAATCAAAAATAAGACAGAGGAAAGCAAATAACATATTTTCTGATATGTACAATTTAGAGAGAGAGGGGCTGGGAAGGTGGCTCAGTGGTAGAGCACTTGTCTTGCATGCATGAGGCCCTGGGTTCGATTCCTCAGCACCACATAAGCAAAAAGAAAAAATCTGGAAGTGGCGCTGTGGCTCAAGTGGTAGAGTGCTAGCCTTGAGCTGAAGAGCTGAGGGACAGCACCCAGGCCCAGAGTTCAGACCCCACAACTGGACCCAAAAACAAAATTAAAAAAAAATTTAGAGAGAGAGAGAGAAGAAAGAAGGGAAGGAGGGAGGGAGAAAAAGGAAAGGGGGTGGGGTGCAAAACAGGGACTTTTGCCAGGCACTGGTGGCTCATGCCTATAATCCTAGCTACTCAGGAGTCTGAGATCTGAGGACTATGGTTTGAAGCCAGCCTGGGCAGGAAAATCTGGGAGACTCTTAATCTCCAGTAAACGATTTCCCAAAATTCTGGAAGGAGAGCTGTGGCTCAAGTGGTACAGCACTAGCCTTGATCAAAGAAGCTATGACATGGTGCCCAGGCCCTCACTTCAAGGCCCAGGACCAGCACAAAAACAACAACAAAAACAAAAAACAGGGACTATTTTGAGAAGTGAGCCAGGAGGAGGAGAATAAAAGGAACAATCGATTAAGGGGCAATTATGACCAAAGTACTTTATATGTATATATGACAATAAACCCATTGAAAACTGATTATAAATGTGGGGAGGGCAACAAGAAAGTCAATAGAGTGGATTCAACCAAAGTGTAAGCATATGACATGAATGTATGAAACTATCACCATAATACCTCTTTGTGCAAATAATATTCACAATTCCGTAAGTAAGAATCTTGTTATAGCAAATAGCAAGTTTATAAATACAGGATCTCTGAATAATAACGACAGACTACTAGAGAGATCCATACCTTACTTAGTATACCAGGATAGATAGCAATCAATCAAATATGGATGAGTAAAATTAACCATAAAGTAGGACAGAAAAATAATTTTCTTCATTATCTTTTTTGGGGGGAGGGGGGGTCCGGTCGTGGGGCCTGAACTCTGGGCCTGGGCACTGTCCCTCAGCTCTTCAGCTCAAGGCTAGTGCTCTACCACTTACTTGAGCCACAGCGCCATTCTTGGCTTTTTTCTTTTTGCTTATGTGGTGCTGAGGAATCGAATCCAGGGCCTCAGGCATGCAATGCAAGTGCTCTACCACTGAGCCACCTTCCCAGCCCATTTCTTCATTATCTTAAAGTAAGATTTTAACTTAAAAAAAACCTAAAAGCCCCTAATATTGTTAAACTTGACTGCAGTTAAAAGGAATTAAAAATAAAACTTATTCAAGATTTAAAAAGTACTATCACTGAAATCAAATTTATCACATTATCAAGTTAGATGATTAAAAAATAAAATTATTTGCAATTCATATTTGAACAGAGTTATAATCCTCCTAGAAAACATTCTAGACATAGGCAAGAAAAAGACTAAAACTTAAAAACTGAAAGAAGGATATGAAAACCTCACCAAAAAAAACCCCACAAAAACCAAACAGCTCATAAAACATGTGAGAAGATGCTCAACTTTATTTGTAAGAAGATGAAAGCAAATTGAAGCTATACTTGGGCATTATTTCTCATGCATTAGCCTGGCCCAAACTCAAAAGATTTTGGAACAGTGTAATAATGCTCTTGTAAAGAAGCATGTCCTTTCATGTATTTCTATCAAGGGTCTTAATTGTTACAATCTCTGCAGAGGACAAATTGGAAGAATTATCACAATTTAAATAAATATAAACTTTGACCCAGAAATTTACTCTTAGAGAGTTATGTTTAGGAACATGTAAAAAGATGGATTATATCTTTTCATTTCATACAGCCAAGTAAAAAGACCAGATGCAAAAGAACATTGTGAGCCTCTGTATTTAAAGGAAAAATGTTTAAAGTTATTATTGCACTTGATTGTCCATGTGTAAAAATTCAGTGAAAGGTTTATTAAGAAGCTAGTGAGCCCATGGCTCACACCTGTAATTTCTAGCTACTCAAGAAACTGAGGGGCTGGGATGTAGCTCAGTGGCAAAGCGCTTTCCTAGCAAGGGCAACGTCCTGGGTTCGATACCCAGTACCAAAAAAGAAAATACCAAAAAAATACAGTTAAAAAAAACAACAACAACATCAAACTCTACTATAAAGCCATAGTAATCAAAACAGCTTGGTACTGGCACAAAAACAGACCTCAGGACCAATGGAATAGAATTGAAAACCCAGAAATGAACCTACAGACCTATAGCCACCTAATCTGGAAGAAAGACAGCCTCTTCAGTAAATGATGCTGGCAAAATTGGTTAACTACTTGTAGAAAACTAAAGCTAGATCCTTCTATATCACCCTGCACCAGAATCAACTCCAAATGGATCAAAGACCTCAGAGTCAAAGCAGACACTCTGAAAACATTACAGGATGGAATAGGAGAAACCCTAGGTCTCCTTGGCACAGGCCGAAATTTTCTTAAGAGAGACCCAGAAACACAACAAATCAAAGAAAGGTTGGACAAATGGGATTGCATGAAATTGCAGAGCTTCTGTATGGCAAAGGACATAGCTAGCAAGATCAATAGAAAGCCCACGGATTGGAAGAAGATCTTCACTAGCCATACAACGGACAAGGGTCTCATATCTAAAATATACCTGGAACTCAAAAAATTAAATCCCCCAACAACAAATCTTCAAAGAAACAACTGCCCAATAAATAAGTGGGCTAAAGACTTAAAGAGAAACTTCTCTGAAGAGGAAAGAAGGATGGCCAATAGACACATTAAGAAATGCTCAACCTCTCTAGCCATAAAAGAAATGCAAATCAAAACAACATTGAGATACCACCTCACCCCAGTTAGAATGGCTATAATCAAGAACTCTAATAACAACATATGCTGGAGGGGATGTACATTGTTGGTGGGAGTGTATACTTGTTCAACCACTTTGGAAAGCAGTATGGAGGTTCCTCAAAAGACTTCACATAGAGCTCCCCTATGACCCAGCAATCCCACTTTTGGGCATTTACCCAAATGTTCACAAACAAGACCACACTAAAGCTACCAGCACGACTATGTTTATTGCAGCCTTATTTACCATATGGAACCAACCCAGATGCCCCTCAGTAGATTAATGGATGAAGAAAATGTGGTATATATACACAATGGAATTCTATGCCTCCATCAGAAAGAATGACATTGTCCCATTTGTTAGGAAATGGAAAGACTTGGAAAAAATTATATTAAGTGAAGTAAGCCAGGCCCAAAGAAACATAGGTCCCATGGTTTCCCTTATTTGCAATAACTAGTATATGTCTGTCAAGCAGAAAAGGTCAGATAAGTTGATGTTAGGGAAATGAACCCTAAGATATGTATTCAAATGGTTTTTTTTTTCTTTCATGCGATTGTTTCTAACACATTTATAAGATTATTTCTTTGTTGCTTTGTATGTCCCTCCCCCACAGTATAACCCATGCTTTCACTGTATTTGATGTTGGTATAATTTGTGGAGGGGAAGGGAATAAACAAATTGTTTAAATAGGGATACAGGTGGACCCAGTGCAACAATGAGACGTACAAGTCTTATGTCGAAAATGAACTTTACAACTTTGGTGGGGGGGAGGGGAGGAGGGTTGGGTGGGGGGTGTGGGGAGAGGATGGGATGGGAAGGGGAAACAAAGGAGGAGGCTACAATGCTTGATAAGAAATGTACTCATTATCTTGCCCATGTAATTGTAACTCATCTGTACAGTATTTTCACAATAAAAACAAACAAACAAACAAAAAAACCAACCCTTGGGCTGGGAAGGTGGCTCAGTGGTAGAGCGCTTGCCTTGCATGCATGAGGCCCTGGGTTCGATTCCTCAGCACCACATAAGCAAAAAGAGAAAAGCCGGAAGTGGCGCTGTGGCTCAAGTGGTAGAGCGTTAGTCTTGAGCTGAAGAGCTGAGGGACAGCGCCCAGGCCCAGAGTTCAGGCCCCATAACTGGACCCCCCCAAAAAAAAAAACAATGCTGGATAAGAAATGTACTCATTATGTAACTGTAACCCCTTTGTACAGTATTTTCACAATAAATTATTTAATTTTTTTAAAAAAGAAACGATCCCTGTTTGAAGCCAGCCTGGAAGCAATAAATTTGTGGAACATATCTTCAGTTAACCAACAAAAAGCCAGAACTGGGGGTATGGCTCAAGAGGTAAAGTATCAGTTGTGGGTGAAAAAGTTAAGGGAGAGTGTGAGGTCCTGAGGTCAAGCCCCAATACAGGCACCGAAAAATTAAATAAAAAGTAATAGAATAAAATGGAAGCTAGCTAAATCTGATTATAAGATAAAAGCAAATTATCCTTTTATCAACATAAAAACAGAAAGACAATTTGAAACTCCAGACTTGGAAAAGGAAAAAAAATAATAATATATAAGAAAGTTCTGGGCTAGAAAGATTGCTCAATGATAGAGTGCTTGGCTTGCATGCACGAGGCCCTAGGTTTGATTCCTCAGCAACACATAAGCAGCAAAAGCCAGAAGTAGCACTGTGGCTCAAGTGGTAGAACACTAGCCTTAAGCTGAAGAGCTAAGGGACAGTGCCCAGGCCGAGTTCAGGCCCCACAACCAACAAAAAAAAAAAAAAAAAAAGTTCTGGTCCAAACTGGAAGCCAACTAAAAGTCATTATGATATCTATAAGTGGTATGCTATGCAGACTCCAGTAAGATATAATTCAAGTGTCTTACTCATATTCTTGAGTTGTCTAGTCAGGTCAATCAATTCCATAGAAATTCAGCCAAGCCTATATACAACTTCGATGAACCCAAAATCCAGTAACATTTTATTTTTGGTCGGTTGTGGGGCCTGAACTGTTGGCCTGGGCGCTGTCCCTCAGCTCTTCAGCTCCAGGCTAGTGCTCTACGACTTGAACCACAACGCCACTTCTAGTTTTTCTGCTTATGTGGTGCTGTGGAATTGAACCCAGGGCCTCATGCATGCAAGGCAAGCACTCTATTACTGAGCCACCTTCCCAGCAATAAGTACATTTCTTGTCAAACTTGTTACCCTTTCCCTCACTTTTTTCTATTTTTCCCTCTCCCCTCCTCCTCCCCCCCATGTTGTACAGATCATTTCCAATATAGTGTCTTGTGTATACCGCTGTTGCATTGGTTCCCCCTTGTCCTTGTCTCACCATTTTGTTGTTCCCCTTCCCTTTCCTAATTCAAATAAACATATATACAATACTAGATTACCAAAATCAAATACAGTGACAACAGGGAGTATACCACAGGGGGAAGAACATACCAAAGAAAAAAATAATATAGCACGTTAAAAACAACAACCAAGGAAAACTTATTGTGTCCATGTCTTGGTGTTCACTTCACTTAGCATCATCTTATATGTCATATGTGCATAGCTATTGAGCTATTCTGCTCATCTGCTAAGATTATCCTAGATATATATTAATTATTACAAATAAGGGAAACCATGGGACCTTTGTTTCTTTGGGTCTTGCTAACTTCATTTATTATGATTTTTTTTTCCAAGTCTTTCCATTTAAATTTTGGTTCTTTTTGAAACAGAATCTCATTGTATAGTTGAAACTGGCCTTTCACTTTCAATCCTCCTGCCTTGGCCTCTGAAGTGCCGAGATTACTGGTATGTGTCATCATACCTGTAAGCTAAAACCTGTGCAGGGCTGGTTAGTAAATGTTTTGGCTTTGCAGACCAGATGGTTTGTCACAACTACTCAGCTCCACTGTTGTTGCATGAAATTAACCACAAACAATGTGATGATTGAGTTGATTGTGTTCTAATTCTATTGATTTACAAGAACATATCTGGTCCATGGGCTGCAGTTTGTTGTTTCTGCTCATCTATTCCATGACATAATGTCATAATCCCATGAATATATCTGAAAACAAAGGTGTCCTTTGCCCACATGGAATCCTCAAATTCTGAATCAATATTTGGAACTCCCAGAGTTACAAGAAGAAATGGAACTCTGTAGAACATAACTCTTCTTTATGACTACAGCAAAGAAAAGCTAAACAATATTGATCTTGACTCAAAGAGGTTTTCCTAATCCTACCCTATCCTCTTGACTCTGAATCATACTTGTTTTCCTAGAGCCAGCTAGAACTGGTAGAATGACCAAAGGGGGCTTGAGTTTTCAGGTTATAATATATTAGAGAAATAAGGAAACTTTAAAGAAAAAAAATTTTGTGCCAGTACCTGGGGATAGAATCATGGCTTTATGTTCTTTATGCTCATGGCTGGTACTCTAGTACTTGAGTCATGCCTCCAGTCCCAAAGAAAATTAATAGTTATGTTTTATTTTAATTTTAATAGTTTAGCGATTTTTATGGAAAGGAAAGGTGACTGGATCATCTAGTGATTTTCCAATAAGCATGTTGCCTTTAATGTTATTGGAGGATTGGGAAGGTGGCTTAGTGGTAGAGTGCTTGCTTTGCATGCATGAGGCCCTGGGTTCAATTTCTCAGCAGCACATAAGCAGAAAAACTAGAAGTGGCACTGTGATTCAAGTGGTAGAGTGCTAGCCTTGACCTGAAGAGCTGAGGGACAGCGCCCAAGCCCAGAGTTCAGGCCCCATGACCGACAAAAAAGAAAAGAAAAAGAAAAAGAAGCGTACTTATTACCTTATTTATGTAACTGTAACCTCTTTGTATATCACCTTGATAATAAAAATAAAATAAAATTTTAAAAAGAACCAAAATTTTCCTGGCTGCCATTTACCTGATTCCCACAGCAGACAGACATGAAGCACACTCAGCCTAAGTCCTTACCACTACAAACACTGTTTGGCTGTGTGTATGAGAGAGAGAGAGAGAGAGAGAGAGAGAGAGAGAGAGAGAGAGAGAGAGAGAGAGAGAGAGAGAGAGAGAGAGAGGAGAGAGGAGAGAGAGAGAGAGAGAGAGAGAGAGAGAGAGAGAGAGAGAGAGAGAGAGAGAGAGAGAGAGATCATGGTACTACTAAAAAATAAAAGTTTAAGTACAAGAAGTTCATTTAAGCCTGTCTAGAATGTTTGAGCCCCTAGATTCAATTCCCACTAGAGAAAAAAACAAAAAGGTTTCTTCAACAAGAACTCATTCGTATTTCCCTCTTTCTCTCAAAATTTCTATGTGAGCTGGGCACTGGCAGTCCACAATTGTAATCCTGCTTAGGAGGCTAGCTGACATCTGAGGATTGCTGTTCAAAGCCAGGCTGGGAAGAAAAGTCCATGAGGCTCTTACCTCTAACTACCCACCAAAAACCCGTAAGTTGAGTTATGGCTCAAATGTAGAGTGCCAGCCTTGAGAAAAAAAGCTTAAGACAGTGCCCAGGCCCTAAGTTTAAGCTCCAGAATTAGCGTATACAAATAAATTGTCATCATCATCATCATCATCATCATCATCATCATCATCATCATCATCATCATCATCATCATCATCATCATCATCATATGAGGCTTATATACCTGAAGGAGGCAGTGTAGATCAATGGAAAGAATAGGACTTCCAAATCAGATAGATCCAACTAAAATCAGATCTCTGAGAGGAGGAGAATGATAGCAATGATGACATGTTGAATGAAAACCACTTGTACAACTATTTAAAGATAATTTTAAAATAATTTTCTGGTTGAACTAAAAAAAACCAGTCACTGGTGGCTCACATTTATAATCCTAAAGCCCAAGAGATTCTGATCTCCATTAACCACTAGAAAACCAGAAATGGAGCTGTGGCTCAAAGTGGTAGAGTGCTAGCCTTGCATAGCTCAAGGACAGTACCCAGACCCTGAGTTCAAGCCCCAAGACTGACCAAAAAAAAAAAAAAAAATCAGCTCTTTTATATTCTGGTTGTAGAACCCTGAATTGATTGTTTTAATATAAAATAGAAATGTATAAATATAAAAATGTATAAATTTTATTTTCATGTTATATATTTTGAATGTATTCAAATTAAATATATATATGTACACATATGCATACATACATACATATGGTCTAAGGAACACAGTTTAAGCCAGACCATGAAAGAAAGTTCATGAGTCTCATCTCCAATTAACCACCAAAACAAAAATAGAGCAATGACTAAAGTGACAGAGTGCCAGCCTTGAGCAAAAGAAGCTCAGGAACAATGCCCAGGCCCTGAATTCAAACCCCAGGATGGACGGACGGACGGACAGACGGACACACACACACACACACACACACACACACACACACACACACACACACACACACACACACACACACACACACACACACACACACACACACACACACACACACACACACACACACACACACACACACACACACACACACACACACGTCAAGTGAGAGTAAGAGACTGAGTTCAAGCCCCAGTACCAGGACAAAAATAAATGAATATGCAATTAAATGCAAACATTATTAAATAACAAATACTATGAGGAAAATCCCCACCTTTTAGAAATGAAGATAAATCTGAAAATAAAAATGAACTCCAAAGTTCCTAGTGAAAAGAAATGTTAGCTCCATAGCCATACAAATGAGGATTTCTACATGTGAGACCGTGAGCTCATGTGATGCTTCAGGTTGGAGCAGAAACGCTGACATGAAGCTTGGCACCTTTCGGGCAATAACAACAATAAAAATTTAAAAATAAGAGGCAGCCCATCAGCCTGCAAGGACTGTGAGATGTCTATCAGTCTTAGACTCAAGACTGTAAAAAAGGGACATCTCAAGATTTTGGCCATGTTGACTAGGTTTGGACACTGAATTTACAGTCTTCATATGATCTGAAAGCACCAAAGATAGCCAGTGTCTGAAACAATTATTTTGTGAGCTCATTTCAAGAGAGAATTCTATATAGCTGGGCATTTAATATAATCTTCTGAGGGATTAACTACTAGCAAATAAAGGCATTAAAACATTTATAATTCTGGGCTGGGAAGGTGGCTCAGTGGTAGAGCGCTTGCCTTTCACGCATGAGGCCCTGGGTTCGATTCCTCAGCACCACATAAGCAAAAAGAAAAAAGCCGGAAGTGGCGCTGTGGCTCAAGTGATAGAGTGCTAGCCTTGAGCTGAAGAGCTGAGGGAAAGCGCCCAGGCCCAGAGTTCAGGCCCCACTACTGGACCCAAAAAAAAACAACAACAAAAAAAAAAATTTATAATTCCATTTATGATACTGGGAGTGGAATCAGAGTTTCATACATGCTAGACAAGAACTCTACCACTTGGGCCATATCCCCACCCTTCGGTTAGTATTTTGTTTCTAAGACAGGATCTCATTAACTTTCCTAGTTTGACATTAAACTTGAGATTCTCCTGCCTCTTTCTCCCAAGTAGCTGGGATTACAAGCAGGCATGCACTATCATTCCTGTCTATAGCCCATAATTAAATTGTCCAAAAACCAGTGATGATAAAGAAAGGAATTTGAAGTATTTTAATCTTAAAGTTCAAATATCGTTTGTTTATTTTTTTTGGGGGGGGGGTCCGGTCGTGGGGCCTGAACTCTGGGCCTGGGTGCTGTCCCTCAGCTCTTCAGCTCAAGGCTAGCACTCTACCACTTGAGCCACAGTGCCACTTCCGGCTTTTTTTCTTATGTGGTGCTGGGGAATCGAACCCAGGGCCTCAGGCACGCAGGGCAAGCACTCTACCACTGAGCCACCTTCCCAGCCCTAAATATCATTTTAAAAGAACACACTTCAGTGTGTCATGGGAGACTGTAGATAACACACTAGGGACTGTTTAAGTAAGAAGACAACAGATGATATTGTTCAAAAGCAAAACCAAAAAAAGCACATCATTAGCATTTCTACATCCATCAAAGATGTATTTCAAAAATTAAGGTGAGGCTGGGAAGGTAGCTCAGCGGTACAGTCCATGCCTTGCAAGCATGAGGCCCTGGGTTCGATTCCTCAGCACCACATAAACAGAAAAAGCCGGAAGTGGCGCTGTGGCTCCAGTGGTAGAGCTCTAGCCTTGAGCTGAAGAGCTGAGGGACAGTGCCCAGTCCCAGAGTTCAGGCCCCACGACCGGACCCCCCAAAAAAAAAAAAATTAAGGTGAAAAGAAACTAACCCCTCCCAAACCTAATATTAACCAATCAATAAATGGGCAAAGGAGCTAAGGAGAGACTTCTCAGAAGAAGAGGTAAGAATAACAAAGAAATACATGAGAAATGCTCATCATCCCTGCTCATAAAGGAAATGCAAAGCAACTCAGATTCCATCTCATCCCATTAAGACTGGCCAACATTGTGAACTTGAACAAAAAATGCTGGGGATATGAGGGAAAAGGAACCTTACTGCACTGCTGGTGGGAATGTAAACTAATATAACCACTCTGGAAAGCAGTCTGGAGGTTCCTCAAAAATCTAAACATAGACCTTCCCTACAACCCAGTCATACCACTCCTAGGCATCTACCCTTAATATCATGAGCAAGAACATGATAAAGACACCTACATATCTATGTTCACTGCCATGCTATTCACAATAGCCAAGATACGGAAACAGTCCAGATACCCCAAAATAGATGAATAGATCCAAAAATTGTGGTACCTATATACAATGGAATTTTATACAGCCATTAGAAAGAATAATGTAATTTGCCAGGAAAGAGATGAAACTAGAACAAATCTTTTTAAGTGAGCTAATCCAAATTCAGAGAGAGACAAACAGCACTTGTTCTCCCTGATATGTGGAAGTTGAGTCTAAAATGCACTGAGGTATGACACATTATACAGGATTCTAGATACTCACACACAGTGAGACCAAAAGGAGAGGGTATGACAAAGGTGCAATGCCTAAGTGCCTCTTCATATTTATATAAAATAATACACATACTGAAATGAACTTTAAAATATGGAAACAAAAGACTTTGTTTCCTTTTTAGATTTTAATTTTTGATGATTCTGTCTTCTTTACCTTAGGTATGGGTGTAGTCACATGGATATCTTCAAGAGTGTGGGAGCATAGAGCTCAAGGGGAAAAGGATGAAAAAGTGCAGCAGTAGAGCTCACTGGACATTAATGAACATGAACTATACAACTCATGTGTGCAGACAGAAGGGAGGGTCTAGGAATAGAAGACACTGTCCAAAAGGAAATACACTCATGGCCTGACTCATGTAATCGTAATTCCTCTGTACAACACCTTCATACTACTAATAAAGTATTTTTTAAATGAAGGTGAAATTGAGTTTCTCAGATATCCTAAAGTAGAAAGAGCTCATCATGAGCAAATCCACACTCTAAGAATGATTAACATGGCTGGGAAGGTGGCTCAGTGGTAGAGTGCACACATGAGGCCCTAGGTTCAATTCCTCAGCCCCGTATAAGCAGAAAAAGCCAGTAGTGGCGCTGTGGCTCAAGTGGTAGAGTGCTAGGCTTCAGCTGAAGAGCTGAGGGACAGCGCCCAAGCCCAGAGTTCAGGCCCCATGACTGGCAAAAAAAAAAAAAGAATGATTAACAGGCAGAAGCCAAGAGATGTCAGATTGAAATATGGATCTACACAGAGAAAGCTGAAGCTAGCACTAGTGGCTTACGCCTACAATCCCAGCTACTTAGAAAGCCAAGATCTAAGGATCGCAATTCAAACCAAGCCTGGTCAGGAAAGTCTGTGAGACTCTTTTTTTCTTTTTTCTTTTGGTGGTTGTGGGGCTTGAACTCTGGGTCTGGGCGCTGTCCCTCAGCTCTTTAGCTCAAGGCGAGCGTTCTACCACTTGAGCCACAACGCTATTTCTAGTTTTCAAGTGGTTTATTGGAGATAAGAGTCTCACAGACTTTTCTGCCTGGGCTGGCTTTGAACTGTGATCCTCAGATTTCAGCCTCCTCAGTAGCTAGGATTACAGGCGTGAGCCACCGGCGCCCGGCTTGTGAGACTCATCTCCAGTTAACCACCAGAAAACCCCAAGTGGAGCTGTGATTCAAAGTGATAGAGCACTAGCCTTGAGCAAAAAGAACTCAGGGACAGAACCCAGGTCCTGAATTCAAGCCCCATGATGGACAAAAAAAGGAAGTTCACTGGAAATAACCATATGAGACTTACTTTGTTAATAATGTCCATAACAGTAACTAATTCTCTAAACAATCAGTAACAATTGTGGGTTTTTATAACATATATAAAAATAAATGCAGCTGGGAACTAGTGGCTCACGCATATAATCCTAGCTACTCAGAAGGCTGAGATCTGAGGACTGTGGTTCAAAGCCAGCCTGAGCAGGAAAGTCTGTGAGACTCTTATCTCCAATAAACCACTCAGAAAAAAAATGGAAGTGGCACTGTGGCTCAAGTGGTAGAGCGCTAGCCTTGAGCTGAAGAGCTGAGGGACAGCGCCCAGGCCCAGAGTTCAGGCCCCACAACCGGACCCAAAAAAAAAAAAAAAAAAAAAAAAAGAAAGAAAGAAAAAAGAAAATGAAAGAGAATTCCAGATACACAACTAATAGCAGATCAAAATAAAGATAGAAGGTAACAATCCACAACTAAAGAAAGTTGTAAATTTTCCAGAAATAATAAAGCACAGAATGTTTGGTACTTACAAGAAATTATAAACTTCTACTAATAAATACTAAATCTTGAATAGGAAAACTATTTTAAAAATTATATTTCAATAGTATACATTTTTACAACCTAAACCATAAATAATGTATTTGTAACCAAAATCCCAATAGAACATTTTTTAGGACAAAGAACTTTAGGAAGTAATTTTTAACTTCATCTAAAAATGATAAATATGAAACCAACCAGGAAAACCCTTTGGAGAAAAGAGGAACATAACATGGCAGTAAGTCCTCTCTATTGCTTGTTTATCACACAGCCATGATCCTTACAACAGTATAATAGAATTTACAGACTTGTCAATGGAACAGGAAACTTAATAAATTAGCAAGTAAATATGCAAACTTAATATATAACAAATCAAATTTCAAAGCAAAAGGAAAAATACAAGAGATTTTAAAATGTGGTGTTTGGACTGGTGCCACGTCATTTGGAAAAACATAAAGTATGATTCTGACTTCACTGCTTATACCCAAATAAAATCCAGATGGATTCTATTTTTATAATAGCTGAGTAGGGAAGATTTCTCTAAGCATTTCATCAAGTTTGGTGTCTATAGGAGAAAAAAAAAAAAGGTTATAAATTGATCATTAGCTAATAGTATAGAAAGCCTGTTCCGTGTGGGACAGTTCTAAGGATCTAATTTATCTACGATTAAATCTAAGTGGTGCATACTTAATCTCCTAAAGTGATCTCTTAGGCAGCTCCTGCCCTCACCTGTCCCCCAAATGCAGCCATTGTTCTTCCTTACGGCAGCCTCGGCACACGCAGTCCTGCTGCTCCTGGCTGATTGGCTCTTTCTTACCTGAAGCTTCTGACCCTTCTTCACCCATCACACTCAGATGAAGTGCGCCTGGGAGAATACAGGGCTAGCTGTTCACTGCTTCTCTTGACAGCCTGAGGATACAGCCAAGAAGTGAGGGAAAGAGAAATCCCAGGGGCAAGTGATGACTAGTCAGTCATAGGCAGGAGATGTGCTAAGGCTGTTCCGCCGCCTCCCTCTGACTGCCCAGGCCAGGCCAGGATGGCTGTGCAGCCTTTCCAGAGTCATCATATGTGGCTGAGTGACTCACTGCTGAGCAACAGGTGATGTCTTCATAGCCAGTCATGAGACAGTGGCCAGTGCAAGCAAGGCAGTGTCCTGCATCCCCTCCCCACCGCCTTCCCCACCTCACATTGCTTCTCACTCTCACTCTTGCTGGCCTGGGCTTACTTCTCTCACTTGATGCCTTGGGACTTAATCTATGTTCCAACTGTCCATCATGAGATCAAATAGAGGGTATTCTTTAAGTCTGATGAGGACATTAACACACAGATTGGTCAGGAGACTTGCTAAAGATCACCCAGCTAGTTATTCGTGTGCTTGGTTTTGAACCCCAGGAAATTAAGAGTCTTATTAACTAGGAAGACAAAAGCTTAATAGAAAATACTATCCTTATATTTGACCTATGGAATACTATCTTGGGGATTGGACATGTACCTTTTGAGTTGACCATCACTCTAATGAAATGCCTGAGGCCATTAAGTGATAAAGGGAATAGGCTTATTTGACCTTCTAGTTCTGGAGGTCCCTGTTCAAGGTCCAGTGGCCCTGTTGCTTTTGGCTCCTGTGTAGTGCAGAACATCATGGAGGAGCATGTGGCAGAGAAAATTGTTCACTTCATGAGCCAAGAAGCAAAGCAGAAAAGGAAGAGACTAACGTTCCACAATCCCCCTTGAAGACACCCTCAATGACCACTTAACTCCACTACCTCCTTATAATGCCACCTGGGAATCAACATGGGCCTTTAGGGGAGCACCATAGCAGACCGAGAGAGAATTGCCCACTGGTGTCACCTCTATTCAAGTGTCACAGCAGGAATCCCAGACTATACACAATGGCAAACAAATAAGCAGAACAGATAATGCTCACTGATGCTATGATGATATATGCAGAATTGTTAAAATTGTAAATAAATTACTAGAGTATGTTTGAACAAAATGTTGAATACAAGGACAATATATTTTATATTGTTTTTATAAACAAAAATAGCTTTTATAAGTAGAAACCAGAAATAAATATTACATAAAATATGCAAGATACTCACAAAACGAAAATACATTCTCAAGGGAAATTAATAAAGTGTAAATGCACACACCTGTAATCCTAGCACTTGGCAGGCAGAGGCAAAGATCACAAGTTCAAAAGAAATTTTTTATATATACATGTGTATAGATACACATATATATGCTTATATATGCATGCACACAAATATACATACATACATAAAGATTAATAAGGATCCCAATTATCAAGACATAGGTCATATTACTAAGTTATAAAACTCAGTATTCTTCAATTTTCATCATAGGACAATTTTACACACTTATATTAGAAAATGTGAAACATTTAAAATAGCATTATAAATAATATCAAAAAAAAACTAGAAAAATCGCATGTCCATTGATACTTGGCAGCCAACGAATAAGCAAAGTGATTTGTATCCCTGCAATGGATTACTATATATCAATAAAAATGAACTACAGCTACTTATAGTAAGATGAACCTCATTAATAAAAATAAATAAAAGGCCGGGCGCCAGCAGCTCACGCCTGTAATCCTAGCTACTCAGGAGGCTGAGATCTGAGTATCACAGTTCAAAGCCAGCCCAGGCAGGAAAGTCCGTGAGACTCTTATCTCCAATAAAACCACTAGAAAACCGGAAGTGGCGCTATGGCTCAAGCTGTAGAGCACTCGCCTTGAGCTGAAGAGCGCAGGGACAGGGCCCAAGCCCAGCCCAGAGTTCAAGCCCTACAACCGACCAAAAAAAAAAAGAATAAATAAAAGGAAAAGTGATGCAAAAATGCATTAACTTGGTGTCTGTCTATTATAAAGTTCAAAATAGTTAAAACTATTTAATGAGGGCTGGGAAGGTGGCTCAGTGGTAGAGTGCTTGCCTAGCATGCATGAGGCCCTGGGTTTCTCAGCACCACATAAACAGAAAAAGCCAGAAGTAGTACTGTGGCTCAAGTGGTAGAGTGCCAGTGCCCAAGGCCCCACGACCGACAAAAAAACAAACAAACAAAAAACGATTTAATGAAGGTTTCCCACTGAATATCAAGAAGTGCTATGATTATGAAGGGCACAGATCTAAGCTGCAGTTTGCTGTCTCTACCTCAGTAGAGATGGCACCGGTGTTCATTTAGTTATAATTTATTAAAATTTACTAAAAAAAGATGCCATCTTTTCATGGCATCTTCTGCATATATTTTCACATGTTGCAGGTTTTTAAAGTGAACAAAAAGTTTGTAGATGTTCTCATTTAACTCTCATCTTTGTGTGTTATATGCATATAGGTAGAAAAATCCCAAAACATTGTATTAATTTACTTACAGGGTGTTGTCTCTGTATCTCTGTAACCTACTTGTAGTCTGGGGTTTTGCAATAAGTACATACAACTTTGTAATTAATTAAAATAAGACCTTCTAGCAGATAAAAATGTGCCAGGAAAGCATAGCAGGCTGGCCAACTTTTTTACACAACATCCCAGACCCTCTTCCAAATACAAGAGCCAAAAACACTCCAAATCTTTCCCAAGCAGCCTGTAATTTTCCACAGCCATGGACAAGGCAGTAAGTGGGCAGTAGCCAGGTGGGACAACTGTGAAATTTATGAACATATATCAAACTTACATGCCACTTCCAAGTTTAATTAGGTCTAAAAGGAAAAATAATCCCACCCGCTTCTGCAGCTACTTATTATATACTCAAGAGACCTATTCCGTAAAAGTTTTTATTTCATGGTTACATTTTCACCAGCAACACACACACACACACACACACACACACACACACACACACACACACACACACACGCGCACACACACACACACACACACACACACACACACCTTTTTTGGGGGGGAGAAGGGAGTACTGGGGTTTGAACTCCAGGATTTGCGTTTGCTAGGAAGATATCCTACCACTTCAGCCATACCCCCAGTCCTTTTTGCTTTTGTAATTTTTCAAATTGGATTTCACTTATTTCCCAGGAAGGTCTAGACCACTCCGTCCTCTTCCTTGCCCTTCCCACACAGCTGGGAAGACAGGCACATGCCACCACGCCCAGCTTTTTTATTGACTGAGCTAGTATCTCTGAATTTGTCCTCACTAGCCTCAAGCACAGAAGTGTGAACCACCACACCCAATTCCTTTCCTTTTTTAAAACCAAAAGAGGACTGTGCCAAAAGTTTCCAACTCCAGCCCTCAGCCACCTATAGCAAAGGGGCTATCTCAGACAACTGAGGGTAGAAAGCACAGTCCGCCCTCTCTGTCCCCTCCTTAGGCTTTTGACATAACTCTCTGAACTTTGCCCTTCATCCAGGGATTAAACCAGTGGTATGCTGACAAATATTTAATAACCAGCTTTCAGGAAGGTTGGGGGGGGGGGGGGAGTGTTGCAGTTGCCAGTTTCCATGGTGGAATCATTCCATTCTAGACTATTCAAAATGTCCATCACATCACTGAACATGGAGTGACAAGAGATGGCCAGTAGGTGCTAGTTCCACCATTCAGGTTCAACAGACAAGCACAACTCAAGAGCACAGATAACAGTAAAATGTGATGATTCAGAAATAATCAACTTGGGACATTGGATACCTTTGTTTTCAATGCAATTATATGCTTATAAGCCTTCATTTTCAATAATGATTACGTCTAATAACCATCTCAGAAAATTTCAGACATTTTACAATTCAGCTCATGACCACCAGAATCACAACCTGCCAGACTTTCTTATGACTCCAAATCAGACTCAACTTCTTACAAACTGCCCCCCCCATCCCCAGTTCTGCAGTGGGAGATATACAAACACCACACCAGATGCCTTGGGGGCTGCTGCATGTCTACATGCCTACTGTGCTTACCTGTCATCCAGATCTGAACCTTCCTCGAAGACTTTCTGCTATTCAGTCAAGGTCTTCTTTTTCCTTTGGGTTAGAAAAAGGAAACAAATACTTACTAAATTAAACTTAAAGCTTGTTATATATGACCTGGCACTGGGGGCTCACACCTGTAATCCTAGCTACTCAAGAAGCTGAGATCTGAGGATGCTGTCTCAAAGCCAACCTGGGCAGGAAAACTGTGAGACTCTTATCTCCAATTAATCACCAGAAAACTGGAAGTAGCACTGTGGCTCAAAGTGGTTGAGAGCTCAGGGACAATGCTCAGGCTCTGAATTCAAGCGCAAGCGCGTGTGTGGACGTGCGCACGCGCGCGCACACACACACACAAACACACACACACACACACACACACACACGAGACAAAAAAAAACCTTAAAAAAAAAAAGAAAGAAATGTTTAGAATAATATCCTGATGTTTCAGGTCATTATCAAGTGAAGTGTCTTCCATTTGTCAAGAGGATAACCACATTCATTATTAAAACCAAGACTATGTCCTTCAAACACACAATCTGCCTTTGTCTTAACTAATGAGCTAGAGGATTCATCCATTCATTAATCAAGCTTTCCAGGCATAGGAGGAAATATAGTACTTGAAGTAGTCAAGATTTTCATTCTTGTGGAATTTATGGCCTAGTTAAGAGGGACATATAGACGCTAACCACATGAGCACATGCATGGTTTCATGTGTTGTAAGTACCAGGAATAACAAAGAAAAGAGTCAATAATTATTTCAGATAGATCTTTCTTAGCCTGGGGTCCTTGGGGAACTTTCTATTTGTAAGACATTTAACACAGAAACAGGGGTACAAAGGGTGAACAAAGGCAGCGTTTTCGCTACGTTGAAAATGAACTGTGCAACTTGTAGGTGGGAATGAGAGAGAAAAACTGGGAATAAGAGGAGACATTCTTCAAATGTACTCATTACCTGATTTACATAACTGTACCCCCTCTGTACATCACCTTTATATTAACAATAAAAAGAGATATTTAAGCTAAGATCTAAGATCAACAGGAGTCACACAGCCACAAATCAGAAAAGCATTCCATGGTAGGCCTTGAAGTAGGAGAGAACTTGGTCCAAGGCAATGAAAGACAGGAGCTACATAGTCCAATCACAGCCAGGCGCTGGTGGCTCACACCTGTAATCCTAGCTACTGAGGATCTCGGTTCAAAGCCAGCCCGGGCAGGAGAGACCGTGAGACTCCGATCTCCAATAAACAACCAGAAAACTGGAAGTGGTGCTGTAGCTCAAGTGGTTGAGCGCTCGCCTTGAGCTGAAGAGCTGAGGGACAGCGCCCAGGCCCAGAGTTCAAGCCCCACAGCCGACAAAAACAAAAAACAAAACAAAACAAAACAAAAAAAAACATAGTCCAATCACACTAAAAAAAAAACTATTGGTTATTAATATAGACTCTATTTCCTCCTCACTCTATTTACTCCCCCTCTCCAGCACTTTCTAGAACTCTGGGCCTGGGTGCTGGCCCTGAGCTATTTTGCTAAAGGCTAGCCCTCTGCTACTTTGGGCCACAGCGCCACTTCCAGTTTTTAGGTGGTTAATTGGAGATAAGAGTTTCACAGCTTTCCTGCCCCAGCTGGCTTTGAACCATGATCTTCAGATCTCAGCCTCCTGAGTAGCTAGGATTACAGATGTGAACCACTGGCGCCTGGCCTCTCCAGCACTTTCTAAGAGAGTGGATCCTCTTTCTACAAAGCCCTTTTGGTTACTTCTGATAGAAAAAAATGTTGAGGATATAAGTTGTGACCGAGTATAATTGTTTGTTATATTCATGGAATAAAAACCTCAAGAGTGAGCCAGAGGGAGGGCTGAGAGCCAGGGAGTCTTCACAGTGCCTTAGGGAGGTAGATTAGACTACTGTGGTAGCCTGAGGATCACAAGCTGGGAGGAAGAGAGAAGATGGGATATTTCACTTTCTGGAGCCCTGCCTGCAGCAGAGGTCTACAGCAGCTGTTGAGTGTGTGCACTGACATTCCAGATCCAGTCAGAAGGCCCCTCCCGCCTCAGGCCTCACCCCCATCAGGAAGCTGTTGCTAGTTACCATTCAGTCCACCAAAACAACATCTTTTCCCTGTGTTCCAGCAGCCCTAAGGAAAGTTGTGACTTCCTGCTATTGCTAATCTTGGATTTCCTCAACTTCCCCTACTTCCTGACCATTCAAAAAGTACTTCTGGAACCAGTGGCTTTGGCTTTATCTGGGAACATCTTAAAATGCTGAATCTCAGGCTCCCAGGTCAAACTTGCTGAGTCTGAATCTGTATTTTTACATATGTTTTGAGATCCAGGTGAGCTAGAGAGGGGGTTCAAAGGTAGAGTACTTGCTTAGCATGCTTGAGGCCCTGGTTTGATTCCCAACACCATAAATAAAAATATAAGTAAATGATCCATGTCCTCAGGACTACAGTCCCCTAAGTAACAAATAGCCTATATTAAATTTCCTTCTGTTTGAAATACCTAGATACATGGATGGATTCTCTTTTCTGGCAGGAGCCTAACTGATTCCTTTTTTTTGTTCACCTTGTCACCTATTTTGAGCACTCATCACCTATTCTAGTCTATTACAACTTTGTTGGTTGGTTTGAGACAAATCTTGGTCTATAGCCTATAATTCTCTTGCCTCTATTTCCCAAATGCTAAGATTATAGGCTTATGCCATCATGTCCAAATGAATTATTATATTAAGACCCATCTCTCATTTGGTTGCTGACCAATTCTTTGTTCCTCTTTATATTCCTTCAAAATTATGCAAACATTGCTCTGATTTTTAATTATTCAATATTGTCAAAGAGAAATTCGGTTGCTTTGTTGGTAATCTATTATTTTGTGCTTTCTCTACATAAATTCCTATGGAATATTTTGTTGCCCTTAAGTTTTCATATTTATCTATGTAATCATGTTGACCATTGACATTAATATTAGTCCTGCTTTAGGAAATGGCTTATGTACCCCATGCTATTTTTTGTCCAAGGAGCATTTGTCTTTTGTCAGAAGGCCACTATGACTAAGTTCCATAGGTTCTCATTTTGGTGAGTGTAAAGCCAATGAGCTCAAGCAAAACAAAGAATGGTGAAAGATTTACCACCAGCAGTGAATAAGGAAAGCATCAGAGTTTCTTACAAAGTAAGACTTTCCCCTCAAACAAAGGACGGGTATGTATAGGGGTGGGTACCTTTCTGGTCATGCTCAGTATAAGTATTCAAAAGTAAAGTTCAGGAAGTGGCACTGTAGTGCTCACCTTGAGCTGAAGAGCTGAGGGACAGCACCCAGGCCCAGAGTTCAAGCCACATGACTGACAAAAAAAAAAAAGTATTTCAAAAGTAAAGTTCAAAAGCAAAGATAGGGCTGGGAAGGTAGCTCAGTGATAGAGTGCTTGCCTCACATGCATGAGGCCCTGAGTTCAATTCCTAAGCACCACATAAAGAAAAAGCCAGAAGTGGTGCTGTGGCTCAAGTGGTAGAGCACTAGCCCTGAGCTGAACAGCTAAGGGACAGCACCCAGGCCCAGAGTTCAAGCCCCACGACCACCAAAAAAAAGCAAAAGCATGGGCTGGGAAGTTGGCTCAGTGGTAGAGTGCTTGCCTTGCATGCCTGAGGCCCTGGGTTCAATTCCTCAGCAACACATAAGCAAAAAGAAAAAAGCCGGGAAGTGGTGCTGTGGCTCAAGTGGTAGAGTGCTAGCCTTGAGCTGAAGAGCTGAGGGACAGCGCCCAGGCCCAGAGTTCAGGCCCCATGACCGGATTTAATAAGCAAAAAAAAGAAAAAAAGAAAAAAAAACAAAAAAACAAAAAGCAAAGATAGTGGGCACAATTCTGGACATGCTCAGATTTAAAATGAGACAAGTTTGCTATAGTTCACCTAAAAGAATGAGTCAGAGTAACTCAGTGACCTTGGCTGTGCTCTGTAAGTTTATCCAGAGTTTTAGCTGAAACAAAAAGAAAGTACCACTGTGAAGACACCTAAACATAGAAATTTGCCTCTAAAGGTACTTGCCTCCATGGCTAACATCAGATTTTCCAACACTGTACTGGAGGTGTGGCTCAAGGGTAAAACACTGCCTACTCAAGTTTAAACCCCAAGACTTGCAATTTTAAAAAGAAAAGATTTTTCTTTCACCTGCAATAATACATTTTTAAAGGTTATGGTTCCTCTCCTGCACTCAGAGAATAATTTTCCATTTACTTTATACTATAGTAATTCTATAGAGCACTTTAAAAAAACATAACAATAACAATAATAAACCTCAACTTATTTTTGAATAGGATTCAATTTATACCAATAAGTAGAGGTCATGGTGTCATGAGATCCCCTTGCTCTTGCTCCCTTTGTGTATTAAAATAGTTGTCTTTAGGGCTGGGAAGGTGGCTCAGTGGTAGAGTGCTTGCTTTGCATGCATGAGGCCCTAGGTTTGATTCCTTAGCATCACATAAGCAGAAAAACGCCAGAAGTGGTGCTGTGTGGCTCAAGTGGTGCAGTGTTAGCCTTGAGCTGAAGAGCTGAGGGACAGCGCCCAGGCCCAGAGTTCAAGCCCCACGACAGACAAAAAAATAAAAAATAAAAAAAAATAAATAAATTGTCTTTCACCTCATTTGTTAGGAAATGTAAAGACTTGGAAAAAATATTAATTGAAGTTACCCAGTCCCAAAGAAATTTAGATTCCATGGTTTCCCTTATTTGCAATAATTAGTATACATATAGGATAATCTTATCAGATGAGCTGAAAAGCTCAAAAACCATGTACAAATGACCATATAAGATGATGCTAAGTGAAATGAACCCCAAGACACAAGAGGTCTTTATTGCTATTGTTTTAAATGTACCATGTGATTTTATTTTTTGTTGTTGTTTCCTTTGTATGTTCCTTCCCTATGGCATATCTCCTGTTGTCATTGTATTTGATTTTGATACCTTGTATCTTGTATATACATACATCTAATCTGGGGAGGGGAAGGGGAATAACAAAATGCTGAAACAAGGACACTGGCTGACCCATTGCAACAAGGATACCCACAGGACAGTATATTGGAAACAAACTTTACAACTTTGGGCAGGGGGGTGGTGGTGGTGGTAGGAGTATGGGAGGTGGGGAGTGGGGGCAGGGATAGTGGGACAACAACAAGGAAGGAAAAGGGTATCAATGATCAACAAGTAATGTACTCATTGCCTTACTCATGTAAATGAAACCCCTCTGTACAACATCTTAACGATAAAATAAAATTAGACTTAGTAAGGGTGTGGCTCAAGCAGTGCAACCTAACAAGTATGAGGCTCTGAGTTTCAAACTCTAGTACTGCTAAAAGTAAAATCTATTCATCACCTGGGCTGGGGAATCATGTCACATGATTGACATTGAATTTTCTTGCTGACTTTTAGGTCAGATGCATTTGTGGATAGAAGCATACAAGGCCCCATCCTTGTCTCCTATTCCTTCTCCCATTGCTACCCACCTCTACCTACCATACTATTCCCAGAATCCTACCATTTTTACCAAAATGATTTTCCCTAGAGAACTACTCGTTCCAGGATGTAGTACTTTATACATCCTGAGATTTGCAGCTTCTGAATATGGGTGGAGTAGAGTTTGGGGAAATAAGGGGGTTAGGACCCCCTACTTTCAAGCTAAAAGATAATTTCCAAATGAAGACAGGATGTAATGGTATAAAGGTGTGTTGATATTTCAGTTTAAGGCATTGCTTTCCAAAAGGGAGTTCTAGGCTAAGAAGAACCTTACCCAGATTCCTTGTGAACAGAACAGCTGAACAAGGTCCCCTGAAGACTTTGTCATACACTGTTTTTCTTAGCAGCCAAGATTTATAGTTTTGCATTGTTTGTGCATATGTTAATAAAAGGATGAAGGACAATATATAGTACAGAGTCCTGCTAATCTGCTGCTCTAGAAGCTTCTAAAGTGCCAGCCACTGTGCTTAGTGTGATAAACATGTTGCCTACTAGTCAATCCTCACAACTCCTGACTATTGGTGATGAGGTAAGCCTCCTCCCTGAGGCTTCATGTTTCTGTGTGGAATGAAGGATCTCCAATGAAGTCAAGTTCTCAGCATTTTGTTCACTCATTTGCCCTGGAGAGAGTGGCTCATCCCATTGGTTAATTGGGAGGAGTAAATCAGACATGCCTGGCTCAGCCACATGGTGGTCCTCTGATCTGCCTGTGTTCTGGTCTGCTTGCTCAGGGAGCTTACTGGAACACAGCTGCCCCTAGAAGGGGACTTACGATCTCAATCACTGCCTGGGCCTCATGGGTATGTCTAATGTTGGGTTGCAGGAATAGCAAGCCTAGAATTTCTAAGCATCAAAGCTTGATATATGCCAGGCACAAATGGCTCACATGTGTAATCCTAGCTACTCTGGAGGCTAGATTCTAAAGATTGTAGTTCAAAGTCAGCTTGGATAGGAAAGTGCATAAGACCCTTCTCTCTCCAATTAACCACAAAAAAATAAAAAAATTAAAATTAAAATTAAAAAAAAATCCCTGGAGGTGGAGGTTGGCTTAAGGGTTAAGTGCTAACCTTAAGCTAAGACACAAACAAACAAGGCCTATAGTTCAACCCAGTACCAGTTGTGTGTGTGTGTGTATATATATATATATATATATATATATATATATATATATATATATATATACACACACACACACACACACACACACACACACACATCCCTTTGTTTACAGCTGATTTCCTAGGAAAACATGTTTATATTAATCTAACTTCTGTCCTCTCAGGTGACGGAAGTTGCCTAAATGAAGAAGCTGGAAAAGTCAATGTTGATCCTTCAGTATCCCAAATTTGTATTGTTAGCATCTGTGCTTCAAGGTGCATGAACACAAGCACTGAGCCAACTTATTGCAGACTGTACAGCTCATCCACACAGTGTGGATTCTCACGTCTTTCTGCCTGCAAACACTAAGCACAACACATTGATGGTCATGAACCTCATCAGGGCTGGGTGAGTAAGTGTTATACTAGGGGAGGAAAGTCCCTTCCATGCTCTTACAGAGTCTTTCCTGATGTTCCAGGCAGTGTAGCTTCACCCTGGGTATCTTTCATATCTTTGCAGCCCTGCTGAAGAGCAAACCTTTGTTCTCGTTACTGATCTAGTCGCTTACCTCTTTAAACTTTTATCCAGCCCAGTATAGGTGCTGGTTCAATTTTTGTTAAATTATATTCCTAGCAACCAAACTCCCCAAAGTGACCACTTTCTAAGTACAAGGTCACCAGTTCCCAAGCAGATATTTGTTCTCCTGCCACGTTTAAATTATAGAACCTCTTTGTTCAAGGGTTTTAGGGCCTTTGTTCTTTGATAGTTTTAAATACCTTCTTTTTTTGTGGCAGTACTTGAATTTAGAACCTCATACTCTTGCTTAGCTTTTTCACTCAAGGCTAGTGTGCTCTATCGCTTGAGCCACAACTGCACTTCTTTTTGCTCAGTAGTTATACTTTCTTGGAAATGTCTGCCCAGAATTTTTTTGAAACATGAGTCTCAGATCTCAGCCTCCTGAATAGCTAGGATTATAGGACTGGGCCACAGGAACCCAGCTGGTAGTTTTTAATTTTATTTTTATTCCTTTATATTGTGGGACCAGTGCTGGGGACTGGACTTAGGGCATCACACTTGCTAAATAAGTAAGGGAACACTTGAGTTATGCCTCCAGTCCCTTGCTTGTGATTTTTGTGTTTTTCAGAGAGGGTCTCTGACTTCAGACTGTAATCCTCTGACCTTCATCTTCCAAATAGCTGAGATTACAGGTATGCATCACCACACCTGGATGATAGGTTTTATTTTTTAAGTTTCTCCTACCCTTGTTATGCTGGAGATAGGTGATTGAGAGCATAAGATGCTGTCCATTGACACTCTGTTATTTCATTCACTACACTTCATTCGATCTTACCTGGATTGGGGCTTACAGGAGCCCCAAATACTTAGAACACTACAGAACACAAAAAAAAAAAATGTTATTGTCTATCATGTAGAAAGCAAGCACCTGCCAGGTTCCTAGTACTGCTAAATGATTATACCTTTAAGAAACCTTCCAAGTAAATACTACTATCCGCATTGCACAAATAAGAAAACCGAGGCTCAGGGAAGTGAAGACATGTGCCCATTGCTGCCCAGCAGTCAGCAGCAGTGCAGGACCTGAGTTGGGGCTGCTGGCTGCAGGGCTGCCTGCCTCTCCTCCATTTGGGGCCCTCTGGACTTGACAGCTGTGGTGACGATTAGACGAGATAACAGGGTGGGGAGTGCTTGGAGAACTAAACATGTAAGATTATGAAGACGTGTGGAGAGCTTTGGCAAGGGCACTGTGATAATAGCCTGGGGAGGGGGAACAAATTGATCTGGCTGGAGTTTCTGTTGTGTAAGAGCTCTGAATCCAGCATTTCTGAAAAGACAGGAGCTGCAGGCCCTCTTACGTTGTGAAGCCATTGTCATCCTGAAGAACAAAGGCAAGAGAGGCGAGCTTGGCTTGAACCAGTTCTATCCGCTAGAGATTCTTTTCTCTGGAGACAAGCGAAAGGCTGAAGGCTGAGAGCGGTGGGGCCATCCACTTGCGGGCCAGGTCCTAAATGTTGATTGATTCCGGACCCTTCTCTGAGCAAGAGCGGTAACTCACAACACATGCTGGACATTTTTTCCATTTCCAATGCATTTGAAAAAAAAAACACACAATAGGCCTGCATGTTTATTCTCTGAAATACAGCACGAGGGAGCACACAGACGGCTACATATGTTCCAAATGTTTCACTAGACTCCAGAGGTAGAGAAAAGCCTTTGTTCTCTCATTCTCCCCACAAACATTTACTGAATGATTTTATATGTAAGGCATTGTGCTTGACATCAAGGAAGAAAACAGAGCCCCTTTCTCAAAAACTAAGACTACTGTAAGAAAGACAGACCCACACACTACCTTTTAATGTTATAATATAATGTAAGTACAAAAAAAGAAAATATACAAGATGAGGAACAGGATGAATGATGGAGGAGAGTGTCCATCCCTAGAAGACCCTTCCCTAGGAGAGATGCTGGCTGAATTGGCTTGTGATGATTGATTAGAAATCTTAAACTCAATGGCTCTTGCATCCATGACCCCTATTGTTTGCATCCATATCTAGGGTTGGGAACTCACAAAAGTGCTGCTATATTAATAACTTATTAAATGATCAGAATGTATACAACCTTATGACCACATTTGTGCAACATGAAAAGATATGGTTCTATTTAAGTTATTAAAACAAATTCCAAGCCGGGTGCTGGTGGCTCACGCCTGTAATCCTAGCTACTCAGGAGGCTGAGCTCTGAGGATCGTGGTTCAAAGCCAGCCCAGGCAGTAAAGAGTCCGTGAGACTCTTTTTCTCTTTTTTCTTTTGGCGGTTGTGGGGCTTGAACTCTGGGTCTGGGCGCTGTCCCTCAGCTCTTTAGCTCAAGGCGAGCGCTCTACCACTTGAGCTACAGCGCCACTTCTGGTTTTCTAGTGGTTTATTGGAGATAGGAGTCTCAGGGTCTCTCCTGCCCAGGCTGGCTTTGAACCGCGATCCTCAGATCTCAGCCTCCTGAGAAGCTAGGATTACAGGCGTGAGCCACCGGCGCCCGGCGTCCGTGAGACTCTTACCTCTAATAAACCACAGAAAACTAGAAGTGGCACGGTGGGCACTGGTGGCTCACACCTGTAATCCTAGCTAAGCAGGAGGCTGAAATACAAGGATCATGATTCAGAACCAAACACAGACAGCAAAGTCCATCTGACTCTTGTTTCTAATTAGCCACCAAAAAGACAGTTGTGCAGCTGTGGCTCAAATGGTGGAGTGTTAACCTAGAGCACAAAAACTCAACAAAAGCACCCAGGCTCTGAGTTCAGCCCAAGGATCAGCACAAAACAAAACATACTCTATTACAGGAGACCAGAAGTTACAAAATAATAAAATATATAAACAATGGAGAAAGCATTTAACATGACCCTGGCTATGAAAGAGCAAGCAGGAAAACAAACTTTAAGTCAATGAGCAAACAATGAGATTGGTGGCTTTAGTTTTTACCTTAAAGAGCTAGAAAAAGGAAGTCAGATGCAGTGGTTCACACCTGTAATCCTAGCTACTTGGGAGGCTAAGATCAGGGGGATAGAGGTTCCAGGCAAGGCTAAGCAAAATAGTTCTCGAGACCCTATCTCAACAGAAAAGGTTGGGTATGGTGGTAATGCACCTGTCATGGCAACTACAGCAGGATGTGTAAATAAGAGGATTAAGAGACACACTGGCCTGAGCACAAATTAAGACCACATCTCAAAAGTAGTTAGAGCAAAAAAGTGGGAATCATGGTTTAAGTAGTAGAATTCCTGTCTAGCAAATTCACACCCAAGTACCACAAAAAAAAGATAGAAAATTATGAGGAAATTAAATCTAAAATCTAAAATACACAGATTAAAAGAAACAAAGTGCTGGGTCCTGGTGGCTCACACCTGTAATCCTAGCTACGCAGGAGGCTGAGATCTGAGGCTCGTAGTTCAAAGCCAGCCGGGGCAGGAAAGTCCATGAGACTCTTATCCATAAATCACTAGAAAACCGGAAGTGGTGCTGTGGCTCAAGAGGTAGAGCGCTTGCCTTGGGCTGAAGTGCACAGAGACAGCCCCCAGGCCCAGAGTTCAAGCCCATGACCAACAAAAAACAAAAGAAAGAAAAAAAAGAAAAAAGAAACATGATATCCAATAGCATAAAATAAAAAACCTAGGTATATAGGCAAACATCAATGAAAGCTGCTTGTCTGAAATAAGCAAAATAAACATTAGCTAGCCCTTGTACTCTTATTGGCTTTTTCTCTCAAGCTGAAGTTCTACCGTGGAGTCATATTTCCCTCTTGCTGGTTATTTGGAGAAAAGGAGCTTGTGGACAGGTGTGCTTCAGATGATTTTGAACTGTGATTCTCAGATCTCAGCCTCCTGAGTAACTAGGATTAAGGCTGAGGCACCAATGCCAGGCTCTAGGAATTTTTTTTTTTGTCCGTTGCGGAGCTTGAACTTAAGACATGGGCATTGTTGGTGAGCTCTTTCACTCAAGGCTAGCTCTAGCACTTGGAGCCACAGTGTCACTTCTGGTTTTCTGGTGGTTAATTGGAGATAAGAGTCTCATAGACTCTCCTTCCTAGGCTGGCTTTGAACCATGATCCTCAGATCTCAGCCTCCTGGGTAGCTAGGATTAGAGATGTGAGACACCAGTGCCTTGCTCGCTAGGAATATTTTTAAAGGACAGTGGGGCTTCTTCCTAGAATATAAACTTGGTTTATATTGCTAAAACCAATTAATGTAATTTACCTTATCAACAGGATATGGTATGTTTCAGTAGATATAGGAAAAGTATTTGACAATATTCAATATCCATTTATGATAAGAACTCTTCAACCTCAAAACAAAGTAGCAACAACCTTTTGGAGAAGCAATTACAATATCATTCATAAAGATATCTAAAAAGGGGCTGGGAAGGTGGCTCAGTGGTAGAATGCTTGCCTTGCATGCATGAGGCCCTGGGTTCGATTCCTCAGCACCATATAAGCAGAAAAAGCTGGAAGTGGTGCTGTGGCTCAAGTGGTAGAGCACTAGCCTTGAGCTGAAGAGCTGAGGGACAGTGCCCAGGCCCAGGGTTCAGGCACCATGACTGGCAAAAAAAAAAGATATCTAAAAAGATGAACTACTTAAGGATAAATTTAATAAAATAAACCGAACACTTCTGAGAGAAACTACAGTATATATATATATATATATATATATATATATATATATATATATATATATATATAATGTTCATAGACTAGAAAATTAGTAACATCAATTTTTCCAAAATATGTATCTTTAATTCAATCCCTTTTGGAATCTTGGTAGTTTTAGAGATTAAGTTAATTCCAAATTAGCAAAGGCATCTAATAACAAAGACAATTTGAAAAAGACCCCAGTTGAAAGATTTATTTATATTCAGGGAAGTGTAAGTTAAAATCATAACAAGAACCACTATGAATAACCTGAATTTTTTGCGTAAAAGCTAACTATTTCAAACAAGACAATACTAAGTGTTGGTGAGGATGTACAACAACTGAATCTGCAACAACAGTGTTGGATAGAATGGGGCCACTTAGAAAAACTAGGGGCAATTTCTTTGTTACCTATTTTGCATACAACTCAAAATTTCATTCATAGAAAATACATATTAACACAAATATAAATGTTTGTGCAGGCTACACCTGCCTAGAAAATGCAAGGCAGTCCAAAGTATAGACAAATGTTTCTAGCAGCACTTTTCATAACATTTCAAAACTGAAAACCACACAAATGCTTATTAAGACAAATGATAGGGACTGGGAAGGTGGCTCAGTGGTAGAGCACTTGCCTTGCATGTATGAGGCCCTGGGTTCGATTCCTCAGCACCATATAAGCAAAAAGAAAAAAGCCGGAAGTAGCACTGTGGCTCAAGTGGTAGAGCGCTAGCCTTGAGCTGAAGAGCTGAGGGACAGCGCCCAGGCCCAGAGTTCAGGGCCCACAACCAGGCCCAAAAACAAAATTTAAAAAAAAAAAAAGACAAATGATAAATGAATAAGCAAATTGTGGTAAATGGGCACAGCAGACTACTATGTGATTAAAAAAGAAGAAAAAAGCATTCTACTATGCATGATTGAAAAGTGAAGATCTCAAAGGCTATGCTAAGGAAAAAAGCCCAGATGTGTTGATATTACATTATGTTATTAATAAGGAACTATAAGCTGAGTGCTGGTAGCTCACACCTGTAATCCTAGCTACTCAGGAGGTTGAGATATGAGGATCTCAATTGGAAGCCAGCTTAGACAAAAAAGTCCAAGAGACTCTTATCTCCAATAAACTACTCAGAAAAGGCTGAAAGTGGCGCTGTGGCTCAAGTGGTAGAACACTAGCCTTCAGCACAGAAAGACAGGGATAGTGCCCAGGCCCTGAGTTCAAGTCCTGTGACCTACAGAAAGGAAGGAAGGAAGGAAGGAAGGAAGGAAGGAAGGAAGGAAGGAAGGAAGGAAGGAAGGAAGGAAAGAAGGAAAGAAGGAAAGAAGGAAGGAAAGAAGGGAAGGAGGAAGATAGGGAGGGTGGAGGGAGGGAGGAGAGGAGAGGGAGGGAGGGAGGGAGGGGAGGAAGGGAAAGAGAAAGAAAGAAAGAAATTATAAACCAAATGCCAGTGGCTCATACCTTTAATCTAAGCTGTTTAGGAGGTTGAGATTCCAATGACAGCTGCTCAAATCCAGCCCAGGCCAAAAGTTCCAAGAAATGCCAATTAAGCATCAAAAGTCAGCACCAGTCTTGAGCAAGCAAGAAGAATAAGCATAAGGCCCTGAGTTCAAGCCTTAGAGCAAAATAAATAAAAGAATATAAAGAAATCCTAGGACAAGTCAAAACTAACCTAATAGAAAGCAGGCCAGTGGTTAGTTACCTGGGTTGGGATTGAAGCAAATTTTTAGGGTATGTACAAATTTATCTAAGCTCACATTTATCTAAATTTACACTATATATGTATAATAGGTATATTTCATTATGCTAGTATCTAGCTAGAGTTGACTTAAAAAGAAAAGCAATTTTTTTCCAGTCCTGGGTCTTGAACTCAATGCCTGGGCATTGTCCCTGAGCTTCTTTTACTCAAGGCTAGCACTCTACAACTTGAGCCACAGCACTACTTTCAGCTTTTTCTGTGTATGTGGTACTGAGAAATTGAACCCAGGGCTTCATGCATGCTAGGTAAGCTCTCTATCACTGAGCCACATTCCCAGCCCCAGGAAAGAACTTTTTTAAAACAAGAAAGAAGTGTAATACAGGACAGGAGACAGATGAGAGACTGGAATTCAGACTAATTAGGTTCAAGTCCCTGCTCCTTTACCCCAAAGATACGACCTAGGACAGATCACTTTAGTCCATTTCTCATCCATATGCTGGATTTGCCTCCATCAAATGGTGATGAGTAAATTTACATATTAAACTTCATTTCTATGTTCAGAATATGATTCTTGATAGGTGCAGAGAGAGAGAGAGAAAGAAAGAAAGAGAGAAAGAAAGAAAGAAAGAAAGAAAGAAAGAAAGAAAGAAAGAAAGAAAGAAAGAAAGAAAGAAAGAAAGAAAGAAAGAGAGAGAGAAAGAAAGAAAGAGAGAAAGAAAGAAAGAGAGAAAGAAAGAAAGAGAGAAAGAAAGAAAGAGAGAAAGAAAGAAAGAAAGAAAGAAAGAAAGAAAGAAAGAAAGAAAGAAAGAAAGAAAGGAAAGAAAGTGTGTGTGTGAGTCTAGGTCTGGTCTGTTCCAGTATTGGGGCTTGATCTCAAAGGGTCTCACAGTCTTGATTGGCTTTTTTACTCAAGGATGATTCTCTACCACTTGAGATACAGCTCCAGATCTGGCTTTTTGCTGGTTAATTGGAGATAAGAATCTCTGATTGCCTACCTGCACTGCCTTTATACCATGATCTTCAAGTTTCAGCCTTCTGAGTAGCAGGGATTACAGGTATGAAGTACTGGTGCCCAGCAAGATTATGGTTCTTGCTGGGCGCCGGTGGCTCACACCTGTAATCCTAGCTACTCAGGAGGCTGAGATCTGAGGATCCAGATTCAAAGCCAGCCTGGGCAGGAAAGACCATGAGACTCCTATCTCCAATAAAACCACTAGAAAACTGGAAATGGCGCTGTAGCTCAAGTGGTAGATAGAGTGCTTGCCTTAAGCTGAAGAGCTGAGGGACAGTGCCCAAGCCCAGAGTTCAAGCCCAATGACCGACCAAAAAAATTGTGCTGTTTCTTGGAGAAATTCAACCAGCCTTATAGACTCAAACAGTCCAGAAGTAATTATGCCTCAGAGTCTCAGACCAGGCCAGCAGACACCACTCTCTTCCCTGGATAATAAGACAAAACACAGGAAACTGTGGCTTGGCAGTGGTTCTTAGATAAAAGAACAGCTTGTGGAAGAAACCATAACAGGCGAGGAAGGGAGGGACAGAGTGAAATGGGTAAGATACAAGGGAAGGATATGCAAGTGGAATTGTGAATAGAAGGCTTTTCCTTTGTGTTGCAATTCTGAGATTTTCTTCAGTTCTGTGATTGATAGTGTCTGTAGGTAACAGACAATTGCTGTATTTGGTGTAAGATTGTCTGATGGAAAGAAAGCAAGATTTGCAATTGTCAAAGTAGAGATATTTGGGGGGTTTTTGTTTGTTGTTTGGGAGGGAGAGTTTTTTGTTTTGTGCCAGTTCTGGGGCTTGAACTCAAGGCCTTTGTGCTGCCTCTGGGCTTTTTTTTTTCTTCCTTTTCTTTTTTTGCTGAAGACAATCACTCTATTGCTTGAGCCACAGCTTTACTTTCAACTTTTTGGTGATTAATTAGAGCTGAAAAGAGTTTCACACCCTGATCCTCAGATCTCAGCTTCCTGATTATCTAGAATTACAGTTGTGCACCACCAGCACCAAGCCAGAAGTAGAGAGCAACCAACTTTTCCATTGTGTGTCCTGTGATCCTTGGCAGGAACATACAGTCTTTGAAAGGCAGTCTACTCATCTCTAAGGTAGAGATAACAAAGGACATAGCTTACAGGGAGTTACTGGCTATCATACAGCAGAGGCTTCTGAGAGACCTCTTGGCGGCCGGCATTGGTGTGAATGTGTGACTCAGAATAGGCACAGACTGCTGAGAGCCCAGTCCCCCTGCGCAGGCCCAGATTGGACAAGGTTGTTCCCTCAGCCAAGATTGGCTGAGCCCTGTGGCACTGTCCTTCCAGCCTAGAGGGACATGGGTGCCACTTCAGACTGAGCAGGGTCATAAAAGGTTTTGGCCTTCTCCACCCATTCTTCATCCACTTCCCTCCTGCAGGATCTCAGCTCTGTGCTTTTCCCCCACCCTTTCAGCTCCCATCTCTGTTTATTCTTTTGGCCCTGGAATCCCCAGAGCAGAGTATGAGTGCTTTGCTTCACTGGGGAAGGATTGCATCACAAGCTGGGTATGTACTGTGAAGTGTTTGTTCCGTTAGGGCTCAGTAAATATAAATGGCTGCCATCATGTGTTCTTGACCCCTCTCCTCCATGGGCACCAAGGCTTCTTGCTCCAGTTGGCAGCACTGGATGTTTTTCCACAGCAGCCACTAGGGGGAGCCTGGGCCGGAAGCCCTGAGAACCTGGATAACTGGGGGGATTAGGGGCAAGCAGGAAGTCTTGACATGAGTTGGAAGAGGCCTGAGATCTTATTCTACATTGACCGGGACTTACAGAATGTTTGAGAAAGGAAAATCATCCAATACTGAAGAAGAAGAAAGAGCAAGTATCATATTATCTCTATATTCTCCCTTCCCTAGCAATGGTGCTAGTTAAGCCTTCTCTGTCCTGTGAACAGCTGGGTAGTGTAGGGAAAGAATTAAAGTCATGGATTCCACATTATTCTAGACCTCCCTCATTTTGAGACTCTGAACACATCTCAGATAATAAAGGTTCAAGGAAAGTGTCTATTAGCATTCAACAACTCTTCTCCCTGTCTGTTGTCAAAATATTACGGCATTTAATCTTCACAACACTTATAGAAAGTGTCTGTTAACACCATATGATAGGTTAAAAACAGACATAAGGGCTGGGAATGTGGCTTAGTGGTAGAGTGCTTACCTAGCATGCATGAAGCCTTAGGTTTGATTCCTCAGTACCACATAAACAGAAAAAGCTGGAAGTAGTGCTGTGGCTCAAGTGGTAGAGTGCTAGCCTTGAGCAAAAGAAGCCTAGGGGACAGTATCCAGACCTTGAGTTCAAGCCCCAGGACTGGCAAAAACAAAACAAACAAAAGAGGCATAAGAAACAACTTACCCAAAGTTTCATCTTTTTGTTATTTTGAGATAGGGTTTCACTTCTTATTCTTTCCCCCTTTGGGAATTACAGGCTTGTACCACCATACTCAACCATACCTTCATTTTTTAATTCATTACAGTTATTGACCTAGATCTTTCTAACTTAAAGAGTTTATCTTGAAGCCTCTTGTATGTCTATCACTTTTTTTGTTGTTGTTTAGGTCAGTTGAGAGGCTTGAACTCTGGCCCTGGGCACTGTCCCTCAGCTCTTCAGCTCAAGGCTAGCGCTCTACCACTTGAGCCACAGCGCCACTTCTGGTTTTCTGGTGATAAATTGTAGATAAGAGTCTCATGGACTTTCCTGCCCAGGCTGACTTTGAACCTCGATCCTCAGATCTCAGCCTCCTGAATAGCTAGGATGACAGGCGTAAGACACCGGCGCCTGGCTGTCTGTCACTTACTAAATAATAATGTCATTTAATAATAATAATGTCATTATCACAGGTTTTTGCCTTGAAAATATTAAAGTTATTGAAATAATTGTTTTCAAAAAGGTCTTAGAGTCTGTAGTGAACTATTTGTGTCCTTTTTAAGATTTAAATATTGAACTCTTACCCCTCATGTGATGGTATTAGGAAGGTAGGTTTGGGGAGAGGGTATCATTAGGCCATAAGGATGAAGTCCTCACAAATTTGATTAGGACCCTTATAAAAATCATTTAGAAATAAATCAGGGCACCACAAAGGAAAAAAAAGAAAGAAAGAAAGAAATCAGGGCAGAGAAGTACATGCCAAAAGCTGAAAGAAGAAAATTAGGAATTTGTAGGTCAGCTCAAGTTACACAGTGAGTTCTGGGCCAAACTGGGCTAACTAGTGAGACCCTGTCTCAAAAATGCTAAGTAAATAAACATATGGATGGATGAATGAATGGATGGATGGATGGAATTCCACAACTCTCTTACTCTTTTTCTGCCAGGTAAGAATAAAATGATTCAACAGCAACCTACAACCCATAAGAGGACCCTCATCAGAACCAGTCATGCTGGTACCCTGATCTGGGATCTCTAGCCTCCAGAATTACAAGAAATAAATGTCTATAGCATAGTAAGCTATTTGGTCTATGGTTCTTTGTTATAACTGTTGGAGTTCTTGTAAGACTAAGAGAAGGTCTACAAGCCACCTTTGCAGAGTGCCATGACATGATATATGAGTAAATAGAGAAGATATGGGAGAGGACTGAAGACAAGACCATGACCATAAATACTGCAAACCTGTGAAAAGCCCAGCTCTAGGCACATGGCAGGACAGCCCCATGGCTCGTCTACTTTCTCCCCTCACCTGGCACTAATATAAAGGCATTATGAACAGCCCCCATGTCCTTTCTGGCTAATGCTTTGTCCCAGGGCAGAGGCTACCAATTCTCCAAAGAAGAGTCTGATGAGGCAATACCCTCTCCTTGGCTTAGTTATGTGGCCTCAAAGTTGGCATTGGCTAGTTTCATTTTTCTTTTGAAATCCAATGCTTCTCTCACTAAACATGAGCCTTTCTATTTAGCTAACACTTTCCTCTATTCCCTTCTTCTCTAACCACCCAAGTTGGAGCCAAAGCACTTACAACAATGCAGACTTGGAGTAATTTAAATGTCCATAGAAGACTGATGAAATGAGTAATGCTAAATCCTTACTAATTTTATTTTATTTATTTATTTTTTTTTTTTTGGGTCCGGTCGTGGGGCCTGAACTCTGGGCCTGGGCACTGTCCCTCAGCTCTTCAGCTCAAGGCTAGCGCTCTACCACTATGAGCCACAGCGCCACTTCCGGCTTTTTTCTGTTTGCTTATGTGGTGCTGAGGAATCGAACCCAGGGCCTCGAGCATGCAAGGCAAGCGCTCTACCACTGAGCCACCTTCCCAGCCCTAAATCCTTACTAATTTTAATTAGCAACCTAAGAGTCATTCCTAGTTAAAATAATCATATCTCAACATCTTTGAAGTCAAAATAAGGATTTGCTGGTTCATGTAAGTGAGAGTCCACAGATATATGGCTTCAGGTACAATGCCATCCAGGTATAAATGTTGTCCCCTGGATCTGCTATTTAGAGATGTGATCTCTTCTTCACACCTATATTCCCATCACTATCATCTCCCCTAAGGTAAAGAGACCTCAAGAAAGTCATTGCTGGAATTTGAGCATGCTATTTGGACTCTCACCTTCTAAAACTGTAATCTGCATGAAACTTCTTTCCTTTCCTTTATTTTTATTTTTAAATTTTTTGTCAGTCATGTGCCTTGAACTTGGGCCTGGGTGCTTTCCCTGAGCTCTTTTGTATAAGAATAGCCATCTACCATTTTGAGCCACAGCAGCACTTTCAGTTTTCTAATGCTTTATTGGAGATAAGAGTCTCACAGATGTTCCTGCCCAGGCTGACTTTGAACTGTGATCCTCAGATCTCAGTCTCCTGAACAGCTTAGGATTACAGGCATGAGCTACTGGCACCTGGCCTCTCCATTATTTATGAAGCCAGCCCATCTCCATTATTATAATTATGAAAAATGGACGGGCTGAGAAGGTGGCTCAGTGGTAGAGTGCTTGCCTTGCATGCATGAGGCCCTGAGTTCGATTCCTTAGCACCACATAAGCAGAAGAAAAAAAAGCCGGAAGTGGCACTGTGGCTCAAGTGGTAGAGCGCTAGCCTTGAACTGAAGAGCAGAGGACCAGCGCCCAGGCCCAGAGTTCAGGCCCCATGACTGGACTCAAAAAGAAAAAAAAAAAAAAAAAAGAAGAAAAATGGACTAATGCAATAGCCATAAGTAGCACTGACTTTTACCATGTAAAATTTACTATCACAAAAGGTAAGGAGCCTCTGATGCACTAGTTCAAGCAAAAGTTCTGTGAGTGCCCATTTCTAGAGCAATTTTTTGGTCAGTCATGGGGCCTGAACTCTGGGCCTGGGCGCTGTCCCTCAGCTCCTCAGCTCAAAGGCTAGTGCTTTACCACTTGAGCCACAGTGCCACTTCTGGCTTTTTCTGCTTATGTGGTGCTGAGGAATTGAACCTAGGGCCTCATGCATGCAAGGCAAGCGCTCTACCACTGAGCTACCTTCCCAGCCCTAGAGCAATAATAATAATAAAATATAATAAAAATAATAAAGGGACTGATATAACTTAAAAAAATATCAGCTGGGCTTTGGTGGCTCATTGTAGCATCTGTTAGCTACTCAGGAGGCTGAAATCTGAGAATTGCAATTCAAAGTCAGTTTGGTAGGGAAGTCTGAGATTCTTATCTCTAATTAACCAACAAAAAGCCAGAAGTGGAGTTATGGCTCAAGTTGTAGAATATCAACCTAAGCTTAGGGTATGTGGTGCTGGTGGCTCACTCCTGTAATCCTAGCTACTCAGAAGGCATAGATTTGAGATTGTGGTACAAAGCTAGCCCAGGCAGGAAAGTCTATGAAACTCTTATCTTCATTGAATCACTAGAAAACTGGAAGTGGCTCAAGTGTCCACTAGCCTTGAGCAAAAGAGCTCAGGGACAGTGCCCAGATCCTAAGTTCAAGCCTTATGGCTTACAAAACAAAAACAAAAACAACCCTCAGGGACAGTGCCTAGGCCTGAAGGTCAAGCCTGAGGATTGAAAACAAGCAAGCAAGCAAACAAACAAACAAAAAACCATAGATTATTGATCATAGCAACTCTAAAATAAAACACAAGAAAATTTCATAGCATTGGGAGTAGGCAAAGGTTTTCTTAGATAAGACAAAATAAAGTACTAGATTTAATAAAGATAAATTAGACTTAAAAATCATTTGATTAGCCAATCAAAACCAGGCACAGTAGCTCATACCTATAATCTTAGTTACTTGGGAGATGGACATAAAAAGATCACAATTTGAGACCAGCCCAAGCAAAAACTAGGTGAAACCCCATCTCAGCTAATAAAAATTGGGCATAGGGGTAAGTGGGAGATAAAGAGGGATAGGCTAACAATGATTAAAAACAAATGTACTTATTGCCATACCTATGTAACTGTAATCCCCCAGCTCATCACCTTTTCAAAAAAAAAAAAAGTTGGGCATGGTGGCTCACCCCTGTTCATCCAGCTATGCAGAAGGCATAAATAGGATGATGACAATCTAAGAAGTTGTAGGTATAAGCCTAAGAGCCTATTTGAAAAATAATTGAAAAGCTAAAAAAGCCAGAAGCATAGTTCAAGTGGTAGAGCCTACCTAGCAAACATATGGCTGAGTTTATACCCTAGCACTAGAAAATAGAGAAACCATTACAAATTGGAGGGCAAGACTCAGAGAAAATAATAGATATCTCTCAGACTATAGAATAATTCTAGACAGGTGCTGGTGGCTCATGCCTGTAAACCTAGCTACTCAGGAGGCTGAGATCTAAGGATCTCAGTTCAAAGCCAGCCTGGACAGGAAAGTCCATGAACCTCTTATCTCCAATAAACCACCAGAAAACAAGAAGTGGCTCTGTAGCTCAAGTGGTAGAGTGCTAGCCTTGAACGGAAGAGCTGAGGGACAGTGCTCATTCAAGCTCTACAACCAACAAAATAAATAAATAAATAGAATAATTCTGTAACTCTAAAATATTACAGATCTATGTATCCCAATATGAGAAGACTTCAGAAATATGGATTTTCTTCTGTTTTATTGTATGTATCTCTGTTATCTAAAATAATGCACAACAATGACAGATATTCTGATTCTACAAAATATACAAAGATACATGGATATGTGTATGAGGGGTGGGAGGGGTATGTTTCAGGAATGGGGATTAAACCCAGGGTCTCACACATGCCAGGCTCTATCTACCACTGACTTATACTCCCACTCATTCAACATACATTATTGAATTAAAAGCAGTATGTACAGGGCTGGGAAGATGGCTCAGTGGTAGAGCGCTTGCCTTGCATGCCTGAGGCCCTGGGTTCGATTCCTCAGCACCACATAGGCAAAAAGAAAAAAAGCCAGAAGTGGCACTGTGGCTCAAGTGGTAGAACACTAGCCTTGAGCTGAAGAGCTGAGGGACAGCGCCCAGGCCCAGAGTTCAGGCCCCACGACCGGACCCAAAAAATAAAAATAAAAAATAAAAGCAGTGTGTACAGATCTCATTTATGTTTTGAAAGACTTTTTTTTTTTAATTAAGAGTTTGTGTGCTATCCCTGAGTTATTCTGCTCAAGGCTAGTGCTCTACCACTTGAGCCATAGCTCTACTTCTGGCTTTTGGGCGGTTATTTGGAGAAAAGAGTCTCACCAACTTTCCTTCTTGGGCTGGCTTTGAACCTCAATCCTCAGATGTAGCCTTGTGAGTAATTAGTATTACAGAGGTTAGCCATCAGCACCAGCTAACAGAAGTATTTTGTGTGTGTATATAAATGCATAAAGGCAGGAATTGAAGGGAAAGAGAAAGATGGACTTTTACTTTCTATTCCTTATGTAAATAAAGTATAATAAGTAAAACAAAGTAAAATACGTAAAAAATCATCAGAGTAGCCCACATCCTGCCTATAATGGAGAAGCTAGCTATACCTCGGGGTTCTGGGATTGTCTCCAGACTCCTGCCTAGTAACCCCACTTCAAAGTTCACTCATGACTCATTTTTCAAGTTTTACTCCAATTCATTTACCTCTTCCCCAAGACATTGCCCCTCTAACCACTCCCTCATACCACCAATTTCAGCTCTTGAATCCTTCCAGATCCAGACTCTCTGTATATCATCTCCTGGTCCAGGAACAACCCAACAAAACAGACCAGGAATGAACCTGGCTCTCTCACTGGAGTCCAAGTTGCATGATACACAGAACTCATTAGAATTGAGACATGAGCATGAGAAAAATTACCATGTGTTTAACATGTTTATATTTTCAAAAACACCAAGGTTTCCTTATTATTTTTATTTTAAATAAAAAGAACAGAATCTCCAAGGTTACTGAAATGCTCGGCTAGTGTGAACAGACAGAAGGACATTGGTTGTCCCCAATGAAAAACCCCTGCCATCAGTATTGAAGAAATAAGTGAGAAGTCATTAGACTGAGCAATCAAATTGTCCCAGACATTGGCAGCTAAGAATATCAACATACTCAGGAGCAAAGGCAAAGATACTGACATTTTCATCTCCCCTGAAAGAAATCATGAAGATTACCTGCTCAGTGAAGTCTACTAATAACTCTTCCCCCACACCATCTTTCTCTCCTCTTCCCCCCCACTCACTCTCTCTCTCTCTCTCTCACACACACACACACACACACATACACACACACACACACACACACACACACACACACACACACTCACACACATACCTCTCCAACCAGCATTTATGCCTCCCTTTTAAGATACATTAGACCAGGCATGATGGCTTAAACCTTAATGCTAGCTACGTATTAGGTAGAGATTGGAAGATTAAGGTTCAAGACCAACCTAGACAAAAAGAAATTCACACAATTATTGCCACCAATGTCTGGGCATGATAATACACATTTATCTGCTGTGTCAGCTACAGGGGAGAAACAATGGCTAGGCAAGGAAGCATAAACCTGTCTTCCTAGCAATACAGGGAAGCATGAGTAGAAGGATCACAGGTTGAATCCAGGCATAAAGTGAGAAGCTACCTCAAAAAATAACCAATGCAAAATCGGGTGCTAGTGGCTCTCACCTGTAATCCTAGCTACTCAGGAGGCTAAGATCTGAGGACCAAGGTTCCAAGCCAGCCCAGGCATAAAAATCCCCATGAGACTTATCTCTAACCACTCCAAAAACCCAGAAGTGGCACTATGGCTCAAGTGGTAGGGCACTAGTCTTGAGCACAAAAAAAAGCTCAGGGATAGAGGCCAGACCCTGAGTTCAAGCCCCACAACTGACAAAAAATAATCAATGTAAAAAGAGGCTGGAGGTGGGGCTCAAGTAATAGAGCACCTGCCTAGCAAGAGAGCAAGTGTGAGGCCTGAGGTAAAGCCCTAGTACTGCTTATATACATGACATATTACAAAGTATTTGCGGGCCTGGGAAGGTGGCTTAGTGGTAGAGTGCTTGCCTAGCATGCACAAAGCCCTAGGTTTGATTCCTTAGTACCACATAAATAGAAAAAGCCAGAAGTGGCAGTGTGGCTTAAATGGTAGAATGCTAGCCTTGAGTAAAAGAAGCTCATCAACAGTACCCAGGCCCTGAGTTTAAGCCCTAGGACTGGCAAAAAAAAAAAAAAAGTATTTGTTAACATGTAGTTGAGGAAAGCTTTAAAGTTTTATTTTATTGTTATTATAGAGGTAATGTACGGCGGGATTATGATTACATGAGTCAGGTAATAGGTACATTTCCTTTCATACAGTGTCATGGATTTCCTCATTCTCTCCCAGTCCCTCATTCCCACCTCCACCCACGAGTTGTATAGTTCACTTTCATCAATTTCCAGTGAGCTCTACTGCTGCACTTTTTCACTATCTTTCCCCCTCAAGTTCTGTGCCTACCCCCCCACCCTCCCGAAGATGTACACAGAATACACCATACATAAGGTAAAGAAGACAGAATCATCAAAAACTAAAATTAAGAAAGAAAGAAAGAAAGCCAGGTACTAGTGTCTCATGCCTGTAATCCTAGCTATTCGGGAGGGTAAGATCTGAGGATCAGGGTTTGAAGCCAGCCCAGGCAGAAAAGTCCCCATGAGACTCCTATCTCCAATTAGCCACTCATAAACCAAAAGTGGCCCTGTAGCTCAAGTGGTTAGAGTGATAGCTTTGAGCACAAAGAGGCTCAAGGACAGTGCCCAGGCCCAAGTTCAAGCCACACAACTGACAGGAGGAGGAGGAGGAGGAGGAGGAGGAGGAGGAGGAGGAGGAGGAGGAGGAGGAGGAGGAGGAGGAGGAGGAGGAGGAGGAGGAGGAGGAGGGGGAGGGGGAGGGGGAGGAGGAGGAGGAGGAGGAGGAGGGGGAAGAGGAGGAGGAGGGGGAGGAGGAGGAGGAGGGGGAGGAGGAGGAGGAGGAGGAGGAGGAGGAGGAGGAGGAGGAAGCAGTGGCTGTGTAAAATTCCATTGTATATAGGTACCACATTCTTTGGATCCACTCATCTGTGGTGGGGCATCTGGACTGTTTCCATATCTTGACTATTGTAAATAGTGGAACAATGAACATGGATATACAAGTGTCCTTATCCTGGCTCATGATGTTTGGGTAGATGTCTAGGAGTGGTATGGCTAGGTCATAGGGAAAGTCTGTTTTGTTTTTTGAGGAACCTCCAGACTGCTTTCCAGAGTGGTTGTACTAGTTCACATTGCCACCAACAGCTCAGTAGGATTCCTTTTCCCCCACATCCCCCTCCATATTTGTTGTTGTTCAAGTTCACAATGTTGGCCAATCTTACTGGGATGAGATGGAATCTCAGAGTTGTTCTGATTTGCATTTCCTTTATGGCCAGGGATGATGAGCATTTTGAGGAAAGCTTTTTTATGTACACTAATTTAAGACAAAAATATAAACACAGAAGGAGAAAATACGGGAGAGGAATAAAAGAATATATGAATCAGAAACAACCTAGAAAATGAACTTCTAAAAATTATAAAACACTGAAGAAAGTGGCAGATGGGGTTACTGAATAATGCAGAAGTAATAAATGCATTTTCTGTTAAAAACATCTATCCAACTGGATTTTAAAATAGAGTTATACCTACTTACATGGGTAAAAATCAGTTGGACACCAGTGGTGTACTCTTGTAATCCTAGCTACTTAGGAGGCTGACATTGGAGGACTGCAGTTCAAAGCCAGTGTGGGCAGGAAAGTCTATAAGACTTTTTTTTTCAAGTCAGTCATAGGGCTTGAACTCTGGGCCTAGGCACTGTCCCTCAGGTTTTCAGCTCAAGGCTAGCACTCTACCACTTGAGTCACATCGCCACTTCTGGTTTTCTGGTGGTTTATTGGCGATAAAGTCTCTTGGACTTTCCTGCCTGGGCTGGCTTTGAACTACAATCCTCAGATCTCAGCCTCCTGAGTAGCTAGGAATACAGGTGTGAATCACCAGCGCCCAGCTCTGTGAGACTCTTATCTACAATAAATTACCAAAAAGCCAGAAGTCTAGTTGTGGCTAAGTGGTAGAGTGCTAGCCTGGAACAAAAAAGCTCAGAACAGCAACCAGGCCCTGAGTTCAAGGGAAAAAAAAGAGTGAAAATCCCAAAAGACTGTCAAGATAGGGTGAGCCAAGATACATGAAAAGACAGATGCTCAGAGGTGACAAGAATTATCTAGAGATTAAGCAACTTTTGATGGCTTTGCAGACTTGGGAACTAAGAGAGGGAGAAGCTGATCCACTTTGCTGGACTTAGGGTTGGATCCTAAAAGGATTCCATCTGAACTAAGATGAATCAGAGGTGAGTCACCTGCAGGAATGAAAAAGTCCAACTTTCAAATCAACTCATGTGCCGAAATAAGTTTAAGCATATCCTATCCTAAATTACTAGTGGCTCTAGAAATCCTGCAAAAGCAAAGCAAGCATCTTCTCTGGAAAAGAACACAGCTACTATATCCTCACATCAATTTTCAAATAATTTTGAAACAAAGTCTGATGTATGATATAAAAATAACCAGGTAAACTATGAGCCTAAGCAACATAAAAGCAACACAGAAAAAATGATAGATGACACAAAAGACTCAGATTTACAAGATTCAAGAGACTTGAAAAAAATTTACATTGAATAAAAGGCAAGTGTTTTAGTCAGAATCGAAAATAATTCCTAAACCATGAAATTCAGTTGCCATTGTGAGAAAGCATGTGCGTGTGTGCGTGTGTGCGTGTGTGTGCGTGTGCGTGTGTGTGTGTGTGTGTGTGTGTGTGTGTGTGTATTATTAAGACCTAGCATAAAGGTTGAGTTTTCAGGGCTATGAGGTAGAAACTGGGGGAAAGTGAAAGGATGACATTGTCCAAATGTATTCATTTCTTTTGTTTTGCCTTTTTTTTTTTTTTTTTTTGCCAGTCCTGAGGCTTGAACTCAGGGCTTGGGCACTGTTCCTGAGCTTCTTTTGCTCAAGGCTAGTACTCTACCAAGAGCCACAGCATCACTTCTGGCTTTTTCTGTTTATGTAGTACTAAGGAATCAAACCCAGGGCTGCATGCCTGCTAGGCAAGCACTCTACCACTAAGCCACATTCCCCTTGTTTCTTATGAGTTATGAAATAATCCCTCTGTACAATAATAACAGTAAAATTGTATTTTAAATGTTGGGTTTTCAATACATACTTTACACATATACACATATCCCAACCAAAACCAAAAACAAACAAACAAGAAAAACCCTACACCTTAAGCCAGGCACTGGTGGCTCATGCTTGTCATCCTAGCTATTCAGGAGGCCAAGATCTGAGAATCATGGTTCAAATCCAGTCCAGGCTGAAAAGTCCTGTGAGACTTTTATCTCCAATAAACCATTCAAAAACCAGAGGTAGAGCTATAGCTCAAAGTAGTATATAGCACTAGCTTTGAGCAAAAGAGCTAGCAAAAGAGCTCAGGGGCAGCACCCAGGCCCTGAGTTCAAGCCCCACAACTGCCAAAAACAACAAAAACTACATCTCAGTCAAATGTAGTAGTTCATGTCTGTAATCCCAACTACCTAGGAGGCAAAGATCAGGATGATACTGGCTCAGAACCAACCTGGGCAAAAAGTTAACAAGATCTCACTTCATTCAGTCAATAAGCTGGGCATGGTGGCATGTGCTTGTGGTCCCAAGTACTTGGGAAGCCAAATACCAAGGACCAAGTACCAAGGAGAATCATAGTCCAGGGGTGGCCCCAGACAAACACTTGAGACCTTTCCAGAAAAACAAAGCAAAAAAGAGCTGAGGATGTGGCTCAAGTGGTAGACTTTTTATGTAGAAAATGCACGAGCCCAGAGTTCCAACCCCATATTGCAAAGGAAAATAAAACATAGTTTAGAGGTAGGGAAAACCAAGAATACACAAGCCCTCAAGAAGACTGAAACGGGCTGGGAAGGTGGCTCAGTGGTAGAGTGCTTGCCTTGCATGCCTGAGGCCCTGGGTTTGATTCCTCAGCACCACATAAGGAAAAAGAAAGAAGCCAGAAGTGATGCTGTGGCTCAAGTGGTAGGGTGCTAGCCTTGAGCTGAAGAGCTGAGGGACAGCGCTCAGGCCCAGAGTTCAGGCCCCACGACTGGACCCAACAAAAAAAAGAAGACTGAAACTCCAACTTGGCGGAGGGGGAGGCGGTAAGCTGGGGAGGTAGGGAGAGAAGGGATGATAGAAAAACAAGGGAGGAGGTAACAATGTTCGATAGGAAATGTACTCATTACCTTACTCATGAAACTGTAACCCCTCTGTACAGTATCTTTACAATAAAAAATATATACTAAAAAAAAGATGATACTAATCAAAATGAACTCCAAGATATGGAAAAGAAATCTTCTGTAACAAACTCAAAAAACAGAAGAAGAAGAAGACTGAAACATATGGTGATTCCTAAGTAGGTTAAAGATTAGATATATCTGGGAAGGAAATGATTGGTAAACTAGAAGCTAGGTCACTTAACAGTAAGCAAGGAAGGAAGCCAGACACTGGTTGCTCACACCTGTAATCCTATCTACTTAGAAGGCTGAAATGTACGGATCACAATTCAAAGTCAGCCCAGACAATAAAGTATGTAAGACTCTTATCTCCACCAATTAACCACCAAAAAGCCAGCCTTGAGTGGAAAAAGCTAAGTGACACCACTCAGACCCTGAGGTTCTCAGTACCAGTGCACACTGCGCAAGCGCATATACACATGTACACACACACTCACACATGCACACATGCAAAAAGCTTCTAGAGAAAACTTTTCTAATAGAAAACTATGAAATGGTAAATACGTAATTGGGAAGTAAGAAGATGGTGCACAAACTGGAAAAAAAATCAAAAGTCACAGAAACAAACCAAGACAGGGTATATGTAAGGAAAATAAAATCATATATCACATTAAAAGTGCTGGAATGGATTGGAGACATGGCTCAATGGTAGAGTGCCTGCCTAGCAAGCATGAGGCCCTGAGTACAACTTTTAGTACTACTAAAAAAAAGCGATGTAAACCAAAATCAAGAAGTTTGAAAACTATTAAGGGCAATGAGAGAACAAGAGAAGACAGCCAGTGAGAGTAGGAGGAGGAGGAAGTGGAAGAGGAGGAAAAGATTGGGGAGAGGGGAAGGGAGAGAAAAACATTATCTAATGAAAGCACCAGAACAGTCTGATAGTTGACTCCTCAGCAGAATCTATGCAAGAAATCAACTCAAATTTCCATAGAAATAAAAACAGGGAATTCTTGCCTTCAAAATAAATAATATTCAAAACTGAAAATAGAAAATGGTAATGTAACTATAAAGCTGATCAGTGTTAAAAGTCTCATTGTAATTGATAAGTCAAATGAACCAAGAGAAATATTTTCACAAAGAACGCATACATTTCTAACAACATGAATGTGGAGCGAGAAGGATGTGGACATCACCACAGATCCTACAGACAGAACAGGGTAACAAGGAAACATTATGAAAACCACACTTGACAGATGAAATAGATAAATTCCTGAAAATTGTGAAATACCACAGCTCACTCAAGAAGAAACATATACCACGAGTAGTTTAGATGCATTAAGAAATTGAGTAGTTTCGAATATCTCCATAGAGGAAACTCTAGTCCTGATAATGTTTTGGTAAATAATAGCAAATATTTTAAAAAGTTATATTAGTTCTGCTTTAACATCCCAACTTCTCATATTGCAAATTTACAGTTTATCTGATTGTGAAAGGGGGAAAAAAAAACACAAGAAAACTTCATAAAAGTTTCTCTTATAAATATAGATGCAAACATCTTCATCAGATACGTTGTCAACCTCTAAAGGCTATAGATGGTGTAATTCCATCCATTTACATGGCATATAGAAAAAGCACCTCTAGAGGAAGAAATTAAATCAGCAGCTATGGCAAGCAGCTATAGGGAGAGAATTGTTTTCCAAGGGCCTTTGGGGACTTTTTGTGCTAGTGAAAATGTTCTGAATCTCCACTGCAGCAGTGGTTACCTGTGTGCATCTGTCAGTCATATATCATTAAACTGTACATTTTACTGAATGTAAATTATACCTGAAAAGAATCTTAAAAACAAGTATGTTGTTTTTCCAGAGGCTGCACAAGTCACCAAATTTATTTGGCGACTTAAAACAATAAAATTTTCTTTTTCTTGTAGCTCTGGACACCAAATGAGTTTCACCTAGGGGCATGGGGCTTGTGGGGGAGGGGGGAATATCAAGATATCAACAGAACCAAGTACATTCTAGAAGATCTAAGGAAACCTGTTCCTTGGTCCTTTCAGTGTCTAGAGGGTGGGGTCATTCGAAGGCTAGGGATCATCTTTCTCATTTATTTATTTATTGTTGATTTATTTATTGCTACATAGTTGTATAAACAGGTTATAATCCCATAATCTCTCCAATTTTCTTTTTTTTTATTGTGAAAATACTGTAGAGAGGGGTTACAATTACATGGGCAAGATAATGAGTACATTTCTTATCAAGCATTGTAGCCTCCTCCTTTGTTTCCCCTTCCCATCCCTTCCCATCCTCGCCCCCGCCCCCAATCTCTCCAATTTTCAAGGCTAGCATCTTCAAGTCTTTCTGCTCCATCTTCATAACCTCTCTCCCTCATGTGTCTATGCAAATATCTTTCTACTTTCAAAAGAATACCTGTGATGGGCCAAAGGCTGTGGCTCATGCCTATAATTCCAGCTATTCTGGAGACAGAGATTGGAAGAATTGAAGTTTAGGGTAAACCAAGGGAAAAGTTAAAAGATAAAAAAAGCCCCTTTTGGGCTGGGAAGGTGGCTCAGTGGTAGAGCGCTTGCCTTGCATGCCTGAGGCCCTGGGTTCGATTCCTCAGCACCACATAAGCAAAAAGAAAAAAGCCAGAAGTGGCACTGTGGCTCAAGTGGTAGAGTGCTAGCCTTGAGCTGAAGAGCTGAGGGACAGCGCTCAGACCCAGAGTTCAGACCCCCCCCCAAAAAAAAAAAAACACTCTCAAACAACAAAATCTGGGTGTGGTAGCATGTCACTGCCTTTACAGCTACTTGGGAAACATAAGCTGAAGGACTGTGGATCAGTTTGGCCTGGGTATAGACTAAGATCCTTTTTTTTTTTTTTTTTAATAACTAAAAGAAAAAGGTCTATGGTGGGGCGCTGGTGGCTCATGACTGTGATCCTAGCTACTAAGGAGACCGAGACCTGAGGATCACAGTTCAAAGCCAACTTAGGCAGGAAAGTCTGTGAGACTCTTATCTCCAATTAACCACCAGAAACCTGGAAGTGACACTGTGGCTCAAGTGGTAGAGCACTAGCCTTGAGGTGAATTGCTGAGGGACAGCGCCCAGGCCCAGAGTTCAAGCCTCATGACCAACCCAAAAAAGAAAGGAAGGAAGGAAGGAAAGAAGGGAAGAAGGAAGAAAGAAAGAAAATGATCTAGGGGAGTGTCTCAAGGGGTAGATCACCTGCCTAGCAAGCATGAGAACTTGAGTTCACTCCACAGCACCAAAAGACCCGGGGGGGGGGGGGGGGGGGGGGGAAGGCATACCTATAATGAACTTATGACCTGACCAGATAATTCAGGTTAGTTTCCAAATGTTATGATCCCTAATCACATTTGCACAAATGCTTTTTCCAAATAAGGTACAGTTTTAAGTTTCATGGATTAGGACTCAGTATGTTGGGGAACCACTTTGTAGCTACCACAAGTAGAATAGCATCTAAGAGGAAACTGAATAAAAAACACAGTATTAATAAATGCCACAAAATGTTGCTGAAATAAAAAGCTAAGCAATGGAAGAACATACCATTTTTGTGAATTGAATGGATTTCAGGATTGTAGACCGCTTTCTCAAAACCCCTGTATCTACAAACTACATGGAATCCTGAGGAAAATGTCAGCAATGTTTATTGGTGGAAATTGTCAAGCTGATTCTAAAATTTATATAAAAATGCAAAATCTGAGAAGGGCACAAAGCACAAAGTTGAAGAAGTTAAATAACCAGCTAGCAATGAAAAGTTTAAAATTCAAATAAAGCTATATGGCAATTGAATTCTACTTCACATGGTAGAGGGGAACCAGATAGGAATGTCATTCTGATATTAAAAAAAAAGAAAAGGGAGGTGCTCAGAACTATTTTGTGACTTGACTTTAATAACCCAGGTATTTTGTTTGTTTGTTTGGGGCAGCATTGGGGTTTAAACTCGAGGCCTTGATTAGTTAGGCAGACACTCTGCCACTTGAGCCATATTCTCAACCCATTTGGTTTTTAGTTATTTTTCAGATAATCTAGCATTTTTATCCAGGCTGCCTGAACTATGATCTTCCTATCTACACTTCCTGCCTAGATAGCAGTACAGACACTCACCACCATACCTGACTTATTTACTTCACAAACTATATGGTTTAGACTGGCCTCAAGCCATAATCTTTCTGATCTCTACCTCTCCAGTAGATGGAATTACATTCATACACCACTGCATCTAAGCTCTAATTTTTTTAAACAATAAATATTGTACCATCAAATGCTTAAAACTTTTCCATCAGTGACCACTGTGATTTGAGAAATAAACAAGATAATAAATTAAATGAACACTAGATGAACAAGTTTTGTTTTTTTTAATGAAGGTGTTTGTCCCATCTGTGGGCAAGATAAAGGAGCTACCTCTCTTCTCCAGCTGCCATCAAGGAAGCACCTGGCTTAACTCCGTAATTCCCTCAGGTAGTGTGTACTTAGCACCCTTATCTACACAATGGTCCATTGTGATTCAACAAACAGTCCAACCTGTGATCTGGAATCAACTACCTATACAAACAGTAGCTCCAAGGGACCTTATCTTTCTACAGTGACTTCTAAAGTTAGCCTTTCTTTCTGTTAGGATGGAAAAATAACCTCCATTGATTGCAAAAAGAAATGCCTGATATTAAAATTTGATTGCTTTCCAAATAAACTGAATGTAGCATTGTCCAGTAAGAATCAATGTGATAGGGGGTTGGGTACCTGTCAGAGGGGTAGGCCTAACAAAGAGGATGAATGCGTGTGGTTCATGTAATTTATGTACATGTATAAAAATAGAACAAGGAAACTTGTTGAGATTATTTTAAGAAAGAAGAGGAGTAAGAGAAAGTGATGAAGTGGGTGAGATTATTGGAATACACTGCATACATGTGTGAAATGTCAGAGGAAACCTTCCTTGTACAATTAAAGTATGCTAATTAAAAAAATTTTTAATAAAGAATTATAAGAGATCTGTAGTCTTCAAGATAGAAAGAAATCCTGTCAATTCGAGATACTATCCAATAAACCAATACCCACTATGCCACTATGAATTAAGTAAAACTGACATTAGATGTAAAATAAATCTATTATAAAGCAAGGCTGAAACACTGCCTGGGATATTGCTGTGATGGCCAAGAAAAGCACTAAGCTACCCCTGGATGGAGTCAGACTAGCCCAGAGGAGGAGATGAGATTTAAGAATGAAGTATGGGGCCTGGGATGGTGGCTCAGTGGTAGAGTACTTGTTTTGCATGCATGAGGCCCTAGGTTTGATTCCTTAGCACCATATAAGCAGAAAAAGCTGGAGGTGATGCTGTGGCTCAAGTGCTAGAGCATTGGCTGTGAGCTGAAGGACAGTGCCCAGGCCCAGAGTTCAGGCCCCACAACCAAAAGAAAAAAGAAAAGAGAATGAGGTTTGGGTGGAACTTTTCTTCCTGTTGTCTTGGCTCCCACTGGAGTAACCCATCACTGAACATATGTTTCTTTTTTTTTTTTTTTTGTCGGCCGTGGGGCTTGAACTCTGGGCCTGGGCACTGTCCCTCAGCTCTTCAGCTCAAGGCGAGCGCTCTACCACTTGAGCTACAGCGCCACTTCCGGTTTTCTGGTGGTTTATTGGAGATCGGAGTCTCACGGTCTCTCCTGCCTGAGCTGGCTTTGAACCGCAATCCTCAGATCTCAGCCTCCTGAGTAGCTAGGATTACAGGCGTGAGCCACCAGCGCCCGGCTGAACATATGTTTCTTTATCCCGCTGTGCCTCTAACCATCTATGCTACATACCTCAACTTATTTAAAGAAAAGAGAGTCAGATAGTTCTTGCATTAGTTAAGATCAGTTAGTTGTGACAGCTCTAGATCTCAGTGGCTTAACACTGCAAGGTTGTTTTTGTTTTGTTTTGTTTTTCTTGTTTGGGCTGTATGTGCAATTCTGATTGATATTGAGGTGACATTCTTTGTCAATACTCAGACCTGACTGGAAGAGGGGTCCTGGTCCCCACAGCTAAAGGAAGAAACAAGGCAAATGAAACACTGAAACTTAAATCTTCTACTAGGTGCCTGTAATCCTAGTTGCTCAGGGGGCTGAGATCTGGAGAATAACACTTTGAAGCCAACCCAGACTGCAAAGAGACTCCATCTCCAATTAACAAAGAACTGAGCTGGAGGCATGGTTCAAAAGGTAGAGTACCAGCCACACGTGAACAAGCTGAACAAGCCCAAGACTCAGAATTCCAGACCCACTACAGCAAAAGAAGAAAATCTCTACTCAAGAATATTACTAACCAGGTGCTGGTGGCTCACACCTATAATCCTAGCTACTCAGGAGGCTGAGATCTGAGGACCATGGTTCACGGCCAGCCTGGGCAGGAAAATCTCCAATTAACCACCAGGAAAACAGATGTGGTCTTGTGGCTCAAGTGGTAGAGCACTTGCCTTGAGCTGAAGAGCTTAGGGACAGCACCCCTAACTTCAGTATGAAATGGGGAAATACCATTCCACCATGTGCCTAAAAGGGGAAATGGCTATTTGTGAATAGTCTAAGTATTCCTAGATCTACAAAGGAGATTTTTATAGTCCTAGCTACTTAGGAGACTGAGATCTGAGGATCATGGTTCAAAGCCAACCTGGGCAGGAATGGCTGTAAGACTTTTATCTCCAATTAACCACCAAAAAACCAGAAATGGGAATGTGGCTCAATGTGGTAGAATGCTAGCCTTGAGCAAAAGAACTCAGAGCCCAAGCCCTGAGTTCAAGCCCCATGATGGACAAAAATAAATATCATAGAAATATTCAAAAAATTAAAGGACAATAGCTTCAGTATAACAAGCATAATATATATATATATATATATATATATATATATATATATATATTAGTAAGAAAGATTTTATGAGATTAATTTCTTATAACCCTGGTTTTCTCTGGAGCAATTTTCTCTCTTCAGTAGTTTTGGTATTAGCTGTATATTCCTTTTGTTGAGTAGCAGCAAGGATGTATATGAAAGAAGTTTCCTACTATTTGATATTCCCTTATGTCCCATTTAACTCTCTTTAACTAAAATGGAACATATTCAAACCTGCTAACAGAATCAATACCTCCAAATAACTAAAAGATCATTGATAAGATTCAAGTAGCCAGCACTTGTGGCTCAGGCCTGTAATCCTAGCTATTCAGGAGGCTGAGATCTAAGGGTCACAGTTCAAAGTCAGCCTGGGCAGCAAAGTCTGTGAGACTTTTTTTTTTTTTTTTTTTTGGGTCCAGTCATGGGGCCTGAACTCTGGGCTTGGGCGCTGTCCCTCAGCTCTTCAGCTCAAGGCTAGCGCTGTACCACTTGAGCCACAGTGCCACTTCTGGCTTTTTTCTTTTTGCTTATGTGGTGCTGAGGAATCGAACCCAGGGCCTCATGCATGCAAGGCAAGCGCTCTACCACTGAGCTACCTTCCCAGCATCTCCCCCCCCCCCCCCCCATGAGACTCATCGCCAATAAACCACCAGAAAACTGGAAGTGGTGCTGTGGCTCAAGTGTAGAGCACTCACCTTGAGCTGAACAGCTGAGGGACAGCACCCAGGCCCAGAGTTCAAGTCCCACGACCGACAAAAAAAAAAAAAGACAAGTAGCTGGAATCATTTGTTTCTATGCTCAATACCTTTAACAATAGCCATTACTCTCCTTTTCAGAGTAAACTTTATTGCTGGGTAAAGATGAACATTTATCAAAACCTCCCCTTCCATGGTATAAACTTGTCATTGGGAAATAGCTACCTGGCTTCCTTCTAGCCAAGTAAAACTAATGTAGTATGAGAAGTTATATTTTATTTTAGCATCCTCATCATGTAGAAAGCACTTATGAAGCCCATACCCTATGCCAAGAGTAAAAAAATACTTGATAAATGTTAATTGACTGAGAGTGCATAACAGTAAGTTTTATTATTTCTCCATTTTACAAGTGAAAAAACTGAGGCTCAGAACAGCTGAATCATACAGTGATCATGACAGAAGTAAAGTGCCAGTCCATAAGGCCTAATCTTATAATCCATGTTCCTAATGACCACATTAGGCTTCTTCTGGGTCAGGGTTCCAAAAACCAAATAGGCCTATCCATGTTTCTCTATCAATTCTGAGGACCCAGGGACTGGAAGAAAATGGGATTCTAGTTTAGTCGCAGGAAAGCAAGCCATGAAATTTTACACTGCAGTGCCATATGAATAAAAACAACTTCTGTTGAGACAAGGTGTTGTATCTAGTGTTTTTTCTACAAACACCTTAGGAAACGAGGTCTATAGCCAAGAGACTTGAGTCCTCATTGTCACAGTCTTTGATGTATTAATTTTTTATTTTATTGGCTTATATCAGATTTTATATATGTGCACATACATGTCTACATATTTATGCACACACATACATGTGACTCAGCAGTAGAGCACCTGTCTAGCAAGCATGAAGCCCTGAGGTCAGACCCGAGGACTAGAAATAATATATAGTTCATGTGAAAACAAAAGCACAAAAAAGGGGATTATTGAAAAAGCAAAAGTGTTTTTAACTATTGTAATTAAGTTTAGTTCTAATGAAAATTAGCTTGTTATAAATTAAGATGGAAACTGTAATACCTGGAGACCTTCTTTCTTTCTTTTTTTTTTGGGGGGGGTCCAGTCGTGGGGCCTGGGCGCTGTCCCTCAGCTCTTCAGCTCAAGGCTAGCACTCTACCACTTGAGCCACAGCACCACTTCCGGATTTTTTTCTTTTTGCTTATGTGGTGCTGAGGAATCGAACCCAGGGCCTTATGTATGCAAGGCAAGCGCTCTACCACTGAGCCACCTTCCCAGCCCCTACCTGGGGACCTTCTAACAGACAAGAATAAAACAAAGGAAGATAGTCAAAATGGTATACTAGATAATATTTGCTTAATGCATAAAAAGGCAAAAATAGCTGGTGGCTTACATCTGTAATTATAGCTATTCAGTAAGCTGAGATCTGAGGATCAAGGTATGAAGCTGAGCAAAAAAGTCCAGAAATGGAGCTGTGGCTCTAGTGGTAGAGCAATAGACTCAAGTGAAACAGCCAATTGAGTGCATAAGGGCCCAAGTTCAAGCCCAGTTCCAGTACATTAACAAAATAAAAATAAAAATAAAAGCAGAAATAGAAGAATAAAGAGACACGGCTCGGAATGTGGCTTAGTGGTAAAGTGCTTGCTTCACTTGCATAAAGCCCTGGGTTCAATTCCTCAGTATCACATAAACAGAAAAAGCTGGAAGTGGCACTGTGGCTCAAGTGGTAGAGTGCTAGCTTTAAGCCAAAAGAAGCTCAGGGATAGTGCCTAGGCCCTGATTCAAGCCCCAGGACTGGGAAGAAAGAGCAGGAGGGGAAGAGGAGGAGGAGGGTGGGGGAGGAAGGAGGAAGAAGAAATAAAAAAACCACAGTACACATACAAAAAAGTAAAATAGTATATATTATATAATTCTTAATATATCAAGATATCAGGATTTTTGTTGTTGGTGGAATTGGGATTTGAACTTAGGACCTTGCTCTTCCTAGACAATCACTCTATCACTTGACCTACATTTGTGGCCCTTTCTACTTAATTTTTCAGAAAGAAAAAAAAAAAGAATCTCATGCTTCTGATCAGAGCTGGCCTCAGATTGTAATTTTTCTATGTGTGTCTCCCAAGTGGCTAAGATTACAGATGTGTGCTACCACATTCAGCTTAAAAAATAATAATAATAAGGTTCAATAACTTTTTCCCTTGGTTGGCCTAGAACTGTAATTCTCCCAGCTCCATCTTCTGTGTAGCTGGGACCATAGCTACCATACCTGGCCCTTATTTATGTTATTATATTAAATATAAATAAACACTTCAATTAAAAGGCAGAGAAGAATTATGTGAGGGAAATATGACCCAAATGTGTATTATCTTACAAGACATCCTTTAGAACCAAAGTAAAAAGTAAGTTCAAATTATTATGTGTATGTACATACATAAAAACAGTAAACTAGCTGGGTGCCAATGGCTCACACCTGTAATCCTAGCTACTCAGGAAGCTAAAGTCTGAGGAACTCAGTTTTGAAGCCAGCCCAGAAGTTAAAAGTCCTGGTGAGATGCTTATCTCCAATTAACCACTCAAAAACAGGAACTGGCACTGTTGCTCAAATGGTAGACCACTACCCTTGAGCACAGAGAGGCTCAGGGACAGTGCTCAGGCCCTGAATTCAAGCCCCGCAACCAACAAAACAAAACAAAAAACAGTACACTAAAAAGATAATACTATTAGATAAAATTTAAAGCAAAATTGTTATTAGAAAAAATGGAGTATAATGATGAAAGGGTTATTTCATCAAAAATATAAAATAGGGTTAAGTGTAGACAAATGAAGAGGAGGAGAGAGGGAGAATGCAGACCAGAATCCAATGTATGTCCTCAAAATTAAGAAGAGTAAGGGGCCAGGTGCTGGTGTCTCATGCCTGAAATCCTAACTACTCAGGAAGCTAGGATCTGAGGATCATGGTTCAAAGCCAGCCCGGGCAGAAAAGTCCATAAGACTCTTATCTCCCATAAGCCAACAGAAAACTGGAAGTGGTGCTATGGCTCAAGTGGTAGACAAACCACACACACACAAAAAAGAACACAAAGGAATAATAACAATATAAAATGGGGATGCTTCCTTAGGCCTTTCTGCAGATGGAGAGTTACTTTCTTTCATGGCTTTCCTTTAACTTTCAAATAAATTACTCTATTTACCTAAAAAATACAAAATAATTGTAAAATCATAAGCACCAGATGATAGGATCCCAAGACACACAAAAAGAATCTGAAGCTGAGCATGGGTAGCTCATTCTAAGCTGTCTGGGTTATGAGGATCTTGTTTTGTAGCCAGGCTAAGTTAAAAAACAAAAAACAAAAACAAAGTTAGCAATATCCAACCTCAAAGAACAAGCCAGGTATGGTGGTACATGCTTATAATCTCAACTATTTGGCAAAGTAGAAGCAGAAGAATCACAGTTGGGCTGACCTTGAGCAAAAGCCCAAGATCTTATGTGACTTATAACTAATAAAGCTGGGTACAGGTGGCTCATGTCTATAATCCCAGCTACTCGGGAGGCTGAGATCTGAATGTCATCATTCAAATCCATCAAGGGCAGATAAATCTGAGAGATATATCTCAAATTAACCAGCAAAAAGATGTAAGTGGGGCTGTGCCTCAAGATATAGAGGGCCAGCCTTGAGCAAAACACGCTAAGGGACAAAGTCCTGGTCCTGAGTTTAACCACCACAAACAAGCAAAAAAGAAAAGAAAGAGTGGAAGGGAGAGGGAAGGAAAGAAGGAAGAAAAGAAGAAAGGAAGTTTCAATAGGGATACAGGTGGACCCATTGCAACAGTGAGAGGTACAAGTCATTATGTCGAAAATGAACTTTACAACTTTGGTGGGGGGTGGAAGAGGGTTGGGTGGGGGAAGGATGGGATGGGAAGGGGAAACAAAGGAGGAGGCTACAATGCTTGATAAGAAATGTACTCATGGGCTAGGAAGGTGGCTCAGTGGTAGAGTGCTTGCCTTGCATGCATGAGGCCTTGGGTTCAATTCCTCAGCACCACATAAGCAGAAAAAGCTGGAAATGGTGCTATGGCTCAAGTGGTAGAGTGCGGTAGAGAGCTGAGGGACAGTGCCTAGGCCCAGAGTTCAGGCTCCACAACTGACCAAAAAAAAAAAAAGAAGAAAGAAAAGGAGGCATGGCTCATGTGAGAGTGAGTGTGTTTCCTAAGTCCAAGGTCCAGAGTTCAAGCCCAAATACTGCCAAAAACATGAATAAGTAAATGACAGTAGTAATAAAAGCAGTTTGGTACTGGCACAAGAAAAGGCCTGAATACCAATGGAATAATAGACGACCCAGAAATGAACCCACAGACTTAAAGGTGCCCAATACTTGAAAAGTGACCAAAAATATAAGATGGAAGAAAGACATCCTCTTCAACATGCAGAAAACTGAAGCTATTTTCTTATTTATCACTCTACATCAGAACTTATTCCAAATGGATCAAAGACCTCAATGTAAGGTGAGATACCATGAAAATATTACAAGAGGTAAGAGAAACACTAGGGTTCCTAGGCATGGGTCAAAACTTCCCAAGTAAAGATCCAGAAACACAATAATTTAAAGACTAAATAAGCTGGCAAGGGTGGCTCATGCCTGTAATCCTAGCTACTCAGGAGGCTGAGATCTGAGGATCACAGTTTAAAGCCAGCCCGAGCAGGAAAGTCCGTGAGACTCTTATCTCCAATAAACCACTAAAGAAAACTGGAAGAGGCGCTGTGGCTCAAGCAGTAGAGTGCTCGCCTTGAGCTGAAGAGTGCAGGGACAGCGCCCAAGCCCAGAGTTCAAGCCCCACCACTAACCACCCCCCCAACCACCCCCCCCCCCCGCCAAAAAAAAAAAAAAGAAAGAAAGACTAAATAGGATTGTATCAAACTGAAGAGTTTCTGCGTGGCAAAGGACATAGCTAGCAAAATAATTAGAAAGCCCACAGAATGAAAGATTTTTACTAGTATGCATCAGACAAGGGCCTCATACCTAAAATATACTTAGAGTTCAAAAAATTAACCTCCCACCCCCCCCCCAAAAAAAACCCTCAAAGAAACAACTACCCAAGCTGGGTGCTGGTAGCTCAGACCTGTAATCCTAGGTACTCAGGAGGCTGAGATTTGAGGATTGTGGTTCAAAGCCAGCTCAAGCAGGAAAGTCCAAGAGACTTTTATTTCCAATAAGCCACCAGAAAACTGGAAGTGGTGCTGTGGCTCAAGTGGTAGAGTGCTAGCCTTGAGCTGAAGAGCTGAGGGACAGCACCCAGGCCCAGAGTTCAAGCCCCATGACTGACACATGCACACTCACATACATACACACACACACACACACACACACACATACATACACACACACACACACACACACACACACACACACACACACACACACAAAAGAAAAGAAAAAAAACAAGCCTACCTAATTAATAAATGGGCTGAATAATTAAAGAGATACTTCTCAGAAGAAGCAAGAATAGCCAATAGAAACACAAAGAAATGTTCAACATCTCTGAGTATAAAAGAAATGCAAATCAAAACACTGAAATTCTACCTCACCCCAGTTAGATGGCCATTATAAGAAAACTAATAATAACACAGATGCTGGCTGGGATGTGGCCAAAAGGGAATGCCACTATACTGGTCATGTAAACTTGTTTAACCACTCTGGAAAGCAGTATGGAGATTCTTCAAAAGAATGAACATAGAGCTTCCCTATGACCACCAACCCCACCCCAGGGAATTTATCTAATAGATAAGAAACAAGACCACACTAAAGCTATCAGCACAACTGTGGTCAATGTTTACCACAGCCAAGATAAGATATCAATCCAGATGCCCCTCAATCAACAAATAGATGAAGAAAATGTGATCATATTATCTCTCTCTGAATATACATATATATATATATATATATGAATTCTATGCTTCCATCAGAAAGAATGATACTGTACCATTCATAATGAAATAAAAGACTTGGGAAAAAGTTATATTAAGCAAAGTAAGCCAGACCCAAAGAAACAGATTGCATGGCTTCCCTCATTTGTTGTAACTAAAATGTGCCTATAAACGTACAAGTAAACTCACTAGATGGTAAAAGACAAAAAAAAAAACACTTGGAACATAATAAATTATACAAAACTCTAGACATTCACATAGTAAAACCAAAGGAAAGAATCACAAAGGATTAATAGATATGTACATATGATGATATAAAATGATATTTATCAAAAAAAATGATATTATCTAAATGAACTCCAAGAAATGGAAACAAGGGTTTGGGTTTTTTTGTTAATTCATTTGCTTTTGTTTTCTTTTTTCCTTTGTCACTGTTTTTGGTGGGACAAAGGGTGGGACAAAGGGTGAACAAATGCAATAGACATAGGCACTATGTTGAAAATGAACTATACAACTTGTAAGAGGGGGATCAGAAGAGAAATGCTGGGAGAAAGTGAGGGCAAGGGTGACAGCCCTCAAAAATAAATGCACTAGAGCCAGGTGCCCATGACTTATAACTGTAATCTTACTCAGGAGGCTGAGGTTCTGAGGTTCAAGGTTCAAAGCCACCCAGGCAGAAAAGACGCCATGAGAATAATTAATTAACCATCAGAAAACTGCAAGTGGTGCTGTGGCTCAAAGTGGTAGAGTACTAGCCTTGAGCAAAAGAGCTCAGAGACAAGAGCCAAGACCCTGAGTACCAGGTCCACAGCCAATCAATAAATAAGTAAATAAATAAATAAGAAACGCACTCATTACCTGACTTATATAACTGTAACCTCTCTGTAACAATCAAATAAATAAATGACAAATTTGAAGGGATCAGTAGATAATTCAAAATAGAGGAGGGGACACTTCCTTACTTAATCTTTATAGCAACATTATACTGACTAAAAAAAAAAAAAGCTAGGCCGGGTGCAGGTGGCTCATGCCTGTAATCCTAGCTACTCAGGAAGCTGAGATCTGAGGATCACAGTTCAAAGACAGCCCAGGCAAGAAAGTCCGTGAGACTCTTAGCTCCAATAAACCACTAGAAAACTGGAAGTGGTGCTGTGGCTCAAGCGGTAGAGCGCTCGCCTTGAGCTGAAGAGCTGAGGGATAGCGCCCAAGCCCAGAGTTCAAGCCCCACGACTGACAAAATAAATAAATAAATAAATAAGCTAGACAAATAGATCAAAAGCAAACTACAGATACCTGTAACATTTATGAACACAGATGCAAAAAAGAAATCCTTAACAAGACATAGGCAAACCAAACCCATCTGCAAATACCAAGGATTCATTACCCTGACAAAGTCATATGTATGTCAGAAGCACAAACCGTATATAATAAAGGACAAAAACATGTTATCATCTCTATAGATGCAGAGAAAGCATTGGGCAAAATCCAATACTCTTTCCTAATAAAAACACTCAAAAGCCAGGTGCTGGTGGCTCACGCCTGTAATCCTAACCACTCAGGTTGAGAGCTGAGGATCAAGGTTCAAAGCCAGCCTAGGCAGGAAAGGCAGTGACTAAACAAAAAAATTAAAGGCAGTACAAAACAAATTATTCAAAATGGATTTAAAACCTAAATGTAAGAGCTAAAACTATGAAACACTTTAAATAAAACATAAGGTTAAATGTTTATAACCTTGGATTTAGCAACAAATTCTTAAATATGACACCAAAGCATAAACAGTAAAAAAAATAAATAAATTGGATTTCACCAAAACCAAAATATTTTGTACAACAGAGGACACTATCAAGAAAATAAAAAGTAGTAAGACTGGTGCCAATGGCCTACACCTGTAATCCTAGCTACTCAGGAGGCTGAGATCTGAGAATCATTGTTCAAAGCCAGCCGGGGCAAGAAAGTCCGTGAGACTCTTATCTCCAATTAATCACCAGAAAACCAGAAGTGACGCTGTGGCTCAAGTGGTAGAGTACTTGCCTTGAGCTGAAAAGCTGAGGGACAGCACCCAGGCCCAGAGTTCAAGCCCCACAACTGACAAAAACAAAAACAAAAACAAAAACAGTAGCCAGGCATCAGCACCAGTGGCCTACACTTACAATCCTATCTACTCTGAGGATCTCAGTTTGAAGCTAGCCCATGAAAGAAAAGTCCTTGAGGCTCTTGTCTATAACTAACCACCCCAAATGCCAAACCTGAGGTATGGTGCACATGGTAGAGCACTAACCATGAGCAGGTAAGCTGAGTGAGAACACGAGGCCCTGAGAGTAGGCAGAAAATTGAAAAAGTCCAACCAAAGAATACATAATAAGTATTCATATAGTATTCATATGAATATGTATTCATAAGAAGTATTCATATAGTATACTATATGAAGAATATAGCATACTGTATTTTGTGAATATAGAATCATATATCTGATAAACATCTATTATCTAAAAAATACAAAGATTTTTCACATCTCTACTGCAAAAAAAACTCAATTGAAAAATGGACAAAAGTCATTTTCAGAAGAAATAGACATATCTAGGCAATAATTACATAGCAAGGTGTTGAACATAACTTGTTTTTAGTGAAAAGCAAATGAAACCACAGTAAAATACCCATGAATAACTACCATGAAAAAGACATAATTTGCACTGGCAAAGTGTGAAGACATTGGAACTTTCATATATTCCTATTAAGAATGTAAAAGGAGGCTGGGAATGTGGCTTAGTGTAGAGTGTTTGCCTAGCATACCTGAAGCCCTAGGTTTGATTCCTCAGTAACACATAAGTAGAAAAAGTCAGAAGTGGTCCTGAGGCTCAAGTGATAGAAACTCAGGGACAGTGCACAGGTCCTGAGTTCATGCCCCAGGCCTGGCAAAAAAAAAAAAAAGTAAAAGGTGGGTGTAGCCACTGTGGTAGAAATTTTGACAGTGTCTCAAAAAGTTAACCATCCAATTATTTGGACTAATAGGTCTGTTCTTAGGTATAAACCTAAGAGAACTGAAAGCACATGACCATGCTGATCTGTATACTCACACGTTTATGACTATTCTACCCATAATACCTGAAAAGTACAAACAACCAAAATGTCCACCCACTGATGAATGGATAAACAATATGTGCTACACTCCTGTCATTAATCCATAAAAATGAAATGGAATATTGATCTCTGCCACAGCATGAATGAATCTTGAACCATTAGGGTAAGTCAAAGAATCCAAACATGGAACGCCATATACACTCAGGTACCAGCGCTGCATCTGTCATCCTAGCTACTTGGGAGGATCCCAGTTCCAGCCAAAAGAAGTTCACAAGACTATCTCAACAGAAAAAAATCTGGGTATAGTAGCATGCACCTATGATCTCATATAGGGTGGGAAGCAAAAACAAGCGACCGCAGTCCAGTCTGGCCCAGGCAAAAGGGGAGATCTTATCTCAGTAACCAGAGCAAAAGGCTAGAGGCATAGCTCCAGCAGCAGAGCACCTGTAAAGCCAGTTTGAAGCACTAAGTTCAAACTCTGGTACAACTAAAATATAAAAATAAAAAAATAAAGACTATATATATGCAACGCTATTTATATAAATATGCAGGAAAGGCAAACACAGGTTGACTCTGGTGATCGAAGTACTTCAGATGCATATATTACAACAGAAAAATGAAATCTATTGAAGTTGTTTTAAGAAAAGGAGAGGAAGGGAGTCTGATATGAGGGTAAGATGGGTGAGGTACATTGTATGCAAGTATGGAAGTGTCCTGATAAAAATATTAATAATGATGGGTGCCAGTGACTGAAGCCTGTAATCCTAGCTACTAAGGAGGCTCAGATCTGAGGATCATGGTTCAAAGCCAGCCCAGGCAGGAAGGTCAATGATACTTTTTGTTTTTAATTTTATTTGTGAACATACTGTACAGAGGGGTTACAATTACATGGGCAGGATAATGCATACATTTCTTACCAAGCATTGCAGCCTCCTCCTTTGTTTACCCTTCACATCCCTTCCCAGCCTCACCCCCCCTCCTTCAATGATACTCTTATCTGCAGTTAACCAGAAAAAAAAAAATCTGGAAGTAGAGCTGTGGTTCATGTGGTTAAGCACTAACCTTATGTGAAAAATCTCAGCAACAATGCCCAGGTCCTGAGTTCAAGTTCCAGGTCTAGCACGTGTGCGCCCATGCACACGCGCGCGCGCGCGCACACACACACACACACACACACACACACACACACACATACTTAAAAGAAAGAAAAATTCAAACCCATAAGAAACATAAAGCACATTAGTCTACCCAGGGCTAAGAGGGGATAATATGGGGACTTTTAATTATTATGTAGATTATCTTTGGGGTGATGATAATGCTCTGGAGTTAATTATATAAAAGTTGTGGCTGAACTTCTTTGTAACTACAAAACCACTGATTTGGAGGAAAGTGAAATCAAAAAAAAAATCAAAAAACAGAAAAATACAATCCCAGCAAGCAGGCATGCATAGTACAGAGTAGTCTGAAAGGGCATCCTTTCCTTACTTACCAGCTATACCAAGTAGTTATCATCTCCGCAAGCTGAGAAAACAATGAAGGCAAAGTTCTGGGCCCACAATTCAAGTTCAGCTGGGGATAGGACTCACGAGGTAGAGTGCCCACCTCACAAGCACAAGGCCTTGAGTTCAAACCCCAAAAAAGAAAGTTTGCATTCACAGTTGGCTAGGGTCATTATGTGCACTTGGGTTCTGTAACGTACGTGTGTGTGTGTGTGTGTGTGGTGTGTGTGTGTGTGTGTGTGTGTGTGTGTGTGTGTGTTTTAATGCCTTCTCCATGTCTGAAAAATCCCAGGCAGGAAAACAAAGTCACATTTACTGAGGACCTATTATCTGGTCTAAAATACCATACTTGCTTTAGATCTTCAAACAAATACCATAGCCTTGATGTGCTTATTTCTACTTTAAAGAAAACTAAAGCCTACTTTAAAAAAATATTCTCCAGGTACTATCAGATATTGAAATAATAAAATCCATTCCAAATTACTTTTAAGAGCCAGGCACTAGTGGCTCATGCCTGTAATCCTAGCTACTCAGGAGGCAGCCCAGGCAGGAAAGTCTGAGAGACTCTCATCTCCAATTAACCACAAAAAGTGGAGTTGTGGCTCAAGTGATAGACCACTAGCCTTGAGCACAAAAGCTCAGAGACAGTACCCAGAGTTCAAACCTCAGGACTGGCATAAAAATAACAGGGCAAGAAATGTGGAGTGCTTGCCTAACATACATAAAGCCCTGGGTTTGATTCCTTGGTACAACATAAACACACAAAAAAATAAAATTATTTAAAATAATAAATTACTAAAAAAACAAACTTTTAAAAGGTCAGGGATAAGAAGAGTAATGGAGGGGTGAATATAATCAAAGTACTTATATGAAATATTACAGTGAAACACCTTACCTTGTATAATTAAGATATGTTAATTTTTAACAAGTACAAACATTGAATTTAGATGAGCTTGATTTTAAAACTATCACTCAGGAAATCTTGGGAGATCTCCAAGTTCCCCAAGCTCCTGAACTTAAGTTCCTCATCCATAAAACAGAAGCAGTAAGAGACAGGTGGACGTATAGACAGATCTTGAACATTAAACGAGAGAGAAGCACAGATCCTAAAGTCCTGAGCATTCTGTTAGCCACTATTATTGTTAACCAGTGGCTGCATTTGGATTAGAAACTACATTTTCCCATGTTGCCTTTCCCTCTCTCTCTGTACCTACTCAAGATCCGCACCTTACTTGCCATTGATCAACAATGAGTGTTGAAATATAAATCAGCAAAGAAAAAGAACAAATTATCAATAGACACACACATACTCAGTTTCCCCCAAACTTTTCAATCACAGCATGGTCTTTAGGGATGCTCATCCTTCCTCTCATCTCTTGCTCTCTCTCTCAGTAGCCAGTACTAATACCTTCATGGAAATGGGAGTAGCCTGATCCAGAGTTTTATGGACCATCTCATTCGCTTTGCCTGTCACAAAAACTCCAGGAAACTGAAAAGGCTCTGACACTCTCTGCACCCACTCATGTGTTCTCATAAACTATTTGGCTTGGGGCCTCTCCTAGCTGTGTCTGGTCTCAGAGGAATGTGCTTATCAATGTGACTCCAGGGGAATGAGTCCAAGCAGCCTGCCCTGGTGGCTCAGGAGGCTTGTACAAGCTTGTGACATGTCATCAGCCAGTGAGTTGACAGGTTTTCAACTTCTTATCTTCTGGTAACTTCCATCAGACTCAATACCCCCGATACATAGTCAGTTTTCCAGACTCCCTGTCGCCTGCCTCAGTCCTACCCTTCCGGTTGTCAGCCATTGCGATTCAGCTCTGAGCATGCTCAGTGGAAACCATGGTTATAACACCCTATAGAAACCACTGGGCCAGCTGGGCCCCTGGATGAAACTGGGCAACAGGGCTTAACAGTCCCTGGGGCAACAGAATAGAGTGGGGGAAAAAACCTGACTCTGAATCCAGCTTTTTTTTTTTTTTTTTGGCCAGACCTGAGGCTTGAACTCAGGGCCTATGCACTGTCCCTGAGCCTCTCTGTGCTCAAGGCTAGCACTTTGCCATTTGAGCCACAGTGTCACTTCTGGCTTTTTCTGTGTATGTGGTGCTGAGGAATGGAATCCAGAGCTTCATGCATGCAAGGCAAGCACTCTACCACTGAGCCACACGCCCAGTCTGAATCCAGCTTTCTTTTAGTTGAAATAAGATCTCCATATTTCTGGGCTGGGAAGGTGACTCAGTGGTAGAGTGCTTGCAGAGCTCAGGCCCCACAACCGACCAAAAAACAAAACAAAGATCTCCATATTTCTGAATCTGTGTTCTCATTTGTGAAAAATAACTACTTATATCCCCACCTAGCCAGTTGTTGGCTGAAGATAAAGCAATATAGTAGACACCCTGGTAGTTTAATCATTGTAATCAGTGTTACTGCTCCTAGTATGCCAAGAGCTACCTAATGCAAACCAGTTCAAATTCTGCTGTTTTTTTTTTTAATCTGTTAGTTGGTTAAAAGATTAACTGTGAGAAATTTCACAAGTATACATGCTCTTTATACTTAACTTCTAGGACTTTAGTAAAAAAGATAACAGGCCAGGCATCAGTGATTCACACCTGTAATCCTAGCTACTCAGGAGGCTGAAATCTGGAGAACAGTGATCTGAAGGTAACACAGGTAGAAAAGCCTAGCAGACTCCATCCCTAATAAACTAGCAAAAGCCAAGTTGGAGGTATGGCTCAAGAGATAGAGAACTAGTCTTGAGCAAGAAAGATGAGCATGGTAGGAATGAGTTCAAGCCACAGTTCAGACAAAAGGAAAGAAAAAGGAAGCTAGGCACCAGTAGCTCATGCTTATAATCCTAGCTACTCAGAAGGCTGAGATCTGAGGATTACAGTTTGAAATTAGCTTGGCCAAGGAGTCTATGAAACTTTATTATTATTGTTGTTGTTGTTGTTGTTGTTAGTCATGGGCCTGAACTCTGGGCCTGGGTGCTGTCCCTCAGCTCTTCAGCTCAAGGCGAGCGCTCTACCACTTGAGCCACAGCGCCACTCCCAGCCTTTTCTGCTTATGTGGTGCTGAGGAATTGAACCCAGGGCCTCATGCTTGCAAGGCCCACACTTGAGTGCTAGGATAACAGGCATGGAACATCATGCTAAGCTCAATGTAATGAATTTGATATCGTTTCCACTTTGATACCTCATAAGACAAATATATAAGTCTAGAACTCAGCAAGGGGCTGTGATTTGCTCAGGCAGGACATTAAGGGTGAACCCTATGTGGGCTCATGAGAAAAGGAGCCTAAGCTACCTTTCTAAAGGGGAGAGGACTATCCAAGGGTCTAGGGATTTCACTGGCTTCCTGCTTTTTCTGCCCAGAATCTGAATGAGGGTGGAGAGAAAAGAAGAGGGAAGAAAGAGTCCTGTAAGACTAGTCCTAGATTTGCTAAAACTCTTCCTTATGGGGAAGGGGCATAGCTCAGTGGTAGGGCATTTATAAGAAGAGGCCCCGGATTCAATTCCCAGCACTGACAACAAAACAACAAAAAGCACAAGAAAACCTTCTCCAAACATGGCGGCCCAAGGTTGCCACACATTTCAACTCTATTTTTCACCAGAGAGAATTGACTTTTCCCACCTTGAACCTGAAGGAGGCCAAAAGTCACCTGTACCAGTATTTCAATAAGAATTTCAGAGGGAAGCCAATGTGCATACATTACACACATGAGTAAGCTTGCGTGCGTGCTTGTATACACACACACACACACACACACACACACACACACAGAGTCAAGGATGGGAGCAGTCAGATGTGGCCAATCACAAACTTGCTGCTCCCTGGGCTGGGAGCAAGCACGTGGGGCCATCAGTCGGGATTAAACACCATAGCGACCAAGGCACTGGAGCTTGCCGGCTCAGACAGTGATTTCTGCCTAATAAAGCCCTTAGGTCTCAATAATTGCTTTGAAATCCACACACATCAGCACACACTTCTCATACACTAGCAGCTAGAAATCCAATGACATGCCTAAATGGATAGTGTCTCTTCTGCACATTCGAGGTATGAGAAAGGTCCTTATTCTGCCTCTTATCCAGTGTTTGTGAAGGTCCACCTGAGACTAGCTTTCCAGTGTAATCTGGTCAGCTCTACTCCCCTCCAGGAATCTTATGGCTGACTAGGCTGGGTCTATAGACAAGGGCAAAATGTTGACCTCGAATTAAAATTCTGCATTTGTATATACAGCAGCTACTACTGGCCCATTTTACCAACTAGTAAAAAGTGTCCCTTTTACAAGACCCTTTTCTTCTGTCTCAAAATCACACTAATTTTGTTGAAACAATTCCCTTCTATCCTCCAGAACATTTGCAGTTAAGTATTTAAATGTCTGCTCTGTGAGTGTCCTTCTACATATGACAATATATAATCCAGGTAACAGTAGGTGGTAGATGGCATAGCTGTACACAACAGAATCCAGGAACTGTCCTTCCTTTGCCCCTTATTTTTACTCTACTGAATTTAAGACTACATCTACATGAAGACTTTTAATAAAGAAGACGTGAAAAAGAAAAGGGTTGTCTCAATGGATCCTGTGCCAAGCATTCCACAACTATAGGTACTCGTGGTATATTTGGAGTGGTAGGCACAGCTCCCAGAAAGACAGAGAAAGCAAAGACTCCCAAGATGGGACACACTTAAGGTATATCACGCCAGCTGGGAGAATGGAGGGGTCTAATCAGAGTTGGAGTGTGTTCCAGTGATTCTCAGAAGTTTGCAGCTTACTCTGCTCTATGCTGATGTTGCTCCTTGGCCTCTGTTTTCCTGCTGCTCCCATCCCTCCCACTCTACTCATACTTTCCCCTAAGATCAGTCCATCTGCAGCAGTAAACCTTGTTGTTCAAAGTGACCAAGGCCTTAGGCTGTGACACCAGGCCAGCTACCTGGGAAGACGTCAGCTGGCTCTTGCTCTCCAGGACCTGTGGATGAGCATTTCAAAGCCACGTCCAGCCAGGTCAGAGCCCTGTTTAGTCTGTAGGGTTCTGCTAGAATGTAATGCAGGAGTTAGGAGGTTTTTCTTTTTCTTTGTTTTTTGGGGGGACGGGGGCGGGGGAGTCATGAGGCTTGAACTCAGGGCCTGGGGCTGTCCCTGAGCTTTTCTACCCAAAGCTAGTGCTCTTTCACTTTGAGCCACAGCTCTACTTTCAGTTTTCTGGTGGTTAATTGGAAATAAGAATCTCATGAACTTTCTAGCACAGGCTGGCTTGGAAACATGATCCTCAGATCTCAGCCTCCTAAGTAGCTAGGATTATAGGCTGAGCCACCAGCACTCGGCACACAGAAGTCTTTATATCCATTTTTGTTTCATGTATTTAAAAAGTAGTACAAACTGGGGCTGGGAAGGTGGCTCAGTGGTAGAGAGCTTGCCTTGCATGCATGAGGCCCTGGGTTTGATTCCTCAGCGTCACATAAGCAAAAAGAAAAAAGCCGGAAGTGGCGCTGTGGCTCAAGTGGTAGAGTGCTAGCCTTGAGCTGAAGAGCTGAGGGACAGTGCCCAGACCCAGAATTCAGGCCCCATGCCGGACCCAAAAAAAAAAAAAAAAGTAGTACAAACTGGGCACAATGGGTCATATCAGTAATCCTAGCTACTTAGGAGGCTGAGATCCAGAGAATCATAATTTGAGGCCAGCCTGGGCAAAAAGGTACATGAAATCTTGATCTCAATAAATTTAAAAAGCTGGGCTTAGGGCTGGGAATGTGCTTTAGTGGTAGAGGGCTTGCATACATTCGTGAAGTCCTGGGTTCAATTCTTCAGTACCACATAAACAGAAAAGGCCGGAAGTGGTGCTGTGGCTCAAGTGGTAGAGTACTAGTTTTGAGCTAAAGAAGCTCAGGGACAGTGCCCAGGCCTTGAGTTCAAGCCCCAGGACTGGCAAAAAAAAAAAAGTTTTATATTGTTAGCCAGGCTTAGCATTCAGGAGGCAGAGGCAGGAGGATGCAAGTTTAAGGTCTCCCTAAGCTACATAGGGAGTTCCAGGCCATTTTGGATTACATAGTGTGATTATATCTCAAAATAAAATAAGGCCAGCTGATTGCCAGTGGCTCATACCTGTAATTCTAGCTACTCAGAAGGCTGCCAGTCCAGGCAGAAAAGTCTGTGAGACTCTCCTGATCAATTACCAAGAAGCCAGAAGTGGAACTATGATAGAGTGCTAGCCTTGAGCAAAAAAGCTCAGGGATAGTGCCCAGGCCCCGAGTTTAATCCCCAGAACTGGCACAAAAACAAACTATAGATATCAACAACAACAACAACAAAAAGATTAGATCTTTCTGTGAATTCTATGTACTACTTTCTCTAAATATGTCATTTTTCATCAAGGCATAATATACTACCATATTAACTAATTTATTTTTATTTTGCCAGTCCTAGGGCTTGAACTCACTGTCCTTGAGCTTCTTTTGCTCAAGGCTAGCATTCTACCACTTGAGCCACAGCGTCTCACTTCTGGCTTTTTCTGTTTATGTGGTACTGAGGAATTGAATCCAGGGCTTCATGCATGCTAGGCAAGCATTCTACCACTAAGTCACATTTCCAGGCCAACTATATATGAGTTTAATGTGACTTATTTAAATATTTTCTTACATTGACATATATTTCCATATTCCAATGGCAACTTTACTGGGACAAGCATCATAAATTTTTCTCCGTATATCTGAGTATGTGAAAGACTACTAAAAGGAACTCACTGGCCAATGTGTATTATGAGAATATATGTAATTCAAGCAGCCTTAAAATCTATTTACCTTTAAGGTTTGAAAAAAAAAAACCTGACAAACTTATTTATATAAGTTTTAGGCACTGGGAAGGTGGCTCAGTGGTAGAGCACTTGCCTTGCATGCATGAGGCCCTGGGTTCAATTCCTCAGCACCACATAAACAGAAAAAAAAAGCCGGAAGTGGCGCTGTAGCTCAAGTGGTATAGCACTAGCCTTGAGCTGAAGAGCTGAGGGACAGCGCCCAGGCCCAGAGTTCAGGCCCCATGACCGGACCCAAAAAAAAAGTTTTATTAGTAGGTGGTTGGTTGGTTGATTTGGATTTTAGAGACAGAGTGATGCTGTGTAGCTCAAGATGGCCTTGAATTTAAAATCCTCCTACCTTAGCCTCCCTAGCTAGTCCTGGGATTACAGACATGTATATCATGCCCAGTTTCATTAATGTATACTCTATTCACAGGATCTATCTTTCTCCCATCCCTCACTAAAGTGAATATTGGTGGTGGTGTTGTTTTAGTGCTGTTAATCTAAAGGACAATGCTTCGTACCACCAACAGGACTTTGAGGAAGTACCCTTATCAACAATGTTGATGAAGTTGGGTTTGCCCCAACTTGGGGTTTCTCCTTGAGGCCTCGAGCATCACCAAGTCCCACTCTCACTACCCATCCCCTGAAATGACTAAAGTAACCCTCACTTAGACAATGATATAAGCAGAAGTTGCTGCTCTGGATAGGCCCATGGAAGTTGGGACCCTACTGCCCAAAGTTCTGGATGTCAGATTTCTGGGGCAAGTATGATTACATAAACTTTGTTGTAATCCCAGAACTGTTTACATACTTGTCAGGCCTTGTGTTTCCAGTGTGGAGAATGTGCAAAGCTCAGTACTGCTGCATATCCTTCTCCCACACTTCCCAGGCTAGGACAGACTGCAGGACTCTCCTATGAGACACAGAATGACTACAGCCCATGGCCTGGTCTGCATGCAGGGGTGAATGGCAAGAGGATGCAGGGGCAGTGGATTTCCCCTTCCTTGGGATTTAGAAGTCTCCAGGGTTTGAAAGGCTTTGCATTGAGGGCTGGGAATGTTGTTTAGTGGTAGAGTGCTTGCCTAGCACTCATGAAGCCCTGGGTTTGATTCGTCAGTATCAAATAAACAGAAAAAGCTGCAAGTGGTGCTGTGGCTCAAGTGGTAAGGTTGCTAGTCTTGAGCAAAAGAAGCTCAGGGACTGTGCCCAGACCCTGAGTTCAAGCCTCAGGACTGGAATGAAGGAAGGGTGGGAGGGATGGAAGGAGGAAGACTTTGAATCCAGAGAGCATCCATGTGATTGTATTTAAGCTCTAGGTCTCTTACACAGTGTCACTCCTATGCAGCAGGAACTGGGGTCCCTGCCCTCATCTAACCTTTCCTGTGTCCTGCCTTAGACATTTTCACAGGCTCATAGCAGCAGGGCCTGCTGACCCTGCTCCCAGCATGTGACAAGCAACCACCCTGCCTGCCTTAATCACTGGGAACTGTGGATCTTCCACAGAACATTGGGTAGGAAAATAGCTTTCTCCCTACACTTCAGCTAATTCAGGCACTTTTAGCCAAGGCTCTGCTTTTCCAAGACAATGGCAGAATCCCATGCCTTCCAGAGCCACACAGGCAGTAAGCACATTTGAAATAAACCCCATCAGAACACCTTGTTAGGAGTATAAGAGTTCAGAAAGCCCTCATAAAATGAATTACAGAATTTGTGCATGGGGACAGAAGGGAAAAACTGGAAGAGCGCGAGGGAAGGAGTGACATTGTTAAAAAAGAAATGTAGTCTATGACTTATGTAACAGTAACCCCTCTATACATCACCTTAACAATAATAAATTTTCTAAAAAGAAAAATTTCAGAATCACTTATCAGGCTGCTTTGAGGTGTGGAAGAAAGGCTTACAAATGATATAAGGAAGTTGAGAATGGTGGTATATACCTATAATACTAATACTTAAGAAGCTGAGGTAAGAGGACCAAGGGTTTGGGGCCTGCCTAGGCCTCATAGTGAGACCTTGTCTTTTAAAAAGCAAAATAAAAACAACTATGATCAAATGGTGAAAAAAAAAATCTCAAAGCATTTTCCTTGACTCTCTTTCTTAGAATTTGCTGATCTCCTCACTACAAGCCAGGTTGTTTCTGTTCCCTGAAGAACTAACGAAAGGACTTTGCTTCACAGAGCACTAGGAGGAACCCATCAAAATATGGTGCCAAGACTGGTTCTAAGACAACTCGCACTCCCCTAACCCCAGCCCAACAGGGACCATTTATTACCTGAGCAAAAAAGTTTGTGAGACTTGATCTCACAAAAAGCTACCAAAAAGCAAGGCTAGAGATGTGGCTCAAGAAGAAGAGCATCGCCGGGCGCCGGTGGCTCACGCCTGTAATCCTAGCTACTCAGGAGGCTGAGATCTGAGGATCGCGGTTCAAAGCCAGCCCGGGCAGGAGAGACCGTGAGACTCCTATCTCCAATAAACCACCAGAAAACCGGAAGTGGCGCTGTAGCTCAAGTGGTAGAGCGCTCACCTTGAGCTGAAGAGCTGAGGGACAGCGCCCAGGCCCAGAGTTCAAGCCCCACGACCGAAAAAAAAAAAAAAAAAAAAAAAGAAGAAGAGCATCAGCTGAGAAAAAAAGTTGAACAATCACGAGGCCCTCAATTCAATCCCCAGTACTCTTTTTTAAAAAATCCAGGTGACAGTGAGTCATGCTTGCAATCCTATCTACTTAGGAGTCTGAGATCTAGGATTGAGGTTCAAAGGCAGTACAAATCTGAGAGCTTCTTATTTCCAATTAACCAGCAAAAAGTTGGAAGTGGAGATGTAGCTCATACGTTCATACACATTTATACACACCCACACACACACACACAATTTAGATTACAACTGTGCTAATTATTAAACCTCAGCTTCCAGATAAAGTGCCAGCAAGATTGTTAATTCTGAGCCTGAAAGCCTGGCATAGGTGGTAGAGCATAAATAAATAAATAAATCATTGTAAATAGGCATAGAATGAAAATGTCATGTGAAGCTCCTCTAAATTTTTCTTCTTTGGTGTTTGAGTGTTATATGGGGAGTTCTGAAATTCCTAACCTGGTGAATCTCATTTATGATATTCCCTTGTAATGCCCACTTTGTTCTCCTATAGGCAAAACAATGGCACACACAGGGATGACTTTCCTTTACCCCCTGAACATCCAGTGAGGAGAATTCTAATCTGGAGCAGATATGCTAATGCACCATCACCCAGTACTGTTCTAAGTGTGGTCAGGTCACCTTCTATGGCCATACATGTGACTTAGAAGTAAACAGAAAAGCAACAAAAGTCAGCCAGGAGTTTTATTTCTTTTTTTAGTATTTGAGGACAGATATCATTCCTCCATTTAAAAGCCATTTGAATTTTTCAGAAAAGAATAAAAAGCTGGGTACCAGTGGCTCATGCCTATATAGCTGCTACTCATGAAGATGTAATCTGAGGCTCTTATTCAAAGCCATCCAGGGCAGGTAAGTCCATGAGACTTTTTTTTTTTTTAATTAAGTTTTTTATTGTGAAAATACTGTACAAAGGGGTTACAGTCACATGAGCAAGGAAATGAGTACATTTCTTATCTGGCATTGTTGTCTACTCCTTTTTTTTCCCCTACCATCCCTTCCCTCCCACCTCCTCATCTATACCCCCCCCATGAGACTCTTATCTCCAATTGATCACCAAAAAGCTAGAAGTGGAGCTGTGGTTCAAGTGGAAGAGTGCCAGCCTTGAGCAAGCTGAATAAGAGCCCTAAATTCAATCCCAAGAAGAAAGAGAAAGTGAGCAAGAGCAAGGAGTGGGGAGAAAGAATAAATTCTTAGTTACAGCTGCAGAGATTCTGAAGGAAATTTCTGAGTGTTCAAGGCACTCTGAAGATTTATTTCTTTTAATTACATTTTATTTCCCTTGTGAAGGGAAAGTGGTGTTCACTTTTCCTCCATTCATGTAAACTACCAATGATATTTATACACTGCAGGCAGCCTGGCCGTTTGGGGGCTAAGGCAAAGAGAACTAGATTGTCAGTGAGGCATTTTCTACATTTAGTAAATGATGGAAAGAACTTTAAGAGTTCACAGGTATGTAATGGAAGCAAAAGAATTAACTATGGGGCTGGGAAGTTGGCTCAGTGGTAGAGCGCTTGCCTTGCATGCATGAGGCCCTGGGTTCAATTCCTCAGCACCACATAAGCAGGAAAAAGAAAGCCAGGAGTGGCGCTGTGGCTAAAGTGGTAGAGTGCTAGCCTTGAGCTGAAGAGCTGAGGGACAGTGCTCAGGCCCAGAGTTCAGGCCCCACAACTGGACCCCCCCAAAAATTAACTATGTACTATATAAAAAATGAAAAGGATTAAAATTAATTTTATTTTTGCCAGGATTGCGGGTTGTACTCAGGGTCTCACATTTTTCCTAGCTGGCACTCTACCATTTGAGCCACACCTCCATACTAATTATTTGAAGATCACAGTCTCTCTGACTTGTGTACCTAAACCACAACTCTCAAATCTCAATCTCTTGAGTAGCTAGATTACTGGCATGAACTATTTGCACCTGGCCCATCCTGGACAAAAATGGAAAGACTGTTTATGTGTGCCAGTAAATAAGATAGATGCATTTTCATAATTCTATGTGTAACAAGAAAAAGAAGGTGAAGAGGAAGAGATACAAGTCAGCATATTCTCTGCGTTGGCCTCATAAAGTTCTTGTCAACCAGTATACTAGATTAATTTCAGAGAGGGAGTAAGGATGGGGGAGTGTAGGATCTTCTTTATTTGTGTAGAAGCACTAGAAATGGCCTGCTACTGTGTGAATTAAGATTGCTCGTGTGTGTGTGTGTATGTGTGTGTTGTGTTGACTTATATTAACACACTAGTGTCTATATAAATCAAAATCATTTGCTTTGACCAAAATAAAATTGCCTTAGAATCATTGTATAAATAGTGAGGAGATGAAACATTAGAAACAATGGTCAGTAACCTCCACGTTCTCCCTGACTTTATAGTATGGGATAATCCAGCATTGTTCACTGTACTATATTGAGCCTCTGTGGAGGATCAATCTGTCTTGGTGAGTCAAATCTAGGTTGAGTTCCCTGGAAATAAGGTAGAAATCCTGCAGGGAGTTAACAGTAAAAAAAAAAAAAAAAAGTGAAGTAAATGTTAAAGAACAAACAACTCCAAATAATATTGAAAATAATACTGATGTGGAAAGGGAAGCTCTTGATTCCAATAGACTATCCACCCTACTGAAGTCAGAAGACAAAATTGTTGCCTGGATTAGAAATTAGTCAGGTCAAGGAAGGATGATGTAGCTTTCCCAGAACATGAAAGGCTGTGGGTGGGCCCTGAGGCCAATAAGCATTTCCTATGTAGAAGGAAGTAGGGTAGACCTCTGGCAGTCAGTGGGAAAAAGCTAAGAAAGAAGTTGGCTCATAATGAGACTGGAGAGGCAGGCTAGATTAGATAGGTTGCCCAGATTCAGAATTTTAGATTCTACTCTAAAAAGCAGTGAGGAAATCACTAAATTGCTTTGTCAGAGGAAAGAAAAAAGGCTTAGGAAAGGTTTTCTCCCCTTCTTACTGGGGTTTGAACCCAGTGTCTTGCACTTGCTAGGCATGTACACTACCACTTGACCCCATCACATTTTGTTTTTGTTATTTTTTGAATAAGATGTCATTTATGCCCAGGCCAGCCTGGACCACAATATATATCCTGTATAACTAGGATGACAGATGTGCAGCACTGTACCTCAGCTTTTTGTTTGGCCGAGTTGGAGTCTTGTGATCTTTTTTTTTTTTTTTTTTTGTCGGTTGTGGGGCTTGAACTCTGGGCCTGAGTGCTGTCCCTCAGCTCTTCAGCTCAAGGCAAGCGCTCTACCATTTGAGCTACAGCACCACTTCCAGTTTTCTGGTGGTTTATTGGAGATAGGAGTCTCACGGTCTTTCCTGCCCGGGCTGGCTTTGAACCGCAATCCTCAGATCTCAGCCTCCTGAGTAGCTAGGATTACAGGCATGAGCCACCAGCGCCCGGCTTGTGATCTTTTTTACCTAACTAGCCCTTAGGTCCACTGTCTCTTTGCCTCCCTATGGAGCCATGATTACAAGTATGAGATACTATGTGGCGCGCGCAGGTGTGTGTGTGTGTGTGTGTGTGTGTGTGTGTGTGTGTGTGTGTGTGTGTGTGTGTGTGTGTGTGTGTGTGTGTGTGTGTGTGTGTGTGTGTGTGTGTGTGTGTGTGTGTGTGTGTGTGTGTGTGTGTGTGTGTGTGTGTGTGTGTGTGTGTGTGTGTGTGTGTGTGTGTGTGTGTGTGTGTGTGTGTGTGTGTGTGTGTGTGTGTGTGTGTGTGTGTGTGTTGCCTGTGAGGACCTTAGAACTGTTCTTGAGCTTTCTTGCTCAAGATTAGTGCTCTACCACTTGAACCACAGCTCCACTTACAGCTTTTTATTTTTTATTTATTTATTTGGTGGTTAATTGGAGATGAGTCTCATGAACTTTCCTGCCTGGATGGATTTGTACTCAGGAGCCCAGCCTCCTAAGTAGTTATGATTATAAGCATGAGCCACTGGTACCTGGTTGGGTTTCCATTTTTAAAAGATTATTTTAATGGTTAAGACTTTCAAATGTCAGTAACCACCTCAGTGGTCCATATTCCAAATAAAACAATTTAAATGAATTTTTATTTTTATTTTTTGCTGGTACTGGCGCTTGAACTTGGGGTCTGGGCGCTGTCCCTGAATCTCTTTGTGCTCAAGGCTGGTGCTCTATCACCTGAGCTACAGCATCACTTTGGCTTTTTCTAAGTAGTTTATTGGAGATGAGTTCACAGACTTTTCTGCCTGGGCTGGTTTTGAACCACTATCCTCAGATCTCAGCTTCCTAAGTAGCTAGGATAACAGGTATGAACCACCAGCACCCAGTCATTGTTGTATCTTTATGTAATTTGTTATGTTGATCATTCTATTATTGTGATTCACTGACTCTTGGCATGAAGATTATTTTTAGGAAACAATGAAATAAAGTCTTTGTACATTATTCTAAAGATGTACAGCAAATGTAGAAACATTTATTCAAGAAAACATAACTTTTGGGCTGGGAATGTGGCTTAGTGGTAGAGTGCTTGCCTAGCGTGCATGAAGCCCTGGGTTTGATTTGCAGTACCACATAAACAGAAAAAGCCAGAAGTGGTACTATGGCTCAAGTGGTAGAGTGCTAGCCTTGAGCAAAAGCAGCTCAAGGACAGTGCTCAGGACCTCAGTTCAAGCCCTAGGACTGACAAGAAAAAAAAAAAAAAAAAGCCAGGTGCTGGTGGCTCACACCTACCTACTCTACTTAAGAGGCTGAGATCTGAGGATTGCAGTTCAAAAACAGCCCAGGCAGGCAGTCCATGCAACTCTTATCCCTAATGAACCACCAGAAAACCAGATGTGGTAGAGTGCTAGCCTTGAGCTGAAGAGCTCAGGAACAGCGCTCAGGCCCAGAGTTCAAGCCCCACAACTGACCAAAACAAAACACAAAACAAAAAACAACCAAGAAAACTTTTTTTTTTTGGCAGTTCTAGGAATTGAAGCCAGGACTTCCAGTATGGTATGAGCACTGTACTTCCTGTGCCATGCCCCTGCTTCAAGCCAAGAAAATGAAAATCTTTAACGTGCCATCATTCTTTTTATCCATTCCAATCTCCAGCATTCTCCACTCCAGGTGGAAGTTGTCAAAAAGCAATCAAGCAAATGAGATCATCCCCAACTCTCCCCATCCAGTCATTTCCAGATTGGGGGTCATGTGGTCCACTCAGAAGGGGGTAGGTTCTGGGGATTTGCCATCTATCACCTTCCCCTCTCCGCTGCCATCAGCTGTGTATTACAAAAGCTCTATTTTAAACAGGTACAGCTGGAGAATAAAGGCTCTCCTCCACCCAGTCCTCAATCTCAGAACTATCCCAAGCCATGGCAGGCTGCAAACACAGTCTATCTCCACTTCTCCCTGCTCCCTCATGTGCTCCAGGACATAGTTTTCCTGTGAGGAGGGTCAGATCAGGAAAACAACCTCACCTCATCTCCACTTCTGGAACAGGAGCATCCCACTGATAAAAGTGGATCTCTACCTTCAATCCTGGTACAGTAGCCCTAGGGTTCTGCCTCTGGTGCTAGATAGATAAGGCACTGGACAAACAGCTTTGCCCTTCTGCCTGAGGGAATTGGCTATAGAGAACCACTAGTGGAGAACTCTTAGAATTCTGAAAACCATAAAGATGAGGTGAGCAGCCAAGAGGACACTGTAAGATTAGCTTCGTAGTATGAGCAAAATAGCAGAGCAGGCCAAAGTTGAATAAAACAGGGGAGAGCTGAGAGGAGGCCTGCTAGGATCACAGTCAACTCCGGCGGGTCAGGAAGGTTGTTTCCCCACCCAGGAGCAATCAGAGCGGATGTGGGGGTGTACTTGAAAGCATTCCCCAAGCCTCACATGGATCCATCCACACCAGGTGAAGTTTCACCAGAACCAGGAGCTTACACAGAACATCTGACTGCTCACTCACTCAACAATAAACTACCCAACCCCAGAGGCTAGGCTTAAAAATAAAGTCACACTCACCCTGGCAGCATGGATGACTGTGTCATACACAGAGCTGCACTCTCTTGGGAGCAATCAAAAGAAACTTCCAAGTTAAGAGTCCCTGGCTGACTATGGCACAAAAATGTAAACTTCCTGCACTGTGATAGACTTCAAACCATCCACATACTCAACACTAAAAGCTAAGTCTGTCTCCTGGCATGTAAGAATGTAACAATAAAAAGCCGAACAAACTCCAAACAACAACCCTTTCTTAGTTCCATCACAGACTTGAATTACAGTACAAACCTTCATCCCCTAAGCTGGACAAACGAACAGATGAACACACAGAAGCTCAACTTACCAGAGCAGAAACCCACAAACAGAAACTTCCTCAGAACCAGTGCCTGTGTTGGCAAAATGCTGAAGGCAACTCAGAGGTGGACACACAGAAGGACCCAATCCTTGGAGCTCCCACACTTGTGAGTTGTGTATCGTGGGATTCTGAGTGCATATCAGAGAAATATCCTCTAGTGCTTCTTGCAGAGAGGGGGAAAGAAACCATCTTGAAAAATACCAGCACATTCCAATCTTCTTAACAAATTCTGCCCAAGGGAGAAACTATTTAACTAGAGCCGAACCAGCTGGGGTTTTTATCAGAGCCTAATTGACCTTGTGAAAAAGAAATACCCAACCCCAGCTGGCTCTTATATTTCATATGGAAGAAGAAAAAGATCTAATTCCAACCCCTTCAAGTTTTCCATGTGGGAAATGCCTAACTCTAGCCAGTTCTAGCATCCTGTGGCACCTGGGTCAGGGGCTGAAAAAAAAAAAGCACAGGTGAAACTCACAGTTCAAAAGCACAGGCTGTCTGTAAACATGAGAATTACTCATAAGCCTAAAAAATACCAATACCTTACCATAGCATTAGTGAAGGTCTAATATGTTCCTTTTCCCCATCACCTCACATCCAGATCTCAAGAAAAAGTTACAAGGCAAACTAAATAGCAAAAAGCACTGTTTGAAGTATTGGGAACCAATCTCAAATATACCCAGGGAGGTTAAAGGGGAATTTAACACAACAATGATTAATATGCTAATAGCAATAATGAACAAAGCAGACACCTGCAATAACAGAAAGAAAATGTAAATGTAGAGCTGGAAATTCTTAAAAATAACAAAGAGAAATCTAAAGATCCGAAACATTGCACTAGGCCAGTGGCTTAAGCCTGTAATCCTAGGCTATTCAGCAGGCTGAGCTCTGAGGATCCTGGTGTGAAGACAGCCTGGGAAGGAAAGTCCATGAGGCTTTTATGTCCAATTGGCTACCAGAAAGCTAGACGTGGAAGCGTGGCGCAAGTGGTAGCATGCTAGCCTTGAACAAAAGAGATCAGGGACAGTACTCAGAGTTCAAGCCCCAGGAAAGGCACAAAAAAAAAAAAAAAAACAAGAAACCCATTGTAACAAATGAATAGTGCCTTTGACAGGTTTATTAGTAGAGTTAACACAGCTGAAGAATTTCTGAGTTGTTTGTTTTTGTTTATTTGTTTAAGGATGTCTTCTAGTAGAGCACCTGGCTGGCAAGTGCAAAGTCCTGAATTCAAATCCCAGTATTACCAAAACAACCTATAAAGTAGTATAGTATTATATGAAAGTAAGTGTATCTAGATTTTTTTCTTGTAAATGTAAAGTACAGCCAGCCCAGCCAAGACTCTTAACTCCAATTAACCACAGGGGGGAAAACTGGAGCTGAAAGTGTGGCTCAAGTGATAGAATGAAAAAGCCCACCAAAAGCACAAAGCCTGCAGAGAAAAATCTAAGGGTCAGCAGCTAGGCCCTGAGTTCAAGCACCAGTACTGGCACACACACACACAAATCTCAATAAACTAAGAATAAAGGAGAACATACTTAGTTTGATAAAGAGTATCTTCTAAAAAATTGCACCTATGAACATATTTAATGGTAGGTAATATGAAGTTTTCTTTTTTTTTTTTTTTTTGCTTATGTGGTGCTGAGGAATCGAACCCAGGGCCTCTGGCATGCAAGGCAAGCGCTCTACCACTGAGCCACCTTCCCAGCCCCTAATATGAAGTTTTCTGACTACTAAAAAGAACATGGAAAGAGCATCTCTTCCTTTTGTCTGGATTTTTGATTCTTTACTAGAAAAGGTAAAAGAGATAGTTTACAGATTGACAAAAAAAAAAAAAGAAAGAAACCAAATTTTGTTTTTTGTTTTTTTGGGTTCAGTCGTGGGGCCTAAACTCTGAGCCTAGGTGCTGTCCCTCAGCTCTTCAGCTCAAGGCTAGCACTCTACCACTTGAGCCACAGCGCCACTTCCAGCTTTTTTCTTTTTGCTTATGTGGTTCTGAGGAATTGAACCCAGGGCTTCAGGCATGCAAGGCAAGCGCTCTACCACTGAGCCAACTTCCCAGCCCCAGAGAAACCAAATTTTGATCTCAGATTACAGATCGTCTGTGTAGACTTTTATCTCCAATTGTTACCAAAAAGCTTGAAGCAGAGGTGTGACCCAGCATGCTATCCTTGAGCAAAAAAGCTCAGGGATAGCACATGGGTCCTGAGTTCAAGCCCCAAGAGTGGCACACACAAAATAAATCTAAGTGGTAGAGGAAGCTTTGGTCATTAAGTGGCTTTTTACCAGGCCAGAATACAAGGCTTATCTTGCATTTATCAGGTTTGATCCCAAGCACTGCCTGTCCCAAAAAAGTGACCTACACTAACCAAGGAGTGACCTGCTAGTCAGGCTGATCTAGATAGGCTTAAAGATTAAAAAACAAAAAAACAAAGGGGGGGAGCAGGTATGTTAGGATAAAATAAACTTTCTATGATTGATTCAGCCAAGTCACTAAAGAAATAAGCAATGATTAAGCAAAGAAAATAACAAATATCTGGCAAATAGATAAATACCCACATTGGCACAAAGTATTTAAAATGTCCAATGTGCAACAACAACAAAAATTAAGCCAGGGGCTGGGAAAATGGCTCAGTGGTAGTGTGCTTGCCATGCATGCATGAGGCCCTGGGTTCAATTCCTCAGCACCACATAAGCAGAAAAAGCCAGAAGTGGTGGTATGGCTCAAGTGGTAGAGTTGAGGGACAGTGCCCAGGCCCAGAGTTCAAGCCCCACAACCAACAACAACAACAAAAGAAGTTAAACCATATGGGAGAAGAAAAAGCACAGAAAAATCTGACCTATATACAAGAATGAAAGCAGATAATAGAAATTACTCAAGAGGTTTAGATGATAAAAATAAGCAGAAAAAGTATTCAAAGTAGACATTACAAATATGTGCAAAGAGCCAAAAATGGCAGTGCACGCTGGTAAACATGTACTCAGAAGGCTGAGGCAATAAGATCATGGGTTCAAGTTTAGCTCAGGGCTACATGGCTATACCCTATTTCAAAAACAAAAACAAGTATACCCATAGAACTAAAGGAAATCATACTTACAGAAATAAAGAAAGGTGGGGCTGGGAAGGTGGCTCAGTGGTAGAGTGTTTGCCTTGCATGCTTGAGGCCCTTGGTTTGATTCCTCAGCACCACATAAGCAGAAAAAGCCGGAAGTGGGGGCTGAGGCTCAAGTGGTAGAGTCCTCCTAGTCTACAGCTGAAGAGCTGAGGGACAGTGCCCAGGCCCAGAGTTCAGGCCCCATGACCAACCAAAAAAAAAAAAAAAAGAAAGAAATAAAAAAAGGTTTGCCTGGGCGCCGGTGGCTCAGGCCTGTAATCCTAGCTACTCAGGAGGCTGATAGCTGAGGATCACAGTTCAAAGCCAGCCCAGGCAGGAAACTCTGTGAGACTCTTATCTCCAATTTAAAAAAAACACTAGAAAACCGGAAGTGGCGCTCTGGCTCAAGCTGTAGAGCTCTCCCCTTAAGCTGAAGAGTGCAGGGACAGCTCCCAAGCCCAGAGTTCAAGCCCCACAACCGACCAAAAACAAAAAACAGAAATAAAGAAAGGTATGATATTGTCTTATCAAATACAAATAGGAATAAAGAGCTGCTTAAAAGAACTAATGAAGCCAAGTGCTGGTGGATCACACCTGTAATTCTAGGATGTTTAAATATGAGGATCCCAATTGGAAGCCAGCCCAAGCAGAAAAGTCTATGAGGAAGAGGAGGAGGAGGAAGAAGAGGGCATTCAAAATTGTGAAATTTTGGGGCTGAGAAGGTGGCTCAGTGGTAGAGCGCTTACCTTGCATGCCTGAGGCCCTGGGTTTGATTCCTCAGCCCCACATAAGAAGAAAGCCAGAAGTGGTGCTGTGGCTCAAGTGGTAGAGCACTAGCCTTGAGCTGAAGAGCTGAGGGACAGTGTTCAGGCCCCACAACCGGACCAAAAAAAAAAAAAAATTGTGAAATTTTAAAGAGATCTGCTAATTTAAATACTTCAGAATTTATGTAGATTTTTTTCAGACAAATATAAGCTAAGAAAACAAAGCCAGGTGCCAGCAGTTCATACCTGTAATCCTAGCTACTCAGGAGGCTGAGATCAGGGGATCACATTACAAAGCCAGCCTGGACAGGAAAGTTTGTGAGACTCTTATCTCAAGTGGTGGAGCACTAGATTTTTGCATACTAGCTCAGAAACAGCACCCTGGCTCTTGAGAGCAAGCCTTAGGACTGGCATCAAAAAAGAAAAAGGAAAAAAATAACAACTATGAAAATATGCTATCAGAAGCCATGCATTATACTTTTACAGTAACTCAAGAGCAAGGTGAGGTGACTAACACAAGTAATCCTAGCTACTTAGGAAATGGAGATTGGGAGGATTCTGTTTTTAGGCCAACCTGGATAAAAAGTTATAGAAACCACACCTCAGCTAATAAAATGCTGGGCGTGATGAGGTATTCCAGTCATCTGAATTCCATGGGAAGCATTAGACAGGTAGATTGTGATCCAGGCAGGCCTAAACATAAACACAAGACTCTATTACAGGGCTGGGAAGTGGCTCAGTGGTAGAGTGCTTGCCTTGCATGCATTAGGCGCTGGGTTCGATTCCTCAGCACCATGTAAACAAAAAGAAAAAAGCTGGAAGTGGTATTATGGCTCAAGTGGCAGAGTGTTAGCCTTGAGTTGAAGGGCTGAGGGATAGCGCCCAGGCCCAGAGTTCAGGCCCCATAATGGGACCCCCCCCCAAAAAAAGAAAAAAGACTATTACAAAAATAAAGCATAACAGGATAAAATGTGGCTCAAATGACAAGCATAAGGCCTTGAAATCAAAGTCTAGTACTACCACCACCACAATAATAACAATAATAACAATAATAATAATAATAATAATACACTAGGAAATTCTTCATACTGAATGGAAATAAGCCCAGTCAGAAGAATGGAACTGAAGAAGAAATAAAGACTACAACATGGGGAGGGAAGGAATAGTAGGGGAAAAACAAGAAGGTAACAATGCTCACTAGGAAATATACTCATTACCTTACTCATGGAACTGTAACCACTCTGTACACTACTTTTACAATTGAAAAAAAAAGACTACAACAATGATCTAGATGGCTCAGTGGTAGAGTGCCTACCTCCCAAGCAAAAAGTTCTGGGTTCATAACTGCTTTACTGCCACACAAAAAGACTATGCAAAAGAATCAAGATGGAGTCGGGTGCCAGTGGCTCACGCTTGTAATCCTACCTAATCAGAAGGCTGAGATCTGAGGTTCACGGTTCAAAGCCAGCCTGGCCAGGAAAGTCCTTGAGACTCTTACTTGAGACTCTTATCTCCAATTAACTACCAGAAAACTGGAAGTGGCGCAGTGGCTCAAGTGGTAGATTGCTAGCCTTGAGCTGAAGAGTTGAGGGACAGTGCCCAGGCCCAGAGTTCAAGCCTCACGACCAAAAATAAAAATATTAATAATAATAAATAGAATCAAGATGGAGCTGGGCTCAGTGGCTCATGCCTATAATCCTAGCTACTCATGGTTCAAAGCCAACCTGGGCAGGACAGTCTGTGAGACACTTATCTCTAATTAACTACTAAAAACCAGAAATGGTGCTGTCACTCAAAGTGGTAGAGCACTAGCCTTGAGCACAGCTCAAGGATGGTGCTTAGGTCCTGAGTTCAAGCCTAAGACTGGCATACACACATACATATACACACAGACACAGACACACACACACACACACACACACACACATCAAGATGTAAATAGTCTCTTGATGATTAAAAACAACAATAGAGCTGGGTGCCAGTGGCTCATGCCTGTAATCCTAGCTACTCAGGAGGCTGAGATCTGAGGGTCATGGTTCAAGGCCAGCCTGGGCAAGAAAGTAATTTGTGAGACTCTTATCTCCATAAACCACCAGAAAACCGCAAGTGGTGCTGTGGATCAAGTAGTAGAGGGCTAGCCTTGAGGTGAAGAGCTCAGGGACAGTGCCCAAGACCAGAGTTCAAGCCCCACGACAGACAAACAAACAAACAAAAAAAGCAACAATAATAACTTTTGTAAGTCTTAATATTTACATCAATAAGTTATGTCATAACATAAAATATGAGGACATAAATGGAATTAAACTGTCGTAAATGTCTTATATTGTTCAGGAAGTACCAAAATATTCCTTTAAAGTAGACTTTCATAAGTCAAGGAAATACTATAATCTATTTTATAAATAATAAAAGGGTATATTATTCAGGCTAATAAAGGAGAAAAATAAAAATAAGAGTATTTTATGGAGTATTCACTATTTCCTGCTTGGAGAACATGAAATGCTTCTCTCTTTGTTTCTATTTCCCTACTCTATCCTATTATATTTAACAAATTCTTGTTTTTAAAAAAATGTATTGAATCTACATGAAAGCAAGGAAGAAGTCAGGAAGAGACAAAGGAATTAAATGAACACATAAAAAAGAAAATGGTAGATGTAAATTCAATTTCATCACTAAACATACACATAAAACATAATGTGGATGAAACACCACAATTAAAAAGTAAATAGTAGCTCCAGGTGTGGTGGCATGAGTCTGTAATCCTAGCTACTTGGGAGGCAGAAATCAGAGTTTTGTGGTTCAAAAATCAGCCTTGACATAAAAGTTATGAGACTCCAACTGGCTCCATAGCTGTTATCCCCGCTATAGAGGAAGCACCAAAGGAAGGGCACAGTTGCATGTACTTGTCATCCTCAGATATGGGGGAGCACAAATAGCATAAAACCTACACTGGTCCAGACATATTTTCCTTGAAAATAACCAGGGGGCTGGGAAGGTGGCTCAGTGGTAGAGCGCCTGCCTTGCATGCCTGAGGCCCTGGGTTCGATTCCTCAGCACCACATAAGCAAAAAGAAAAAAGCCGGAGTGGCACTATGGCTCAAGTGGTAGAGCGCTAGCCTTGAGCTGAAGAGCTGAGGGACAGCGCCCAGGCCCAGAGTTCAGACCCCACGACCGGACCCCTCCTCCCTCCCCAAAAAAAGTCTAGGAGTCATAGCTCAAGTGGCAGATAACTTGCCTAATAAATACAAGGCCTCTAGTTCAATCCTCACAAACTGCAAAACACACACACACACACACACACACACACACACACACACACAGAGGTATTATATATATATGTAGTATATAGATAGATATAATGTATATAGGTTATATACAGAATATTATATATAATATGCTATAGATATATATAATATATATAGGATATGCTTTATATAGTATATAAATACTATATAAATATATAACCACCTTAAAATTTACCCCCCCAGCACTAAAATCTTTTCTGATACTTTTCAATTATCCAAGTGACATAGATGGCTACTTTGTATTTATCTATCCTGCTTGTATCTCACTAGCACTCTTTCACTTAAAAGCATATGTTTTTTGTTTGTTTGTTTGTTTGTTTTTTGGTCGGCCGTGGGGCTCGAACTCTGGGCCTGGGTGCTGTCCCTCAGCTCTTCAGCTCAAGGCGAGCGCTCTACCACTTGAGCTACAGCGCCACTTCCGGCTTTCTGGTGGTTTTTGGAGATAGGAGTCTCACAGTCTGTCCTGCCCGGGTTGGCTTTGAACCGCGATCCTCAGATCTCAGCCTCCTGAGTAGCTAGGATTACAGGCGTGAGCCACCAGCGCCCAGCTAAAAGCATATGTTTTTAACAATTCTAGGGGGCTGGGAAGGTGGCTCAGTGGTAGAGCGCTTGCCTTGCATGCCAGAGGCCCTGGGTTCGATTCCTCAGCACCACATAAGCAGAAATAAAAAGCCGGAAGTGGCGCTGTGGCTCAAGTGGTAGAGCGCTAGCCTTGAGCTGAAGAGCTGAGGGACAGCGCCCAGACCCAGAGTTCAGGCCCCACAACCGGACCCAAAAAAAAAAACCAAAACAATTCTAGGAAATTATCAAATGATGTACTTAAATATTAACTCTTCAGCAGGGCGCCAAGAAGCTCACACCTGTAATCCTAGCTACTCAGGAAGCCGAGATATGACGATCATGGTTCAAAGCCAGCCTGGGCAGGAAAGTCTGTGAGATTCTTTTTTTTTTTTGCTGATCCTGGGGCTTGAACTCAGGCTTGGGCGCTGTCCTTGACCTGCTTTTTTGCTCAAGGCTAGCACTCTACCACTTGAGCCAAAGTGCTACTTCTGGCTTTTTCTGTTTATGTGGTGCTGAGGAATCGAACCCATGACCTCATGTAAGCACTCTACCACTGAGCCACCTTCCCAGCCCAAGTCTGTGAGATTCCTATCTCCAATAAACCACCAGAAAAGCAGAAGGGGCACTGTAGCTCAAGTGGAAGAGTTCTACCCTTGAACTGAAGAGCTGAGGGATAATACCCAAGCCAAGAGTTCAAGTCCCACAAACAACAACAACAAAAAATAATGACTCTTCACTGTTTTTGCCATTAATAATAATAATTATTATTATTATTTTGCCAGTCCTGAGGCTTGAGCTCAGAGCCTGGGAACTGTCCCCTAATCTTTATACTCAAAGCTAGCTCTGGCCCACTTGAACCACAGCTCCACTTCAAGCTTTTTGGTGGTCAATTGAAGCTAACAGTCTCAGAAATTTTTTGGCCTGGGTTGGCTTTAAAAACTGAGATCCTCACATTTCAGTCTCCTGCTGTGAGCCACTGGCATCTGACTGCTTCCCCCTCCCCCCCTCCCCACCTGGGGCTTTAACTCTAGGCCTGGGTGCTGTCCCTGCACTCTTCAGCCACTTGAGCCACTGTGACACTTCTGGTTTTCTGGTGGTTAATTGGAGATAAGAGTCTCACAGACTTGCCGGGCGCTGGTGGCTCACGCCTGTAATCCTAGCTACTCAGGAGGCTGAGATCTGAGGATCGCGGTTCAAAGCCAGCCCGGGCAGGAAAGACCGTGAGACTCCTATCTCCAATAAACCACCAGAAAACCAGAAGTGGCGCTGTAGCTCAAGTGGTAGAGCGCTCGCCTTGAGCTGAAGAGCTGAGGGACAGCGCCCAGGCCCAGAGTTCAAGCCCCACGACCGACAAAAAAAAAAAAAAAAAAAAAAGAGTCTCACAGACTTTCTTACCTGGGCTGGCTTTCAACTGCAATTCTCAGATCTCAGCCTCCTGAGTAGCTAGGATTACAGGCGTGAGACACCAGTGCCCAGCCTGCTATTTTTTTTAAATTTTTATTTATTTTTTATTGTGAAAATACTGTACAAAGGGGTTACAATTACATGGGCAAAATAATAAGTACATTTCTTTCTTTTTTTTTTTTTTGGGGTCCGGTTGTGGGGCCTGAACTCTGGGCCTGGGCGCTGTCCCTCAGCTCTTCAGCTCAAGGCTAGTGTTCTACCACTTGAGCCACAGCGCCACTTCCAGCTTTTTTTTTTTCTTTTTGCTTATGTGGTGCTGAGGAATCGAACCCAGGGCCTCAGGCATGCAAGGCAAGCGTTCTACCACTGAGCCATCTTCCCAGCCCCATGAGTACATTTCTTATCAAGCATTTTAGCCTCCTCCTTTGTTTCCCCTTCCCATCCCTTCCCATCCTCCACCCCCTATTTTTTAAAAAATATTTTTTATTGTGAAAATACAGTACAGAGTGGTTACAATTACATGGCCAAGATAACGAGTGCATTGCTTATCAAGCATTGTAGCCTCCTCCTTTGTTTCCCCTTCCCATCCCTTCCCAGCCTCCCCTCTTTTTTAAAGCAGGTTTATTGATGTAATTTTTATGCCATGATATTCATCTGTTTAGATATTCAATGGATTTTTTTTAATATACTTAGGTTTGTGCAACCATTACCAAAATCTAATTTTAGTTTATTTTTAATTCTATAACTTTTATTCTTTTTTTTTTTTTTTTTTTTTTTTTTTTTTTTTTTTTTTTTGTCGTGGGGCTTGAAATCTGGATCTGGGCGCTATCCCTGTGCTCTTCAGCTCAAGGCGAGCGCTCTACCGCTTGAGCCACAGCACCACTTCCGGTTTTCTAGCAGTTTATGGAGATAAGAGTCTCATGAACTTTCCTGCCCCGGCTGGCTTTGAACCAGGATCCTCAGATCTCAGCCTCCTGAGTAAGCTAGGATTACAGGCGTGAGCCACGGGCGCCCAGCTATAACTTTTATTCTTAACTGATAGAAAAAAAATCTTACTTTAGAACACTTCAAGTCCCATAAAGAATGCTTGTGTTCTCATCAGTCACTGTCCATCTCTACCCCTCATCTCCACTTCAACAGAGGAAAACACCAATCTACATTATTTTTCTACTAATTTGCCTGTTCTGAACAGTTTCATAGATTTGCTACCTCTGGAAATTTTCTATCAACAGACTCCTACAATAGGTCATCTTTTGTGGCTGGCTTCTTCCACTTCCCTTGAGATTTTTGAGATTTAATCATGTTTTAAAATGAATCTTGACTTTGATTTCAAAAAGTAGCTAATTGCATAGACAAGCCACATTTAGACAGGCCATCTTTTCTTAATTTATCATTTAAATTGTTCCTGCTTGTCAGGTGCAGGTGGCTCACGCCTGTAATCCTAGCTACTCGGTAAGCTGAGATCTGAGGATCTCCGGCCTGGGCAGGAGACTCATCTCCAATTAGCCACCAGAAAACCTGAAGTGGTGCTGTGGCTCAAGTGGTAGAGCTCTTGCCTTGAGCTGAAGAGCTGAGGGACAGCACCCAGGCCCAGAGTTCAAGCCCCATGACAGACAAAAAAAAAAAAAAAATTGTTGCTGCTTCTTGACTATTGTCAATATGCTGCTATGGACATATGTGTATAAGTGTGTGTGTGTGTGTGTGTGTGTGTGTGTGTGTATTCTATTTTCATTTCTCAAGTAAGTAAATAGGGATAGAATTTCAAGTTCATCTGTTAATGTGATCTTTAAAACATAGAGGACTTGCCAAAATGTTTTCAAAGTAGCTGCATTTTTTGGGGGGGGGGGTCCTGTCGTGGGGCCTGAACTCTGGGCCTGGGCGCTGTCCCTCAGCTCTTCAGCTCAAGGCTAGCGCTCTACCACTTGAGCCACAGCGCCACTTCCGGCTTTTTATTTCTGCTTATGTGGTGCTGAGGAATTGAACCCAGGGCCTCAGGCATGAAAGGCAAGCGCTCTACCACTGAGCCACCTTCCCAGCCCAGCTGCATCATTTTATACCTCCCTACACCAGCAATATAGGAGGGTTCTAGATGAGACCAACAGAAGGACATCCCAGATACCTCAAAGATTTGTTAGAAATAACATATCATGTTGTTTATAAGCTATTAAATGTTAAGGTGGTTTGTTACATGAGTAGAAACTGATAAAAAGGTGTCATTTGGGCTGTCTAATCCATTACATTATTAGAAAAGAATGTGAGGTGTTAGGGGCTGGGAAGGTGGCTCAGTGGTAGAGTGCTTGCCTTGCATGCATGAGGCCCTGGGTTCAATTCCTCAGCACCACATAAGCAGAAAAAGCCGGAAGTGGCACTGTGGCTCAAGTGGTAGAGGGCTAACCTTGAGCTGAAGAGCTGAGGGATAGTGCCCAGGCCCAGAGTTCAGGCCCACAACCGACAAAAAGAAAAACAAAACAAAACAAACTTTGTCCATTAAAAGGAATTATGTCTCTTTGGAAAAGATGTATTTGGGATTTGCTAAGGAAATTGTCAGTTGTGCTGGGAACATTTTTTGGTGGCAAAAGTTGCAGAATGCTCACCAAATGATGGAAACATTTCAAAAAGACATAGAAGCTGCTGATTTGATCAGCAAAATAAACACAATAATGCACTGTTAATTCACTGTATTAAGTAGAGGATTCCAAGGATCTAAACAGTTATAAAAATGCACAAAAACACAGTAGAGTTACTTGAACGTATCTCCCTACAAATTACTTATAATTGCACACATGAGAGTAGAAGTAACTTCCTGGGAGAAAAGTAGCAGGTACCACTTTAATTAAATGATGAAACTTAATATCATCAATAATATGGCAGAATATGTAGAGTGTGCCAGGATGCAATTAGTATATGTGAATCATGATTACCATACATGCCTATTAAGACAGGTAACTTGACTGTAATCATGAGGAAACAGACATTCCTGTGTGTTTATTCACTATTGCTGTGTATAGAATTGGTGAACTGAAACAATTTTAGTCTCTTTCACAGTTCCAAGGAGTTAGGAATTCAGGAGTGGCGTGGATAAGGGACTCTAGCTTGGCTCTCTCTCCAGGTTATTGGTACATCTACTTTCCCAGCTAGAAAGTACTACTGGCTAATGATGGGGGCTTTATTCAACTCCATGTGGGTTTCTCAACAGGGCTGTTGGGGTGTTCTAACAATGTGATGCTTCTCCTCTTGGGTGTCTTGGTCTCTTGGGTTTTGCTTAAAGTAACTTAAGATACTCGGGGGAGAGGGTATAGTGCAATTTTTAAGGTCAGACAAGTCTTTATTTTTATCTTTTGGTGGCAGTCCTGGCCTTAAATCCTTATGCCAGGGAAGCAAAATTGTCTTTCCCAAAGTTTTTTGATAAAGATACTGAAAACACATGAGACTGTTTCACTGAGGCCAGAATAGCTTCTGTTCCTTTTTCATGGTCACAGGAAAGATGTCTGGAGTTCGAGAAATAGTTCCGCCTCAGAATGAGTTAGATCTGGATTCAGATTTGGGTCTTAGGATAAATGAATCCTACTTACCATTTGGACTTTCCCTTTGGTGTCTTTAAAGTATAAAGAACAATGCTAACCTAAAAGAGCCATTGTAGGTATCACATACAATCAATAACATTCATATTTATTCTACACAAAAATGCCATGTAGTATGTTAGCAACTAGGAATAAAATAGTGGGCAAACAGAATTTTTGTTCCAAAAGCATAACTCAAGTAACTACCCAAGCAGATCTAGATCTTTATAATAGAATTGTATTATAAAATTACAGTTTGTGATAAGTCCAGAAATGAAGAGTAGAAGTACAGTAGTGCTCTTTTTTTTTGGAGGGGGGGGTCTGGTCGTGGGGCCTGAACTCTGGGTCTGGGCATTGTCCCTCAGCTCTTCAGCTCAAGGCTAGCGCTCTACCACTTGAGCCACAGCGCCACTTCCAGCTTTTTTTTTTTCTTTTTGCTTATGTGGTGCTGAGGAATCGAACCCAGGGCCTCATGCATGCAAGGCAAGCACTCTACTACTGAGCCACCTTCCCAGCCCATCAGTAGTGCTCTTTATTTATTTATTTATTTATTTATTTTTTACTTATTCAGTCATTTATTTACTTATCAGATACAGAGATAATTTAACCTGTAGAAAATGTGTAAATTGTTATAGAAACAAAAGGATGAAGATAAATATTTTGTCTTACCAGTAGTGCTCTTTAAAATAAGTTTTCTGCTGAGTGCTGGTGGCTCACGCCTGTAATCCTAGCTACTCAGGAGGCTGAGATCTGAGGATCACAGTTCAAAGCCAGCCTGGGCAGGAAAGACGGTGAGACTCCTATCTCCAATAAACCACCAGAAAACTGGAAATGGTGCTGTACCTCAAGTGGTAGAGCACTCAGCCTTGAGCTAAAGAACTGAGGGACAGCACCTAAACCCAGAGTTCAAGCCCCACAACCGACCAAAATAAAATAAAATAAAATAAAATACATTTTCTGTTTACAATACTTTCCTTCTAAAATGTAAAACCTAAGTCCCTTCTCATTGGAAATATGCTGATCTAAGTGGTATACTTCTAACAAATATGCCAGAAGTGATGCTCTATGGATGGTGATGCTAGTTAATTAAAAATAGTATGTAATTATTCCTGCTTGTATTCATCCTCTCTATCTCTGTCTCCTCAAAGCTTTACTTTTATTTTTTTTGGCTTGATCTTTTTTGTAGCAAGCGGTGTGTGTGTGTGTGTGTGTGTGTGTGTGTGTGTGTGTGTGTGTGTGTGTGTGTGTGTGTGTGTGTGTGTGTGTGTGTGTGTGTGTGTGTGTGTGTGTGTGCTGGGCCTTGAACTCAGTGCCTGGGCACTGTCCCTTAGCTTTTTTTTGGCTCAAGGCTGGCATTCCACCACTTGAAACACAGCTCTACTTCTGGCTCTTTGCTGGTTATAATGGGAGATAAGAGTTACACAGCCATTCCTGACCAGGTTGGCTTTGAACCACGATTTTCAAATCTTAGCCTCCTAAGCATCTGAAATTATAGGCATGAGCCACCAGCAAGTGGCTCTCAAAACTTGACTCTGAAATTACATCAGCAGGTTGGAGGTATGGCTCAATTGGTAGAGTGCTGGCCAAAGAGCAAAGTATCAGGTACCCAGTTGGAGTCCTGGTCTTGCAACAAAAAAAAGAAAAGAAAACAGACATTACAAGTAGCATGTCCTGAAGCAGCCTAGGACATCTGAAAAGGCCTAGGAAGAGAGAAACTGGGGCCCCTCATCAATAGTTAACACCAACTCACCAGCCATGTAAGAAGTAGAAACTCCAATCCCAGTAGGGCCTTCAGAGAACTGCATTCCCGGCTGACATCAGACTGGTCTCATGAGACCTCCAGCCTGCATCACCCAGCAAAGACCTTTCCAAACACCTGACACTCTGACGCTGTGGTATATATAAACAATGGAATTCTATGCTTCCATCAGAAAGAATGACATTGCCCTATTTGTTAGGAAATGAAAAGACTTGGAAAACATATTAAGTAAGCCACACCCAAAGAAACATAGGTCCCATGCTTTCCTTATTTTCAATAACTAGTATATGTCTGAGATAAGCAGAAACAGTCAGATAAGTTGACATTAGGTGAAATGAAACCCAAGATAAGGACTCAAATTTTTTTTTCTTTCTTGTGATTGTTTCTAACATATTTATAAGATGATTTCTTTGTTGCTTTGTATGTCCCTCCCCCACAGTATAACCCCTGTTTTCACTGTATTTGATGTTGGTATAATTTGTGAAGAGGAAGGGAAAAAACAAATTGTTTAGAGATGTACAAGATGTTAGGTCAAAAATAAACTTTACAACTTTGGCGGGGTGGGGTGGGGTGGGGGAAGGGATGGGAAGGGGAAACAAAGGAGGAGGCAACAATGCTTGATAAGAAATGTACTCATTATCTTGCCCACGTAATTGTAACCCCTCTGTACGATATTTTCACAATAAAAAAAGTAAAAAAAAAGATAATAGATGATGATTACTGTTTAAGACATTAGGTTTTAGTGAGATTTGTTAGGTGGTCTTAGGTAAGCAACTTTTTAGGACACTAGGAGATAAAAGTCTACAGGATTAGGAAAGACTTGTTTGATGAAGTAACATTTGAACTAATAACAGGACAGGAATTAGTGAAATAAAGAGCAAAAGTATAAGGGGCCCTTTGGGCAAATGATAAATTGAGGAATTAGAGATTATCCAGTGTGGGAGAAACACATCACAGGGAGGGAAAGGTGCACAGTGCCTAATAACAGAGGTGACTGGGGGGAGGGTTAAATCATTTAGGACCTTAGAAAGACTTTTGTCCAAAATATGACAGGATGCTCTTGAAGAATATTTATCAGATAGGAATGTACCAAGATTGATAATCTAGCTCTTTGATTTGTTCCCCCCCCCAAGAGATAGGAAGTACCTCAGAAAGGCTGTGTTGATTGTGGAAGATCACCATTGTAGACAGATTGTTTAATGTCCTTGAGAGACACCCAGAGCATGGTACAAGCAAGAGATTTGATATATACATCTGGAATTCCACAGAGCGCTAGAGAATGACATGTGTGTGTTTGGATGACAACAGTAAACAAATAGTGATTGAAACCAATAGAGTGAGTTAGCATAGCTGGAAGCATGATATAAAGTGAGAATAGAAAAGCCCTTGAAAATTAAATGGCAAGCTAAAGGAGCAAAGGAAAATGAAGTCAGGAAGAGAGAAAGGAAGAAAGAAAATGAGGAAATTGTCTCAGGGAGGAACCAGTCAATACTGGCAAACAATCCAGGTAAGATGAGGTGGTGAGAGGTCTATTGACCCAGTGCTGATTTGAGGGCTTGAAAGACAATGACCTGGATGGAGTAAATGATGAGGGTGAAATCCCAGTTGGAATAAAAGGGAAGTGAAGACGTGGAGGAAAAGAGACTGGACCAATTTCTTTCAGTTACTATAGCTGTGAAAGGGAGGAAAGATTTGTGCATATTTAAATGCTAATAGAAAGGATTCCATGTAAGTGAAATTGAAAGTGTAGGAGAGGTAAAGAGGAAAAATAAAAACAGAGAAAAAGGCTTGGTGTCAGAAGATCATGCTTATAATCCTAGCTGCTTAGCAGGCTCAGATCTGAGAATTGCCATTGGAAGCCAGCCTAGGCAGACAGACAAATCTGTGAGAGTCTTATCTCCAATTAATCAGCCAAGAGTGCCCAGGCCCAGAGTTCAAGCCTCACAACCTACCAAAAAAAAAAAAAAATCTTGAACATTAGTAGCAAGTAGAGTTGCTTGAGTGTCAGCCTTGAGTGGAAAAGCTAAGTGAGAAGGTGAGAACAGGCGTATAACTGTGCTAGCAACAAAAACAAAATTTAAAAAAAATTAGCAGAGGGCTGGGAAGGTGGCTCAGTGGTAGAGTGCTTGCCTTGCATGCCTGAGGCCCTGGGTTCGATTCCTTAGCACCACATAAGCAAAGAGAAAAAAGCCGGAAGTGGCACTGTGGCTCAAGTGGTAGAGTGCTAGCCTTGAACTGAAGAGCTGAGGGACAGCGCCCAGGCCCAGAGTTCAGGCCCCACGACCGGACCCCCCCCAAAAAAAAATTAGCAGAAATGATTTTATTTATTTTATTTTTTGTTGGTCATGGGGTTGAACTCTGAGCTGGGCATTGTCCCTCAGCTCTTCAGCTCAAGGCGAGAAGTCTACTACTTGAGCCATGGCACCACTTCTGGTTTTCTGGTGGTTAACTGGAGATAAGAGTCTCATGGAATTTCCTGCCCAGGCTGGCTTTGAACCTTGGTGCTCAGATCTCAGCATCCTGAGTAGTTAGGATTACATGTGTGAGCCACTGGCACCCGGCTCTGTTCTACCATTTTTGACTTTTTAGTTTTAATACTTAAATACCTATCTCTAAACAGTGTTGATAATTTTACTAGTTTTCAAGCTTTATATGAATACAATCTATGTAGAGATTAGGATTCACATATGTTGTATGTAGCTTTGGTTAGTTTTATCCCTGTGTAGTAGGATTATATCACAATTTATTTATCCTGTCTATGATTAGTGAGCTATAGGCTGTTCTTGTTTGGGGTTATTACAAACTATCCAATGAATAGTCTAGTATGTGTGTCTTGAAGCACATGCATCCAATTCTACCGTATTCCTAAATGCAACATCTGGGTCATAGAATAATCAACTCCACTGGAGAACACCAAACATCACATTCTTATAGAAGTTCATACTGCTGTAAGACAAGTGCTTGCTTAGAAAGGTGGCAAAATGTATCAGTGTTATTTATACATTTAGAGCTTGTAGTACCAGTTCTTTTGTAGCTCAGAAAGACTAGGAGTTTTCTTTTGCAGGAAGATTTGTTTCTCATGTGTTTCAAGTTGGCTTCTTTTGTGGTAAGGCTTGAAGAAAACAAACTCTGTACCAGTAGATACAGAAGACTGTTACATCTCAGAGCAAAGGACTGCTGCCAATGGTTGATGTTTGCCATCAGAGAAAAAGACTGCTAAGAGTGTGAAGTCTAGAGTTACACTGTCTGAGTCTGAATCCTTGCTTTGCACTTTCTAGTTAGATGACTCCTGACCAAATTATTTTGCCTCTGTGGCCCTTAGCTGGCTTATCTATAAAATGAGAATAATGCTACCTGGCTGTGGAGATCAAATGAAGCAATATAAGGAAAGTACATAGAGCAGTGTCTAGCATTCTACTGTGGTGATTTATATTTGTTTCAGAGGTTATAAACATAAGCTATGAATATGAATAAGAGAAATCTGGGTCCTGGCTATCTTCTCTCCTATGACTATGGTCGAGTGATATAACCTCCCTGCATCTCAGTTCCAAAATTGGGATAAAAATTGCTATGAGCTGGGCGGTAATGTCTCAATGCCTGAAATCCTAGCCACTCAGGAGGCTGAGATCTGAGCTTCGTGGTTCAAAGCCACCTGGGGCAGGAAGTCCGGTAAGACTCTTATCTCCAATAAACCACTAGAAAACCGGAAGTGGCGATGTGGCTCAAGTCGGGTAGAGCACTTGCCTTGAGCTGAAGAGCGCAAGGACAGAGCCCAAGCCGAGTTCTAGCTCCATGACCGACAAAAAAACAAAAAACAAAAACAAAAAAACACACAAAAAAACCCAACTCAAAACAAAACTGCTATGATAACTGTACATCACCTTTATAATAACAATTTAAAAAAGAGACAACAACAAACCTGCTATGAGCTGGGTGCTGGTGGCTCATGCCTATAACTCTAGCTATTCAGGAGACTGAGATCTGAGAATCATGGTTGGAAGCCAGCCTAAGCAGACAAATCTAATACATGCTTAATTCCAATTAACCACCAAAAAGAAGTGGAGCTATAGCTCAAGTGATAGAGTACAAGCCCCAGAACCTGCACACACACACACACACACACACACACACACACACACACACAAAGAGAGAGAGAAAGAAAAAGAAGACTAATGGTTCATGCCTATAATGACTACTCAGAAGGCTGAAGTTGAGGATCAAGTTTCAAAGCTAGTCCAGGCAAAGAAGTCTGTGATACTCTCATTTCCAATTAACTACCAAAAAACGAGAAGCAGAGCTATAGCTCAAGTTGTAGAGTACTAGACTTAAGCAAAAAAGGCTCAGGGACAGTACCCTCAGTTTAAGTCCCAATATGGACACAAACAAAAGAACAACAAAAAAATCTTGCTATGAATTTAATATATGGTGGTATGGTGGCTACCATATTTTATTTTACTTTTTTTGGGGGGGGCAGTTGGGGCACCTGAACTCAGGGCATGGGTGCTGTCCCTTACTTTATTTGTTCAAGGCTGGTACTTTAATACTACTTGAGCCACAACTCCACTTCTGGCTCTTTTTTGCTGGCTAATTGAAGATGAGAATCTCATAGGGGTGGGAATGTGGATTGGTGGCAGAGTGCTTGCCTAGCATGCATGAAGCCTGGGTTTGATTCCTCAGTACCACATAAACAGAAAAAGCTGGAAGTGGTGCTGTGGCTCTAGTGGTACAGAGCTAGCCTTGAGCAAAAGAAGCTCAGGGATAGTGCCCAGGCCCTGAGTTCAAGCCCCAGGACTGGCAAAACAAAAAGAACAACAAAAAAGTCTCACAGACTTTGCTGCTTGGGCTGGTTCTGAGCTTTGATCCTTAGATCTCAGCCTCCTGAGTAGCTATAGTCACAGGCTTGAGCTACTGATGCCTGGTGTTGCTGTTATTTGAGAAAGCAGCAGCTTCTTTTCCTGTCCTCAGATGTTGGGGTTACGCAGCTCACAGACTATTGTAGTTCCTAAGCATTAACCAATGGGGAGCTGAGAGTGAATCCTATCACTAGGTTAGAGGTATAACAATGTCATTTTCCATTTATGTGCAGGTCCTAGTTAGGATACCTTTAGCTGAATGACACTCAGCTATTTTCTAGGAACTCATATGGGTGGACATCATCAATAACATGATGCTGGTAACAGACTGAATATGGTACACATCTGTAAGTATCCTGCTGAGCAGACTTTCCTGAGAAAAGGCATTTAAGAAAAAGAATTTTTTGTTGTTGTTGTTGGGAGTCCTGGGGCTTGACTTCAGAACTCAGGGTGTGGACACTGTCCCTGAGCTTCTTTTGCTCGTCTAGTACTCTACCACTAGAGCTACAGCACACTTCTGTTTTTGTTTGTTTGTTTATGTACCCAGGGCTTCATGCATGCTAGGCAAGCACTCTACCACTAAGCCACATTCCCTGCCCCAAGAAAAAGGTTTTAAAGAGTCAAGAAATGTGTGGGTTTGGTGTACACAACTGTAATCTGTTATGTGGGAGGCAAAGGTAGAAGGATGAACCTCTGTAGCTACTATAGCAACAGCATAAGACACTGTCCAAAAACAACTAAAGCAACAGAAACATGCAGGGGGTCTGGTTCACATGGCAGATAGCAAGTTTGCTCTGTGGGAGGCCCACAGTTCAAACTCTACTATTGAGATAAAAAAAAAAAAAAAACCAAAAAACCCAAACCGAAAAAAAAACCTGTAAATGTGTAAATGGGAGAAGTTAGAGAAAATACTTGTTGGGTAAGTTATAACATCCCATGAAAAGTTTTGAATTGCAGGCCCAGGAATTTTTCTTTAATTTAGTAAAGAAGAAGGAGAAGATACTGTATTGCTAGGTAGAACTGGAGTCTGAAACCTATGGTCTAGGTAAATACTGGCTGAAAAATCTTATTGGCTATCTGGCACTGCATTCAGACTTCTGATACTTTTAGAAGATGATACTAATATTTGGAATTACTACAGTTTTAATGTTTCAAATATATTTCCCCCAAATCACTGTAAAGTGGGTGGGGTTATTAATGTGAGCCTCCATCATTAATTATTATTGTCATTTATTATCATTTACTATTGTCTATGACCTAGAGATAAAATACACTTGTGCTTGAGTGTGGTGGACAGCTACACAGGTGAGAACATTGTGTAGAATGAAACAGAGACACACACAAGTACAAGCAGACTGGAAAACTCTAAGATGAGTGTGTGTGTGTGTGTGTCTTATCAATGCCAATATCCAGATTGTGATGTGATTTGGGAAAACATGGAGTAGGCGAGACCTGGGCAAAGTGAACAAAAGAGTTCTCTGTATTCCTTTAAAACTACATGTGACTCTTGAATCACCTCGCCATAAACCTAAGTTAAAAATAAATACATTAGTAAAAATTCTGTTTTACTAGCTTTCCTGAGTTGTCCATAACTTGGGGATTTCTTGGGCACCAAACGAGCGCCATTGTTTACCCACGACCCCTTCAGCACGAGAGAGTCGAGCCCTAGAAGGAGCGATGTCCATTGTGCAGAAGTCGTGGCCACTTGCAGTGTTACTGCAGATTACAATGATCCAAAACTTGAGATAGTTCACAGCAAGTCAACTTCACCGGTTTCAGGTTTACTGAGGCAGCAACGTCACTCCCACGGCAGAGTTCAGATGACTCTGTGATTATTGAGATGGACTTGGTGCACAAAGAGATCCGGATGGCTGAAGTTGCCGGATGCGATGTTTTACAACAGAGGAAGTTTTCGCCCAAGCCATTACTTCTGAAAAGTCCATTCGGCTGGGATGAGTGAACTTAATTCCTGCAGTGACTGAAGATCCTGCGGGCAGGAGGAGAGTTACTAACCCTAATTACCCTTCTCTGCCACGCTAAAGTCTGCTCGGCTGCAGCACAGACTTCGGGCTGCGCGAGAACTTTTCCTAAAGTGAAAGGACGAGGGGAAGACATGGCCGGATGGGAATGCGGCCCCGGAGAGGCGTCCGCCGCGCTCCGGATCCTCCACAATTTCCAGAAAAGAAACTTCTCTTCCTCACACTAGCGAGCCTGGAAGCTCTCTGCGGGCTGAGCTTCTGCCTCCCGGATGAGGGAAACTGAGGCACAGCAGGCCCAGGGCGCTCAGCTCGGGCCTCGGCGCCGGCTACTCGGGAACTCCGGCCGCAGGCACCTCCGAACCCCTCCTGCGGCCGCTCGCCCCGCCCCATCCCCGGACAAAGCCCAGACCCGCGACTAGAGGAGGGGGAGATGGGGGAGGAAGTGGCTCCCGCGCGCGCTCCGCTCCCCCGTGGGCGCGAGACCCCGCCCTCCCACCCCTGTGGGGGAGCCCGCGCCCCAACGGCGAAGCGGCCCGGCTAGGCCCGCCCCGAATCCCCATGACGTCACCGGCGGAGATAAGCCACGCCCCGGCCTCGGGCGGCAGGCCGCATGACGTCACCGAGGCCCCACCCCTCCGGAGCGAGTTCGGTCCTGGCGTTCATTTCATTCCTGTCCTCATTCCGAACATTCTTAGCATCGCTCGCGCCGCGCCGCGCCGCACGAGCCGAGCCGAGCCTCTGCAGCCGCCGCCGCGGCCCCGCCGCCCGCCGCGGGCGCCCACCAAGCACTTTGCAGACTCGCTTCCACCCTGCGGGCCAGTCCGCGCGGCGGGGCCCGGACCCGGGGCGGCCGCGCCAGCGGACAGGCCATGCAGTGACGCCCCCCCCCCCCCACCCCGTCCACCTTTGCCCCGAGCGCGGGCAGCAACCTTGCGCTTCCATCGGACCCCAGGGCAGGAGCGGTACTAGGCAGAAGTAGGGTGCCCCAGCCCGGGGACCGGGAGCCGGGCACCGAGAGCGGGCGGGGGGAAGCGGCCCCGAAGTTTGCCTCACTTGCCGGGCGCTGCGGCGGCTCCTGTGGCCGAGGTAAGTTGGCGCGCGGGGCGGATGCTGGGTGCGGAGGGCGCGCGGGGCGGCGGGCGGCCAGGATCCGGCAGTGTGTCCCGCGCGGGCCGCTCTTTTCTCTTCGGACTGTGCTTTGTGTGCAGCGGGCGGGCTCGGGAGGGCCGCCGCCGATTCCCCCTCAGCGCCTCCCCGCGCCCCTCCTAGGTGAGCGGCCCGGCGCCGCCTCACGAGTTGCCGGGACGCCAAGTTGGGCCGCGCGCCGGAGCCCGCGCGGCAACAGGCGGCCCCCGGCGGCGGCGGCCCTGGAGGCGCCCGGCTCGCGGCGCCGCGCCCCCCGCGTGCCCCTCTCCCGCCGCCCGTACGCGCACCCCCGCACCCCCCGTACCCACACCCCTCACGGCGCTTTTCACTGTGTTCCTCGGGAAGCCAGAAGTTGGGCGCGAGAGCGGGCGGGGAGAGCTGCCGCCGCCTCCGCCGCGGAGCTGGGACCCGACCCGCTCCCCTCCCCCCCGCCTCGCGCCATCCGCCTCCCCCCCCCCCCCCCCCCCCCGCTTCCGCGGAGCCGCGACCCTCCGAGACCTCCCGGGGTCCGCGCCGACGTGTGTTGCGGACCGGGGTCTCGCTTCTTTTCCTCAAAGATGAAAGAGGGCACGGTAGTCTTTGCCGCTTCTCCAGGACTCTGGCTGTTGCTGCTGCCGCCGGTTCATTGCACATTCAAGTGGAAAATTTTCAGGAGTCAGCAGAAACATTGTGTCCAAAAAAGACTGAGTCGCAATTACCACCAAAACCAGGAGGAGACTCTCCTTGGAAAACTTCCCTTCGGTAGGAAATACTGGGGGATTTGTTTGTTTATTTGGAAGAGAAAACGATCCCAAGGAGGAAAAGAAAATCTGGGTACACTTTAAGTCTTTGTTCGTACTAGCAACACTTGTTTTCAAAAGTCCGGAGGCCCGTTTTAAAGAAAGTGCAACTTCCACGAGTTTTTTTTTTAAGTGTATTTAAAAACAAAACAAAACACCCATTACTTTTAAAAGCAATTGAACATATTAAATAAGGGCTCACACCTCATTTACCTTCTTCTGAAAATAAAACCCAGATTTAAAAAATGTCCTCCATTTAAAAAATTATCTTTCTTTTTAAAAGATTTATTTAAAGCTGAATGGTGTCACTGTATAAAAATATTTATGAAACAATGAAATATCAGCCACCAGCGTTGCTCCGGAGGCTTGTTAACTTCTTAGAAGCAAGTGGCTGCCTGTGATTTGCAGAAATGAAAATTGACCTCAGTGAGCACTGGAAACTTAAAGACAGAAGATATTCCAGGAATTGAGAACGTAAGAAGGCCTGGTTTAAAAACTGCTTTGGAAAGAGCCCACGTCCTGGGACAGAAAGGTCTATGAAACCTATCAGATTTCAAAATAGTGGAAAAAATATTTAAAATTTTACAGATATTGTAAAGGACAACCACATGTTTTGTTTGTTTGTTTTCCCCTCCCCACCTATGCCTGGATTGTTTTTGGAAGTTTAGGGGATCTGTTTGCTTAGGATGTGCTGGGTGCCTGCAGGTGGTTACCGGGGTGGACAGATCCCATGACCCACCCAGAGCTGGGAGTCTGCGGTGAAACTGCTGGGTCTCTGGCCCCCGGGGCTTCTCTGGCCTGAATCGCTGTGGCAAGAATTGGGAAAGTCTCGTTTTTTTTTTTTTTTGCGGGGTGTTTTAGCTTTTCACTGTTGAGTTTGTGCCTTTTTGTAAGTAGATTTGCAAGATCTTTGGGCCCAAGTACATTTGAATGCTTGTAAAGGCCAGACTATAGATCAACTTTGTTAAGAATCTTTTCTTTTTAGAAGGAAATAGTATTAATTACTGAGTGACTTTAGAAAGACAAATGCATTTAGTTGAACTTTCGTCAGCATAGGTTTAGAATTGTTGATTATTTTATGGAGAAAGGCCTTTTCTCCCCTAATCTTACTATTTCCATAAATGGTCACAGATATTTTTGTTTAGTATTTCTTTGTATGTGTAACTCTGCGTTGAACTCTCAGGTTTCAGATTTTCAACAGAGTTTACAATTGTTTTATTTGTTGTTGGTATAAAAAATGAACTGATAAGCTGTATCTATTACTGGGTTTTACTGATGTGGCAAGCAGACCATTTTATTTTTACTTTAATGGTAAGTATTGTTTGATCTGCAATTTTAGAGAAATATTAGAATGCCTTTTTTCCTTTAAGAGGGCAAAAAAAGTTTGGAACAAAACCAGTTGACACTTTGCTTTCACAAAAGAGTAAAAAAAAACACAAAATTATAGGAAATATTCTTTGTGTAAATTCCTTCTCTGTGTGAGCCATTATAAAACGAAAGACAAGGAATGTGCCTGAGGTTTTTTTTTTTTATTGTTTTACTTTATATTTTTAAGTTTTCCCAAAACAAAAAACAACTCATCAGGACATCTGATTAATAAAATTTAATTCAAAGAAAATTTAATTCAAAGATTGAAGATAGCCTGGCTTAGTTTGAGCTAGACTGAAGTGATTCTGAGCTCTTCCTGGCACTGTGATACAGTGTGTGTCCTTCTGGACAGTGGACCCCCACCCTTGGGGTGGGATAGCCTTCTGAGGAGGGGTAGCTTCCTCCTCTCCCTGTTTCCTCTCATTAGCTATGTACAGTAGGACTTGTATATTCACGTACTTCGTTTGGAGAACTAGTGTCCCCTTTTATTTAGGAAGAGGACACATAAGCCATAAGGAAAAGGATGTTCTAGGTTTTTTTCTTTCTTTCTTTTTTCCCTGCTTGAGTTCCAGCAGTTTATAAACAATTTTGGGTTTTATTGGTTCTGAAAGTACACAGCACCAAGTATAGGAGAACATTTCTCAAAGGGGAAGACTTGGGGAGTAATATGCTTGTATTTTGTTGTCACCATTGGTGTCTAAAACCTTACTTGGCATAATTTCAGTGAAAAAATGTGTAACAGAGATGATTTAGAGAATATAGATCCCAAATCTCAAATAAAGATAGGCATTTGAAAAAAAGAGCTATGCCATTAGCAGTATTGGAGGGTTGCTTGCTTCAGGAATGGATTGATCTCTCATACATGGTGGTTGTACAAGTGCTTGTGCATCTGTGGAATTACTTTCCTCTCTATAATCTCATGTGTTATTATGTGTTTATTGTGAGTGTAATTATCCTGCTTGCCAATGGAAATTGTAATGTCTTATCAATCAAAAGGTCAGCACAAATAACTCTATATGATCTGGTACACTTAAAAAATGACCATGCATAGATAGTAGATCCCCAACACCCAAGCTTTCACTTTTGCCCCTTTGTTTTCTTCTCTATAAAAGAGATTGTGAAAAGAGAATATATATATATATATATATATATATACACACACACATATATGTATATGTATATGTATATATATATATATATAATGTAATTCCTTAATGAGAGCTGTGTTCAAAGTAAAACTTTGAGTTTTTTTTTGTTTTTTTTTTGCCTCCCAAAGGTTTAAGAATACTGGCTAAAGCAACTGTCTGACTTTCTCTTTAAAACTAAGACAACCAGCCATCCTTCTGTTAATCAATGTGGGCATTACAGCTTGCCCTTTGAAGTTCAGTGACAGGATCTGCAGACTGCTAAATGTCCTACTTCTGAACACAACAAGAAAAATATATTGTATCCCCCTTTGACAAACTTAGTCTGTGCCCCTGGGCTGGTTGGGGCTGATGGCTGGTTGGTCTAATCCTTTATAGTTTTTTCTTATTTTATCTGCAGAATGTGTAGGTCACTGGAGTCTATTTAAATTAGATCTTAAATTGTGTGTGAACAATGCCAATGATGTGTTTTATTCGTTCATATTTATCAAGGTGATAAAAATCTAGCAATTCTGATTGATGCTGGCACTTAATATTTGGGGGCTGGGCTTTTGTGCAGATAACCTAATTTAGACTGTGTTGTAATGTAACTATGGTATATCTGCAACAGGAATGTTCTGGCCCTTCTCTGTTGTCTGAGATAGAATGTGTAATAGATGCTTTGGGTCTAAATTTTGGAGTGTTTTTTGGGTGGGTTTTATTTTGTGAGTTTTGAAGCTGTGAACCATTGAGAGTCCTTATCTGTAAGATATCTCTCTCTATAAGTTTCCCTGACTTGTTATATTTTAATTTGAGGTTGAATTTCATCAGTTTCTTAAGAAATGTTCACACTTGTGGTGCAGAGTACTGAATTTTGAAATAGTTATTTTTATTTTAGCTAAAGCAAATGGGTGCCCTGGTTGAGGGGGTGTCAGGTCACTCTTTCTACGGGGTAGATTTCTCTCTGCTCTGAAGTTCTCCTTTTGTTCACGGGCTTTTGCATAGTTGGGAGGAGTCTCAAAAAGTGATTTCCTAGTCTGGGAGTCCTGGGTAACCAAAATGTACCAGTCTTTCTTCTGATTGGGTAATGGGGGGGGGTCTTCCCAAAAGGCTGTCATTTTCTATTTTTTTTTGTGGCAGGTCAAAGCCTCCCCCACCTCCCCGCCTTAAAACCAGTGTTTACTATTTTGATGCAGGGCTTTCTACCCTTGTTCCAGGACTCACATTAGTTTTTGAGGCTCAGCCCTAGGATTTCATTAGCATTTGTATTTGGAAAGGACAGGGCCCTGGAAAATGAGTTTAAAAGTAAAAGTTTACTTATTGATGAACAGGTTAAGTGTCCTTCATTTCCAGTGGGAAATTCTGATTACTTCTAGGAATCTGGCAGGTTTAGATGTATGTTTAAGTAGCAGCAATCCTACAGAGACGAGTACCCAACAATGCTGAGTACTGTTTTTACTGATACATAAACTGAAAAAAAAAAACTGCTGCTAATGGTGGGAAATGTTAATTACGTGAGAACATACTGAACTTATATTCTCTGGCATGAACTTAAAAAAAAATGCATCTACTGTGCTGCCTTTTTTTTTTTATAGGCACAGCTTTCTAATTATCATAATTCAGTTCAGCTCTGCTTTTGGATAGAGTTCAAGTGCAATCTCAATTTAACTTGAAAGGGAATTTTTTTCCCTAAAAAAACAAACCTGAGAATATTTAAGAAAATTTGAAAAGTTCACCTAATAATAATGTTTTCTGCTTAGGTGTGGGTAAATTGGGAAAATGAAACCAGTGTCTTTCTGTAATGGGTCTGTAGATGTGACTATTAATGAAGACACTGTGTTCTCTACTGCTTTGCACAGAACCAAACCCGCATCTTGTGCTTTTTTTTTTTTTTTTTTTTGCATAACCTGATGCCACAGCTAGTGAATCCTTTGAAAACTAGTTTGAGTAGACAGTCAAGTAAGTGAATATTGTGTTACCATCTGCAAAGAGAGAAAGAAAATCTTTAGGAGAAAGAAATGAAGGGTTCTTTAAAAAATAAAAAAAATCTATTAAGTAGTCCTAAAAAGGGTTTTCAGTTCAACAAATCAGTATAGTGCATCTTGGTCAATGTCACCTCTTTCATTGTTCTCCCAAGAAATGAAGATATCTTATGAATTCATTTGGCAAACATCATTGTCACTTTTTCATACCAACCCAGCCTTTAGAAGGTGTAGCTTTTTGTTTTCCTTTCAACTGTGATTTGATAGCTTTTGGCAAAGGTGGTCTTTGACTGCATTCCTTCAAGCATACTATATCTCTTAATTTTTCTTAGATCTTTAATTTCTTACCGAAGAAGAAAAAGTTAATAAAGATAAGAGCCAGATCCTTTGGGAATTATTGTATGCTTAAGAAAAAACTACTCATGGAGACCCTTCGACTCTCATCCAGTGTAACTCTTACTGCTGAAATGGGAAGAGAACCCACAGAAACCCAGTGACTTCATTTGCTCTGGCACTTAAGAATCTAATTCACTTCCATGGTGGTGAAATAAAAGGAGCCAAGTGTTTTAAATAGCCACTCCCCGAGGCCCGCCTGCCCGGGTGTTTTGAGAAAAGCGCATTGTCTGCTTTCTGCTCTGGCTGGGAGCCTGCCTGGCCCACCCTCCCCCACCAGGCAGCTCCATTTCTGAAGTTGACATCTGGTTTTCTCTGTTCACCTGACCTGTCCCCACACACGTGCATACATGCAGGGTGTGTGCATGTATTCTGCAGGTAACAGGGATTTATTACATTGTGTGTGTGTGTGTGTGTGTGTGTGTGTGTGTGTGTGTTTCCGTGTTTCCCTCCTGAGATAGGGGGAAACACAAAGCTAATGGTACAAAATAAAATGTAAACAGCAACCTTGCATGCCGCTGCTGCTGGGTTTCTGTCCTTTGGTGCTTTCTGGGTAGGCGTGCCTATTGTGGCAGCAACAGGCTGCAGAAGTTGGGGCACCATATGGCGGATGCAGGCCTCAGATAAGCCGTCTGGTAATTTAGCTTTATCAATAGCATTTTGATATGCTTTGTTTTCAGATCACCCACCATTGGGGCTAGGAGTATGTTAGGGGCTAGTTGATTTCTCAGACCTTTGTGAGCGGATGCTTCCTTGGGAGGAATCTCTTTCAATCCTTCCTCCCTCAGTCTTTTCAAAGCCTTTGGGAGACAATGGTGATTAGCCTCAGGAAGAGCTCCATCAGCTGAAGGGATGTCAGTCTACCCTGAAATCCTTCTCAGGTATTGGTGTTGACAGAAGAATGGAGAGCAGAAAACAGGCTTAATAGTGGCGAAGGCAAGAAATTCCCTGTATCTGAAGTTTATTTTTGTTTCAAGTATTGAAGCCATAAGGTCACTGTTGTACTTTCTTATTTTGGTAAAAGGTTTCTGGTTTTGTTGTGAACTCAGAATTTTCACCTTTAAATTTCACTCATAGAATACAATAGTGATTAACATCTATTTAACTTGAAATCAAAGGAAGTGCCACCTGTAATTTGGAGGCAAGAAGCAGCTTTATAACCAGGAGTTGTTGAGGAAATGCTTGTAGAATACCACTCCATGTATCCAAACCTAAATTACAGTCTGTTCCATGGATGAATTGACAGAGAAGGATGTTGCTTGAGCTGGAGTCAAGGATTCTGTGCATTGTAGATAGCTCAGAGGAAGTTTGTGATCTGTGTGACCTTGTGCTTATCAGTCAATTAATCTCATTCAGCAAATAATTGTGTCCCTGGTATGTGCTTGGAAGGCTTAGGTGAGGCTGTCCTTCTTGCAGCACCTCCTGGCCCATGTTCTCACTCACCTATTCAGCCCCCCCACCCTTTTACTTTCTGTATGTGTGTGGCTGTCCTGGGTCTTGAACACAGGACCTGGGTGCTGTTCCTGAGCTTTTTTGATTTAGGCTAGCCCACTGTGCACTCCTGGCTGTTGGGTAGTTTATTAGAGATAAGTCTCACAGACTTTTTTGCCCAGGCTGGCTTCCACTCGATCCTCAGATCCCAGCCTCCTGAGTATCTAGGATTACAGGCATGAGGTTCTCTCATCATATATTTTGACCTTTGAGTTTGCAACTCAGGGTATAGATCCATTTACACGGCTAATTCAGCATCTTTTTTTTTTCTTCTCCTGTTCACTAGGTGCCACCTGCCACCTGTGTAGACACAGGAGAGCAGGGGAGAGGCAGTGTCTGAGTTACTAAAAGTTTCTACAATCTTCTGAAAGGGAGACATTCCTTCAGATGTTCATTCTAATTTCTATCCTCTGTTTGAATCTAAATGTAGTCATCTTTCCTAGCTGAATATGCTTTTCAGGTATTTCTGAGGCAGTGTACCTAGGAACTTGGATTCTTTGTGGAATTCACTAAAATTCTTGGTTGGTTTGAAAAATAAGGCTGCACAAAAAATAAAGTCTCCCCACATGGTACAGGATAAGCAATAAAATGAGCCAGAACTGGCTTCCTGTGCAAGGCATGGCATTATTTGGACTGCTTTGTGGGAAGTCAGTAGTTAGATGTGACTGTAGAGGTATGGGTCAGACCTGGTCAGAGGTTCAAAGTCTGTTTTGGCTGCTACTCTTTGAGTACTGAGGTGCTTGCTCCTAGACCTCCTCAGATGGGACACCGGGGAATGAGGGGGATAAGAGAAAAATCCTGACCACATTCCAAAAAACACCTATGCATAAATCACTGAATTCAGCTTTCTATTCTTTCCTTTATTCTCCCTTCCCAGGCCCTTGGGCACTTTGTAATCCAGATGCTCCTGGTTTTCATAGAGCTGCCCCTTACCACTGCACATTTAAACATTTACAGGTGCTACTGTGTGCCGGGGAATTGGAGATCAGGAAAAGGTGGCCAGTGAATGACGATCCATAAAATCCCCTTCCCTTATGAAGTTTACAGTTTAACAGTTAGTAGGGAAGCTGGCCTGCAAAGAGGTAATCACGATCTAGTGGGCAAGATATGTATTTCATGAGTTTTAAAGGATGATTTTTGCTCTGTGTGTGTGCACACCAGTGTTGTAAACTGAATTCAAGGCCTTGTGTGTGTTAAACATACATTTATCACTGAGTTACATCCCCAGCCAAAGGGGGGCATATTTTTGTTTGTAGTCCTAGGTATCAAATTTACTACTTGATAAATGCTAGTCAAGAGCTGTACTGATGAGCCACATCCTTTACTCTAGAGGGGCATTTTTTTTTTTTTTTTTTTACTTGAAATTGGGACTAGTGGGATGATCATGGTTGCCTAGGTTGGACTGTAACCTTGGAGTGATGATGACATACTCATCACAAAATGAATGTTGTGAGGAGGAAGGAAATCCCTGAGTGGTAAGCCAGGAATGTTGCTGTTACTAAGTATGGACCATCATTCTTAGAAGCTGTTTTAGCCAGGCACTCTTGGCTCACATCTGAAATCCTAGCTATTCAGGAGGCTGAGATCTGAGGATTACTGTGCAAAGTCAGCCTGGGCAGGAAAGTCTGTGAGACTCTTATCTCCAATTAACCACCAGAAAACTGGAAGTGGTGCTGTGGCTCATGTGGTAAAGGACTAGCCTTGAGCTTTTTTTTTTTTTTTTTTTTTTTTCTTGTTGGTCATGGGACTTGAACTCTGGGCTTGGGCGCTGTCCCTGCACTCTTCAGCTCAAGGCGAGCACTCTACTGCTTGAGCTACAATGCCATTTCCAGTTTTCTAGTGGTTTATTGGAGATAAGAGTCTCATGGACTTTCCTGTCCGGGCTGGATTTTAACTGTGATCCTCGGATCTCAGCCTCCTGGGTAGTTAAAATTACAGGTGTGAGCCACCGAGTCATATTTACATTTTTAAGAGCATGTAGTTTTGTATGTAACTCCAGAATAAAAGGGGTGGTATAAGTTTAGTGGGTCAGTGTTGTGCTTGCTGCCCAGGACTAGGACTAAGGACACAATGTTGGAGTTACACCTTGAAGGAAGAGGTATGTTTTTGTCTGATATATTTTTGGGAGTGGAATGGAGCTGAGTTGTTAAACCAGCCCTGTGAAATATTTTCCTGTGTAATGAATTCAACCATCAAATGGTGATTAAGAAGGCTTATAGTGGGGGCATGGCTCATATAGAGTTCCGCCTAGCAAGCCAAGGCCTTGAGTTCAGTTGGTGGCTAGCATAGATTTGAAACTTGGTTATGAGCAATGAACTGAAAGGAACAACAACAACAAAAAAGATTTGACATGAAAAGTAGTTATTTCCTGATTTTCCTTTGGACAAAAGACACAGGGTAATATGAATTTATCTTAGAAACACAGACTTGGAGTTGGTTTCTATTTTGGCTAGTGTGGCCTTGGGCATATAACTTCATTTCTTAGAGCTTCAGTCTTAGCTATATGTAAATTTTAATAGGATACTCAGTATGTGTTAACACTCACCTGTAACTTTTAATAGAATGCTCAGTATGTATCTACCTTTTTTTCTGGACATGTGTAAAGTAAATGCTCAGTAAAATGTTACCTTGCACATCAGATCTTTTAAGGATTTCCTGTCATGTCAGCATACATTCTGGAGGGACATCCAGGGCTGAGGCAGTTCCTTAGAAGAGCCCAACTCTGGTTTCAGGCAAATGGATTGAAATCCAGGAGAGGCTGAAGCAAGTCTCATAAAGCCCTTAACTATTCATTGCTTGGAACCACTCTTCCCTTATGCAGCAAGTGGAGGAAATCCATCAGTAAATACAAAATATTTGAGCTTTTTCCTTGCCAAATGCTAGCAAAGAATTAAATGGAAATGCATCAAAAAGTAGGTAGCACTCTTACAACTTAATTTGTCTAAAAGAAAACGTTTTCCTTTGTGTTTTGCATGCAGTGCTCCTGATGTAGCATTGGTTTCTTTCTATGAAGCTAGTCTTTTCCTAGGGATTTGGTGTTGAGGGGTGTGGGCCTGCCAGCAAAACTATTCCAGAAACTCTCACCCACTTTCTTAGGTAGCAAAGGGCTATAATACCTCAGTCCCTCTTGTCTGCCCTGTTTGCTTTTCTTTACTCTTGCTTAAGATAGGTTGCTGACCTCTGCCTCCTATTTCTTTATCTGGAAAACGGGATGAAGAGTTTTGGAGTAAAGCTTAGATTAGTTAAGTGCTGGCTTGGCCATTGGATCTGCAGTGTGGCTACTGTAACCTCCAGGTTTTTCTGTGCTTCCTATGTCTCTGGACTCCACAGGTGTATCTTTGCCTCTCTTGTGGGGTACCTTTCTTTGACCTTACATAGGATTCACATGATAATCCTCAGAAATGTGTGAATGAGAGCTAGCATCTCTGTCATGTAGTTGCATATTTAAGAGGATATTTGTTAGCCTAAGTAGAGTGTGTAACTCCTGGGTAAGTGAGCCCAATCCAAGGAAACTGGTGGGTAGAAACTTGAGTTTTCATAGTAAGCTGCTCTAAGTTGGTCCTGTGCTATTCAGATTCCCAGCTATACTTTAAGATGTCAGTGTCTCTGTGTTCTTAGATGTGGGTCACTCTTGGTGAACAGTGTAAACAGGATTGCTTTCTGAGTTTGAGCCAGGGACCACCTTCATTTAATTGATATATTTTTCTGTTGTCTGTTCTGTTGTATAGAAGATGTGTTTGTTCATTTGGTTTCCCAGCCTTCAACTCCCTATCCCCCTATCAGGGTTTGAGCTCATGGCTTTGTGCTTGGTATCAAGCATTGTACCACATGAGCTACAAACCTTCCCTCCCCCAGCCTGTTTTTTTTTCTTTTTGTTGCTGTTGTTAAAGGCCTTAAATTTAAAAGTTAGATTGTTGAGGGAGAAGAGTAGTATGATTGGGAAGAGGCTTTTAGAGGTAGGCAGACTGACACCTGACAAAAGGTTTAAAAACAGGGATTCATGAAATTGTGAATTTACTGCACTATATGCTTTAAAAGGAGCAATTATGGTATATGAATTGTGTGTCTCATTAAAAAAAAGCACTGAATCTGGTTAGCATACTGACTAGCCCCTGCCATTCCTGTTGAGTATCCAACACGCTACCTTTATTTTTTGAATGGCTAAATGATTGAGATGGATACTTATACCTGAAAGAAGGAGTTCATATTTTTGTTACTTTGGGGGTTCTAGAAAGGAGATAGGTACCCTTTAGAAGTATTTAGAAGCGGGGCTGGAAAGGTGGCTCAGTGGTAGAGTGCTTGCCTTGCATGCATGAGGCCCTGGGTTCGATTCCTCAGCACCACATAAGCAGAAAAAGCTGGAAGTGGTGCTGTGGCTCCATAAGCAGAAAAAGCTGGAAGTGGTGCTATGGCTCAAGTGGTAGAGCACTAGCCTTGAGCTGAAGAGCTGAGGGACAGTGCTTAGGCCCAGAGTTCAGGCACCATGACTGGCAAAAAAAAAAGTATTTAGAAGTTTAGTACCTGAGTTAAAGCCTTAGTACCAAAAATGAAAATGTTCTCCTTAATGATAAATGCTTATGGTGTTAGCCATTCTTTTGGCCTTTAGTTGCATACACATCCAAGAATGAAATCAGGAAGGATAATCTTGAAGATCCTGAAGATAAACCTGGAAGGCACTTCATGATTGACTGAGTCAGTCATGGCATGTGATCTGTTGATTTAAATAGATACCTTGAGTTTTGGGCTCTGTTTTGCCCAGTTGTGTATTTAAAAAAAATTTTTTTTTTCCTTTTACTGTGGACTTTCTTTATCTTTTGTCGTCTCTCTCTCTTCCTGACTGCCTTCCTCATAATAACTGTGGCCCTTTTCTAAAGCGGTATTTGTGCTCCTCCACACTGTATACCTGTTTGCCTGTTACCACCCAACTTTATGCTGCTTGTCTTGGCAGAATCTTTCATAGCCTCTTTTACTTTCATAATGTTGCTGTCTGAGTGATGCAGTATCTGGTCATTCTAATAGGAAATGAGCCCACTCCCTTTAAGCAGAATTCTGGATAGCAGATCCAGGCAGGAGGCCTAAGAGGCCTGTGTGAGGTATCCTGTGTCAAGCTCCTGGGAGTATATTCGTCTCTCTCAGGTTGTTTTAGGGCCAGTACTATAGCAGAACAGAATTTCAGAAAACAAAACTACTTAAAGCCTTGGTGCTATTCTGTTTGTGGATTCATAAGGGTTTAAATTTAAAAAGTTTCTCACCATTCACAAGAATGATTCAGCTTTGGTTCATTTCCTTTTATATCAACCAAGTTTAATTTAGAAAGACATTTTCCCGGTGGAATTGGGGAAAGTTTGTGCTGTGTTTCAGGGAGAGGGTATTCCGATTCTGTCTCAGAATCTGTGCTCTTAGTCTTGGTTTAGCAGTGGAGCATGGGTTCCTAGGTTTTAAACTCAGCCTTCCATGAGTCTTTGAAAGGTATCCATGTCCAACAGTGTACCCATATATACAAGGGAGGGAAAATAGGACAATCTTAGACATTTTAACGAAGTTTTAATTTTTTGCCCCACACTAAAAAGTTGTAACAACACTGCTAAATTCTTGGTGTTTTTTTTTTGACACCTACATTTAGTTATTTTATTTTAGGCCATAGTATGTTGGATGGCGCAGGGAGTGTTCTATCCAAAATAGTGTCAGTCAAGTCAGTCAGTCAGTAGTAACAAACTTTGCCTTTGAGAACTCAAAGACTTTTGGGTTGTTACGGTGAGTTGAATCTACTCACTAGTGTGGTGAGAAGATCTGGGAGTTTCTACCATAGTTCTCTTGTTGACCTTGGGCCAATACCTTTTTTTTTTTCTTTCTTTTTATTTCTTCTTCGAATCCAGAGCTTCACTTGAACTCTATAACTGAGCTGTACTAGGACTGTAGCCAGAATCTTCAGTCTCTGGTTCTCTTTCTGAAATGATTTGGGCCACTCACCTCCCTAACTGTTTTTGTACTATGCTTTGGATTAAAGAGAGAAAGCGGGTGAACCTAGCTGCCCTCCGGCAGAGAAGTCCTGGAGGAAGGATGAAGGTGTTGTACTCTGAGTCATCCTTCCTTAACCTTGTACTGCCTTCAAAACTCCCTCCCACCAGCTAGAACTGCTGCAATACCTCAGAGCTCACTCTTTAGCTCTGCTTTCAATCATGTCAGTTCTTAGAACAATGCTGGAGAGAGGGAACACTGACCTGCTAATTTCTGTCTTAAGCCTGAATTTAGGGCTTAATTTATGTAAACTAAAGAACTCTATTTGTAATTGAGAGTGAAGCTCAGTGAGGTTTGGTTTCTTGCCCAAGGTCACACAGCTAAATGATGGATTCGAAACCAGTTTGTAAGGTCTTTGGCTTCACAGTAGACAGGTTAAGGAAGGGGCTGAATATTAAATGACTTGTTTTTATTGTGATTTGTGAGTTAAGGTAGATTATATTTTGAAATGAAGATAGGCTGCTCTTGGGATTTGTCAGGGGAAGAGATTTTCTTTTATTTTAGCAGCCCTAGCAGCCCTTTTTACTCATCTCCAGTACAAACCTGGATAAGATCTTAAAGTTTGGGTGTGACCCAGTGGAGCTTTTCCTTTGTAGGGAAAGGGCAAAGGTCTACTCTCCCTTTTGATTTCCTTCTACCTGGAAAGCCATACTATCACACTGTATTGGTTTTGCTGGGATATGTGGTGGTCCATTTTCTGAGTAGTGTGTTGAAGGAGGATGGGGGCTGGAACCTGCCCTGCGAGTCTGTCTAGTTTTCCTTTGGAATGTGCTTTATTGGTAGTCAATCACTTTAAGTTAGCCCCCTCCACTACCCTGAAGGCTTGGCTATGGAAATGGCCTCAGGCTAGGGGTAGGGTTCAGGTAGATGACCTTGACTTCACTCTTTGATAATGAGAATGCTTAGGGACCTTTGAGGTAATATGAATTTCTCCTCCTATTCTCCCTCCTCCCCTCTTGCAAACTTTTCCTTACTCTGGAAGTCTTGATGGGCAGTGTTGTTTGGAGTGGAGTTAACTGTGCTTGAGCCTGTGAAAAAGACTGGGGGGCTGTTAGTGGCCTGGGCAGTAGTTTTGATGGTTATCTTTTGGTGGTAGAAAGTGGGCTGTTTGGGATTGTCTTGGCTCCTGCTCTGTAATTCTGGTTTCTGTTGGGGGTCCTTGATTGCCAGTTTCTGAAACTTAGCTCCCCCTTTTCCCAGTGATCTTATCCCCTTCGTAGTTGGCTCTAATTTCTTGTATTCCTTTTAGGCACTGCTTCTCTCTCTCTCTCTCTCTCTCTCTCTCTCTCTCTCTCTCTCTCTCTCTCTCTCTCTCTCTCTCTCTCCCCCTCCCTCCTTAGATCTTGAGTTCTCTCATGCTTGATGGATTCAGCAGAGTAGCCTAAAAGGCTTTGAAGTTCGATCCTGGTTTCAGTCCTACTGCTGCTTATTGGCTATGCAAACTTAGGGAAGACATCTGGGCCTATTTTCTCATCTGCCAGGTAGGAATAAAAAGTACTTCTGGATGTGAGTTTTGGTGAGATATAGTGGTTGGCTCATAGTAAGACTATTGGTTCTTCTAATTCAGAAGTGTCTGTCTCCATTTCTCAGTCATGGCTTTCTGCAGAATGCATCTCCATTTTCCTTTAGGTTTGGTTTTAAGCTTTTCCCAGCTCCCTGTCCTGTTGGTGTTCTTGCCCTATTGTTTTCTTTCTCTTTCTTCAGGCAGATTCTTTTTTGCTCTCTGATTTCCTGGTTTGCTTTCTTATCTCCCTCCCACATTCTCTTTTAGCCCTGTAGTTGTTTGGAAAATGGGAAATGGGAAAATGGAGAACTGAAAAGGAATAGGCTGGACTCGATTGTCAACGAGCAAGGACTGTTTATTGAGAAACAGCAAGGGGCATAGACCTTCCCATGGATTTGGAGGTTGTGCAAGAGATTAGATTTTGGGGTGGGCTTATACAGGGCTTAACAAGGAAGCAGATAATAAAAAATGGGCTATGATCTCCTTGGGATCAAGGGCTGTGTCCTTGGCCCAGCCCAGAGTGGAACCTGGGTGTGGGGGCTATTGTCTTCTGGGGCCAAGGTCAGAATGACCCGCCTGTGGATAAGCATGTAAGCACATACCTGGTGTTTCTTTTTGACCCTGAGGAGTAAGGCAGGACTCAATCCTTCATATTCCATCTTTAGATACATAAGAAGATTGGGCCAAGTGGGGAGAGGCATACATGAAGGGATTGGGCTTGAAGGAGAGAGGCAGATCCTTCATATAGGGTCTTTTGGATACATAATAAAGTTGGGCTGATCTTTCTGGCTACTTCCTGCTGACATGGGGGTGTCCAGGAGTCACTGAGGCTGGGGTTTTCAGGGTTCAAGTCTGCTGGGCAGGACAAGGCCAGGTAAGAGAAACCCCTGGTTGCCTACAGTAATAGGATGGCCTTGACTTGCTCCCAGGTCCTGAGTAAGGGTTGTAATCCTGTTAAAGAGAAACTTGAAAAAGGTGAGATCAGGCAATAGGTTGACAAGATCTCAGGACCAGGTGAGATTAGGCAAAGGCTAACAAGGTAGCTAGACCAGTTGATATTCATGACACAGGCAAACATACCCTGGGCATAAGCCAGAAAAGTTCTATTTGGAGCATGAGCCCATAACCAGACAGAAGGTAGACAGATAGGGACATTAGAAATTCCTCCGTAGATCTTCCCAGAAGTGGATATCAGAAAGTACCACTTCTCCATTCTGTTCTCTTTAACACTAGATTAGAACTCTTGGCGTATGAAGTTCCTGTTACTGTTCTTGAGTTTAAAAAGGCCTCTTTCTGATTCCCATTAAAAGTATACACTTAAGAATTACATATCCTTCACTTGACTTAACCTGTTTGACCCTGGCAACCTCATTAACCCTTCTGAACCCTTGTGTCCTTACCTGTAAAATGGACTTAAGTAGTGCCTTCCTTGTGGGTTACAAGTGTGGGTTAAATGAGGGTTAGCATAATATCTGGCAGAGAAGCAAGTGTCTTATAAATGTTAGGTGCTGATTGTAATTGGGTTCTGATTATCGTCATCATGTGGCTGAGAAGTAGAGTACCAAGTTCCTCTTGCCATTACATCCTTCTCTGTCTTGGAAGATCAAATAGGAATGGAAGCACTGTCATCTTACATTTATTATTATTATTGTTGTTGTTGTTGTTGTTAGTCGTGGGGCTTGAACTCTGGGCCTATTTGTTTTGCTCAGATTTTTGAAGGTTTTTTTTTTTTTTCTTGGTGTCAGTCCTGGGGTTTGAACTCAGAGCCTAAGTGCTGTCTCTGAGCTTTTTTGCTTAAGACTATCACTCTACCACTTGAGCTACAACTTCACTTCTGGCTTTCTTGGATTAGTTGGCGATAAGAGTTTCAGGAACTTTCCTTCCCAGGCTGACTTCAAGTTGCATATTTTAGATCTCAGCCTCCTGAATAGCTAGGATTATAGGTGTGAGCCGTGGACGCCTGTTTTTTTTTTTTTTTTCTTCATTTTGTTTGGAAGCACTGGGATTTGAGCTCAGGACTGGCTTTGCATTTGCCAAGCAGGTACACACCTCTGGCCCTAGATTTTCAAAGTGTTTTTGTTATAAACAGTTTGATATTTGAAGTCAGGCCCTCATTCTTGCTAGGTTTGTTTGCTCAGCTGGTACTCTACCATTTAAGCTGTGACGATAGCCTGGCTTTTTCCTGATAATTTTGGAGATGAGTCTCATGAGCATAACTGCCAAGGCTGGCTTCGAACCCTGGTCCCCATATCTCAGCCTCCTAAGTAGCTGTGATGACAAGTGTAAGCCATTAATGCCCATGAAGTTTCTTAACTTGCTTTAAAGATCTCTCCTCCCTCCTTTTTCTTCTTGTAATTGATTTGTTAGTAATAGTGGTAGCTCATGCCTATAATCCTAGCTATCAAGAGACTGAGAATTGCAGTTTGAAGCAACAAGGGCAGGAAAGTCTATGAGACTCTTATCTTTAATTAAGCACCAAAAAAGCTGGAAGTGGAACTATGGCTCAAGCCTTGAGCAGAAAAGCTCAGGGACTGTTCCTGGGCCCTAAGTTCAAGCCCCAAATACCAGTGCACGCACAAAAGTTCCATTTTTTGTTTGTTTAGTGTTTAGTTCATGGCATTCTAGAGTTTTGCATTGGATCCATTCATGGTAAAACTTTTCTTTGCCCAATTGTCTCATTCCCCTTTGGGTCTCTATTGCTACTCCACACTTCCTCTGACTGTTCAGGTTGTCCTTTCTTCCTCTGAGAAAAACTCAAACTTAGGAATGCCCAGGGGGCCAGTTTGTGTTTGGCCTTGGACTCTCCTTCAGAAGGCCAAAGCTCATGTTTGTTAACTGAGGCTTCTTAGAAGACTTCAGTCTTTACCTTAACTTGCCTTCACTCCTGTCTAACAGGTGGTTTGTTCCACCTCTTGTCTACATAGCCAGGAGGTATGAGATGCTCGGGGTCTTGCAGACTTCAGGCTTTACTTTGATATTTCTGGAGTCATTGACACACATGTGTTTCAGTAAATACTAGTCGAATTAAACTCTATACTTTCTTCCTAAGTGTTTAAAGTAAAATGTATTTAACATTTCTGTTATTTAAAGAGTTTATTAGAAGCTCATTATTTTTATAAGTTAAAAGAAGTTAAAGCTTTGTAGTTTTAGGCAGATTTATGCATTGAGTCAGGGAGGGAACACAGCTATTGTATTGCTGCTGTGGGAATAGGATAGTAAGCCAGTAAGTTTAAAATGAGTGTGTTTTTTTTGGTTCAAGAAGTTATTTTATGTCTGTGTGGGTATATTATAGAATGTGCACTTAGAATTAAAAAGAAAAGAAAGAGGCAGGCTGGGAATGTGGCTTAGTGGTAGAGTGCTTGTCTAGCATGCATGAAGCCCTGGGTTTGATTCCTCAGTACCACGTACACAGAAAAATCCAGAAGTGGTGCTGTGGCGAGTGCTAGCCTTGAGCAACAGAAGCTCAGGGACAGTGCCTAGGCTCTGAGTTCAAGTCCCAGGACTAGTCAAAAAAAAAAAAAAAACACAAAAGGGTGGGGGGATCATTTGAAAAGACAAGCCATAATATTCTCTTCAGATTTCTTCAGGAGTTTTGTTCCGGCCTGGAATTTTAGCTTCAATAATACTTTTTGTTTTGTTGGTGAAACAAGGCCCGTGTGCATTTGTAGTCCAGCCAACACAGCCTTAGAGCAGCATGCAGAAAAGTTCTGAAATTTTGCATCACTCCCAGCCCATTGAGACATGGTCCAATCTCCTGAATCATAAGATTTTGGATATGCTTTTAATGCCCCATATCCTCATTTCAGCCTTTCATCTTCCTTTCCTCCTCCTCTTCTTCCTCCTCTCCCCTCTCCTTTTTCCTCCTCCTTCCTCTCTTCCTCTTTTTTCTCCTTCCTATTTCCTCCTTTTCCTCCTCCTCCTCTTCCTCTTCCTCTTCCTCCTCCTCCTCTTCCTCCTCCTCCTCTTCCTCCTCCTCTTCTTCCTCCTCTTCCTTCTCCTCCTCCTCCTCTTCCTCCTCTTCCTCCTCTTCCTCCTCTTCTTCTTCCTCCTCCTCCTCCTCTTCCTCCTCCTCCTCCTCTTCTTCTTCTGCAAAGGCAGCTTCATTTAATTTCATTTAATGATTTCTCTGTATTAAGGAGAGTACAGTATCTTAGGGGTTCCTTCTCCTTTCCTTGGTGGGCACTGAGTGAGAAAAGTGAAGAGCCCTGTAATTCACAAGGAAGGCCTGTGTGCCCTGAGGTAAACTTGGTTTCACAAAGGGAATTTTCATTGTGGTCCTGTGGCTCTCTAACACAGTGAGACTTCAGGAGGCAAGTGGTAAAAGCTACCAAAGAAAAATCTGGACTGGAGCCACTGACGTCATGTCAGTAAATCTGTTGGAGGAGCCCAGCTGAGCAGTGCCTGCCAGCCAGCCCCTGCACTTTGGCCTTGCCTGGTCAACTGTTCTTACTGCTTCCTCCACCCCCCCACCTCCCAGACCAGCCTGTGTTCTTGTTTTCTTTTTTCTTATTCCCTCTGTGCAGCTGGGATTGTGTTGAAACATGTACACACTTGAGAAAACTCCCCTGAAAACTGGTCCTGAATGTAATGTTCTGTGGAGGGTGGGTGGGGAGGATACAAGGATCAGATGGTTAGGGATGAGGGGCTTGAGAACTTTTTCCCAGTGGGACTTCTCTGTGATGAATAAACCCATGGGGACATTGTTGGGAGCAGCCAGAGTACTTTTAGAAAGCTTTGCTCTTAGGTACTGGTTTTGTGTGTGTGTGTGTGTGTGTGTGTGTGTGTCTGTGTGTCTATGTGTGTGTCTGTGTGTGTGTGTGTCTGTGTGTGTTCACCTGCACACCCACAAGATTGGAGGAAATGAAGATAAGTCAGTGTGTGAGTAACTGTAAATATAGCTTCAGTCTTTCTGCAGAGGATGATTTAAGAGAATGAGTTGCATGATGAGTCCTTTACCACCCATTACTCATTGGTTAGCTAACCATGCACTCTCTCCAGTTTGTATTTGCTAGCGGTTCAGTCTAGAGCCATGTGTTTCTGTATATCTTGGGTATTTAGAGTCACAACCTCAGATGGGCCTGAATTAAAATATTGCTGTACTAAGTCTATTTTTACATCTAGGGGAATGGCATCTAAAAATAAACCTTATCCCACCTGTTATCCTCTTTTGGGAAGTTTAGACACTCTCAAAGTCACAGCCCATGGATTAAGCTTTGATCCTAGCTTCCCATGTGATGTCCACATTCTACTTTCCCTGCTGTCCACATGATGTTTTCCTTGTTTCAACATCCTCTTCTATATTTTCTTGTGAATATTCATCTGCACATAAGAGAGAAGCATAGGTTCAGATTGGTTTTGAAGTTCCTCAATTTTAGGGTCAGAAACATATTAAAAGCAGTGTCTTATCCATGAATCATGAGATGAGTCAGTTCCTGAAACCACTACAAACCTCATAGTTCTTGGCTACAAGCAAAAGCAGGAAATCCAGGCTTCAATAACTTCCTTTCCCAGTACTGGCTATAGCCGAGTTGGTGGGTAGATTCTGCTGCCTGCTTTTGTTAGCGGTAGGAAGATGTGTGTCTGAGGAACAAAGGCTCTCAAGTCAATTTACTGAAACTGTTTATAATTTGTGGTCTTGATCTGAATGTCAGACTGCATCGGCACACCCTACTTTGCTGTTGCAGCCCTGCTTAACTCATCTGGGAATGGCACTGGCTGAGTCCTGGGAATTGCTGCCATATGTACATGGCAAGAGGGGTGTCAGTAGTTCAGGTGATCAGAAAAATTGGGGACAGCAAACAGACACTAGGGGGAAGAATTTACTGGATTCTAAATGTAGAGCTAAAGGATTCACTTCTTTTGTTTGTTATCTCAGAATAGAGAAGAAAGAGGGGGGTGGGTAGAGGCAGGTAGACTGACACAGGGAGACAGAGACACATGAAAGAGAGTATACTTGCCAGCCCCTAGCCTGCTGCAGCTCAGGCCTGCCTCTTTCTTTTATTTCTACTTCCTTGTATACAACTTTTTTCTTGGGGAGAAGAATGTTTCAGATAGTCTTCCTGATTTCAAACTGACTTGTTAAGTCAAACTGTTCTGTGAAATATTTTAGAGTAAGGGAGAAACATAGCTTGTTTTTATTTTTCTCCTTTATGAGCAGCTCTCACTTTTATATATTACCAACTTAGGGCAGTTTCTTGGGTTGGTGCTTCTGCTTGTCAGGTTGATACTCACTGTTGTGTATTATGTGTTACTTGTAAATTTTTGGACTTTGTCTATCTTGAAAAAAATTGAGTGTCAAGTTTTTATTCATCAGTCTTTATGTTCTCTTCCTGTGCTAATTGGTGATAGCTGTTGGGCTTTGAGAAAATGACACTGAAATGAGACCCCTGTTTCTTACTAGAGTTTTTATGGAGTCATCATTGGAAGTTGTGATACAGTTCTAAAAATAATTAGTAGACAAGCCTGTGAAAAGCCACTGAGAAAGAAGGGGAAAAAACTGAGAAGATGATCAGTACTCTATCAATGCTGCCTTTTTTTTAGTGGAGCTGATTTCCAGTGCATAGCTGGCAATAGCTCAGAAAGGTCAAATAATAGTTCAGCCTTTGTGAAGAATAAAATGAAAGCAAATGCAAAAGTTTGCGTGGCTTTTTAATGAAGCATAGTCAATTCAGTGCACAGCTAGGCTGAGGGCCTATTGGTTTTCATGTGTTTTGTGTGTGGGTTATTGTTAATTTTAGTTCACATTTAAAGGTTCCAATGAGTAGTTGAGGAAGATAGGCTCCTTGTGATTTCTCCTGTTACTTTCACAAATTTCAGGCTGGTACAAAAACAAACAAGGTAGTCTTAGTGAGTATGTGTAGAAGTCACTGAGAAAATATATTTCTCCTATTAATGTGGGAAGAGTTACTGTCTAAACATGGTGGAGATTTTTTACCCCTTATATGTGAGAGGTACAAAACCAATTATTTTTATTTGTCTTGCATTGATCTAAGGGTTAACTTCTTTCTTATGTAGATTTCAGGCTAGGATTAGAGACTGACTCTTCAATTGCTTAAGGTCTCTGGAAAGAGTTGTTGGGTAGGGACCAGGATTGATTCATTAATTAGAATCAATGTAAATGGATTTGTAAGCCTCCTCTAACAGATTATCTGATTAGCAACCACAGAGCAGCCCATGATCTGTGAGGAATGTGTTTGTTGCTTTAGGTGAAATAGACCCAGACTGATGAACTTTTTTGAGGTGACTATATGAAAAACCGGCGGCCTTTTTAGGAAAGAGGCTTCACTAAACATTTACACTGTTCAGATCTTCCTAGGGATAGAAAATTACTTTTATTTCTAGAATGTACCTCAGAATGCTTATATTCTGTTTATATGTTGTGAGTTGCATTTTTTGTGTGTCTCTACTTGGCATTCATGCTTCCTAGGACCTTTCCGTGTATTATTAATCAGGATCTGCCTGCTCCTTCTCAGGCAAGATTCCGGCTGAGATCTTTCTAATAAAGAGAAAAAGAAATTTTTCCTATTTGCTAACAAAAAATCCTTTTTTCCCCCTCTGCAATACAAGCAACCAACAAACAAGCTACAAAGAAGATGTTTATCTGTAATTTGAGGTCTGGTGGTACAGCTGTGTTTTCTTGGCCTGAGGATAAGACACAGGATGATACCTTTGTGAAAGCTTGTGGCTCTAAGAAAGGTCAGAGTTCATTCAGTTGCAATCACACACACACACACACACACACACACACACACACACACACACACACACACACACACACACACACACACACACACACACACACACACACACACACACACACACACACACACACACACACACACACACACACACACACACACACACACACACACACACACACACAAAATTCCAGACAGGTAGAGATATTTTCAACAATAAGACCAGCTTATCTACCTTTTCTCTGATGTTTGGATGAAAGGGGGACATTTGACCTAAGCCAAGTTAAACTATTTGCTGTTGAGTATTGGGGATTAAGACATCAATCCCAGGTTGTTGTTTTTTTTTTTTTGGGTTGGTCATGGGGCTTGAACTCTGGGCACTGTCTCTCAGCTCTTTGGCTCAAGGCTAACGCCACTTCCAGTTTTCTGAATGGTTAATTGGGGATAAGAGTCTCAGGGACTTTCCTGCCCAGGCTGGCTTTGAACCTGGATCCTCAGATATCAGCCTCCTTAGTAGCTAGGATTATAGCCACAAATGCCTGGCTTTTTTTTTTTGGGGGGGGGTGTCTTTTAAATGTTCATGCTGTAGTTCAGGGTGATGCTAAAACTGAGGATTAGGTATTTGACTCATGGGTACACAGAAGTGTGGGTGAAACTGGTTGGCAGAGGGGTAAGCACAAAGCATTTATGCAGAGGATGAGGTGGAGACCTTGGGAATTGTCTCATTCCTGATAGTTTTTCATTTCCTGATTCTTGACTCTCCTTAGAGTTGCTGGTTGCTGATCTTGGCTATGGTGTCTGGTAGATCCCTTAGGTTAGTGGGAGTGGGTTTCTGTTAATTGAAGCCAAATGGTCTCTGGCCAACAGCTTGTTGGGGAATAAGCCTTCCAAGTGTTCTAGAGATGCTGCTTGATGAGGCAGCTCAGTTTGATAGCACATGTTTCTGCCTGGTCTCTTATAGGGTCTCTCTTTCAAAGCCCTACACGGGTCCTTGACCCTGTTTTCCAGTAGGAATTGGGTCAAAGCACATTATTTTAGTGCCCTGAACTGTCTGGGTAACTGGGGAGCAACAAAGAGGGGGCACACCTGGGTTGCAGACTGGACCATTTCAAAATTTTATCCTTTCTGCTGCCTGGTACCTCATGGGTTGTGTACTAGTGTGTGTGGTAGGTGAGGAGTTTTCCTAGGAATGCCTGGGGACACTGAAGAGTTCTGGTTGGCTGAGCACCTGGAAAGAGGCAAGCAGGTTTTGTCAGATCTGAGTATCCTACTTGGTGGCCCCTCCCCGCTCTTCTTCCCCTCCCATTTCTGAGCAATGTGGAAGATATGTTCTCCAAGGCCTTTGGCAAGTGCTTCCCAGTGAGAAATATGGTAACTATGTAGTGCACATGCTGCAGCATCCTCTGTCAGAGAGTCTTCGACATTCAGAGGATTTTATTAGCAAATGGATTCAATGGCAGATGTCCTTTTCAAGGAGACTATTAAGATGGTACCAGAGGGGACCATGCCAGAAACAAAATGCCAATTGGGGGGTGGGGTGGCTGTTTAAACAAGCAAGGAGGAACACTTAGAGGAGACTTAAAATCTTGACATATAGTCAAAATTAGACTTTATTTTTTTGCCAGTCATGGGGCCTGAACTCTAGGCCTGGGCGCTGTCCCTCAGCTCTTCAGCTCAAGGCTAACACTCTACCACTTGAGCCACAGTGCCACTTCTGGCTTTTTTTTTTTTTGCTTATGTGGTGCTGAGGAATCGAACCTAGTGCCTCATGCATGCAAGGCAAGCACTCTACCACTGAGCTACCTTCCCAGCCCTATAATTTGTTTTTGCATTACCAGGGATTGAACCTAGGATATTGCTCATTTTGCTCATGCTAGGCAGGTGTTCTATCACTGAAGTATTCCCCTAGCCTTAGAAAATAATTTAGGGAACAGATTAAACAAACAAACCCCTATATTACCTGAGAGATGGGGGGAGGGAATGGGATGAGTCTTCGTTTATTGGCATCTTTTATAAATTTGAAATTATTTAGGCTTGATATGGCATATTATGCTTTTACCTATTTTGCTCATGAAGTTTAGATTGTTAATTTAGAAGGTGGAAATGTGAAGTTCCCCTTCCTATAAATTGAAGGTGGCACAGGAAAGGGAATAGAATGTTATTGGGGTATAGATGAGAGGGTATATCTGCTGCCATTGTATAGATATTGGAAAATGACTAATGTTCGTATGATGCTTTGCAGAGGGTTAACTTTTTTGCTAGCTTTGTTCCTCCCTCATGAGGGAGGAGACTTAGAAATCCCAGAAGGCCTGCCCAGGGCCACACAGCCTAAGAGTAAAGCCCTACCTGGAATGCCACTGTTCAGGCTTCTGTCCTCTTTTGTTGTATTCTCCCTCTTTTTCAGCTTCTGTTGGGGAAAAGGTCATGGGTGGGAGTCAAGGCCTACTGGGGTCAAAAGAATGGTCTCAAACTACCAGCTCAGATTGGTTCCTCTGTGGTAGTCAGATTCGTAGAAAGAGCTAGAAGAAAGTCTCAGGTGATACCTTCTGCTTTTGTTCATATCTGGTTGAACATATTTGTTACTCAGGAAACTTAAAAAAAAGGACTGATTCTTATTCTTCACTCTGGATTTTCTAAATAAAAATCTCTTTTTTTTTTTTTTTTTGCCGGCCATGGGGCCTGAACTCTGGGTCTGGGCGCTGTCCCTCAGCTCTTCAGCTCAAGGCTAGCGCTCTACCACTGGAGCCACAGCGCCACTTCCAGCTTTTTCTGTTTATGTGGTGCTGAGGAATCGAACCCAGGGCCTCATGCTTGCAAGGCATGCACTCTACCGCTGAGCTATCTTCCCAGCCCCTAAATAAAAATCTCTAATGGTGAAGCGTGAGTGTTTGAGTAGCCTTGAGACTCTAAGGAGACCAGGTGACTCTAAGGCGCTGTCTGTCTTAACTTTAGCACATTTACTAAGGAAAGTGGTATAGATTCACAAAGTTAGTCCAGATAGGAAAGTCCATGAGACTGCTATATACAATTAGTTACCAAAAAGCCTGAAGTAGAGCTGTGGCTCAAGTGGCAGAGCACTAAAACCCTCAGGGACAGTGCCCAGGCCCTGAATTCAAACATGGGTTCATCACCAAAAACAAAAACAACTCCAAAACCTAGAATCAGACTTTATCCCATCTCTGCAGTTAAACAAGATTTTAGGTAATTAGTATATGCTTTCTTTTTTCTTTTTTTGTCTATCGTGGGGCTTGAACTCTGGGCGTTGTCCCTCAACTCTTCCATTCAAGACTAGCACTCTACCACTTGAGCCAGCTTCCTAGCCCCTATGCATTAATTTTGAGAACACAGTATGAAGATATTTTGGAAACTATAGGGGATGCAGGGATAATTACACATATCTTTCCTAGTTTGTCATTTACCTTCTTTTTTTTTTTTTTTTTTTTTTTTTTGTCGGTCGTGGGGCTTGAACGCTGGGCCTGGGCGTTGTCCCTTAGCTCTTCAGCTCAAGGCGAGCGCTCTACCACTTGAGCTACAGCGCCACTTCCGATTTTCTGGTGGTTTATTGGAGATAGGAGTCTCACAGTCTCTCCTGCCTGGGCTGGCTTTGAACCGCGATCCTCAGATCTCAGCCTCCTGAGTAGCTAGGATTACAGGCGTGAGCCACCAGCGCCCGGCTTCATTTACCTTCTTATATAACTATTCCATGCAGAAATTAATTGGAAGTCAGACTTACTATTTCTTTCTTTATGGTTTCTTGGTTTTCCATTCTTATATTTCAGACTTTCCTGTTTTGAAATAAGATAAGTGAATTGCACTAATATGAAAAACTATGAATTAATATACTTATAGTTGGATATATCTAGTGTTAGTTTTAGTAGGGATCTGGATTTAATAGCTGGTCATTTGTCTTAATTTCTTTATTGATTTCTCCATGGATCTTTACACTAACATCTAGGTAAGTTCCATTATTCATGTATTATAATAATTAATGCAGCTTTAAAATGTGTTTTAATGTCTATTACAGTTAATCTTTAGTCATTGTTAAGCTTATTCTCCCCCCCCCCCAGCTTTAGTCATTGGTTTATTTCAACTAATTTTAGAAACATTTTATCGGCTAAAAAATTCCAGATGATGTCCATTAGCATTGCATTAAATTTATAGATAAGCCTTTATTTTTGAGAAAAAATTTTGGTCTTTTAAAATTATCTATACTAGTATTTTAGAATGTTTTTCAGTAGCAAACTTATCAATCTTAGTGATGGTTATTTTGGAAGTGATATCTTCTGGGGCTGGACATGATGGTTCATGCCTGTAATTCCACCTACTCTGGAGGCAGAGATTAGGAGGATTATAGTTTGTGGCCAACCAGGACAAAAAAAGTTGTAGGATTTCATCTTAACAAACAAGTTGGGCATGGTAGTACATGTCTGTAATCTATGTGAGAGGTATAGGTAGATAGATCATATTCAGAGGCTAGCTGTGGGCTTAAAAAAAAAATGAGCAGGGTGCCCGTGGCTCACGCCTGTAATCCTAGCTACTTAGGAGGCTGAGATCTGAGCATCACAGTTCAAAGCCAGCCAGTCAGGAAAGTCTGTGAGACTCTTATTTCCAATAAACCACCAGAAAACCAGAATTACCACTGTAACTTAAGTGGTAGAGCACTAGCCTGGGCTGAAGAGCTAGGGACAGCACCCAGGCCCAGAGTTCAAGTCCCATGACTGACAAAAAAAAAAAAAAGGAAAAAGAAAAAAGAGACCTTATCTGAAAAATAGCTAAAATCCAGAAAGGGTTTAAACTATAACTCAAGTGTTATAGTACTTGCCTAGCAAGCATTAGGCCCTAAGTTCAAATTTTAGTACTCCTTTCCAACATTCTGACTTCTGCAGGGTTTTTAGATTCAGAGATACTGTTTCACTGCATGTTTGTTTGTTTTAATTAAAAAATTGTTATCTGACTTACTAGATTATAAACTTCACAAGGGAAGTTCCTATATCTATTTTATTAAAATCCAGTGAGTCTCAGGAAGCAGAGTTTCTGTCACTTTGGCTGAAGGTGTATAATGTATAGAATTGTCTAGATGGGTCTCAGGTTGAATTCAGCTCACTGTCTGAGATTTTTGTATGATCTTTTGGAGGACACATTAATTCTCTGCCATTAAGTTGAAGCTGGAGTGTGTTAATCAGTTTGCTGTTGTTGTGACAACATATACGAGAAAACAATTTGACAGGAATAATTTATTTAAGCTCATAATTTCAGGGGTTTTGGTTTGTGATAGGCATGTTCTGTTGTTTCTGAGTGATGGTGAGGCAGACCATCATGGTAGAAGGATGTGGTAGAACAAAGTTACTCATTGGTTTGGGGCGAGAGAGAGAGAGAGAGAGAGAGAGAGAGAGAGAGAGAGAGAGAGAGAGAGAGAGAGAGAGAGAGAGAGCACGCGCCTGGAAAAAGGTACAGTCCCCTAGGACAGGCCACTGGTGATCAGTTTCTTCAGCTAGACCCCACCAATCATTGAAAGGCTTGAAGACTTTAACACAGGATTCTTTTGCTAGACAGTTCTTTTTTTTTTTGGCGGTTGTGGGGCTTGAACTCGGGCCTGGGCGCCTGTCCCTCAGCTCTTCAGTTCAAGGCGAGCGCTCTACCACTTGAGCTACAGCGCCACTTCCGGTTTTCTAGTGGTTTATTGGAGATAGGAGTCTCACGGTCTCTCCTGCCCGGGCTGGCTTTGAACCTCGATCCTCAGATCTCAGCCTCCTGAGTAGCTAGGATTACAGGCGTGAGCCACCGGCGCCCGGCGCTAGAGACATTTCTTATCCAGTCTGTGACACTGGAGATATTTTAAAATAGGAAGCTTGACAAAGTAGCTTCACAGTGACACTGAAACTTGAAGATTGATGGCCTGATACCTAACTGGTCTGCAAGTACATTGTGAAATAATGCTTGAAGTAAATTGTTACCACTGTGAATTAAAAATCTCTCTTTTTTTTTTGGTTGTTGTAGATTTATTTATTTATTTAGTCAGGGTCTAGGCTATCCCTGAGCCTCCCCCCCTCCTGCTGCTCCCCCCCCCCCCCAAGGCTAGGACTATACCATTTTGAGCCACATTTCCACTTATAGTTTTCTGGTAGTTAATTGGAGATAAGAATCTCATATACTTTCCTGCTCAGACTGGCTTTGAACTTCAGATCTCAGCCTCCTGCATAGCTAGGATTACAGATGTGAGCCACTAGTGCCTGGCTAGTTGTTGGAATTTTAATATAAATTTTTTTAATTGGGAAAAATGAAATAGTTCTGCAAGGAACTTTTGTTGTTGTTGTTTTTAATGTAGGCGAAAGATTCCTTAGAGAATTCACATCACCCACTGGAGCTCTTTCATTTTAGGTACAAAACCCAACTTGTGATCTCCTTATGGACTGGAATGGAATCTTTGTCTATGCTCAAGTAGTGAGAGAAACAGTAGTGATAATGTATCTGTGAGATGCAGTAAAAATAGTTTTGTACATAGTTTAATTTCTGCTAACATTCTTCCTTTTATTTATTTATTTATTTATTTTTTGTCGGTCGTGGGGCTTGAATTCTGGGCTTGGGCGCTGTCCCTCAGCTCTTCAGCTCAAGGCGAGCGCTCTACCACTTGAGCTACAGCGCCACTTCCGGTTTTCTAGTGGTTTATTGGAGATAGGAGTCTCACGGTCTCTCCTGCCCGGGCTAGCTTTGAACCGCGATCCTCAGATCTCAGCCTCCTGAGTAGCTAGGATTACAGGCGTGAGCCACCAGTGCCTGGCACATTCTTCCTTTTATATACATATATATTTATTGTAAAAATACTGTACAGAGGGGTTACAGTTACATGAGTAGGGTAATGAGTACATTTCCTATCGAGCATGGTTACCGCTTTTGTTTTTCTGCTACCATCCATCCCTTCTCTCCCCACCTCCCCAACTCCCCCGCTCCAGTTGTAAAGTTCATTTTCAATATAGTGTCTTGTATAACTCATCGTTACAATGAGTCGACCTGTATCCTTATTTAAGCATTTTGTTATATCCCTTCTCCTCCTCAAATTAAACAAATGTATATAGAAGATGCAGAACACCAGAATCAAATCCAGTGAAAAGAGGGGTTATACCTTGGGGTAAGAACATACAAAAGAAACAAAAGAGTCACTTAGCTTAACATCAACTTATTCTGTAACATTCTTCTAGCGCTCTACCACTTGAGCCACAGCACCACTTCCGGCTTTTTTTTTCTTTTTGCTTATGTGGTGCTAAGGAATCGAACCCAGGGCCTCAGGCATGCAAGGCAAGCGCTCTACCACTGAGCCACCTTCCCAGCCCTTCTGTAACATTCTTAAAAGCTACTTTGGTTTTAGAAACTTTTCTCTCTCTCTCTCTCTCTACTTCCTTCCTTCCTTCCTCTCTCTCTTTCTCTCTTTGTTCCTCTCTCTCTTTCTCTCTTTCTTTCTTTTTCTCTCTTTCTCTCTTTCTCTCTTTCTTTCTTTTTTCAGCTCAAGGCTAGCGCTCTACCACATGAGCCACAGCGCCACTTCTGGCCTTTTCTGCTTCTGTGGTGCTGAGGAATCGAACCCAGGGCCTCATGCATGCAAGGCAAGCACTCTATCACTGAGCCACCTTCCCAGTCCCGAAACTTTTCTTCTTGAAGTGGGAAAATTTCTAGAAATGATACTCAACTATGATTCTTTTTCCCTTCTGTGGAGCAAGAAGCATAGGATATTTGGATGGAGTTGGTCAGTCATTTGCAACAATTTTGCTTTTACTCCTTTATGATTTCAGCTGTGTATCTAGAACAGAAGAAATTCTAATAGGACTTTAATACAGTGTCAAGGAGCATTTTTTTTTCTGGTCCTAGAACTTGAACTCAAGGCCTGAGCATTGTGCCTGAGCTTCTTTTGCTCAAGGCTAGTATGTATCTCTTGAACCACAGCTCTACTTTGGCTTTTTTGGTGGTTAATTGGAGATGAGAGTCTCACATACTTTCTTGCTTTGGCTGGCTTTGAGTTGTGATCTTCAGATCTCAGCCTCTTGAGTAGCTAGGATTATAGCTTGTGAGCCACTAGAGCCCAGCAAGGAGCTTGGTTTTATAGAGGTAGTCGAGTTGATAGTTTACAAAAAGAAATTATTTTGAGGTCAATCATCATGTCTTCTCTGCAAGATTTTGTTTTCTCCTTGTTCTATTTGTGGGTCTACAAGAGGGATTACCTTGGCCAAGACAAAGCAAAAGTCTCCTAGGCCCTAGCTTAGGCTTGCCTATAATTACGCTTTTGAGCACAGCCATCGTGGTTCCTCCCTGGGGACCCTTTTGTCCCATCCTTTTCATTTTTTATGTGTACATTCGACAGTATTTGGACAGTGTAAGGCCGTTGTGTTTTCTTTAATAAAAGTGCATTTATCCTTGTGTGGACAGATTGTGTTCTTAGAGTCTCAATTCTAGAGAACAGTGGGAACTATTGACTAGGATAGTTTTCTTTTTTTAAATAAAAGTTTCCTTTGGACTATAAGCTTTAAAAGTATTGTTTTAAAGTCAGCCAAAAAAAGTTGGTTGAAAGGAAAGAGCAATATTCTGAAGTATTTTGGATATTAGTAACTATAATTTTGAGAGTGAAAAGTGTTCTTACTTTTCTAGAAAGTAGCAAACAAAAACAAGATTTTAGGCCTAGAGTCAGTCAGTCTCTCATGAAAGATGTGTCAACTTGAGTTTGGAGAAGCTCAATAGGATATCCTTGAGTAAATGAGGGTCTGCTAATTGGAGGGGGTTTTCACTGTCTTTGGATTTCTGTCTGCCTGTTTGTCTGTCTTACCACTTTTGCCAGGTGGTAAGGATTCAGAGAAAGAGAACTTCACTACCTCCACACTTGTTCAGGGAACTTTAGGAGCCTTCGGAATAGAGTGGTGGTCAAAGGGCCACAGTGGGGAGCAGTGTGATATGGTGGGCAATGTCACATGGTGAGTGGTGTGACAAGGTGTGGGGCCTGCCAGAGAAGAGGGAGGGGTCCTGAATTCCTACTGAAGCTAAATAAAGAGAAATTACACAGGGAATATGAGCTCCTGGTCATTACAGTTTCCTGGACTGCTTAACTAGCATACATGACATATTAAAAAAAGATGAATTTCTGTATGAAATCCTATCCTGTGAAGTGCAAGTTAATGAAGGCAATGTAAACAGGTATATGATGAAGCTGAGGGCAAACTGTGGGAGGCTGCCTGCTGTAGTTCTGGAAGAGCAGTTGTCTCTTTTCTAGTAGCTATCCCTAGCTGCTTCCAGAGCCCTTCTTTTGATCTGTTCACCAGCCTTATAACTTTCTGACTAGAGACCTGAAGGAGGTCAAGCTAACTGGTGTTACTTTTCTGTGTACTTCCTTTATCCATGCTGTGCCTATGATGATAAAGTCTGCTGCCACCCCAGGAACCAGATCCTTTGTGTATATTCCCCTTGATGCTATAGTGACTTCAGGTGTCAGTGGCAGTAGGTGGTACCAACTTAGAGCTGTGGAGGATGAGAGTATGGGAAACAGTGGGAATTATTAACAGGAAACATCATGTACAAGGTTATGTGGAATTTTCTTGGTTGTTGTTGTTTTTTTTTTTTGTTTGTTTTGGTCGGTTGTGGGGCTTGAACTCTGGGCCTGGGCGCTGTCTCACTGCTCTTCAGCTCAAGGCGAGCGCTCTACCACTTGAGCCACAGCACCACTTCCGGTTTTCTAGTGGTTTATTGGAGATAGGAGTCTCACGGACTTTCCTGCTGGGGCTGGCTTTGAACTGTGATCCTCAGATCTCAGCCTCCTGAGTAGCTAGGAGGCGTGAGTCACTGGCTACGGCTTGGAGTTTTCTTTATGGGTTTATTCTCTAGACTAGTCTTATGACACAACTCCCTCTGTTTCACTGCTTCATTTAAGAATATTCTATGTATCAATTTTTTTTTAAATCGATTGTGGGGCTTGAACTCTGGGCCTGGGTGCTGTCCCTCAGCTCTTGAGCTCAAGACTAGCACTCTACCACTTGAGCTACATTGCCACTTCCGATTTTCTGGTTATTGGTGATGCTCAGATCTCAGCCTCCTGAGTAGCTAGGATTACAGGCGTGAGCCACTACTGCCTGTCTTATTCTATGTCTTAAACGTATCTGGGCCAATTAGTTGCTTCTTTTCAACCCGCTCCCCCCGAAGGTATTGTTATTCTCTCTTTGTCTTTATACTCTAGTAGCTTCTCAGATAAACCCCTAACTTTATCCTCACTTCACTGTGTGTATCTGGTTAATTAAATTGTGATATTTTCCTCACCACCATTATCTAATAATATTACAGTCATTCTGTGGACTGGAATTACCCTTATTGCTTTGCAATTCATTTAATTTTTCAATAATACTATAAAGCAGATTGTATGATCCTCTGCATTCAGTAGAAAAGGAAGAGGAGGAGGCATAGAAAAATTAAGTACCATGTCCAAGGTTACACAGTTATTAATGGCTGGAACTGGCACTAAGGTTACCCTACGGCTATTGCTCTTAGCTACTATACTTTATATCTGTCCTAGGACTTCCCTGCACCAAATCTCTGTTTTATCGCTCTGCCAGAGGCCTGCAGACTGTGGTCTCAGTACATCTTTCTAGCCTAGGGTCCCACAAAGGTCTTTGTCTTACAAACTGGATTTGTATCACTTCCCAAATATGTCACCCTACTCATGTCCTTCCTTCCTTCCTTCCTTTTCTCTCTCTCTCTCTCTCTCTCTCTCTCTCTCTCTCTCTCTCTCTCTCTCTCTCTCTTTCATGTTATTCTTTCTGCCTGGAAAATTTCACTTAGCAGAGAATGAGGGTTTTCATTCTCTGCAGTGCCTTTCACCAGACAAGTCACTCATCCTTGCTGAGGCTGGGCTTTCCTGCTCAGCTCCTGGGAATGGTGGTACCTAGAGCACACTGTTGTAAGATTTGAGTGATGGATGTGCTCAAAAGAGAAGACTTATCTTTTCCAGTTATTTTGTTTTTTCTTTTCTTTTCTTTTTTTTTTTTTTGCAGGGTGGGGAGGGGTCCTGTCATGGGGCCTGAACTCTGGGCCTGGGCACTGTCCCTCAGCTCTTCAGCTCAAGGCTAGCGCTCTACCACTTGAGCCACAGCGCCACTTCCGGCTTTTTTCTTTTTTGCTTATGTGGTGCTGAGGAATCGAACCCAGGGCCTCATGCATGCAAGGCAAGTGCTCTACCACTGAGCCACCTTCCCAGCCCCTTATTTTGTTTTTTCTAGAGTGGGGTCTTTACTTCCTGTGACCTGGAAGTATCTTAATGGCACTTTTTTCATCCAGCTTAATTTATTGCTCTTTGTTGTTGTCCTGCTTCCTTCTAACCTCAAGGTCTTTCAGGATTTGGGCACAGTCTCCACAGTGTGTTCTATAGCATAGACATGAAGGGTGTTATGAGATAAGTGAATTGGGGGCCTCTGGGATTGACTTACTGATCTGTTGAGGAGTTTAGGGAGTGATATCAGCTCTAAATGACCTGTAAGAGTAGCAATCTATTGACTGCTTTTATTGGGGGGGGCGGGGAGGAGTGCTTTTTAATTTTCTGCTCTAGCTGGACATGTTCCCACCCCTTTTAAAACTTAAGTTCATGGCATAATTTGATCTCTGGCAATCATCTTCTAAGAAAATTTCCTAAGTCCCTAAGTCCTCTAGAAGCACAGTGGCCCTGGACGTGATTTTTAAAAATGACATAGATTTTGGAACATAGACAAAGTGATGTTAGGGGAACCTGATTCCTGACTAGTTAGAGGCATACCTGTCTATCTATAATATTACATATATGTTTTATGCATGCATATAATTATATATAATTTAACCTGTATATAATTATATACACATGAATATGTACACATATACTATAGTCAGTGCATACAGTATATAATATTATGTAATTGATTTTATATACATATGATTTTATATACTTATGTAATTATTTTCTATGGCTTGAACTCATGGCCTAGGTGCTATCCCTGAGCCTTTTGCGCAAGTACTTTGTCATTGAGCCACAGCTCCATTTCCAACTTTTTGGTGGTTAATTGGAGAGCCACATGAACTTTCCTGCCCGGGTTGGCTTTAAACCAGGATCTTCAGAGCTCAGCTTCCTAAGTAGTTAGGATAACAAGTGTGGGCCACTGGTGCCTGGCTATTTTTTTTTTTTTTTAATGGCCAGCTTGGCACTGTGCTTTTTTTGCAGGGGAGGAGGGAGCGATCCCCTCCATCTACTTGGACTGGAGGAAAAGGACATATGCCACAGGGAGTACATCTTGTGACTACCCTGTTTGCTATAGAGGAGCCACTCTTTCCTCTCTGAGAAGTGACAGAATACTAAGAGGTGGAGTCCTGGTGGCCTGAATCTTTAGGTATAGAGATGAGAAGGTCTTTGTATTCTCCTGCAGCCTGGTGGCTAGCCACTTGTCCCACTCCCAGGGTTCTTCATCTCTACCATATTCTATCTTCTGCTTAAGTGCCTTTGCTTCTATCTGGTCTACTTGGGTCTCACTCCTGAAGTTCTTCAATTATTGTCTAGTTCTCACTTGTAAAGATTGTACATCACAAAGCCTTCCTAGCCTTGACAGCATCATGTAACTAAGCCTTCCTTCCAGTCCCTCCATACTGCTACTCTGCATTAGCATTAATCACTCTGGTTCTGTGTGCTGGATTTACTTTATTCTTTTCTCTTAGCTCCTTGAGGGCAGACCTGGATCTTATCTTTGTATCCTGCCTGGCACACAGAAGCTCAAAGCCTGCTGGTACAAGTCAAAAGAATTTAGATGTGATAATCACTAACACCCCAGTGCTGTGCTGTTTTATTAACAGAAATAAATCCTAGTTCTGTATTGCTCACTCATTTTGGGTTATCATTAAATTATCTTGGTGGCTTTTACAAAGCTCTCAAAGAGAAAATACAATTACATTTATGCTACTGAAAAAGTAGCCATGTGTATACCCAGACATTTGACTTGTAAAGTTGATATTCCATGCAGATCTATGGAATGAATGGATTAATGAATGATTTGAAAAGAGCCTCCATCCTTTGGAAAGGAAAGCAATGGTACCAGTTGGCATCAAGTACCTCCCCTCCCCCCTTTAAAAAAAATCCCTGGTGCTGTTACTGGGGCTGAACTCAGGTATGGGTGCTGTCCCTTAGCTTTTTTTTTTTTTTTTTTTTTTTGTTGTTCAAGGATAGTGCTTTACCACTTGAGCCAGAGCTCTACTTTGTCTTTTTGGTGGTTAATTGGAGATAAGAGTTTTGTAGACTTTCCTGTCTGGGCTGTCCTTTGAATTGGCTTCCTGAGTACCTAGGATTACAGGTGTGAGCCTCCAGTGCCCAGCTCAAGGTACCTTTGAACTCAACTAGTTGCCTGGCTTGAAGGAGAGATAATGGAATGGGCTAAGCTGGTGATACTCACTGGGAGTCCACATTTCTTACTTATCATTTCTATTTTGGAGAACCAGAATATCTTTTGTAACTTCTCACATTTTCTCAAGACCAGGTTTTACCATGTCCTTCAAAATCCTAGAATTCTACCACTAAGTTTTAATCTGACAGAAAACATTCTTGGGCTGTCAGAGTTCTCACTTTAAAATCTGCTGTAAAAACAATTGGTATCAGCCGGGCATTGGTGGCTCACTCCTGTAATCCTAGCTACTCAGGAGGCTGAGATCTGATGATTGTGGTTCAAACCGAGCCTGGGCAGGAAACTCCGTGGAACTCTTATTTCCAATAAACCACCAGAAAACTGGAAGTGGCGCTGTAGCTCAAGTGGTAGAGCGCTTGCCTTGAGCTGAATAGCTGAGGGACAGCGCTCAGGCCCAGAGTGCAAGCTACACGACCAACAACAACAACAAAAATTGGTATCATTGTAGAGTGAAGCAGTGCAGAAAAGAGCCCTGGGTCTTCTCTTTGGTGAAAGTAAGCTCTGGAATATGATAAGCCAACGTGACAAAGCACTATTCTTCCAAATGCTTGACGCATACAGATGCTAAAAACATTTTATATGAGATCATAGAAACAATGACAGGAAACATCAGATAAATGATTTGTATACCTGTGTTTATCACCAGAAGTCACTTATTATATATGATGCTTCAGAATATTAAGTATTGAGAATGCTACTATGTATATCATATAAGAAGTGCATTTTATACTAAGATGACTTTCCTGAATTATTTTATAATGATATAATCACTTTCATGAGTTTACTTTTTAATCACTGTTTGTTGACCACTTAAGGAAAGGCTGAACTACAAATTTATTTTCTTTTGAGGCAGGGTCTTCCTCATAGCCTAGGTTGGGCAGGAACTTTAATCTGTAGCCCAGACTGGCCTTGAACTCTAGTGATCCTCAAATCTCAGGCTCTGGTATGTTGGGATTGTAAGTATATACCATCATGTCTGGCTTATGAACTATAAATATTTCAAATGAGATGATAAATTACTTAAAAACATTATTTTACTTAATTGTTCTAGATCTCTCAAATGTAACACGATCGTTCCTGCTTGTGTGTCTTGTGGAATTGTTAAAAATAAATTGCGTAAGTCCCATAGGTAGTACAGGTGTGTTCTTACCATGTTTAATGAAGGCTGATAGAATGCCAATGATGAAATTGAAACTTAGCTGAACTTAATGTACAAAGTAAATTTGACTCCTGAAATTTTGCATGAATATCTCTCAGAGGCTTGCACCAAGTATCTGGGGATGGTTAGCACTGTGTTCAGTAGACACTGAATTTTATGTTATAAGGAGAACTTTCATAGTACTGTATTCTAGAAATGAAAGTTTTAACTGGTTGAAGAAGCCACTTTTCTCCCCCTACCAAGAAGTATTAATCAGCTTCAGAATTTCCTTTCCTTTTGAAAGGTTTTTGGATTAATTTAATTTGAACAGATTCCTAAGGCTGCAGGTTAAAGCTAAATAGATACATTTACAACTATTTGAGTAAATAACAACTTTTTTGGGTTGTGTGATGCAGATAAAATAGTATTACATAAGAAGTTTCATTTGTGATTTAAAATGTATTGGTGAGAACATTGTTGTTATTTTAATGTTAAGAAGGGACTATCAGTTTTGTGTATGAGGCAATATATAAAGCTTCCTCTGATAGAGGCTAATTCTGCTGCTAAACTTGTTTAAAAGCCCTTACCCTCAATAGTTCTCACTGGCAGTGGAGCTCTTACATGCAGCCTACTGTGGTTGATATGGAAACTTGTCAGTAAGTGAATCTCTTACCTCTTACCTGGCTCCTTTTAGGTCTCTTAAGATTCTCTGTTGTAGCTCTACCAGATTATGACCCCCTGTTGCCCATGTCCTGCTAGAGTTTCTGAGCATTCTAAGCTTTAGTAAGAGGGTCACCTGGCAGTGTAGTAATAATGATTCTATCCTTCCACTTCGACTTCTGTAGCAGTCTTCTCAGAAAGATTGTAGCTATTATACCTATATTTTACATTGTTGAAAAATCCAGCTGAGAAAGAGTACTTGACAGGACCAAAGTCATTTCTTGAACTTGACTCCTCCCTCCCTCCTTCCCTCCCTCCCTTCCTCCCTGCCTCCCTCCTCCCTCCTCCCTCCCTCCCTCCCTCCCTCCCTCCCTCCCTCCCTCCCTCCCTCTCTCCCTCCCTCCCTCCCTCTCTTCCTTCCTTCCTTCCTTCCTTCCTTCCTTCCTTCCTTCCTTCCTTCCTTCCTTCCTTCCTTCCTTCCTTCCTTCCTTCCTTCCTTCCTTCCTTCCTTCCCTCGAGACAGCATCTTGCTAAGTAGTCTAGCCATGACTTCCTGATTCTTCTGCCTTTTTCTCATAAGATCTGGGATACAAATTTGTGTCACCAAGCCTGACACTATGCTGTGCCTAGGAAGAGAGTTCTGACTTGTAAATATTCTTCAAATTGATGGTCAGTTGGCTGTTTCTCAGAAGTTAAGGTAAGAAGTACTCTGCTTTTCATGTCATTTTTTTTGTTGTTGTTTCAAAATTTTAGCAGACTCTTCATACCACTGGTGTTGTATTGTACCCTTTTATCTTAGTGTTTACCTCCCTTTCCTCCCTTTCTGTGGAGGAACATGGTCCATGTACTTTTTTAGAACTCTAGACCTGAGTACCTTCCCACTCCTACTCATGCCTTTTGTTTAGGTGTTAAGCTAGCTGCCTGACTCTATGTTTCAAAAAAATAAAAATAAAAAAAATCTTGGGCAGGGAATGTGGCTTAGTGGTAGAGTGCTTGCCTAGTGTGCATGAAGCCCTGAGTTTGATTCTTCAGTACATATAAACAGGAAAAACCAGAAGTGGTCCTGTGGCTCAAGTGGTAGAGCGCTAGCCTTGAGCAAAAGAAGCTCAGGGAGTGTTCAGGTCCTGAGTTCAAGTACCAGGACTGGTTAAAAAAAAAAAGAAAAAGAAAAAAAATCTCCCCATCAAGATGTGATGAAGCTCTTGCAAACCATTTCAAGGTATGCATTCATATTTAATAGTGGCTCTGAGGTCTGCACACTAGAACTTAACTGCCTCACTTACTGGCTACATGGATGCACACTCATAGGTGATTCTGTCAAGACTCCACCTGTTTACTCTTGCTATCTTTTCACTTCTAACCTGATTTAGGACACGAACTGATGGAAAGTAGGAAGAAGAGGAGTGATAGCTGATAAGAAGGAGATTAACATGAATGAACATGATGAGAGGGGTCCTCAAAATCCTAATGCCCTTCTTCTGTGAGAATCCCGTGCTGTTAGTACAGCAGGGTGCTAAGTGAAATGCACATATCAAGACTATGATTTTGAAGACATGTGTCTAAGGAACTTTGTTTAAGAAGACAGGAAGAATTTTAGAAGTGTTGAAAAATTAAAAAAATTTATTTTATTTTACTGCAAAGATACTGTACAGAGGGATTACAGTTACATGAGTAAGATAATGAGTACATTTTTTTGTTGAGCATTGATAACAATCCCCTCCTTTGTTTTTCTCCTCCTATCCCTTCCCTCAGAATTTAAAGTTTTGATGCTCAAAGTGTCAGTTGTTATTTGTACTGAAAGCTTATTAATGGAGTGTGAGTGTGTGTGTGTGTGTGTGTGTGTGTGTGTGTGTGTGTGTGTGTGTGTGTGTGTGTGTGTGTGTGTGTGTGTGTGTGTGTGTGTGTGTGTGTGTGTGTGTGTGTGTGTGTGTGTGTGTGTGTGTGTGTGTGTGTGTGTTTCCCCTCTAGGGATGTTGGCAGTATGAGATCTTATGCTATGCTGATGATGGATGTAGTAGTGGTTTTTATTTTAAAGAACTTTGTTTCCCATTGTGAAAAGAAAAGTACTCTTGGCCCTGCATTTGCTACATTTCCCAAAGTCCCTTAGAAGACAAGAACAGTGAGTAAGGATATAAATCTGAGCTCTGGAAGCTGCTTTCTTGCCTAGGTGTCTGTAGAAACACTTGGAGATGTCAAGCCTAGTTTGTCTCTTCTGTGCTGTGGAGCAATCCTGCCTGTAATCACCTTGCATTGCGTTCAGAGCAAGTAGCTAAGGACTTTGTGGAATTGACTTCTTCATATGAGATCTGAGTAGGCCAGATTTTGCTCCTGGAAAAGACCCCGGGTAAGATTGTCACAATGCCTTTTATGCCTTAAGAGACAGACTGGGGATGTAGTAGAATGTTGCCAAACATGCACAAGGCCTTGGTTGGTTATCCCTACCACTGGGGGGATAAATTACCTAAAACCAAAATACTTTTGTATTTTGGTTTGTAACCCTATTACTTGGGAGGCTAAACGGGGATCAGATGTTCAAAGTTATCCTGGGCTCCGTAGCAAGACCCTGTCACAAAAAACCAAAAGGAAAAAAAGACAAGTTCTCCTTCCCCTCCCCACTCGGTGCCTCAACTCTTTAAGATTAAGAACAAACCCTCACCAAAGCACAACAACAAAGGCAAATGTAGATTAGTGCTCAAGATAATTTTGTGAGTTTTACACTGTCCTCTTGAGGGAATCAGTACCACGGGCCCAAACTAGTTTTGAGCAGGATGCTGGTGGCTAATGCCTGTAAGCCTAGCTACTGAGGAGGCTGAGATTTGAGGATCACAGTTTGAAGCCAGCCTGAGCAGAAGAGTCCCTGTGTGACCCTTATCTCCAATTAACCACTGAAAAACTAGAAGTGACACTGTGGCTCAAGGGTAGAATGCTAGCCTTGAGCACAAAGAGGCTTAGGGACAGTGCCCAGGCCCTAAGTTCAAGCCCTGCAACGAAAACCACCCCCCCCCCAAAAATACAAAAAACAAACCCAAGAAACCCAAACCAAAGAACAGCTAGTTTTGATTGTGGGAAAATTTTCATATGCTGTTGGTAAGAGTCTAAACTGCACATCTTTTCTGGAGAACATTTTGGTAATTGGACTTAAACTACAAAATTTGCATACTCTATGGCCTGCCAGTTCTGCCTTATAAAACGTATCCTAAGGAAGTGTACAAGTATGAGCAAGGGTGTTGAACACCATGTTCTTCAATGTCCTAATCACAGGAACTTAGTAACTTCCAGTAAAACTATATAGGAGAATATTATAAAATTATTGGAAAAGATAAGATCAACTTCTGTGAAGACATTTTATGGGAGAAGTATGAATCAGATTGTTCAGTATGATTCTGTTGTTGTATATGTCTATAAGATTAATACATGTGGAATGTTTTGCATTAATTTTGGGTATGGAAATGTACGTACATCAAAGATTAATAGTGATCATTTTTGGATGCTGGTGGCTCATGCCTATAATTCTAGCAATATGCAGGAAGCTGAGATCTGAGGATTACTGTTCAAAGCTAGCTCTGGTAGGAAAGTCTGTGAGACTTTTGTCTCTAGTTAACTACCAAAGAGCCAGAAGTGGAGCTCTGGCTCAAGTGGTGAGCCCTATCTTAGAGCAAAAAAGTTGAGGGACAGTGTTTAACCATTTAGTTCAAGCCCCATGACCAACACAAAAAGCAAAAAATGATCATCTATTTTTGGATTATGTGAATACCCAGTTTTTTCCCTATATTCCATATTGTTTGAACCAGTTTATAGATGCATATCCAGAAAAATTATGACATTTAATTTTTAGGAAGCCTTTTTATGTGTGTACCATTACTGAGGCTTGAACTCAGGGCCTGGATGCTGTCCTTTTTTTTTTTTTTTTCTTGTTCAAGGCTGGTGTTCTACTACTTGAGCCACAGTTCTAGTACTTTACTAGTTAATTAGAGATAAAAGTCTCATGGACTTTTCTGTCCAGACTGACTTTGAACCAAGATTCTCAAACTCTCATGAGTAGCTAGAATTATTTATGAGCCACTGGTGTCCAGTGGAAGCTTTAATTTATAGGAAACTTTTTAAAGTTCTGTAATTCTTGGACCTATGGAATTGTTTCTGATTCCCTTTTTCAGGGGGAACTTTCTTAAAAGTTCAATGCTATAATAATTTCCCCTTTCCCCTCACTTAAAAAAAAACATAACAGACAAAGAACTAGTAAGTTATTAACTTATTTAAAAAGTGGAATTGAACATGTGTCCCTTATAAAAATGTTGGCATCCATCATGTACTAGGTTTTTGGGGTATGATGAATAGGACGTTACTCCTGTTTTTCGAAGAGTTCACAGTGACCATAAATGATGGTCAGACTTAGAGGTGGCTGCTTATACAGTGCATCTAGTGATAATGGGGGGATGCTAGTAACTCCAGGAAAGAGCAGCACTTTGAGTGAGCGTCCCTGATCTAGAAATCAGGGTAGCACTGAACACAGATGGAGTCTTATGGATCTTCCATGTGGCAAGAGAAATGGACAAACCAGGAGGAGCATGATCACTGTGTGGTAGCGAATACGATGATGGCAGCTGAGGATGGCATGACACCCTAGAGAACACTTGCTCTGGGGAGGTCTGGTGCAGAGGAGAGGTCGATGCTAGTGTCACTGGAGGAGAGCGTAGAAGAGCTAGAGATGGTATTCTAGGCCAAAAGTTTAGCCACTGCAAAGACACAGATAGCATAAATGGTTTACCTGGAAACCCCCAATCATTTTGTTTGGACGGCAAAGCTAGGATGGTATTTTTAGGTTCTAAAGATGAAGAGATATGTTTAGAAGTCTGTCTGGGTAGTATTGCTTGATGACAACTGGCTTGCTGGATTTCAAACTGGGAAGAGACATTATATAGGTAATTTAGAAAATTTCCTCCTGAGTCTTGACTGAGAAAGTCACTATAATCAGGTGGTCACTGACTGAATCAGGTGGTCTAGTGCCACTGAAAATGGCTTAGGAAGAAATGGACAGGACCTGGCATAGAAGATGGACTGGAGAAATAGAACATGAAGTGCTAGGTGATTATAATCAGAAGAAAGCTTAACTGGAGCAGGAGTGGGAAAAGATTGAGGGTAGCCAATTTATATTGTTCATTTGATCCATGTTTGATGCCTCAAATGTTCTCATAAAAATCCCCAGTGATCTCCTAAGGCCAAATCCTGGGCTTTTCTTAGCTTCCTTTCTCTCCATAGTTTGGGATATTTCATACCATACGTTTTCTTGAGAACTGCAGAGATGCACTTCCCTTGGGGTACCTGGGTAGCATGACTGAGGCCTGAAACCTGGACCAGAACCTGTCTTGATTGCTGCCCAGATCCACTTCTTTCCTTTGACATGCTTATCCCTTACTTTATCTTCAACTTCTGAGGCTTTCACTGAGAATCACATGGATTAATAACAGAAACAGTGAAGCAAGTCTGGGGTCCCTTTTTCTGGTCCATTTCTGTTACAGAGTCACTGTCTCTGACTCTTAGCAGATCAAGCTTCCTAATCTCATTCTTTATTCCTCATGGTTCAGTGATCCAAACCTCCCTCTCTGCTTAACTCCCCTTCTCTTCATTACTTCCTTGTTTACCAGACTTTCCTAAGTAGTGTTAGGCACAGAGGTGTGAGGGAAGGACTCAAGCCTAAATTGGAATGTTTGCATCTAGAGCCACTTGGATAATTTGCATGTTCTAAGGGACACTTCCATAATGGTTCCATGTTAGGGGCAGTCTTCCTAAAGTATTTCTTTATAAAATCACCTATGTCCCCCCAAATCTCCCATCTATAACACTGTCCATCCATCCATCCATCCATCCATCCATCCATCCATCCATCCATCCATCCATCCATCCAATAATTTGAGCTCTTTATGGGCACAACTCATTGTTATTAACTCAGGATCTGAAAATAAAGGGTCAAGGACCTCAGGTTTCCTTCTTCTACTTTGCCATTTTGCCTCTGGAAACTTGACTGGCATGGGCTTTGAGGACAATTCACTTATTGTCTGAACCTATAGAGCTTCAGTTGGTATCCATTTGTCATGACTGCCCTCCTAGCTTTGTTACCTATTTGCTAGGAGGCTTTGGACAAGCTATCTAAAAAGTCTGACTAGCCCTGTCTTGGTAAAACAGGAATAATAATGTACTTACCTCAAAGGCTGCTTTGAAGATAAAGTTTAATAATTCATGTGAAGTATGTGGCATATTGGCTGGATTGGATTAAGTTCTAAAATATTATCAACATCACTGTCACCATAATCACCATCATCACTGTTAGTATTACTGTTACCAACATTATTCTTTCTGTCCTTGGAATATACTTGAATTGCTGGGGAATACTAGGAAATAAGTAAAATAAAAATAACATCAACAAGTTTTTATTGGTGTGAGAATAAATCAGATTGATTATGCTTGGGTCTGGTGTGCAAACATTATGGGAAATTTTGAATAGACAATAACTTGAGGAACATACTCTGGGAGAACTTAAAGAGGAGAAGAAGGTTTTAAAGAGATTTTGGACTCGAAAGGCAAACAGTAGAATCAAGTTTGGACCCAAGCTGAACTGGAAAGGTCTTCAATTTTCTTATTGTTGGAGGATACTTCAGTTGGAGGCCAAGCATTCCTTAGGGGTAAATAGGGGGGCTGTATAGTAAAGGTGATAGTTCTCAGAGCTATGTGTATACCATGGTCTGCAGGCTTGTTTAATATAGTTTCTGTGTTCACAGCTGTATATGAGTGCTTTTAGATGTATTCAAATATGTAAATTGCACGTTCACTTAAAAATGTTACTAAAAGTTCTCATTCACTGGATAGTAACTATATGACTGCTTTTAAAGGGACTGGCTTTAGAGTGTTTTAGATTTTGAAAGAGTTTCCAAGGTAAAGAATGTCTGAAACCATACATAATACCTAACCAAACTAGAATGCTGGTCTTGGTAGCCTTCTACATGTATGCAATATCACCCCAACTCAAAATGGTTTTGTGTAGGAACTCTTAATATGTTTTGTAGGTAGGATTTCTTTTCTTTTTTTTTTTTTTTTTGGGTCCAGTCGTGGGGCCTGAACTCTGGGCCTGGGCGATGTCCCTCAGCTCAAGGCTAGCGCTCTACCACTTGAGCCACAGTGCCACTTCCATTTTTTTTCTTTTTGCTTATGTGGTGCTGAGGAATCGAACCCAGGGCCTCATGCATGCAAGGCAAGAGCTCTACCACTGAGCCACCTTCCCAGACCAGACTTTTTTTTTTAAATCTACAAGTACAGACAGTACTCCTAAAGTTTGATCAGCAGCTCAGTGACTATTGCACACTCCCCTGCCTTTCTCTCCCCTTCCCTTTTGTTCTAGTACTGGAGCTTGAACTCAGGGCCTGGGCACTGTCCCTGAGCTTTTTCACTCAAGACTGGTGCTCTACCACTCAATCCACAACTCCATTTCTGGCTCTTTGGTGATTGATTGGTGACATCTTTGTTGTCTCATTGGCAGTGAATGTCTGCAGCAGCTCGTAAGTATCACACCCCCACACTAATAATTAGAAATAATAGCTTTCAACCTCTTTTCTCAGTAAGGAAACCCTTCTAGTTCCTGTTTAATTCTGAGACTTCTCACACCTCACTAGGTAGTATAACTGAGGAGAAGTGCTCATTTCTAGAGCTCATTTCAAGAAATTACCCCTCTAGGGTCAGGGAACTTGATTGAAGGCAGGACATACAGACTGGAATTGATAATCTGCCTTGTTCAAGAAAAGATGTGTTGGAAGATTAGCATATTGAACAAATTTTGCTGGAGGGGACAGTACATGGAGGTTTCTCCTGAGTCCCCTCTCCTTGGCTTATACATGGACATCCTGCTGTGTCTTTGCATGACCTTGATTCTGTATGTGCCTCTTGTGTCTCTTCATATCCAGATCTCTGCTAATAGCATATTGGATGTCCTTATTGTACCTTAATTAGCTCCTTTTACTACTCATTTTTTATTAGTATGTATTAATTGTACAAAATACACATCCTATGGTTATCTACTGAGTGTCACTAGGCATCAAGTACTGTATTAGGTATTAGTGATATAGCTGTGCTTAAATCAGATAGAACACTGTCTTTATAGAACTGTGATTGCAGATGGTAGGCTTACCTTCCTTAGTGCCTGCCTGTCGCTTTGTTTTAGGATCATCTAATACAGTATTTTAGCACCTCTCTGCCCCCACACCTTAAATTCCGTGTCTTGGGCAGATTCCTCCTCAGAGACAATAACACGGAATTAGAAATGCCTAATGGCTTAGGATAGCTAGCAAAACAGGTCTCCAGAGGGGAAGTCTTTACTAATTTAGAGGCTTCTTGAGGGGTCAGAGAATGGGGTGGGGGAGGAGGGAGTTGTGCATGGGCTGGCAACCACAGGAGAGGCAGGGGATAGTTTCTTTGGTCAAGGGTGCTCCACTCCTGGGAAAGCTGAGACTGTAGAAGTCTGAGCTGAAATCTGGAGCAGCAGAGGATGAAGATCAGATTGCTAGAGGTGGGACCAAGGGCAGAGCGCTATCATGCATGGATTTTAACTAAGAGGGCTGGGTTTGAGACTCTAAATGATTTGAATTCTAGGTAATGTTGGCTGATAAAATACAGGATGCCCAGTTAAATTTAAGTATTAGATGGTCAGTACACTTTTACTGTATGTTATATGAGATGAATTTAAACAAACACTGTTTTCTAAAAAAAAAACAAAACACTAAAATTTAGTTTTATCTGATCAACTTCTAGTAGGCATCCTGTATTTTCATTTACTTTGTCTTAGAACTACATCCCTAGGGCTTCCCAGAGTAACGGAGGGCACAAGAAAGATGGGGAAAACAAAACAAAGCTAATTCTAAATCATTAAAATCACCCAAACCAATAAAAATTTGCCAGAATGTACTGTGTTCACTTCCTTTATCACTCTATTCATAGTCTTCGCAAAAGGGAGACCTTCAGTTGCCTCCTTTAAACCATGAACCTTCCAAAGGGGTTGTAGCTTAGTGACTTACGGTCCTTCTCTGCCTCTTTGTCTGCTTTGAGCTGCACGACAGAAAGGGGGATGCAGTCTCAGCTCTGGTGAAAACTCCAGCTAATTCTACCTTTTTTTTTTTTTTTTTGGCTACTTTGGAGCCACAGGACAAGTGGAAAGTCTAGGTGCCCCTGTATAACTCATCCTTGCTCTTAGGAAAGGAGGTACAAGGGAGAGCAAGGCTAGGAATGAACAGGGTTCCCACATCCCCTGTGCTGCCCATGCCGCTGATTTATCCTCCTTGCTCATGTGGGACCCTAGCCTTTGTTGCTGCTGAATCCCTGGACTTGACTCATGGATTGAGAAATAACCGTTCATTTTTCCTCTGGACTCCTTTTAGGTTTTGTCAAGGCTTTATTCCCAGTAGGACTCTGGTACTGGCTTGTAAGTCAGAGGTCAGCAAACTTGAAAAGCCAGATAGTAAATATTTCTGACTTTGCCAGCCATATGGTCTCTACCACCACTGGCCAGCTGTGCAGAGGCAGCATGAAAGCACCCAAAGACAACATGCACACGCCTGGCTGTGGCTGTGCCCCAAGAAGAATTTATCATGGACATTGCAGTGTGAATTGTATGTAATTTATTCTTTTGATTATTTTTTAACCTTTAAACATAGTGAAATCATTTTTCCTTCATGGGCCATACAAAAACAGATGGCAGACCAGATTTGGCTTGTGAGCCAACCTTCTTCTAAGTCATCAGCAGAAAACATTACAGGCCAAAAGTCTGGCTCTCAGTTCCCCACTTAGAGGTTGAAGGGCTTCTTGTCCTGAGGTCATAGCATCTGTTCCTTTTAGGCGATCCAGTGGGCTAAGATTGTTTTTTTTTTTTTTTTTTGGTTATGGGGCCTGAACTCTGGGCCTGGGTACTGTCCCTCAGCTCTTCAGCTCAAGGCTAGTGCTCTAGCTCTTGAGCCAAGTACCACTTCCAGCTTTTTTCTGCTTATGTGGTGTTGAGGAATTGAACCCAGGGCCTCATGCATGCAAGGCAAGCACTCTACCACTGAGCTACCTTCCGAGCCCATGGGCTAAGATCTTAAGTGGTAGGGTTAATCTTTCAGCTGCCCACAGTGCTGGTACAAGTCCACATTCCATACATGCTATACTAAAAAGGTTCATGTGTAGATCTGTAAATCTTTTTTAGAGAATGAATCACTTATGGTCATAGAGGTAATATCAGTACAGTTTCTAATGATTGTGGACTACAATATACAGAGTAATTTTGGGCTAACAAATAAGTAACCAGAAGTATTGAATGTTGAAAGTTATATGCCTCTGGTGTGATGCTACTTGTGTATGCAGCTATATGCATGCATGAAAAGATCAGATTAGCTTTGACTTTCTGTCACCAGAGAGGGTCTAGCTATACCTGAAACCCAGGATAGAAGGCCAAGCCTTTCATTCCTGAGTATCTTGACAGATGGTGACTTCATGCTTTATGGATAGAAGATGTGCTGGTGAGGAGCACAATGGAATTACACCTTCACAGAAATCACTCCTGGTCTGAGAATCAAGTTTGCACGTATGCCCTGTAGCATTCATTCTTGCTGAATGCTGGGAGACGAGTGGTTATTAGGTTATGTCAAAGTAGTGTTTGCCATAATACACGATCCCCCTGCAGTAACCCAATAATGGAAGGAGAAGGGAGCCTGGGAAAGAAGATAGTGACCTGCTTATTTCTGAAGGTGGGAATCATCTGGAAGCCTAGGAAGCATGGAGTAATATAAACAGTATGGTGTTAACATTCTATACCCTCCCCTCATCCCAGGGCCTGGCAGATTTGAATCTGCTATAGCACTATGATCTTGAGTAAGCAGTGCAGATCAGAGTTTATAAAAAGGTTCTGAATGCTGAGCATCAGTTGTTCACATCTATAATCCTACCTACTCAGGAAGCTGAGATATGAGATCACAGTTCGAAGCCCCTTTGGGCAGAAAAGTCTATAAGACTCGTATCGCCAATTAAGCACTAAAAAAGTGGGAAATGGAGCTGTGGCTCAAGTGGTAGAGTGTTAGCCTTGAGCAATAAAGCTCAGAGACAGAGTTCAGGCCCCAGCACTTACCCCCTGGCCCCCCCCCCAAAAAAAAAAAAAAAAAAGAAAAGAAAAAGAAAAAGTCTCTGGCTTCTTTGTGTGGCTTCTGACCTACCAGCTTCCTGCCTTTAGGGAAATTGCTAAACCTTGCTGTCTGGGGAATTGTCTAACAGGGTATGTATGAAATATATGGGATATTTAGACCTATATTAACCCATGAACTTAAATTTATGGTGGGAAGATAAAGGAGGAAGCAACCACTTCCTTCTTCTCTGATCCTTGCTGTAAGTGTAGCTCCAACCAGAATATACCCATAGCCTCATTTTCTTTCCCAATTCACACTCTCCTGACTAATATGGGTAGTGTGTGTTCTGCATATTCTGTATCCTCTATAGTGGCTCATAGAGGTTACTTAGCCTCTGTGATCAGTGTTTATAGTCTAGATTTGCTGGTTCTGGGCCTTTAGTAGTTTTTTACCTCTAAGAACATAAAATAGAGACCAATAGGTGTCTCTTCCCTGGACCATCTTGGGGATATAACAGAAGACCAGACAGACTACCAGAGAAGTGTTCTCTCATAAGATGAAAGGTTCTCCTCACAGGGGGGAGACATTACTACTTCTATTGTCATCATTTTTGTCATTGTCCTCATGCCCAGTTTCAGAGCATGGATAGTATGAACTTGTATAAGAAGAGCATTTTGATTTTATATAAAGTCATTATTTCTTTTTTTCCCTTAAACCCTTCTCTTGTCCTGTCCCTGAAGAGTGTCCTAAGTACAGTACAAGGTCAGTCTGTATTTCGATGACTTTTTAAGGTTATTTTTTTCTGTGACCCAAAAGAAATGTTACCAAATTCCATCAGTCTCCATCCTAGCGTGACCTTATTTAAGTGTCTTCCTTTATCTTGTTTGAGCTGAGTGCTTTACATGTGTCTCTGCAGTATTATCAAGAAAGCCTCTAGTTTTAGAGAGCTTGAGGACTTTGCTTGGGGGCAAGAGACATTGTCTTCTGTACATCTTCTGTACACCACTTCCGAAATTTGTTTCTTTCTCAGACTCCCAGTGCTTTGGCAGCTGTCTCTTTTGATGGTCACATTTCTAGGAATCAGGTCCTTGTAGTCTTACCAAGAGAATAGCAAGCCCTTGTTACACTCACCCTGACCAGTCAGACAAGAGCAGGTTAGGGAGGTGATAGAAGATGCCCTAAGATCTTTGACTCTGTCCCAAGAATGAGGGACTGTGGTAGCCACATCCTGTGGAGGAACATTCTTTTTCCATGTGGGAGATGGAGAAAGGGTTTCACACACTCACCTTGAAGCTGGGGGTGGGAGGAGTGAGAATCTATCAGTGAGCGTGGTGAAAGATAGATGTCCAGTTCAAGCCTTGTTGAATGCAGGCAACAACAGTCTCCATCTTCATGATGTGCCCTTCAGCCTTTTAGACACTGCTAATTTGAGGTCACCCTTCAGCAAGCCATCTTCTCTTCCTGAAGGGGTTTAGTGATTTTTGGTCAAAGGGACAAAGATTGTTTGCACTGAAAAAAGATGAACAGTGATAAGTTAAACTTGGCCACCTTTTCAGAATTTGACCTAGGCTGTGAATTGGGGAAAGAGTGGTGGTAAAGGTTTTGATCTAAAAGAAATTGTGAAATGGGGGAAGAGAAGAGGGTTCAAACTGCAATGAGGCTGGCAGGTTGTATCTATCTAAACTAAGGGCTCTGAGGAGTCTGTGATTTGAAAATTTTGCTTTGGGAAAAGAATATTGAGAACATAGCTTTCCAAAAGATTGAGAGGCAGAATGGGAAGAGCAAATGCCAAATATCACAGTTTATGATGAACATCCAAAGTCTTCTGTTTTGCAAACCAGGCTGTATCCTGGATGCAACAGGCTGCAATTTCCCTAGTCTATAAACTCTGAGTATTGCATCCGAAATGCCTGCTGCTTGAAGTGACTTGAAAGATTTCTTTTCTTGGACTGCAAAGGACCTTTTAAATAAATCTGAACGCCTCACTTTGTGGGGGCCCAGACAGGTTATGATATTGAGATCTCAAAGGAGTCTGAGATGGTACTCCAAATTTGAGCTGCTTGTTCTGCTTCTACTGCTGCTGCTGCTGCTGCTGCTGCTGCTGCTTCCTTCTTCTCCACCTCCGTCTTCTCCTTATTATTTTAGTGTCATTCTTGGGGCATGAACCTGGGCGCTGTCTTGAGTACTCTACCTCTTGAGCCACAGCTCTATTTCCAGCTTTTTGGTGGTTAATTGGAGATAAGAGACTCATATTTTTCTGCCTGGGCTGGCTTTAAACTGCGAGCCTCAGATCTCAGCCTCCTGAGTAGCTAGGATTACAAGCGTGAGCCACCAGCACTCAGTTCTTGAGCTACTTCTAACAAGAGATATTTCTCATGTCTTCACGTTTCTTTTCATACTTAATGTTAAATGTAATATGGAAAGGTTCCTATGGCGAGGAGTAGGTATTTATGCCTATTAAAAATAACAGGTTTCTGCCAGGTACTGGTGGTTCACATTTGTAATCACATTTGTAATCCTAATTACTCAGGAGGCTGAGACCTGAGGATCCTGATTTGAAGCCAGCCTGGGGAAGGAAAGTCTCTAAGACTTTTTTTTTTTGTCGGTCGTGGGGTTTGAACTCTGGGCCTGGGCGCTGTCCCTCAGCTCTTCAGCTCAAGGCGAGCGCTCTACCACTTGAGCTACAGCGCCACTTCTGGTTTTCTGGTGGTTTATTGGAGATAGGAGTCTCAAGGTCTCTCCTGCCCGGGCTGGCTTTGAACCGCAATCTTCAGATCTCAGCCTCCTGAGTAGCTAGGATTACAGGCGTGAGCCACTAGCGCCCGGCTCTAAGACTTTTTTTTTTAAAGTAATTTTTTCTCCTTATATTTTATTTCTTTCATTTATTTTTTATGTGATACTGAGAAATCAAACCCAGGGCTTGATGCATGCTAGGCAAGCACTCTACCACTGAGCCACATTCCCAACCCCTCTAAGACTCTTATCTCCAATAAAAAGCTTGAAGTGGTGTTGTGGTCAGATAGTAGAGAGCTAGCCTTGAGAATAAAAAATCTCAGGGACAGCACCCAGGCCCTGAGATCACCCCAAGACTGGCACCAAAAAACAAAAATAAACCAGGTCCCTGTCCTGGAATATTTTCCCCCATTTCTTAAAAAGTATCATGTATCAGAACAATTCAGAACTTAAAGGTCTGTACACCTGTGAATTGAGTGAAGTTCTAGAGACCAGATTTTACAACAACGGCTGTAACAACCAGATTTTACAACAACGGCTATAACAAGTCTCACAGCAAATTCACTGTGTGTCAGGCCCTGTGTTAAGTCCTTTGAATTCATTGCATTGATTTACCTAATACTCAGAACACCTCTGTGAAGTAAGTATACTTAAATTGAGGAAACTGAGGCTTTGGGAGTGAAGTTTTCACCGCAAATGGCGAAGGCAGACTGAAGATTTGAACCCAGATTCAGGTTGACTTCCAGTTGACCATGGACAAGGCTGTTAGGTGCTCCTGAAGGTGTCCAGTAATTACAATAAAAACTCTACAAATCATCTGAGCTTAAAGGGCTTTTGTGTGTGCCCACGAGCTAATTTATAAAGCAGTACTTCATGATTGTTTTAAGGAAGGAGATAATGGATCCTGAGATGATAAGCTGAGGCTCTCTGCCAGCATCCTTAGGATGAGGGAATAGTCTATAGCAAGTGTGTCTTGCTGTCTATCACTTGTCTGAGCCCAGAAGCTTGCCTGAGAAGCTTCTCAAAGTTAACCAGCATTGTTCCTCTCATCTGTATGGTCAGCTTTTTCTAACTGTATCTCTTACTGGTTAGACTTTATTCTCTTATTTTTCATGTTTGGCTACTCTTTATTTAGTTGGACTGTAGAGAATGTGGTTATGAGTCTTGGCATCCTCACTGTCTTAGGCAAACTTTGTAATCTTGGTTGTTAGCTTGCCTCCCCTTGTGAACTGAAAGCACCCTCCCCCCCCCCCCCCCCCAGCCCAGTTCATGGAGGTGGCAAGGAAAGAAGCACCCTTGTGTTCTATGTGCCTTCTATAGGAAATTTTATTGATGAGGTGATTGGGTCCATTTGGACCCTCATTTTTCCTGATTTCTTTTTCTATTGTCAACCAATCTTTTTTTTTTTTTTTTTTTTTTGGTCGGTCATGGGGCTTGAACTCTGGGCCTGGGCACAGTCCCTGAGCTTTTCAGCTCAAGGCTAGTGCTCTACCAATTGAGCCACAGCTCAACTTCCGGTTTTTTGAGTGCTTAATTGGAGATGAGAGTCTTAAGGATTTCCCGACCAGGCTGGCTTTGAACAGAGATTCTCAGATCTCAGCCTCTTGAGTAGCTAGGATTACAACTGTAATCCTAGCTTCAACTACTCTTTATGAGGGCACAGCATTCCCAGGTCCTGGCCTATACTTCTTCCAGAGGCCACTCTCTAGTTGCGGCGACAAATCAGCAATCAGACAAGCCTAAATTGGATGGATGTAAATGGTAAATGCTGGATATAAACGATGTCTATGGCTATATTTTCCTGTTCTTCCCCCAAGTATTTTTGAACTCCTCTTACATTCCTTACACTGTGTGGAGCAAAGCTTCACTGAAAATGGGTGTGGAATAGAATATCTATTAATCTAGGAATTATTTGTGGGGCTGGAGGTGTAAGGTTGTGAGGAGGAAGGCTGGGAAACACTCCTTGTTTTCTTTCATTTTGAATATTTTAACTCTTGTATGTTAAATGTTCATTTGAGGGAAGTATAAGCTTCTATCTAAATAAGCCCCACTCCCTACTCTAGTGGGTCATTTTTGTGCAGATAGAGAGAGGACAAGAACTTGAGTGTTTGTATTTGATTTTTAGGCCTGTGTTTCTCAAGTATTCCTGAAAAAGGATACTAGAAGGTGTTTTAAGGCTCAGACACCAAACTTTTCACTTTCAGACAATAGTATTTACTAGGTCTGGGTTGAGTTTTAGTTTATCACTGGTGAATTGGATATAGGTGGTCAGTGAACCATATGTAGATGGAACATTGGCATATTCAGTCAGAACTGGAAGAAAGTTCAACCTTTTCTTGTTACTGGGGAGGAAGTAGTTTCCCAGATAGGGAAAAGGGCTTGGACTTAGAAGCTACAGTAGACAGGATGGACCAAGGCTTTGAAGCAGATGGGATATAGGGAAGTCTAATCCTGTCTTTAACTTCCTGTAGCCTCATGCAGGCAACCTTAGATGGCTTTCCTAGCTTTGCCCCCTCCTCAGCCTTCTTGTGGTGAGTAATGTGACTGGAAGGACCCAGGCACAGTTGGCATAGAGTAGGTATTGGTAAATGGCAAAAAATAACACATTGTTTCCCCAGATTCCTGATTCATTCGTTGAATGAGTTGAACAGCTGCATATATATGTAACTTGTGATTTCTCTTTATTACACTCTCTCTCTCTCTCTCTCTCTCTCTCTTTCTCTCTCTCTCTAAAGGAAATCAAACAAAAGAGAGGGAAAATGTCCATCTTCAAGCTCAACACCCTAACACAACCGTTTTCATTTTAACTTTAGCCTTTGTCTGTGTGCAGGCATATTTCTACAGAGCTGTAATCATATATAGACTCAATTTTGTATTCTGCTCTTTTCAGTAAGCCTTAAGTAAATGCTTTCCAAATGGTTACATAGTCTTCAAGATGATTTTTAATGGTCTCACAATCTATCATCCCACAGCCTGAATTTGCTTAACCATTCATCTATTATTGGACATTTAGACTATTTCCCTTGTAGTTCTGTGCTGTTATAAATAATACTTTGAAATAGAGCTCATACGAATTCATTCTTATCGTACATTATATCCTTAGGGCCAATTCCCAGAAGTAGGATTTCTCTGTCAAAGGGCACAGATTTTTTTTTTTTTTTTTTTTTTGGCTTCATGGATATTGCTATTTTTCCAAAAGGGTTGTATTATATTTACAACCACTAGTGCAGGAAGGTACTAATGTCTTGGAGTGCATTAGATACTATAATATTTAAAAAGTCTAGGCTCACTGCTGTATCTTTTTTTGTTTTCTTAATTAAAAAAATTAATTTTATTGTAAAGGTGATATACAGAGGAATTACAGTTACATAAGTAAGGTAATAAGTATACTTCTTTTTTTTTTTTTTTTGTCAGTCGTGGGGCTTGAACTCTGGGCCTGAGTGCTGTCCCTTAGCTCTTCAGCTCAAGGCGAGCGCTCTACCACTTGAGCTACAGCGCCACTTCCGGTTTTCTGGTGGTTTATTGGAGATAGGAGTCTCATGGTCTTTCCTGCCCGGGCTGGCTTTGAACCGCGATCCTCAGATCTCAGCCTCCTGAGTAGCTAGGATTACAGGCGTGAGCCACCAGCGCCCGGCTAAGTATACTTCTTTTTGAACAGTGTTACCCCTTCCCTCATTTTCTTCCTCTCTCCCACTCCCCCTGTACCATAGTCTTTCTTGGTTTTATTTACTATTACTATTTTAAAGATTTTATTTAACTTCTTTAGTTTTTATAGACAGTTCTTTGCTGGTTGAGGTTACATGGTTTTAGTGTGTAGAATTTTTTAGATTCTTGGATTTTATAGTTAAAAAAACTAATCTAACAAAACCAAACTCAGAGCCCATCTGTGTCATAAATACTTTGGACATATTTTATGGTTGGATTAACTGTTCGTGATCTTAATTTCCTTGTAGGTCATAAGTTAATAGGGTGATATTTGGAAAGTAGAGTCTTCTTTTCTGTTTAGATTTCTTTGTTCTTTACCTCCCCCCACTTCCTGTCTCTGTCTTTCCTCCTTCACTTCCTCCTCCTCCTCTATACAGATTGTTTTTCCACTTAGGAGATAAAACATGAAGGGATCAGCTTTTAGTCATGGTCCTTCAGCTTTTAAAACTGCAGGTTTCCTAAATTATGTAGTAAGGAATGAGGATGAAGCAAATCACAGCATTGTAACAAATTACCTGTGACTGTGTTGCAAAAGCAAACATCTCCCATGAAATCTTAGAAAGGTGTGTTTGAGGGTGTGATCTTAGCTGGTGGTTTGGGAAGGCCAACTTGTTTTTCAAGTTGGTCTTGAATAATGATGTTCTTTCTGGAATGCTTGCCATCCTCAGTATGTCAGCCTCTGCTGGATGACAAACCTCTTACTCTTCTGTGTGCACTGTGGCCCCAGAACTGGTCTGTTTATCTGCCTGAGGTGAATGGTGGAAGCACCTCCCTTTTGCCAGGCAATGTTTGATGAATGACTATTGTTCTCCAGCTTCCCAGTGGCCAAGTTAAAGGCAGGCTTGGCTTCACAGTGGCCCCTGAGGTCACACCTACTCCCTTCCCACAAAGAACCAGGTCTCTTATGGGTGGGCATTCTCCTTGCGTGATGTTGGTGAGGAGTGGTACTGGCTAGGAAGATCCAAAGTTGGCAGAGTTGTTGGGTCTATGTACAGAAGAGAGTGGTGGTGGCAGCTCTGTTTCAGTTTAATTTGTTAATGAAACAAGACTGAGCGCATTTTCCCCTCCTGTACACCTCTTGGCTGTTTGAGATGAGGCACAATTAATTTATTTGTGCTGTCTGTGGAGGCGTATGCTAGCTAATGCAATGCAAGAGCTTTTATCTTTATGTTTGTAATGAAGAGGAGCAGGCAGCTGGCAAATTGACAAGGATTACCGATGACTCATTCTCTGACTGCAAATGCTTTCTTCCAAAATAATAAAATGTGCGCACACGCAAACCTAGTTCCTGTTTGAAATAGGCAGAGCCAGTTTGGGAAGTTTCAGGCGCCTCTGAAACCAGCTGGAGAAAGAAAAGGCGGGAAGCTCCTCCTCACTCCCTGGCCTGGCCCAGCTGAATTAATTTGGGCTGAAGCTCCTTCCTGTGAGCCCTGCCCTTGGGGAATGGGGACTTCCAGTCTCACCTCTACAATCTTTGCTAGATTGCCTCCTTTGTGCTTTTCCTTTGTATTCTAGCCTTGCCCCTTGGCTGGCTGATTCATAAGGCCAGGCCAGACCTTTCTCCCCTGCTGTTCCCTGGGCAGTGTGTTGCTGGCTCTCTGTTCTGTCATGGTGCATTCTGGCCCTGCTTTGCCACAGTCTAGGTGTACACTGGGGGCTCCTGTGGCCTTTGAGTTCTCTGGGCCTGGGCCTTGATAGCTTTGCTCTCTACCACCCATACCATTTTGACATGCCCCAGAAGTAGTTTGCTTAGTGACTAATGTGCATTTGACTTTTACAGTTTATAAAGCATTTTGTCATTAAAACAAGGCTGTGAGTTCGATCTTGTGCTTTCTTTTTCTTTTTCTTTTTGTCGGTTGTGGCGCTTTAACTCTGGACCTGGGTGCAATCCCTGAGCTCAGCTCAAGTTGAACACTCTTACCACTTGAGCCACAGCACCACTTCTAGTGTTCTGGTGGTTAATTGGAGATGAGTCCCACTGACTTCCTGCCAAGGCTGGCTTTGAACCAGGATCCTCCGATCTCAGCCTTCTGACCAGGTAGGATTACAGGTGTGAGCCACTAGCGCCTGGTGGATCTTGGGCTTTTTGATGAGATGGAAGTATATACAAAGTTAAATATCATTTTTATGATCATGTAGAAAAGTAGAAATGAAACCTGGACTTAAGAGTCTTAAACCTGACTTGATAGTCTTGATGACATCCATTCATTAAGTAGAAAATAAACCATTTTCTTGTGAGAAACATATAAATGGGTGGCCATATAAGCCCAAGAAATACCTGAATTACCTGAGAGGATAGGTAAGTTTCTTTCTTTCCTCTCCCTCCCTCCCTCCCTCCCTCCCTCCCTCCCTCCCACCTTCCCTCCCTCCTTCCTTCCTTCCTTCCTTCCTCTTTCTCTTTCTCTCTCGCTTTCCCTCCCTCCCTCCCTCCCTCCCTCCCTCGCTTCCTTCCTTCCTTCCTTCCTTCCTTCCTTCCTTCCTTCCTTCCTTCCTTCCTTCCTTCCTTCCTACCTTCCTGCCTGCCTTCCTTTCTTCCTTCCTTCCTTCCTTCTTTCCTTCCTTCCTTCCTTTCCTCCCCTCCCCCTCCCCCTCCTTTTCTTTTCTTTTCTTTTCCTTCCCTCCCTCCCTCCCTCCCTCCCTTCCTTCCTTCTTCTCTTTCTTTCTTTCTTTCTTTCTTTCTTTCTTTCTTTCTTTCTTTCTTTCTTTCTTTCTTTTCTTTCTTTCTCTTTCCTTCTCTTTCTTTTTCTTTGTTTCTTTGTTTCTTTCTTTCTCTTTCCTTCTCTTTCTTTCTCTTTCTTTCTTTCTTTCTTTCTTTCTTTCTTTCTTTCTTTCTTTCTTTCTTTCTTTCTTTCTTTCTTTCTTTCTTTCTTTCTTTCTTTCTTTCTTTCTTTCTTTCTTTCTTTCTTTCTTTCTTTCTTTCTTTCTTTCTTTCTTTCTTTCTTTCTTTCTTTCTCTTAGCTCTTTTTGCTCAAGGCTAGTGTTCTACCACTTCTAGTTTTGTGGTTGTTAATTGGAGTAAGAGTCTCATTGATTTTCCTGTTGGGTTGGCTTTGAACCACCATCCCCAGGTCTCAGTCTCCTGAGTAGCTAGGATTACAGGTGTGAATCACCAGTGCCTGGTAATAGATACATTTCTATAGTTCACCAGGAACTCATAGGATACTTTCTGGAAAACTCTGTACTGACTGATCCACAGAAATAAACTGTCCAGTGTACATTAACTAAAGTTTTTTTCCTGGGACAGATAACTAGGAAAGCTGGTTTTGCAGGGGGGACTACGTGTAAATGTCCAGTCTGACTTGTCACCTGGTACAAGCAGCATAAACCTCCTTTCTGACACAGCCAGAAGGAGCTATGGCGATTTCATAGATGAGGAACTGGCCTGGTGAGATTTTGTGTTCAAAGAAATTTCACTCACTTAACCAATCTGTGCATTTGACAAATAATTATCGAGCCAGTGCTGGACTGGGACTTGGACAGTAAGTAGAACATATAGTAAGTCATGGATAATGTGGCCAAGCAGGTGTAAGCCATTATCAGAGGGCAGTGATGAGTGAAGAAGTCAAGGTACATGAGACTTGAAGGATGTTGCTGAAAGTGGAAAATGGACAATTTGTGGGCTAGAGATATGTTTAAGTGAGGTCCTAATTTTACACCTTAGTACTACCAAAAATGGGCATAGGGAAAACTGTCAACTGAAAACTAGGACTTCACAATTCTCAAATCCAACCGAAGTTGATGTCACTGAAAGGCTTGTGTGAATGGAAACAGCTGGTGTTAGACTCAGTGAGACTCAAATGTATGTGAGAATTGCTCACTCTAGGCCTAAGCCATGAAGTGTGAGCCACCAGCCCCAAGTGCTGCTGGGTACTTGGAAGGTGGCTGGTCCCCACTGAGATGTAAATGCTGAGTGATGACTAGAAAGAGAGGAAGTACTTAGTCCAGGAGAAAAAATGCAAAATATTTCAGTAACAACTTTATGTTGATTACAGATTGAAATGATAATTTTCTGGACATGTTGAATTAATTAAAAGTCAATTTCATTCTTTTCTTTGTGCTTTTAAAATGAGGCTACTGAGTGAAACTGAGTGGAGAGAAAGACTTACCTAGGAGAGGATATACTTTGGTGTACAGGTGTAGACCAGTCCTGGAGCATAATCTATGGAGTCGTTTTACATTTCTGTGCCTCCCAGGCTCTGTCTCTAATGTGACCTTATCAATAAGCATACTGCCTTACAGTATGATTAAGAATAAAGTTAAGAAAAGCATTTTAACAAATGCTAAGTATGTGCCTATCATCCTAGTTACTCAGGAGACAAAGATCTAAGGATTGTGGTTTGAAGCCAGCCTGGACAGAATAGTCTGTGAAACTCTTTTCTTTAGTTAACCAGCAAAAAAGCTGGAACTGGAGTTGTGGTTCAAGTGGCAGAGTGTCAGCCTTCAGCTGAAAAGCCAAGGGAGAACAGAACACCCAGGTGCTGCTGGAGTTCAGGCTCTAGTACTGGCACCAAAATAAATAAATAAATAAATAAATAAATAAATAAATAAATAAATAAATAAATAAATAAATAAAATAAATGGCTAAGTTCAAAGCATATTCCACTGTGTCATTTTGTTTCCAGAGTCAGACGAAAGTTTTGGTCAGTCACAGAGTAAAAGTCTGGTGTGTGTGGGAAATGCCTCCAGTACAGAATGAATTACAGATTAGGGGGGAGTCTACATGAGATGCTGTGGATAAGAAAATTCCTTTTCTGTTGTGTTTGGCTCCCTTTGCCCCAGGAATTCCCTCATGCTTTATATTGAAGCTGGTGTCTAGGCTTTCATAGTTCTTTTTCCTTGTTTTGTTTAGTCATAAAATGCCAATAAGAGTAATAAGAATATCCATTTTTTGTTTCAAGTTTTTCATGTCTTCTTGAAACTCAATAAATGCTTAATAAATGCTATTTTCTGAAAACCTTTATGGCATCAGGGATCTGCTGGGCTGTAGGAATGTTGTGATGAGCAGGACACACAGCTCCTGTCCTCAAAGTACTTCTGCTGGGAATATAATGGGACCAGGCCAAGGTAGAGAGGCATTCCTAATTTGCAAATCCTTTGACTCATAGGATGGCTTGATTAGAAACAGCCTATAGACAGTTGTGGCTGCCTGGAATAGTCAGTTTGGCAGGACTGAGCTGGGGGTATTTGAGGGACATGAGGTAGCTGTGACCTGGCATGGAGTTAGTAGGCAGGCAGTCATTTCAGTGACAATCACATCTGATATGTGTCCCTTCAGGCCAGTCTTGTAATAGTGGAAGATAAAGCTGCCTCCAGTGTGTTTCCAGAATATCTCTGTAAAATGTCTTTGAAGGAGATGTTTGACTTGCAAGCATGTAGTTAATAAAATAAATACATTTAAAAAATGCAATCCTCCTTTTGAGAGGTTTTAGTCTCTTCTGTCTCCAGGGAGAAGTAAGGCCTTTCTTTCCCTAAGTAGAATTCTTGCTATGCTCTATGAGAAGAAGCAATTTTGGAATGTAGCACCTGCAGAAATAGGAAGGAAGAGCTCTGCCCAAATCACTGGACCAGGCTATTGTGTGGGTGGGGTCTTGATGCTTTGTGAAGGGGTATCAGTTCTGGCCCCAGCAAAGCATTTGAGGCACTGGAATTGAGGCACTCAATAGTTTTTAGCTGAATTCTGAGGGTAGGCAGCTTGAGTGATTCTTTTAACATTACAGAAGCCACACCATTCTGTGGCACCTGGCTAGAACAGGATATGTGCACCTAGAAAATTCCTGCTGTTATGCAGGAACTGAATATATGGTTATTTAATTTATTTTTATTGTGAAAATACTGTACAGAGGGGTTACAATTACATGGGCAAAATAATGAGTACATTTCTTATCAAGCATTGTAGCTCCTCCTTTGTTTCCCCTTCCCATCCTTTCCCATCCTCCCTCCCTGCTCCCCCCCCCCACCAAAGTTGTAAAGTTTGTTTACGACATAACGACTTGTACATGTCATTGTTGCAATGGGGCCACCTGTATCCCTATTTAAACGATTTGTTTTTCCCCTTCCCCTCCACAAATTATACCTACATCAAATACAGTGAAAACAGGGGTTATACTGTGGGGGAGGGACATACAAAGCAACAAAGAAATAATCTTATAAATGTATTATATATGGTTATTTAAAAATGTTTTTTAATTTTATTGTAAAGGTGATGTGCAGAGGGATTACAGTTATATAAGTATGATAATGAGTACATTTCTTGTTGAACAGTATTACCCTCTCACTCGTTTGCTCCTACTTTCCCTTTTCCCATATATAGTTCTTGAATGGGCAAATGACTGAATGAACAAATGAGGCCGTCTTCTGAGTTTTTAGATCATATTGGATGAGAGTTTCCAGTCTCCTTTTTTGCTTATTGAAGATAATCTGGGGGCCAACAGCATTAACCACCTTCAGCAGAGCATCTTGTTAAAATGCAGATTCTGATCCAGTGGATTTGGAGCAGGGTCTAAGAATCTGCATTTCTAAGAAGCTACAGGTAATACCAGTAGTGCTGGTCTGTAAGCTATATACCAGTAACAGAGCTGATTATATTAGGGTTGAGTCAAATCATCATTAAATCTTGCTTAAGTGCCTGGAGTGTACTAGCAATTGTGGGTAAGGGCAGAAGCCTTAGTCTTCAAGAAAATTTGTACTCATAGTGAGAAATCAAGACTCATCCTCATAAACTATAAAAAAAAGCCATATATTCCTATACTGTTGTGGTAAGATAGGCAGTCAGGAGAAAGTTTTGAGGAGTGATGAGCCTTTTTGTGGACATGGTGCTTGGGCATAGTGTAGAATTATATAAGATGTTGGAATTAGTTGTATCTGGCTCCAACCACTGGGATCCCTAAGACCATTGGCCATTTAGCTTCTGCTTAAATACTTTTATAGTAGAGAATGCCCTGAATTCCTATTTCTCAATTTATATTCATTCTCTGTCTCTCCACACCCACCCCCCCTCCTGCCCCCCAGTCCCTCTGTTCTGGTACTGGGGCTTGAACTCAGAAGCTCTCACCCTTTCCTAGCTGTTGGTGTTGAGTCATATCTCCACTTTCAACTTTTTGCTGGTTACTTCGATATGAGTCTTAAGGACTTTTTTGACCTGGCTGTAATTGTATATTGATTCTCAGATCTCTGCCTTCTAAGTAGCTAAGATTAAGGTATGAGCCATTGGCACCCAGCTCATGTTGTCTCCACATTGAGTAATGCTGTCAGTGTTGCCTGCTACCCCTACATGTAGAATCACAGTGCAGCAAATAAAAGACTGCAGTGTCTTGCATGAAAGCAACTGGTTTAACTTTGTATTACTCAAGGTAACTGGGTCCAACATATTTGGCAACTTTCTTCCTACTTTATTAATAAATGTTGGCAAAATGTGGTTGGTAGTTTATCATACTGAGTCAAAACAGGACTCATTTATCACTGATAAAATATTAAATAGCCACTGTGTACCATTCACCAGGCAGTGATAAAGTATCTTTTGCTTGGACAGTACTTTATTGTTTAGATCAAGTACTCTCATAAGCTTGAGGAACTTCCTGGGGTTGCAGAAATTTTAGTGCCACTTACAGTTGAGGAAACTGAGGCTCCTTTTAGAGATTAAGTAACTTGTTGGAGGTGATACTCTTTCTAGGGATTGACCATTGGAATTGGAAACTTGATTCTCAGTTGGAGTTTCTTTAAAATTCATTCCACTTGACTCAGAGGGAGGAGACAGGGAGCTCTTTAAGAACTTGATCTGGGATTTGAATTTTTTTTTTTTTTTTGTCGGTCGTGGGGCTTGAACTCTAGGCCTGGGCGCTGTCCCTCAGCTCTTCAGCTCAAGGCGAGCGCTCTACCACTTGAGTTACAGCGCCACTTCCGGTTTTCTGGTGGTTTATTGGAGATAGGAGTCTCACAGTCTCTCCTGCCGGGGCTGGCTCTGAACCTCGATCCTCAGATCTCAGCCTCCTGAGTAGCTAGGATTACAGGCGTGAGCCACCAGCGCCAGGCATGGGATTTGAATCTTTATGAGAGAAATGGAGGTATGGTTTCTGGAGCAGGGATGGCTGCCACAGTGGGAAGGGACTGAATGTGTTGGTTAAGAGGGAACTTTAAGCCAGGCGCTGGTGGCTCACGCCTTTAATCCTAGCTACTCAGGAGGCTGAGATCTGAGGATCGAGGTTCAAAGCCAGCCTGGGCAGGAGAGACCTTGAGACTCCTATCTCCAATAAACCACCAGAAAACCGGAAGTGGCGCTGTAGCTCAAGTGGTAGAGCGCTCGCCTTTGAAGAGCTGAGGGACAGCGCCCAGGCCCAGAGTTCAAGCCCCACGACCAACAACAACAACAACAAAAAAAGGGAACTTTAGAGTACTCTGCAGTGTGTAACACCACAGAAGCCTGTCCTACAGTGCATTCCTAGGCATACTGTAGAGATAGAACTTTTTTTGACAGGTGCACACTATAACATAGGGCCATGTATTTCACTTATACAGCCTTCTCACCCACACATCCACATACATTGTGATCTTAAACAGATAGGAGTTCGGAGTTCCTTGGTTCCTTCTTCAGTCCTTATCCTCCTCCCTCCACTGGTACCATGCAGCACAAGTTTGGAATTCCTCTTGCCATGTGCTACCCCATTTAGGCTTTTCTTCTGAAAATTGTAAAATAATATTTCTGTTTCAGATTTGCAATGTATGTCCATCATGAAACACTGCAAAATCTAAGAAATAAAATACAGAGAAGCAAAAATGAGAACTTAAAATTATAATTTTATTATATCCACATAACTTTCCATACTTCTAAGTGCAGCTTTTGGTACGTTTGTATGTTTTTGCTTTTGTGGCCTCATCCTGAGTCATTGAGTTCATAGGCAACCCAATCCATTAAGACTTTCTCATATGATCTTCATCCTATGTTTGTGAACTGATTTTTTTTTTTTGTACCTAAGTGCATGACTTGACATTCATCCTTATTAAATTTCTACCTTGTTAAAGTCAGCTGGCCATTTTATCCTTTGAGATAGTATCAGGAACAGACTTCTGTCATCCTTCATAATCACAATCCCTTCCAGCTCCCAGTGTCTGTCAAATTCCAGTATCAAATGATTCAGCAAACCCCAGCAACCTATAATGCCTCTGTATTCCTTACTAGTAAATGTAAGGAAATGGAGTAGAAATAGAATTGAGAGCTGACTACAAAGTGTGTTTCAATTCTTTTCATTTGTAGATGAGGAAAATAAGACATATTGGGAAGAAAGTAATTGCTCAAAGTTATATAACTGTGGAATGTTGCCTTATTCAGAAAACATTAAAGCTCCTCAGAGTCAGATTGTTTGTTAAATTCATCTTCTCCATAATTCACAAAACTCTCCTCCTTTAGTAAGGATAGTTTGATAAAATGAAAAAAAAAAAACAGTCAACTGGGTGCTGGTGGCTCACACCTGTAATCCTAACAACTCAGGAGGCTGAGATATGAGGATTGCAGTTCAAAGCCAGACCGGGCAGGAAAGACCATGAGACTCCTATCTCCAATAAACCACCAGAAAACCGGAAGTGGCTCTGTAGCTCAAGTGGTAGAGCGCTGGCCTTGAGCTGAAGTGCTAAGGGACAATGCCCAAGCCCAGAGTTCAAGCCCCACTACCAACCAAAAAAAAAAAAAAAAAAAAAACCACACACAAAAGAACAGTCCTCTTCTCCCCCGAAAGTAGTCATTGCCTGCATTAGCAATACACAAAATCTCCTCTCCTCTGTCTCAGGTCTTCAGATATTCTTTGCCCTTTTTTTTGGGGGGGGGGGGGGTCCGGTCGTGGGGCCTAAACTCTGGGCCTGGGCGCTGTCCCTCAGCTCTTTAGCTCAAAGCTAGTGCTCTACCACTTGAGCCACAGTGCCACTTCCGGCTTTTTTCTTTTTGCTTAGGTGGTGCTGAGGAATCCAACTCAGGGCCTCAGGCATGCAAGGCAAACGCTCTACCACTGAGCCACCTTCCCAGCCCATTCTTTGCCTTTTGAGGACTCACCACCTACTGTATGTGCAAGTTGTTGCTTAATGATTGAGCAACACAGAAAACACACAAGCCAGTTTGTGTGCTACATTTGCAGTTATTCCCTGTCATCTCAGCATTACCTATGCTGATCTGCTTCAGGTTGGGTTTGTCTTAAGTCTAAGCTGGCTGGAAGTTATTTGAGCTCTTCAGTTGTGGCTTTCTCCTCTGGCAGTTTGCTGCATTGTGGGTTCAAATAAAGAGGAGCCTAGTTGACCCCTGCCTCTTAGCATCTCTTTTATTTTTCCTTCAGTAGTTGGAGGAAGAAAAAAAAAAAACAGATTTTGCTTATTTGCAAATCTAAAAATTTGTTTCTCTTGGTGACTTATAAGATAAGATTAAACCTGGAGGTATGCATAATGGTAGAGTTTTAGAACTGATTATGTAATTTATATGGCATAAACAGGCAGAAGAAATTTTATACATGTACCAGCTGCCTTAAAAAATGGAAAATGGAACGGATGAGGAAAGCAATCATCACTCTAGTACTTTCAAAGTTGACCTGAGTATTGATAAACATTTAGTAGATGTAAAGAATGTTTTCTAATTTTAGCTCAAAGAATTACTGCCTGCCAATGGATCAGACTGCAATTTAAGCTTTCGTTCCTACAAAAAGGTTAATACTCCCTTGACCTCAAGAACATTAGAAAAAAATGAAATGTCTGAACCTCTACACTGTCCTGACCCCTGAATCTTAGCCCTGGACTATTAGAAGAGCTTTATCTGTAGGTGTGTATATTTGAGGAATCACTTCTATTACAAATAAAGCCCTCCTTCTCTAGTGGAGGAGGTGGCAAGAACCTGTCTGAGACTCTGACATTAGATCCTGTCTTTAAGTTTCAGGTTAGAAATGCTTTGTGTTCTCTGTGGGTCTTCACTGGCTTTGCTAAACACTCCTTAAGACAGCCCTGGCTGTGAGCTGAGTGCTGAGGGTAGCAATCAGCCCTTTCCTTTCCTTTCCTTTTTTTTTTTTATTTTGGTTGGTCATGGGGCTTGAACTCTGTGCGTGGGTGCTGTCCCAACACTCTTCAGTTCAAGGCGAGTGCTCTACCACTTGAGCACCACTTCCCATTTTCTAGTGGTTTATTGGAGATAAGTCTCACAGACTTTCCTGCCTGGGCTGGCTTTGAACTGTGATCCTCAGATCTCAGCCTCCTGAATAGCTAGGATTACAGGCGTGAGCCACCAGTGCCCTGCTAGCCCTTTCCTTTAATCACTTCCTTCTAGATTCAGTATTTATTAAAAGTGATAGGTGTGGAGCCGGGTCCTGAAGACACATCCCAGTAAGACCAAGGGGCTGCCTTCATGGAAAGGTAAACTCCTTGATAGGCAGTTAGCAGGTGAAAGGCCACAGTGCTCTGGAAGCATGCAGTAGGGCTGATCAGATGGACTTGGATATATGGAAGGTTCTGAGGAGGAGAGAATATCTGTGTTGAGATGGAAAGACTCTAGGAAAGATGCATGCCACAACTGAATGAATGTGTGAGATGTCTATTAGATGTTATAGCTCCAAGAATTATGTTTGGATTTGATTGTAGGCATCATTTGACTTGATCTGATATTTTTGGGTTTGGGTTGCCATTTTCATGTGTAATCTATCTTAACCTGTCTTTTTTTCTTTTACAGTATTTATTTGGTCTTATTTTTAATTATTAAAAATCTTTATTAAATAAAAAGACTACAGTTATGTCAAGCAGAATGCGTTTCCTTTTGGACAATGTTATCCTTTCACTATCGCTCAGTTTTTCCCTCCTGTCTCACTCACAGGTTGTGTAGTTTATTTTCAACATGGTATCCAGTGAGTATGATTGCTGCTTTGGCTTACACTTTGTCTTTCCATTTCTGTGACTCTCTTTATATTCCCAAATGCACTGACAAACAAAAAGAAAAGAAAACAAAGCAAAAAAGACAAAAAACCTTGTTTCCATTTTCTGGAGTTAATTTCAATAAATATTATTCTGTATGATCAGATACACAAAGGTATTAAGCCTTTCTGTTCCTTTCCTAAGAGTGTCCTCCTTTGATCTCACTGTATGAATGCCTAGAGACCCGTACAATTTATCATGTTTTCTTAATTGTAGTATGGTACTTATAACAAAATTTACTACCTTTTTTAGGTCCGGTTGTGGGGCCTGAACTCCGCCTGGGTGCTGTCCCTCAGCTCTTCAGCTCAAGGCTAGCACTCTACCACTTGAGCCACAGCGCCACTTCCGGCTTTTTTCTTTTTGCTTATGTGGTGCTGAGGAATCGAACCCAGGGCCTCAGGCATGCAAGGCAAGCACTCTACCACTGAGCCACCTTCCCAGCCCTACCTTATGTTTTTAAGTATGTCGTTCAGTGGCATTAAGTACACTGACATGGTTTTCCTACATGACCACCATCCAGTCTCAGAATTGTACATCTGCAAGATGGAAAACATTTATTTAATTCCCTAGCCAGCTACATTCTCTTTAGTAATAGTCTGATTACTCTAGATATCTCATGAATGGAATCCTACAGTATGTCTTTTTATGCCTGGTTTGTTTTGCTTAACCTTTTTTTCACCTATGTTGATTGTATGCGTATGTCAGAATTGCCTTTCAAAAGTGAATTATATTCAAGGTCCTATATTATTTCCTCTAAGTATGTATGAGATATTCACTAACCAATAGCTTCATTAACTCCCTAGCTCCACTGACAAGTGATTCATGCATTTGCCCACACCCCCTCCCTTATTGATTACTTGCTGGGTGCCAGACACCTATCTATTTGATTGGGATATGAAGAACACCTACAAAAAACACCCTACCACAAATTCTGCCTGTCAGAGAGATAAACTCTATCAATTATTAAACAATATCTGTCCAAGAGTGGTTGTACATATAAAGGTCTGTGTGACTTCAGAGGAAACACAAACAAATGCTTCATGGGAGAGCTGGGGGTGGCTTGCCAAAGGTAGCAATTGAATTTGCCTGGGAAGTATTTGTAGGAGCTTTATAGATAGATGGCTGATGGGGTGGGGTGCGAGGTTGGGGGAGTGGGAAGGCATCAGACAAGAGAACATCATAGCAGTGAATGGTATCTTGAGTATCTATCTGCACAGCAATTTAGTGTGGTAGTTATCAATTTAAAGTCCAGTTGGACAGTTCACGAGCCTTCAGGTCTGAGCTATGTAGAGCAATTTGTTTTCTCTTTCACTCTCCTCATTTCTAAAATGAGAATAACAATAATGCCTTTTCTGATAGGGAGATTTAAGAAGCAAGACATACAGAATGCTTAGGACTGGCCCCTAGCCCCAGGAGCTGTTTGCTTGAACTTGCTATACCTCACCCTCTTGTGAAGGTCCATATTTAGCCATTGGTTTATTCTTCATTTCTTGATATTTCCAGTATAAAAATTGTTGAATTACACAAATGTTGGCTTGGTCTTGGTGGGGCGGGGAGGGGGGGAGATGGTATAGGTACAGGGAATTAAAAACAGGACAGAACTGTTTACCCTGCTCTGCAGACCACTGGGATTCTGGAAAAGGAAAGAAGACACCATCAGTGTTGTCCATGTGCAGCTCTGTTAGGATTATAGTAGCAGATTTGTTTTTCACCTGCCTTCTTTTCTTTTCTTTTCTGTTCTTTTCTTTTCTTTCTTTCTTTTTTTTTTTTTTTTTTTGTTGGTCGTGGGGCCTGAACTCTGGGCCTGGGCACTGTCCCTCAGCTCTTCAGCTGAAGGCTAGCGCTCTACCCACTTGAACCTCAGCCCCACTTCTGGCTTTTTCTGCTTATGTGGTGCTGAGGAATCGAACCTAGGGCCTCATGCATGCAAGGCAAGCACTCTACCAACTGAGCCACCTTCCCAGCCCCACACCTGCCTTCTTTTCTATATAGATATATTATTTTCCACTTTTTCCAGCTGCCTTTTCTTGAGAGAGAAAAATAGTGTATGGTTGGTGATATCAGCTCTAATGTTATGATTACTTCATTTACAAGGTTTCTCCTGGTCCTTAGGTCCCAAGAGCATCTAATGCAGTGCAAACACACAAGAGAAATTTGTTTTCTTCTGTTACAGTTCAAAAGGTGGTTGGATGCTTCCTGATGTCCTCCCTCTTATCCTCTTCTAGCTCTCTCGACAACAACATCCTGTTGAGAACTTGTAGCTATTATTGATTACTTCCAACTACCTCAGAAATAGTTAGACTTTTGGCTTAAGGTGAGGTGAATCTGGGCTTCACTTTCAGTTTGACCTCATTAGTGGTATAATTTTGGACAGATTTTTTAATTTTCTGAGATGGGTATTCAATCTGTGTAGTATAAGCTGGCCTAGAACTCCAGCTTCCTGAATGGATTCTAGATGTATGCTGCCATCACTGGCAATGTTTTCTAAGCTTTTCCTTTTGTGAATAATAGACATAGTAGAGAACCAAAGAAAAAAATAAAAACAAATATGGGACAGGTGGGAGATTTGGTCAGAAAGTTTGGTCAAAGTTTCAGAGGAATTTTCCTGACCTGTTGGATAACTTGATGATAATAGTTAGCATAAAGAGATCTATCTATCTAATCTATCCTATCTATCTATCTATCTATCTATCTATCTATCTATCTATCTATCTATCTATCTATCTATCTATCTATCTATCTATCTATCTATCTATCTATCTATCTATCTATCTATCTATCTATCTATCTATCTATCTATCTATCTATCTATCTATCTATCTATCTATCTATCTATCTATCTATCTATCTATCTTCTATGTTGTGGGGCTTGAACTCTTGGCCTGGCTCCTGTTTCTGAGCTCTTCAGCTCAAGGAGAGCACTCTACCACTTGAGCCACAGCACCACTTCCGGTTTTCTGGTGGTTAGTTGGAGATGAGAGTCTCACGGATTTACCTGCCTGGGCTTGCTTTGAACTGGGATCCTCAGATCTCAGCCTCCTGAGTAGCTAGGATTACAGGCAGGAGCCACCAGCACTGGCTTAAAAGATTTTGTGTGTGTGTGTGTGTGTGTGTGTGTGTGTGTGTGTGTGTGTGTGTGTGTGTGTGTGTGTGTGTGTGTGTGTGTGTGTGTGTGTGTGTGTCTGTGTGTGTCTGTGTGTCTGTGTCTGTGTGTGTCTGTGTGTCTGTGTCTGTGTGTGTGTGTCTGTGTCTGTGTGTCTGTGTCTGTGTGTCTGTGTCTGTGTGTGTGTGTCTGTGTGTGTGTATGTATGTTTTCACCAGAAAGAAATGGCCAGTATCTGAGGTGATAAATAGGTCAATTAGGCTGATTGATTCATACTACAATATACTGGAAGGTGTACATGTATATATTGTACCTCATATACCTTACTTTAAAAAGACAAGAAAAATTGAATGTGATATTAAATAAATGTTGGCTGTGAATTTTTTTTTTAATTTCACCATTATGATTTCATGAATATAGCCTATCCTTTGATCTGTCACTTAGGATCTTGCTGACTTGGCACAGAAACAACTATAGGTAAGCTTCTATTTCCCATACCGGTTCTGAATTTGGAGTGTATTCTTCAGCGGTGGAAATGTGGGTGGGTGTTGTCTTTGAGTTTATTCCAGCTTGGGCCATGACCCAGCTCCTGGGCTGGGCAGGACTGTAATGTGTCCAGGTTAGCACCTTCTTGATTTTCAAAGTCTGATTATACAGTCCCCTTGTTTGTCCCTGCTCCTTTCTTGGCTAGTTTTCCTCCCTTGGCATCCCTCATTTAGAGCAAATGAGACTGTCCACATATTAGCTAACCGTTTCCCTTCACAGAACATAAGTTAGCTAAACAAACAGACAATCTAAAGATTTCTGGGTGCTGTATTGCAGTCTGCCAGCCTTTTGCTAACACTCAGTACATGTTGCTTTCCTATATTGCAGGTAAAGCAGTAAGCACAATGGTTCAAGCATAAGGTTGAGCTATACCTGACTCTTCTAACCATTATTAGATGTTAGCATTGCCTTATTTTTGCTTGGTAAGAATATATAGCTCATAATCCAAGAGCTCCTCAAAGTCTTCTGTGATTTAAGCAGACATTTTTTTAATCCTCGGGGTACCCACATTATACCCATGTTACTGAAAACAGTAATATGTTTGTGATTCTTATGAATATAAAGTTCATCTTTTTGTCTAACACAGGCATTTACCATTGTTGGATAATGGGAGTGTATAGTGTTGGGGCACTGCCTCTTTACCAACTTGGTGGAAGTATTTTCCTATTTTAAATAAGCAGTATGCTGTAGCTATGGGGCCAGGGGGAGGTAAACACTGCACTGTCTTGGGCAGGTAGTCAGAAGTGCCGAGAGTGCTCTTGCTTTCCTTTTAACTATCTGTCCAGGACCTTTAATGGTGGTCCTGTCTTCTCATGGGTGTTTGTAAAGGGTCATATTAGGTATCTGTCTTTGGGAGATGGTTACAAGAATGTTTGCCCCACAAAAACAGTTGGGCCAAATCTAAATGTCCAACCATGAAGAAATAGTTATGTAATCCTATATCCATGATCTTGAATATTCATGATCTTATAATCATAGACACAAAGAATTTTTCAGGGTGGTGGCTCTCTCCTGTACTTCTAGATAGGAGGCTGAGATCTAGAGGCTCTTGTTTTGAAGTCAGCTCTGGAAGAAAGTCCTTGGCAACTCTATTTCCAGTTACCCAGTAAAAAGTCAGATTGGAGGCATGATTCAAGTGATTGAATGCCAGTTGTGAGAAAGTACAAAGTACTGAGTTCAAGTCCAAGTTCTGGCCCCTCCCACCAAAAAGTAAACCACTAAAAACAAATCAAAATTTTTTTTTTAGAATTTGGGAAAATGTTGAATGTGAAATGTTAAGTAGAGTATAAACTCCCAAACTATATGGAAGAATAAGTTAATGAAAGAGACCACATCACACTGATTGATTAGTAGCATTGATTATTACTTGGTCGTGGAATATGAGTGATGTTTATTTTCTCCCCTGTGTCTTTCTCTGTGTCCCACCTGCTTTTGTTAACTGTGGGAATTAACCTTATACTGAGGTACTTTAGAAATACTATGTTTGAAAAATCTACGGAAATGGATTTAAAAATTATTTTATAGTTTATGGGCAGGTAGGTTGATTTTAAACCTGGAGAAGCACACATGGAGGTTGTGTTTATTGCCTGTAAAGGAAGCTGCTGACTTGATGGGATAAAAATAAGAGCCTAGGTCAGTCTCCCATGCTGCTATCTGGCTCTTCCCAGACGGCTGGGCTTCCGAGAGGCCCTAATGGGCTTGTTGAAAGGCTCACTTGGCTTCTTATTAATGTCCCTCTCGGAGCAGTGCTCTGCTTTGCTGGCTAACCTTGTCAGAAGGTTACCCACAGATCTCCAGGGCTCAGCTAATTTTAAACCTGGTCAGCCAGTGCGGTGGCATTGCGCTGCAGAGACACGAACAGCTCCCTGGGAGACATGGCTGGGGAAAGATGAGTTGAGTCCACCGTATTTTCTCATCCTCCTGTAAGTGACCAGGCACGCTGAACAAGCAAAGAAAGCTGGGATAATAATGAGAGCTTTTATGGTAAAAACCAAGATTATTAAAGATCTTTTAGCAATGTCAATGCCAGTTGATAATTGCACGGTGTGATGTGCCCTGCATGAAATGTGTTAACTCTGACCACAAAGAATAGTAAGGTGAATGAGATCCTATCTTCTGGGTGCTAGACTATGGCTGTCTTTAAAGATAGGATGAAATTGCAGTGAATTTCACTGTTTACATAGTATTCTTCTAAGTTTATAGGATTCAAACCACCAGTGATAGGTCTTCTGTGAGGTTTCTTACTGAGATTTTTGATTGGGATTTGGTTGAGAGTGTTTTTTTCTTAAAAACTAAACCAACCAAGAAGCCAACCAAAGGAAATCAAACCAGAACAAAAATTCCTCACAGTTCCTGCCTGTCTGTCTTCATGTCTGCTACTGGTCTGTCTGCCACAAAAATGGTTAGTGTAAAAGGTGGTTTTTTTGCATTTGCAATAGATTATTTCAGAACAGTAGTGTTGTGCTTTAGAATATTTGTCAGTGTCATCTTTCCAAATGAAATATAAATTAATATGCTGTTGGGGAGCCTTTCCCTCAAAATTAACTTAAACACCTTACATTCTTTTATTTTTTTAAACTGGATAGAATTTTCTTTTTGGCTGCCTTTCTACATCTTCAGTTTGGGAATCTAATGTGCTTATGAGAATTAGCTCAATTTTGATCTGCTAAGACATTCACAGCTTCTTTCTGTGAGATTACAATGGGCACTTAATCCATCTGGTGGACGGCCTGGTCTTGGGGTTTACCTATATGGCCTAAGGAAGAATACCTTTTCTTGTCTCTGGGTCTGCACTCACTCACTTATAAAACAGTGTCTTGGAGCAAATTAAAGAGGCACTGTCCATGGAGTAAACCAAGATGAAAGAACAATGGCTGGAGAATCAATAACTTGTTAACTCTCTACCGCGATTGAAGTTAACTTTATTTGAAATAGCCAGGCTGGGCCAGACCACATCAAGCCAACAGCCTTCTTGCACGTGCTAAGGGTAGCTCAGGAGGAAACTTTGATTTCATTTTAGGAAGGGGATGGGGTGGGGTGGGAAGAGCAGCTTTTTATTAGCATTTTCTCTCTTGAAGATCTACCTCTCCTACAATAGATCTAATTAGCTTTGTCATGTTTGGATTTAGTTTGAAGAAAATTAAAGCTGAGTAATAATCAGGAATTTGGAAAATGGAAATACTTGTTGAATCTCTTGGACCAAAATTGACTCCTATACATAGAGTTAAGTAACCTAAAGAAAATCCCACCTCTAAGGTCCTAAAACAATATTTTAAAAAACACATTCAAAGTAGTTAGATTGTAATGTAAATAAAAATTACTGTAGGTTCTAAGTGAATGAAGTAATTGTAGGGACTCTAGTGGTGAAGTTAAGAACAGAGTGAAGAAGTTAAAAATACATTTCTTCTAACTCAGAATGTCTTCTACTCCCGTTCAAATACCTGCAAATACCCTCCCTCCCTCCCCTCCCTCCCCCAAACTTATCTTTCTCACCTCCTGGATTCTTCCCTCAGCTGGCAGTGTAGCAGGCCCTCTGTTATTTTTGTGGTAACCTGATACTTAGGCTCAGTGCAGCCTCTAGGCCCATAGAAGTGAAGTGAGCAAAGCTGAAAAAGTGGCTATACTTTCAAGCTGAGCCATGGCTGAGGCTGGGCTGGGGACTAGGCAGTCAACAGGACAGGCTGAAGTGGATCAAGGCTAGGGTCTTCATTGAAGACCCCGGATCATGGCTGAACAGGTGGCAGGCCCTACCCTGAGGTGGCTGGGAAGTGGGGCACGGGAAGCAATGTGGGACTTGAGAAATAGAGTTGATCAGGATTTTTCGATATGGGAGTAATGCCTTGAAGCCAGTGAGTCTTTTAGATCCTCAGTGGATCTAGGCAGGACATGCCTGAGGTGCTTGATAGCACAACAAACAGTGAATTTCCTTTCCTATTCCTCTTATCTTCTTCTCTTCTCTTTTCTTTTCCTTTGTTCTTTTCAGACAGTGTCTCTTATGTGTAGCCCTGGCTAATCTTGAACTGTCAATCATGCTACCTGTGCTTCCCAAGTGCTGTGGGTATTGGTGTGTACCACCACAACTGGCTTGAGTTCTTCACTGACATAAAAATGGTATTAATACCTTATATTTAGATAAATTGATTTTTGATCTGTGTTAGGTGTTGAGTTGGGCTATATAGTAGGTAGGACTAAATCCCTTCCTTCTGAAACTTGGAGGTGTAGTAGGGAAGAAAATATAATAAGCAGCAAGTATTAGCTATAGTCACATGTTAGTTTTAGTTGTTGTTCTCCTTCTTACGCTTCCCTGTACTCTTGATGAGGCTAATAGGCTCAAACCATAGCACCAACAAGTATACCTCTTCTGTAGTTGGTATAACAGGTGTGCACACTGTACCTAGCATTGGTTGAGATACAGTTTTTCCAACTTCTACGTTCAGAGTGTCCTCAAACTTAGATTCCCCAGTCATTGCTTTTCAAGTAGCTAGGATTGCAGGCTTGAGCCACTGCATCCTGCTGGATATGAATTACATTTTAATTTGGAATTTTGCATTGCAGGGTTCATCTTCCTTGCTCCTTTGCCATGGTTGGCACAGTTTGGAGGAGGACATGATCTGGAAAGAAATATATGTTTGTTTGTTTTTCCTCCCTAAAGAGACTCCTGTGCATATGTTGAGGGGCTGCAGAGATGTAGATGGAATCAAGATGTGGCCTTGTACAGTTTTTCTTGGTACAGCTTACTCATTTGCTAAGGGATGGGAGGTAGTAGTAGTATGATGGATGGAGCTGGCTCTCTTGAGAGCACCCTGGACCATATGAGTGAAGGCAGGAGAAATTAGGCCTGGCTTCAGAAGTGGGTACCTCAATCTTTCTGTCCCTACTTCATTTGGCTGCATGCCCTTGCAGTAGTTTTAGTCTGCTCAGAGCAGGTCTGCACATGTACCCAGTATTCGTAGAATACTTGTTCACTTGAATGGGTGGCTTATCTGTAGGAATGGGGGTGGTGGGAGGATAGAGGAACAACAGTCTCACACTTACCCTGCCTCAGTCATTGTCTAATCAGAGTGCCAAGAATCTTTCTTTTGCTTGATGTGAACTTGATGTAAACCAAGGACCAGGTTTACATTTGGAGGGCAATGATTGATAATGGGGCTTTAATTTGCCCCAGAATTTGTATATCCTTCTGTGAGACCTGTGTTACCACTGTGCTATCAGTCAATGGTAGATTGTGTTTCTCATCTGCAGACAAGCAATACTTTATATTTTTGGTTAGTTTATGCCCTAACTTTGTGTTGGCTTTGTATATTGGCCATATACAGACCTGTGTGTCTCTATCCAGAGCAGTCTGGGGCCCATGCCAAGCTTGGGTGTGACTGAACTCTAGAGCTTTAGGGACCAAAGGAATAAGTTGAGTGCTTGAATACAAAGTCTGATGAGCATTTATTGTAAGAACCAGAGCAGAGTTAATCCCATAACACATCTGTATAAACTGTCACCATCTTTCTGAATTGTCACTGTCATGCTGTTGTAAATTTGGAAGGCTTAAGGGATGTGCCACATTTTAATACTTGAATTTACCTGGAGAACTAGTCTGGTCTCAGAACTAAAATGTGCAAAAAATGCTTTTGATTTAAAAAAAAAAATCTGATTCCAACTTTACAAAAGAACCTTTTATCCTTTATCTCTCTCATATAGTGTCTCTGTGTCTTGTGTACTTGTACCTTCAGAATTTTCTCACACAGTCCTGCTAAACCTGGTGTTTTCTTGTAGGCCCCTGTCTGCCTGAGGCCTTTGAGCTCCCATGCAGTCCAGCCCAGCTCACTGCTCCAGCCTTTCTGCTTTCATGCTTTACCCTTTCTTTACCTCATTTATTTCATGAGAGTCTTTGAACAGATAGACCATCCTGTGTTCCTGTGGTTATTGTTTTAGATGTCTTGCTCAGCTCTCAAGTTTACCTCAGATCCTTCCTCCCAAGAAGCTCTCATTGATTGACCTAGGGACAGGGCTCTGACAGTGCTTTGAGTATTTGTCTTCTGCAGCATGTGACATTCATTTGCTGTTGTTTTTACCCATATATTTATTTTAGGTGTGCATTCAGTTGTCCCTTTGGAAGGGAGATACCATGTGTTAAAATGTTGAATATAAGAATAGAAAAATCACTAAAGGCTTGAACTGAACCCTTATAGGTCTTCCAAACCAATAGGGTGACAAACATATATAGATAGGTCATTCCTATATGGTGGGTTATGTTCATATTTACTCGTTAGCCAAGGTGCCACCTGTGGAAACACAGGAGACAGAGAAGGATTAGGCTAGTCTTTTTGGGTTGAAGTCCTCAAAGATCATTAATGTACTTCTTTGTCCACTGTGAAAGTACTTGTTAAGGGCAGGAGTATAGCATAGTTATCTCCATCTCTAGTGGTGGCACCTTAGTGGGGAGATAGGGTTGCGCCATTCAGTAAATGCTTTACCACATTAAACTGAAACATGGAAATAATTCATTATGTGTCTATACTCATTCTCACAATGAATTTAAAGACTGTCGAATAGCATTATTAAGTGTAGAAAAAGCCTGGCACTAGTCAGTGGCTCATGCTTGTAACCTACTCAAGAGGCTGAGATCTCAGGATTGTAGTTTGAAGCCAGCCTGGGCAGGAAAGTTTGTGAGACTTCTTTTTTTTTTTGGGTCCGGTTGTGGGGCCTGAACTCTGGGCCTGGGTGCTGTCCCTCAGCTCTTCAGCTCAAGGCTAGTGCTCTACCACTTGAGCCACAGTGCCACTTCTGGCTTTTTTCTTTTTGTTTATGTGGTGCTGAGGAATCAAACCCAAGGCCTCAGGCATGCAAGGCAAGCACTCTACCACTGAGCCACCTTCCCAGCCCTTGTGAGACTTCTTATCTCCACTTCCAAAAAGGCAGAAGTGGATTTGTGGCTCTAGTGATTGAGTGCTAGTCTTGAGTAGAAAAGCTCAGGGACAGTGCCCAGCCCTTGAGTTCAAGTCCCAGGACTGGTGGGGGAAGGTGGCGGGGAAGTGGAGAAAAGAAGACAGAAAGGACAGAGGTAGAGGTGGAGACCTAAGTAGACTTAGAAAGGAGACCAAACTTGCAGAGCACATGAAGCCTTCAGAAGGCCCTGCCAGTGTGGCTTTAACACTTTGTCAACCCAGGAAGTACAAGTGGAGGCTGCTGGGTTGAGCACACAGTTTTTAAAAAAACATGGTGTTTTCTAAGTACAACTATATTTTGGGATCTTTGAAAAGAACAATTTATATGATGTGATGAAAGATATCCCCAATATCCTTCAAATAAATCCTCTAACATATGCTGATGGCATAAAAAATAAATTTAAAATAAAGTATATAAAGTAAAAAGGTATAATTTGGTAAAAGAAAACTTATTTAGATCCTGGAATAAACTTTCTGTAAGGTAACTGTAGACTCAGAAAGGCATTGAAATGAGCAAATAGTTTTGCTTGTTCTCCCCCCTCCTCTTCTCCCATCCCCCTTCTTCATCTCTTCCTTTTTCCCCTTTCCCCACTCATGGTTGTATTTACCTATCTTCCTCTCTCCATTTGTCTGCCCCTCATCTTTTAATTTTAGCTGTTGTGTAGCTGGATAATGGTATCACATAACTTGATAATTGGATATGTTGTGTATTTTTGGTGGATTATTTGGTTATTATTTATAGAATACATTAACTTTTTACCTTTTTCTATTATGTTGATTTTTTATTTGGTAAGAATTCTTTATGTACTAAAGATAGGATTCTTTGTAGCATACTCTATTTTTTTCTTAGTCGTTCTTTCTTAAAAGTGTTTTATTTTATTGGGTCCGGTCGTGGGGACTGAACTCTGGGCCTGGGCAGTGTCCCTCAGCTCTTCAGCTCAAGGCTAGCACTCTACCACTTGAGCTACAGCGCCACTTCCGGCTTTTTTCTTTTTGCTTATAAGTGGTGCTGAGGAATCGAACCCAGGGCCTCATGCATGCAAGGCAAGCGCTCTACCACTGAACCACCTTCTCAGCCCCCTTAGTCGTTCTTTCTGTGAAAGGGTTTTTTAACTAATGCAATTATTTTGTGTGTGTGTGTGTGTGTGTGTGTGTGTGTGTGTGTGTGTGTGTGTGTGTGTGTGTGTGTGTGTGTGTGTGTGTGTGTGTGTGTGTGTGTGTGTGTGTGTGTGTGTGTGTGTGTGTGTTTTGAGTCTCACTGTGTTTGTTGCCTATGATGGTCTTGAATTCCTAGGCTCAAGCCAGCTCCCTCCCTAAGTCTCTAAAATAGCAAGGACCAGGCACACTTTACCAGGTCTTGTTACATTTTGTCCTTTTAAAGTAATATTTGCCTGAAGGAAAGTTGTAGAGATAATCTGCTTTTTTAAATTTCTAAATTCTTTTTGCTTTGCTGTTTACTTTCAGTTCTAAAATCTAGTTCAGATTAATTATAGGCTCTGATGTGGTAAGGTTCAAGTTTTATTTTTTCATATGTATATCAATTAACTCAAGTCATTTATGGAAAAGACTTTTATTCAGAACAATGCCTTCTAATCTTTTTCACAAATGGAATGACTGTATATGTATGAGTTTGTTTCTGGACTCTATGTAGATACTGGGTCATACTATGCTATTGATTAATAGTCTTTGCTACATCTGATTTTGTAGCCCAGTCTGGCCTAGACTCATTATCTTCCTGCCTCAGTTTCCTGAGTATGGGTGTTACAGATATATACTACTATGCTCTACTTGCAATGAGTTTTAATATAGGCCAGTGTAAGCCCTTCTATTTTGGTTCTCTTCTTGAGTATTATCCAAGAGCTGGATTTATTCCAACAGGTTAGTTTTAGCTGTTGTTTTTATCATGTCCCTGCTTTTATTTGGAATTCTAATATTATATGACACTGTCCTGGGTATTTCAGATCACACAGGCACAGTATTTGCTCCCTAGAATTTTATGATCATATTTTGGGACTCAGAAATACACACATATGCCTTGGTTTGACTGTCATGCTATATGTTGAGTTATATTATAAGTGAGGAAAGGCAGATGATCTTGACTTCTGATGGTTGAGTGCCTCTAAAAGGGGAAAAGTGCATTGTAATGAATATTGTTTCTGATTACCTAGGTGGACAAGAAAGAAGAGTTCGTCCTTTCTGTCATGTTGCAGCTTAGATTTTTGATTTTCTGACAGGAGTTAGAAGATGAGATCCCTGTAGATCTCCTTAGAACTACAACAGGGCTCAGTCTTCACAATTTAGTACCTCAAGTGCCATCTTGATTTGTTTTCTTTGTTGAATAGCTTTTAACCTAATGAGAGGTGTACTGTGTTTTACCTTTTAACTTTCCCTCCTCTAGCATGTGTAGCTAAATAGTTCAGGGTAGATGGAATCCTGTCCAGAAACAGAGAATCATTCTATATCATAAAAGTAGAAGAAGTTGGCCTCGGAACCTTTTTCTATATGTGGTAGGAAGGCCATTTCTGGTGCAACAAAATTATAATTCTAAATCATACTAGGGCCACATCTGAGCAGGTTGGCTGCTGAGCCCTAGAGCAACTCCAAGATGATCATTAAGGTGGCTATCAATTGACTGTGTATGACATTGGTCTCTTGGTGTGTTGATGTCTTTTAAAATATGAACTCTGTACTTTCCATTCCTCAATCCCCTCCACTCTAACACTCCCTCTCTGTACCCCTACTCTCTCCCTCAACCCATGGTCTTCCCTCTCCTATTCCTAGGGTTTGAACTCTGGGGCTTGTACTTGGCTGAGTAGGGAGCTCTGCCACTTGAGCCATGCCCAAGCCCATTTTGCTTTATTATTTGAATAGTCTTGCATTTATGTTTGGACGTCATTTCTCCTATTTACATTTTCTGTGTAGCTGTAGCTGTGATGTCTGGTGTGAGCCACCATGCCCAGTTTTTATTGGTTGAGGTGAGGTTGCAACTTTTTGTTCAGGTTGGCCTCAAACCTTGATCCTCTAATTGCCTCCTTGAGTAATAAGGATTACAGGCATGAGCTACCACACCTAACTTATGTGTGTATATACACACATACATACTCTTGAGACAGATTTTGTGTTTTCCAGGCTTGCTTCAGACTCATTATCTTCCTGCCTCAGCCTTCTGAGTAGTTAGGTATCTACTACTGTGCTTGGGCCTCTTTTGATTGTTAAATTATAGTGAACAATGCTAACTGAGAAAATGACATTTTGTATAGGTTAGTGGCGAAGGAGTATTATCTTTGTTTTCTTAATTTTTAGGAAGCTTAGTTCACCTGAAACATTTATTTGCTATATAGACCTATTGGCATTGGATAACTAGTCTTACAGTTTTCTTGGTTACCTCTGTTATCATTAGTATTTCCTTTTGAAATACTGATAGCTTCTTGTAATAAATTCTGGAAAGAAGCTTATGTTTCTGGGATGAAATGTGCTTCCCAGTGTTTGTTAACCATCTTCTGGGTATCTATGGTGTTGAAGGGAGACAGGAAGAGTAGGATTTCTGTCCTCAGTGGTTAATAATCATTTCTGGGACAGGAAGGTATTTATCCTAAGCTGGTAACACAGAGTGGTCCCATTAGAGCTACAGAGCATAAAGTCAGTCACAGTTTTTCTTGACCTGTCACTGGGGCATGTACTTAAGACTGATAGAGCAGAAAATAAATTAGGGAATCTCAGGATAGTAAAATTAAGTCCTTTAATGTGTTGCTCATGATCAGAGGCTTAATGAAAAGGTATTGGCTTCTTGATGGGCTTCTGTTGATACTGAAGTGATTTTTAAAAATGAGAAGGAGTAATTATCCTCTCTTTCCTGATGAAAGTAGAGAGAATCTGTTGACAATTGGAGAATATGACACCAAGGCCCACAGGTTGCTGCTAGTTGCCTGACAGATGTTGCCTGGGTTCTGGGTCTGAGTTCTTTGAGAGTTCTGCTATCTGACGATGACATATGCTCTGCAGTTCCATCTCTCTGGTAGTTGCTGTGAAATCCAGACTGCTGATCTCAACCTGTGTTACTCAGTTCACTTGTTAGCAAGTTTAGCTAGTGCCAGAAATGCTATGAAAATAATTAGGTGCCTCATTTTACATATGCAAAAGCAATTAACTGTCATTAGTGCCTGACATTCCTCCCAACTGCCCAGAGAGGTGAGTCAATGTCATCACTATTCATTAGGAATTAATTAGACTGTGCTTGATGATGTCAGTTGTGGACAGGGTTGGGAATTCAGCACTGCCTTCTCTACAACTGTGGAATGAGAGTATCAAGCTCACACTATCCACTCATCTGGAGAAGTGACTCTGAGATTGAAATTCTGTGAAGTATGTGACTTTGGGTAACTTATTTAGGTCACTGGACCTTTTAAAAATAGAACTAATACCCAAAGGGGTCAGTTAAGTTGCTAAAGATCTGAAGGCAAAAGCTTTTGTCATTGTGCTTAAAATCTGGTTCACCCAAAGGACAGGGAGTGTGGATTTGAGTTATCAGGTCATACTGGAGGTGAAGCTACTTTTCCTTGTCTTTTTGGAGGGCAACATTTTTCCTAAAAGAAAAATTTGGGCTTTCAGTAAGATCACAGTGACCTACAAACCATGAAATGGATGGTGGAGTTGTATACTAAGTACTTTTCCAACTCTGTGACTCATGTTTTAAACCTTGCAAAGGCTCCTGCCATGTCTGCTCCTGACATCTCCTGAGCTGGTAGACATCTTTGTTCTTAGCTCTACTTCCATTTCTACTACCCTACTCACTCATATTTGCTTTACCAGTTTCTGTCCCTTTAAATTTCTTACATGGCCATTTGCTTGGCTTCTGTCTGTGCTTTATTCTTTTACCATTTTCCCTCCATTTTAGCTGTTACCTCTGGCTATCACTTTTTCTCTATTAGTCAAAAAGAAAGAGAATAAAAGAGTTAAAATATTCTCCTTAAAATAACATTTGTTTGTAATACAAAGAAACTTAAAGGATCCAATATTGTTTCTCTTAACACAGAATAACTATTACTTGTCAGTGATAACCAAAAGAAATTGGATCAGAGAGCCAACTTTTTATGATTCCAATTTAAATTTTCCAGGTCTTGCTATGTAACCCAGGCTGGTCTTGGACTCCTCTCAACCTTCCAAGTGTTGGTATTATAGGCATGTACTATCATGTCTAACCCTAGTTGAGTCTTCACACCAACCCATACATAACCTTGCCTCCTGTACTTTGCTTTTCATTGACTGAAATGAGGGGAAGCTGACTACCATGGCTAAGAATGTAAGGGAAGACACAAGTACAGATATTACCCATACAATCTACTTGACTAGACAGGGTTTTGTGTTTTTTTTTTGGGACAGAATTTTGTTATGTAGCTCAGATTGACCTCAGATTCTCAGTCTTGGCTGGGATTACTGGTGTATGCTACCATGTCCAGTTAATTACATCATCTTGTTAGTGATAAGCAGGTGCTAATTGCTATACATTCAAAATTGGGTCACAATGAGTGGTAGTTAACTAGTTCCACATGTTTTTCAGATACTTAAGTGTGGCTGGTCTTCTCAGAGCTGCTAGCTAGCTATAGGGAAAGTTTCCAGGATGAGGTGGATTTTGAGCTGAGGAATGGAATGCCAGAATAGTTATTTTGGTATCTGGTACAGGAGCTTCTTTTAGCCAGCTCCAATCTTGTGATCGGAAACTCTCTGCCCATACAGGGCTTCATCTTACAATTGGGTTGTAAAACCCAAGGCCTGAGTAGGTATGTGGATTATGTATCTAGTGGTTTATGGGGCTTTGTGCTGGTCCATAGCCAGACGAGGTAATTCCACCCTGCTGAGCTCTAGTTGACTACATTGCAAAAGCATGGACACAGTATTCCTTTTTCAGTAAATGAATCAAAACATGGCAACATTTAGAAGAGCGTTCATGCTTCCTGAGTAGTTAGATTAATTAATACTCACTAGTGTTATATTCTCTAAAGAAAAAACCAAGGACGTGGGACTCTTAATCTTAGAAACAACTTTAAAAAGGTTATCGATATATGTTAAGGGCTGTGGACAAATGAATCCATTTATGAAGAGTGTGCAGAGAGATTGATGTCTGGTCTGAAAGGCCTTTAGGAGCCTGAGGATGTTTCCTGTCATACCTAAATGGGTGTTGAGATTAGCTCTAAGGGGTGAATATACCCTCAAGGGACAGATGGATAGAAGTTGACAGATGGGTAAAAGTTAAGTCAAGAAATGAATATTAATCTCAATAATGGAAGGATTTCAAAATGCATTGTGAGAGTGAGCAATACTGAGGAGGTAGTAATTCGTTTTTGTTAGTCCTATTCAGGCATACACTGGCTATGAGATGTTTTAGAAGGATCTTGAAGCATTGTTGTAAGATGTTTTGGTCTGGAGGCTGTGGCTTTCAGCTGCATGGTAAAGTTTATTGAAGACAAACAAAGATCTTGTCCCTTGTGTTAGCCTTCACTATCCAAGATTCCAGTCCTTCCCTATGTGGCTTCTCCTACATATCTTAAAGCATGGTTCTTTGGAACTAAAACATTCTTTTGTCTGAGCTGCTCATGGCTCAAGGCCTGGCCCATGCTATATGTCTGTATTGCTTTGTTTTTGTTTCTTGGTTTACTTGAGAAGTCAGGCTAACCACTGCTGAAGAGTCCCCTCTTGTTCTGCTCAAACAGACTCAAGGGTGGTGTGCAGTTCAGCTTGAATTTTATAGGACTTTTAGATCCCAACACAAACTGTAATACTTTGAGAATTCAAAAGGCTCACACTGCAGTCATTGTAGAGTTCATCTGGGGGTCAGTCACAAAACCCTTTCTTGTGGCATAATTTATACTTTAGCATTTGGCAATTTTTGAAGTCCTGTGTGTAAATGTACATGTGGTGGTAGGAGTAGTAAATATTTTGCTGACAAATTCTTTGATGGATCAGTAGTTAGCATTTAAAGCCAGGCAACCAAGGGTCGTTTTCTCTTTATAAAAATCTAAATGTTGCCAAATCAAAAAACCTGTCAGGGTGAGAAGCCAAAAGCATCCATTAGTCAGACCATCGATTTTGCAATCTGAATGTGCTTCAGAGTGTTTGTACCTGAGATCTGTGGAGATAGGCTGGGAAGCTCAGGGGACAGATTGGGAGGGGGCAGAAGGCTTATTGCTCTCATGTGATGGCCCTGGAATGTGGACTAGTCCACCCAAACCTGCTTTTCCTCTTGGTGCCTTTGGAATATTGAGTGTATTTGAGGGGGCGAGAAAGGTAGGAGCAGTGGCCACATAATTTACCTACTCAGGCTCTGTGCCTCTCTCGGTCAATCCCCAGGAACAATTCTTTTCCCTCTTCTTGAGAGGGCTTTGAGTTAATGATCTGATGTCCTTTCCCACAAAAGAATATTGATATGTTAGTGTGAAGACAGCAGGGAGTACTGGATTAGATCATTTTCACACTAGTGTTATGCCAGTGTGACATTTGTTTAGAAAGCTTATCTTTTGTGACCATAGGTTATATGCAAAATGCAAGAAGGAAGATTTCTTTGAGTTCTATAATCTTCACTGCTACAGGAAAATAAATGAAAGACTTCACAGTTTCTTGTGGAGAACAGTTGCACAAGTGTGCCAGACATTTGTGGTAGGTGTTGAAGGAAAAATGGAATGACAGTGATTTTTGGTACCTACTTTTTAAGATTCAAGAGATTGACAGTGGCCAAGTTAGCTCAGAGTGTAGTCAGGGTAAGATCCTAAAACATAAATGCCATAGTACTGGTCAGCTGGCATTGGTGATTAAGTAGGATGAGTAATTGTGATAATAGAGTCTATCTATTCTCTTCTTTCTGGTTCCTGCTACCCTCTTGCATCTTGGTGATCTCCTGTTGGCATGGTTTGACCATTCATTTAAGATACCAGTTATAGACTGGAGTGTATTCCTAGCTACTCAGGAGGCTGAGATCTGAGGATTGTAGTTTGAAGCCAGCCCAGGGAGGAAAGTCTGTGAGACTCTTATCGCTAATAAACTACTCAGAAAAAGCTGGAAGTGGCACTGTGACTCGAGTAGTAGAGCACTAGCCTTGAGAAAAAGAAGCTCAGGGACAGAGGCTGGGCCCTGTGTTCAAGCCTCAGGATCCCCCTCTCTCCCAAGATACCAGTTATTACAATAAGGTTGACATCTTTTACTCTTCTCCTTTAAAAAATATCTTTAAGTAGTATAAGGAGGTTTTAATTCACCATGTGAGTTTCAGTACAGTGTCATCCCTTTCATCATTCTCCCCCATTATTTTGTTATAAATAGCTTGTTATGCTATGGAAACTTGGCTTTCATTGATCAGTGTGCCCCCTAGTAGATAGTAGGCACTTGATAAATGGTTTTCAGATGAATCTCTGAAGGCCTGTAACCAAGAACATACTATCCTTGGAAGAAGAAATCTCTTTGGTGAAGATGATCCAGTCTCTCCCTGCCTACTGTCTTAATAGGAGTGTTGCACACCATATATATATGTGGAGTTCAAAAGCCGCATGGATCTCAAAAAAAAATTTTTTTTTGTCTTTTCTTTTTTTGGTACTGGGATTGAACCCAGGATGTTGCACTTACTAGGCAAACACTTTGCCACTGAGCTACATCCCAGCCCTGGATCTCAAAAATTTTTAAGAGTTATTCTGTAAGAAAAACTGGCAACTGAAACTTGCAGTAGAACTAGCAAGAGCAGCATGTTTGTGGTTACCATGTTCTTATACTATTTTGTGATTTCTCTTCAAGGTTTATTTTCTTGAAAAGACTCCAGGCTTTGGCTTGGAAAATCCAACCGCCAAAATTGAGCCCAGCAGCTGGAGCGGCAGCGAAAGCCCTGCCGAAAACATGGAAAGGATGAGTGACTCTGCAGATAAGCCGATTGACAACGATGCAGAAGGGGTCTGGAGCCCTGACATTGAGCAGAGCTTTCAGGAGGCACTGGCTATCTACCCGCCATGTGGGAGAAGAAAAATCATCTTATCAGACGAAGGCAAAATGTATGGTAAGTGGCCTGGAACACTGCTCTGAAATCCTACAGCCTGCTGTGTGTGGTGGCAGGGAATGGATTTAGCTGGCCTTCTAGCGAGCTTTATTTATTGTGTTGTGTTGGATGATCTTTGCAGAATTATAATTCATCATCCAGGGAACTAAAGAGGAGAGTCAGTAAAAGACCACTGGGAAATCACTGCATTGACTTTTCCAGGTTCTCCATTGCACATAGGCTCCGTCTAAAGGGAATTCTGCCACTTAGTTCCAGATAACTGGTGCTATGGAGCAATGGGGACTGTTGCCATCAGATATCTTGATTACTTCTCCCTTGCTCGCACATACACACACATACACCTACACACATACACACACACACAGAGAATACTTCATAATCTAGATGTTTATATGAAATCTACCTTTAAAAAAAAGCCATCACTTAAAAAAAAACACAAAAACCTTGTGCAAGTCAAGATAAAACACATGCTGGGCGCAGGTGGCTCACACCCGTAATCCTAGCTACTCAAGAGGCTGAGATCTGAGGATCATTGTTCAAAGCCAGCCCGGGCAGGAAAATCTGTGAGACTCTTATCTCCAATAAACTACTAGAAAAACTGGAAGTAGGGCTGTGGCTCAAGTGGTAGAGCGCTCGCCTTGAGCTGAAGAGTACAATGACAGCACCTAAGCCTAGAGTTCAAGTTCCATGACCGACCAAAAAAAAAAAAAAAAAAAGAAGATAAAACACATGTGTAGGCTTCATCAGACCCCAGAATAGCCATTTGCAGCTCAGCTGTTGGTTTGCAGTTGTGTGGTTAGAAAAGACATTCCCTCCTTCCTCAAACCCCAGGGTATTCTCCCTAGTCTCCCCTTTTAAATACTGGCATCTTACAGTGTGAAATGAAGGAAACTCCAAGGTGCAGGAGGCTGAGAACAGTTCAGTAGATGGACTAGCATCCAAAGGCAGCAGCAACAAGTGCCCACCCACTGGTCCTGACTAGCCTGAGATTGGCTAGTTTGGGCATTCCCTTTTTCTTCTGTAAATGCTTCCAGCTGAAGATGTGTACTTTTTGGCTGCTTACCTTTTGGGAAACAGATGGCAGGTGATTACTTGTACATACTGCTTGTCTTAATTGGGCACATTGAGTTGACAGAGTTTGTACTGTAGCAGACTCTAAAGAGATGCAAACAAATAACCTAAACTCAAGGAGAACTGGCTCAGCAACTGCCTGAGGTTGTTAACTTATTACAGGAGTGATTTATTTCTAAGTAATTTCAACTCTTCTCCATAATAGGGTGTTGTACTTTTAATCCTGCACTTCTCTATCAGGAGCCGTAGGAGGCTACAGCTCAAACTAGCAGAGGCTGCTGAGGGGAAAGCAGATGGTGGTGCAGCTGCCACCAGCTGTGCCCCTGCCTGCCCTCCCCTTCCAACATGGATGATGTAATGGAAACATGGACAGTTTTGCTTTCGGCAGTATTAGAGCCTCTCAGCCTGTCATACCAGGGGTGAGGAGGGAGAGAAGGGGACCCGAATCTTCAGCATTGTTTTAGAGTCTCTTGATCTTTTGTAGTCAAAGAATCACCTTTGTTATCTAGTGAAATGGAGTAAGGATGAAACACCTTGGCTGCTGTGGGTGGACAGTTTCAGGGCCTTAGGTGGTGTATGTCTGTTTCACTCTCAGGGTTTGAGTCCTGTGCATGTTCTCAGAAGCTTGTCTTCCTACCTGAAGATGAAGCTCCTGTCTTTAAAAAGCACTTTAATTGTCAAGCCTTTTTTGAAGATGACTTTATTGCATGTACTGAAGGGTGGCTTTGGGATACTACCTTGTACAGCTCCCACTTACTTATCCATAAATTGTTTTAATCTAAAATAATAGTATTATGCCAAGCACTGGTGTCCCATGCCTGTAACCCTAGCTACTCAGAAGGCTGAGATCTGGATTGTTGAAGCCAGCTGGGGCAGAAAAGTCCCATACGACTCTTATCTCCAATTAATCACTCAAAAACTGGAAGTGGGGCTGTGGCTCAAAGTGGTAGAGTGCTAGCCTTGAATAAAAAAAGCCTAGGGACAGTGCCCATGCCTAGTTTAAGCCCTATGACCAAGGGGAATTAGATTTACTCTAAAATATTGGTATCTAAAATAATGGTATTAGATGGTGATTAGAATAATTTTTGCACTATGTTTCTCACTAGGAATACCAACTGCCCCTTCTGGAGTGGACTGAGACATAATTAAGAGCAAACGTTAATTTTTTCTGTAGCTTCTCCACTAAGATTTTTCTTTTTAGATAGCCATGGTAGATTTAAACAATTTGCCTGTAAGTCAATCATAAAAGCACTTTTATGTAAAAATAATTGTGTGACAGCTCTTGTGTTGGGAGCTAGATTTTAGAGGCAGCAGGCTAGGAAACTGAACAATGAGAGGTTTTGGATTTTAGTTATTTGATGAATAGTGAACTTAAACAGTTTTATACTTGGTCCTCTTTTCAGTTTTTCTTCAATAACAATGGTAAAGAAGATGTTGTGAAAGTATTCTTGAGACATTTCCATGTTGTGGTGCGGTGTATAGTTCTTGTAGTACTTTTAATTCAGTCAGATGATCATTTATTGGGAAATGTGGTGTGTGTTTAGGAACATGTCTTTAGCATCCTAGATAACTCAGATTCTGAGTGCTTCCTGGTTGTACATATTTTTGTAGTATTTATTCCTTTGCCTTAAGTCATAGCTACATTTACTGACTGTATTTGTGGCCAACTTGATTTAAGATGAGACAGTCCTTTTGAAGGAGAGACAGTAGGAATTTTAGCTGCTTGTGAGGAACAGTCTTGCTGATGTAGATTTTCAGTAGGTAGTCCATATAGCCTGTAGGATTTTGGTTCCCCATTGTAGTTTAAGATGGCATTTGGGTTCTGGCCCTGCAGCTACCCCCATCTCCCTGGGGGGAAAAACATCCCATTTGCTTCTTTCTCTTTGGTTAACTTGGTAGAATTTCTACTGCTGCCTTAAAGTGAAACACGGTAGTTGGCTGGGTTCTGGGAAGTGGAGAATGGCCCTCTTCAGAAGAGAATGCCGTATGTGCCTGAGAGCTGCCTCTACCCTTTTCTGGGACTCTGAGGATGAGAGAAAGTTGATTTGGGAGCTTCTTTAGTGAGGTCAGCAGTGTGGGGGCCAAAGCTACTGTTCCTTGGCTTCTGGCCTGTTCTACATCATATAGACATGAATCAGGACACAAACCAGACCAGGAATCAGTGGTTCTAAAGATCATAAGAGCCTACTTTTTCACTAAGGGATTTGAAAATGAAAGTATTGTAAGCACTTGGGATTCTATATAGTAAAATCAAAATGATTCCATGAGTGAAATACCAAGTAGTTTTTTGTTTTTTGTTTGGTTTTGTTTTTAATTCCTCCCCCCTCCCCTTGAGGTCATTATTCCAGTATTTCTGAGCATTTGTAGAGTGCTTTGTGATGTCACTAAACCTGAGCCATTGGTGAAGCAAGGTCAAGTGATTTATTTTAGTAATGAAATTTCCTTCCTGGTTGACAGTAGAGCAAATGCAATCTTGGGGGAAAAATGGAACGTTCTTTTATGATGATGAGATAGCTAATTTCTCTCTGTTACTTTGGTCTTTGGGGCATCTGAGACTTTATGTAGTTGGTCTATATGGATAGATTGCATTGCCTTGGGCTCCCTAATGTATATTAGTTGTTCTTACAAGATTATTAGATGGAAGGGTTAAGACCACCTTTAACTTTGTCCCTAAGGGCACATTAATGCTTGCTGCTGTGGGCTTTCTCTTTTCTGTCTGTCTTTCCCTTTCATTTCTTATCTTATTTTTGCATAGTTGGGTGTTTCTTTTTCTGGCAGATAGTGGGGGAGGAGATGGCAGGAGGACAAGATGAGAGAGTTCTTAGTCAACAAGCTGCTCTGAAATTGGATTTTAGGGGAGTAGGACATAGTTGAAAAGAAGACAAAACAAAGCAGGGAACCATGGGGATACCTGCATCTACTTCTTTCTTTAATTAAACACACCAGACTTGTAAGGTGGTTAGACACTTTCCAAATCAAATGAAGGTTCACATAGAAACTTGTTTTTACTGATTGTTGGCCCTAAGGGCAGGCACAGCCTTTTATAATTTGGAGTTTATAATTAATACAAATCCTGGTCCTGCATTTGCAGATCTCAGACTTTGGACAAATTTCCTTACTCCTCAATATCTCAACTTCCTCAGCTGCAAAAGAGAGTTAAATAGATCCTACTTTATAGGATCATCATAGAATTAAATGAAGTAATTGTGATATGGGACATCCTTCCAACTTCAGATTTGAACAGCAGCTGGCATACAGTGAGGGTGACATAAGAATTTATGAGCTGAAAACAAAGAAGTATTCTTTGTCTTGTACTATGCTACAGATTTTACATATAATTTCCAACTAATGATCCGAACAGTGCTCTGAGGTGGTAATCCCCACTTATGGATGGGGAAGCTGACAGGGGTAACATGGCTTCTTGCAGTTGGGCATTGAAGATGGTGCAACTAGAAAGTTCTAAATCTAGGTCTCACTAGTCTGGGGTCTTCCCACTGGATTTTTTGTTCTTTCTTTGATACAGGCCATTGGGCATCATTTTGACAAATCATCATTGAGCACCAGCTGTATTCCAGTTCATTGCTTAGGATTCGTCAGGGATACTATGAACCAGACTGACACAGTCCCTGCCCTCATGGAGCTGTCACAAGTTCATTTGCAAGAAACTGACCTGAGGTCAGGGCTATGTGCCAAAGATTTCTGGGAAGGCTGAGGGCTCTTTGAAGATGATCACCTTCCACTTAGTCTTTTGAAGCCTGTTCTTGGCTATCAAAGTCCAGGACACCTGGCCTGAGGCTGGAAGGAAGAGGACATCTCAAATAACATGGCAGAGAGGATGCAGATCACAAGGCTGGCCCCAGTAGTAGCCAGGAAGATACTTGGAAGGGTCTAGTGCCTTAGGACCCTATGAGCAAAATAGGCCCAGCAATTGCTAGACAATTATAGTGATATTCTCCCTTTGTGAGCAGATACCTTTTGGGTCTTTGCTTAGGCCAGCTCCAGGAAGAAGTTATTTCTTACTAAAAGGTTAGGCTTGGGGCTGGGAAGGTGGCTCAGTGGTAGAGCGCTTGCCTTGCATGCCTGAGGCCCTGGGTTCGATTCCTCAGCACCACATAAGCAAAAAGAAAAAAAGCCGGAAGTGGTGCTGTGGCTCAAGTGGTAGGGCGCTAGCCTTGAGCTGAAGAGCTGAGGGACAGGGTCCAGGCCCAGAGTTCAGGCCCCATGACCGGACCCCCTAAAAATAAATAAATAAATAAAAGATAGGCTTACTGGTTAGTCCTAGAGACTTAACTAGAGAAGGTGATGTGGAAGGTGTCTCTGACCTAGCTGTCCACATTTGCTGACCTGTGTCCTTGCTAGCCAAGATGTAGGCCTTGGAATTGCCCCTTTGCTTGCTTCACAGTATCACAAAATGCTGGGGGTAAACTGACTAGTGGGCGTCATAATGAGAGTGCACAGAAGCAAACATGAATGTATGCCAGTCAGTGGATTGCCAGGCTCCTTCTGACCCTGAGAACTGTTTGAGATTATGCAGGACCATCTTTCTATCTTAGTCTCCTTAGCACCTTTTTTAGTATCTGGTGAGTAGCAGTGGCTGTGGACTCTAGAGGCCCTGGAATGGAAATAGCTTAGAATCTGGGCTCTGTAAAGTTTTTCAAGCTTTGGGAAATTTCTCCAGTTTTATATCATGTGTCATCTTCAACTTCTGATCTGTTGTTTCAAGTTGTTTAGTTAGCTATGTGAAGTACACAGAGCTTTACTCCTAGAAGAGGCTAGATGCGGAAACCTGTCTATCTTCTGTTGCTGGGCCTGGGACTCAGATGGTGTCGGTAATGTTGAATATGTGCAGGTATGACATGGATTCTCAGTTAAAGTGAAGAAAGGCAGGTGGTATAGTCTTTGAGCTGGGTGGATGTCTACTGTGAGAGGAACTAGCTAGACCGAAAGGAAAAGAGGATGTTTATTTTGTTGTCTTTTAAATTAAGAAAGAAGAGCCCTTGGATTTTGCAATTTGGGTAGAAAGGATTTTTACTCCAAATAGGAACAAAAGGAAGGCAAGGGTTAATTCTAGAATTATTAGAACAGATTAGTAATGGGGGATTTGGAAATAGTTTGGTTCCTGTAAGAATAGCAAAGCCAGCATCAGCAGCATTTTGATTAGAAAGCTCTGTGTGTGTGTGTGTGTGTGTGTGTGTGTGTGTGTGTGTGTGTGTGTGTGTGTGTGTGTGGGTGTGGGTGTGTGGGTGGGTGTGGGTGTGGGTGTGGAGGGGAGGTATGCAAAGGTTTATATACAAGGTGTGAGGCCTTGTGCAATGTGGGTGAAAAATAACCAATTAAGGATGGCTCAAGTATGAGTTGCAAGGGAGGAAAAAAAGAAAATAATGCCTGTCATTACCAACTTATACTTTTTAGTAGCTATGAAGTGGCTATGGATTCATAAATTATTCTGTGAGGTCCTGCAGTGTGCAGACCCCTTGTCTGTGGGGACAACAGATAGGAAATAATTGAAATGGACGATATGTTTGAGTGGTTACCATGAGTCTGATACACACTCATTGCTTTGGACTATGTTTTCTTGTTTATCCCTCCAACAACCTAATGATACAGGTACTGTCCTACCCCCATTTTATAGCTGAGGAAAGTGAGGCCTAACAGTGTCAAGCTACTTGCTCAAGATCATATAGTAAATCAGTTCTAGAGCTGACATTCAGAGTCATGCCATACAATACAACTAATTAGAATAATGATGTGGAAGGAAGTAAGTTCATGTTGTAACAGGGATATACACAGTTGTAGTAGAGCAACCCAAACTGGGATTGTTCTTTATTAGGGAATTCATCTGTGTATATTTCTGAATGGATGAATAAATCAGAATCAGAGATAAGACACTTATGTGATCTAACTTTGAACTTTGGGAAAAAGACCACTTAATGGTTTTATAACTTCCTTTGGATTGTAGACTTCTTTCAGAATTTGCAGGAAGAAAATGTAGTGTAGTTTCAGGACTCTTGCACATAACCTTAGGTGGTCTTGAGCCCAGGTTCAGACTTTTCTGGTGGGGAGAAAGTAAGGATGGAAGGAGAGGCTGCATGTGGGGAGGCACAGAGAGGACATAGCTCTGAAATGTTTGGAAGTAAGGGTATATCCTCGCGCCAGTGTAATAAGAGCTTGGAAATGTGGGCTGGCCCTGTAGCATGGAGGGCATATGTGCCATGTTGGGGTGTCTGGTGTTCATTGATTTGAGAGTAGAAGGAAGGCACTGCACTGTTTTAGCGGATGTGACATGACTCACCTGGTGTGTTATGAAGCCATCTCTGCAGGCATGATGATGAAGTGTATGGTTCTTACTATAGTCTATTGGGCAAGCATGATCCTACACAGGGGTGCTGACAGAGCTGGTGGAGCTGGCAGAAGGCAGTTTCAGAGATATAACCAACAGAACTGGCCTCTTGGATATCATTTGTGAAAGGGAGGGAGGAGTTTGACTTCAGGGTACCACTCCTGGATGGTGGGGAGTTTGTCGACTATGCAATGAGATGGGCACTAGAGACAGGAGAAGCAGGTTTTTGAGAGGACAGGAACCAGGATTTGAATTTTTGTCATGTGCTTGTGCTGGGTGCCTGTCTGGATTGGCATGGCCTGTACAAGTCATACCTGGATCTCAGGCAGGTTGAAGATGAAGGGATGGTTCAGAGGAGAAATGTCTGAAGCTTAGAGAATGGTGGTTACAGCCTGTGTTGCTCATACACACATTTTTTTCCCCTTAAGGACAAAACTGATGGAGATTGTAAATGAAATGTTCATAGCTGAGGGGAGAGTAATTTGTTTTTTCAGAGAAACTGATGGAGTCGGTGATTCCCAAGCACAATCAATATCAACAGAAGCATTGAGGAGTTTGAGAAAGAAAGGAAAGAATAGAGGGAGTGAGGGAGAGAGAGAGACATTGATAGATGGAGTCATGGTATTTTGAAGAGCACAAGTTAGGACTAGACTTGTTTTAAGATAGAGAATTCTCAACCATTCAGTTAGTTGGAGTTAGTTAGGATTTGTGAGTTGAAAAAATTCTTGATAGAACAAAAGCCAAGAGAATTTACAGAGAGTGGAGCCCCTTTTGCTTCTTATCCATAATGGATGAAGAGGGGTGGACCTGATGATTGCTTTCTTCAGATGAATATTAAGGCATTGGACTGAGATGGGCTTGCTTAATCTTTCACTTGTATGAAACTGAGCTGATTCTAATTTATTGCCATTTCAACTCTGCTATGAATATCCATATGTGGGCTTTTGTGTTAATTTAAATTTTCCTTTCTGTGGGAGAAATGCTCAGAGGGAAAATTGCTCAGCTATTTTCCAAGTGGTGATATCATGTTATGTTCTCACCTTCAGTCTAGTTTTTCTGCAGCTTCACTAGCATTTGGTGTTAACATGGTTATGTTAGTCATTTTAATAAGTATATATTGATCTCATTATTTTACTTATTGAATTAGTTGGACATCTTTTCATGTGGTTATTTGCCATCCATACTTCCTCTTAAGGGAAATGTTAGTTCATGTCTGTTGTCTCATTTTGTAATTAGAGTACCCAGTTCTGTTTTATCATTGAGATGTGGGGATTCTTTGTCCTAGATACAAGTGTTTTTGTCAGGTATGTAGTTTGCAAATATTTTCTTCTTTTCTTTTTCTTTTTTTTTGGGGGGTCCGGTTGGGGGGCCTGAACTCTGGGCCTGGGCTCTGTCCCTCAGCTCTTCAGCTCAAGGCTAGCGCTCTACCACTTGAGCCACAGTGCCACTTCTGGCTTTTTTTTTTCTTTTTGTTTATGTGGTGCGGAAGAATCGAACCCAGGGCCTCAGGCATGCAAGGCAAGTGCTCTACCACTGAGCCACCTTCCTAGCCCCTATTTTCTCCTTTTCTCTAGCTTATTTTTTATTCTCTTTAACAGAGTAAAACTTTTAGCAGAGCCAAAAGTCTTAGTTTTTGCTGCAGTCCAGTTTATTAGCTTTCCCTTTTATGATCATGTTTTTGGCATCAAGTCTGAGAACTCATTGCCTAGCCCTACAGCCGAAAACTTTCTCTCTGTTTTGTTCTAAAAGTTTTATGATTTTCATTACAGTCAGTTGGTAATTTAATTTGGAATTAAATTTTGTATAAAGACTAGGGTATTATTCTGAGGGAGCCCATTAGGTATCCCACTAGCAAGATTAAGTGATGCCTTTATCTTCAGAAGTATTAATAAGTTTTTAACCATTGTTTGAGAATGTTAAGGCTTGGGAGCTGGTGATGTGTGGTTACATACTTCTGATGGGGATAAGGACAAGTTGAAGCTGAAAGGCTGAGCCATGGACATGTTACTCTGTGAATATAGGAGAGGTGGTAGGAAGTGTGATTGGTCACATAGGGGACACAGCCTCTGACATAAGAGATGGCGAGATTTCATGTGATGAGTTTCAAGGTGTTGTCACAAATGTTGCTATGTTATCACAAAAAAAACTGACATGCCTGAGAGTGATGGCTATTAGAAACGAGGGACAAAAGCATTGTGAGGCTCATCCATATTAAGGTACATGATCACTTTGATATTAAAATTCACAGTAGTAAAGTGTGAAGTTTTAAATAAAGTATCATAGTTACCCAAGATACTGGAGGAATTCTTTCTTTCTTTCTTTCTTTCTTTCTTTCTTTCTTTCTTTCTTTATTTTTTGCTGGTCATGGGGCCTGAGCTCTGGGTCTGGGTGCTGTCCCTCAGCTCTTCAGCTCAAGGCTAGCACTCTACCACAGCGCCACTTCTGGCTTTTTCTGTTTATGTGGTGCTGAGGAATTGAACCCAGGGCCTCATGCTTGCAAGGCATGCACTCTACCGCAGAGCTACCTTCCCAGCCTCTGGAGAAATTCTTTGAGAAGAAAATGATTCCATAGATATGAATGGAAAGAAGTTGATAGAAATGAAAAAAAATACTTATTAATTAGCAGATGGTACAATGGTAGGATAGAAGGAACTTTGGGGTTGTAAGAAATGTTATCATTACCTGACTCGTTCCCACCTCATTGACTGGACCCGCATTACACTTGTTTGTAATCTATCATTGGCCAGCCATAAACACTCTTATCATCAGTCCAATGGGGCAAGTGAATAAATGTATTCATCCTCTCAGTAATGTTGAGAGAAAATGCATTTATATATGGGAAAAGGCTTTGAACTGAAGTATAAAAATAATATTTTTGGGTGGTAGAGCCTGTTTAAGGCCTGATAGAAAAGTAGGAATGAAATGTTGGAGCCATCATTCAGGATTAAGCATTCTGGATTAATTTAGAAGGGTGTTTGGTTAACTAATGGAACTGCACCCTCCTTTGTTAGGGTTTTTGCCAAAGCTGAAGGTGGAGTTTGGGAGTGGTGAGGAGATTCTGAGCAGATTTCCACATATCAGTCATAAATGAGGGAAGGGATCAATGGTAGCCTAGTTTTCTCTAGCATCAAACAGGAAGAGGGAGGGAATAGACTTGTGTTCTAGCAACATTATCTTGGATTCTGATGTGTGTCTGTTCTTTTCCTGATGACTGCTCACTAAAGAGCCTTAGTTCTTCTCTGGTGGCTGTGGAGCTCACATGGGAGTGCATCTCCAATTATTACTATAGTATTGATATTTGTTTCCCATTCCACTGATAGTAAGGATTTAAAGTGGCCCATTTAAAAGTATAAATTATTGTTATGATAATTGTGCTCCATTGGTCTATGAGTAAAGGTGTTATCTCTGAGAACATTAACTTGGCAGATTGTAAATATATAAATGTGTTGTGTGGGTAGGATCATAGAAAACAATCTGGAAACATTTACAATATACCAATGAGTTGTTGCAGGGAGATGGGATTATTAGAGACTTACTTCTATTACAGGATTCTGTATTAATAGGGTATTTTTTAAAATAATGAACATAGGTTATTTTTGGAATCAGAGGAAAAGAGATAATTATATTAAAATTATTTTTTTTCTCTGAGTTAAGAAATACTCATTAAAGAAAAATGTGGAGAACAGCAAGATGTAGAAAGCAAACCAGAGTGCCTGGCACAGCTAGGGTACAATGTCTCCAGAGTTGAGTCAGGGAGCCTTAGCAGGGTCACAGGGAAGGAGGGCACAGTTCAGACAGAGAGCAGCTCTCCTGTTCACTTGGGTGTCTGGGGTAAGCTTGAGGGACAGGTGGTTAGGGTGAACTGCTGAGGTGGAGGGGCAGAACAGTGTTCTTATTATAGGTTTTAAGACATGGTCTTTGGAGTTCAACAGGTGCTGGGCCACTTGGGTCTGTCAATCAGCAGTCCTGACTAATGTTCACATTATTCTTACTTCATGCCTTAGGATAAAATGGTGCTGGAGAAAAAGAAAAACATGATCACATCCATTGCTCAAATATCCATAGATTTAGCACAAACAGCTAACAGGAGCTGAATCTCAACCTGGCCAGTGTTTATCCTTCAATTTGGACTTCAGAGTGGAGGTTGTTTATTTCTGGAGCCTGGGGGTATGGGGGGAGCAGGATGGAGGAGCTCTATTTTAAAAATGCCAGTCATTTTTCTGATAACATGTTATTCTTTGTAACAGATTCCTAGCAAGTAATCTACTTGTGCTGCCTTTGTGCCGAAGTAGGTGGGTTTAGAGTATGAAAACATTCTGGGGCTTTACACGATGAAACAAATTCTCACTTAATGCTGTAGATGTGTTTTGTTTACTCCATATTTCTGTTATGCCTACCTTGCAGACCTACCTTTCCTTTCCTCAGGGCTTCAGGTCCTGGTAAATAATAAAGTCAGATTTGCTCTGTGTGCCTGTGTGTGCATGTGTGTGGGTGAGTATGCGTGCGCTGGACTGGTGCTGGGGCTTAAATTTAGCCTTCCACTCTTGATTGGCTGTTTTGCTCAAGATTGGTGCTCTACCACTTGAACATCAGATTTGTTTTTAAGGCCCCATGTAAAAACTAGCTTTAAAGACATTTTTGGTACCAGTATCTTCCTCTCTCTCCATTCTCAAGGGTGAGACAGTGGGACCTGCTGTCAAGGACATTGAGTTTATTAAGAAAAATTCTTTATAGTTATGCAGCTTTTTCTCATAGTCAGCTAGATTGGTCATTAGCTGAAATCCCCCCTCCTTTCCCCTCCCCGACTCTCCCTTTCCCCTCCCTTCAAGGTTAGCACTCTACCACTTGAGCCACAGCACTACTTCCGGCCTTTTCTGTGTATATGATGCTGAGGAATTGAAACCAGGGTTTCATGCATGCTACACAAGCACTCTACCACTAAGCCACCTTCCCAGCGCCGAGCTGAAATTATTCTATAGTACAAAAAAGCCAAAGTACTTTTCCCTTTTCTCCTGGTGCATGGGACTAAACTCAGGGCTTTGCACATGCTAGTCCAAGTGCTCCATCATTGAACTACATTCCCAGTCCCACAGGAATTTTTAGGGTTCCTTGAAAGAGAGTGGTTTGGGAGAAATGTAATTGATCATCCTAAACCTTTGTATCTTCCAGTAATATTTAACATGTGTTAATAAACTGTGTTATTCCAGCTGTTTACAAAGGTTCCAGTAACTCACTCTTACCTACCCATTTCCCTGGGCCTGCTTCGAGCTTGGTGACTTTCTCACCATTATGTGGAGATAGGCTTTAGGAACTGTCATGTAGATGAATGTTTCTGTTATAAACATGGTAGCTTCCATGACAGCTTAGATGAGATTGTTGTTTACGACTGCTTTTATTGAGAGAGGCTGGATGCACATTAATGTCCTGATAAAGATATTTATACTTATAAAATAGCCACAGCCCTAAACATATTTGATTGTGAAAGAAGGTATGCAAGAGAATGAGATGCCAGATGTGAGGTATTGGATTTCATGTTTCAGCATTACTGTGGTCTTTGTACTAAGATGTATTCTTGTATTTTCTTTCCTTTTTTGTTTTAATTTAATTTAATTTTATTTTATTGTAAAGGTAATGTGCAGAGGGGTTACAGTTATCTAAGTAAGGTAATAAGTACATTTATTGTTGAACATGTTTACCACCCTCTCCCCCCCATTTTCTCCTACTCTGCCTCCAATCCTTGTATTTTCTGTCTCACAGAAACACACAAAACACAAGTGGTGACATGATCCTGATTATGAAAGATGCTATGTAGGCTAGTTGGATTGTAAACCATGTGTGTTAGGAAGCATTTTCACAGTCTCCATATGTCTTTAGACACTGGCGTGTACATTGTTGGGTGGAGGGATTTGTACAGTGGATTGAATACATAGATTATTACATAAGGGCTTTTTGAAATGTGTGAATCTTAGGAAAGCCTAGAATGATCAGGCCATGTTCATAGTAATCATCTGGAATATTTATCTAAGTGCTCACTCAAGCCTCTAGCATGTTAGGAGTAGTTACTATTTATCATTAGTTCTACAATATAAATGAAGAAACCATGGCCCAGAAAAGCTCAATGAATTGCTCAGGGTGAAAAAAAAAAACAAACTAATGACTACTTGAGCTAGGCTATGAGGCACTGTGGTAGTCATTTTTCATTATTGTGACAAAATATCTGAGAAAATAACTTAGAGGAAGAAGTATTTATTTTGGCTCACAATTTCAGAGGTTTCTTGATTGGCTTGTTCCCTTGCTGTAAGTCTGTTGGTAAAGCAGAATATCATGGTGGCCAGAGGTCAAAACTTACGTTATGGTGGTCAGAAAGCAGATTGAGATAGAAAAGATATTCTCATCAAAAGCATGCCCCTACCCATCAGCCATGCCTGACCCCTCCTCCAGGCATGTTCCTTCCTTCTCATGGTTCATTCAGAATGTATCCCATGATCTAGTCACCTCAACAATGCCAAGTTTTTTTTAAATGCATAAGCCTTTTAGGAGAATACTTTATATCTCAACCACAGTGGTCTAGACCCTGAGCTGTCTTGCTCATTCTGTACTTCCTTTGAGTTCTGTTTGTGTTTCGAATTCTATCTAGCTACTGTGGAAGAAAGTTTTGGCTACAAGTTATGGTGGAAAAGGGAGAATGGGCTTTGCTGGAATCTGGGGCACCCTTTTTTTCTGCTTTCTGTCTGATAAACTTCCACTGAAGTTTCAAGACTTTGTAGAAAAACATTCTACTAAGGACTTCTGGACTCAGTTTTTGAGTGTTTCTCTGTACCTCAGCCTAGCAGAATACACATACTCTCAAAAGTGATTGAATTGGTAGGAGTTGTTGATAGTGACAAGGCCATCATTTATCTGTACAACAAAGGGTTGTCATATAAAAATCATCCATTTTTTAATCATGTGACATTCTGATAAAATTATGAGGGCAACTATTTTAATTTCAGGGCACTCTTTTTACTACCTTTTTTTTTTTTGGTCGGTCGTGGGGCTTGAACTCTGGGCCCGGGCGCTGTCCCTGTGCTCTTCAGCTCAAGGTGAGCGTTCTACCACTTGAGCCACAGCGCCATTCCCAGTTTTCTGGTGGTTTATTGGAGAAAAGAATTTCACGGACTTTCCTGCCCAGGCTGGCTTTGAACCGTGATCCTCAGATCACAGCCTCCTCAGTAACTAGGATTACAGGTGTGAGCCACCGGTGCCTGGATTTACTACCCTTTTTGTATGTGTGTATATGTTGTATTGGGATTTGAGCTTAGTCCTTGTGTTTTCAAGGCAATCACTTATCACTAGAGTTACACCCCAACCCTTTAATTATTTCTTGAATAATATCTCACGTTTATGTCTGAGCCAGTTTGGACTTGGATTTTTCTTATTTATATTTTCCAAATGGCTGGGGTGACAGGTATAACTACTGTAATAAAAAGTTAAATAATCAGTTAATAGACAAAACATCTTCATGATATTACTCCAAAGAGAATACATAGATGATCAAAAGCACATGCAAAGATGCTCAATATAGCTGGTCACCAGGGAAGTGCAAATTGAAATCATTTAATAGATGGTTGTAATAGAAAACCCAGATAATAGTAAGTGTTGGGGAGGATGCTTATATATTGCTGGTGGGAATATAAAATGGTAAATCAATCTGCAAATGGCCTGGTAGTTCTTCAATAGATTCTGTACTCTTAGCAATTGTAGAAATGTAACAAGAGAAATGAAAATGTTTATGTAAAAGTTTGTACATGAAAGCCAGGTGCCAGTGGCTTATACCTAGTCAGGAGGCTAAGATCTGAGGATTGTGGTTTAAAGCCAGCCTGGGCTGGCTGAAAACTGGAAATGGCGCTGTGGCTCAAGTCGTAGAGTGCACGCTTTGAGCTGAAGAGCTGAGGGACAGTGTCCAGGCCCAGAGTTCAAACCCCATGACCAAGTTAAAAAAAAAAAAAAAAACTTGTACACAAGTATTCATCAGGATTCTTAATGGCCCCAAAGTAGAAACAAATATATAACAACTGATGAATGAGTAAATAAGTGTGGTCTTTCCCATACCATAAGCTATTATTTGGCAATAGAAAATTAAAATACTAATATTTGTCACTGTATGAATGTTTTAAAACCATTATGCTAAGTGAAAGACGATAGTCCAAAAGACACATATTGTATGGTTTAGAATAGGCCAGTTTATAGTATAAGGAAGTAAAGGTATTTACTGAGACTAGAGAATTTAAGAGAAAATAAATATTATTGGGTCTGAAATTCATTCTAGAGTGACTGATAGATTTTAAACTGACTGTGTGCAGGCATGACTCTACATTTACTACAGATTATTGAGTTGTACATTTTATTTTATTTTATTTTGTAATCCTGGGGCTTCAAAATTTGGGTCTTGTGTTCATTAGGCAGGCGCTATACTGCTCTAGCCATTTTCCTAGTAGGATCTTGCACTTTTTGCCTGGTCTGGACTCAGCTAGCAATCCTCCATGATGTGTCACGACTGGCACATTGAAAGTAGTCTGTAAACATTAGCCATTATTACAATAATAAGTCTCTTTATGTAGCTGTAGAGATGCTATTACTGTAGTAAACATGGGATGATAAGAAGATGCTGAGAATGTAGGTAAACATACCAGTTAATTCAGATACCAGGCGAGAAGAGAAGGTGACTCCCTAACTGTGGCAATACTAGGCTAGAAGCTGAATGCTGATTTTGGAAAACCATGTCAAGACTAATGAAGTCATGGTGCAAATGCCTGGCATATAGTAGGCACAATTCAGCAAATTTCAACTTTGTTACCTACAAAATAGTTAGCATCTTTAGTGTAATAAAGGCCAGGGTTTTTGTGCCTGGTCTGGAAGTGCATGAGTGCAGGTGTGCGTGTGTGTGTGTGTGTGTGTGTGTGTGTGTGTGTGTGTGTGTGTGTGTGTGTGTGTGTGTGTGTGTGTTTGTATCTATTTTTAAAGCATAGTAATTATAGTAAAGGCTATATTTATTTTTATAGCAAAGGCTATGTTATTTTTCTAGACAGTATCTGGGGAAAGTGTGCTTCCTGTAGTCAGTTCAGTCAAGGCTAAACAGCTTTGCCATTAGTAATAGGATGTCTTTGGATTTGAGTGTTTGAACCCCTTAAGATGAGGTGGGGAGAGCCCAGCCCACATGCTCTGGAAGTCATTGCTTTGGAAGCATGAGGTCAGCACCCTAGATGCTCCATGCTAGTTACCACTGGTTCTTGCATTCTAACTTGGAAAACCTATGCCATCATGAATTTGTCAATGATACATTTCAGTGTTTCTTCTTCCAGAGATATATCTACAGGAAGAGTTTCCCATTTTATATTGGGAAAATGCTGGTGAGCTTCTCAGATGCTTAGACCGCATACCGACACCCAAGCGTTCATATTTGGAATCAGATTTTAAAAAGTCCTGTGTCCATCAGACCAACTGAACCAGTTTGCTTCTTGTTTTAACCACTCAGCTGAATTGCCTCTTAGAATAGGATAAGAGGGGGAATAAGGTCGATGGTAGAGGGAGGGTTATGAAAACAGACATGTTCTTAGGAATTCTAAACAAGCTAGTAGAGCTAGGGTGTGAAATATCTAGAAGGATGGATAGAGCCAACGGTTATGTGCTGGGAAACTATGGGGGGAACTAAGTGCTGAGATATGTGTGTGAATACCAAAGATTAGATGTTCTCAACTTCTCTGTGTATATAACATACACAGGAAGGATGCTGAGAGCCTGTGTTTTTATGATATCTCACTACTATTTCAGAGAATAACACTTGGAGACTTTGTACCATAAGGAGGCTGTCACTGCAATACTCCTGGGCTTGAGCCAAGACAGATAGGATAGGATGAGGAAGGATATTTAGATCAGTACATCAGATAACACAAATTTAGATTATGTATCTTAGAGACCAGGGGTCTGGGTAGGATTTGATGGCAAGGGAAAAGATGAAGGTAATTCCATTTGCATGGATGGCAGTGCCATTTATAGACCAGTATACAACATGGGAGAGCAGTTTTAAGGGGTAAGCTTGGAGAAAGGGTTTGACTTGACAGAGTTTGCCTTGCTTTGGAGCTCTTCATGGGGAGAAGGTAGTCTACAGGTACTTGGTAGTCTAGAATTGTGCACTTGAGAACAATTTGGACAATATGATCATAGTGTGGAGTGGAGACCTTACCTTTGTTGTGGACAAAGGTTGTGAGAGCAGAGCCCATTGGAAGCACAGTGAGGTCATTACTTAGAGCCTGTGTGCACCTCTTGCATGTTGCATGTGGGATTAGGAGAGCCTGAACTTATGTTAAGATACTAAGCATGCTGCAGCATTTAGGTTTCTCTCCTGACAGTGTGCTGTTGAAGTCATGGATGCTTTTGTAGCTTGTAGAAGTTGTTGAATGCCTTGCCATGGTCTACTCTGGGGCTTCCTAGCCTATATGCACAGGCTAGAACCTAGATTCTTTCTTTCCCTTAAGCCGAAGCTAGTCTGTCCTTTGCACTCAACAAATGCTAACAGAAATGAAAGGAAGAGGGAATGTACATGATTTCACTGCCTTCATACCCCTACCAGGTGCCAACAGTCTTGGGCTTCCTCTTTGCTTCCCTGGGAGTTATGCTGAACTCCCTTGTTGTGTTGGCATTGGATAGCTTTTGCTACCCTGCTCACTGAAGCTGCTTACAGCTGGGCAGTGTAGGCAGGCATGTAGCCTTGCAATCTATACTGGGGTACATGCCAGGGTGAAGGGAGCCAGGGAGGGTGGTCCCTGTTTCAAAATCTTCAACTTGCTCTCCTGGGATCAACCCAAGGGTTGAATAGAAGGTGGGGGAAAATCCAGAGATTGTAGATGTGAACTGTCAGACCAGTAGGGCCTGTCCTCTCTCTGTGTGTCAGATCAAAGACTAGTCTATCAGTCATTTAACACCCTAATGTGAGGATGTGTCTGGACCAGGACTGGGTCTCATGGTGGCCTGGGCCTGGAAGCTCTGAGGACGTGTGGACCTACATGTTCTCTGTGGGCTGGGAGGGAGCATAGGACAACCACTATTGCAGCTGCTCATAGCTCTGGAGAGTAGCCCAGCCTCCTCGGCTTTCAGACTGGAAGCTGCTTCCCAGAGATGCCCTTTTCCCGCTTCCAGTTCTAGAGGCAAGCTAACCAGCTCAGTCACAGCTGCTCTTCCATGGCTGTCCCCTTCCATTGCACAGATGCTGGGCTCTAGGGTACAGAGGTCATTTGCAATTTTGCCTGTGCCTAGTATGATTATTTAATGTCCAAACTAGGACACTTTGGAAAATAAATGAGGTAGTTTAGTAATAATAACACTAGGAAAATAGAAATAAACTTGTCTGTCTTTTCGCTGTGCCTCCCCTTTTGGCTCAACTTTATCTCCCCAGGTCCCATGATTCACATGACTTTAGGTACCAGGAACTTACAGATCTGGTCTTTTGGAGCTTGGTCCATAGAGAGAAATCTCACACTATTCTACATTGGAGGCCCATGATATGGAAACCTGGGCAAAACCAGGGTGAACATAGATCTGCAAGCCCATGCCTACTCAGAACTTGGATCAAGAACTTTGATATTCAGAAACTAGTGTAGGTGTATAATAATTAAAGAGCTTGTTTTTATTCTAAGCATATGATGTTGTTTTCTCTTGGATGTAGCACAGGTGGCCTGCTGGTAACACAAATCATGAGATACATCCTACTCAGAGAGTAGATAAGGCTCTCATGTAATCTTGGAGCTTAGAAACACACAAGTGTGAGGGAAGCCCAAGACTGCTGGCACCTGGTAGGGGCATGAAGGCAGTGAAATCATGCACAGTCCCCCTTTCTTTTCAATTCATTTGACATTTATTGAGTTCAAAGGACAGCAGATTATGCACTATGCACATAGCAGTGAAAATACCATGTGAGATTCCTGAACTGAATTCTCGTGGGTATAACAGAATACTAGAAATGTTAGTGGATGTGCTAAAGAAAAAAATGAAGTGAGGCAGGAAATGAGAGAGAAAAAGAGTTGGGACAAGCTGAGCAGATAGCTGTGGGAAGAGTATTCCAGTTCAGGGTATAATAATCGCATCAAATGTTTGACTGGTAGTTAGTTGAGCTTGAGCTTGAGCAAGGGAGGTCTTAGTTGGAGGTAAGATAGAGCTAGGTCTTTAAAGAGTCACTGGCTTGTGGGTAAGAAAGATCTTCTCCTACCCCATCCTCAGTGTGGGTAGTAGGCTCCAAGATCTATATGGCTTTGTGAACAAAAGTCCATTGTTACTTTACATAGCAGCACTTTGAAGATCTTTGCCTTCTGCTAATTCTCTCTTCTCTATTGATGTCAAATGTCCCTACTAAAGAAGGAAAGGGACATGTTGCATTTTTGCCAACTTACATGTATGTCCTTGGTTCTGTGGACACTCGTTTAATGTTCCCTGTTAAGTTTTAGAAACAGTGGTGATTGGGGCACCACACATCTGGTGCTTCTAGAGTCCCCTGAAGCCATAATTTTGTCAAAATACATCAGTTTCGGGTTGGTATAGAAGAAAGTTGCTCTTGATGGACTAATTTTAAATTTAAATTGTTTGGGTGTTGATGAGCTTGAAATCTACTTTTCTAATCTGGAAACAAGGAGAATCCAGAACTGGCTAGATAGGTATGGAACTTTCTTCACTTTACCTGGTATTGAAGGAGTTTAAAAAGTGTTGTTTTTAAATGAACTATGTGATTTTTTTTTTTTTGTTTCTTTTGTATTTTCGCCCCCCTCCCCATGGTAGAGTATATCTCCTGTTATCACTGAATTTTCTTTTGGTACTCTGGTATTGTATATACATTTATTTGAATTAGGGAAGGGAAGGGGAACAACAGAATGGTGAGACAAAGGACGAGGGGGGAACCAATGCAACAACAATATACACAAAATAATATGTTGGAAATGATCTATACAACTTGGGAAGGGTGGTAGGGAGGGAAAGTAGGAGAAAAATGAGGGAAGGGGCAGCAAGTTTGACAAGAAATGTACCTATTACCTTATGCAACTGTAATTCCTCTGTACATCACCTTGACAATAAAAAAAAGAAAAAAAGCCAAACAGAGACAGTTATTTCAAGACTAGGTATTGTATGCATTTGTCATAAAATAAGTAGGCCTTTTGGTAAAAAATACTGTCTATAAAAGCTTGGCTTTTAAGTAATGGCAATTATTTTAAATGTCAGACAGTGTCTATGATGCGAGAAACTTCTGACAGGAATAGCAAATATTTTCTAAATATTCTTGACAAGCATGTTGGCTTAGATGGTCTGTTGGTAAATAAACTTTGCTAGTAACTAGTTTAAAAAATGTATTTGAAGAGGTACAAAAATTAAACCTTTTCCCAAATAATACACACATTTCCAATGGGAAAATGTGCTAAAGTTTCCCTAAAGTTGTAGAGTATCTGAGAACTTATTTAACACTTAGAGTGAGAGCTGAACACTTTCCTGAGGGCCTGTTACATGCTCCTCATGCATGGTGCACTAAACTAAAGTTTAGTGTGTGGTAAAAACCAGGGACATACATTGTGTAGTTGAAAAGGAGGATAGAGCCTGGTGTTAGTGATTCTCACTTGTAATCCTACTCAGAAGGCTGAGATCTGAGGATCAGGGTCCAGAGCCAGTTCAGGCAAAAAAACTCCTTGAGAGACTTCGCTCCAACTCACTACCATAAAGGCAGAATTGGAGATGTGGCTCATGTAGTAGAGTGTCAGCCTTGAGTGAAAAAGTTAAGCAAGAATGTGAGGCCCTGTGTTTAAGCTTCAGTACTGGTGAATGATATGTGTATGCTTGCATACACACACATGAAGGTAGTTTGTAATAGTTTTCGTTTTCTTTTTCTTTTTGTTGGTCTTGGGGACTGAACTCTGGGCCTGGTGCTATCCCTCAGCTCTTCAGCTACCACTTGAGCCACAGCACCACTTCTGGCTTTTTTCTGCTTATATGGTGTTGAGGAATCGAACCCAGGGCCTCATGCATGCGAGGCAAGCACTCTACCACTGAGCCAACTTCCCAGCCTGGTTTGTAATAGTTTAAACCTATTGTAGACCAGTGATGTTAATTATTTTCTTAAGTAAAATTCATTTTAAAGTGTTTTAATATAGTTGAAGTTGCTGATTATGATAAGTACAGTTCATGTTAAGAGTCAGAACGGGAATCTGGTTGTGCCAGTTAAATGAGGTGTTATATTGGTTCCTTAGACCATGGAGTAAGGTACATGGTGGCCAGTACCATTCTTATAAACACTGCTTTTGTTATTTTCTTTCTTTTCTTTTCTTTTTTTTTTTTTTTTGGGTCCGGTCGTGGGGCCTGAACTCTTGGGCCTGGGCGCTGTCCCTCAGCTCTTCAGCTCAAGGCTAGCGCTCTACCACTTGAGCCACAGCGCCACTTCCAGTTTTTTCCTTTTTGCTTATGTGGTGCTGAGGAATTGAACCCAGGGCCTCAGGCATGCAAGGCAAGCGCTCTACCACTGAGCCACCTTCCCAGCCCTGCTTTTGTTATTTTCTGGCTGAATCTATTCCATATATGTTTCCTAATATATTCAGGGGAACACAAACTTAAGTTTTGGGTATATTGCCAGCATGAGTGCTTTGAGAGAAGCAGCAGACAGGACAGAATATGGTGCAGAATCAGTGGGAGTTTGAGAACTAGGGAGTTTGAGTGTAGTGAATGTGTCTTTCCATCCAACAATCTCCCTCCAGATGGCTGTTCAGCCAGGTTGATAATTAACATCAACAGATGCAAGCTGAGAGGCTCCTGGGCCTGTCTTCACCAGTGTGGAGCACACAGCATGTGGAATCCCTAGTCTGGCTGAGCTATGTGTGTCTGGGCTCAGCTGGGCCGGTGTAGGCAGTGCTCTGAGTTCGGCCTGTTCAGGGCTCAGCTGGTGCACAGACACTGCCCCACAGCCTGGGCCTTGTCCAGCAGGCTCAAGGAACAGACTGTCATGGTGGCATGCTGTGGCCTCCAGCTGCTCTAAAAGCCTGTGTCAGGCCAGGGCTGCTTGAGCCTCTGCTCTGCTATTTAAATCTGCCACTCGTTGGTGACAGCTTCCCGCCTAACCAGATTGTGTGTGTGCTACAGGTTTTAACTCATTATCGCTGCAGGGACCTGAGGAGGTAATGGGTAATGTGAAAGGCCAGCAATGAAGCCAGAGACACCAGCTCAGGACTCTCCATGGGTAGTTGCTGATCCTTGTCTGTTTCATGGACCCTGCTGCCCTATAGTCCTGCAACTCCACCCACAGGGGGCCATCCCCTCAGAGAGCCAGGGGTTTCTTTCTCTCCCACCCCGAGATGACTGTGACACTTGAACATAGACCCTAAGATGTGGGCTCTAACATCCAGCTTCAGGTTGTTAATAGAAGTTTTTGAGGGTGTTAACATGTTTTCTTCTTCGTATTCCTTGCCCCTGGCAAGGGCATAGGTGAACAGTAGATTAAATGGTGCTGTCATTCCTGTGTTATACTGAAGAGAAAATTATTCATTTAATTCCATTAAACGGTGTGGTAAAGAGGACTCAGACGAAGGTACCCTTCAGTATCTCCAATATGAAAGAAACTATCAAATCAAGTCTAAAAATTAGCCTATCTTCATTTATTGATTCAAACCATCACCAATTTTGCCAGTGGATCTAAACAGACATCTTTCCAAAGAAGATATATCAGTAGATAAAAGGTACATGGAAAGACACTCAACCACATTAGCCATTAGGAAAATGCATATTAAAATCACAGTGAGACACCTGTTCACGAATGCTAGGAGGACTTGTAGGCAGAGAGGGAAAGTGAAACTGTGAGTGAGGGCGGGAGACACTGGAGTCCTCACATCAGCCATGGGAATGGTTAAGTGGTACATCCCCTGTGGAAAACATAAGTTCCTTTGATAGTTCCTTAGAGTGTGAAACAGAATAATTCTCCTTCTAGGTATCCACCCAAGATAGGTGAAAGCATATGCCCACACAGAGTCAGCATGCACACCTTCATAGGAACATGGTTCGTGGTTCTCACAGGCAGCTTCTGAATGCTCTGCTTTGTCTCTTTGACAAGGGATGAAGATACTCTATAAGAGATGTTCCAGGGGCACCTGCTTTTCTATTGTTTTTTTTTTTTTTTTTTTTTTTTTTGTCGGTCGTGGGGCTTGAACTCTGGGCCTGGGCATAGTCCCTTAGCTCTTCAGCTCAAGGCACGCGCTCTACCACTTGAGCTACAGCGCCACTTCCGGTTTTCTGGTGGTTTATTGGAGATAGGAGTCTCACGGTCTCTCCTGCCCGGGCTGGCTTTGAACCGCGATCCTCAGATCTCAGCCTCCTGAGTAGCTAGGATTACAGGCGTGAGCCACCAGCGCCCGGCTCTATTGGTTTTATGATCTACAAAATACCAAACTTTAGCCTCCCTCATTTTGCAACTTTTAAGAATAGTCTTACGAACAATCTTAAGTATACAGATTTGTAGAAATCTTTATCCAAAGTTATCTCATACCTCCTAGGCTTTGGTTTATCACATTCTTTGTAATCAGCTTCATCGGACACCTTCTTGCCATAAATGTGAATCCCTGTCTGCACTGGAGGCTTTTGAAGATGACTTCCTGGTCCAGGGAAGATTCTGGCAGGACTAGGGTATCTCTAGAAGGCACTGATAAGGGCCTTGTCAGTTTCTGGGGTGGGAAGGTCCTCCATAGAGACATTTCTTATGACTAAAATACCTGATCTGTTGGCTTTTCCTGACTTCAGCTAGTGTTAGGCTATAGGTTGATATGGGGCAGGATATCTTAGATGTGGGTATCCTCTTGATTGAGACTTAGGTCTAATCCAGTTCTCTAGTCAAATTTTGTGTGTTTTTGTGTTTTTATTTTGCATTTGAGATGCAAGTTCTTTCTGCAAGAAAACTCTGAGGAAATAGGGGAAATGCTGATGTTATAGGTGACTGAATACAGATGGTTGCAGGAAAACAAAGCAAAACAGAGGGAACTATCTTTATTTGTAGAACACAGATGAAATGTTTATTATATGCAAAGTAAGTTAAACCAAAATTTTGAAATGAACCATAGCCTGTGATTGCAGAAGTTTAAAAAATCTAGGAGTAACAAACATAACAAAGGCACAAAATAATCTGGACCTGTATTCTATCTTTCTTCCTGAACTGAGGCTGGATGAGTACTTACTAATGACTCTGGAGGGAGGTCTGCTTGCAGGGAGACAGACCTTGGGCTACTCCTTCAGGTATACAGGGACACTATTTGGTGAGTCCAGGAGAAGGATGAAAGTAAATATTTTAAAGGGAGATTTCCATCATACTCTGTTTGGTAGATAAATAGTGCCTCTGCTCTGAGGCATTTTCTCTCAAGGCAACTGAGGGACCCTTTCAAACATTGGGGGGTGGGCATGGAAGAATGGATTTAAAGATTCTACAAGAGTAACATGAAAGAAAAGTGAAGGAAGCATAGTAAAATATGTCCAGTAGAGTAGTACTATGGGCTATACATAAGAATATAAGTTGAATTCTTTATGCTTTTGTCTTTGATGTCCTTTCTTCCAAGTAAACCTGTTTATGTTTCAGCCTGACAAAACTGCCTGTCCCAGTTTTTTAGGGCACCATAGCAAAGTACTACAGACTGTGTGATTTGAAACAACAGGCATCTATTTTCTCACAGTTCTGGAGATTCTAATTCCAAGATCTAGGTACAGGTGGGGCCAAGTTCTCTCTATGCAGTAGGGGAGCAGCTATTTCTTGCCTTTTCTTCTAGCCCTGTCCCCAAACCGTGGCTTTCCTTGTCTTGAAACTATGGTACTCTCATATTTGCCTCTGTTGTCATATGCTGTCTTGAGTGTGTCTCTGCATTTTTGTATGAGGTCTGCAATCATTAGATTAGGGTCCAGTATACTCCAGTATGACCTTGACTAATTACATCTGCAGTGACATTTCCAAATAAGGTCAGATTCTGAAATACTAAAGGTTTGGACTTTTTAGGAAACACAAGTGAACTTCACTTCACTTCTTGTATATAAGTACAGGTTAAAAGAGGTTCAGTAATTTGAACAGTAATTTTGCTCTAGGCTGGCACTCTACCACTTTGAGCCACAATGCCATTTCCAATTTTCTGGTGGTTAATTGGAGATAAGAGTCTCACAGACTTTACTGCTCCAGCTGGCTTTGAACCGTGATCCTCAGATCTCAGCCTCCTGAGTAGCTAGGATTACAGGCTTAAGCCACCAGCACCCAGTCCAAGTTTTATTAAAGAAGTTATTACAGCTATCTGAAAAATTTCAACCATAGATACTGTCTTCCTAAGCATTACTTTCAAAGTCAACTGTTGTTTAAGATGTGGCTAAAGAAACATTATCTGGGAGAAAGAAACATTAGCTGGGAAGGTGGCTCAGTGGTAGAGCGCTTGCCTTGCATGCATGAGGCCCTGGGTTCGATTCCTCAGCACCACATAAGCAAAAAGAAAAAAGCCGGAAGTGGCTCTGTGGCTCAAGTAGTAGAGTGCTAGCCTTGAGCTGAAGAGCTGAGGGACAACGCCCAGGCCCAGAGTTCAGACCCCACAACCAGACCCCCACCCCCCAAAAAAAGAAACATTATCTATCCTTAGCTTAAAAAAAAAAATCAGCCCAGCACTGGTAGCTGTAATCCTAGCTAATCAGAAAGCTGAAATCTGAGGATCATGGTTGTAAGCCAGCTTGGGTAGGAAAGTCAGCGAGACTCTTATAATTTAAGCACCAGAAAACTAAAAGTGGGTCTGTGGCTCAAAGTGGTAGACCACTAGTCTTGAGCAAAAAAGCTCAGGGTCAGCACCCAGGCCCTGAGTTCAAGCCCTATGACTGACCAAAAAACAAAAAAGAAATAAAATAAAATAAAATTAGGCCAACCCCATGACCAATTCTCTCCCCCCTACACCTCCAATTTAGAGAAGCAAATACTGCTTTCTTAGGAGATGTTAGCAGAACTTGCTTTTATTTTAACATGATCTTCAAAATGAAGCATCTGACTCATGCATTGCTTCTGCAACCCAGTTGAATACTGGATTTTTCTGAAGCTTAATAAACAGCCTGAAATTAGCAATAGTCTCACCCCAAAGTGGGGTGTGGGAGGTGCTGCTGCTGGTAGTAGTAAGTCTGTATTTCTTAAAATCCATTTAAGTTACTATGATTCACACTGCAAGCTGAGAGCCACTGGGGGAGGGACAGAAGTATTCATTTCTGAAGGGGCATCCAAACTCTTCTATACTAAGGTTGAGAATTCTGCCTGTGTGCAGTCTTGTCTTTGTACTACAACAATAGCACAGGGGAATTTACTTAAGAGAAAGTAGACTATTAGAGAACACTGCATTTCTCTTTTGATTTTACCTTTTGATACTAATGAGGTAGTGTCCTAATTTAAGACTTTGAAATGGAGATAGCACATATCCAGAAGTTAGTATTTGTTGAATTAAATGGAAAAGAAAAAAGAGTGCTTGCCAGTGAAATATATCATTTGTAGAGGAGTGTTGGTACTTCAGGTTTTAAGGAGGAAGAAGTAGAACAGAAGACTGCATGTCAGATCATTTATCTGTTCTGGATATGTCATTAAATATGGAGGACTTGCTGGATGTTTTGAGAGTAAAGTGTGAGCAACCCTTAACACCTACAGGTGTATGACATACAGGTTTTACTTTTGTGAGGGGAAGAGCTGTTATTCTGGAAGATGACAAATTACCATTCTTCACCAAAGAAGAAGGAAGTTGGTTATGCTCAGACCATCTTGCTCTGTTATTCCTTCCATTGGTCTTTCTTTGAGCTGATCTTTGGAAAATCATAGTGTGGGCAAGGGTTTTGATCTGCTATTGATTCAGCTCTGGACTGGAGCTTTCAGAGGTGGTTAGTGCTCTAATTGTTAGCAATTCTAGTATCTTTTTTAAAAAAAATCTTAATTCCCAATATTTTGTGCACCATTTTGCCACTTATTTTTACCTTGAAGGTCTTTTTTAACTGACTTTTCTTCCTTTTCTGATCCTACTAATAGGTTTATCTTAAGGTTTTATTGTCCTTTTCCTTATTGTATGGATTCATTCTACTAACTTTATTTATTTATTTTTTGGTCGGTCGTGGGGCTTGAACTCTGGGCCTGGGCGCTGTCCCTCAGCTCTTCAGCTCAAGGTGAGCGCTCTACCACTTGAGCTACAGCGCCACTTCCGGTTTTCTGGTGGTTTATTGGAGATAGGAGTCTCACAGTTTCTCCTGCCCAGGCTGGCTTTGAACCGCGATCCTCAGATCTCAGCCTCCTGAGTAGCTAGGATTACAGGCGTGAGCCACCAGCGCCCCACTCATTCATTCTACTAACTTTAATATCATCATGTCCATGCAAAGAAGTACCATCTACCAGGTAGATGTCCTTTGGCCAAGAATTCCATTTATTAAAAATGGAGCCCCAGGTAGTTGTTTTCTGTGGTGTGTCTCATCTACTACTTTTCTTTGCCCCTTGTCCTTGGAACTTCCTAATCAGCCCTACTCTGTTCACTCTGTGGAATATGTGATAAATCCTTGATTCTTCCATTCTTCTTTGGATTTTTTTTTTTTTTTTTTTTTTTTTTTTTTGGTCAGTCCTGGGGCTTAAACTCAGGGCCTGGGCCCTGTCCCTGAGCTTCTTTTGCTCAAGGCTAGTACTCTACCACTTGAGCCACAGCGTCACTTCCAGCCTTTTCTTTTTATGTGGTACTGAGAAATTGGGCTTCATGGCACTCTACCTCTATGCCATATTCCCAACCCTGGGATATCTTATCTGTTCATTTCTTATGATTTCTACCAGTCCAAAATCTCCATTGCCTAATACCTGGAAAATGGCAATAGAATTTAAAATCACGCTTTTCATTGAATAGATGGGTGGATAGTCCTTTGTATAAAAATGTATAGTCTGGCCGGGCGCTGGTGGCTCACGCCTGTAATCCTAGCTACTCAGGAGGCTGAGATCTGAGGATCGAGGTTCAAAGCCAGCCCGGGCAGGAGAGACCGTGAGACTCCTATCTCCAATAAACCACCAGAAAACCGGAAGTGGCGCTGTAGCTCAAGTGGTAGAGCGCTCACCTTTAGCTGAAGAGCTGAGGGACAGCGCCCAGGCCCAGAGTTCAAGTCCCATGACCCACCAAAAAAAAAAAAAACCTTAAAAAAATAAAAAAAATGTATAGTCTACGGATATTCTCACTTTTATTTCATTTCCCTCTTGTCCTGGTATCCTCTGCTCCAAACACTCTTATTTCAGCTCTTACCATGCTTACTGCCTGTACCTACTTTTTTTTTGGTCAGTCGTGGGGCTTGAAATCTGGGCCTGGGGGCTGTCCCTTAGCTCTTCAGCTTAAGGCTAGCACTCAACCACTTGAGCCACAGTGCCACTTCCAGTTTTTTGGTGGTTTATTGGAGATAAGAGTTTACAGAGTTTCCTACACTGACTGGCTTTGAACTGCGATCCTTAGATCTCAGCCTCCTGAGTAGTGGCACCCAGCCTGTGCCTAAATTTTGATTGGAAATGGCCTTCACGCGAACTTTCTGACTGCTGTTTAGAGGTAATACATACTCATCCTCTAGATAGACCTCCTCTTGTCTGTCATGTTTCCCTGTGTTTGGAGACCTAGTCCAGTTCCACTTCCACCGGAGCTTTCCTGGCTACTCAATTCTGCCTTGATTCCCTTCTGACTTGATAAATTATCTTGTACACACCTTTCACCAAGTCTGTTGTGATTTCACTTATATTGATATTTTTCTTTTTGGTTTGTTTTTTGCCAGTCCTAGGGCTTGAACTTAGGGCTTAGGCACTGTCCCTAGCTTCATTTGCTTAAGGCTAGCACTCTACCACTTGAGCCACAATGCCACTTCCAGCTGTTTCTGTTTATGTGGTACTGAGGAATCAAACTCAGGGTTTCATGCATGCTAGGTAAGCACTCTTCCACTAGGCCATATTCCCAGCCTCACTTATATTGTTTTTTGACATATGAGAATGCCAGTGTTCTGGCTTCCCAGCTCCCTAAAGTCAGGCATCAAAATTGGGATTAAACTGTCTTCTTCAATAGGTAGGATTTGCCTTCTATTCCCTACCACTAGTATCCCCATGCAAGGTACTGTTCTGTACACTGTAGGGAGTTAGTACTTTTGGTCAAATAAATGCATAAAGGCTATTGGAAACTGAGGTGGCTATATTAACTTAAACATGTAAATTAACAAGGCTTTATGGTATACTTACCAAAAGCTTATTTCTCACTTATGATTACAAAGGGAAGAAATACAGTGAATTTACAGTTGAGTTTGGTTCAAAAGCAGTGCTGGTTTCTCCTTTTTTGGTGCATAGAAGGTAAAATACTGAGTGCTGTGTGTCCATAAAAGGCATATGAATTTCTGTGGAGGTGGTGATTAATATTGGATGTGGTGATTGGATGTTGCACTGTGAGGTTTTTCCATTGATGAAGGAAGCAGTCCTGATGGAGGTTCAATGAATGATAATATTCTTTCTCCTTCCCTAACCCTTCACCTGAAAATATCCAAACAACAACATACAGTTGGCATTTTATTTGCTAGTCTTATGTAAGAGTAGAAAAATTAAAGATTGGACCACTTACTGCCTGTCCTGCACTCAGCTGTCATTTATATCCTACTAGGCTTCCTTCGTCTGTGGGACCCTGATGGGGTTAAAATCTGATCAAAGAAGAACTGGGTAGAGTGCTAGTCTCTCAAATACCATACCCTGAGTTCAATTCCCAGTACTTCCCTCCTTCCCTCCCCCCAAAAATGTAGAACTTGTATAGAAAAGTCAGAGACAATCATTCATTTTCTTTTTATTTGTATGTTTACTTGCCACTCTACCCACTATCTATTAAGTTAGATATGTGCTAGAGGTGGATATCGGTTCTTTTATAAATATTACTTATTTAAATTTTACAGTAGCACTAAGAAATGGGTAAATTTTTAATATTTCATTTTAAAGGAAATCTGGGTAGAAATCACATGTCAAATTCAAGGCAATTAAAGTCTAAAGAATATCTTATTTTTATCTTTAATAATTACTCAGATGATTAAATGCTTGTTATTTTGAATTAAGACATCCACTTCTGTGGCTCTTATCCTGGATCCTCCCTCCCTTCTTTCTGCCTATCTTCCCACTTTTCCTCTCTCCTCTCCCCTTCTGTCCCTCTTTCACCCCTCTTCTCTCTCTCTTCTCCCCTTTTGTTTTTGAGACAAGTTCTCAACACCATGTATAAAGCCCATGCTGGTCTTTAACTCTGCATTCTGCATTGTTGGGACTATAGGCATGCACTACCATGCCTCGCTTCTGGTTCTTTTTTGGGTTCTGATTGTATTCTTACTTCCCTCAAAGGTTGGCAACATGTGGATTTCTATCTGTACATGTAGACACATGTGCACACGTGCATTTTAACAAAATAACTCCTATAGTACTTTATAATTTACAGTTGCTTTTTCAGATATTAGCTCCTTAGTCCAACAACTTATTTTCATTTAAGAAATTAAGTGACTTATAGAGATTAAGAGACAGTGTCCTGAGTGTGATTAATACTCTGGAATTTGAACCCTAGCCTTCTTAATCTTTTTCTCTTCTAGCACCATTAAGAAGCATGTAGCTTGTAATGTCCTTCAGCCTCTTTTTAAGAAGTTTTTTTCCCTAATTTAGATAAAAATGATGCTTCTTTTCTGCACATATATATCTTGGAGGTGAAGGTCAGGGGCTTAAGAATGTAGTCTTTGTGAGAGAGGGGCAATTATTAGATGTCATGAGATATTTCTTCCCATTTTCTGTGAAGACAAAGTTATTTTCCAGGTTCTCCCCCTCTCCCTCAGGGATGTTTAAATTCAGAAATCCTAGGAGAATCTACATGTAATTGTGATAATTAAGTAGAGTTTTCCAGTAGTAGATTATCAGTTTTACCTGCATAGGCTTACCAGTTTGGGTGAGAGAAGGCTTTAGGGAGAGATTGGCAGCTGGAGAGCCATCTGTCAGGTAAATGTACCATATCTGAAGATAATCTCTTTCCCTTTCCCAGGTACACAGGCTCCTCTAGGAAAGATCTGCAGTCAGCCAGCATTGAACAATAAATGAGCCAGAGCTCTGGGTTCCCATCTAGTTTTACTTTGTGAATAAATGACTCAAAGGCTTTGAATCTTAGTTTATGTGAATTTAGCAACCTTGTATTAAGCAGCTATGTTACCTCCATGGGCAATCTAGATAGAACAGCAAATTAATAAAGCTGCTCTGGGGTGGTTCTCATGCCAGTGGGAAAGACTGATGGAATCCTGGTATTATTCCTGGTGTGCTTACTGTACCTAGGCCCAGGAAGCTGATTTGGTGGCAGGAGGCAGTAGATCAGGCTACAAATCTGGTTGTCAGTTGGGAGTACTCCTAAGTTCCCACCAGTGGTCAGCCTCCCTCCATCCATCTTTGATCCCCCTGTCCTTTATTTAGTTTATACAGACAGGGAGACAGTAAGGAATATGATGGTGCAAGTTGACAGAAAACAGAAAAAGGGAATACTGTGATAGGGCACCTTGTCTCCCTTGGCATCATCTCAGCCTCCACACCATGTGCTTTTCTTTGCTTGTTTAGAGCCCCCTGTGAATGGGGTCAGTTACATCTTTGTGTTCTCAGCATTAGCATTGTCACTGTATTTGGCAGAAACTTGGTGGTCAGTAGATTCTTCTGTATATGAGGATGGATAGATGTGGATGAGGATTGCTATAAGTATAGCCTAGAAAGAGCAGGGGGAAAAGAAAAATGAGAGGAGATGAGATGCCCCTGGGCAATGGCTGATGAAATTTAACCCAGGCAGGGAGGGGCTTGGGCTGAAAGCCTTATTAAAAAAATTGCCATCAGCAAAGCAAGAATTTAACTCCTTGGTTTCACAAGAAAGAACTGAGTTTATACCAGTAACTGGGCTTGGATCTGAAAACTAACCTCTACACTTGGCACTGTATCAAAAGCCCCTTGTGTTCTACACAGTGATTGTCATTGATGTGCTATTATGGAGAGACAAGGGTCCTCCATAGGATGGAAAGGGTCACAACTCAGACTAAAAATTCCCTTTCCTCTTCCGGAGATGATTTGCAGAAATAGGAGCTAGGACCTCTGGCAATTTTACTCCATTAAAAAAAAGTAGTCAATAAATGGAGGCTTTAATTAATTGTTATGATCTCTTGAGTACTTCTATAGGCTACAGACAGTAGTAAACACTTGAATTCACGGAATTACTCAATAATGTTCTGAAATAGATATTAGCATCTTACTTTGCATCTGGAGTTTTCACGTTAGGGGGGCCAGTGTCATCTAGCTATAACCATGCAGAAAATGGAGCTTGGGTTTGAGTGAGCCCAGGCATGTTTGCTCCCAGAGTAAGCTCCTAGATGCTCCTAAGTGGCTGTAAACAATATCACAAGGTCATTTGACTTTACTGTAGGTGTTATATACATTGTTATCACAGAATCAGTTTGAGAGTCATATTGTTGTATACTCGAGAATCAGAACATGCTTAATCCAGATTCTGCCTCAGATAATGGAGGCAATTTGTACACACACGCACGCACGCACGCACACACGCACGCACGCACGCACACACGCGCGTGCGCGTGCAGAGGCAACTTACCACACAGTAGCTTGGCTCAACTTAACATTTACTTAATGTGGTTATGTTTAGTGTAACCTGAAATTAGACTGAGGGCTGAAACAGGTATTGATGGGGTCTTGTGGAATAGGAAGAATCCTCACAAGACCTGCTGGTCCTGAGAGGTGGGCCTGATTATCCCTGTTGAGCATTCCAGCTCCAGTTGAAATACTGGGGAAATGATATGGAGCTTTTTTTTTTTGGTTGGTCGTGGAGCTTGAACTCTGAGTCTGAGCCCTGTCCCTGACCTCTTCAGCTCAAGGCTAGTGCATTACCACTTTGAGCCACTGTACCACTTCTGGTTTTCTAGTGGTTAGTTGGAGATAAGAGTCTTGAGGACTTTCCTGCTCAGGCTGGCTTTGAACTGTGATCTTCAGATTGGAGCTTTGGTTTTTAACTGGCTGTAGCTCAGAGGACAACCCTTCAGAACAGAACACTCCAGCCTCTGAGTACTAGTTTAACCTCCAGAGAAGAAACTACATTAGAGTCAAGTCAGGTCAGCATGCATTGATAATAGGGGAGAAAAATCCATCAATGCTGTTAGGTTGCAATTGAAGTTTTTGTAATTATTTATTTGTGTATAACATGTGTGAGGCTTAGATTACTGATGATGGGTTTTTGTTGCTAGTGAACTATCTAGTCACTGTTTTACATGAATTTGAATTTTTTTTTAAAGTGAATTGTATCGGCCAGCCCTGGTAGCTTATACCTGTAATCCTAGCTACTTAGGAGGCTGAGATTTGAAGATCATAGTTCAAAGCGAGCTTGTTGGGCAGCACACATCCAAGAAAGTCTTATCTGCAATTAATCAGAGAAGTGCTGGTAGAATGGAAGTGTGGAGATGGGGCTCAAGTGAAAAAGCTAAGCATGAATTCAAATCTGTAGTAAAACACCAAAAAATAAGGTGTCTTTATGTTTTTGGCTTGGGGGATAGAGTATATGCTTAGCCATGTGCAAGGCTCTGGGTTTGAGGTCAGTACCACAAGGAAATGTTTCTCACAGTATTTCAGTATTGTTAAGTGAGGGGTGAAAATGCTATGGAGTAAAGTGGTAAGTTGGTACCTTTGAACCTTTGTCCTCCCTGTGCCGCTTGCTTTCCTGAGAAGTCCTGGTGGCCAGGTGTTGTTAATCTGGGTCATGATGAAGAAAATATACTTTTGTCATTTCTCCAGGCATGTAGCAGACACATCCAGGTCTCAGGTATTCCAGATATGAACGACCTGCAAGTTGCGCAAGCTTACTGCATTGCTCATGCGGAGATACCGAGGCCTGCCTGCCCTGAGCCCTTTGTTCTCCTGGTTGAAAGCAGTTAATTAGCAACTGTCTCCATAGCAACTACCTCATAGTCCAAAAACATTGTCTAGTTTTTCAGTTTAGCTTATCACACTGTTTACCTGAAGGGCTTTTCACCGCTCTGAGTCTCATTTGAGTTGGCGCTGTGCCTGTTGGGGAAGTGAATTGTCAAGATAGAAAAAACACCATGGTAGCCAGCAGCTGAGGAGCCTTCTCTCAATCAGGACAGTCCTGGGCTCCCGATTATTTAGAAACATAAGTTGTACATGCCTTACATTTTCACCTGTATTTCTCTATTTGTCAGAAAACTGATATACTCTCCTCTGGCCTTGAATTGTGAGGATGTTACCCCCTTTTCCAGAGAAGCTTAGCTCTTTAGTATTCCCTGTTTATAGTACATTTCCATTATTAGTCATCCTGAAACCCCAGGTGTTCTCAGCTGCTGTATATTCGAGGAAATTTCATTTCCCCGAGGGTCCTGGCATTTCTGAAGGTCCTTAGATGACAGATGACGAGTCTGTGTGCAAATTAGTCAGAGCATCTTTGTTTTCAGTCCTGATGTGGAAGGGTTTCTCTTTCCTACCTGTGGCTTACATGGTTTAAATTGATTGTGTAAGAGAATCAAACAACTTCAGGTAGCTTGTTGATAAAATAGGAACCATGGATTTTCCATAAGCCATACCACAATGATAACAATAATTTTCATAGCTGGTTGATTGAGTGCTGAGTGTGTGGCCCACTAGGCTGTGACTTTTAGGAGCTTTATCTTACATCCGCAAAGAGAGGATGGGAGGTTGGAAGGCACTCATTTCCTGAGTGCCTGCCACAGCTCAGACACTGAACTGTCTTTTACAGGATAGGGTCTCCTGAGCTCCTTAGAGCCACCATGACATGCTGGGTCCTGTTGTCAGTGGAAACCAGGGTTCAGGGAAGGTATTGCTTCCCAAGGTTACAGAATTCCAATCCAAATCTCTTGGTTTACAAGGCACAAGTTCTTATCCCAAAGTCAAGCAGCACCATGATTTGTGGGCTTTTGAAGATGGTTATTACATACTATAGTATGCTGGAGGGCTTTGGCGAGGCAATTCTTTAATCAGGTTCTTTCTTATTATGCATTATGTACATAAATAGATTGCTTAAAGCTTTGTCTAAGATAACCATAGTCCAGCTATTTGATATGGTTTGATCATATCAAGATTGAAAATATAAAAATAGATATGTTTGATGTTCAGGCTGCAAGAATTATGATCTGAACTCAACTAGTTTAAGATCTGAGGGTGAGAACAGGTGATAAAGTGGAGATCTTTTCTTGATGGGGTGACTTTATGGTACTGTCTTCTGACCTGACTGACGTTTGCATGGTGTCCTGAGTGAGAAAACACAAAACCTGGAGAAAGCACATCTACTTTATGTGGAGCTAACTCAGAATCAGAATTCAAAAACCAATTAATGGAGGGGCTGGGAAGGTAGCTCAGTGGTAGAGTGCTTGCCTTGCATACATGAGGCCCTGGGTTCGATTCCTCAACACTACATATGCAGAAAAATCAGGAAGTGGCGCTGTGGCTCAAGTGGTAGAATGCTAGTCTTGAGCTGAAGAGTTGAGGAACAGTGCCCAGGCCCAGAGTTCAGGCCCCACAACCGACAAAAGAAGCAAAACAAAAAAAGCAACAACAATTAAGGAAACCCAGCCCATGCTGGAAAGAGTGGTTCATCGAAGGTAGTTTAGGCGTTTAGAGGGTCAAATGTCCTAGTATAAGGCATAAACACTCAGTAATTCAGTGTGGTTTTTATTGACCATGGGGTCACAGTGAACCTATATACCTCACTTTGCACCTATGATTTTTATCCCAGTCTATGTAGAGAATGGACATGGACTACAGAAGAGCATACCGGTTGTTGTGGGTGCTCTAACCTATTTCCTATGTACTAGGCCACGGGTAATATCTTTATGTGTGGGGATACAAAGATGGACAAAAGAAAGCCCCCTTTAAAGAGAAGGAAGAAATTGTGGAACTTCTTCAGTGGTATACAGCTCAGATACTCTGAAGATCTGAAAACCTCGGATTTTCATTGAAGGAAGATGTTTGGTCAGGCCTAGAAAAGACTTGGCAAAGACAAAAACTGTTTTAAAATACCTGCACAGTATTGGTCAAGAAGCAGCAGTTTCTAGGTACTAGATGAAATGGAAGCATTTTTGAAGGTAGTTAAAATTAGGCTGTTAGAAAGAGATTATTTTCTAATAGTCCCAAGAGTAGACTAGTCCTCTGCTTTAGGATATAGTTTGAGCAAGAGTCCCATGTAAATTGTTGTGCTGTGAAGCTCAGAGGATACAGGAAATCTCCTTTCCTTTAAGGTTTACAGTCATAAAATTCTGTCACAAAGCAGGCATGTTGTGTTTGTGAGAGACAAATGGTAATAAGAAAGACATAACTCATGCCTATAATCCTAGCTACTCAGGAGGCTGAGATCTGAGGATCACAGTTTAAACCGTGCTGGACAGGAAAGTTTGTGAGACTATTATCTTCACTAAACTACCAGTACGGCAGGAAGTAGAACTGTGGCTCAAATGGTAGAGCTCTAACTTTTAGCAAAAAGAAGGTCAGGGCCAGAGCCCAGGCCCTGAATTCAAACCCCAGGATTGGCATTAAACAAAGCAAAGCAAAACAAAACAAAAAGGCATGTGCTATAGTAAACATGTCTATTTTACTTACCTATATCACTACATTAAAACAGTAGAACATAGTAGAACATAGTGTAGCTTATGAGGTGGTCAGTTTTGTGTGTGTGTGTGTGTTTGAAATTTTTTGTTGTTGTTGTTGTTGTTGATTGTGGGGCTTGAACTCTGGGCCTGGGTGCTGTCCCTGAGCTCTTCAGCTTAAGGTGAGTGCTCTGTCACTTGAGCCACAGCACCACTACCGGTTTTCTGGTGGTTAATTGGAGATAAAAGTCTCACGGAATTTCCTGCCCTGGCTGGCTTTGAACCGTGATCCTCAGATCTCAGCCTCCTGAGTAGCTAGGATTATAAGCGTAAGCCATAGGTGCCTGGCTGAAGCGGTCAGTTTATATTAAAGGAAATCCTTTTTTTTTTTTTTTTCCCCCAGAATCACAGCTCAGATCAAATTTCTATAACTGATCTATCATATTTAAATATTGTGGTAGTCTAATTTGAATTACAGGTCGAGATTGTGTAACTTCTCCTAGGCATCATAGAATACAATTACAGTTTTTAAAAACATTGCTTCTGATGTAGACTCATTAAAGTTAGAGTCTTAGGTCTACCCATATTTGAGTTCTTTGTTAAATGTGCGATCCTCAAAACGTTATAAATTTGAAGGAATGCAATACATATGTTAAACTTAAAAGTGATCTTTTTGCCCTAGATAGTCATACCATACATAGAACTTTAGAAATTGAGATTGTCTATAAAATCATGTGCAATGTGATTAGATAAAGATTACTCACCACAGAAACTCAAAGCATTGATTGATACACCTTGTACTTACAAAGAATTGATCTATTTAAATAAAGTTAGTTTTATGGCTCTATTAGTTACTTTTTTAGGTTGATTTAGTGATTGTATGAGGTTTTAATTTTTTTCACTTGAGTTTTTTTTTTTTTTTTTTGGTCCGGTCGTGGGGCCTGAACTCTGGGCCTGGGCACTGTCCCTCAGCTCTTCAGCTCAAGGCTAGCACTCTACCACTTGAGCCACAGTGCCACTTCCGGCTTTTTTCTTTTTGCTTATGTGGTGCTGAGGAATCGAACCCAGGGCCTCATGCATGCAAGACAAGCGCTGTACCACTGAGCCACCTTCCCAGCCCCCCACCCCCCTTTTTTTGCCTTTTCCTTTTTGGTACTGGGGATCAAACTGAGGACCTTACACTTGCTAGACAAGCACTGTGCCACTGAGCTACTTACATTCCAACCCTCACTAGAGGTTTTGATGAATGTTTTTCCTCCCAAATATTGATAGACTAGTGTGGGGATTTTCCACATAGAACTTGTACCCATTATTGTTTTATTTCTTAATGCTTAGATTGACAAACTAGTTTTTAAATTTTGAGGATCAGTGTGAGCTTTTCACTAGTTCATTTATAGTGACAGCACTTTTGCTTTTGTGCGTAGTGAGACCCTGCCCCTACTACTTATGGAGCCTGTGGCAGGTGAATAAGAAATTCATGTACTATATGTCTATTTATTTATTTATTTATTTATTTATTTATTTATTTATTTATTTATTTATTTATTGGGTCTGGTTGTGGGGCCTGAACTCTGGGCCTGGGCACTGTCCCTCAGCTCTTCAGCTCAAGTCTGGCACTCTACCACTTGAGCCACAGCGCCACTTCCCGGCTTTTTTCTTTTTTGCTTATGTGGTGCTGAGGGCCTCAGGGCCTCAGGCATGCAAGGCAAGCACTCCACTGAGCCTCCTTCCCAGCCCCAATATGTTAAAATATTTAAAAGTTATAATTCAAGCTAGTAATTTTTTTTGAGTCAGTCATGGGAATTGAACTCAGGGCTCCAGGCTAGTGTTCTACCACTTTGAGCTAGAGTGCCACTTACTTTTTGTTTGTTTGTTTGTTTTTCTGCTATTTAATTGGAGGGAAGAATCTCACAGACTTTGCTGCCTGGTCTGGCTTTGAACTGCAATCCTCAGATCTTAGCCTCCTGGGTAACTAGGATTACAGGCATGAACCACTGGTGCCCAACTCGGTTAGTAAATTATTACATAACATTTTCTAAGCATCTGCTTTACAGATACACATTTCTAATAACATAGAACTTGAATTGAAATTTAGAGGCCTATTAACCAGGTGTTGGTGGCTCACACCTGTAATCTTAGCTACTCAGGAGACTAAGATCTAAGGATGAAGGTTAATTTCCAATTTCCAGAAAACCAGAAGTGGAGCTGTGGCTCAAACTGGTTGAGGACTAGCCTTGAGCAAAATAGCTTAGGGAGAGTGCCCACACCCTGAGTTAAAACCTCATGATCTCCCCCCCCCCCCCAAATAGAGGCCTATTATTTTCTTTTCTTTCTTTGTTTTTTTTGGGGGGGTCTGGTCGTGGGGCCTGAACTCTGGGCCTGGGTGCTGTCCCTCAGCTCTTCAGCTCAAGGCTAGCGCTCTACCACTTGAGCCATAGCGCCACTTCTGGCTTTTTCTTTTTCCTTATGTGGTGCTGAGGAATCGAACCCAGGGCCTCAGTCATGCAAGGCAAGCGCTTTACCACTGAGCTACCTTCCCAGCCCAGGCCTATTATTTTCTTTTCCCACCCCTGGCTACGTATTATAACGTACATACGGACCATACAAACAAGCACTCCTCTTCTCCTCTAGGTGCCCCACTCCCAAACAACCACCACCAGGCCATTCTTATACCCACTGAGGTTACCTGCCGTTTAGAGAACTGTCCCAGGGAAGTGGCCTGTATAAGCCTTGTACATGGAATGGAGTTCTTGGGCTGGAAATTCTAGACTAATGAGTACTTGATCCATGGTCTAAATAAAATGTAAAGAGGAAAGTAACAGAGGACCTTGATTCTTCTACTCTATACCCTCAGAGGAGTAATATGGCTAAAAGAACATCAGATGAGGCTCTCTGAAGTACTGATCCCTCTGGCCCAGGTCTAAGTTCAGTACCAAATATGGGTAAAAATATGACCAACTTATACTTGGCTTTTGAAACTGTAGTTGTAGCTCAGTAGTTAGATTTGCCTAAATAACTTTTGCCATTTAACCTTGAAAGTGAAAACATCACAATCTTGAGAGTTCAGTTTTTAAAAAAAGAAAAGTGGTGATCTTCATCAGGTCAGCTTTAAATTCTCTCATATTTGTTAGAATGTAGGGATGAGGACATGGACTATATAAAAATCTCTGAAACTGTGAAATTGCCCATAAGAATTATAGGTTGTGCTGAGCAATCAAATGAATTGGTAGGTTGGCTCCCATAAGCAAAATCCCAAGGCTGTTTTGGAGAAGAAAAAATTAACTCGTAATACATGTGTTACAATAACAATCAAATATAAATACAATTTTCTGGAGGAAGCAAATTGCTTTGCAGTTTTTTTAATGATGTGAAAATATTGAGCATAACAGCACAGTCAGAAATGTTATGCTAATTTGCATAAAATCCTCAAATGTGAAAGCACTTGATTTTTACAAAGGCATTTGGAAGCATCAGTGTTTGTTTGCATTAGTGAGTTGATCAAGGTAAGATGACTTTTGTGCCAGTTGTTGTTCCAGAAAATTACAAAAGGCCAACCTTTAGTGGCTTCTTTGCAATTGGTTATACTGTAGTTCTTTTTCTGTGAGTTCGAAATACAGTGTTAGGGGAAACGCATTCTCTACAGGCTGTCTTCAAAAGTCTTTGTGTATACCATGTGGTACAAGGCAGGATAGTGTAATGGCTTAGTGGGGAAGATTTGTTTTGAAATCACAGTCCTGGTTTTTGCTCCTGGATCTGCTACTGTTTGCCACCTGTATGACTTTGAAGAAGTTATTTAACCCATCTCCAAGTGTCTTCAGTATTCCATCTATACAATGGGTTGAGTAATAGGGTCTGCAGTTTAAAGTATAGGTGGAGGCCTTAGACTTCCAATAAGAGGAAAAGTTAGTCACTATTCGCTCACTTGTTAAGGGAGGCCAAAAGGCTTATATAAAGGTATCATTTTATGGTAAAGGAACTCTATGAGAAACTATGCAAATAGCAAAGTGCTACCAGTAAATTTCCACTGTGGATGGTTGGTTGCCCTCTCCTGGAGCTTACCTGTTAAGGTAATATGTTTGTTCAGAGACCAGTCCTAGATGGGTGCTGAAGGCTGCACTGGGTCCTTGTGGCTTCATTGCTATTCCTGCCTTCTGTGTTAGTGGGTTATCATCATCACACATCTGCAAAGAGTTCCATGTGGCTACAAGCCCAAGTATAATTTTTTACTTACAAGGTGATTTTTGAAACATACGCTTTTCTCATTTTTTGAGTATAAAATGTATGAAGAAAAAGTAAAAACTAGGAAGTTTGTTGGTTTTTTTTTTTCTAAAGGAACACTACCTAGCCTCAGAAAATATGGGGAAAAGATAAAAAGAAAAATGACATTTTTGTAACATGAGACTATTGTGATTTTTTAGTGATTTATGTTTAAATAGTCTTTTAGAATAATCAACTGTATAGAGGCAGGGAAATTACAGATCATATCAGGTTTATAAACTAGGACCTGGAGTAAACTTGAGACTGGTGATGGAATGGAGCAGTAAACTAAGCACCAAGGTCTTTTCTCAAGTAATAATAATAATAACAACAACAACAACACTTCTTTTGCTGCTGCTGCTTTTGTCATGGGGCTTGAACTCTGGGCCTTGGCGCTGTCCCTCAGCTCTAATGCTGAGCCACAGAGCCACTTCCAGTTTTCTGGCAGGTGTTTAGAGATGAGTCTCACAAACTTTCCTGCTCGGGCTGGCTTTGAACCATGATCCTCAGATCTCAGCCTCTTTAGTAGCTAGGATTATAGGCATGAACCACTGGTGGCCAGGTCCTTTCTCAAATTCTCAGTGTGACTTTAGGGCCTTTTCCAGTTGGGATGTGGATATACTACCATGATGCAGTGGTGCTACCTTTTAAGAGTAGCTATTTCCTGTCTTGTTTCTGGCAGCCCAGAAACCTTAACCTAGTTGTTTTCTAGTAGTTTAGAAATCTTCCTTAGAAGGGAAGCAGTAGTGTCCATCACATAGAGGTGCCATGAGCATCTAACATGGGACCATGGAGAGACTAGCTGATGCTTCTTTAGTTGATGGTGGTCCAGCAGCTGCCAGGCCTCTTTTTAAAATAGCATGAGTCTCAGAATCTTCCAAAGAAGCACAACTGTAACTTGTTCTGACCTCATGCAGATCCAAAAGTTTACTCTAAAGTTGTCAGCTATATGTCTTGTTCTTGCTGTTAGGAGTTACCCCTCTTAATCTGGCACTGGTGGCTCATTCCTGTAATTGTAGCTACTTAGGAGGCTGAGATCTCAGGATCATGGTTCAAAACCAGCCTGGGCAGCAAAGTTGTACCTCTGGTTAACTACCAGGAAACCAGAAGTGGCACTGTGGCTTAAAGTTCATTTGCCTTGAGCAAGAAGCCTTAGGGACAGCACCCAGGGCCTGAGTTCAAGCCCATTCCATTCCCCTGCCTCCCCTCCCAAAAAAACCCCCACAAACAAACAAACAAACAAAACCCTCTGGGTTGCCATCTAGGGAGAAGAATAGCTCTCCCTCCTGTGGTAGCTAGTTGCAAGGATGTAGCAGCAGTGGTATAAGGCTGGGCTATTGGAAGAATAACAGTCGTGCTAGCTAAAGTAGAGGAAGGGATTGCTATAACCTGGCAATTCAGTGAATTTGAACTAGAAACTCAAATTTTGAGCCCACATTAGTAAGAGAATAGGGTCTATTCCAGAATAGAAATAAAAAAATGTCCTTAGTGAGTGTGGCATAAATACTGGCTTCTGTTCTTTTTTAAAAATTAATTTACTTTATTGTTATTGTAGAGGTGATGTACAGCGGGATTACAATTACATGAGTCAGGTAACGAGTACATTTCCTTTTGTACAGTGTCTTCTGTATCCTCATTCTCTCCCAGTCCTTCCCTCCTGTCTCCACCCACAAGTTGTGGTTTCTTTTTCTTTTTTTTTTTTTTTTTTTTTGGTACTGGGGATCGAACCCAGGACATTGTACTTGCTAGGCAAGTGCTTTGCCACTGAGCTACATCCCAGCCCCTTCTATTCTTTTTTTTTTATCTCCAAATTATTTTATTATTTTAATGTAGATATTCTTTTTATTTTATCTTTTTTATAAAAATACTGTACAGAGTGGTTACATGAGTAAGGTAATGAATACATTTCCTATCAAGCATTGTTACCTCCTCTTTTGTTTTTCCCCTACCATCCCTTCCCTCCCCAACTTCTCCCCTACCCAAGTTATAAAGTTCATTTTCGACATAGTGTCTTGTACATCTCATTGTTAAAATGGGTCAACTTTTGTCCTTATTTCAGCATTTTGTTATTTCCCTTCCCCTCCCCAAATTAGAAAAATGTATATACAAAATGCAGGCACCGAAATCAAATACAGTGAAACCAGGGTTCCAGTCTTAATGAATAGGAATACTACTGGAATTAACCTTCCCTACTTAGACGTATAAGCCAGTCAAGACTTGAGGATGCAGAAGAGCCAGTTTTGGAGGAAGAGAGCAGCGGACCCTCAGTGACAGATACTGTGGCTCCTTAGGACTCTTACCTTCAGTTTCTAAGGTCTTTCTCCTAGTGAACTTTTCATCATCCCCTCCACACAATGATGGTAGAACCCTTGTAGGACATTGGGTATAGAATATTCAAATTCCTGCCCTCCACATTGACAGCAAAAGGTTAGGGTGTATGCTGTGTTCCACCCATCACTAACCCTGGTCTCTGAACCTGGCCTTGTGTCTATTTAAGACATTCTAACCAGAGGAATGTCACCAATGTGGTTGATGTCTTGCCCTCACTTAGCCATACCTTCAAAGAATGTATTTCTTGTTCTAGCCACAATTCCCTAAAACACCTCCATTCCTGGCATCTTTAGACATGGGGCTTCAACCAAGAAATTCATTTTTCCCTTTCTCTCCCCTTTCTGGGATGGGGATCAAGCATAGGCTAGTCAAGCACTCTTCCATTGAACTACACCCCCAACCCTGGCCCAGTGTTTCTTACTTTCATAATACAACCCCTCTTTGTGGTGCATATAAAATGACAGCAGCACCAATTGAGCCTAAAGGAAGGCTGCCAAAATCCAACTTACTGGGCTTCACCACTGGATACTGGCCAAGCACCTGTGAGGTCAGTGTAGACTTGTATGCAGGTGAGGTTAACAAAACCCCCTAGTTCAAGTATACCTTGAGGAATAGGGCTTTACCTTGAACACTCTGAGCCATTATGTATGTTTATAGACATGTTCCCACAGTGGAGATGGTGAAGGGGAGATGGGGGAGGTAGGATGAGGAGCGGATCATGGAATCTTTTTCCTAGCAGTAACAAATGAGAGCATTTTTAGGAGTTCAGGAGCTTGGGCTTTGGGGTATAACTATATGGATGTTGGAGCATTAGCTTCATGGTTGTGTGTGTGTGTGTGTGTGTGTGTGTGTGTGTGTGTGTGTGTGTGTGTGTGTGTGTGTGTGTGTGTGTGTGTGTGTGTGTGTGTGTGTGTGTGTGTGTGTGTGTGTGTGTGTGTGTGTGTGTGTGTGTGTGTGTTTGTATTGTGTGTGTGTGTCCAGATAGTTTTCTGCAAGGGGGTAGAGATGCTAAGAGAGTCTCAGGACCTTTGTCTGCAGGAGATTCTTACCACTTTTGTCTAAGCCCAACTGAGGCATGTTTTTCTCAGCCTTCTGGGTGTCTTTGTATACTCAGGGATTCTGGTCACCTGCAACATGTGAGCTTCGTGTGTGATTGGTAAAAGACAACCAGCATTTGGCTTTCTGGGCAGCACTAGGCTCTTCATGATAACAAGCAATGGCACATGATATCACCATGGGAGTTCCACATCCCTGGTGGGATGTTCTTTCTATGAAGTTTGGTCCCAGGATGGAGATGTAGGGCCTTAGTTATCCTCCTCCTCCCTCTGTTTTCCCCTCTTTTTTCTTTCTCCTTTCTTCTTTCCCTTTCCTTCCTTTTCCTTCCCTCTCTTCCTCTCCCTGTGTCTGAGGAAATTTTGGGATGTGGTGTAATTCCTTTCAAACTGGGTTAGTAACCAGCAAGAAGTTGTGTCTGCTTGTTTTGTTTTGCAACACTCTTGCCTTTCTGCTGAAAAGAGCCTGTCAAAGGCCCTGTTTGATTACCAATACTGACACTACCTATGGTTGGATAGTCTCTCTCACACATTAGTTTTAGCAGCCAGTGCTAACCTCAGGATCTAGATTGTGCTCAGAAATACTGTCTTTATGATGCATATGGACTTTTGAACTTGTGGCGGCTTCTTGTGCTTGTAGACTGAGAAAATTGCTTCCTGAGTTTACAGGGATTGTAAGGGAGATGACCCTCTTGCCACTACTTACTCAGTAAGGGGTTCCTGGGGTAGGTACTTGTGGATAGTTGTAAATGAAGATCTCAGTGGTTAATTGCAAGAGCCCATCATAGCATGTACAACTAATCCCTATCTGGTGTTGTCATTTGAATTTCAGAGAAGTGATAGTTGAAAGAACACTTTTGATATCTGCTGATCATTTTGAGATGGAAATGACAGACATGTCTGTCCTTATACTGCAGAAGTTTGTAGCCTGGTATGGATTGCAGATCTGTGACAAATATAGGGGAAAGTAGAGAAACTGATTCATATTGGTACAATTTTTTTTTTTGTTTTGTTTTGTTTTGGGTCCAGTTGTGGGGCCTGAACTCTGGGCCTGGGCACTGTCCCTCAGCTCTTCAGCTCAAGGCTAGTGCTCTACCACTTGAGCCACAGCGCCACTTCCGGCTTTTTTCTTTTGGCTTATGTGGTGCTGAGGAATCGAACCCAGGGCCTCATGTATGCAAGACAAGCGCTGTACCACTGAGCCACCTTCCCAGCCCCATGCTACATTTTTTTTAAGAAACAAAAATCTTTAAGCAGGATTCCAAATGGCACTGTCCTCATCCAAATATATAGTCTTCTAACGTGGAATCCATAAAATTTGGTCAAGGGAAAGCTACTCTAGGAGATACCAGTTTTGGTCACACCTCTCATTTAAGGAATAGAAAGTCATTTTTTTTTTTTCTAGAAAGTGCAGGCTAGCTTTTCTCCTGGGTTTGGAAATACTGAGCAGGAGAATCCTACCTCATGGGCTTCTGTTGCTAGGTTGCTAGTCATCTCTATACTCAAGAGATTCTGAATGCAGCAAGAACTTAGTAGAACCATGCCTTTTTTTTTTTTTTTTTTTTTTTTGCTGGTCGTGGGCCTGGGTGCTGTCCTTCAACCCTTCAGCTCAAGGCTTGTGCCCTACCACTTGAGCCACAGCACCACTTCCAGCTTTTTCTGCTTATGTGGTGCTGAGAAATCGAACCCAGGGCCTCATGCGTGCAAGGCAAACACTACACTGAGCCACCTTCCCAGTCCTGAACCATGCCTTTCTGAAGGGAAAAAGGAAGCTCACTGGGAAGAAAGGACTAGTATGGCTAGTGCCTGTAATATAAAAGCATCTGTGGTTAGTGAGTGACCTGGTGAGTCAGAGCCCCTGATTAGTCTGAGCAGGTTAAGTATTTATAGTTAGAATAGCTGGTGTCAGATGCTACTGGGAACTATTATCAGTAGTGTAGATGTGGCCTAGGAGGAACTGGCAAAGCTGGCATCGAGGGCCAACTGTCCAGAGAGTGGTGGGGTTGCAGAGGCAGGGTCAGGTGGGGCTCTCTGCCAGTCTTTGAAGTACCTTCTACCAGGCTGGCATTTTGGGAGTTGGGATTGGAGAAAGCTAGGGAAAGCTGCTGGGAATTTGTTTTCCTTTTGCAATTATTGGATGTCTTTTGATCAACCACTGAGAGAGCTGCCTTTAAAGGAGCTTCAGGGGGATATGAGGGAGAGCACAGCTGTAAAGGTGATGGAACCACCATGGGGTGCTTTCTGCCTTTCCAGTGGCCACAGGGATGGTGGATCCCAAGTTTGGGCTAGAGAAAATAACTCTGTGTGTGTGTGTGTGTGTGTGTGTGTGTGAGAGAGAGAGAGAGAGAGAGAGAGAGAGAGAGAGAGAGAGAGAGAGAGAGAGAGAGAGAGAGAGAGAGAGAGAGAGAGAGAGAGAGAGAGAGAGAGAGAGAGAGAGAGATTGATTTAGAGAACAGATCAGGAGTTTTTTTTTCTCCCAGTGGTGCTTTTGTGCTTTTGATAAGCAGTGCACCATTAAAGCTAAGAACTGTGCTTTTCATTTCCAGAAATGAGGGGCTCCTATAAGAGCTGTGTGACTGTGTGAATGACTTCACTTTTCTCAACCTTATATGCACCATGTGTCCAGGACCAGGTGCAGATTCAGGGGTGATGTGCACTATAGACATGGCTTATTGTAGGTGTTAGGCATGTGTCAACCTTCTTTCCTGGGTATAATGGTGCTGGAGGGTCATATGCTGAGCTCCAAATTCATCTGGGAGATCCCCAGGTTCAGCTTGCTGAATCAGATACCACTACCAATGGTGGGGTCCTGCTGGTGTAGGCTTTCCTGGACATGGTAGGAGATGGTGACTACCATCCTTTGTCCTTATACGGGTGCTACAGGGTTGGTGTTTCTTCAAATTCATCTGGGTGGTCCCCAGGTTCAGGTTGGAGTTAGCTGAGGCATGTAATCACCACCAAAGGTGGGATCCAACTGGTGTGAGCTTCCATAGACCTAGGGGGAGATGCTGACCAACAGGCTTTTGCCCTGTACAAGTGCTACAAGGTTGGCACTGTCACCAGGTTATTTATTTATTTATTTATTGCCAGTTGTGGGGCCTGAACTCTGGGCCTGGGTGCTGTCCCTCAGCTCTTCAGCTCATGGCTAGCACTCTACCACTTGAGCCACGGTGCCACTTATGGCTTTTTCTGCTTATGTGGTGCTGAGGAATCCAACTCAGGGCCTCATGTGTGCAAGGCAAGCGTTCTACCCCAGAGCCACCTTCCCAGCCCCAGGTTCTTTACTCTTGGTCACGAATAAACAAGCTTTTCTGGGAGCTGTTTCTCATTTCACTTTACCCCCTGCCTGCTGCCGCCTCCCCCCCCCCCCCCCCCCCACTCTCGCTGGTCACCAGCGCTGACATGTGGGAGGAGAGGAAAGTGGCCTTGCTGACAGTGTAGGTCATTGTTTGCTCTCTGGAAGGAGGATGTATGGATGAGACTGAAGACCACACTTTAACCATTGAGAGGCCTCAGAGGTCACCTGGGTACTGTAGGAATTCATTGGAGTTTTTGTCTTCAATGGATGGTTTCCTGGGTCATGGCAGGGGGGCTGTGCTCTGCTTCTTGAAGGCTGAATTGGTTTCCTTTAAAATGTTTGTGTATGTAGCCACTGGGAGCCTTAGAAGGTTGTAGGAGTCAGTGAGAGAGAGAGAGTACAAGAGCGCTCTGGTCTACTGAAATCTTTGAGCCTCAAGCCCTTGGTGGCTTAGTCTAAGAATTGGGATGGAAAGAAGCTCTGTGGCAGAGCCAGGAAGGTACCTTTGGCTTCAGGAAGCCAGTCATGGATGTAGGGTCTTACCCCAGTGTCATAGCAAGGAAGACCAGATTTAGAAGCCAAAGCAATGATATTCAACATGAAATAGTTCTGGAAAATCTCTACTCAGATTTAATCCCTCTCCGCTGGAACGGTGGAGAGGTTTAAACACAGCTAGGGAACTCTACACATGGTAGCAAGTGACAGAGCCAGGAATGTTGAACTCAAGCCTAGCCATCTATCCTCCTATTGTCCCAAAGCACCATGGGTTTATGCACATTTGGGCAAGGCATGTGTTTTTTTTCTTTGATTTCTCTCAGAAGAGGCACCCAGTGCAGAACTGGGCCCCCTAATGGTTGCTGACTAAGTGCTTAATGGAGATGTTGCTGCTGATAAACTACAATTGAAAGGGAGAGATGCAGGCAAGCTGGTCAACATCAAAGCTGCTTTTGTTTATAGATAAGGGGGAAGTTTCAGTCTATGGTTCCAGATCCCCTTTCCCCAAAGATGAATTTTAAAGGGAAGCTGCCGTTTCTGTTTTCTAGAGTGGCCATTGCTAGGTAACCTTTTTGCCTTTTTTTCCTTCCCTCTGTGATAGAGAGGCTGCTGCCCTCATTTGTAGAAGATTCCCTCAGGCAAGTGGGTTTTGTTCTTCAAAGTTTATCAGTTTACAATTTAAGTTCAAAGCCAGTATGGGGAGAAAAGTCTGGGAGATTCTATCTCCAGTTAACCAGGAAAATGCCAGGCAATAAGCATGGCAAATGGTAGTGCCAGTCATGAGCAAGAAAGCAAACAAGAGTATATGATGCCCTGAATTCAAGCCTCAGTAATGACACTTTTTCTTTTTTCAGTCCATAGTCAGGTACAGAACTTTTCACCTATAATCCTAGTACTCAAAGGGCGAAATCAGGCTGTAGTATATAGAGAGATCCTCTGTCCTTAGAAAAGAAGAAAAAAAATTCTTCTAGTCCTATTTAACCATATGATATTTAAAATAATTTAGAAAATATAAATATTAACAAGAGGAACCTGTAGGAGGAAAGAGGTCCTAGAAATCTAGTGTACCTCTGTCTAACAATGTAAAATGCACATATGTGACTATATATACATTGATTCTCCCCCTCCTTCCCCCTTAATGCTGCGCACAGGCTGTCAAGTCCTGGTAACTAGTTCCAAGTGAAAAATTCAGATCAATGTAAGCATGTAAGTCAAACAGTAGGCTGATGTCTGGATTTAATTGTAATAGAGACTGAAGCAATAGGGAGTAGAACTTTGAGTATTTGTGTAATATGTATGTGTGTCTTGCTTATGAAAAGACATAAAGTAGGACCCAATGAGGTATTTACTGTTTTTAGCACTGGGATGCAGAAGTGGGCAGGCAGTAAGCTACATCAACAAATAGAAATTGTTGCTAATCTTAACATTGAATTCTTTCTTGTCACATTTGAAAGCAGCAAGATCATAAACACTATCCTTTTAAATGACTTGTTTCAGCACTCTGCATTTTGAGTGGCTCCTGACTGAAGTCCTTTGAGTTTTTCAGAAGATTGAGGGTTTTACCTGACCTTCTTTTCTCTGTTGGATAGTTATTGAGGGGCTGATGCCAGGTGTCTCATGAGCGTCCATCCCTTTGAACCATGCTTGCACTTGGGTACTTTTAAATTAACCCACTATCATTGCAACATGTTCCACCTGGGGCTCATGGAAGGCAAACTGCCCACCCTGCCACCACACTTTCTTCCTAGTGTCTGTGTGACTGCATTTTCCCACTAGGCTGTCTGACAATTTTAGGAATAATAATTGTCTTATACATGCTCTGATTTTCAAGATACTTGAGTCAACAATTCTATCCTTTGTCCTGGGATCCCCTTTTTCTTCTGCATGTCTGTTTTCTAGGATATCTCAGGAATAGTCCAAAGACTTAGCTCTCCTTGGTCCTTTGTTGATGAATATTCTAGTGGCTTCGAAGCCTAAAGTAACTGAAAGCATTTATCTACTTATTGGGAACATTTCCATGCTTGCCTCCTAATCCTGGTGATCAGGAAGGTATCCTCTTGGGTGATATTTTTAACTCCTGGTGTTTCTGTGGACCAGTAGTAAGAGTTGTTTCTATATACAAGACTTCCAGAGCAATAGGGAGTGTGCACATTCTGTGGCTGTTCATTTAGTGCATCTGTATAGATCTCCAGAGCAGCAAAAGAGATCTCAAGATGAAAAAGGTCCAAGTCATGCTCTTGAGATGCCCATAGTTTAGTGGAGAATAGCTAGACACAGTTTTAAGACAAGAAAGTAGAGAACATATTGTTGTCCTATTCTATTTTCCACGATGCCTTCTGGATACAAGGGCATTAGGGTCAGAGGACTGACGGCTTGGAATAGTGTGATTCTCTCCCCTCCTCCCCCCCCGCCCCACATCTGATGACATGTTTTTCTAAAACATATGTGAGGGTTCCCCATTAAAAAGAAGTGTGTCTCATGTTCACTTGCTGCTGTATGAGCAAACTCAGACTGGTGCTCCTTGCACCTGGGAGGCACTTCTTACATAGGACTAAGTTAAATTCTAAATTCTAATTCTGATATCTCATCTTCAAAATCAGGGTTTATAAAAAACTGTTCCTGGAATAAAGGAACTTTACAGATGAGATACCTTGAAATAACTTCACCTACTATGTAAAAATTAGTAGGTTTTGCTTTTTAAGTAAGTATGGATAAATAGTGGTTGACCAGAAGGGGAATTAAGTTACCAGCCTGTGAGATTTCTCTATTTTTGCTTATGGGAAGAAATTGGCATAGACTTAATTCTCAACATGTTGACCTATTATATTCTGTTTTAATCATTTTGCCAGATGTAAACATTTTCCTTCTTTTGTGGATTGTTAACCCTATTATGTTTAATATATTCTGTCCCTGAGAGTGCCACCTCTTCAAAACTGTTGACTCCATCATCTATGTGCTGTTCAGAAATGAGATCTTGATGCCCCCAAATGAATTATGAAAAGCTTTTCATAGTAATATAATTGATCCACTGTTGGCCACATTTATAAAAAAAATCAATGTATCATGTTAATATTTCATGAGTGCCCACATTGCCAGCTTCTTGCAATGGGACTGAACTATAAAGAATGAGAATTGTTTCCCAATAGCCTAGTACATGGACAGAGTGCCAGGAAAGAGAGTTTGGGGTTGACTTTAGACTTGGAAGTGCAGCAGTGCCATTGAGAAACAATCCTCTGACTCATGTCAGATTGTTATAATTATTTAATGCCCACAATGCAGCCTTGTCCCCGCGGATTTATACTGGAGAGGTTTCTTACCCACACATTGTGGTTATTAGCTGCGAAGAAAGCGGCGTTTGTTTATAATGACATGGGCATATCTGTATGGCAAAGAAAACACTGCAGATTCTGTCTTCTTATGAAGGAGGAAGGAATTTGGCAGGCAACCTATAGGAAATTAGGAGACATGCTCTCATTACTTTTCATATATGTGGGTGGTTGCCTCCAGTAACCATTAAACACCTTTTATTTTTAACCTTTGTCCCAAACTCTCGTTATAACAAAATTGCACGCTTAGTGTTAATCCAGTTGGTGTGCTGAGAATGTATCTTCACCTATACCCTTTTCTAAGCTTTGCATTCTGCCTCCATTAATTTGGGGTCACTAACATCTTTGGAACTACTGTTAATGTTTTGATAAAAAGTGGATGTAAGGGGCTGGGAAGGTGGCTCAGTGGTAGAGTGTTTGCCTCACATGCATGAGGCCATGGGTTTGATTCCTCAGCATCACATAAACTGAAAAAAGCTGAAAGTGGTGCTGTGGCTCAAGTGATAGAACACTAGCCTTGAGCTGAAGAGCTCAGGGACAGTGCCCAGGCCCAGAGTTCAAGCCCCACAACAGACCAAAAAAGAAAAAGAAAAAGCTGGAAGTGGTGTGTGGCTCAAGTGGTAGAGTGCTACCCTTGAGCTGAAGAGCTGAGAAACAGCATCCAGGGCCTGAGTTCAGCCCCCCATGACTAACAAAAAACAAACAGAAAAGATGTGGATGTAGTTTGATTGCTTCTCATGTGGTTAGATCTCATTAAACTCAGAGATTAAAAATAAAGCCAAGGAGGTAAGTCTTTGGGGGTCTTGTTGGGGCCGTGTATATTTGGAGATGAGACCCATGATGCAGAGTCAGGACATCTAGCTTCTTGGGGGTAGAGGGGGGAGTGCAAGCCTATTGTGTTGGAGAGGGTCAGTTAAGTCCTGCTCTGTGGAGTTGCCCTTCTTTCTGTGTGTGCCTTCCTTGAGAGCCCTCCCCTCTTCCCTCACATGGAGTTCTCATAATTGCCTTCTCTGTCAAAGGCGATTCAATATCAATGGGTTTTTCAAGCTTAGAGAGCAACAGGGAGACATTGAATCAGAGTAGTGTGAAATTGTCCAGAGGCACTCACAAGCTGGGGTGTGCAGATGCAATTTATAATTGCACCGGAAATACTTGTAGTCTTTATCATGCTTAGTGGTGGGAATGAGGAAAACTATGTGAGTCAGCCTAGTCCTTTACTGATTGGAGCCAATATGAAGTGACTGATTTTGCAAGCTAACTACAAATAGGAAACAGACACAGAACATAGAGCAGCACTGGATGTATTTTGCACCTCAAGTTAGGGCTCCTTGTATGTTCAAGTTTTTGTTACTGCTTTCTGGTTAACAGGAAGCCTGGGAAATCTATAGGAATTGGGGGATATTTTTGTTGGTTTATGGCGAGCAGAGAACCTTTGGAACTGGGATTGTTCTGGACAATCTATAATGTGCATTGGCTACAATACTGACAATGGGGCACTGAGAACCATGCATATGACAAGCAGTTTGAAAGGTTTATATTTAAGTGTCATACTTCTGTGCAAGGAACTGGGTGGTTTTTTAAATTGACACTTTTATTGCAGGTTCTCTTATACAAGGCATCATTTAAAAAAATTACCTGAGCTGGTAGCTGATGGCTCACACCTGTAATCCTAGCTACTCAGGAGGCTGAGATCTGAAGATCATGGTTCAAATCCAGCCAGGGCAGGAAAATCCATGAGACTCCAGTTAACCACCAGAAAACCAGAAGTGGCGCTGTGGTTCAAGTGGTAGAGTGCTTGCCTTGAGCTGAAGAGCTCAGGGACAGCACCCAGGTCCAGAGTTCAAGCCCCACAATTGACCAGGAAAAAAAAATACCTGAGGTTTTTTTTTTTTTTTCTTTATACTCTTTTTATTTGAACTGTGTATTAATGTCTTATGTGTTATTTGTGGGTGTGTATTAAAAAGCTTAAAAAGTGTATCTTTGCAATATGTTGGTCTAGTTTTATATCATTTGACCTGGTGGGCTAAGAATATGTCATTTTATATACTATGAAATTGTTTATTGTTTTTCAGAAAATAAAACCTATATTCATAGCCTTTGCTGAGTTCCTTGAGGGCAGCTTCAGGAGGTAAAGAACTGAGAGACCAGTGGCTGGGAGAAGGGGTAGAGTCTTGGTGGTTGGAGCTCAGAGAGCTATGCAGCAAGGAAAGCAAGAATAGTGGGTCATGAAGATGCAGTGTGGCCTATGCCATGGATTATGAGCTCCTAGTTCAGAGCTACGTGGCACGGGTCTTAAGCAATGAAGTACATATAGGGTATAAGACATAGCCTTACCCTATGTAATATGCTCTGGGCTCTTCCTACAGAAATTTTCTTTAGTACATGGGATACTGCTGTTCTGAGGGAGCAGAGAGTGGCCTCATCCTCACGACCCCATGGCTGTGTGTCACTCCCAGCCAATTCACCCATGGAACTATCCATAGCTCTAATCTATTGCACTTTGTCTCCTGAGGAGAAAGGCACATTGTTTTCCCCTTCTTCATCTTTTCCCACTCTAAAGCATTCTCCTTCTCACCCAAACCATGATCTCAGAGACTTACAAGTCAGACAAGTCACTGAGCCTGTTTGAAATCAGTTGTCTTCATTAGTGATGAAATTGAAACACCCTAAAAGAAGGCTTTAGAGTAGCAACTTGCCAGGGTTATTAGACATGCTTGGGTTGAGAGAGGAAATGCAATTATATGAAAAACATAGGATATAAAGTATTCTCTGTTCCAGGATTGTGGCTTCTGTTTCAGGGGGTAAGGACCAGAACAGAATCCAGACAAATGAAGACCCTTGGTTTGTTTGGGCTGTGGGATTGTGATGGCTGTTTTCCCCAGTTAAACTATAGTTTGTTCATGATTACCATGATTTATTGTTCTCTTCGTGCATATGAATTAACTTAAAAGTCAAGTTTCAAGATGACAGAGTAAGTGTGAATATTATGTAAACCCTACTTAGCCTGACTCCATGGAGATGGAGGCTTGTGGCAGAGGAAGGGCTTGGAGGTGAGGGAGTGGGAGTGGTGATAGTTCTGATTGATCTGTTCCTTTCTGTCTGCTCTGTTTGTCTTGGCTTCTCTGGAAGCCTGTATGCCCTTAACCTGGCTGGCCAGACCTTCAGAAAACATAGTGCCTACCCTTCCATTTATTCACTATTCTCACTGTCATCCAAAACTATATTCTTTTAGCTCATCTTGTTTTGAGTCATGCCTGGCATGACAAGTCATTGACAAGAAATACCTGTAGTGATGCATTTGATTCCTCCAGGTCAGTGACTTGGCATTTGTTTTGTGAAATGAGGTAACCAATATTTAAAATTTTATCCTCAGCCCTATCACTTTCTTGTCCTGTGATCCTGGTGGAGTTCCCAAAAGCTTCTGAGACTAAATCATAAAAATTACCTTATTGGATCACATAAATTGATACATTGAAAGTCTCTGGATGTTGTTAAAGCTGAATCTTCCTGCAAGAGAATATTGCCTCATAATGTGGGCATAAACTCTGTCAGCACTCCTTCAGGCCTTCTTTGGATGTCCCTACAACATGTTTATGGGAAATTAGAACCCAACACACATGGCTTTGGGGTAGTTAGAAATCTTTAGTATGGAAACAGCTTCTTCTACGTTTCTTATGAGGCCTCTGGGAGGTGCTGAGTAGTTGTCTTACAGTAGGCACACAGCCTCTGGGTAGACTTGGAGGCTGTGACTCAGATCATCATGGCTAGCTCTTGGCATTCTATTTGGATGTGTCAATTGGAGTTGTAGTTATGCAGGAGTAATCACCTGATGCCGTTACTTTCCTGAGGTGTGTCAGAACTGTCACTAAAGATCTGAAGTTGGTAAACAACATGGGAAGCCTTGCAGGAGCTGGGGAGTTAGACTTATGCATCAGGAAGCGGAGGTTCCAGTGTCAGGCTGATTGCTGGGAGTCAACATACTGGTTGAGTAGTGTACATCAAGGCGGTCTGTGCCTTTGCACCTAGGGTTTTCATCCAAGAAGTTAGATAACTATAAAGGATTAAAGGAGAGCCAATAAAATGTAAGCAAGTACTCCTCTGAGAATCCTGATATTTTACATTAAGGAAGTAGTTTGCAGTTGCCTATCCTTGTGTGACCATTTGCAGGTAGAAAATATTCAGAGAAATAAAAATCGTGTCTGTGCTCCATATATACAGATTTTATTCCCTTCATCATTACTCTGAAAACAACATAGTATAATTCATCCATTTTCATGAATTAATAGTATGTACTTCTATTATTATATGTACCTATATATAAGTAATTCAGAGATTATTTGAAGTGCAGAGGAGGATAGGCATAGACTATATTAAGAATAATGTGATTTTATATGAGACTTTGATCATCTACAGATTTTGATATCTGAGGGGCTTCCTGGAGTCCCATGGATAAACTTCATCTGTCATTATAATTACGTGGGCTTTTTTTTTTTTTTTTTTTTTTTTTGGTTGGTTGTGGGGCTTGAACTCTGGGCCTGGGTGCTGTCCCTGACTGAGCTCTTCAGCACAAGGTGAGTGCTCTGCCACTTTAGCCACAGTGCCATTTCTGGTTTTCTGGTGGTTTTTTGGAGATAAGAGTCTCACAGACTTTTGCTGCCCAGTGATTCTCAGATCTCAGCCTCCTGAGTAGCTAAGATACCAGTTTTGAGCCGCCAGTGCCTGGCTCTATAATTAGGTTTTGTATACCTCTTACTTTATATAGAGAAATTCATTTTAATTCTCTAAATTATCCTAGGAGATAGGTACTGTTATATTCCCATTTAATAGATTGGAGCAATTTAGGGGCACAGATGTTAAGTCTCAGAACTGCTAAGTGGGAAGGCTGGAATTTGAACCTAGGCAATCTGATTTTTAGGTTTTTTTCTTTTAGTAAACCCAAATATGTGGGCTCCCATTCATTTGGCAACATAGAAAAGTCATGCTATGGGGTTGGGTAGAGTGCTTGCCTTGCATGCATGAGGCCCTGGGTTCGATTCCTCAGCACCACATAAGCAGAAAAAGCCAGAAGTGGCGTTGTGGCTCAAGTGGTAGAGCGTTAACCTTGAGCAAAAGCTCAAGAAGAGAAGAATCTAAGACAAGGAAATTGAACTCAGAGTTTGACCTCAGGATTAAGAGTCCAGCTGCAATACTATTCTTAGTGTTTTTGGGACCTAATGGTGAGTGGTCACCTTCTGAGCAGTGTCCAAGTTACATATTGATCTTTGTGGAGACTGATTATTGTTATGTTCTTGGGGCCAGTATTCTTTCTGGAACACAAGAGGCTATGCCTTTCTATATTGTGGATAGACTACAAGTCACAATGATTTGACTTGACCTGGATGCAAATGTTTTTCTTTTTTATGCAACAGGAAGGCTGTCTCTTGTTTTTATTTCCAGTGTGCATGTGTACGTGTGTGTGCGCGCATGTGTACGCGTGTGTGCGCGCATGTGTACGCGTGTGTGCGCGCATGTGTACGCGTGTGTGCGCGCATGTGCACGCACACGCGCGCACGCATACACACACACACACACATACACCGTCTTTTGTGCTGAATTTTGGAACCGTGAACTATGGCTATTCAGGAAGATCATGGCTATTTGTCTTTTGGATTCTGTTTGCTTAGTTACATTATAGATACTCAAAGTTTTGGGGAAAAATGAAAAGAAACAGATCAGTTTTCAAAATCTTTTAAACTATTGATCAACCTGAGTGGACTCCATAGCCAGATGTTAAGTATATGAACTTGAGGCATTTCAGTGGGCATACTTGTGTAACCATATCCTCATTTGTCTGCCTCTCTCTCCCTTAAACTTTCACTTGCCCGTTTTCTTTCCCTCCTTTCTTTACACTTCTTCTCCTTTGTCTCTTTAACTACTGTACCTCAGCTGTAGAGAATGGAATGGTGTATGCTAGTCCTCTGTCAAATGAAATACGGATATCATCTCTTTCCTCTTCAGGTGCAGACACAATTATCCAAATAACTGTTTTGAAGGAACCATAATGTGCATGCTATAACATTCCATTGCCAGGAAACAGCTTTGTGTGAGATAGATGTGTGGTATGTGTATTCTGTCACTGCTGCCATTGTTTGGCTCTGATTATCCATTCCAAGCTTCTCCTTCTTAGACCAGCACAAGATGGAGACTTTGCCATGGAGACTTAATTGGTAGAAGGAGTGTAGCTGGGAGGGGCAATGCTTTTTCCAGGGCCTGGACCTCGGTGGTGTCCTCATGAGCTAAGCAGAAACCTGAACACCCCCTGATCCTTATTATGTGCCTCATAGAGCCATGCTGGATGAAGCCCTTCTATAGGAATTGACTTCAGTTTCTGGAGCGCCCTCATTCTGTTGTCAGTGTGGCTGCACTGACAAAATTAACATGTATATTAGTAACTACCAACCCTGAGAACCACACAATTATCTCATGATTTTATCTAATGACTGTTCTCTTTTCACAGCTTATTGGGGTAATCTTCAGAGCATGTGCTGATTACATGTTGTGCAGACAAGTGAACTAAAAAAGCAACTCAGAACCTAGCTCCAGTTTAATTTGTAGTTTTTATATTTTAAGACAATATTCTTAGTAGGTGATTGGCTACATTTTTTTTAATATGTGCTAGATTTCTTATTTTCTCCAATAGGACTTCAGTACTAACAGTGAAGAAAGAGGGCAGCTATCCTGATTCTCTTTCACTTTGCTAATCAGACTATGTGTCTGATTTTTTTTTAGGTGGCATTTAATGGTAAAGACCTGGTAGTATTTTTAAGTATCACTGTTGGGCCTTTTCTAAATGGTAAACCACAGTAGTGAGCACTTGCTGGTTGTGTAATCTTGGGCAGGTTACTTGATTTCTTGAGCTTTGTGCTTTCCTTGCCTATAAAATGTTCCCACTCCATTGGCAAAGCTTAATTTGCAAGGCTGTTTCAATGCTTCACTAAGATAATTGTAGAAGTTCCTGCTCCCTCCAGAAAGCATTTGGAAGTCATCTGTGACAGGTGAGAGGCTTCCCCTGCTGTGCAGAGGTGGACATCTTTGAAGAAACCCTAGCTTCCATACTTTTCCATCCAGAGATACTTTCTCCAGTGGGTCCTACAAAAGTGAAGAGAGAGCAAGTGCTTCCTTGACATAGATAATGTCTTCCTCTACTAAGCTGGATAGTAAGAGGTATGAGGCTATGCATGACAGAAGCTTTCTAAAGACAGGTAGAAGGTACATTTCCTTGGGCCCTAGGCATGGAATCCATGGAGGTAGGGGCAATAGTCATTGGGAATGCTGGGAACTGGAAATAAGTTACTTTAGTCCACAAATTGTGGTAAATCTATGAATGGAAGTAGCAAAATGGCTCTCAGGAGGCACCTACCTCTTCCCAGTTTTCCTTTGAGCAGATGGAGGGCCACCTATTCCCCCCAAAGGAATATTTATTCTCACCACTTCTCTGAGACTGAAAAATGTCTATACAATTAGAGGTATGAGTTCTGATTCTGTTTAGCTATCAACTTCATCTTAAATCACTTGATGGTCTCCTCACTTTTGTTTTTATGAATTCATTCCTTGTAATATCTAGTTTGTTCATCCATCCTTCCCTATGCAGTCTTATTGCACTGTAAATAGAACACATGACACTAATTGTGAGTGTGCACTGTAGGTTATATACACAGTAGATAATTCAGCTATTGTCTGTAGATTGTGCAGTTACTGGGCTGCTGTGTTAGACCCTCCAGTAACAACCAGCTGTCAATTCTTCTTGCTGGACCATAAAAACTTCCATCTTTAGAAAAAACAAGTCTTTGGAACCAGTGTGTTCTTTCAAACTGAGCTTGATGCCTGGATGCAGCCTGATTATTTCCATCTAGAAACCAAGTTTTAAAAAAGAAGTCTGGCTGCTTTGTTAAGAGACTGTTGTGGGGAAATTGCTGAGAAAGGACTCCCACTGGAGGTTCCTTGTTTTGTTAGTTCACTCCCAGCTGGTACATGTGATGGGAAGAGGCTTTGAGAAGGATAAAGCTAAAGCCCCCTTCTTACCAACTCCTTCCAGATGTAGGTACTTGGGTGAGTGAAGGATAGAGATTGTTGGGGAGATCAGGATAGCCTGGAGCTGTTCAAGAGCCCACAGGGAGGGCAGCTTCTCCTAGGTGATGGCTTGTCCTCTCTTTGGTTGTCTTTTCTACACCAAGTAATCATTCCGTGAGATAGTGCTGCTTTTGTTTAATATACACACATACAAACGTGTGTATGTATAGTTGTTAGTAACTTTATATTTTTTTACCTATTGTCATATTTTTGTTTCTTCTTAAAATTAAATGTGGTTGTCTTTTTAAAAAAGTTTTTGCATATGTTAATTTGTGTATCTCATAGGTTAGCAATATAAGAACATATCTAGCAATTCTGTTTTATGAAGACTTTAGGTAAGATATTTACTTGGTTAGATGTATGGTTTCCTGTTAAGATCTTAGAGTACAGATTGGGTTGTCCACTCTTGTCATGTTTATTCAGAATTATACTGTAGTTTCAGAAGTAAAGATCATCCAGATTGTAAAGCAAGAAATAAAAACTGCCTTAGTAGAAGTTGAGCATGTGTTAGAAAATACCGAGGAACGACCATGGGCGCGCACGCGCGCGCGCGCGCGCACGCACACACACACACACACACACACACACACACACACACACACACACACACACTATCTATTATTTTGGAAAGCTTATAGGATATAAGGTTAATATATAAAAGTCACCATTGCTTTTATATATTAGCATTATCCGGAAATAACTTCACAAAAGCATCAAAGAATAAGATTCTTAGAAATTTCACAAAATAAGAGCAAGATTTGTACATTTAAAACTGCAAAATATTAAAACACTGCTGAGTAGAATTAAAAATTGAAATAAATGGAGAGATAGCCCATCTTCATGGATTACAAGAGTCAATATTGTTAAATTTCCCCCAATTGATTTATAGGTTCATTGTGATTCTTAGAAAATTGCCAGCATTTTTTAAAAAAGGAATTTGACAGTCATTTCCTGACAGGGAGCATCTCAGAGGATGGATGAATAAAGTAATCTTTAAAAAAAAAAGTTAGAGTACTAATACATGTTAGTTCTGAAACTTAGTATAAAGCTAAAGTATTTAGCTGTATTTAATGTAAGGATAGACAATGGAAGATAATTGAGAGCCTGAATATAAACTACTACATTATTGTTTATTGATTTTCCTGCAAAGGTCCCGAAGGAGTTCAAAAGTAATTCAGTCCAAGTTAGTAGTCTTCAATAAATGGTGCCAAGATAATTGGATATCAACATACAAATAAGATAATTTTAGAATCTTACTTCATACCATATACAGAGTATTACTCAATAGATCAAAGACCTAAGTGAAAAAGCTTAAATTAAATCTCATGGAAGAGATAGATAGATACTCATGACCTGGAGTTGCCAGAGTTTTTAGATAGGAACCCAGAATACAGCTTGCTACATAGTACATTGTGCAAAACTTGCTAACACTGAAGATTTTCTTTAGTGAAAAAATAAAACAAAAACAACTTAATTTAGTGGTTTTCACCTATTGAATGTATTTTTTCTCTATTTAGTACAGTGGATTTTAAAAAAATTATTCAAAATTTCAAAACTATGTGGGCTAGTCTAGATCTCTGCCATATCTTCTAACCCACCAGTCAATCCTTTCTGGAGAAAATACATACTTTGAGGGGAACCTGAAAGTTGTGTTGGGTTTGTACATTGAATACAGTTTTTCCCCATCAATTGTGGATTTAATGGGCCTTGAGAGTAGGGGATCCCATAGTGTTTTTGGTTCTTCTGCAAAGAAAATTGTGTGAATGAATAGTTGTCAAGAAAAGAACAGCAGAATAGGAAATGGGGATAGACCATGGTGTGATAGTAGTTAGCATGGGACTTGAAATCAATGTGATTGAATTCAGATCATGGTTCACCTCTTGCAAGCTGTGCAGAAACTTGGGCTAGTAATTTAATGTCATCAAGTTCTTTACCTCATCTGCGAAATTACTTTTCCTTTAGAATTGCTTTATGCATCAAATGAAAACGTGTTTAAAAGTTCAACATTGTGCCTGGCATATAGAAACCCATTATTAATAAATACTATTAGAATTTGATTGTCAAGCTTGATTTTCAGGATTTAGGGCTCAGACCTTGAAGTTTCCTTACCTGGGTTTTCCCATGCATTGCATGCTGATGTGTCCCCTGTGTCCTGCCCCGGGCACCCCTCCTCCCCCCCCCCCGCCCCCTTATTGGTCATGGGGCTTGAACTAACTCTGGGTCTGGGTGCTGCCCTAAGCTCTTTAGCTCAAGACTAGCACTCTATCATTTGAGCCACAGTGCCATTTTCGGTTTTCTGGTTTTTTTTTTTTGGAGATAAGAGTCTCAGGGACTTTCCTGCCCAGGCTGAGTAGCTAGGATTATAGGTGTGAGGCACCAGTGCCCGGCTGCTGCTGCTGCTGCTGCTGCTGCTGCTGCTGCTGCTGCTGCTGCTCTGTGTGTGTGTGTGTGTGTGTGTGTGTGTGTGTGTGTGTGTGTGTGTGTGTGTGTGTGTGTGTGTGTGTGTGTGTGTGTGTGTGTGTGTGTGTGTGTGTGTGTGTTTAAAGATATAGTTTAACTGAAAGGTTGGAAGCAATGTGTTTTTGTTTTTTTTGGGGGGTAACTCCAGACATGATTTCCTTTGGGGCTATTGTACTCCCTATGGTTTGAGTTCATAGAGTAACTAAAGGGCAAGAGGGAATTCCTCTCAACTCAACTCTGTGTCTCTGATCATCCCTCTAGGATTTGGTGAGGTGCCACTCACCAGTTCTGTTACTGTTATTGTTTTTAGAGCTGTAGTCTTCTGGATAGAACCCAGTGGGTTTTCTTGAGTGCAAAAGAATTAATGAAGCTAGGGAAAAACATTTAGACTTGCTATCTCTGGCCAGTCCTGCCTGCTTTTGTTTTAGCCCCGAACTTACATCTTCAGAATCTTAACTAGTTCTTTCCAGTCAAGAACTGTACCATCCGGTTCTCTCTTCTAGGCACCTTTCTGGTGCTATGCAGAACTAAGCTTTCATGGCAATTTCCAGGTTTTCACATAGTAAAGCTAGATAGTCACATGAAGCTAAATGAAGTTCCCAGGCATGATCTCATTTTGTTCTCTCAACAATCCTAGAAAAAAATATGAGAAAAATGTGAGGCCCATGTAAACTAGTGACTTGCTTAAAATGATACAGTTCTTGAGGGAAAGCAGAGGTTTGAACTCAGATAATACTGTCACTAGGTCATTTGGGCCTTTTGTTGTAGGGATCAGACTTGTCCAGTTCAAGAAGTTTCTCCTGTGGGAGTCCTTGCCTTCTGCTCTCTTATTTTCACATTTGTATGACAAAAATATATATATTTTTTCATAATGAGTAAGAGAATTTGGATGATGACAGGACTAAAGATATTTCTCCTTTTTCTTCAAATCATCTGGACAAACTTTGAGACTTGATATTAGTTGTCTCTGTAGCTCAGAAGGATGCCAGTGTCACTTCCCCTCCCTTTTTGACAAAGATTATTGTAACTTTAGCCAATAAAATAAGTGAGGGAAAAAATGACATTGGGTTCTAGTGAAGGAGAGAAGGCCACAGTGCAACAGGTTGTTGGCTTATGGTTGAAAACTGTATTTATGTGCATCATGACTCAATGAAGATTTAAAAAAATATTTAAAAAACCAGCTTGACTCTTCAGGGCCAAGGGTACCACTGTGCCACTTCTGAGGGATGGAGACCCCTTCCTGGTGGACACTTGATTCACAAGGACACTAATTATTCATTCTTTCCTTGAGCAGCCCTCTTGAACAATCACCCTGATTGTTGGAGTTGCAATGTGGCCTGGGACATTCAAGCCTTTTTGTGTAACTGATGGTGCTGTATGTTCAGATTGTTCTTTATGTACTTATTTTATAGCTTATGCAGCAGACAGTCAAGTCAATTAGCTTCTTGTCCTGCAAACTGGGCACTTTTGGTCTCCTTTCTTTCTGTGCTGTGTGGGTTGGTTTCAAATTACAGCACTTTTATTGGCTCCTCTTTGCTGAACTTTAGTTTCAAAAGCTTGTGTTTGAGAGTTGAATTTCTTAAAGGTATAGCTTTTCTTTTTTCTCTTCCTCACTCCTCTTCTACCCACCCCACAATATTGTACTACAGTTTTTCCATCTATTTTTCTGTAACTTTTGTCCCATAACCTTTTTAAGGCATCACTTACTTTATTATTACTGATGGTATCTATCAGTGTTGTGGCCAAGTAGGAGCATCCATGTTAGAGGGGATACCTGAAGAAGTGCAGCTGGCAGAATTTGTATTTGGTGTATTTTAACCTAGTAGACCCATAGATTCACTCAGGTATTCAATTGACTTTTCAGATCCCCCCATAATGGTCCCAGGTAGTCATTCAGAATGAACAGTTGAGAGAATAATAATATGTTACCTACCTGCTTGATGTCTCTCCCCTGTGTGAACACTCCTTGAAGATCACTCTACCAAAGACTCTTTACCTAACCTATTCAGCTCTGCCCTGGGGATAGTGCATAAGCCCCGGGGAATAGCTGGATTCCTCCCAGCTGTTAGGCCAGCTGTGACTAAAGCATTGGACATTACTTATTCTAGTTTTGTCTTTAAAAATAAAATCTAAACCAAAGGAAATGATTTTGAGTTTCTCCTTGCTATTTTTGAACAATGATTAATTATGTGCATACTGAGGCTGAATAGTTGTCTTTCTTTATCCATGCATTTATTGAGCTCTTTTGTTAACCTGGGTGTTGAAGAAGCATAAACATGTGATGTGCTTTTGCTAGGTTCTTGCTGTGTACTAACTGTCAGAGCCACAATTATATATACTTGCTATATCCTACAGACTGTATCTCTGCCTTACTTACTCATGGTTTTCAGGATAGGAATAAAGTGTATGTTGGCCTCATGTCACTGATGAGACTTTCTTTAATTCTCCATAACAGACTCCATAATGACATTTAAGGACTTTTAATTGATGTGTTGGGCAGGGTAAAGAGTATCTAGCAATCCATAAAGAAGTCATTTCTAACTGAGAAGATCAGTTGTTTAATGAGATGATTTTGCTGTAGAGACATTGAGGGTGGCTTGGTACATAGAGAGATTTATAAGCCTCTTCCCCTCTCCCCCCACATGCCATTGGGAAACAGCTCAGCCTTGTGAAATATGATGAGAGTCTAGAGTGTAATAAGGTGGTCGAGGGTGACAAGGACTAAATAATGAAAGTAGCCAGGCACTGGTAGCTTATATCTGTCATTCTAGCTACCTAGGAGGCTGAGATGTAAGGATTGCAGTTCAGAGCCAGTCCCAGCAAGAAAGTCCCTAAAACTCTTGCCTCCAATTAGCTACCAGAAAAACTGGAAGTGGAGCTGTGGCTCAAGTGGTAGACTATTAACCTTGAACACAAAAGCTCAGGGACAGAGCCTAGGCCCTGAGTTCAAGTCCCAATACTGGTGCTCATGTATGCTTGTGCGTGTGTACACACACACAGAATGAAAGCATCCTAGGGACTGAAAAGTTATGGGCCCTCACTGCAGTAAGGTTGCCCAGTTCTAACAAGGCTGGTTGTGGAACATCCTAGTGGATGGACGAGGCAGGAATGAGCTAGGGGCCTGGAACTGGGAAGATCTGGATGAGTTTGATGGAGGTCATCTCAGGTTATTTCTTTGTAATTCCAACATGCGGGGGTTCTTCCATTGATTCCCTGAGTGTTTCTTTAATAGGTGCTGTGAATGTGAAGACAACCTTGCCCATTGTTACTGTTTTAATTTAGAAACCCCTAGGTCAGTCAGCATTGCTCTTTTTTTTTTTTTTTTTTTTTAATTTCTTGATTTATATTGTATCCATCTTGGCAGGAAATGGGATAGCCCCCTGTTAGTTGGCTTGGTTGTTCCCATCCTGGACAATTTGCTGCCAAGCTTTAGGACTGATGTCACAACCCTTCACTTCAGTCTTGGACCATAGGAGACTTAAACCAGAACTTGGCAGTCCATTATGCATCCTAGGTAAGGACTGATAATCCCAGGCCTCATCTCTCTGGGGCAAGGCAGCCTTCCTATACAACATAGCCCAATCCCGTTGTTCTTAGATGCTTGCTGCTGTGTGGAGTTAACAACCATCCTTTAAAAAGAAATCTGTTTAGAGTGTGTATGATACATGTATTTCTATGTACACATTAGTCCTCTATAAATTATAGGTTACTAATTTTGTATTGCTTGTATTTATAATTATGGTATATATATCCACACAAATATTTTATGTCTAGCTCAAAAGGAAAAGACAGGCAGCAGATATGGCCAGAGTGTGGCAGGTTTCCCCAGGCTGTTCTAAATAGGCCTTTCTACCTCCTTTCCTCTTGTCTGTCCCAGGGCCTAATGTGGCAGGAAACATTCCTTCTCCCCCATCTTCCAGTATGCTGACCATCAGGTCAATTGGTAAGTCTCTCAGGCAGAGAAACTTCTCTGCCTGAAATTTCCCCTTCCTTTTTTGGCTCTCAATCAACCACTCTGTGGTCTCTTCTCCAGAAACCCTCCTTGTCTGTTTCTCTTCGTCTTGCCTTTCACAGTCATGGTTAAACCTCATCTTCCTTCAGAGCTTATTTCAAGTATGTCTTCCATGAATTCTTTTCTGCACTCTGTGCCTCACCCACCCCTTCTCCAGCTGAGGGTTTCTTCTTTCCCTGAATTCCCCCAGTGCCCCGAGCCAATCTTAGATCTGCCTTGTTTATCATTAATTGGTACATATTCCCCTCAAACTCCTTGAGGGCGGATGTTCTGCCTCATTATCTCTGTGTCTCAGAAATTTTGTTTTCATATAGTCAAAAAATTCTTGTTTGAATTAGTTTTTTTTTTTCCTTCTTTTTCTTCTTGCAGGTTCTGGAAAGTGTTTTTTTTTTAAGCAAAAGGAAAATATAGTCTCAATTTTGCATTAAAATACATTGGGTTTTAGATTCATAATGCTTACTTACAAATTTACTTATTGAAACATGCCACTTGGTTTAAAAATAGGATGTAAGATGGATGCCAGACAGGAGTTTATAACCTTTCAACAGATGTGAGTGGAAGGACACCTGCCCCAGTTTTAGCAGTGGGTAGTAACTGACCCCAGAGCAATGGAGTGAGCTGCACATCCTAGGATTATGTAGAATCTCTTCAACTCCTTCCTTTGGACTATACTCTGTGCAAGCATGTGTGTATGTGTGCACATGTGCTCAGTATATGTACCCCATGATTTTGCTGATCATGATGCAAATGCTTATTTATAATTCCAAAATCTTGTCATATGTGCTGGATCTTAATTTTTTGATCTCATGAAGGATTGTGTATCACTAAATGCAAAACAAGCAAACTAACTGAAAATGAGATAGACTGTTGTCAGAGATAGTTTTTTAAAGCAGATCTTCAACAAAGGTTAAAAATATAGTGTAGAAAGTAGAAGAAAAAAGTCAAAATTTTGGTACATTGCTCTCAAGGCCCAACTGTTTCTTAGTGAAACAAAAAAGTAGTAATGTTCCCAAGGCTGTGCTTAATCTATAAGTTCTTGGTAAGATTTATCCCCTTCCCTCCCCACCATTTCCATTGAGTTTAAGATTTCCTTCTGCTTCTTGCACTAATCATTAATAACTATACTGTTGTCACAGCTCAAAACTTTCCTATTGACACTTCAATCATTTTTTAAAGATCTTGAATGTTCAACCTTTATAAAGCTAACCTTTTGCACTCTATTAAAATTTAAGAACCGCTTGATTCTCGGTGAATGCCCCAGCTACTAGATCATGAAAGCATTACTTTGTGCCAAGGGCATGATGCAGTACACTCATTCCTTTTTAACAAATAATAAGAAGTTTGACTTTTCATTTACACATCCTGCCAATTGCTAACAAGTTTCTATCTCGTTCAAACACTAGATTGATCCTAAGAAATTGAAAATATTGATTTAACCCTCTGTCTGATTTGTACTGCAGGCACCTGCTAGTGCAGTCTTAGCACATTACAATTGCTTGGCTGTAATTCCTCAGGGGACCACTAATAACTACCACATCTGTCTTTTCATCTTCCGAAATTATGCTAGCAGTTGTCCAAGTCAATTGTGATTCATTTGATACTGCTCTCCTTCAAGACATATTGCAACCAAATAGACTTGCTCACCAGTAATATATCTGATGACATAGTTAGTTCTTGTTAATTGACAGAATGATTCAGGCTTTTATGGATGGCATTAATTGGTCCCTTGTGTCCATGCAATAATTGACCAGACAGAAGAGACAGCATTAGCTTTTCCCCAGTTAGGAGAGTTTGGAGATGAGGTAAATGTAGTAAGGATGACAAAATGTCTGTATTTTTAATCAAGACTTTATCAATGAGTTGAACAACAAACGATTTGTAGGGAATTCAGATCATATTCATTATGAACATTACATTCCAGCTTGTGGAGGTGTGTTGAAATGGGGGGAGGGGTCTGCTGCATCCATGGCCTGTCTGTGCTGAAATGCTTTGGTGTCTCATTTGTGCAGAGCAGGATGCTTCTGTGCCTGAACTAAGATAAGGAAGATTGAGAATTTCATACAGCTCTTTTTGATATTTTTCTATAGGAACAACAACAGCAACAACAACAACAAAATGAGCATCTAAAATCTGAAAATTTGGTAATATGTTTTGTTTCTTCCTTAGGGAAAGCCAGAATGTTTGGGTAAGCTTTCTCATCTTTCTGAAAATTTAGATTTATTTCCGTTACTGTACTACTGGAAACAAAAATCTTGGGCTTCTTTTTTCCCACAGGATAAAACTCATTGATACATATTCTCATAAATTAATAGCCTCTGATGTTTATTTCCCTTACCTATTACAGATAGTTACTGGCTATTTTCAAGTGATAATTCCAATTTGTTCTTTGTGCGTGTGTATGGTATTTGGTAGATTTTTTTCTCCCATTAGCCATTTAAGAAATTCTCACTCATCTTTGAAGAGGTGGCTCCTCTGAATCTTTCATTCAATTGACTGTCCCTCCTTGTGTTTGCATGTGAGGTTGCCTGTTTTCTCATGTAGACCCTGAGCTTGCCTGGGGGAAAAGCTTGAAACTAATCATTTAAGGGCTTAATAAATGTTTATTGAATTGAGTTGCAAAAGTTAAGAGTTTAAGAAATGAGAATTTAAGCCAGGAGCCAATGGCTCACACCTGTAATCCTAGCTACTTAGGAGGCTGAGATCTAAGGATTGCAGTTCAGAGCTGGCCCAGGCAGGAAAGTCTGTGAGACTTTTTTATCCCCAGTTAACCACCAGAAAACCAGAAGTGATGTTGTCACTCAAGTGGTAGAGCACTAGCCTTCAGCTGAAGAGGTGAATGACAACACCCAAGCCCAGAATTCAAGCCCCACAACCAACAGGGGAGGGGGCCGGGGAGAGTAGAATTTAAAGTTTGAATCTAAAAAAGGTGACTTGGATCAAATTAGATGTCGTCATACAATATGTCTCATAGATAGTTTAAGTGGCTGGCCACCAGCCTGAGGGATAATTACAGTTTGGTATAAAACAAACTATTTGAGGTGTGGAAAATAAATTACTCAGTTTTCATTTGAAGAGGAGAGGTGGGGCATGAATTAGAATAGATTTTCTGACTTCTGACTTCTGATTTGCTCTGCTCATCCTTTCTTTCTTTCTTTCTTTTTTCTTTTAAAGTCATATGTCATGAGGGTTTGCTGGGGTTGCCAACAGATATCTATGGATACTTTGAACTTGGGAACAATCTGACACAGTCTTCTTTTATAGGCAGTACAGTCTGACAGGCCTGGCTGGGCTCTGAGCTCTGCTGTTGATTAGATTTGCTTTATGCTGAGCTTCAACACAGGTCTTAGATTCAGCCTCCTCACCTGTAAAATGCCAATAATAGTGGTCCTTTTTGCAGGAATAGTGAAGAGAGATGTATGGGAAATGTGTTGTACAGTGTGGGGTGGTATACAATACACTTGATAAATGGTATCAAAGATAAATTTAACTATTCCTTCTGAAGGTTCAGAAAAGAAATGTAAGCTTGGATGCTGGTGGTTTATGCCTGTAATCCTAGCTACTTAGGAGGCTGAAATTGAGGATTGTGATTCAAAGCTAGCCTGGGCAGGAAAGACTGGAGACTCTTATCTCCAATTAACCACCAGAAAACTGGAAGTTGCTCTGTGACTCAAAGTGATAAAGCACTAGCCTCGAGCAAAAAAGTGTAGGGACAGTTCCAACCCCATGACCTACCCCTACCCTCTCACCCCACCACGCACCTCCACCCCAAGAAAGGAAAAGTAAGTAAAACTATGCATGTAGAGAAAAAAGCCTCACAATTATTTTTCCCTGCCTCTGGCTGCACAAGGTTGCCATTGTCTCTGAGATTGGGATTCAGAGCTGCTGTTGTAGCTTTGGGGGCTTTGGAGAGAGGGTGGGACCCAAGATACTTTGGTTTTCCTTTTCTAATTTGAAAGCAAGCAGGTCTTGCATGGTGCTAGACAGGGTGTGAGTGGCACTGGTTTGAGATAGATTCTGGTGTTGCCAATAGTTAATCCCCAGTGTTTGTTGTATTTACAGAGCATTTTTGTGTTTTTAGGAAAATGAAAAGTACGATTTTTCCATGGCGGAATTAGGCAAGCTTTGGCTTCTAAGTCATGACTGACCTAGAAGGATAATGCTTCTCTGAGTCTTGAAGATAGAGACATGGAGGAAGAGGCTTTTGTTTTAAAAAGCAGGTCATGGGTGTTGAATGCCTTAATACTGCTACTTTTTCTCTTTTTTCTTCTCTTTTTGGTGTGTGTGTGTGTGTGTGTGTGTGTGTGTGTGTGTGTGTGTGTGTGTGTGTGTGTGTGTGTGTGTGTGTGTGTGTGTGTGTGTAAGAGAGAGAGATTTAATTTTAAAGTATTATACCTTTTGAGGGAAAAGTGATCTTGCTCACAGGGCACAGTGTGTCAGAGAAGAAGAATAAGATCTACTGATCGTTGCACAGACTGGTACTGTAGTTAATGTATGTTTCAACATTGCTAAAAGAGTACATGTTTGATGTGATCACTACAAAGAAACAAGTATAAAGGGTGATAGAAAATTGTTCTACAGCATGCACATGCATCATAGTGTCACATTGTATTTGTATAGTAGAACCAAAATGTTTGTTTTCTAAAAATAGAAAAAAGAATCTTCTTTTAAAATGTTACTCTTTCTGTATTGATGAATAAAAGGATTACAGTGTATATTGTGAATGGGTTCAATTAGTGTGGTTCCTCCTAACCCCAAATTGAGGCCCATATATTGGGAGCGTAGGAGTTTAACTTGAAGCAAGAGACCTTAGTGACTTTGGAACTTACTAGATTTCTGAGTGGGTCATCTAGAGTCTGGAGAAGAGGGTTACTGAGATTTGGGAAAAAACAAAACCAGGAGGAATAAGGTAAGAAAATCTAGACAAAGTTGATGATGTTTTCTTCTTTTCTGCAGGGCCTTCTAACTCAGGTGGTTACTGGAGTGGACTTGCTCTGATGAGTTGGAAAGATTTTTATGGACCAGTCTTGTACTTAGGTACTTACCAAGTTTTTATAGACTAGCTGAAGTCAAACTCTGCACATCACCTTTTCAGGAGTAATCTAAGTATGCTACCCTTTTTCCTTTTATTAGGGTACATTGGCAGGTAGAAGTTACATATATTTAAGATGCTTTTTACACATGTAAGATGAATAGGATAGATGTGCACATTGTAAAGTGATCAAAGTACAGCAATCGAACTGGTTTACAAGTCCTCCATTACAGGTCATTGCATCTAGCTTCTTTGAGGGTGGGAGTAGTAGCACTTAAGAACTACACTCCTGGCTGGGCGCTGATGGCTCACGCTTACAATCCTAGCTACTGAGGAGGCTGCGATCTGAGGATCTCGATTCAAAGCCAGCCTGGATAGGAAAGTCCATGAGACTCTTATCTCCAGTTAATCACCAAAAAAGCCAGAAGTGGCACGTGGCTGAAAATGGTTGAACACTAGCTTTGAGTAAAAGGAGCTCAGGAATAGCACCCAGACCCTGAATTCAAGCCCTACAAGAGAGAGAGAGAGAAAGAGAGAGAGAGAAAGAGACAGACAGACAGACAGACAGAGACAGAGAGAGAACCAAAAGAGAAAAAAGAAAAGGAAAAAAATATGCTAAGCAAATTTCAAGTATATAATACTATTGTTAACAATAGTCATGGGCTGGGAAGGTGGCTCAGTGGTAGAGCGCTTGCTTTGCATGCACGAGGCCCTGGGTTTGATTCCTCAGCACCACATAAGCAAAAAGAAAAAAGCCGGAAGTGGCACTGTGGCTCAGGTGGTAGCGTGCTAGCCCTTGAGCTGAAGAGCTGAGGACAGTGCCCAGGCCCAGAGTTCAGGCCCTACAACCGGACCCCCAAAAAAGAAAAAAAAAAACCCAAAACAATAGTCACCACAATGCTGATTAGATCTCTAAAATTTATTCATCTTGACACTACTTTTCAGATTCTGATTTCAAGCCACCAAAAGCAATTCAATCCTATATTCACACTCCTGGCTTGCTTTTCTTCCTTACATGTTGTTTTGATAAACTTGCATCATATCTTGGACATACCATTGTATGTATGGAATGATTGGTATAAGAAGAAGTAGATCTATTTTTCTTTAGCAAAGATAGCTTTTGGAAAGCCTTGTATTAGGAAATGCAATTTCCTTTAGTATGACTAACCCAGCCCTCAGCATATAGTATTTTAATGTTCAGCAACTAAGCATAAGCTAATTAATGCTGTGAAGCCCATAGTGACTCTTTCACCCAAGCCAGGCACAGTTGCCTATATCCTTGTGCTTAAAGGCAGACAATTAATGTACTCTCCATCCATAATTATCTTGAACATAACTATAATGTCCAGGACTTTACGCTACAAACATATTTAAAAATCTGTTTAGCTGGGCACTGGTGGATCATGCCTGTTATCCTACCTACACAGGAGACTGAGATCTGAGGATCATGGTTCAAAGCTAGCCAAAGCAGGAAAGGCCATGAGATTCTGATCTACAATTAACCACCAGAAAACTGAAGTGGAGCTGTGGCTCAAAGTGGGAGAATACTAGCCTTGAGCAAAAAAGCTCAGGGACAGAACCCAGGCCCTAAATTCAAGCCCATGACTCACCGCCACGCCCCCTCCCCCCAAAAAATCTGTTTACAAAGTTGTAAGGAACCAAAACAGTTGTTTTCCTTCTTGTTGCTCTCTCTGCCTACTTAACTGTTAACTCGAAAAGTAGCCACTCCCATCATACTTTTGAGCTGTGTGTTCAAACTTCTTAAATTTTTGCAAATGCTTAAGGCTATTTGGTATATTTCCTCTGGCTTCTACACTGAGCCAGCCAACCCTTGGGCCCACAGGGTAGTTGAGTTGCTGCATTCAGTGAGGTAAGAAGAGTCTGTATGGAACCTACAGGTATGTTATATTAGTTGGTTAGGGCTGCCATGATTGAAAACCAGAGCCCCATGGACAAGGTGGCTCAAAGCACAGGCATTTATTTTCTCCCAGTTCTGGGTATGACTTATCCTTGCCCTTGTCACCCTTGGCTTTCAGATGATCCTTATTACATGGCCTTCTTTCTTAGCATTTATTCCATTTCTTCTACATCTTTTAAGGACAGCAGCCCTAACACCTTAGAGTTCTATTCTAGTAGCCTCTTTTGACCCTCATGGTTTTGTTCAAGGCCTTCTTATCTCTAAATTGGAACCACACTGGGGTTTAGGGCTTCAAGACAGGAATTCAGGCCATAGCACTGATTGGTGTGGGTGTTCACCCCCTGGGGATCTAGTGCCTCCCTCCCTTGCCATTTCCTTTGCATTTAGTAATCTCCCTCATTCCCGCATGTCCTATCAGAACAGGCATTTTTGAGAAAAGGACTATCTAAAATGGCAGTTAATGTACAAGTCAGAGTTAGGTAAAAGAAGGGACAGTTATTCTAGGCTTTGTGTTTGAAGGTCCAGAGGACAATATCAAATGTGAAGGTAGTTTACTGTGACTAGATTTAGAAATACCTTCCATTTCGTAGGTCTTCAATGTATGTACAACCAAATTATTGTCCTAAATTGTGTCAGTTCTATAGATTTCAGGGGTACTTGTCCTTGGACATGTGAGATATGTAAAAGTGAGGTGAAATGCAGTTTTATTTTACTCTAGGATAGAAGGCAGAATGAGATTGTTTTCTCTCTTGATAGGAGTCTCTGATGTCCATCTCTTAGACTGTATTCATGCTGTTCCGTATGGGTTTCTCATCCCTACCCACCCTCACCCTCCATCTATATGTGCAGCCTATACAGGCAGTGTGTTCAGTGTGTGAGACAGATTTGCACAACTAGTCCAGGAGTTCCTCTGCCTACGCTTCCCTTTCCAAACCATGGAATTTTTATGAAAGATTCTCTGTATGTGTAATTTTATGAAGGATCTCTGTGGCTTTATATTAGTTCCTGGAATGATGAGCGTGTTAGGCTCCTCTAGTCTAGAAAGAAAAAAAATCTGAAGGAGTTATATGGAAGTATAGAAATCACAAAAGATAAATGCAGATTTATCAAGGCCTCAGTGTAAATGCAAACAGAAATAAAGCTTTGTATATAGAAGGATTTTTTAGGACAGCCAAAGAATTACATGATACCTTTTGAATTTTGCTCTTCTGTTTATCTTAACAGGTAAGATTTAAATGATTCCGAGATATTTATGGATAGAGTTAGAACTCATTAAGAGTCCAGAAAGGCACAGTGATCTTGTAGAAAGGATTCCACAATTTCAAAGTTGAAATTATGCATAGAGGAGCAGACCACTTCCCCATTGAAAGTGTCCATTTAGGGAATGCTTGGCTACAGGGTGCACAGGATATGTGTGCTAACACCTTTCTAGTAGGTGATCCTCCATAGAATAAAGCAGGAGCTCAGAATGATAGTATGTGTTATGCTTGGGGATGTAGTGGGCTTATACTCAAAACAGTCTTGTAACTCTGTTAGCCTCTGCTTTATTATTATGTATTTAAGGGCAAAGATATTTCATGACCACTCTTTAGAAGAACATATTTTGAAAACATTGTTACTTTTTAAAAACAACAAATCCCATGAATCCTAAGGATGAAAAGGTCTGGTTTCTGTGTTACTTATCTTTTGTGAAACATTCAGGAGGAATGTGTGATAAACAGATTTCTAGTGCTAAGGATAGTTAGATGCCAGATTAGATGATACATGGCCTCCAAAAATATCCCTAGCTTCGTATGCTGTCAAGGTTGGGAAAACCAACCTTTCTTTTTTTGATTATGTAATGGTGATCAGGATAGATTGTGGAACATAATTCCAAAGATGTATAGATTAAGATTCTCTGTCTAATTAAGAATTTTGGATTTAAAGCTTATTAAAGGAAAAGTTAAATGCTTTATCTATATCCTAAATATTAATGATAAAAGATGCTTTATATTTTGGTATTTTAAGTAAAAGGTTTTCACAAAGCAAAGGTTTATTATAGATAGAATCCCAGAGGATCACTACCTCAGAGTCAAGTCTAAGTCATAGTGTTATGAACTTAGGCATAGATTTTGTCTTCTCATTTGTAAAATTTACATTGTTAGATGAAATTATTCATAAAATATCTTCTAGAGCCATATATTCTTGGCTCTTTGACATCTCTATAGAGAGTTCCTCTCAGTCCATGTAGTACAATTGCAAATATTGTTTGATTGTTGGTTTAAGAGTGATAATATTTTGTAATTAGGAGAATTGGTTAGATAAGAAACCACATGAATGGAATTGCAGAGTTTATCAACAGAAGTCAGGAGAAATAGGCTTATAAATTTCTTGACAGAAAATGTCACCACACAGACAGCTCATAAAAGCAACTTTGAACATTGTTTTTAATATATGTGGGAAAGAAAGTGAGAGTGAAACTTAATGGTAGAGTATTTGCCTACCATGCACAGATCCTAGGTTCAATCTTCAGCACTGTGTGTTTGTGTGTGTGCATATGCATGCGCCAAGATGGTAGATATGGGGATATTTCCTAATTTTTTTTTCAAAATAATATTTCCATACCAACTTAATTTTAAAATCTTTTTGACCTCTTAAGCTGAAGCTAAATACTGTACTGTGACTATTTCTGGTCTACCCCTTCAGTCAACAATTGTTGATCATGAACTACATGCTAGCAGTGTCCTGGAGGCTTGATGATATAGAAATTATAGGAAAATACCCTTGGTAAAGTAGTTCATCAGAGACTGGTAGAGTCTGACTGTGGAAGCAAGTGACAATAGAACATATGATGAAGTTGGTTATAAACCATCATCAGAGAATTCCTAACTACCTGTGGTGAGAGGGCTTTATTTTAACTGGGTATTAGGAGATGAATAGAGGTTTGCAGGCACACAAGAGCTGGCTTTCTAGGTGTAAGGTACTGCATAATGGGAAGCCTAGAGACAGGAAGGAGGCATTAAATATAAGACTTTAAGAAAATCTTAACTACTTTAAGAAAGATCATTCAGCTGGGTTCTGTGGCTTATGCATATAATCCTACTTGGGTGGTAGAAGTAAGAGCATCACAAATCCAGGCCACTGAGAACAAATAGTGAACAAGATCCCATTTCAACCAGTAGCTAGGAGTAGTGGTTATCTGTCATCCCAGCTACACTGGAAACTCAAATAGGAGGATTACAGGCTAGAGAAAAATAACCCAAACAAAAAGTGACAGAGGACTGGCTCAAGTGATAGAGTGCCTGCTTGGCAAGCATGAGACCTTGAGTTCAAGTCCCCATGCCACCCCCAAAACAAGTCACTCTGAAACCATAGGGATGAGAGTGGGAGAAAATGGAAGATTAAACAGGAATGCTGCCTGGCGTCTGTGGCTCACGCCTGTAATCCTAGCTACTCAGGAGGCTGAGATCTGAGGATTGCGGTTCAAAGCCATCCCGGGCATGAAAGTCCGTGAGACTCTTATCTCCAATAAACCACTAGAAAATCGGAAGTGGTGATGTAGCTCAAGAGGTAGAGCGTGCTTACATTGAGCTGAAGAGCACAGGGACAGCTCCCAAGCCCAGAGTTCAAGCCCCATGACCGACCAAAAAAACAAAACAAAAAACAGGAATGCTTCAAATCATAAAAAAAAAAAAAAAAGAAGAAGAAATGAGAAGGACCAAGAACAACCATACTTGATGGTAGAGCTTCTGACTTGTGAGACTTGAGGACCCCACAGACAAAAGAGTGATTTTTTTGATACCCATTATGATGTAATTTTCAGACTTAGGAACTTCTTTATCTTTAGCAAAACTCAGAAGCAGGACTAGAATTAAGAAGTGTGTGTATGTGTGTGTGTGGGGGGGGGGAGAGTTGGAGCTTTTTCAAAAATTCTATACTCTTGCCTTCTGAGATATTACTCAATCAAGTGCATTTCTCTTTTCTATTTCTTAGCCTCTGCTTTTGTGTCTTTTTCTTTCTTCTATAATCTTTGGGTGTTATTTGATACTCCCAGGGTTTTGATGACAGCTAGGTACAGGTTTCCTGCTGTTGGACACTGTATTTCCACCTCAATACAACTAGCTGCCTACTGACTTCACATGGACAGCCCTTTATTCCTCCAAGTTCACCTACCCAAGATGAAACTCACAGGCTCCCTTGCTCTTATCTCTTGCTTTATCTATAGCATTTTTTGTTTCCAAGCTATTGCAACCATCTTGGAGCTAAAAATACCAGCCATCGTTGAAATTCTTTCATAATAAATGTGTCCGAAGTTCTGCCTCTTCATTCACTTGTTTACATTCTGCAGGATTAATCGCCAGAACTCTTGCTCCACTTTTGTTGCCTGTCTCCATGCTTCCAGTTAGCCCTTTTTGATTTGCCCAACCTTCACAATGTACTGAGATTTCTCCTAATACCCAGATGATTGAATATTCCATTTCTTTTTTCCTTTAAGTTTTATTTTATTGTAAAGGTGATGTACAGAGGGGTTACAGTTACATAAGTAAGGTAGTGAATATATTTCTTTTCAAACAATGATGTCCCCCTTCCCCTTTTTCTATCACTTTCCCCCTTCTTTCCTCCCCAAGTTTTTTTTTTTTTTTGGTTCCAGTCGTGGGGCCTGAACTCTGGGCCTGGGCGCTGTCCCTCAGCTCTTCAGCTCAAGGCTAGTGCTCTACCACTTGCGTCACAGTGCCACTTCCGGCTTTTTACTTATGTGGTGCTGAGGAATCGAACCCAGGGCCTTGAGCATGCAAGGCAAGTGCTCTACCACTGAGCCACCTTTCCAGCCCCCCTCCCCAAGTTTTAAAGTTCATTTTCAACATAGTATCTAGTTGCTGTTATATTGGTTCACCCTTTATCCCACTGTTTCTGTGATTTCTCCTTCCCATCTCCAAATCAGATATACTTATATACAAGACCAAGGGTATCGAAATAAACCAGAGGAGAAAAAAAAAAACAAAACAAAGACAAAAGAAATAACTGTAAACATTTTTTTTTTTCTATTTTAGTTTTCTGTACTCTTTGTCTTGAATATAAGCGAATCTGATCCATGGAAGAGAAAAGGAATCACAGAAACAACAGGACAAAGGATGAACTAATGCAACAATGATACTCACTAGACACTATGTTGGAAATGAACTTTAAAACTTGGGTGGGGGAGAGTGGGGAGTGGTAACCTGGAGAAAATGAGGGAGGGGATAACAGTGTTTAAAAATAAATATACTGGGGCTCAGAAGGTAGCTCAGTGGTAGAGTGCTTGCCTTGCATGCATGAGGCCCTGTGTTAGATTCCTGAGTACCACATAAACAGAAAAAAGCCAAAAGTGGTGCTGTGGCTCAAATAGTAGAGCTCTAGCCTTGAGCTGAAGAGCTGAGGGACAGGGCCCAGGCCCAGCGTTCAGGCCCCATGACCAACAAATAAATAATAATAAAATAATAAATGTACTAATTACCTTACTTATGTAACTGTAACCCCTCTGTACATCACCTTTACAATCAATGCATGTTTTGGCTGTAGTTCTTCATGAGTTGGATACACTGTCAACGTTAATAGGTATGCCAGGCTTCTCCCTCTGCAAGTCTTTCTCTCAAGGATGGAGGAACCCTATTCATATCAAATAACTCAAAAATGAGACACAGAAAGTTGTTATCAACTTTTTCAGTGGTAAATGGTGGCTCTCTGCATATTAACCTCATGAGTGGAGTGGAACTAGATATTTAGTTTTCAGAGTTCTGGTAGATATTTGGTTACTCTCTTTTGGTAGTAACTTGATGGCCTTAAAGAGGAGAATTTATCCTCCCTGCCCTTCAGCTGGTTTGTCATTGAGCCACACTTATCTGAAAATTGAAATGGAATATTTTTTCTCTTTTTAAGTTATCAGCTCAAGCTGTCAGGGATTTGTTACTGTCTGCTAAAGGCTTTTAGCCTGAAAACACTTACAGGCAGTGCATGTTTGAGAACGACATGTGAGATGTTACTTTATTTCATGGGTATATTATTATGTGACAGCCATGAGAGAATTAAAACTAGATTATTCAGAGGTGCAAAGGGGGAAAAGAAGAAACAGAATTAAGGAAGAAACTCCTGAAGAATACGTAGCCAACTGGGACTGTGCCCTCTTGTCCACCTGTATCCCTCATCTACTGTTGTGTGAAGAGAATTTGATTCAGTGAGTACAGAAATGCTGTCTGTTTTTCCATGTCAGCAGCCACTACCCTTAGAGCATCTCTGCTAAGCACAGCTTTTGAGGTAGTGGGATGGGTACTGGATAAGAAGTAATTTGCTGCCACAGTTTATAGACTGCATTTTATCTCTTCCACCACTTTTCGGGCCGTGTGGTGAATGTGGATGTTTGTACTGTTCTTGGTTTGGTGTTGGGTAAGAATTATCTCAGGCTTACTCAGGGTTCCTTCATGTGCCCCATTTGGCTGACCTTTCTGCCTCCTTCCCCTTCCCTTTCCCTTCCTTCTCCCTCACCTCTTTTAGTGTCAATAATGGAGCTTGAGCTCAGAGCCTGCTGGTCACTGTCCCTCAACTTACTTTGCTTAAGGTGTAGCTCTACTTGAGCTATATCCTATTCTTGCTTCTTTTTGGTGGAAAATTGGAGCTAAAAACCTCTTGAACTTTTCTTCCTTGGCTGGCTTTGAATCATGGTTCTCAGATCTCAGCTTCTTTCCCTCCCTCCCTCCCTCCCTCCCTCCCTCCCTCCCTCCCTCCCTCCCTCCCCTCCCCCTCCTTTCTTTCTTTCTTTCTTTCTTTCTTTCTTTCTTTCTTTCTTTCTTTCTTTCTTTCTTTCTTTCTTTCTTTCTTTCTTTCTTTCCTTCCTTTCCCTCCCTCCCTCCCTTCTTTCTTTCTTTCTTTCTTTCTTTCTTTCTTTCTTTCTTTCTTTCTTTCTTTCTTTCTTTCTTTCTCTCTTTCTTTCTCTCTTTCTCTTTCCCTCTCTTTCTCTCTTTCTCTCTTTCTTTCTCTCTTTCCCTCCCTCCCTCCCTCCCTCCCTCCCTCCCTTCCTTCCTCCTTCCTTCCTCCCTCCCTCCCTTCCTTCCTCCTTCCTTCCTTCCTTCCTTCCTTCCTTCCTTCCTTCCTTCCTTCCTTCCTTCCTTCCTTCCTTCCTTCCTTCCTTCCTTCCTTCCTTCCTTCCTTCCTTCCTTCCTTCCTTCCTTCCTTCCTTCCTTGTCATGGGGCTTAAACTCTTGGCCTGGGAGCTGTCACTAAGCTCTTCAGCTCAACGCTAGTGCTCTACCACTTGAGTGACAGTACCACTTTTGGTTTTCTGGTGGTTAGTTGGAGATCAGAGTCTCAGGGACTTTCCTGCCAGGGCTGGCAGATTTCAGCCTCCTGAGTAGCTAGGATTACAAGTGTGAGCCTCTGGTGCCTGGCTTCAGCTACTTGCATTTCTTAGCAAATTGACTGTTTCCTTTGGTTTGTAAACTTGAGGGAACACCTTCTGGACACTAGTGCTTCCTGGTATTGACTACAAGTATTAGGAAGAAATGTGAATATACCTAGGGCTCATTGTAGTGTCATAGGTAGTATTGTAAGCCAATTTCCTCTCTGAGGAAACCGAGGCTCAAAAAGATTAGTGAATTTCCCTGAAGTTAATGACTGTTAATTGAAGAGCTCTAGTGTGTCTTTTCCTTAACTTTCTTGTTCATATGGAGAATCTGGAAAGGTCTCCTAAAATGTATGGTGACTCATGAAGTATAAATAGTAAGATTACAATATGTTAAAGAAATGTGGTTCAGTTTCCTTAGGAATTAAATTCCGGTGACCAAGCACTCTTTTAAGTCTCTCTTACTGAGCACAGAAAAACACAGACTAATATTAATCATGTGAGCCTATTATAAGGATAAATAGCTTGTCATAACACATTATAATATTACAGCAAGTATATTTAACTCACTGAACATTCTCAGGAGGGCTCTTAAATCCCTTGAAAATTGTTCTCTCAACTGCTGCAGCAAGATTGAGCCACAGACTTTCGTAAAAGCCAGACTTTTGACCTAACCAAGATTTTGAGAATCCTTTATGGAAAAATCTCTGTACTGTTTCCCTGTGCTTACAAGTATGTTTGGTTTTGTCAGCACCTGCAACCAGGAAGTTGAGATTTGAGAAGAAACCTTGGCAGTTGTACACTGAGCTTGCTGGAGAGTGTCTCTGTTGCCATGGAAACCACACTGCTGCCTCCTGTATTAATGGAGGCTTGGTGAACTTCCGGAGAGACTCTTAGCCAGTCCTGTAAATCATTCTAGAGAAATGCAGGTTGACTTTAAGATATTTCCCCGTCCTTTCTCAAGCATTCTCTCCTGGGTCTTCATGAGCTTTAGAAATTGCTTATATGCAGTTTCAAAACCCTGATTTTTATCTGGCAAGTGTGTCTGCAGGCTGTTTTCTATGCTTGAATACCTTGTTCCTTAAGTGGTTTTTTTAAAAAAAAATTATGCTGCCCTTTAGAATTATATGGATGGAAAAATGTAGGATGAGAGGATGGAAAAGTAAAAAACTTTTGATATTAGCTTTATGAGTTGCAGGTTTCTAAGCCTTTCCTGATTTAAAATTCTAAACTTCTTTTTCCCCCCAAAACAAAAAGTCTCTCTTCATTCCACTCAGACACTTTAAGAAAATATCTCAGACAAATGTTTTTAAGGTAAGTCTAATTTTACTAAACAAAAGTTTTGTCTTCAGGCAGATTAATAGCATTGGAAATTCCTTCCAGGGACCTCCCCCCCCCCCCCCCTTTCAATTTCTCCCCTCTACCCTCCTCCCAGCTAATTGTTTATCTGGGAGGTTGCAAATGGTGGTTTTAAGTCCTTTAAGTCATCCATCATGCCTGGCAGCCTCTATTGTCTCATTTTGGGTTTGAGCCAAGACAGACTTTCTGTCCCTCTTGAGAGGCAGACACATAGATCTGACTCTGTGGAATCTGTGTTGTTCTTGGGGGAGTTGAGACCTGCTGTAAGTGATAGAAATGGAGACAGAACCCTGGGTCCTCATTTTTTTTAGGTCTCTTAAAGTAGGAAGTAGTTCTCTATTCTAAGCAGCAGTGACAGGACTTGCTTCTTAGTTCTTCCAGTGTCTATGAATTCCTGTTAGCTTTCAAATGCATTTTTGTGGATGTAATAAAATACTGTTTATAGTCAGCTACAAAGTAAGTAATTACAATGCTGCGAATGAAATTCAATATAGCTTTGTCTTGGTTTTTTTGAATTTTAATTAAACTAGTCTTAGAGTAAATTATAAATGCTGTGACAAGTGACATTGACAAAATATTAATCTAATGGGTTGTTACTCACAGAAGCTGTCTTCTTTAGTCTTCAGGCTTTGGGAGTTTGTTTTGTTTTGTGTGAGTTTTCAGTTTATTCTTTAGAAAATCCACAGAGAAGAATAAAGTTTTAAAACCACATGAACCATAAGAACTCCATGTATGGACTATTCCATCATTAATTTCTTACCAGCCACAATTGCATGTGTCTCCTTTATGGTATGGACATTTTCTTTTCTTCTTTTTTTAAGCCAGATGTCTCTGTGGTTACTTTTTTGGTATCATTTAAATTATTACTGGGGTAAATAAACAACTATTGACTACAAAGCCTAATACTAAAGGAATAATTGGCCCATGTTCCTATTATCATTTCCTTTTTATCTTACTTTATAAATTACCTTGTGCTTTAAAAATGACATTGTTAGTTGTATATTCCTTTTATGGTTAAGTTACCCTAGTTATTTTCTTTGAGATTCTTTCAGCTTGAATTTATATATTTATTTGTAAGGAATGTATATTAAATATTCAAAAAACAATATTTTTCTGTCAACTTGTTTTCCTCTAAAACAAGTGTGAATGATTTAATTATAGGATCTTTACATTAGCAACAGTTTTAAATAAAATGAACTTTAATCCTAGGGTAAGATCTTCACCTTTACATATCTCTTTCTATTATTTAGAACAGATCTAAGTCCAAAGATAAAGTCATTTTTCCCTTCAGTCTGTCAGACAGTCCTATTTGATATATATCACCATCTATTCCCTTTTTTGTGTGTTTTTGGGGTTGATGGTAAAATCACATTCTTCAGTTTCTATATGCATTTATTGCCAGTATTTAATTGTTGCCTCTGCCACCACAATGGTCAGATTGTGGGGGGTCAGGGGTAGGGAGGAGACAGTTGGTAATAGATGTCCAAATATGACAGCAGAGAAATCTCTAAAACAATATGGCCATGGAGCATTTGCTGACTTCAGAGTGCCAGATCAACCCCAATATTTTTTCAGGGATGCTAAACCTCTTGTAACTGCTAAATTGGATTTGTCACTGAATGAAGTATCAGCTGCTGTTGGACAAGGCCATAAAAGCCAGCCGGCTGGCCCTTTGTAGGCAGAGCTTACCCACCGATTGATATGTTTTAGCACTTTTGGGATTATTGTGATTAAGAGGAAACGGTTCTGAATGAGAGAGAAAAAGGGATAAGGATACACAACTCACAGCTGGTGGGCAGCATGTGCTTGCTTTAAGGAAGTCACCATTACAGCGCTCTCCTGGTTCCTGCCCTGACTGACGGGTATGAAATCTTTATAGGAGGAAACTGCATTCCTACTTCCTAAACTAGAGACTCTCCCCACAGCAGGGCAAGAAGCATTTGGAATATTGTGGACTTGTGAATTTTAGAAGACTGTGTGTGCAGCTAAGTATGTTAGTGTGGGTAGAAGTTAATTGAGTTAACATGTAGGAGTTTCAGTAGCAACAACCAAGTGTCTTCTTTCATTTCCTAGACCTGAAGCTATGTGACATGCATGTAAATATTTCTCCAAGTAGTTTGTGTTTTGGGTTTGCCTGTTCCTGTGGATGGAAACGAACCTCAGAGGATTTGAAATTTGAGCACCTGGCTGATAGTTTATTAAACATAGAAAACATCTACCCCTTTTCCAACAGACTTGATTTTAGGAACCACCTGGCCCTCAGATCTTTTACATGGATCTTGCCCCAGCTGAGAGGCAGCTTGTTGAGGATATCGGGGTTTGCAGCTTTCCCACATCTTGGAAGTACACATGGAATTGGTTGCCTCTCTGGCTGTCCCTGGAGGCACCCCATTCATGCTCAGAGTTTGCTCAGCATACCACACAGGAAAGAGGCCAGCTTGCCAGGTCCCGTGGAGCATCTTTCCAAGCCTGTGAAAAGCACGAATCATCCAGCAGCCGAGCATGCTTACAGCTGGCCCTTTGCTAGCTTTGATCTGCAAATCAGGCTGCGCCATGAATGCCCTTATTGTCATGTTATGTGTACACAGTGTGTGAATTATTGAAAATAGGGAGGCCTGAGCCTCATCTGGTAGAGATTACAGTGCAGGCATGCTGGGCGAAGGTCTGTAATTGAAAATCCCCAGATGCTGTTTATTTGGCCTTTGTCACATGACCTGCTGCAGGAAGATTGTCTGAACAAAATGTTGCCTACACGGAGAGTGGAGCCCACCCTCCCCCACCCCCAGATCCTCCACAGGCGCAGTCTGTACACAGCTTAAACACCTGCCCAAAGGATTTTTAAAGGCTTAAAATAGATTCACTCATAGCATTTAAATAGAGGGCATCTTGCTTGTTGGTTTAAACTGCTTAAGCGGTTGTTGACTTGTGGAACCTTCTATCCACACAAGGGTTTGCTGGATAATTTTACTCTGAGATATCTTTACAAAGCAACATTCATGACTAGAGATACATAAGGACAAGCAGTTTGGGCTCTGCTTTTAAAGAAGAAAAAAATCAAGTAAATCTTGCTTGTTGGTTTAAACTGCTTGAGCAGTTGTTGACTTGTGGAACCTTCTATCCATACAAGGGCTTGCTGGATAATTTTACTCTGAGATACCTTTACAAAGCAACATTCATGACTAGAGATACATAAGGATAATCAGTTTGGGCTCTGCTTTTAAAGAAGAAAAAAATCAAATGATTGAGCTTGAAGAGGAAGATATATTGACTATATATTCTCTGGCTTTTTTGTTTTGTTTGATTTTGGTGCTGGTGCTGGCTTGAACTCACGGTCTTGCTAGTACTCAATTTTTTTTTCCCACTCAAGACTTGTTCTTTATCACCTGAGCCACACCTCCACTTCCTGATATATATTTTTTCTAGTTATTTGTAGATAAGATCTCTGGATTTTTTTCTCCCTGGTCTGGCTCTGATGCTTAGAGCTAGGGTTACAGGTGCAATCTACCAATTGCCCAGCTATTTCTTTGGTTTTTAGAAAATGTTGTTAATACTTGGAATATGGCCAAGTTGGTTGCATTCGTTTGCATTTGTTTAGTTCATTCTTGGCTATACTACCTATAAAAAAGAGAGATTTTTGAAAAATGCTCTTTTTTCTATGTAAATGCTGAATGTTTTCCTCTATGTTGGTGGTACATTGAGATAGACTGCTAAATGTGAAATTGATAAAGATCATCTGAATTAAAAACAGGAAGGCCACGACTGGTAATACACTCCTATGCCTAGTTATTCATGAGGCTAAGGCAGGAGGATCACCTGAGTACCTGAGTTCATCCTGAGCAACAGTTAGACCCTGTCTTCAGTGGATGAAAGGAGGGAACCAATGGATGTACTGACGGACTACTGATGAAAAAAGGAAAGGCTTTTGAGTTTTTCAGGTTCATTTCACCAGGGGCAGAGGCTTTGTTGTCTCTGTCTCAGTTGTGATTGACAGTGCCACTTCTGTTTGGCTGAGCTTGGGGAAAAGGAAGTTCATAGGCATTTCAGCATTCCATGAATGTCCGTCCAGATCTTGAGTTCTTCAAAGACAGGAGCCCTATTTTATATTCCTTTACTCCCATTCTTGCCAATGCTGAATTCTTTACCTTTTTCCTCAGCATACTTTTTCAAGAACACATTGCCATCACTTTTACTTCTTCATCCGTTTCTCCCCAAAGAAACAGGCTAAAATCAGCAATGGCACCATTGAAGTGGTACCATTGAAGTATCACATTCTTGAGTTCAAGCCCTTAGGGAACTCAGTGCCTGGGCATTGTCCCTAAGCTTTTTTTGCTCAACACTAACTCTCTACCACTTCAAGCCACAGCTCCACTTTCAGTTTTCTGGTGGTTAATTAGAGATCAGCATTTCATGGACTTTACTGCCTGCCTGGCTTTGAACCATGATCCTTGAATCTCAACATCCTGAGTAGCTAGGATTACAGGCATGAGCCACTGATATCCAACTAGTAGCACATTTTTAATATAGTGCCAGAAGTTGGAAGGATGGTGAAATATAAGAGTACACTGTAAGCTCTGCCTTCACAAAGCTCATATTATCTCAAGAAAAATGGTTAAAACCACCTGTAGACATAGTTAAGCACTTCCAGAACCAGTTGGTGCTCAGACTATGCAAAGGGGATCATTGTGCCGAAGGGTAGAGCTTGCTTCCTGACATAAAGGGAGTTACCCACATCTTGGCAACTCAAAAGCAATTATTCAGCAGATTTGGACAGGATTGTAGGATGAGTGAGGCAAGTCATTTTAGGCAAAGAGAGCAGCACCTCAACAGGATTCAGAGAATAAGGATTTTTCCTGTAGATCATGAGAACCTGTGTAGTGTCAGAAGAAAAGGAAAAGGTGGTCTGTACACATGTAATTGAGTTCTTTACAGGACAAATGTGCTTAACATAGTTACTAGTAATTAGAAATTTAAAGGAGAATAACAATGACTTGAATTTGCTGAAATGGACAGTAGCGATGGTTTGGTCTTCTAAAATGGAAGGACATTTTACAGGCCATTACTTTCTCCCTAGTTTGACTTCTATGGTCCTTACTGCCTTTGCTAATTCTGTGTGGGAGACCAGTTGTCACCAGGGCCTTGGATCAAATGAACCAGAGTGTGGTAACCATAGACAGAGATATCTCTGGACTCTTATCTTCCGTTATTCTTCAAGATATTTCCTTCCACCCTTCTAATATTTTTTTTTTTTGTAAAATACTGTATTTTACTAAGTTCCTATGTTTTACCTCATTTCTCCTTCTAGACCATTTGTTCCTTGAAGGCAAAGAGTGCCTTATTCTAGTGTATATCACTTACATATTCTCTTTTATAAAGTAGCAAAACATTTTGCAGTGGGAGAGGGGAGTGTTTTAGGGCACATGTGTGAAGGCCTTGGATGCCTTGAGTACAATTGAGACCATGCTCTGTATTATAGGTGGGGAATAGAGAACTTCTAAAATGGACTATGCACAATTTAATCTATTTTTATTGTTGAATTTACCTTTCTTTTATGTTTTTGTTCTCATAAGCACTTAGTAAAGGTCTTTCTACATGGTAATTCTTTTGAGCACTTTAAGGCTCCAAGGTATTCATATAAAGGTAGTTTGTTACAAACTGTAAGAAACCTGGTCATATTTAGTCACTTGTAAAAACTCAATTCCTGCTATTTTATTCAATGAATAGCCTATTTCAAAGTCAAAGATCATTGTACCAAGCAAGTAGGCTTTCATAATGTCCTAGATGTTACAATACCACAGTAATATGTTCTGTTTCCTAGATAGGTTTTGATGGCCATAACATTTTGACAGTTGAGGATACTTTCAGTATAACATGGACAAATAACATTAAAATTGAATGATACTGGAATTAGAGGCAATACATTGACATCTTTTATATTCAATAATGAAAACATAGGAGCCTAGTGAAATGATACATAATAGATATAGGACTATGCACGTTGAGGTGCCAGAACTTCTGGGGTCTCACTAAGTAGTCGAGTGCTTCTGTAATATACAGAAAGCCCTGGGTTGCATCCCCAGGACTGCGCATACACATACATACATACCACACTTAAAGAGAGAGATAGATGCACTATTCCACTATTACAGATTCACCATTAAAGATCAGTGTTGTTGGGTTTTTTTTTTGCACTTGCAATATATGGATTTCATACTTCTCTAAGGTGAAATAATTAATAATCAAAATTTTTCCTTAATGAGACTTTCCTAGGTTATTGCTGAGATTAGTTTTTTTTTTTTTCTCCTTGCTATTGTTTGTGGAGCGTGAATAAGGAAGGAGTATGTGTTAGCCACACTTGTGCTAAGCTTAAGAGACCAGAGTGGAGGTCTGCAAAATTGTGTCACTCTCAGAGAACTAGTTGTAAGGATGGCAGAATTCAGGTGATATCAACAGCACTGTTGAGCTTTCATAGTCTCTTTTCTGTTCAATTTTTTCTTGTTTTCTTCGCATAGCAGAGGGATCCCATTTAGTCATTAGTTTTTTAAAAACATTTACTGAGGTTAGATATAGCTCAGTGGCAAAGCTCAGTGTATTGTCCTGGGTTCAATCCCCAATATCAAAAAGGAAAAGACCCACCAAAAAATACATTAAAAAAAACAACAAACCCATTTACTCTATATATCACCAGTGTCTGGCTGCTGGTGTGTGTGTGTGTGTGTGTGTGTGTGTGTGTGTGTGTGTGTGTGTGTGTGTGTGTGTGTGTGTGTGTGTGTGTGTGTGTGTGTGTGTGTGTGTGTGTGTGTGTGTGTGTGTGTGTGTGTGTGTGTGTGTGTGTGTGTGTGTGTGCGCGCGCTCTTCAGCTCAAGGCTAGCACTCTACCACTTGAGCCACAGTGCCACTTCCAGTTTTCTGGTGGACTTCCCTGCCTGTGCTGGCTTTGAATTTCCATCCTCAGATCTCAGCTTCCTGAGTAGCTAGGATTACAGATGTGAGCCACTGGTGCCTGGCTTAACAATAAAAATTTAAAGAAAACATTTATTGAATGTCTACTAGGAAGAAGCCATACCTGTGGTCAGAAAGAATCATATTGATGTTTTCCATCAAGCAGTCTATTAAAGGAGGATAAGAAACTGGAGCAGCTTGAGTATCATAGCAATAGGTGAGTCAAGGGAGTGGTACTCTGTACTTAGGGCATAAAGGTTGAAATAACTAACTCCGTTTGTGTGGCTCCAAGTAGACTTCTTGGAGGAAATATTACACTTGGAACTTCAGTGATGATAGGAATTGACAGGCAAAGGAGACAGAATAGATCATTTCAGAACAGATAACTGCATAAATGTAATAGGTGTGTAAAAGTACAACAATGCTTAGGAGAACTTCTATGAAGTCTTTGAGTTTTAAGTTTTTTGTGTTATGGGGACCTCTTGATGTAGGAAGGGAGCGTACTCTGATATGGGCCTGAAAAAAATGAGTTATAGGAATTGTCAGGACTGAATACTGTCCTAACAGTCTGTGGATAGGAGTCTATTTAGGTACCACAGTTGGGAGTATCAAGTTCAGGTTTCAATAAATTCCATATCCATCTTGAGCACACGAGATACCAAGATACTGATGACACTGTTGGGTCTAAAGATGGTCGGGGTCCTCAGCTCGCCCATTCCTCAGCCTCCCTCAGACAGTTCCGCAACCTCCCTCAGCCCGGGAGACAATCAGACACAGTGGGAAGTCAAGTCAAGCAGGAAGAAACTCATTTATATTAACACAGAGCAGCCCTTTTTAAAGCAAAAAAGAGCAGGTGGCATAGCAGGGGAGGAAGAGGAACCAATCACTGTCAAGGTCATACCCTATCATGCACCTAAGCTTCCACGGGCTGGTTATGCACTGAACGTAAAGCAAATTGGGCTCTGCCCACTCAACTCCCTCTCAGCGCCATCGTTGCTGCCCATGTGCTCTACAACTGTCCCCCTTATTGGCTTTCAGTCTGCTGGCACGGCTCTCTTAATAAAGTTAGGTTGTGAGAAGTGCCTTGATCCATGAAGAAGTAAAAAATACTGAGTCCAGGATAGAATGGTAACTGTCATGCTATTTTCCTAGCCAAAGTCAAGCCATTATTCTTCTCATGCTAAGTGGTTTGTCTTTAATGTAAAGTGTCTTGTATTTCATATTGGGTTTATAATATTGTGATCTTTCTTAGCTATTGGTCTGTGACATAAGCTTCAGCCACCTGGCTTCTGGCTTACACTTCTCTACATGCACCAGGGCTAGTGCATTTTCTAGGTACATTTCAGGTGGGTTTATGCAAGTGATACATAGTGAGCAGGATCTGGGTAGATTTTGATTGCTACTCTTTATGGAATGAGTTAAGCCTTGGAATGGCAGGATAGATTCACAGATCTAGACTCTAGGTGTGTTTTTGATAGTAGATTAACTGGTAATAATAGTGGGAGAAGGTTGTCATGAAAAATAGGTATGGATCCTAGACAGGAGGACAACAGTGAACACCCCACTGAAGCAGTTATACCATTAGACTGTAGGCAGTGGGAGTCATGGGAGGTCTTGAAGCTATAGAGTGATTATCTGAGAACTGTGTTTTAAGTTATTATTATCCAGTGTGAAGCAGAATGACTAGAGTTATAGTTGAAGTTGTTGTGCTAGTTAGACTATTCATTAGAAAATTGAAAAGGTGACTGTGTGGCCTCCTTTTATTGCTCCATTGACAACTCCTTTGTACAGCTACTTAAAGATAAAAAACGAATTAAAAAGAAAACATACTTGAGCTGGGCACTGATTTCTCACACCTCTAATTCTAGCTACTGGAAAGGCTGAGATATGAGGATTTTGATTCAAAGTCAGCCTGGGCAGGAAAGCCTCTGATCTTCTTCCTTCTTTTGGTCAGTTTTGGGGCTTGAACTCAGGGCCTTGGTGCCATCCCTATGCTTTTTCATTTAAGTCTAGCTCTTTATCACAGTGAGCCACTGCGCCATTTTCTGTTTTCTGGTGGTTAATTGGAGATACTTTATTAGAGCCCAGTCTGACTTCAAACCTCCATCTTCAGATCTCAGCTTCCTGAGTAGTAAGGATTACAGGTGTGAGCCACAAGTGTCCACAGCCTCTGAGATGCTTTATCTGTATTTAATCATCAAAAAGATGGAAATAGATCTATGACTCAGTGCTAGCTTTGAGCATAAAAGGGATCAGAGACAGTGTCCTGCCACTGGTCCAGGTCCCAAGACCAGCATACAAAAAAATAAAAACCAAAACAAAACAAAAATAACCTTCATATTTGTTTTTCTTCTAATAATTACATGAACAATAACTTCTAACCAACATTAGAGGTATTCTATTCAACATGTAGCTTTAAACATTTTTACTTGCTTGTCTATTTTTAGCATGGTAACCTGATGTAAATGTATTGTCAGCTGTCCACTAAGATGAAGGAAAACACAGTGTTTTATGAGGCTGCCACTTGATAATGTTATCAGGGAGGTTGACTGATAGAATCTCCCAGAAAGTTAGGGCTTGAGTTATTGCCAGGCAATTTACAGGGATTCAAGATAGAAATTCTTACTAACCAGACATTTAATAAGGCCAGCCTCAGTACATTCTCTTTTAGGGCTGCCTTCCTATGCCCCTAGGTGAATACAGAGATATGTCATCTCAGGGAATTGCCACTGTTCATTTGAGGGCCATCAATCCTTTTGTAAACCTTTAGTTCTGAACATGCAGTACTAGTCCCTGACAACCCAGAACAGCTGCTTGGCCGTTCCTGGTGATTTTCCACATTGGCACCGAGTTTTGGTCAATGATTTATATTGGGGATTAACCGAGACACTGGCCTTACAACTTCCTCGTTGGCAGTGCTCAGAGACCGATTCAAATGCCCTTTTGCATGAACCTTCCTTACCCCTGTAGCCTGTGGCTCCTTTCCCATAGATTCTACATCTCTCTTATTCAGACATGCGCTCCATCACTGATGGAGTACTCACTAAGGACCTGATGTGTTCTTGGCCTGAGGTACAATGATGAGCAAAACTCAAGCCATGTCTCCTGTGCTCCTGGAACTTCCTGTCTGGTAGGAGGTTACAGGGACATATATTATGGATACACAGAGCACAGTAGCTGTGTAGCATGCTGTGACTGAAACATGGGAGCTAAAACATAAGAGCACTGAAACATAAGAGCACATAGTAGGGCTTTGAATCCTGTTCTCATGGCTGTTACCACAACATGGCTGCCAGAGGCAGCATATGTTGCCCCTAGCATTTTATTACACTGCTTGCACTCCATTTATGCACAGTAAGGATTATGTCTAATGGGCTACTGGCCAACTCTCCTAGACCTTCCTTGCCAGTATTTTTTAAAAAAATTTATTGTAAAGGTGAAGTATGGAAGGGTTAGTTATATCAGTCAGGTATTTCTTTTTGAATAGTGTCACCCCATTTTCTCCCATTCTTCCTGACTCCTTTCCCCCCACAAGTTGTATAGTTCATTCCAACATAATGTGAATATCACTGCTGAATTAGTTCACCCTTTGTCCCACCATTTCTGTGCTTCTCTTTCTCCTCCCCAAATCTAATACACTTACATACAAGGCAAAAGGCACAGAAATGAAAAATAGCAACAAAAGGGGGAAAGTGCGGGGGTGGCGGAGGGGAAATAATGGCAAAAAGTAAAATTAGAGACCTCTTGTTTCCATTTCTTGGCGTTGATTTCAATAAGCATCATTTTATATGAACATATGCACATAGCTATTGAGCCCTTGTGATCCTCTTCTAAGAATGTCCTTCTTTGGTCTCCCTGTGTGAATACTTGAGTCCTCTTTAATTTATCATATCCAAGTGTATTTTTTTGTCTTTTACTATCCATTGGGTTTACTTTTAGATAGATACATTCTAATTATTACAAATGAGGGAAATCATGCAACCTATGATTTCTTTAGATCTAGTCGCTTAATATAATTTTTTTCCCAAATCTTTCCATTTCCTTAGGAATACGGCAATGCCATTGTTTCTGATAGAAGAAACATAGAATTCCATTGTATATATACCACATTTTCTTGATCTATTCCTCCACTGAGGGGCATCTGGGTTGATTTTTTGCTAGGGCAGGTTGCAAGGCTTAAATGGCGGAAGAAATGGCTAATTATTAACTCCTCACATATTAGTTAACAAAGATGGCTTATTGCTTCCTTCTGTTAGTCCACAGAGTCACATCCCTACATCTTCAGGAGGATAGATACATCATTCAGCATTTTCTTTTAGTAGATCCTCTCCCATTTTGGAGACACTTGGTTCCTGGGGCTCATGTAGTGTCCTCTCCACAAGTGCATTTTGATTATTGGCTTTTTAAGAGATTTTATTTTTCTTTTAACTGTAGCTGATAAATGGCTCCTTTGGGTAGCAAGTATTTTAATACCATTTTGCAGTATCTTACCTACAAAAGCTTTCCATAAACTGCTCTGCTTTGTACTGCCACTGGTATTGGATGACAAAGTTTTGAGGGTCTCAGCATCTATACCTGTGGTGATATCATCTTGTGGAAGGCTTCTTTTTTTGTTCTTCCCATGGGTCATCTTTTTTTCCTCTTGTGATGTCAGACTTGAGCCTATGGATGTGGAAATCTCTTTCCTCCTCTGAACAAGGTTGCATTCCAGCAACTGATGTGTTGGTGTCCTGTCAAGGGCCATAGGTGTTAGAGAAAGGAGGCCTGGAATTCTTGGCCAGGTCCATGGGAAATGAGGGGTTTGAAAGATGGCCAGAGTCCAGACATGCAGAAATGGGCAATGATTTTAAAGGCCATGAGAGCTATTGTTCACACGAGTACAGCATGCATAAAACTCAAGGTGTTAGTAGGGAACATTCTAGTAGTCTAATGGTCTTTGATATGTGTCAGTTTTGGCTTTGTGTCCAAGGATATGGACAAACTCAAAGCTGCAACCGTAACATCAAACTATCTGATTCAGCTTTGGTCTAGCCATCAGAAGCTTGTGTTTACTCTCTAATTCTCTTTCATTTTTTAACATGGAGGGAGGGGTAGGGAACCCCCATTGCCCCTTCCTGGTGAGGGGAGAGCCAGCAGGTTTTTGTTTTGTTTTGTTTTGTTTTTGCAGAGAAACTGGATGCAGCCCTTTCCCAGGCCCTGTATGGATGTATTTGTCCAGGGACTGTCTGCAGCTGGGGAACAGGAACATTCCAATTGTTGCTTCTTTCTTTGTGGCTCTCTGACTCCATTCAGTTACAAAGTAGTGCTCTTTCATTGTTAAAACTGAGAGTCTCTGGGCTACAATTTCTAGCCACAGACTCTGCATTTGCTGTGCCTCAAACATGACCTTGAGGCTACTTCCCATTACACACACAACCCACAACAACATTAACCAGTCTTCTATCTGGGCAAGGAAGCTCAGTGCAAACTCTGTGCTTTTCTGCCATAGTCCCTGCCTGTATTGGTTCTCAGAGGAAATGCCAGTGGTGGTTCACCTTCAACCATCTCACTATTTAGGAGAAATGAAAAGCCAAATCAGATCATTGTGGTACTTAGACTGGCCAGGCTGCATTGGTCCTCAAGACTACTTGCTACATGTGAAAGAAGCAAGCAGTACAATATCTAAGACTTGAGATGTACTATGTATTTTTACGTGACTATATATTATATATAATGTAAAACATACATTATGTGCTATGCATTTTTACATGAATATATTATATAATATAAAACATATATTATGGTCCAGAGAAGATAAATGTGGGTCAGAAGGTGTTTGTGTATATATATGTGTGTGCTGGTCTTGGGGCTTAAACTCAGGGCCTGGGTTCTGTCCCTGGGCATTTTTGCTCAAGGCTAGTGCTCTAACACTTGAGCCACAGATCCACTTTTGACTTTTTTGGTGGTTAATTTGAGGTAAATAGCTCATAGACTTTCCTACGTAAGCTGGCTTTGAACCATGATTCTCATATCTCAGCCTAATGTGTAGCTAGGATCATAGGTGTGAAGATCTTGGTTCTGAGCCAGCCTTGGCAGGAAAGTCTGTGAGACTCATCTCTAGAAAACTGGAAGTCTGGAAGTTGCTTAAAGTGGCAGGGCACTAGCCTTGAGTGAAAAAGCTCAGGGATAGTACCCAGACTCTTAAGTGCAAACCCCATGATGCTCCCTGCCCTCTACCCCCAGAAGTATATGATGTTACCTTCAGGCTAAGTATAAATAGTATATTTGAAATATACAGAAATTTCATTTTTAAAAAAAATTTTAATTTATTTTTATTTTTTATTCTTTGTCAGTCATGGAGCTTGAACTCTGGGCATAGGCTCTGTCCCTCAGCTCTTCAGCTCAAGGCGAGTGTTCTACCCACTTGAGCTACAGCGCCACTTCTGGTTTTCTAGTGGTTTATTGGAGATAGGAGTCTCATGGTCTTTCCTGCCCCGGCTGGCTTTGAACCGCAATCCTCAGATCTCAGCCTCCTGAGTAGCTAGGATTGCAGGTGTGAGCCACTGGCGCCTGATTTTTTTAAATTTAAGTTAATTTTTTATTTTAACTGTATTTTTTTTCTTTTCTTTTTTTCTTTTTGGGTACTGGGGATTGAACTCAGGATGTTGCACTTGCTAGGCAAGCGCTTTGCCACTGAGCTATATCCTAGCCCAAGAAATTTCTTTTTTTTTTTTTTTTTTTTTTTTTTTTTGGGTCCGGTTGTGGGGCCTGAACTCTGGGCCTGGGCGCTGTCCCTCAACTCTTCAGCTCAAGGCTAGCACTCTACCACTTGAGCCACAGCGCCACCTCCAGCTTTTTTCTTATGTGGTGCTGAGGAATCGAACCCAGGGCCTCATGCATGCAAGTCAAACACTCTACCACTGAGCCACCTTCCCAGCCCAAGAAATTTCATTTTTAAACATAAGTTCCATCCCCAAGATATATCTGAAAAAATCCATAGGACAAGTCACTTTCAGGTTCAAGCATTTCAAATAAATATGCCAGCCTTTAATATAATAATTACAATAATATAATGAATATATATGGGGAATACAGTGTTTGTAAAATTCCTTTAATAATACGTTTTAAAGTTAGACTTGTTGAAAATTATATTTTGTAATGTGAGGATTGGATCAAGCATTTTATTTGTGTATATGGGATAAAAAAAAGTGTGGGGAAGGAGAGGGTGAAAGAAAGAATGCACAAAAAGAATTAAGAGATGCCAGAGACATTTTAGTACCCAGCATTCTGGTTGTAGTTAGTTGTATAAGATGATGTAGTGTGGAGACTCCTCCAGTTTCATTAGTACTGGTTATTGTTGCTGAGCTTCTGGTCAAGGGATCTCTGTACGTGGAGAGCAGGGTTATAGAAATATAAATTAGGATCAGCATGGTCTATCAGAGTTGTAGACAAGACTCTAAGCAGAACCTAGGTGATAATTCCAGTATATATACAACCCCAGGCAGCCAAAAGATATTCCACAATTGTTTGGAATACTATACTTCTCCAATGGTTAAATATGTTTAAATTACAAAGGCATAGAATTACATGTAGAAAATGCAAATAGAATCAAATAGAATAGAGTCAAAGCCATACCATAAGGGATTCAAACTCAGTGTTGTTTGTTTGTTTGTTTGTTTGTTTGTTTGTTTTGGTCCAGTCCTGGGGCTTTCAGCCCTGGGCCTGGGTGCTGTTCCTGAGCTTCTTTTGCTCAAGACTAGTGCTCAACCACTTGAGCCACAGTACCACTTCTCCCTTTTTTGAGTAGTTTATTGGAGATGAGTTTCATGGACTTTCCTGCCTGGGCTGGCTTTGAACTGTAGTGCTCAGATCTAAGATTCCTTAGTAGCTAGGATTACAGACTTTAGCCACTAGGGCCCAGCTCTCAGGTTCTTGTACTTGCTAGGCAAGCCCACTATATCACTTGATCATACCCCTGACCCCATTGATATTTCTTATTTAAAAGATTGCAGTGTATTTGATTGTATGGTGAAGTAATTGATCTAAATCAGGAAGGTTGAAACTCTACTAGGTTTGTAAGCAGTGTCAAAGCCTTTAGGAGGACTTACTGGGGTTCTAAAAGTTGTTTACGGGAAGGCTTTGTTTATGGGAAAGCTCTGTTATATAAAACAGACAATTCAAATATTTAAAAGAGTTACATAATCACTATTCCTATGTGTGGTTTGAAAGAAAGAACATGGCTTTTTGAATAGGGTATGGACCTAGCGCTGGTGGTTCATGCCTCCAATCCTAGCTACTCAGGAGGCTGAGATCTGAGAATCACAGTTTGAAGCCAGCCCAGGCAGAAACATCATAAGACTTTTACCTAATTATTCACAAAAAAAGCTGTGAGCTGTGGCTCAAGTGGTAGAGTGTTATCCTTGAGCAAAAGAAGCTTAGAGACAGCACCCATCCCTGAGTGTAAGCCCCAGGACTGGCACACACACAAGCAAAAAATAGGATGCTGGTGGCTCATGCCTGTAATCCTAACTACTCAGGAGGCTGAGATCTGAGGATTGCAGTCTGAAACCAGCCTGGGAAGTAAAGGTCATGAGACTCTTGTTAGCCACCAAAAGCTGGAAGTGAAGCTGTGGCTCAAAAGGGTAGAGTACTAATCTTGAGCAGTAAAGCTCAGGGACAGTGCTCAGGACCTGTACCCACAAAATAAGGCTAAAAGGGAGGCGGGAGGAAGGCATGAGAATTGGATAAGCCTTCAAGGAAGTGATGACCACAGACTTGTTTTCAGAATTTAGCACTCCCAAACACCTGGGGGAAGTACTAGGAAGAATTTTAGGCTTTTTAGACTTTCTGTTTGCATGGGCTATAGGGTATACTGTCAGATGAAGTGGTCCTGGATATTGATCTTATTATTTATCCAAATGCCATAAGAAATTTTAAGTAGTTGTATGGGTTAAACTTCACATCTTCAAGCTCTTTCATCTGCATTCACAGAAAATAAGTAAGTTTGGGACAGGAGATTTTTTCCTTTTTCCCATTTGTATAAGGTTCAGATGAAATTACATGTCATACCAAGCCCTGTATTTATTTCATCTTGGCTACTCAGATAGCTCTGAACAGGGTGCACAGTGAAACCCTGAAATGGAGGATGCTTGGCTCATCTGCAGACATTCTCTTTTAGGTCTGGCTTCTGGTAATTAGGCACTCTTAGCTGGACTCTGCTGTCAGCAACTCTTTGAGACAAATTGCAAAATCTGTACAACCATCTGAGAGACGAACAAGTAGACCTGATGACACTAGAGAGAATATTGGTAGTTCTCAAAAGTTTGAAAAAGAATGCTTGGAGAAGCAATCCTCAAAACTGAATTTCAAGATCCCTTTCCTCTAAATGTACCTTAAAGGGTGCCTTAAGTTACAGAGTCAGGATCTGAGAAGATTTTGGCAGGCTGAGATGATAGGCTGAATTTAATAGGATGAAATGGAGTAGAAATAAATGGGAAGTTTTGTATTTGGGTCTGAAAATCCCAGCTGGGAACAAGGACAGGGCAATTGGTGTAAGGTGATGATTTGTTTTTTGTCCTTAAAAAATTTATTGTAGTGGTTGGGCACTGGTTGGTGGCTCTTATCTATAATCCTAGCTGCTCAAGAGGCTGAGATTTGAAGAACATTGTTCCTAAAGCCACCCTGGGCAAGAAAAGTCCATGAGACTCTTTATCTCCAGTTAACCACCAAAAAGCCAGAACTGGAGCAATGGCTCAAGTGGTAGAGTGAAAAAGCTAAGGGACAGTGCTTACACCTTGAGTTCAAGCCCCAATACCAGCATGCATGCGCCACGTGTACAGACACACACACACACACACACACACACACACACACGCATGCGCCACGTGTACAGACACACACACACACACACACACTCACACACACCTCCCTAATACACTGTTAGGCTATATTAGCTGAAATAAAGCATTTAGGATGAGGAAAAGATAAACATACTCTGCTGACATACAAACATACTCTGCTGACATACCAGGTCTATTGCCAGACTCTGAAAGGAAAATGGAGAAATGATAGTCACAAGGGTATGTCTGGGAATATTCCAAAGTTTGTTATAGATAACAAAAGAAAAGGGAAATTTAGCTTTTGTGTAACTCCAGCTCTGCATGGTGCTGTCAGTATCTGAAAGGCAGTTAATCATGTGCATAGAGTCTAACCTGGCTCTTGTAATTTAAGAAGAAGCTCTGAGGAAGAAAGTCACATCAAGCCCCAAGTAGGGTCTTTATGTTCAAGGAATAATGAGCTGCTTCCTTAGTTCTAGAAATCCTGGCTTAGGTTTATGGGGGACTTAGAACTTTCAGAGGTGGGAAAAAGAGATTCTAGCACCAGAATCTTATGATTCTTTTGTCTTCTGGTGGTAAACACATCCTGCTCATTCCTAATGAGCAGGTGACAGAAAGTGCTATGGTGACAGTAACATTGTAGACAGTGATTGGTGACAGGCTTGGAGAGTCTGGGCCCATGGTTCACATAAGTTTGTGTGTGCGTGTGCGTGTGCGCGCGCCAGTCCTGGTGCTTGAACTTGGAGCCTGGGCGTTATCCCTGGGCTCCTTTTGCTCAAGGCTAGCACTCTACCACTTGCCACAGTGCTACTTCCGGCTTTTTCTGTGATTAATTGGGAATAGGAGTCTCACAGACTTTCCTGTCCAGGCTGGCTTCAGACTGTGATCCTCAGATGTCGGCCTCCTGACTAGCCAGGATTACAGGTGTGAGCCACTGGCACCCAGCTCACATGAGTATTCTCATGCTGGTCCTTCTCAACCTTGTAGTCTAGCTCTAGAGATGTGCCACTGTCATTTGAGGCACTGTTCTCTCTTCAGTTTTTTTTTTTTTTTTTTCTGATCCCTAACTGGGTGCTAAGTTCTTACCCTCTTCTGCTGTGCAAAGTGCCTAGGAAATTCAACAGCAAACCACTATTACATACTAATGTTGAAGTTCTGACAATTTGATCATGAGTTAGGAAGGAGGAGCACAGGTGGTTTGGCCTTGGGATTGTACATAGAGCAAGGACACCAAACCCAGAGTGGTTAGAGATGTCCCTGAGGTGGCATTGGTGATGCAGGCTTTGAAGGAAATGTAGAATCTGGCTGGACAATCTCAGGGTGGTAAAACACACGAACCAATGTCATAGTGATTGACTTCAGACTTGTTTTTGGCCAAAATGTTCTCATTAGAATGGAGCTGAGTAAAGGTAGCTCAAAGCAGTCTTCGGACATGGTGTTTTCTGTTTACTGTGTAGAGTATGTCAAGAGTCACAAGTTGGGCGCTCTCTATCTTTTAGCTGGATTTTTATTCATTTGTACATTCATACATCTCCCTGCTTAGCATCTATGGGTATATTTTCCTACTATATTATAGTACTTCTCTGTCAAAGTTACCTGTTTGAAACTTCTCATTCTCATCTCCTGGGAGGGTAAGAATGGAGAATTTTTTTAAAATTCGCTTTCAAGCATTTTTTTTCCCATGACATTATAAAGTTTGGAGAGGAGGTTGGTTTTTTTGTTTGTTTGTTTTTGTTTCTTCCTACTAGCACAGTCTTGTGTCGTTAGTCCCTGGTCCAAAACCACTTTTTGCATCTCTGCCTTCATACTATTCATCTTCCTCCCATTGTAAGTGGGCTGTATGGCTCCAGCAGTTTATTCTCTTGTGGTCATAATGACACTAACTGGACATAATATCTACAAGCACAGGCCTGGATGAGACGAAAAGTGAATGCAAGACTGAAACAGAACTGGGTTTCTTGTGCTCATCCTTTTCTTATAGTTACTGCTTTTTATAAGTGACCACCCATTTAGTAAGTAAGTAAGCAAGCAAGCAGAAAGGCATACTTAAAAAGACAAATTTCTTTCCTCGGTGGCTGGACAAAATTTAAAATCACTCTTTCTTTGAATTTTCCTTGTAAATATTTTTTTCAAACAATTGTACAGTTTATTTTTCTACCATGAATAAGCTCAAATCTGAAATTTAAAATTCTTAATTCTGAATTTTATCTCTAGCTTTAGAAGCATTTTTATTATTACCATTTTCATTTTAAAGTAACCTACCTAATTGTAAACTTTTTTTTTTCTTTTCAGGTAGGAATGAATTAATAGCCAGATACATCAAACTCAGGACAGGGAAGACGAGGACCAGAAAGCAGGTATAGTAACCCACCTGGGAGTTGTGCATGTCAGCGAATGGCCCCAGGAGGCATTGGGCTGCCTTGGCTGCTGTGCTTTGGCTCTAGGAGCCCTGGTTCCAGTTCCTGTAAGGAGTCAGCGTCGTAGGTGTTCTGGATTGGCTCATTTCCACTGTTCATCATTTCAGTGACCCTTGAGCATGTGGCCTCTGAGTTCTCTTATGCACGTGGGAAAGTTTCCCTGCCAATGGCAGTGTCTGAACTGCCCCGTGCTGTGATTCAAAGCTGCTTTTTTTTTTTGGCCCAAATGTTCATCTGCTAATATTACAAAAGCTGCAGGTGCAGCTATATTCACAAACCAGGAGACTTGGAGATTCTGTGCCCGAAACATCCTGAAACGATTACTAATTAGTCATCCTTTCAATGAGGAACTCATGCTAGCAGCCTTAAAGTATCTGTTGAATATGATACCCAGTTGTGTGAATGCTGGGCACTGTGATTCTTAAGTTACAGCTTTTTGTCATAGCTGCCATGACTGAAATGTTGTTATAACTTAAATACCTTTGGGCAGAGCAGAAGCAGGAATTCTCCTCTGCTCTTGACCAGGGATTTGCCATCCCTGGTTCTTTCAGATGTAAAGCAGTCCAGATCTATGGTATGAACCATTTCACAAATGGAACTGATAAGAAGTTAATGTGATTAGTCTGGTGCAGGTACCTCATGCCTGTAATCCTAGGAGACTAAGACTTAAAAGATCTGTTTGAAGGCAACTGGGTAGAAAAGGCCAAGAGACTTTGTCTCTAATTAATTAGTAAAATGCCAGGCTGAAAGCATGGCTCAAGTGGTAGAACACCAACCTAGCAAGCTGAACAGGGGCCAGGCTCTGAGTTCAAGGTCTGGTACCAGAAAAAAGCGTTTAAAATTTAAAAAAAGAAAGGCAAAAGAAAATAACTGATGGGTGAAAGGTTAACAGAAGAACATTATTTAAAAGTTGATCCTGCTGCATGATAATGGCATTGGACCTTCAAAATGATAATCATATCAGATCAGCCAGGTGTGGTGGTGCACATCTACAGTCCCATCTATTTGGGAGGCTGAGGCAAGAAGATTGTTTGAGCCCAGAAGATCAAAACAAACCTGGGCAATGTATATATAGAGAGAGACCCTGTTTCAATATAATAGAACCCCAAACTTTATCCAACAACAACCACAAGCTACTGTCTGGTCACTTTAAGGCTGAGCAGTAGCCACAGGTTCTCCTCCCATGAAGGCTTTGTTTTCTGAGTGTTGTTGGGGGCTGGGCCTTCCCCCAGGAATGCTTCCTGTGCCTGGCTTGGTGCTGAGTCAGCCTGAAGGGGTGGCCTCCAGCCAGCACAGAGGCTTATGTTGTCTGCTGGGGAATGTTCCCCCTGATCAAGGCCCACGTCAAGTCAGAGAATCACAGACAACAAAAGTTAGAGCCACAGATGGAGGAGTGAAGAGGATTGAGAAGTTCCTGCTCAGTACTTTAAAATGTACAGAGACAAACTGTGGGGAAAATAGAATAATTGAAATTCAAAGACAAATTTAAATATCAAAGGATCTTTTATATTATCATAAATCCTGTGATTTCAAATTGGAGAGTTTAGAAAGAGGTAATTGCCAGGAAGTGCTGAAATTGTAAACAATTTAGGGTATACATTTTAGAGCCAGCAGAACTAATCTACCTGCCTGCCTACCTACCTACCTACTTACTGCTGCAGGTGCTGGACCTGGGCTGTCTGCTGGCCTGGGAGCTCTGGTCATTTACTGAGTGACCTGTTCTTTGGGAGACTCTTCAAAATTTAACCAAAGTTCCACTGAAATAAATGCAGATTGATTTGTTTACCCAATGGAATCATGTGTTTCAGAAGCTGGCTGGGCAAGGTTTCTATACCCCACATCCTGGGGATGTTTTTAGGCAGCAGTTGGTGATACCTCTCCAATGTGAATTTGCTGTTCAGCAAATCCGTGTGGTTTTCAACCCAGATTTTTAACAGGCTGGCTGGCTGGCTAGCTGTATTCACACATTTCGCTTTGTAATAATATGCAAATCCATTTGGCATCTAGTCAATACCCAAAAGAGTGGAAGGATTAAAAATATTTATAAGGGGGGAAAAAAAGCTGTGCTAACTGGGTCTTTTCCATTTCTCTTTGAGATCTAATTTACATGTGAGTATTATTTTAACATTTGCTACAGAATCCAGAGCTCTTAATGAGATCAGAATACAACCAACAGCTTCAGCTTTTGATTTTCAGAACGTGCTAATTTATGGATTGTCTCCTCTAAATTGAGGAAAAGGGATTTTCCTTCCTGATGCTGAGAAGCTATAAATATTTTCATTTATTTTTACCCCTACCATTTAAATTTTATAAAGAAAAGAACCTTTTTTCCCTCTGTCTCACCCTTCCCCAAACTAGTTTTTTCCAGTGCCCCTTGATTTTATTAATTTCTCCTGGGGCAGAAAACTGATACGAACCCAAACTTTTGTCCTGAAACAAGTCACTGCAGTGATGACCCAGTCTGAAAGCTTAGAGCAGTGCTGGGGGCTTGGTGTCTGGCTGGGACTGTGTATTCCTAACTGCACAGCTTTGTTGAGATGCAAATAACCTCCCCCCCCCCTCCCCAACCTTCCTAAGGAGCAGCAATTTTATATTTGATTTCCTTTTTTTGTTTTGTTTTTTGTTTTGTTTTGTTTTGTTTCCCTTCATAAACCCGAACAATGTAGGTGTCTAGTCATATACAGGTCTTAGCAAGAAAGAAAGTTCGAGAAATTCAAGCCGCCATTAAGGTACGTCTGGCTTGCCCAGTTGTAGGGGGCTTTTCATCTCCATGGTTACAGGCTTTTCCTTTGTTTTCCTCCCTTCCCCTACCCTGCAGGTGTCTAGTCACATTCAGGTTCTTGCCAGAAGGAAATCTCGTGATTTTCATTCCAAGCTAAAGGTATGCGCTTTTCTGCTTTTTGGCTTGTGGTTGCTATGCATCTCACTTCCTGTTTTCCATGGTGACTGGTGAATGCCTGGTGTTGGGATTCTCGTAACCTAGTTTCCTCGCATGTGAGAGCTGTTTACATTTCTTTGTGTCTAATCTCTCTGTTTCTGTACTAGCCTCACATTAAACTGTGTGTTTGAGCTTGTGAGTGTGAGTGTGTGTGTGTGTATGTGTGTGTGTATTCTTAATAACAATGCAAATGCAGCAGAGAGCTAGTCTTGATAACTTTTTAGCACAGACATGTTTTGTTTTTTTAATACTTTGGAATGTCCACCAAGCAGCCTTTTTTTTTTTTTTTTAGCAGAGCTTAAACAAAAACAAAACCCAAACGTGATGCAAAGTTGATGAATTCCTTCTTTTAAAAAGAGAAAATTGAATCATTTGCAGAATGGTCATGAAATTACTTTTTTTTAATTCAGAAAAATTGTAAATTTACTTTTGATGTATTTTCATCAAAAGTGGTATTTTCATATCCTTTTCTAACACAAAGTATTTTCAGCCAGATTTCTTCCATATTGCTTATAATTACTTTTTTTTTAAGTGATTGACTCTTACTAAAAGAAAATTGATGTGTGGCCTTAGCAAAAAATGATAGAACTTAGGGATGGGAAAACTCTTAATGAAACTCTGGTTTGCACTTATATTTATACTTGAGTTCACATAGACCTTTTTATACATGGGCCTCCCTGTACAGTCTTTTAAAGTACATTTCACAGCCAAAATAAAGGCATTGATAAATTGTTAAATCCAAGTACTTATTCCCTTTGTAAAATTTGCAGTCAAGCACCCATGGCTTTTATTTTTCTGTAATGCTATCTTTGAAAAATGCAGAGGGAGTAGAGTTGGCCTTAGTTTACAGTGAAAATTAAGTTTTAGACCTGTAATTTTTGCCTTTCCTACATACCTATATTCCCTCATACATTAATTAAACTTGTTTTGTTCCACCCTACAAGATCAGTGTCATTTAACAGTACTGAGACCTTCCCCCAGTCCCTTTTTTGTTGTTTTTTTTGTTTTTCTCCTTAATGTAAATCAATCTGGCTGTGGAACAGAACTAGAACTAGTGCTAGCTAGGATGGAGCATTTGGTGTGCCCTCTGCAGTGGGCAGCATGCTGGCTCGCTTGCACGTGTGGCTGATGGTGGCTGGCTTTGAGCTGCACTGGCTGAGCAGTTGGAAGGCTAAGATAACTTCCTCCATCCTGCTTTTTAACCAAAGATGCGGTACTCTCTATGTGGATATAACTACCCCAGTAATTGCTCAAGTTCTGACTCTGTTTCTAGTTTCTCTGAGCTAATGAATTAATGATGTTCAAAGAAGTTTACAGATACCAATTTTGTGTTTCCATTTGTGATGCTATGAATTGTTCTATTCCTGTTCTGTCTGTATGCATTCTGTTGACTCCACTGGGGCAAGTGGCCCTAGACTGAAAGCCCTGTAAGTGATGACACTGTGTTGTTCAAGGAGCCTCATGAGAGACACAGGAAGATCACTTAGTGATTTTAAGAATTTTCTTTCATTGCTTTATTACGCATTTGCATGAATTCTGACAAACATAGCTATGTTTATGTGTGTCTTAAAAACAAAAAAAGAAAACTGCACCCTCTTCCCCTCCCTTGCCCCCCAAGTTTCACCCTGGCTCATTTTTGGTGCAAGCACAAGGAGGAGATGGAAAGAGAGACTGTAGGATAGCATCTGGCTCAGCATTTAAGCTCCAAGAACCACCTCCATCTTGTTAATTCCTTTCCTCCTTCCCTACCACATTATTCCTGGAAAAATGGAGTCCTCTGTTTTCCCATGAGCTGATAATATTGATTGAGTATTCTGGGCACAGTGCTATCACGGCCGGCAGTTAAGCAGCTAACATCCCATCCTAGAGCTGGCTATGTAGGAGGGAATGTGAAATACAGGGCTTTGCTGGAGTGTAAGCGGGAAGAGCCACAGTGAAACATGGAGGAGTTAGTCCCAAGGACAGGTCCCTGCAGAGTAAGCTTCTGAAAAATGAGGTTTTATTCCAATGTGTAGCTTCCTCCTGCATGTTCTCACATTTAAGCTCACTATGAAGTGGGGTCTATATTCTGATTTTGAAGAACAAAACTCCTAAAGGTATAGTTCAAAGAGTATAATTTACTTGATGAAAGTCATTAAACCTAGTAAGAGTCAAAGTGAGAATTTGAACTCAGACCTTTCTAGACCTTAATCTACTGTTCTCTCAGGTTGGGGTTCATCTAGTGGAGATGGGAGATGGATTTTTAAGTTGAAGCCTTCATGCCTATATACTGTATAGAATCTGTTGCTCATCAAGAAGCCCTTGTACTGATAACCTACATTTTACCTTTGAGTCCATAGTCAGAATGTGAACCCCTGGCACCATAGTGATGGTCATAGGTAACCTGGGATTGGTGCAGTCCCAGCTGCATTGTTAACCCGCAGAAAACAACAAAAACAGTCCAAGAACAAGTCATATCCACAGCTTGTTGCCTTCAATTCTCCTCATGTTTATCTTTACCCTTCTAAGCAGTCATCACCAGGACATGGGCACAGGAATCTGGATCCTGTAGGAAAGTTGGGCCCCAGTTTCCTACTTGTGCTGTCCTACTAGTCTCTGATATCTAACAGCACATTTGTGAGGAGGCAGGAATGAGTACCTTCCCTGAGTTCATTGTAGAGTAAAGCAATAGCCCTGGTCTTCTTGACCTTTCATACTAACTAATGAAATAAACTTACACAAAACCTTGAAATTATCCCAGTAGGAGTAGCTTTTTGGGTGAACAATGGGGATAGCTTAAAGTATCCAAGACAATATGAGATACTGTACTTTCTCTACTTAGATATATGTAGTGGGGTTATGGAGATAACTGACCATCCCAAGGCCTTTCCTTGCTCTGCCTCTGCCAGGTTGGTCACTACATCTCCACATATTCAGAAGTCAAAGATAAGGACTCAGGTCTGTGGTCCTGTGGTGACCTGTGACAGCTTGCATTTACCTTTTCCCCCATGGGGTGCCAGAGCAGGGGCTACTGCCAAGTGTGGCTTCTTTGTTTCTAAGCCTTTCCTTTTCTCCCTGGGAAGAGTATGGCAGAATTCTTTAGGCTACTATTTTTTCAGCTTTTAAAGAAAAACATAATTTTTTACATTGAATCTTACTAAAATTGTCAATATATGAAAGAGTAAAAACTGTTCAGATTGAAGCTCACCTTCTTACATCCTTAACAGAGTCTTTTTAGCTTTTCCATTGAGAATAGTTTGAGGACCCACCCTGCTTCAGGCAGAAGGAAAAGAAGGGATGACAGCTTTTTTTTCTGATTGGTTCCCAGCCCCCACTGGACAGCTTGTGGGTCTCACTTAAAACTCCTGTAGCTTGTTCTCTATGTACCTTTGGAGAAAACAGGCACACAGAGCTAGTGATCATTCCTCATGTCACATTTACAGGTGACTCATCCTGGCTGAAAAGTCACTCTTGATAACTCTATGTGCAGAGGTTTGCAGGGTGCTGGTTTGCAGGCTAGACTACATTTCCCATTTCCTCAAGTGTGTGGACTTTAATTTTATTTTAATTTTAATAAAGAAAATTATTCTAGTAAGTATGTAAAATGTACATTTGGATTTGAACTTTAAAGGCACAGGAATGATTGTTTAATTTATGCTACTAACATTTTATTGAGAGTCCAGTATATTCTAAGGCCTAGTAGATGTCCAGCATATAGAGTTGGTTATGCAGTCTATGCTCTTCAGGAATACTAAACCTTTCTGTTAACTTTCCAATAGATTGTCCTTAGTTAGGGTTCTGTAGCAGAAATTAAACCAGGGTGTACAAAGGCCAGTCAGGGAAAAGAGTGATTAATTATGAGAGCTGAGATGTAGAAGAAATCTTCCTGGAGCAGGTACCATTAGAACCAAGCATAAGCCAGACAGTGGGTTTCCATAGAGATATGGTGTTTGGGGCATCCTGAAGGGCAGCACTGAGGCATGCAATGAGAAGTGACTAGAGAGGTCCTTTACATGTATCATTTGGAAATATCTCTGAAGCTGGGTTTAGAGAATAACTAAGAAGGTAGGAAGCTGGTGGCAGGGACCTGGACTGTGGGCTGGCCTCTGAGCCTACAGCCCCTCTGTTTACTTCAGCCAGCCTGTGGTTCCTTGCTCTGGTTTACTCAGACTTCTCTGTGCATTGTTGTGTTTTTTGTTTTTTTAAAATAGAAGTTGTATTTTTGCAAGTTCTATCCCTATCAAGTCTGCAAAATGCACATAAGAATTTTTCAATAACAGCACTTAAGAATTAGTTTATTTGTTGAGTACCAGTGGCTCACACCTGTAATTGTAGCTACTCAAGAGGCTGAGATCTGAAGATCACAGTTCAAAGCCAGCCCAGTCAGGAAAGGCCATGAGACTGTCATCTCCAATTAATCACCAGAATAACAAAAGTGGCACTGTGTCTCAAAGTAGTACAGCACTAGTCTTGAGTGAAAAAGTTCAGGGACAGCACCCAGGCCCTGAGTTCAAGCCCCACAACCAACTGAAAAAAAGAATTAGCTTATTGAAGGCTGAGTTTTTTTTAAAGTAATGATAATCAAAACTAAAGATTTTTGTTGTTTCAAGAACATTGTAAATATATATGTTTGAATTATCCATAGTCAATATTTTTGTGATGACCTAATGCTTTTTAAGATTTTTAAAGGTGCCTGGGAATGTGACTTAGTGGTAGAGTGCTTGCCTAGCATGCATGAAGCCCTGGGTACGATTCCTCAGTACCACATAAACAGAAAAGGATGAAAGTGGTGCTGTAGCCGGGTGCTGGTGGCTCATGCCAGTAATCCTAGCTACTCAGGAGGCTGAGATCTGAGGATTGCGGTTCAAAGCCAGCCCCGGCAGGAGAGACCGTGAGACTCCTATCTCCAATAAACCACCAGAAAACCGGAAATGGCGCTGTAGCTCAAGTGGTAGAGCGCTCGCCTTGAGCTGAAGAGCTGAGGGACAGCGCCCAGGCCCAGAGTTCAAGCCCCAGGACGGACAGAAAAAAAAAAAGTGGTGCTGTAGCTTAAGTAGAGCTTAAGGTAGAGTGCTATCCTTGAGCAAAAGAAGCTCAGGGCAGGGCGCCGATGACTCACGCCTGTAATCCTAGCTATTCAGGAGGCTGAGATCTGAGGATCTTAGTTCAAAGACAGCCTGGGCAGGAAAGTCCGTAAGACTCTTATTTTCAATAAACCACTAGAAAACCAGAAGTGGCGCTGTGGCTCAAGTGGTAGAGCACTCACTTTGAGCTGAAGAGCTGAGGGATAGCGCCCAAGCCAAGACAGAGTTCAAGCCCCACAACCGACCAAAAAAAAAAAAAAAGCTCAGGGACAGGGACAATGCCCAGGCCCTGAGTTCATGCCCCAGGAGTATGTGCCCCCTCCCCCCCAAAAAAAAAGATTTTTAAAGGGAAAAGAAACATTACCCTTGATTTTTCTCACTGCTTCTACTATTCTTTCTTGCCCCTAACTCAACTTCCCTATTTTTACCCGCAGTCTATCCTTGTTCTTTGTTTCCCTAAAAAAAAAATCAAATCCAATGAAACTGCTTTTAATTTATTTCTGCCTCAATGTTGTGATGTTTGCTCATTGTCATCCTGAGTTTGTGCTATAGCCATTGGCATCGGTATGAGACTTTTCTCTACAGTTTGTAGCAGTGTAAGAAGATAGTCTGAGCTGACAATTTAGGATGACCTTGGGTATGGACTATGACCATATGGAAGAGATAGAAGCTTGAGGCAAAAAAATATTGTTGAAGTAGGGAGGAGTGGTAGCGCTGTGGTAAAGCACTTACCTAGCATATGAAATAAAAGGCCCTAGGTTTGATCCATAGCACTACAACAATAAATTTTTTAAAAAAGATGAAAAGAATTACTGAGTAATGATAGAAGGAAACAGTGACTGAGGACAGAAAGTAGAAGGTGACATCAAGGTATGGTCAACACTTAAGAACCTCTGAAGATGATGAAGGAAATACAAGGGGATTGGTGGTCAGAGTACCAAGGTATTGGAAATTGAATATACCAGAAATATGACAGTGTCTATTGCTAATCCAGAAGAAACCTTAGCTTCGATAGAGTCATTTCTCAGTGATGAGAATGTCATTGGTGTGGCTCCTGCTTAGACAAAATCCTTATGACTCACTGTTCTTTACATGGTAGGTGTGATTTAATGACCCACAACTTTGTTGCTAATTCCTATTTTAAAGTAGAAGATGAGTCCATGCAATTACAGAAGGCAGCTGACTTCTTGTCTATATAACATGTACCTAGAAATTCCACAAATAACTAAATTAGAGCTGTCTCCAATTTTATGTTATCAGCTACATCTACAGCAGTGTCACCCACTAGGTTCATTTGTTGTCATCCATCTCTCCTTCCCCCTAGTTAAGTCCCTTACTGGCACCTCTTGTTGATTTAGATAGCAGCATGGTCTGAGTCCTAGCTTGCAATGTTTAAATTATTTTCTTCTTTGAATGATTTCACTTACCATTAATTATTCAAATTCAGTCACTCTTTCTAAGCTCCAAGGATTTATTTTCCCAGCAGAATTCTCCACACATTGTGTAGGCATTCCTACTCAAAGCTCCTTAGTGTTTCTGGCTCTTGAGTCTCTTTCTCCACATGTTCAGTTGTCCTGAGAGCTTATCAAGACACTTCCCCAAAGGCCTTCTTTCACCATCAACATCAGAAAGGTATTACTTTATTTGCTGATGGATAAGGGCTTACGGAAGCCACAGCCAAGCTTTGCAGAGTAGAGTTCCCTCCAACCTCCTACCCCCATCTTCATATTGGAGATAGAGCAAGCCATTCTGCTCACACTTGAGTGTGTTTGAGTGAGTACAAGACACAGGATAATACCTAGAAGAGGAATTCTTATTCTCCCTTAAGGTTGGCAGTTTGTCTTAGGCAAAAGATGTGTTCCTGTCTGGCCCCAGACATTAATGAAGATAAGCCTGCCCATGCTGATAGTGCTTCATCCTAGCAGAGCAGAAAAAGACCTGAGCTTCTCTGATTGGGTCCGGTCATTGATGACTAATTTATAAGTTATGTTTATTCCCTTGGGGCATTTTCTTCATTCTTGCCCAGGTGGCCTTCATGATTTGATTTCTGTACAGGCCTTTCTTTTCAATCTGCCATTGCTTCCAATAAGCAGAAAGCTTAAAGTTAAAATTGTTGATTTAATTCTTTTGAGTTCAAGAACTTCCCAGGGGCATTGCTAATATCCATCATTCTGGGCCCACTTTGGGTTACTACTGAGGCTGTCCAAGAGTGAGACTACTCCAGGGATACTGACAACCCTCTCACCCCTGACCCTTTCCTTTTTCAATGTTGCTTCTGGTGGTCCCATGATCACTCAAGAGTGGACCCTTAGTAGAGCACAAGGCAGAGAACCTGGTCAGTAACCTCCTTGGTTTGTGGAAGCTGCAAGACTCTTAGTTGCATTAAGGGGCTGGGAAATGCCATTCCTGGCATTTCTCAAACTCTTCACATTCTCTCCCCCCTCCCCCCCCCTTTTTTTTTCTTTTTGGTTGGTTGTCGGGCTTGAACTCTGGGCCTGGGCGCTGTTCTTCAGCTCAAGGCAAGCATACCACTTGAGCCACTTCCAGTTTTCTGAGTGGTTTATTGGAGATAAGAGTCTCATGGCCTTTCCTGTCAGGGCTGACTTTGAACCATGATCCGCAGATCTCAGCTTCCTGAGTAGCTAGGATTACAGGTGTGAGCCACTGGCGCCTGGCTTTCACATTCTTTTTTCTACTCATATTATGTACCCTTTCCCTCCAAAGATATATTCACTACTTTAGTTTCAGTTTAACTGAGTTAAAATGCAGATTGGAGAAAATGTTTTTGCTTAGGTATGATAGGATTAGACCTTATACAAGCAGTGTAGTAATGCAGGTCAGACAGTATGAGCCTGAACATTGACCTTTTATTGAGAATTGAGCCAGGCTTGGATCTTCTCCTTTTCCTTCTCTCTTCCCCTCTCTCCTCCTCATTCTGTTTTGTTTGTTCTTTGTTTAGATGTATACTGGCAGTTGGACTATACTCCCAGCCCATTTTGCTTCAGTTTATTTTGGGATAGAGTTTCCTAATTTTTGCCCAGATTGGCATCCTTCTGTCTATGCTTCCCATATAACTGGGATGACAGGCATGTACCAATATGCCTAGCTATTGATTGAGGTGGGTTCTCACTAACTTTGCCTAAATTGGCCTTCTACCACAATCCTAATGTCCTGAGTAGCTGAGATTACACATGTGAGCCACTGTGTTCACGTTTGAATTTTCTTTCTGTGGGCAATAGAAACAGAGGAATAGAAAAATCCCAGTAATAATTACCTTCAATATGATAATTGATAATCAATATGATGAAAGTGCCCTTAAAAAGTAATGCTAATCTATGAATAACATGGTGAAAACCATGGCTTTTCATGTCCTGAGCATGATGAAGCTTGGATGCCAAGTAGATAAGTCTGTCATACTAGTGCATCAGACAGCAAGACTGAGGGTACTCTGACAAGTGTGGAAAGCAGTCTTGAGCAGGGCTGTTCGTATCCTTGCTTTATAAAAGAAGATAAATAGGCTGGAATGTTTTTGTGGTTCGCCAAGGACCACAAATCTGATCGTGATGCCCAAGGCAAGCTCTGTGTAGTTCCCCACAGAGTGCTACTCAAGGCAGAGAATTCACTCTCTGACTTGAGGTGCTGTGAATGTTCTCATCTACTGAGCACTTACTTTTGTGTTGAAAGGAAACAGGACAAGCAACAGGCCTAGTGCTTATTCTGTCCAGACAGCTACCAGCTGAGGTTCCTTTGGCCTCTCAGAAGAAAGTAATTTTCTGCTCCTGCTGTCACTACCCAGGAAAAAGGGATTAAAGTCAGGGGCTGCTCCTCCCAAACACCTAGTTGTGGCCCCAAACTAGCCTATTACCCTACTCTCTAGCATAAGATGCCTTCCATAAGGCACACCTACCAGTCATCAGCACTCCTTTATGATGCCGGGCCAACATAAGAACTAAAGGAAACTGTGTTGACAATTATAAAATACTGAATATAGTGCAGTACATTAACAATGGTAAAAAGCCTTGAAATTTTTTTTCTTTGATGTGAATGGAGTCTTTGGCATTTGGAAATACAATAAGATGAATTAATTGCTACTCATTAGGCAGCAAGTCAGGAGAAGTATGAATGTGCCTTCTCTCCTCCACATTAGCTATAGCCTGACCAGAATAGCCCCCTTTTGTATTTACCCCTGCCTTCTCTACTAATAAGCAAATTAGAGATCATGGCTAGAAAAAAAATTCAAGTGCCCTCCATCCTTTCTCCAAAGCCATCCTGCAGTTGTGTGGTGTTTATCTGCTCAAGGGCTATGCTTATAATTGCATAAGTCATGCAGATCTACAGAGTGCAAGATCAGAAACATCATCTGCAAAATTACTTCTTAGGAACTATTTTCTGTTTTTCTTAAAGAAGTGATTTTCAAGCAAATTGCTGTCTTTCCTTCCTTGTACTATGCCTTTATATTGCTGAAAAAAGTATATTTGGAGAAAAAAGTTAAATAGATTTCAAGAGTTTGGGGTTCATGGTTTTTTTTTTCAGATTTTTTTCTTTACATTTTTTCCCTCATGAATAAATTAGATTTATTTTTATTTTTTTATTTTTTGGATCGGTCGTGGAGGCTGAACTCTGGGCTTGGGCACTGTCCCTCAGCTCTTCAGCTCAAGGCTACCACCCTACCACTTGAGCCACAAAGCCACTTCCGACTACTTTTCTGCTTATGTTATACTGAGGAATTGAACCCAGGACCTCATGCATGGGAGGCAAGGACTCTACCACTGAGCCAATTTCCCAGCCCTGGAGTCCTATCTTTAAACTGATAGTTCATGAGTTGTTGTTTTAGTTGTTGTTGTTTTAGTATGCTGTTCATTAACATGGCAGCTATAATATACTATAGATGCAAGCCCATGGCGTTTACCTATTACCTTTAAAGGTTGTCTGTGGCTATTGCCTAAAGAACATGAGAATTTATTTTGCAAAACAACAAAAGGTGGAGAATCAGAGGGGGAGAAACAAGGATAATGTCGTCAGAAGATGGATAGGGGACCCTCAGCCTCTCAGCTTCCACAAAACACAGGTCCCTGAGATCCATACAAGAAAAGCATTTCAGGGTAAATAGCGAGAAGGAGACACTCATTAGGTGAAAGTTTTAGCACAAATTCATTTTAGTATAACAAGTTGAAGTAGGAAAAAAAAATTTCCTGCTCTCTATGCAGGAAATAGGAGTTAAAGACTTGAATTGGTAGTTTTTATCTGTAGTTTTTCTACTTTCTGAGTTGGGCCTAATACATGTGGTCTTGCCTTAGACAATGGTTTGGGGTGAGTGAGATGGGTGAGGGCCACACAAAACCTTTAGGACTTTTGCCAGATAGAGGCTGCATTTTTTCAGTCTCTTTACTCAGTTGTCAAGAAACCCCAAATTTTTACTATTTCAAAGTAGAAGGCAGATTTAGAGAGCCCTCCTATGTCTCCTAATCATATAACTTAATATTAAAAAAGTATGGTGGGAGGGATGCTTATCTGCTTTTTCAGTTTACTTCCTAGGTTTAAGTTCTGAGTCTGGCTCTTCAGATATTTTCCAGTAATATAATTTCCTTGTCTCCTCATCTGTCTGTCCTACCTCATTAAGACCTGGGTAACATTCAGAGTCTGATCCATAGATCTCCTGGAGTGTTACAAGCCCACTCCCATTCCCACTCCAGCCATATGCCTTTGTGATTGTACCCTGACCCCATATGTATTATATCTATTTCTTAAAGAAAAGGCAGTCAGAGGAACAGCTTTACAGCAGCTTTGCTCTGCTTCATGAAATATGAAAGGCTGTTTACTTAGTAACAATAACAATTTGGGGCTGAGGAGTTTATGCGTGACACAGATTGCTGGACCGTGTGGCAGGAGCCATGAGCTATAGTGATAGTATGTTGTACCTGAAATTGGATGGTGGATGATTAAACATACCACAGGCCCAGTGCTTTTCCCAATTCTGCTCAGGTAGTTGGGGTTTTGTTCTTTAGCATCCATCTCTTCCCTCCCTATAAGCAGTCTATAGTTCCTCTTTGCAGGTCATGGGCTCCTTAGTGTTCAGTTGGGAACAGCAGGCTTGCCCGTTCTTTCCTCAGCCCCAAATCATCTTTTTGTGGTATCATTCTTTGTAATCTTAGGAGTTGAGAGATTTCAAATCAATAAGGAAGAGGCAATGTGAACTTGTCCAAGCTAGTTTTTTCTTGTGCTTGTATGTACAGAGAGAGGAAGGAGGGAGGTAAGGATGGAGGGAGAAAAGAAAGAGAATTTCCTGTAATCTAAGGCATTCTGAAGTTAACTCAAATAATTCAAAACAAAAATAATATGCTCATTTTTGTAAATATCGACATCCCAGAAATGTTGATAGGTATAAGTAGAATTAAAATAAAACTAACCAAGTATACAAATGTAGCACACATTTTTTTTTTTTTAATTTTGTTTTTGGGTCCGGTCATGGGGCCTGAACTCTGGGCCTGGGTGCTGTCCCTCAGTTCTTCAGCTCAAGGCTAGCGCTCTACCACTTGAGCCACAGCGCCACTTCCGGCTTTTTTCTTTTTGCTTATGTGGTGCTGAGGAATCGAACCCAGGGCCTCATGCATGCAAGGCAAGCACTCTACCACTGAGTCAACCTCCCAGCCCTGTAGCATACATTTTTATATGTACTTCACTTATTGAATAGATTAGTCGTCTCATTTCTAGTATGAGATCAGAGGCAAGAATAGTGTAGAACCTGTAAAAGGCCAGGATATTAGACCTGAGTGACACAGGGAGGCTATTTACCAGGCCTCACACTTACAGTAATAATTTTTCCAAAGGCAGGCATGCAACTCTGGGCTGAAAATGACAATTGAGACATCTATCCATTGAAATCTCTGAGCTCGGCACCCTTCCAAACTAGCAACTCACTATAAATGGGTTTGTGGCCAGCCTCTCCATCCTGATTTCCAGAGCCCTGATGGTGCTTATTATCTATCTCCAGGGTTACTTTAGGTTTTAAACAAAACAACAACAAAAAAAACTTAATCTTTTTAATTTTCACATAGATGAAGGGGTGATGTTATAAAGTTAAATGAATAGAGTAGCCCCTCTGCAAAAGATAGGAAATCACTAGTATAGATATTTTAGTCCATTTGCAGAAAATTGCCTATTCTCAAATAGATAGGTCAAGTGCACAAAGAATCACTACTTGAGCTAAAAGTTTTATTCCACATTTGGCTTTACTCATCAAGACAGGCAGCCAAGAGGTATCCAGAATTTAACATCCTGCTATCTTCTTACTAGCAGGGTTTTTTTTGTTTGTTTGTTTGTTTGGTTTGTTTTTTGTTTTTTGCTAGTCCTGGGGTTTGAACTCATAGCCTGGGCATTGCCTCTGAGCTGCTTTTCCTCAAGGCAAGCACTCTTGAACCACAGTGCCACTATCTGCCTTTTCTGTTTATGTGGTCCTGAGGAATAGAACCCAGGACTTCATGCTTGCTAGGCAAGTACTCTATCACTAAGCCAAATTCCTCCAGCAAGATTAAAAAAAAATTCTAGCTATACATATTAAGATGTTTATATTTATAGTAGAACTTGCTTACTTCATAGGATGATATTAGAGAATAAATTCCACGTCTTTATTTTGCAATGGTAAAAATTAAGGAGTGTGAGCTGATTTGCTTAAAGGTAGTATTGCCCACTCCAAGTCAGGGCCAAGTGTGGCATCACACCTGCCTACCCAGCAGGTATCCCCTTGGCTGGCTTAGAGTACATGGTGCAGTTGCTTTGCTTTTTTGCTTTTGATTTTTCATCTTTTAAGGTACCTGGTAGAGTACCTAGGTAATAGAGGGCTAAGTTATAAACAGGGGAAAAGAACGTAAGAAGTTGAATGATGTAAACAGCAAAGATTATTACTTTTTCCTTTCCCATACTGCTTTCTCTCTTTCAACAAAAAAATTTTAAAAAATTTTGTGAACATGTTGAAGAACTTATAATAAACCTAGAAGAGGGAAATGTTTCAGGACTCTCCTAATAAAAAATGGTTTATACAAATTTAGGAAACTCATTTCCATTTGGATCTGGACTTTGGTTCACAAGTGTGCCCCACCCAAGTGTGCCAAACAGATTTTGTACTTGGGCAAGGAGAATTGCCTGTCATCAGCATTTCATAAATATAGAGCTCTCAAGTCTGTGAGAGAGGCCCCATCACATCCTTCTGGACTAGAGCCAGCCCCAAGGGCTCTTTTGTAAATTTTCTTCAACATTTACACCAGCATGATCAGTTGCTTTCCAAGCTCTCTTTGCCTGGGTACCAGAAAACTTGTAAAGCTTGTTCTATGCTTAGGAATGCGCCTGTGGTCATACCTACACCATTACCTCAGTTTCAGAAATTGTCTTGTGAGCATTTATAGCCTCTTGTTAGGGGTTAAGTGGCTTTGGGGCTATAGTACAAAGTGACTGACCCAAAGAGAAATCAGTGAACTAGAGTTGATAGCAAGTTATTCTTATCCATGAGCTGAATAGATATGACTACAAGCCACATTTTCTTTTTCCCTTTTCTCTTTTTCTTTTTTTTATTGTCAAGGTGATATACAGAGATGTTACAGTTACATAAGTAAGGTAATAAGCACATTTACAAGACACATTTTCTATCTGTAGGTTTCTCTCTAAGGGGATGATGGGGCAGGGGCTGGGTGAAGCTGCAGGATCTGTGGATTTTGTCATTTTTGGTGTCTGTATATGTCTGGCTGGGTTCAGTTTTGGGTTTGTGGGCATATTGTCTGGCAGTTTATCATAAAAACCCATCTCCTTCCAGACGGGGAACCCTCTAGCTCCCCACATCTATCTATCTGAAATGTTTCAGATTCAGATTCAGATTAAAAACAAAACAAAAACCAAGTTACCTGAGGAAGTTGATTTGAGGTTAGAGCATTTGACAGGTTAGCATTGGAGCCTTACATGGAAGAATGCCAGCTGATAAGGAGATAACACCATCTCTTTGAGTTACCTGGGGCCATTGCAGCAGGGACTAGTAATCCTGCAAGCTTCCAGGGCCCTCTTGGTGTCATTCAGCTAAAGCACAACATGACAGATATTCACTGCACCCCTGAAAAGCCAGATTAGATTCTCATTCTTTCTAAAGTTTTCATCTAGGGGAATGTAATAAGATATAAAAATGTAGGCAAAGCCTGGCGCTGGTGGCTCGTGTCTGCAATCCTAGCTACTAAGGAGGATGTAATCTGAGGATTGAGGTTCAAAGCCAGCTGGGGCAGGAAAGTCAGTGAGATTCTTATCTCCAGTTAACTACCAGAAAACCAGAAGTGGCACTGTGGCTCAAAGTGGTAGAGGGCTAGCCTTGGGTTGAAGAGCTCAGGGACAGCATCCAGGCCCTGAATTCAAGCCCCATGACTGACAAAAAACAACAAAAATGTAGGCAAGGACTGAAGATTCTCTCTACTCCCCTCTTCTTATCTTCTTACTTCTTTTCTACCTCCTCTATGCCTCCCTCTGTCCCTCTCTTCCTCCCCTCTATCATTCTCAAGTGTTAACACAAGCTTTTTGAAAAATACACATGGTGTTCATGGTGTTATAGGTCAAAATGGTACCCACTCTGCTAGAGACTCTGGGTTTTTCTTTGAAGCCTCCAGATTCTTTCATTGGGCTTTTGTTTTCTTATAGTCCTTTTGGCCTTGCCTTTGGCACCTCAGTATGTTTATTATCGATCACTTTTGGTTAGGTCTGTAAACATGGACGCCGCCTCCCAGGTGGCACTGAGTGTCCTAGCTACAGCTGCCTTTGACTATCCTCACCATGAACTCTGAATGGCAGCTGAGGAAGAAGTCACTCCATATATTTTGGTATTGCCATCATTTTGTTCTATTTTGATGGCATCTGGGCCCTGGGTTATAGACCTTCTCTCTGCATGGGGCCTTTTTGTGCTTTCCAAACATGCAGCCCTGCTAATACCAGCAAGGGCTGCTACATGAGGTGTCTGACCATTGTTCCATCTGTTCTAGAGTCAGATAAAGGGGCTGTTGAGGAGGGGAAGCTTCTGTTTATGGTAGTTATTGGGTATTCATCTTGATAATCAGCTTTCTAGATAGTCTTGGATAATACATTCCTAAAATGTGGGAAGAAAAAAAATGCTATGCATTTTATTGTACCGAATTGTATTGTGTTTGTATGCATATATATATTTGATTGAAGAAGAAAAGTAATCCTGCCTTTGTACACAACCCTTTTATAACAAATTGTTTGTTATTGTGTTCAGGTTACAAGCATGGTAAGTATTTTCACCAAACTGAGTAGTATTCTTGTATTTTAGCTGTGCTTGGCAGACTTTTTTTTTTTTTTTTTTGCTAGCTTTGTGTTATAAGTCTTGGCTTTTCTAGAAAAGATCCCCATTTAGAAAAAGAGGAAACCACTCACCTGTAGTGTTCCCTACTTCTTTGGCTTTCCTAAGAAGCCCTGTAGCCTTAGACCCAAATGGGGATTCTGGGGAAAGCATGTGCCTCCTGCCAGCATGCTGCTTGGCCCACCCCCTGCCCACCTGCTGCTTCTGAGCTGCCCCCTGCAGGTCACTGCCAGGGCTTGACCCCAGCAGAGCCTGGACTGTGGCCCCCAACAGCAGGCACATATACAGGGCTCTCCAAGTGCTCTGTAGATTGTTCTGACCCAACCCACATTCATATTTCCTCTCCCTCCTCATATCTATACACCTGAAGGCAAGTCCTTTTCTGCCCCTACTGTGTTAAGTAATTGGAAAAATCTTCTGGAAACTGAAATATTATACACATGCATGCACACGCGCGCGCGCGCGCACACACACGCACGCACGCACACACACACACACATTGTCTATTCTTCTCAGAGGCTTTCTGTTCTATTGAAAAATGGATTTAAGATTTTAAAAACAAAAACCCTGCCACTGGGTATTCTTAGTGAAGAGTTCTAGAAGGCTGTTTTTGCCTCCTGGCTGTGTTTATTTATCTGTGCATGTTTGCTTTTCTGGCCCCTGTTGTGGCTCTGTATTTTAGTCCATGTGCTCGTGGCTGTGCCTGTTTAACCTGTCTGGGTGCCATGCATTCTGTATTAAGTCAGTGTGTCACTGTCATCTTCAAGGATCAGACTGCAAAGGACAAGGCCCTGCAACACATGGCAGCCATGTCATCAGCCCAGATCGTCTCTGCCACTGCCATTCACAACAAGCTGGGGCTGCCTGGGATCCCACGCCCCACCTTTCCTGGGGCACCAGGGGTAAGTCAGGCCATACATCAGGAGTGATGACCACTAGGGATAAAGAAGATTTGATATGGTCATGCCTCGAGCCTTTCACCTGGCACTTCTTATTAGCTGGGTCGGTTGTACAAAAGGACAGAGATCACATAGTATTGAATTGATGCTGGCTGCAAAGTGATAAAAGAAAGAATGGAAGGTTCCAGAGCCTAGAGTTTGAGGGAATGGAAGAAAGAGAGGAAGAGGAAAAAGAGGGCAAAAGGAATCAATTTGTAAAGACATGGAATTAAGTATGACATTCTAATGCCCTTAGATTATGGAGGTTATGACCTATGTCTTTAGTTCTCTTTGTCTTTTTCCTGGCCCTTGGTCTCTGTTCCTATGTCTTAGGGTCATTTGATTACAACTAACCTCCAAAGGACCAAAATACTCTGTTGGTATATTCATTTAGCCCCCTACCAGGAGCTGAGAAGCATTATATTATCATCTCATTTAATCCTTAACGCTTCTTGAATAGTTTGGTGTTATGCCATTACAGATGAGAACATTGAGGCTACTTTAGTGACAAAGCATCAGTGTGGGCAGCTTTTATCCAAGTCACATGGATAGTGATGTCAGCACAGTTCCAAGTCCTTCAGACTCCAAAGGCTGTTTCCTTTTTTGGCTAGGTGCCAAATGCCCCAGGGACATAGCAAAGAAGGTACCTGTGTTGCTTCTCCAAACTCTTGGCTTTCTTGTTCTGAGCTTTGTCCACTCCTTTTCTGGGCCTTGCACATTCCTAGGGATGTACTTGAATGCTGCAAATTGTGGAAGTGGAATATTACACAGAGAGCCCTTGAGAATGGAGAGAGGGAGAGAAGTATGGGTCTGTGCAGGGGTAAAGCAGGCCTGTGAAGTCCTGTTGAGCCTCTGCAGTGCACTGGCTGTGATAGGTATGGTTAGAACTCTGAAGAGCTACTGCTTAGTCTCTTATGCTCATTATTTTTAGGAGCTAAAGAAGTCCTAGGTTTCTTAGTCACAGTTACTTTTGTGCACAGTGGTGACCATGTCTATACTTGGGGTAGGTGATGCTACAGCTGGTGGGTGAAGGGAATTTGCCTATCCTTCAGCAGGACTTGAAGTGTGTATACATCCTAAATTGTGCTTTGTCTTTTGCCTTCCAGTTTTGGCCTGGAATGATACAAACAGGGCAGCCAGGATCCTCACAAGAGTAAGTCAGGGATGGGGTACTGACAAAGTGGGAGGCTTGGTCAAATCCCATACTGGGGCAAGTTTTCCCTGTGTCTGTTTGTCTCAAGGACTAGTAGAGAAATAAAGATATAAGCTTCCCCCATCTTCCTTTAAAGGCTGGGAGTTGCAAAGGGACAGACGTCTCTGATCCAGGTGTGATGTGTGAGCACCTTGTTCCCACTTTCAATAGTAGTAGTCATCCAGCTGGGAACAGGAAACAGGGCAGAGCTTGGGTTCTTCCTTGCCTGAGAAGGCAGAAGAAGTGGTTCTATAAGACTTTTCTATTTGGACTCTCTGGGCTATGAGTGGCTGATGGAAAATCCTACAGATGCCTTGGAGCAAAGAAGCTTAGTACAGTGGAGTTCAAGACATTTTGAGGATAAAGCAGAAGTTGGAGTGTTTGACCGAGAAAAGGAGAGTCTGAAGCATGTCCCAAACCTTGCCTGGACATGATAATTGCTGACCTTCTTCTCTGTGGGGACAGAGGCAGCTGTCACAGTATGTCCAGTCCCATTGAACTGTCATGAGGCCTTGTGGATCCAAGGCAGCCTGCTGGCCTCACTAATGGAGAGAGCGGCCACCTCTGTGTTGCCAAGGCCTTGCCAGGGATGTACTGTCCCCTGTAGGCAGGGAACCATACAGGACAAGGGGGGAGAGTTGCCTTAGAGAGAGGCCGAGCTGTATAAACACTTCTCACCCATTTGTCTCCAGTGTCAAGCCCTTTGTGCAGCAGGCCTACCCTATTCAGCCAGCGGTCACAGCCCCCATTCCAGGTGAGTCTTCCTAGTTCTCCTCTTGGGACTGAGTAGCCTCCCACTCCCCCCACCCCAACTGGTTTCCAGAATGGGGTGATGCTTATCTTTACCACAACTGTACATTTCTTCTGTCATATAGAATAATAACTGCCCTTTTCCCATTCCTTCCTGAGGAAAAGAACCTAGCTTGGAGCTCATGTGGGGCCCAGGTCCCTGCGAGGTCCAGAGTCCCTTCACTCACCTTCTGAGTCTTCAGATGGGTTTGTAAAGGAATAGGAAGCCTAATCACTTTCACTTAAGACAGTGGACATACTCAGAAGGGGAAGTTGTTGCGGTTTCCTACTTCTCATATGCAGGCTGAATTGAGCAATTCAAGTCTTAGCAACAAATTAATGGTTTTACTCACCCTTTTAGAGATTTCAATTCTGTGTATCCTTTCTGTAAAGGACAGCTTACCTGGAAGTCCAGAGTAGAAAATGCCTAGTCAAGCAAATTCTCCTATTTCCCTCCCACCAGATTCTCGAGTAAACTGCTCAGGGTACTGCATAAGAACCATTGTTCACCAGATTTACCCCAAACTGAATTACATGTTGCCCTCTGTTCCAATATTATGGGGCATCCTAAGGGAATATTCTGTAATGTTACTGACCATTTTAAGAAAGCATTGCAGGGCATGCCTAGGTCTCACAAAACGTTTTTGGAGACATTCCCTCAAACTCCTTAGCCATTCTTAGTCTGGACTCCTTTGTCCAGGATTAGCTGTCCTCTTACCACAGTTTTAACCTTAGTTCAAGTTGGCTTCACTAGGAGCTTATACATTTTACTTGTTCAGCTGGTCCCTCTCTCTGGGATCCTTGGCCCGAATGTTACCCCTGCCTGTCTGATTCCACCCCTGGAAGGTAGTGGAAAAGGGATCTTGACTTCTCCTTCTAGGTCATCCCTTTTTAGAGCCCTAACCCATTACTGGCCTGAGTTCTGTTGGGAGACAAATGGACAACTCTAAAGGTGATGATTGTTTTTTCAGGGTTTGAGCCTGCGTCAGCCCCAGCTCCCTCAGTCCCTGCCTGGCAGGGCCGTTCCATTGGCACAACCAAGCTTCGCCTGGTGGAATTTTCAGCTTTTCTCGAACAGCAGCGAGACCCAGATTCGGTGAGTGTATCAAGAGAGGTGTGTCTTGACTCAGGATTTGCTTCCCATCCTCTTTCACCTTCTTGCTCTTCAGTCTTTCATCCTTTTCCCTCATTCCTGACAGGTAACCTGTGTGAAAACAGACTTGGAATAGCCAAGCATCCCCTTACCCTTTCCTTTTTGATGTATGTCAAACATTAGACCTACATGTTTATTGATGCTCAGACCTAGAGGGAAGACCCTTTGTAGGCTCTGTATCAAATAAAATTTAACCATAGGTATCATTTATTGAGCCTTGCCATGAGGATGGTATTGTGCAAAGGTATTGAGATATCTCATCACTTTATTTATTTATGTTTTTGGTCTGTTGTGGGGCCTGAACTCTGGGCCTGGGTGCTGTTCCTCAGCTCTTCAGCTCAAGGCTAGTGCTCTACCACTTGAGCCACAGACCACTCTGGCTCTTTCTGCTTATTAGGTACTGAGGAATCGAATCCAGGGCCTCATGCATGGGAGGCAAGCATTCTACCACTGAGCCACCTCCCAGCCCCTCTCATCACATTTTATCCTCACAGAAACCCTATAGGGGTAGGTACTATCTGATAGATGAAGTAAGTGTTTAAGTGACTTTCCAAAAGCCGCATAGTTAATATCTGATGGATTAAAGATTAAAACTCAAGCCCAGCATGGTGGCTTAAGCTTGTAATACTAGCTGCCTGGGCGTCAAAATTACAGGCCAACCAAGGCAAATAAAAGTTCTTCAGACTTCCAGACTCCACCTCAACCAAAGGCTGGATGTTGTGGCACACACTTGTCATCCCAGCTACAGGAAAGCACAGTGGGTGGATGTGGTAGCTTATGCTTGTCATCCTAGAGATATGGAAAGCACAAATAGGAGGGTCAAAGTCCATTTGGCCTGATTGGAAATCAAGACCTATCTTGAAAATAACCAACACAAAAATGGCTTAGCACATGGCTTAAACAGTATAGCCCCCTAACTATCAACGTAAGGTCCTCAGTTCAAAAGTCCCAATAAACTGCCCCCTTTCAAAAAAAAAAAGATTGAAATTCCAGTCTTTTAATCTCCAAAGCCCAAACAACTATTATTCTATACTGCTTTTCCAAGTCTGGGTTTGTTGTTTTTGTTGTTGTTGTTGTTGTTGTTTTTTATTTTTTTTTCAAAATAGCAAGTTATCTTTTTTGGGAGAAATAATGAAGTGGTACTTGGACAGCTGAACATAGAATGCAACGCATGGTAATATCATAAATACCAGTAACACTGGCATCTGGACTCTTATTTGTCATTTACTTCTTTCCCTTCTCTCCCTACCCATCTTGTACCCATCGTCTCATCATTGCCCATACATATGCGATCCTCCTTTCTTTCCCACCCCATGAGCCTGTACCCTTTCTTCACACCCACTCTTTGGCTGCAAGTGTGAGTGCTGCATCTGTGTGTGTGGGTGAGCCCCAGGCAGAAATTGAAGGAATCATGAGTTAGTCTTTGGGATCCTCACCAGCTCCTTTCCATACTCCTATCTCTGTACTCTTCCCATTTCAGAAGCTACCCAAAGCATGTAAATCTGAGGCTCATTGTGTGTCACCAGCTTTGCTGTTACTCTGTTATCAGGAGAAAGTATCATGGACATGCTTGAAGTCTGTTGTAAATAACCAAGATAGTATGCATTGGAAGTGACCTCCATAGTGAAGAACTGTGCTCCACTTGTGGAGAAAGCCCCTGTGAGTGGGTAGTAGGAAGATGCCTTTGGCAGAACTCAATCAGCCATCATAGGAGTAGAGACAGGAAACTATGTGGTGGTCACTGACATGCGCATGTAAGAATTGTGAACTCTTAATAGCTGGTAGAAAAATAGAGCTGTGCTGAGTGCCAGTGGCTACTCAGAAGGCTGAGGTCTAAAGAAAATCTGTAAGACTTTCCTTCTCCCTCCCCTCCCCTCCCCTCCTGTCCTCTCCTCTTCCTTCCTCTCTCCCCCTTCCCTCCCCTCCCCTTCCCTCTCTCTCTCCCTTTCTTTTATTCTATCTTTATTTTTTTAAATTTTTTATGTTATTATAAAGGTGGTGTACATAGGGGTTACAGTTATGTAAGTCAGGTAAAGAATACATTTCTTTTTGGACAATGTCACATCTTCCCATATACTCTGTTTTTTGTTTTGTTTTGTTTTGTTTTCCCCAGTCATGGGGCTTAAACTCTGGGCCTAGGCACTTATACTTGAGCCACAGTGCCACTTCCAGTTTTCTGGTTGTTTATTGGAGATGAGAGTCTCACAGACTTTCCTGCCTGAGCTGACTTTGAACCGTGATCCTCAGATCTCAGCCTCCTGAGTGGCTAGGATTACAGGGTGAACCACCAGCACCTGGCACTCTCTCTCTCTCTCTCTCTCTCTCTCTCAGTTTTGTATTCCACTTTATCTCCAATAAAAAACAACTAAAAAAGCTGAAAGTGAAATTTGATCAACTTGTAGAACTCTAGCCTTGACCAAAGCTCAGGGACAGGTTGTGCTAGGCGCTGAATTCCAGGACACCTTCCCACCCCTACCCCCCTAACACAGAGTAGTATAATCTCAGAGCTGGTTTGAAGCCAGCTCAGTCATGCTCTTACCTCCAATTAACTAGGAAAAAGACAAAAGGGGAGATGCTACTCAGTTGTTAGAATGTCAGCCTTTTCAGTGAAAGCCATAAGTAAGAGTATGAGGCCCTCAGCTCAAGACCTAGGACTGGCACCCTACCCAAAAGAAAGAGGAAGAAAAAAATATAGAGCCGCTTCAAGGCTAGGGAGGAAATAAGAAATAAGGCAAATAGGTGTAAAGTAGGTTGGCGCCTGGGGAAGTTACAGTGAAATTGCTGAGACCAGAGGGATAGACTGCCTGGACTGCCCTTCTTCAGAGATTGGGAACTTTGAAAGAACATTATCACTAGTGGGTTAAAACCCATACCTGTGGGGTCATTAAAATAACAACAGAAGGATTACTTTTTACCATCTTGTACTTCCTGTTGTTTCTGGAAAGGGCACATGGTCCTTTGGTTGAAGGCTGGGTGCTGTCCTTCTGCTTCCTGTAACTCATGTTTGTACAGCACCCTATTGTTTGCAGAGTACTTTGTTATTGACTTTTGCATTCTGTCTTCATAATGCCTAGCAAGATAGGCTTTATCGTTCTCCTTTTACAGAGGAAGAAACTGAGGCTCAGGTACATTTAAGTTATTTAGGGTATTTAGCTGGTAAGCAGAGGAGTCAGGAGTCCAAATCTCTTATCTTCTGTGTACTTCTTGTCTCTACTGCATACTACATCAGTTTGGAAGGTCTCTTGAATTGCCCATCTAGTCTGACCATCTCCTGGGTGAGCAGCCTTTCTACCTCTGCGTGGGGCCATTTTTAGGAACAGAGCTCCAAGGCACTAGGAAGCAAAAAGCCCCAATATGATTTTTATATCCTTGGTTAGAAAGACCATGGACAGTAAAAAAGATGTTTTTAAATAAGAGCCCCTCCCTCCCCCAATTGTTGCTATATTCCCAAAATGTGGACCTGTCTGGTCTCAGAATGCTCCTTTTCCTCTTTTTATTGTTCCTGTTTTTTGTTAGGCTTAACATTTTGAGTGACTAGTTGATTTATTCAGTCTATTGTGTAAACATTTATGTGCAACTGCTTGTGCAAAGGAAAGGCTGTAAAGGAAGAGAGATCTCTGCTACCCAGACGGGCGGCCTCAACCCTTGCAGACTATAGCATCTAGTGAAGGGGATAGATAATTAGGTGTGAATCATTGTGACATGTGGCAACTGCTATGGAGGAAGGATGCTGAAAGCAGTCCGTGAGGTATTGGAGGGCAGACTTCTCGGTGGAGGTAACCATTAAGCTGTGGAGTGGAAGATTAGGTATGGTGGAATAATACTGAAGCACATTGCAGAGGTGACGAACCTGATGTGTATAAGGCCATGAGTGGAACTAGAGACTGTTTTAGTAGAGCCAGGCCTTACCAAGTCTCAGAGCAGAATCCAAGGTACATATTTCATATATTTCCAGAAGGACATGTGCTAAATGAAAGGCTTCAACTGGATTTGAATTTTTACGGTTAAATAAAGTTTAAAACCCCCGTGTGTGACCTCAAAAGCCTTTGGTATGAGTCAACACCCTTGGGTCCCTGAAGAAACTGATTGATGGTAGGTCTATTAGTGAGGAACTGGGTGCCGATGAGACCATTTGAACACCTACCATATGCCAAACAGTGTTTCAGCATTAGAGATATAGCAGTGGAGGAGATAAAGTGTTGAAAAAGACAGTATCTGGTCTGTCTGTCTCTGTCTGTCTGTCTATCTATCCATCCATCCTAGCTATCGTATCTGTCTTGTCTGTCTGTCTATCTGTCTATCTAAAATCATTGTGTATGAGGCAAGCCAAAATCTGCAGATGATCAGGTTGCTTATATGAAATGTCCTAGTGTTTGCATACAACCTATGGACATATTTGTCTATACTTTAAATCATCTCTGAATTACTTACAATACCAAATTTGTGTAATGCTGCAGAAGTACTTGTTCTGCTATGTTACTTAGGGGAAAATGTCAGTACATGTTTAGTGCAGGTGCAGTTTGTCCTGGTGAGGGAGATAGTTTCAGTCTGAGGCTAGTTAAAATAAGAATGCATATTCCATAGGCTTGATATTAATTGTACAACATATGCTAAAGGATGTTAAGTACCAGTGTGACAATTGAAAGTTATTTGTTATGTCTAATCTCAGCCAGGCACCCATGGCATAATCCTAGCTACTCAAGAGGCTGAGATCCGAGGATTATGGTTCAAAGCCATCCAAGGAAGAAAGACTGTAAGACTCTTTATCTCCATTAAAAGACTACTGAAAAAGATAGAAATGGGGCTGTGGCTCAAGTGGTAGGATACTAGCCTTGAACAAAAGAAGCTCAGAGAGACAGTACCCAGACCCTTAATTCAAGCCCCAAGACTCACACACACAAAAAGTGTAATTTCAGAGCTGAGTACGTAGCTTAGTAGCTCAGTGGTAGAGTTCTTGCTGGGCAAAAACTATAGCATAGGCCTGGGTTCAATCCCTAGCAAAAAAAAAAAAAAAAAAAGTATACTTTCAGAAAGTATTGATAATAAAGTCAAATGTACCTTTGATGATATTAACTTCTATTAATAGTATCAGATATTGCCAACCAAAGCTGCATTACTGTTAAATTATTTTGCTATAGCCTCAGTTTCAAAAGTTAATATTACTTGCAGTTTTTTTTTTTTTTTTTTTTGGGTCAGTCGTGGGGCTTGAACTCTGGGCCTGGCCATTGTCCTTCTGCTCTTTAGCTCAAGTCTAGCACTCTACCACTTGAGCCACAGCAACACTTCTGGCCTTTTCTGTTTATGTGGTGCTGAGGAATCGAACCCAGGGCCTCATGCATGCGAGGCAAGCATTCTACTACTGAGCCACCTTCCCAGCCCCGAGCATATTCTCTCTCTCTCTCTCTCTCTCTCTCTCTCTCTCTCTCTCTCTCTCTCTCTCTGTCTCTCTGAACTCTGGGCCTCGGCGCTGTCCCTCAACTCTTCAGCTCAAGGCTAGTGCCTGACCTTTTGAGCAACAGTGCCACTTCCGGCTTTTTTCTGCTTATGTGGTGCTGAGGAATGGAACCCAGGATCTCATGGATGCAAGGCAAGCACTATACCACTGAACCAATTTCCCAGCCCCGAGTATTCTAAAGATATGAACATTTGTTTGCAATTTAACACTAAGGATTTAGATGTATACAAATGAATCATGGAAAACTGAATATAGGATGTGTGTGAGTGTGTGTGTGTATGTGCGTATGTATATATGTATGTACGTATGTATGTATGTATGTATGTATGTATAATTGATTCTAGTGGAATTGTGGGGGAGAAAATTTTTTTTGTGTGTGTTAGAGGAAAAAATAGTAGTTGGCTAATTGAAATGAAGGCAAATTAACAAAATTATTTAAAGCATTTAACAGTGTCTCAAGCACTAGGCTCTCAGAGCCTCTGATGGGTTCTTTGCTGGGCAAACACTGGTGCCTCACAAGGAACATACAGTGGCACTTCAGGACCAAGAGTATGCTGAAAAATTTGTAACATGTGCATGGTTTCTTTGGCTCTGAGACTTTTTATAACTTCTTGGACGTGCACTTTATATTTTTATTCCATTGACAGGAAAGTTAAAACCATTTACAATACTCAGCTGGTACATTTTAGCACATTTGTATACACATAAGGCATATTTGATTTGATAAGATAGCCAACTAAGTGACCAGTTCTCCAAATCTTTGTTACATATAGATATGTACATGCATTTCTACCCTTCATAATGGCTTCAACTCATTGGAATCATGTTGTTATAAGAGCTTTTTAGTTGAAGAGCATACAGGGAGTATGGGTAACAAAGTAAGGGCCACATGCAGTATTGTTTTTTCTGTGATTTCTTTAACCATTAGCACAGGAATAGGTAATGATACTCTCTTCTGTAGAAGAGGCTTGGAGAGAGATAGGTGTCCTTTTTATTATTGTTGTTATTACAAAGGCGATTTACAGAAGGATTACAACTTCATAAATCAGATAATGAGCATATTTTTCTTTGGACAATGTCACCCTTCCTTTGCTCTCTCCCAGTTTTTCCCTTGAGATGGCAGTCTTAAAGCTAGTGGCTCTAGCCATCTTTGAGCCCTAGTCTAATTTACACCATCTCTTAGGAGGAGGGAAGACATGACTACATGCTTATGCAGCAACAAAGCTGAGAGCTAACAACCTAGCTTCCCCCCTCCCCAGCACAAGACTGTCTGACTTAGTACTACCAGCATTGCTCAAAACTCATTCTTTGGCTCACCGCATATTCACTATTGCCATCGCTGAAGTTCTCTTGCTGCAGTAATAATATTTGTACCTGTAGGAGTTAAACCTTTTCTCTAGGCTAGCACTAATGCATTATCTTATTTAATCTTTGTGAAGTAGTTTGCCCAATATTAAGCAGCCAGGGGACATGGTAAATAGGATTCAAATCCAGATCAACTGACTCCCCATACCGAGATTGTGAACAAAAGACTTGATCTATTTATATCTGAGCAGTGGACTGTTCTTGTAGCCCAAGGAACTAATGGAAGAATAATAGGTGGGTACACGCCCCCTGCTGGCTTTGAGTCCTGTGCCCACCAGACGGCCACATTTCCCCAACTTGGTGGTTGTTTATATTGGTAAGAAACCAGCAAGTCAGTCCCTCTGGTACCTTTGGCTCTACTAGAAGCTTAGAGAAAAACAGCAGAGGGTGAAAGGAAGGAAGAGTCTAAAAAACAAGGAATATTTTAGAAGTGGTTAGTAATGCTTGAAAATACACTTTCTACATAATTTCAGTGTTGTATATCAAGGCTGAAAAAAGTGTTAAGAACAAGATCCTCCACCTAGGGATATTTAAAAGGGCCTGAAGTTGATTTCTGGAGGCCAAGTTAGGCAGCTGTGTCCTTACATACATAAAACTCGTAAGCTATATACACCCTATGGGCCTGGATGGGGAGAGTAATTTTGTTGATACATCCTAAATGATTCCTTTGCCCCAACAGAGACCCAGCCCTGGGGCATAGCAGGTCCCTAGAGCCTGTCCCTGAAGCACAGCTACTCTGGCTCCATAGCCTTCATCCCTGTCCTTCCTTCCCAGGCACTAGTTGTGTCTAAAGCCTACTATAGTCTAGATGCCAAAATGACCAGGAGCCTTGAGCAGGAAGGGAGTGTGTGAAGCTTTACATAGATACGAGTTCCATATTGGAAGAAGGGAAAACTTTGGAAGGAAGAAGAAAAGAGATGATATTCTTTAGATTTGAATACTGTCTTACAGAAGAAGGTAGAAAGTTCTGTGATGTGATATAGCTCAGTGTAAATACTCATTTATGTGTGACAACAGTAGTGTTCATTGCTGGTACTAACTGAACTCTCCCCCGTAAACATGATATGCCAGGCATTTTAAAGTGGGCAGTTACTATGTTCAGTCTGTGGCTCCAGAATGGAAAGCAACATTATCAAGAGCCACCACCCGGACTGGTGGCCGTGCCTGATTTGGCTGCACCGTGAAGCTTTAACCATCCCATTTCACTGCCTTTAAACTATGAGCTCTGAAAGCAAATGCTGGACAATATAGACCCTTCATGGTGGGTAGAGAGTTGGACTGAGCTTTTTCTAAGCTCATTTTCCAAATCTGGGTTCTGTTGTTCTTGTCCGAGGTACAGAGCAAAAGGAACAAAAAGTGTTTCCACCTGTATCTTCCATCATGCACTACTGCTTTTTTTTTTTTTTTTGTGGTGGAAATACAAGTCTAATGTTGCATTTTTTGCCTGCTTTGCAGCTGCACCATTTCCAGTCTGTGAAATGGGTGCAAGAGGAGGGCAGTTAGTATACTACTGTGATGATTACCTATGGTACTATCCCTGGTGTATTGAGCATACCACAAATGCTTTTTGAAGTTGTCTTAATATAGTGGGAATTTGGGCCAGGTGATAGGATATGGGGACCAAGACAAGAATGCCTGAACTTTAAGAGACAGAGGATAAATGAAGTGGTTAAACTTCTGAGGCTGAGAACATTGATCTGATCTGATTTGATCCTGGAGATCGTGGAACAGAGGAGAACGCAGGATTGCTAAGCACTGCCTTGTGATAAGGCAGTTTCTTTTCATCGTCAGTATAAACAGTATGTTGAAATTGGCATTGAAAAAGAAGAGAGGCGAGTTTTAACTAAATTAGCCTAGTGCCTAGTTAATAGATGGCAAGTTAGCTGTTTGAACTTTGTGCTTCTGAATCAGAAGCCAATAGCTTGAGAAAATTTAAGCAAAGTTAGAGCAATAACCAGCAGGCAAGGTAGGCTATGATTTACAAGTATTCCCTGTCTCCTCTTCCCCCTCTCCCCCAACTGTGGCCTCATGGCATATGAGAATGAATGCCTGCTACCTGAGGAGATGGACGGGCTGGTTTGTATGCTTCACAGGTGGAGTTTTAGGGAAGGAAAGTCCGGACACTTGATTTGGACTCCAAGAAAGGTCTAGGCTTGGTGATAACACCAGCTCATACAGTAGATAAGTTCTTTCTCCTACATCTGGCTCTTTAGCTTCAATTCTAAGTGAGGTGGGCAGGTGGGAGACAGCCATCCTCCTAGCCTAAGGTGAGGGAGCTATCCTCATAGCCTAAGGGAGCCTAGATTCTCCTCTCAGCAAATACATCCTGCAGACAGACTCAGTCTCTTCCATAAAGTAGTTGGTCAAATGTGGGCCCCAAAATTATTCAATTTCCCTATCTTCCTAGCTACTTTCAAAGACCTAAATTTCCAAATCTATGGAATTCCTTTGTCAGGCACATAGATCTTTACTTTGGTTTGGAAAATGTAGCTGGAGCAAGTTAGATGAAATGTGACATCCATGAGGCCTGTGCAAGGAGCCTAGGGATGGTAACAGAGTATGGAGAGTGGAATGGTGAAGGACAAGCATAAACCAGGCTTCCTTTGCAGATGCCAGGCGGCTGTTTGCCTCAGTTCTGGGCAGGCTTAGAAGGGAAGTATTGCTAGGAAGCCTGGCCTTGAAGATGCTGCTGGGGTAATTGCTGTGTTGTGGAACAGGGAATGTCTGTGCCGATCTCAGATACAGCCTCTTTCTCTCCCTCTGATTCAAGGCTTGTATGGGGTCTTGTAATAATAAATCAGCCCTCATGCAGCCCTTTAGGGCCCATGTAAAACTTTCACATTTACATTTCATCTGACTTTCACATTAACTCCTGGAGATGAACAAATCAGGTGTTGTTCCTGTTGTTCAGTTAAAGAATCCAATGCCCAGGGCTGGGAAGTTGGCTCAGTGGTAGAAGCGCTTGCCTTGCAAGCCTGAGGCCCTGGGTTCGATTCCTCAGCACCACTTAAGCAAAAGGAAAAAAGCCAGAAGTGGTGCTGTGGCTCAAGTGGTAGAGCGCTAGCCTTGAGCTGAAGAGCTGAGGGACAGCGCCCAGACCCAGAGTTCAGGCCCCACGACTGGACCCAAAAAAAAAAAAAAAAAGAATCCAATGCCCAGAAAGTTCATGCAAATTACCCCAGGCCACCAAGCTTAAAAACAGCAGAGCTAGATTCTGACCTGTCTGTCATTCTTATTCTAAGCATGTCCATCACATGCTTAGAATAAGTGGTCAGAAAGTGCATTTGCCTTTCCAGATTCTTAAAGGAAGGAACAGCTGGTTTGATGATTGTCTGTACCCAGCCTTTGAACCTCTCCCAGGTTTTTCTCAAATCTTGTCCTCTTCCAGGAGAACCTGGGAGATGGAGTCTTCCAAAGCTAGGGGTTATGGCAGGGTGTGGTTCAGTCTCCCCAGTTCCCTGCCCAATGCCAAGTTGTCCCACAAGCTTATGTATCCCCAGCATACACCCTTTCCATGGCAGCAGCTTGTCTGAAGGGTGGTTTATACTCAGTGTCTCTGAGCTGGTCTGGGAACGCACCCTCTTTCTTCATTGGCCTTTAGGGAGGAGGCAATTGAAAGCATCTGGAAATCAGAGTTTTATAGACATTTCACAGAGGCCCCAGCCAGGCTCCATCTGCTTTCCTTGGCAGGTCAACTCCCCACCCACCTGCCTTCCCAGTGGCCATCCTGCACTTAGCCCGTGGGCCATTACAGCTGTGCCTCTCCTTCCAAAGAAAATAGCAGCCTCTTTGTGGTGGAAATGGGAGGTAGGGAGGGTGCACCCCAATGTGAGATCCTAGAAATAAGTGCTCTATCTGGGAAGAACACCCAGCAAGAGATGCAGCAGCCTACAGGGCCAGGCAGGAAGAATGGGGCTGGTGTCCTTATCACTTAATGGAGGAGAGAGCTAGCTTTGTATTTGTCTTCTCCCTGGCAAGAGCACTGAGTGAGCACAGGCAACCCCTTCCTGTCCCTGGCTGAATATACAAGTCACTTTCTTGGCTTGTCTCCACAACCATTCCCTGGCCCTGCAGGACCTGGGGGCCATCAAAGGTGCTCTGGGGGTTCCTGGACATTTTGTCCAGGCAGGAACGTGACAGGAAGCAAATGTAGGTGATTTGTCCTTGTTCTGTTTCAGCTTGTACATTAGCATCCCTTGACGTGAGTTATTTGTCTTGGTTTCTTTAAATTCCTAAGTGGATTATAATTTTTTTCTTGGTATTATTTGACAGCAGTCATTTTTCAAGGATTTACTAAGTTCTTCAAATACTTGGCATTTTTGAGACAAGTTTAGGAGAAGACTGCCATCTTCAGGTTAGAAGGGAAAGTGCCATGTTGGGGCATATCCAAGGGCACAGATTTGTAGGGCTTTTCTCTCTTTTCCACAAAAATGAAACTGTCTCATTGGATGTCTGTAGAGTAGAGTGGATTAGAATTCCTGACAAAAGAGAAAGAGAAAATAAGTAAATCCCTAATGACCACATTTGGAAGTTGTACTGTTCTAGTTTGTGTCATCTATTGTGATGGGAAAGCCCCAGGCTGCCTGTACCCTACTTTGGAGGACAGACTGCATGCTTTTCAGAGTGGGGCTCAGACTACAAGAGTCTACAGAAAGCCATATGGACCCCAGGGACATGGAAGGGCCAGGCCATAGCCTTGCTTCAGCTACCCTATGTACCAGCACTAATGGTAACCTCAGAACAGTGGGTATGAGGGCTATATATTTGAGTTTTTCCTTCTTCTATTTTTGCTTTAAGTTTTCTATTTCCATTGTGTTTTTACCAGATGCCAGATTATCTCATCCTAAGTAAAGAAATACCATGATTATTTAGACAATTAACATTAATGACAAATTCTTTGCTAGGCACAATTTGTTCCTATTTTCTATGCTTCCTCTCAACAGTCTTATGGAGTAGTTATGATTGTCGTCTCTGCACTGTGGATGTGACTTTACCAGGGCTGAAGTCACCTGGCCTGGATGGCTTTGCTATAAACTAGTGCCAGCACCCAGATCCTGACTGACTCAAAAGCTCAGCTCCCCTCTCCCTTCTACAACCACCCTAAGCATGAAAGAGCCAAAGGGAATAAAGGAACATGTAGGATAGCTTTGGGGGGGGGGGAGAGGAGAGAGAGAGAGAGAGAGAGAGAGAGCCTGTGTGTGTGCGTGTGCGTGTGTGTGTGTGTGTGTGTGTGTGTGTGTGTGTGTGTGTGTGTGTGTGTAGATGTCGATGTCCTTTGTTTATCCCCTGTTCCCCAGGAACACACATCGAATCTAAATAATACTTTGTAGCCAGGCACAGGTGGCTCACACCTATAATTCTAGCTATTCAGGAGCCTGAGCAGGAGAGTCTGTAAGACTCTATTTCCAATTAACCAACAAAAAGCTGTAAGTGGTATGGTTCAAGTAGTAGAGCATCAGCCTTTAGAAAAAAAAAAAGCTAAGAGACAGTGCCCAGCCCCTGAGTTAAAGCCCTAGTACTGGCTAAATAAATTAGTAGATAAATAGGTAAACAAACCTTTGCAAGCAAACGTTTTAGAATTACATTCAACTTTACTTTGATTTGCAGTTGCTATGCAGGCCTTGGAGGTCTAATAGCAGTAGAAAGTGAAAATGATCATTTCTCCTCCAAGTCAGAGTAGAAATCAACATAAGCAAATTGTGTCAGCTGCTGTTTTTTCTGGGTCCAGGTGTGTTGCTAATGCAGACTCTTTTTGGTGAGCCCTACATACACACAGACAGCCCAGCTCCTGCACAGCCAGTCTTCAGCACTTGAGCTGTAGGAAAGCTTTGCAGTCTGACTCAAGTTTCTTCACAGTCCAGGGAACTTGTGGCCAATGGAGAATAAACATTCTGAAGTTATATTTTTGTTTCCTTTTATAGTTCTTTGCCTTCCTCAAAAACTCCACAATGTTCCAAGATAGGTTTTTGATTTACTAGTTAGTATTAATGAAGTAATCCACATGTTTTGTGTATAAGCTAAGTCTAATCATAATTAAGGCTATAAGGGAAAATAGCAGTCTGTTACTCTGTGTCCCCTTACCTCCTAATCCTGCTCCTTAGGGACATTATACATGGTATATATCCCTGGTGTGCGAATAATATGCCTATACTGTATTTCTTGGTCATGAATTTTACACACTCTCCCTTGATTTCTGGTTCCGTAAGTTTCACATATACCACCTTCTTCCCTCCTCTCTTTCTTTCTACCACCTATGTAATTATATCACCATATATTAGTTTTTATATTACAAACCTGTAAACATTTTTGCATCCAGTAATGTGATACTTGATCTTTTTTTTTTTTTTTTTTTGTCGGTCATGGGGCTTGAACTCTGGGCCTGGGTGCTGTCCCTCAGCTCTTCAGCTCAAGGCAAGCACTCTGCCACTTGAGCTACAGCGCCACTTCTGGTTTTCTGGTGGTTTATTGGAGATAGGAGTCTCACGGTCTTTCCTGCCCGGGCTGGCTTTGAACCGCGATCCTCAGATCTCAGCTTCCTGAGTAGCTAGGATTACAGGCGTGAGCCACCAGCACCCGGCTTGATCATTTTCTTAATGAACAAAACTTTATCCCCTTGGGGTATGTTATTGCCTCTTATTTTTTGTTCTGTTTTTTTTTTTAATATATATATATATATATATATATATATATATATATATATATATATTTACACAAATGTTGAAGTCTCTAACATAACTGTAAAACCCTTCTCCAGGTAAATTAAGAGGCTTTTTTCAGGTCTATTCTACTTGGTGATATACTACTAGGAGCTCTTGGACCTTGTCCAACATAGCATGGTTGCTGGCCAGATCAGTGGCCCTCTGTTGATGACCTTATCTCCTGTAGTTTCCTTTTCTGCTGGGTCCCATCTCTCTTTTCTGATTTAGTCTCTCATTTGTTAAAACAAATCTTCCTGGAAGATCTGGAAACTTTCTGGAAACCTATATGTGAGTGAATTCTGTTCTTACATGTAGTGGGTAACTTGGTGTCCACCATTTTGTCTAGACTGAGGAAACTTGGTTCATGTTTCTAAGTGAATGTAGCATGTTCTTTTTGGTATAGAATAACATTAATGTAAATAATTTTAATACATATGGTAGTATACTATAAAATAATATAAAACATTTATCATTATGGCAATATTGCCTACTAATTCTTACTGAATGAGGAGGTAAATGTGGATTTCAGTTATGTGATGTGGAGCAGAGATGGAACTGGCTCTTTGATGTCCTCTTTCCCATGGGGATCAAGGAAACTGTATATGGGTAGTGTATGATTCTGACCATACACACAATAGCCTAGCTGTACACAATCACATTGTAGGGTCCCCTGTAGTGTTAGTTTATGGATTTCCTCTGCCTAGCACATTATCTGGCTTATAATAGATGGCAGGTATTCTGGTTGTTTGATTAAAATCTATCAAAGAAATGTGCAGAGTAGGTCCCTTGTTGCACTTGATGTGTTGATGATCAGTTGTACCCAGGAGACTGAAGGAGTAGAAGTTTAGCATCTTTGGGATATTGAGAAATCTAGTCTTGGGCTTTGATACAAGTGACTCATTGACGTTTGACCGTTTCTGTTCACATATTACTCCAAATGCAAATACTTGTTTTGTAAGTATTTGTTTTCTGTTCTTCAGAACAGGATTGGCCCTTTTTTGTTTCTTTGTACCACTGTTGGTTTTGAGGAAAGAACCATTACTAGAGAGAAAAATAGGATTTGTTTGAGAAAGAGGGAGGTGAGTAGTCTGTTGTACCCTTCTTTCTTTACAAAAAGTGGTATGATTTTAGATTTTTTTTTTTTTTTTTTTGTCGGCCGTGGGGCTTGAATTCTGGGCCTGGGCGCTGTCCCTCAGCTCTTCAGCTCAAGGCCAGCACTCTACCACTTGAGCTACAGCGCCACTTCCGGTTTTCTGGTGGTTTATTAGAGATAGGAGTCTCATGGTTTCTCCTGCCCGGGCTGGCTTTGAACCGCAATCCTCAGATCTCAGCCTCCTGAGTAGCTAGGATTACAGGTGTGAGCCACCAGCGCCCAGCTGATTTTAGATTTTTAATTACTACTTGAACTCCAAACATAGCAGGTAGATTTCTTCTTTTTAATTTTCTAGATTTTGGGGCAGAGAGATTCTTGACCTATCCAGGTTGAATTAAGGGGAGAGCAGGATCTGTTTGTTTCAGTGTTGTGGTCTCCAGGATACCTTCTTTAGTCCTTTGTATTCTTAGAAGCAAAGTCACTTCTTGGCAGGAAGAAAGCTCTTCCAGTGCTTATGGTCAGGATTTGGTTTCAGGTCATCAGTCTTGCAGTGACAGTGCCTGTCTTCTATGGCAAAGATAACCCGCTCCTTGTCTTTGTGTTTTGTTTTTATTTTTGTTTTATTCACCAATTGGGCACAGAAGTATTATCCCACAAATAGAAAACCTTAGAGGGCTGTCTGAAGCATTTGTGATTTATTACGCTTCTCCAATTCTAATTAATTTCATAGGATTTTGGAAATACTGTTTTTCTTCTTTTCCTCTAATGAGCTTTCAGAAAAAAATGACCAAACAGAGTTGGAAGGGCTTAGACATTTTCTTTTGGAGGGCGGTGTGGTTGGTGTTTGTAGTAAATTTTAAAGGCTATGGTGTTGACAGATGGAAGTTGTATTCTTTTTATTTATTTTTTTTTTTTTGCCAGTCCTGGGGCTTGAACTCAGGAAGTTGTATTCTTAACTCCAGGACTATTCCTGGATGTGTGGACTTAGGCAGCTCAGTTAACCTCTAAGCTCCGATTTCCCCATCTGTAAAGTGATCTCAATAAAATCTACTATTGCTAGGATTACCTGAGATCACACATATTAAATGCATATAGTTCACAGCACCCTGTGGATATGAGTGCTGGTCCTTCCTTCAATGCAGGTGAGAAATCTGCCCAAGCAGCTGGATATGGGGGCTATAATCAAGGATTTGAACCGGCTTATGGCTTTACAATTGTTTCCTGCACTTGGCCCATTCATGTTTATTTTTTCCCTGCTAGACAGGTGGGATATCTAAAGCAGGAATACTCTTTTGTTTCTACCCCAGGATCTAGCTAATCTCACATGATAATAACCATTGCTATAGTAATGTTAGCAGATATAGTTCATCAAATGTTCCCTTTCTGCCAGACTCTGTGCCAAGTACCATGTATGTGTTATTCTTCTAATCTTCAGAGCCATTCGGTTTAACAGGTATTGTATCCCCTTAGTATGTATGAAAAACCTCCAGAATTTTCATTTTGTGTTCTCATAATTGTGTTTTTCAGCTCTATCTACTTGGTCCTGTTTAAGTATAGTAAAATTTATTTCTGGTTCTCCTTCCTGACATCTTGACAAGGACTGGTTGGAGCCAGGGTCCCTGAGTTCCAACAGTAAAGGGCAGGGAGACTTCAGTGTTAAAAACAAGAAGATTTCAGGCCTCATGGCTTCTTGGCTTCACTGTTTCTCTGTCCTAGCCCAGTTGGTGAGCAGAAGTACTGGGAGTACAGGGATCTTGGATTCAATTCACAAGTTTCATGTGACTCTACTGGGATCTATTCTTTCCCATAAACTCACTGCCTACAAGAGGCAACACAACTGATAGAACTCCCAGAACTGGGTGTGGTGAGGAGTTAGCTCTAAGCACAGGGTTTTTTGTTTATTTGTTTGTTTATTTGTTGGTTAAGGGGCTTGAACTCAAGGCCTGGGCACTGTCCCTGAGCTCTTTTGCTCAAGGACAGTGTTCTACCACTTCTAACCACAGCACTGTTTCTGGTTTTTGAGTAGTTAATTAGAGATAAAAGTCTCATGGGGGCTTTTCTGCCCAGGCTAGCTTTGAACCATGGTCCTTAGATCTCAGACTCCTGAGCAGGCTCGGATTACAGGCATGAGCCACTACCAGTGCCTAGCTAAGGTTATTAATAAAAGTAAGACAGCATCTGTCTTTTGCCCTTGACTCCCACAGGCACCTTTGCATTTCTGAGTGTCTGGGCTCCAACTTTGTATATATGTGTGTATGTGTGTTATTGGGGTTTGAAACTTAGGGTTCAAAACTTGTTGTGGGGCTGGGAAGGTAGCTCAGTGGTAGAGGGCTTGCCTTGCATATGCATGAGGCCCTGGCTTCGATTCCTCAGCACCACATAAGCAGAAAAAAAAAGGGCTGGATGTGGCACTGTGGCTCAAGTGGTAGAGCGCTAGCCATGAGCTGAAGAGCTGAGGGACAGCGCCCAGGCCCAGAGTTCAGACCCACGACCGGACCCAAAACAACAACAACAGCAACAGCAACAACAACAACAAATGTTGTGTTGCTGGACGCCAGAGGCTCATGCCTGTAATCCTAGCTACTCAGGAGGCTGAGATCTGAGTTTCTCAGTTCAAAGACAGCCTGGGTAGGAAAGTCCATGAGACTCTTATCTCCAATAAACCACTCAGAAAACTAGACGTGGCGCTGTGGCTCCAGTGATAGAGCATTAGCCTTAAGATGCAAGATCTGATGGACAGTGCCCAGGCCTAGAGTTCAAGTCCCACAACTGACAAACAAAACAAAACAAAAAACTCACAAAACAAAAAACAAAAAAACCCAAACCTGCTGTGCAAGCAGGCACTCTGTCACTTGAGATATACCCCTAATGTGGTGGGTGATTATTTCTGTTGTTATTGTTGTTTTACCTTTTTCCCACTGAGACTAGATGCTCCTTCATAGCTATGACTGTATCTTGTATCTTTCTTTGTCTTTTCTTGTAATTGAAAGGATGGTGTGGCAGCACTTGAGAAAAATCTATAAAAAGACCTAACATACCCATAGCACATGGCTTTGCTTGGCTTTATATATATCTACCTCAGGCACTCTCTTCTGTATTGAATCACAGGTTCTCAGTCTTCCCTGAAGCCACCGGACAGGTATCTAGTCCTAGTGCTAGCTCCGTATACGTACTGGATAGCCTTCTTCTTTTCACCTGTAACGTAGTCAGGTCTTGGAATATTTGATAAAAATATCACTCTAAAATTTAGAAGATGCTGGCCTGGCTACACTTCCCATTTATGAGTATCAAGTGAGGTATCCAGTGTCTTGCCTTTCTACATTGTGGCTAGGAAGTCATGGCATGGCTAGCAGATCATGAATTTAAACCAGCATTTCCTCAGGATATGTATTCACGGGGCTTGATAACTAATTGAATTTGTGAAACAAGGTTTTAAAATATTTGTTTGTGGTGGTACAATTTATTTATTGACTTAAAGCAGTACTAGAGATTGCACTCAGGGCCTCACACTTGCTAGGAGATATTCTACCACTTGAAGCACACTGCTAACTGCTTTTTGTATTGGCTGTTTTGCCTTGAGCCTGGGATGGCCTGAACTTGATCCTCCTACTTGCATTTCCCATTGTAGCTGGGGATGATAGGCACATACCACTATGCCCAGCAGTTGTTTGAGATGGAGTCTTGAAAACTTCTTTTGCCAGGACTGGCCTGGAACTGGATTGAAACAGTAATCCCTTGATCTTACCTCCCAAGGAGTTGGGATTAATCACTGGGCCCAGCTAAATAGTGCTTTTAATGCACTTTTTTTTTTTCCTGGTTCTGGGGCTTGAACTCAGGGCCTGGCTGTTGTCCCTGAGCTTCTTTTGCTCAAGGCTATTACTCTACCACTTAAGCCATAGTGCCACTCCAGCTTTTTCTTAGTGTTTTATTGGAGATAAAAGCTAATGGACTTTTCTGCCCAGGCTGTCTTTGAACTGAGATCCTCAGCTACAATTATAGGAATGAGCCAGTGGCTCCCAGCTCTTAATGCACTTTCTAATGAGCTGATACACACTGTCTCAGAGTCTTAAAGGGAATTTTTAAAAATGCTTCCTCTTCAGTATATCTAGTATCCCTCATAATTTTTTTTGTTGGTGGTGGTGGTGGTAGTGGTCGTGGGGCTTGAATTCTGGGCCTGGGTACTGTCCCTCAGCTCTTCTGCTCAAGGGGAGCGCTCTACCACTTTAGCCACAGTGCCACTTCTGGTTTTCTGGTGGTTAATTGAGATAAGAGTCTCACTGACTTTCTTGCCTGTGAACCTCAGATCTCAGCCTTCTGAGTAGCTAGGATTACTGGTATGAGCCACCAGTACAAGCTTCCCTCATAATTCTTAATGTAGTTTCTTATTTAAACCCTGTAACAATCCTATAAAATAGATGCATCCTTGCCTCCTTTGTAGAGACAATGGAGAAATTTACCTGCTGTCATAGCTAATTTTCAGTGGGTGGAGTCTTTTACTTAATCAGTCTTGAGTCTAGATCCCACAATCTTAACCAATATTGAGTCTTACAGGCAACTTTGACTGAACCTTCTGTTATTTGAGGTGTTCTATAAGATTAAAATTCAGGCGAGTACAGCAGTGGTACTCACTAGACACTGTTGAAAATGAACTACACAACTTGTGGGTAGGATGGGAGGGAAAAACTGGGAGAGAGTGAGAGAAGGAATGACATTGTCAAAAAGAAGTAGACTCTTTACCTGACTTATGCAACTGTAATCCTCTATAATAACAACAAAAAACAAAGATTTTCACATTCATATACCCCTCCCCCCAAAAAAAAAGAATTCAGAAAGATAATAGGTGGCACCCTTCTGACTTAAATGTGGAAACTTGAGCGGTGCCTACTTGAGAATGGACTGCTAGATAAGAAAGGGATACATGCTTGTATTATGAGTCCTATTGGGTTCTGAGCACTCTCAGCTCTTGTCCCTTAGATTTGTTTGTTTCTTTGTATCAATTTCATTGATGGTTACTGTTGGGAGAGGTAGACATGGAAAGACTAGAGTATAATTTCTAGATCTCAAACTTGGCTGCATATTGGAATTTATTGAAGGAAAACGATTATTGCTGCCTCATTCTTAGAGATTTGAGTTTAGCCTGAATGAGGACCAGGCTTTGATGATGCGCTCATCAGGATGCAGCCTGGGTTGAGACCTGTTGATTTGGACACAATCCATTGTTGGTCCATTTGTCATATTTTATCATAAAGAAAGGGAATGAAAGGGTGTCCTTTGTAAGTTAAATGGCTAACAAGTTTGAGGTTCTTGTTTGTGGATGAGTGACTTGTGTTCTTCTTTTGAACATGTCCATATATGGCATTGTAAGTCCTCTCTGTGTTCTGTACCCAAATCTAACTTTGCATTGGCAGTCATATACTGCTAGCCATCAACACAGAAGTTTAGGTGGATGTTACTGAGTTACTAAGGTGACTGGAGACTGTTACTCTTGTTGGAAGAAGGAAGTGGGTACTATTGCTTAGATCACTGTGTCTCCACAGCTGTTTGGGGGACTGGTACTAGAAATGCATACTGAGTCATATCATTAGCCAACTACACATATTTCTTATTGGGTTTATGAAAAGTGAGCTCCAAACAGTTACTGTCATTCAAAGTTGAAATTGACAGGTAAAACTGAGAATCAGAATTATTTCTTGATTTGGTAGTTTGGCACTTATTTTGCTTATTGCTATCTCTGCAAAAATCTCTCATAATTTGCTGAGAGACCTTGTAAGTAAATGTAATGATTGTTTTGACCCCCAAGCTCTAATGGCTTTTCTTAACATTCTCATCTTTTCAAAGGCATAGTTCCTTTTCTGTTTTGTTCTAGACATCAAGATTGTTGCTTATTATCATGTTCATGACAGGTGAGTCCTTGCTTGGCCAAAGCATTTGTAATGGGAATGTCTCTGTGGTTTTCTTACAGTACAACAAACACCTCTTCGTGCACATTGGGCATGCCAACCATTCTTACAGTGACCCATTGCTTGAATCAGTGGACATTCGTCAGATTTATGACAAATTTCCTGAAAAGAAAGGTGGCTTAAAGGAACTATTTGGAAAGGGCCCTCAAAATGCCTTCTTCCTTGTAAAATTCTGGGTGAGTAAGATACTACTTGATTTCTCTGATTTGTACAAAAGGAGTTGTGTCTTATTTGTGAGTACAGTGCAGCCCTGCTAGTGATAGGTTCACACTAACTACACCTTTGTGTTTTTCTGCAAACTTTCCAAAGGATAAGAAGCTTGTACCCATGGAGCTGTACTCACACTGGCCTTGCACATCTTGACAGCATTTGCAGTCTGCCAAAGGGCAGGAGGGACAATTGGTCTCTTTGAGCTTCAGAGTTTATTCATGCTGTGACTCAAATGGCTGAAGCCACAATGGAAACCATGGGGCCCTATTCCCTGTATGCTTCCTTTCACCCCATTGAGCGATATGACCTATAAATTTCATTGCAAACAAGCTTTGGATGAAGTTATGTGCCCTAAGAATTTTTAAGTATCAAAGAAATGTACAAGATGGATTGTTAAGTGAAAACTTCATTGCTGTTTAATAAGCTATGAGCCAGTCCCTCGGGCTGCTGGGGCTTTGCTGTCCCTTCTCGAGGCAAGCATGGGCTAGAGAACTACTAATGGTGTCTACTACTAATGGGTCTATATAGGCATAGGTCAATATGGGCACATATTAGGGGTTTGCTAGTCACAGGAGGCTAGATAACTCACTAGCACTGAGAGTTTATAACAAAACTTTGATAAGAATAAAAAGAAAATAGTTTTAAATGCCCTTTGACATGTCATTCAAAGCCCTAATTGACCTGGCTCCAGTGTGCTGTTTTCTTGGATTTGGCCAGGTCCGCCTATCCCACTTGTCTGTTCTATGCCCCAACCTCTTTCTTTTCATTTCCCTTTTCCTGGTCTGATAACCAGCTCCTTCTTGTTGTAGCACCCTCCTCACTTAAGCAGACCATTGATTTTTCTTTTAGTCCCATTGCATTTTTGTGGCTAATCAGTTCCCATGCTGGGCCATAATTATTTGGATGTGTGTTCTCTGCCCTCTGGACTCCAACTGCTCCCAGGAGACCTTAGTCATAGAGTGAATTCCATTTACTGCCTGCCTGCTGTGGGCCTGGATACTTTGCATGCATCACATCTAGTGCTTAAAGTTTAAGTGGAATTTGCCTTCTGTCCAACTAGGAAAGCAGGCTCAAAGATGACAAAAAGGATGGGCAACCTAGAGGTTGGGAACCTGGGACTTGAAATGAGATCTGTCCGACCTTAATGTGCTTTCTGTTTCCCACCTGTTTAGCACCCTGTGGATCCTGCATAGTTTGTCAATTTAAGACTCCATAACTGTACAAAACAAGTAAAGAGAAAATGTGGGAGTACATGAGTGGATTAGAAAAACTCATGATTTAAATTCTTTGGTGGAATTTGCATATCAAATTTGTTTAGATTCTCCATCTTTCCATGGTAACTCAATTTCATTTTTCATGTTTTTTCCTTTTGGGAGTTGAATAAAGCTAGCAATCTTTTTACATTAATGGGTATGAAATTGGTAATGCATGTGTACAGCCTACAAAAGCAATATTGGTACTTTTCTAAACTGGTGGCTGCCTTCTAATGGTTTGAGTGGTATATGAGAGATCTGTTATTCCATGGTAACAATGAATCTTTAACAGGTTTCTTGGTATCCTTTCAACGGATTGGCAAGGTCAAACTTCTTACAAAACTGAGATATGATTGCTTTTTTTTTTTTTTTGCCCTCTGCTGATATTCACAAAAGAAGTGCAATAAAACTGCTAGCACCTTCTTACTAAGAATATGGCTCTGTTGCTGAAATGCACCTACATTTTAGAAAAGAGGACAAGTTAAGCCAAGAGTATCCTTTGTGACCTTGATAATGCCATAAACCTAGAATACATATTGGAAATGAACACAATGAGCCTGTCTTATTACAGAGGACAACTGACATTATTTTCCACTAAAGATAAAATTTGAGCTTGCAAAGGAAAATTAAAATTGGGGAAGTTTGTCTTCATCTTGGTGAACTTCCTGATAGTTAAAGATTTTTCTGATGAGATTGAAGGTGGTATTAAGTAATATGAGATGATATTGTGTCAGAGACTGATGAATTTTAATATAGCAAAGAGTGAAAAGCTGGTTGATATACTTTCAAATTCTACACTACAGCCCACTTGTGGAAAGCATGACTTGTAGACTTTTTTTATGAAAGAAAATGAGCACAATTATCTGAAGTGTGTTACTCAATGTAGAACAGCACTTTCTACTTTTTGTAGTGAGCGCTCTCTCTCTCTCTCTCTCTCTCTCTCTCTCTCTCTCTCTCTCTCTCTCTGTCATGGGACTTGAACTCTGGGCCTGGGTGCTGTCCCTGAGCTCTTTGGCTTAAGTCCAGCACTTTACCACTTGAACCACAGCACCACTTCTAGTTTTCTGATGGCTTATGGAAATAAGAGTCTCACAGATGTTCCTGCCCAGCTTTCTCACTCTTTAAAAAAAAAAAAAAGCATGCAGTAGGTGGCTCACACCTATAATCCTACTACTCAGGAGGCTGAGATCTGATGATCATGGTTCAAAGCCAGCCCAGGCAGAAAAGTCCCTGTGAGACTCTTATCTCCAGTTAAATACTAAAAAACTGGAAGTGACACTGTGGCTCAAAGTGGTAGAGTGCTAGCTAACCTTGAGCAAAAGAGCTTGAGGCCCTGATTTCAGGCCTCATGACAGATTTCCCCCCCACCACCAAAAAAATATATATATGCATACTTAATTTTTAAAAGATATATATTTGCATATATTGGCCTTACTATTTTTGAAGTCATTTTAAACAGTATGATAAATATTTTAACTTTTTTTTCTCAACTTTAATTTCCAGTTCAGAAAATACAGATAGATATACACCTTCAGTAAACAAAAACCCCTGAAGTGAGCCTGTAAAAATGTCCTAAGATCAGAAAATCTTAGAGCCACAATTATAAAAGATGTAAAATGAAGTTGATTATTCAAGTCAATTAGAAACTAATTAGAGATTATAAGATTGATAAAAAAAATTATATTCTGTATTTTCAAATTAGATGGTGTCTTTAACGATAATAAGATTCCTTCTAATTAGGTTTTCTTTTTTCCAGATAAATTGGAATGGAGAGTACTTAGAAAGTTTTTCCATTTTTTGCTTCCAAAATTACCCATTTTACTCAGTGGATGATTTTAATAAATCCTATCAGTGAACCTCCATATAATGAGGTTAAGATTACAGATAAGTAGACAGTGTGGATGGGTGTGTGATGAGCACATTTAGACACAGTTGCTCTCAGATCAGCTTCTTATCAAATTAAGGTTTACAGGATTAAAATTGAACTCTTCTATGAATATGATAGAAAACAGCACTCCTTCAGCATAATTGTTGGAGTACTTAACCTTTGCAAGGAAATTCAGTCATAACTGTGTGAAATAAAGGAGAGAAGGCAATTTAAATTAGGTTTGCAATTTGGGATCTCATTGCTCCTCTAATGACTTAGAACAAATTGCATTAAGATGTCCAACCTTGGATATCAGCAGGTGCATCCAGTGGATGATGCATAAATAGTTTTAACACTTCCTTTGAGATATCATCTGTATTTTCAATTTGCTTAGCATATTTTTTAATTTTTTGTGATTCAGTAAATTATAACGAAGACTATACCAAGCCTCTTTCTTCTCCTCTCCTCCTTTTTGCCTTTATCAAAATCAGACTTTTAATTTGCTCATTTGATCCTGACATTCTGTTTTCAGAGTGTCTGCCTCACCAACTTGGATTCAGTAGGGCTAGCATAAGTGAGAACTTTGCCAAGGAAGAAATACCAAGTGCTACCTGAAGCACCCAGACATATATTCACACATCTCAGCTTTGTCAGTTGGCACTTTGAGGTACTTAGAATGCAGTGAGCTGAATAGAACCACTTGCTGCTTTGGGGGTGGAACATTCTGACTAGTATGCATGATACAGACCCCCAAAAAACACACGTGAATGATAGAACCAAGGATGCTAGCATAGACACATTGTATTATGTAACCCTCACAGTTCCTTGGGTCTCAATGGTGTGAGAAGCTGAGCATTGGTATGCCTGTAGTCTAGCAGGAGGTTGAGATCTGGAGGATCATAGTTTGAGGCTAGTCTAGGCAGATAATTCATTAGGTTCCCCATCCAAAAAATAACCAGCAAAAAAGCAGAGCTAAAGTCATGACTTAAGTGGGAGAATACCAGGCTAGCAAGCATGAGGCTTTGAGTTCAAACTTTATTACTTCTCTCTTCTCCCACACACTAAGAAGAATATAACAATAAAAATTAAGTTGTATAGATATAGATCTTATCAGATTATTACCAATTTTAAACTTTTATTTTTCTTTCAAATAATTATTAAATGCTTATGTCTGAGAAACTAGAAATTATGACATTATCCTGTAGTTATTAATTATTCTGTTTTATAATTTTGTGATTATCCACCATTGTATATATTGGGTGAGGTTAGTCATGGGGCTTGAACTCTGGGCCTGGGGATTGTCCCTAAGCTCTTCAGCTCAAGGCAAACTCTCTACCACTTGAGCCACAGCACCACTTCCGGTTTTCTGGTGGTTAATTGGAGATAAGAGTCTCATGGACTTTCCTGCCTGGGCTGACTTTGAGCCGCAATTCTCAGATCTCAGCCTCCTGAGTAGCTAGGATTACAGGCATGAGCCACTGATGCCTGACTTCCACCATGATATTAACAGTATGTTTATTGTCACTTTGCTTACTTATTGTTTTTTCAACAAATAAAAAGCAGGTTAGTTTTAACTCCCAACAGATGAGAGAAAATTTTATGAAACAGAGAAAGGAGAACCAACTTTTCTGGCAGCCTCTAGAAGATGCTTTTATCTTTGTAGGAATGAAATCACATTTGTTCAGCAAAATGACAGTCACTGCAAATAAAACAACTGGGTTTTATTTAAAGAAAAGACAGGGGGCACACAATAGAATGACAGAAGGACCCCCTCCATTCTCTGTGGAGTTTCAGCCGGTTTCTAGTTTCGAGCCAATTTCATGGTTTAAGTTGGAATTTTAGGATTGAGTCTATCATTTAGAACCAGCTGTCTCTGTTGCTCTTCATAGAAGGCGGGTACATCATGGAATCATTTGCTCCCACATGTTTTAGCTATCAGTAAGAAAGGGCTTTCAGCTCAAGTTTTCCATTTCTCCTCACTTATCTTACCTCAAAATGAGTTCTGAAGTTAACTGTTAATTTTGACAGTGATTAAATGGAAGAAGGGTTAGGAAGAAATAGCACCATATTACTCTAGAGGTGCCTCTACATCTTTCATTGTCTTCGACTATGGCTATATGACCCCAGGGTCATATTTTGGAATAATCTTCCTTTCCTTAGGCAGGGTCTATTCTTCCATGCACAGGAATCAGGGAGGCATCTGATTTTGTAAGAAAAATACCAGGAGCTTTTTAGCTCTTTTTTGTCAGGTCAGTTATTTAGTATTAGTCTCCTAAATTTTACAGCCCCCTCCCCCTCCCCCCATAGGAAAGAGATTTTATGGCTTTTATTTGCCCATCAGTGTAATGGGTAGCACAGATTCTTAGATTTTTTTAAAAAATCAATTGGCTAAGAAATTAATTCCATTTAGTTAATAGTCATGGATAAATTGCTATTATCAGGCTTACTGCCACTGAGATAGGACATAAACCTCTTGAAGGATTTACAGAAGGACAAGACCTCAAGACTTAACTTACAGGAAAGCTTTTGTTGGCTTCCTCATCCTGGAAAATAGACCCAGGTCCTGGCTTGCAGACCTCATGTTCTACAGAGTGGATGACAGATGTACAGGTCCATAAATGACAATGCCATGGGTAGGACTTATGATGGAATGTGGCTAGAGGGCCTTGTGGAAGCACACAAGTTAGTACTCTTAGTGCCATCACCAAAGATAGGACATTTCAAGACTGAATATTGAAAAAATTTGGTCAGCTGAGGAAGTCTTGAGAAAGAATTTAAGGGGAAACATACTTGTGCAGGCTGGGCTGACTACATGGAGGTAGCACAAGATCACTGCTGCAGGGAGAAGGGTGAGACATATGGGTTTCAGGGCACTCACTGTAAAAGGCCTTTCTTAAATCTCCTGCATGGAACATACAGGAAAGGTTTCAAAAGCACAGATCAGTTTGAGAAAAGGGCAAAGAAGCTCATTCTGCTTTTCCCTTAACCTTTTACCACCTGATAGTATCTTAAAGCCCTCAGTACATTCTGGTAGTCTCTAAAAGAACACTGCTAGCATATGTTCCTGTGAAATGCTTTCTCTTTTGGGTCATTTGGCTCCATGATTGCTAATAAAACCCAGATCAGTGGGGTGTTGGGCCCCTTTCTTATGTGTGGATATGTAAACTGTGCTCCCTGCCCTGATTCCATATGGAGCCACTGTTCTCTAAAAGCAGCTGCTAAGCAGAGGTCCAGGAGAAAGAAGAGGGCACACATTCCCTTCCCAGCACTTGCTCTATTGGCTTCTCTCCACACCTGCTGCACTGCACTTGGAAAAAAAGCCAGGAAAAGAAGTGATGGGGGTGGTGGTGGAGGGCTTCTTCTTCTTCTTCTTCTTCTTCTTCTTCTTCTTCTTCTTCTTCTTATTATTATTATTATTATTATTATTATTAGTAGTAGTAGTAGTAGTAGTAGTAGTAGTAGTAGTAGTAGTAGTAGTAGTAGTCAGTTGTGGGCCTTAAACTCTGGGCCTGGACGCTGTCCCTGGGCTCTTCAGCTCAAGGCTAGCACTCAACCACTTGAGCCACAGCACCACTTCTGGCTTTTTCTGCTTATGTGGTGCTGAGGAATAGAACCCAGAGCCTCAATGCATGCAAGGCAAGCACTCTACCACTGAGCCACCTTCCCAGCCCCAAGGCTACTTATTATTTTCAGACTCAATTTTGCAAGGTATAGGTGGGTTACCTGGACACATACAGGATCTTGGCTAGTTGTTTAAAGTTGAGCCTAGACTTAGGGTCATACGGATGTCAACCTCTCCCTGTTCTGGTGGAGATCTAAGATACTTCCTATACTCATGTCACCCTCATTTTAACTTTTTAAATTTCACAAGTAATACAGAATTGTCAGAATAAAAAATGAGATCCTGACACATACTTGTCAGCCAAATCCCAAGATATCAGATGTATCCTTCCAGATTTTTTAATGTGTATCTGTGAACATTGTATGCATAAAAGTACATACTATGTGTTTACTTTGAAAAGCAATACAAACAATTCCATATATTGCTATGCACCTTCATTTTTCCCTCAGTTTATATCTTTGGTGTAAGAGTTTTATTGCAGTAGTCAGAATATGAGGGTAAAGTCCTATTATTCTTTGTTTTTGATAAAAATGGCTTGTTAGTAGTTGTCTGCGTTAGCAGCTAAAACTGAGACTGTCCAGTTAAATTTAAATTGCAAGTAAACACTTTTTTGGATGTTCACATGACCAGTGTCCCATGGAGTCTTTGGGGACATACATGTATTAAGATGCTGTTTATTTGAAATTCAAATTTTATTGGGTGGTTTGTAACTTATTTACATATAATTGTCACTTAACTGTATATAATTGGTAGCTTTGGGAGTGATAGTTTTTGTTCTAAGAAAGACATTTCACGCACAAGAAATCCAAGCCAGAGAAAGGTCCCATTTCCTGAGAAAGGGGATGTCTGGAGAAGTGTTCACACACCTGATGAAGGTGGATTGGTCTGGGCCAACTCAGCTGGGTACTGGGGACTCATTAAGTTCTCAGTTGGAAAGGACTGACCCTAAGAGACAGCTTTGTTCTTGGGGTTGAGACCTTGATGCTTTTATCCCAGCTGCTAAAGTGCTGGGGCCTGTGGTGGTACCTGAAGTTGTATGAGTGATATTAATTGATTTTTTTTTATGAATGCTGGTATTGGTAGGAATTTGCAATGCAAACAGGCAGCCTTTCAAACTGTGCCTATTGTAATTAGAGCAAGCTTTTAAGATTCTTTGAAGTACTAAATGTTTATGAAATTCAAATAGGCATGCCAATCTGCACAATAAAGGGACCCTTGGTAGTGTTTTTAAAAATCATCTATTTTGTAGATGTAAATATATGCCATAATTAGTGGGAAGTAACTGGAAGAGCTGGGCTGGCTGAGTTTATTCCTATTATTCTTATTTAAAACAGCTGTGGCCAGAGAGCTGCATCTGCTGTCCCTTGTATTGGGCCCTGGCACAATGGCTCAACTGAACAAAGTGAATGAGTATGCTTAGAGACCCACTTCCCTAAGGGCAGCTTCCTTACTTCCCCAAGGCGGTTGTCTAGCTGGGGAGGTGTCCAGCATCACCCTAGCCTCCTCTTCCAGGCTCTGATGGTCTGTGGGCTGGCTCAAAGGGGCTGGACCAAGGTACAGATGCATGCAAATGAGGCAGACTGGGAGGGCTTAGGGTCTGCCAGCTTTCTCCAGACCCCCCAGATCGGTACTGTCTCCTAAGGCCCTTCGGCCTGACAGCTCACTGCCCAGTACAGAGCAATTGTCCTTTGGCGCCTGCAGGAGCAGCTGCAAGGCCCGCGTGGTGAGCCCTGCTTGGCCCATCCTCACCATGTGGCAGGTCTGGACAGCCGCCCACAGCAGGGCCCAGCTCCCAATGCTGCCTGCCAAGCAGCCAGATGCTGCCATTGGAAAAAATTGCTTCACAATTTGAAATCTTGGTCCTTTGATCATGGCTCAGAGAGGATGCAGAAGAGAGGTTCAAAGTGGCGGTTTGAAAACACTGGTCTCCTTGATCTATCAGGGCCTATTATATCATCTCTTGTAGGGGACAGTCCTGGGTAGAAGAGCGAGATAGGTAGGAAGGGAGTGTGTCTGCAGGCTGCTTCTGACCCTGTATTCCCTGTCTTCCTCTTGCTATACAGGGATTATCTGCCTCACTTTGTCTAGCAAGCTTTTCCCCAGTGGCAAATAGTTATCATCCTAATTCTGTTGTGTGTGAACAGTACACTCCCAGCCTTTACTGGGAACTTTGGCTTTTACTTCTGATCCTTCTACCCTTGCAGCCATATCTCCAGAGGTTGGGGATTTTGCAGTCATGAAGCTCAGAACTCAGCATCCTGAGTAGCTAGGATTGCAGGCATGAGCCACCAGTGCTGGGCCTGGAGCACATTCTTCCTTCCTTCCTTCGTTCCTTCGTTCCTTCGTTCCTTCGTTCCTTCGTTCCTTCGTTCCTTCGTTCCTTCCTTCCTTCCTTCCTTCCTTCCTTCCTTCCTTCCTTCCCTCCCTCCCTCCTTCCCTCCCTTCCTCCCTCCCTCCCTCTTTCCTTTCTTCCTTCCTTCCTTCCTTCTTTTCTTCATTTCTTCCTTTCTTCCTTCATTTCTTTCTACATTTTTTATTGTAAAAATACTGTACAGAGGGGTTACAGTTACATGAGCAAGGTAGTGAGTACATTTTCTCTCGAGCATTGTTAACTACTCCTTTGTTTTTCCCCTACCATCCCTTCCCTCCCACCTCCACAACTATACACTGCTCTAGCCTAAATTGTAAGGTTCATTTTTCACCATAGTGTCTTGTGCATCTCAGTGTTACAGTGGGTCAACTTGTATCCCTATTTAAGCATTTTGTTTTTTCCCTTCCCCTCCCCAAATTAGAAAAATGTATATGCAAGATTCAGGGCACCAACATCAAATGCAGTGAAAAAGGGTTGGTTATACCATGGGGTAGGAACATATAAAGAAACAGAAAAAAAAAATCACATGGTACATTATAAATATGTTAGAAACAATAGCAAGCAAGAAAACCACTTGTGTCCCTATCTTAGGGTTCATTTCGCTCAACATCATCTTATCTGGTCATATGTACATAGCTTTTGACCTTTTCTGCTTGTCCCAGACGTATACTAGTTGTTGCAAATAAGGGAAACCATGGGACCTATGTTTCTTTGGGCCTGGCTTACTTCACTTAATATAACTTTTTGCAAGTCCTTTGCATTTCCTAAAAAATGGGGTGATGTCATTCTTTCTGATGGAAGCATAGAATTCCATTGTGTGTGTGTGTGTGTGTATCACATTTTCTTGATCCATTCTTCTATTGAGGGGCATCTGGGTTGGTTCCATATCTTAGCTATGGTATATAATATGGAGCACATTCTTAAATGAACAGGATTATTGACTGAAAGGACACAGAGGAGAAGCCAAATCCCAAATCTTCTCTGGAAGTTGTGAAATAATGAATGTAAAAGAAAGATGATTTAGGCAATAATCTGGAACTTTTTGATGATGCTTCTTTTGTTTCTGTGCTTTTTGACACAGTCCAGTTCCTTGCCCCTATCTTTGAAACCTGCCTATGCTTCCACTATGTTTTTAGGATTTGCTTGCAAATAGATCTGCCCACAAATACAGTCTTTAATTCACTCAGTACACATTGGTTAATGTGTATTGGTTGCCCTTCTTGTTTTTCTGTTTGAAAAATCCAGTGCTTGTGTCTGGCCACAGACACATGAGAGTTGGGGCTAAGCCTGGCTTGGTTGTGACAGTCTTTACATTTGGTGATTACAAACCACTGTGTCTACTCTGGGAAGGTCTCCATGAATGCGACTTGGCTCTGTCCTGGCCAGTATCCAAAATTGACAAGTTAATAGGAGTGATTGTTGACATTATTAACAGCTGTCATTTCCATAACATGCTACAAAAGAGTTTTCTATACATTATCTCCTTTCCTCACCACAGTGGCTTTGGGACACAATTTCATTCCCTGTGTTTAAAGACAAAAAAATGAAACTCTGTTGTTCATGCTGTCAGTCACATGTCTGCAATGAGGTGATGACAGAGAAGAGGCAGTACCCACAAATGTCTGAATGAGATTGAGTGAGAGGCTGAAAGCAGTATAATAAGGCTTAATGAAAACATACGCAGAACTTGACTCCTTGGAAACAGCCTGAACTTAGAAGCAGCCCTCTGGGTAAGGAGAGGATACCTGAACTGAAGGAGGAAGTAGGAGAGAATTATAGAATAATTTTACATTAGGAATGTTCTTAGGTCTGTCACTTCAGAGGATCTAGATGGAAGCTGGGAAACTAATAGTGTTTCCCAATATTCTCAAATTAAGGTGAGGTAGGCAGAATGATGGCTCCTCAGAGATGTCATTGAATCCACGCTATCTATAACTGTGTCATATTACATAGCAAAAGGAAGTTAAGGGTGGTAATCCACAGGTGGGAGAATATCTTACATTATCTGAATGAGTCTAGTGTTGTCAGCAGGTTTTTTTTCCAATGGAAGAAGGAGGCAAATAGAAGACATCTTACTTCAAAAATGGAGGCAGGGACTATGGACAAGGAATATGGGTGGTCCTTAGAAACTGAAAGAGGTGATTGATTAACAGATTCCTCCCTAGAATCTCCAGCAGGAAGCACAGCCCTGCCAGTCAATTCAATACATCAGTCTTAGTCTGGTGAGATCTGAGTTGAATTTCTGGTCTGCTAAAGTACAAAATCAGTTAATGTTTTAAAACCATTGAATTTGAGACAGTTTGTTACAACAGCAATAGAAAGTATATTTGACAAGAAAAAAAAGTAGTTAACTGAATTCCTTGTATCTGAAAATACTTAGGCATGGGACAATGGCAGGCCAAGATATGGAAAGATTTTTTTAATATATTTTTTTATTGTAAAGATTCTGTAGGGGTTGCAGTTACATGAATAAGTAATGAGTACACTTTCTGTCAAGCGTTGTTACTCCTCCTTGTTTTTCCCCTACCATCCCTTACCTCCCCCCCAAGTTGTAAAGTTTGTTTTCAACATACTGTCTTGTACATCTCATTGTTACAATGAGTCAACCTGTATCCCTATTTAAGCATTTTGTTATTTCCCTTCCCCTCCCCAAATTAGAAAAATGTATATACAAGATGCAGGGCACCAGAATCAAATACAGTAAAAACAGAGGTTATACCATGGAGAATAACATAAAAAGAAACAAAAAAAAATCATACAGTACATTATAAGTACATTAAAAACAACAGCAACATAAAACCTCTTGTGTCCCTATTTGGGGTTCATTTTACTTAGCATCATCTTATTATGGTCATATGTATATGGCTTTTGAACTTTTCTACTTGTCCTACACATGTACTGGTTATTGCAAATGAGGGAAACCATGGGACCTCTGTTTCTTTGCGCCTGCCTTACTTCACTTAATATAATTTTTCCAAGTCTTTTAATTTCCTAACAAATGGGGCAATGTCATTCTTTCTGATGGAGGCATAGAATTCCATTGTGTATATATACCACATTTTCTTGGTCCATTCATCTACTGAGGGGCATCTGGGTTGGTTCCATATCTTAGCTGTGGTGAATAATGCTGTGATAAACATAGTTGTGCTGGTAGCTTCCTATGGCCTTGTTTGTGATCATTTGGGTAAATGCCCAAAAGTGGGATTTCTGGGTCATAGGGGAGCTCTATGTGGAGTCTTTTGAGGAAACTCCATACTGGTTTCCAAAGTGGTTGAAAAGGTTTACACTCCCACGACAATGCAGTAGGGTTCCCTTTTGGCCACATCCCCTCCAGCATCTGTTGTTATTAGATTCTTGATTATAACCATTCTAACTGGGGTGAGGTGGAATCTCAATGTTGTTTTGATTTGCATTTCTTTCATGGCTAGAGAAGTTGAGCATTTCTTCATGTGTCTATTGACCATTCTTATTTCCTCTTCAGAGAAGTCTCTCTTTAAGTCTTTAGCCCACTTATTATTCGGGCGGTTGTTTCTTTGAAAATTTATTGTTGGGATTTAATTTTTTGAGTTCCATGTATATTTTAGATATAAGACCCTTGTCCATTGCATGGCTAGTGAAGATGTTCTCCCAATCTGAGGGCTATTGATCTTGCTAGCTATGGCCTTTGCCATGCAGAAGCTGTGCAATTTCATGCAATCCCATTTGTCCAACCTTTTCTTTGATTTGTATCTGGGTCTTTATTAAGAAAATTTCAGCCTGTGCCAAGGAGTCTTAGAGTTTCTCCTATTTCTTCCTGTAATGTTTTCAGGGAGTCTGCTTTGACTTTGAGGTCTTTGATCCATTTGGGTTTGATTCTGGTACAGAGTGATATATAAAGATCTAGCTTTATTTTTCTACAGATATTTAACCAATTTTGCCAGCACCATTTACCGAAGAGGCTGTCTTTCTTCCATTCTTTTTTTTTTTTTTTTTTTTTTTTTTTTAGCTCTCTTATAGAAGATTAGGTGGCTGTAGGTCTGAGGGTTCATTTTTGGGTCTTCAGTTCTATTTCATTGGTCCTGTTCTTGTGCCAGCACCACGCTGTTTTTATTACTATGGCTTTGTAGTAGAGTTTGAAATTTGATATTGATATTCTCCAGCACTGTTCTTTCTGCTGAGGATTGTTTTTGCTATTTGGGGTCTTTTATTTTTTCCGTATGAATTTTTGGATTGCTTCTTCTATTTCATTGAAGAATGAGGTTGGGATATTGATAGGTATTGCGTTGAATTTGTAGATAGCCTAGGGCAGTATTGCCATTTTCATGATGTTAATCTTCCCTCTCCAGGAGCATGAGAAGTTTTTCCACTTCCTTAGTTCTGCTTTAATTTTCTTTTTCAGGGTTTTAAAGTTTTCATCATAGAGGTCTTTCACTTCCTTAGTTAACTCTCCTAGGTATTTTATTTTTTGTTGGGCTACTACAAAAGGAGTTGCTTTCCTTATTTCAGATGTGCTCTTCTCATTATTGGCATACAGAAAAGCCATTGATTTTTGAGGGTTAATTTCATACCCTGCTACTTTGCCAAAGTTTTGGATCAGCTCGAGTACCTTGGGACTGGAATCCATGGGGTGCTTTAAACACAAGGTCATGTCATTCTGTAAAGGGGGAGAGTTTTACTTCATCTTTTCTTATTTGGATCCCCTTTATATTTACATCTTGTTTTATTGCTCTAGCTAGGCATTCTAATACTAAATTGAAGAAAAGTGGAGAGAGTGGATATCCTTGTCTTGCTCCTGAATTTAGAGGAAATGGTTTTAGCTTTTTGCCATTAAGTATAATGCTGTAGGTTTGTCATACAGCCTTTATTATATTGCAGAATGGTCTATGGATTCCTAGTTTTTCCAGAACTTTCATCATAAAGGGGTGTTGGATGTTGTCAAACATGGAAAGATTTCTGCTTGAGGAGTTAGGAGAAAGAATCAGCCTCTGCACTGGGTGGTTCATAAATAGGGAACACTAGAAGCATATTTCTCAGAAAGATTTTCCCTGGGCTTGCTTTTCCCAGCTACACTAGCAGTGTTTTGTTTTTTTTTTTTTAAACACAGCAGAACCTGCTACGGGAACAACTTATTTTGGCTAGCCAAAATAAGGATATGGTTTGAATTTGGCATTGATTGAGAAGGTAAGTTTGCACTAGGCGTTAGCTGTTTTTTGGATTTTTTTTAAGTTTTATTTATATTTTACTCCATGTTTATTGTTGTTAAAGTAGTTGTACAAAGGAGTTGTCATTTAACAAAACAAAGCATTTTATTAGTATAGTGCATTTTATTCACTGTCACCCCTTTCAACATTCTCATCCATCCCTCCCAAACCCATCCCTTCCCTCACTATTTTAATTTTACTGTTAGAAATAGCATGCCATGATCAGATTAGGCTGATTAATCAGATGTAGTTTGAATTTCAAGAGCAGCACTTTTTTTCCACCTTATTTTCTTCCCTTTAGAACTCCATGAAATAGGTTTGCTTTACACCCTGAGTTTTCATTTGCAGGGAGATTTGTCAGTAGAGTGGGAAATGAACTCTGTACAATCTTAGACTCATTTTAGTTTCCCTCCTTTATTGTTATTTTAATGCTAACATCCTTCCCTTGGTATTTCCTTGCTCTATAGGAGTTCAGTAACCACTTCTCATCCTGGAATACTTCTAGTACCATCAGCTGACAGTTAATTATCTTTCACATTAATATCTCCCCCTAGAAAATTCCTGAGCAGCCGTTGTTACATGGTCAGATGGCTGCATGATTACTTTTCTATGTTCAAGGGTCATTACAAAAATAATTGTGATATTGGTTGTGAATTAATTATTTACTATTAGTTGGGAAGCTCTTTTAAGATCAAGTAAAGCAAGATAGTTCAAAAATTATCCGTGCCTTTTATCTGAATGAAAGCTAAGGTGTACATTGATCTTACCTATCTAGCAATGACTGTTTTGGGTCATCCAATAGAACATCCAGGCAACTTAATCAAAATTGTGTCCAAGAATTGTTCAATATAGAACTCTTTATAATAGGTCCAGTTGGAAATATCACACATGCCCACACAGAGTGCATAGACCATGACTTTTTTTTTTTTTGGTGGGTCATGGTGCTTGAACTCTGGGCCTGAGAACTGTCCCTCAACTCTTCAGCTAGTGCTCTACCACTGAGCCACAGCACCACTTCTGGCTTTTTCTGCTTATGTGGTGCTGAGCAATTGAACTCAGGGCCTCGTTCATGCAAGACAAGCACTCTACCACTGAGCTACCTTCCCAGCCCATGACATTTTTTATTATAGTACCAAGGATGAATGTCATAAATATAATACTAGACAAACAAAACCATGGGAGAAATACTATATGAATTCCCTCACTTAATTTTTTTTTTAAATAACAGACAAGTAGGGCACTGGTGGCTTATGCCTGTAATCCTGGCTACTCAGGAGGCTGAGATCTGAGGATTGTGGTTCAAAGCCAGCCCTAGCAGAAAGTCCAAGAGACTCTTTATCTCCAATAAACCACTCAGAAAACCGAAAGTGGCGCTGTGGCTCAAGTGGTGGAGTGCTAGCCTTGAGCTGAAGAGCTTAGGGACAGTGCCTAGACCCAGAGTTCAAGCCCCATGACCCACCAAAAAATAAAAAAATACAGACAAAACTAAGGTGTAATGTACTGGGATCATGGTTAGTCTTTGAGGTATGGGGAGGGTTTGGGGGCATGTATATCTCTGGATGTTGTCCTTTAATTTTACGTAAAAATCATAACTTTAACAACTTTAAAACAAAATTTTTTGGCTTGGTTAAAGATAAATTTTTTACAGTGGATGTTCTTTTATATCTTCATTCTTGAAGGTTCACATCAGGATAACCAAAGATGATGCATCCATTCTAAATTAAAACAATACTAAAATTACTCAGGGAGTTCAGACCCCACAATACCGCAAAGGTTGAGATGGTGGGAATAGTCTGACCAGGCAGTAAGGAGATTACTTGTCTGAAGGGAATTTACACACAATGGGAAACGCATCAAAAGTCTTTTCTTTTTATTATCACCATGTACCCACTATTCTTTATATTGTCATAGATTGTGGATGGGTGGGGGGTTGTTTGCCCAAATTTTTAATGTCTTAAATAATTGGTAAGGTTAGTATTGGACTTTTATAACATAGTATGTGCTTCACTATGGTTGCAGCATAGGATTCAGTTCCATGACCCCTTTAGGAGAAGTTTGGGTCTGTAGCACTCATAGTGCTATAGCTTCCATTGGTGGTGGTAAACAGATTTACAAATGAGCAGTGATTGCATAGTGATTATGAAAACCCAAGTCTTGAGTTACTTCAGTTCTCTCAATTCCACAGTTCTACTTTTGGAGTCTTTGTTTTTGAAATTTTCAACTACAGAAATAGAGTGATTAATACTAGAAGTAATTGTCCAGTAAAGAAAGGCCCACTATTTCCCACTAACTCCTTTTTTATAACACCAAATATAAAATTTTGAAATGTGAAAAAATGCATGTCTGGGTATTTTATTTATGATTTATGTCCCCATGTAAGTTCAAGGAGCAAAAGGTGAGAAAGTTTACAATATTTATGGATACTATCTAAAACTGGACAGGTGCAAGTAAAAGCAGATTGAAAACCAGACAAATGAGCTTGCACTGGTTGTTAGTGGCTATTAGGAAGCCACTGGCCATGTTAAGCACTATAGTTGAATGCTGAATTTAGCTTGGAAGGAGAAAGGGGAAAAGGGAAATTGAGTATATAATTCTACTTACTTTGGGGTGGGGGGATCCAGTTGTGGGGCCTGAACTCTGGGCGTGGGCGCTATCCCTCAGCTCTTCAGCTCAAGGCTAGCGCTTCACTACTTGAGCCACAGCACCACTTCCAGCTTTTTTCTTTTTGCTTATGTGGTGCTGAGGAATCGAACCCAGGGTCACCTTCCCAGCCCTACTTACTTTATTTTATTTTTATTTTATTTTTTTTGGTCATGGGGCTTGAACTCAGAGCCTAGACACTGTCCCTGAGCTTTTTCACTCAAGGCTCGTGCTCTGCCTCTTTGAGCCACAGTGCCACTTACAGTTTTCTGGTGGTTAGTTGGAGATAAGAGTCTCACAGACTTTCCTGCCCCAGCAGGCTTCAATCAACCATCCTCAGATCTCAGCCTCTGTAGTAGCTAGGATTACAGGTGTGAGCCACCAGCACCTGGCTTATTTCTTTTTATTTGAAGGCAGAAAATAGGAAGTTTTGCCTAAAGAGATGGACATTTTTCCTAATACTCCAAAAAGGAAATTCAAATGCACGTCTTATTTTATTGTGTGTATATGTGTGTGTGCATGTATGTTTATGTTATATAATATCTTAAGTCTTCAGGGTAGTAAGTGCCTTTGAAGGTATTACAAGTAGCTAGTTAAAATGTGCCAAACGTCACAAAATGCAAAATCCTATTTGAGCATCTGCCTACCTCTCAATAGTCGTCACAATAGTTCATATTTTACCTGTCACCTTTGGCTTAGACAGCTGTAACTACCTCCTCATCTATGTCTGTGTTTTGCTTTCTTTCTATTTTCCCCAAACAGTGGTCAGAGGTGTCTCTTCACATCTGATCATACCTTATCAATGCTCCCCCTCCTACTTTCCTAAAACTCCCATGTCCCTTTGGTCTCATGATATGAGAGTCCAACTCTCCTGCTACCCCCTGTGCATCTGCCATATGCTCTCATTTGCTGTCTCTCCTACCTTATTTTTAGTCCTCCTTGGTGACTGCATGCCCCTCCACTCCCCACACTTCTTTTCTCTGACAGAATGTCCCTCTTTTGGATCTTAGCTACAGCAGCATCCCTCAGTGACTACCTTTGTCTATTTTGTGCTGCAAAAAGGAGATACCACAGACTGGGCAATTCATAAAGAATAGAAATTTCTCATACTTCTAGAGGCTGTGAAGTACAGGATTGAAGCACCAACATCTTGAGGCTGCCATTGTGCAACCTCATATTATAAAAGGCAGAAAGGTGAGCCTGCCCAATCCTGAGAACCTTTTCTACTCAGGCATTAATCCATCCATTAGGGCAAAACAAATGGATTAACACCTTTCCAAAGGTCCCATAGACCAACAATGTTGCTTTGAAGATTACATTTCCCTCATATTAAGACCACAGCAATGACCTAAGTACTATAGTCTCCTCCTTCTCTAACAGACATGGCTTTCTGAAGCACTGCTATAATTTCATCACTTCTTGGCACTAGAACTCTTGAAAAGTCCCTAGTCTCTACAGGATATAATCTTCTCTTTCCAGTTAGTCCCTCTGAGCCTGGACCTAAGTTATATTTCGAAACTCAGTTCTCCCAGACTCCCTAGTCATTGTACCAGAACCAGTGTGAGGTACTCTTTTAAGACCTGGCCCACACTGTTCCCTCAGCTCTTCCCTACTTATTCCAGTCCTAGCCCTTCTGTAAGTAAATCTGGTTAGAGGCCGCGCTGTCCATTATCTGAACCCTGAATGAGTGCCTTTTGCATGGTATTTATTCTCTGTAAGCCATACCATATTAGGTTGTAACAAAGTCCTGTCAAGGGCATAGAATGAGCTTCACATAATAAGTACTTGATAAAAATACATTAAATTAGTACTAAGCATTTAGCATCTTATAAAGCAATCTTTAGTAGGACCTGTTTGCTGTCTGGGTGCTATGATTTCTACAGTTTCTTTTGCTCACTCATAACAAATGATTAGTCAGCTGTACAATCTCTTGTCTTTGCAGTGTCTCTGAAGATTTGGGTATAAGAAATTAATTCATGAATACATTTCCTGTTATACTCATTACCTGTCTCAAGTAATTGTAATCTCTCTGTACACCACCTTTGTAATAACAATAACGTATATTTAAAAAAATAAAATATTAGCATCAAAAAATAGAAAAGAATGGTATAATCACTATTATTCACTATTCCTTAATCACTGTTGTGATCGGTCAGGTTCTTTTCAACATTGCATTTGCAAGTATAAATATGAAATTCAGAATGTAAAAAGATTGGTCTCGAGGTTGTTCTTTTTAACTCTCACTACTGACTGAGGCTCCAGGTCCTAAAATAAAAGCAATATCAAAAAGTAGAATGAGCTTTTCCATATACTAATTTCTTTAAAATATTGGTTGTCAGATACTTTCAGAAGCCTTTAAGATGTAGGTCCTAGTTATCTAGTTGAATTTAAGATCACTGTCAGTACAAGATAGCTACATGGTACAGTAACAGAGAATTGACTATGGGATCCTTTTTTAGAGGAAAAAGAATATATTAACTGCATGAGAAATAAGAAATTAAGTTAATTGAAAGAGAAGTAAACCAGTGAGGCTAATTTTCACTGCAAAACAGTTCTATCTACTCTGCTATAACCCAGAATTCTTTATGAGAAACAGATTTGTGAGGTTTTTCTTCACTACTTTATTCCTGTGGATAGTTCAACTTTAAATCCTGGGAAGAAGCCTCAGTGAAACATTGACAAAAACACAACATGACAGTTTAATGAACAAGAGTATAATCATTTGCTGTCTAAAATGAAAATTCCTTGCATAAGCGCCCCCTTAAGCCAAATGTGTATAAAAGTGTATATTTCTTACAAAGTGCAAATATGAAATTCTATCCTATAGGATCACTAATTGCACTTTCTAGATTTCACTTTAGTGCCATCATTCCCCAAATCAAGTTGGTGGCCCAGTTCAGAAGGAGAGTGAGGAGTGAGGCGCAAGTTCCAGTTTACCTTCTAGCCTATTCTAGCTATAAACATCTGATGATTTCCTACAGAAAGCATTAGCAATCTTTGACAGATAACATGTGGCTCTCAGCTCAGTCTCTTCCTGTCATTTAGAATTGTCCATCTAAAAAAGCCTCTCCTTGGCAAGGAGCTTTCATGTTCAGGTTCACTCTGCAGCACAGGAGCAAGTTCCCACGTTCCTCTTACTTTACTTCATTAAACTTGTGCTGCTTTACCATTTGTGTGCATTTTTGCTCAATTCTTTTTCCCAGACATCAGACCCTGGGTAAAACCAGACACCTCGGAGCAGTTTTAGTTTTTGGGGGGAAAAAAAGAAATTCACTCATGCCTTGCTTTTAGTATATAGTCTAGAGACCACTAAATCTTCGGTTGCAAGAACACAGATACTCTGATGCTGAATGTATGCAAGTAAAACAGAATGAGTACATAGTGTCTTTCAAAGGGAAGACTAACCTTTGGGCAGTGACTTGTTTCTAGCAGAGCACCTCGCTTCTACACATACATACACACAAAAACCACACACATACCACAACACTGCTTAATGACCCACCCTGCTCTTCACTGTGACTCCTGGAACTAGAGAATAATTTGCACCCATTTCCTTTCCAACAGGCTGACTTAAACTGCAATATTCAAGATGATGCCGGGGCTTTTTATGGCGTAACCAGTCAATATGAGAGTTCTGAAAATATGACAGTCACCTGTTCCACCAAAGTGTGTTCCTTTGGGAAGCAAGTAGTAGAAAAAGTAGAGGTAAGTTAGCCTCAGGAAACAGAAACTTCCTTCAGGAGCAAGCCATTGCTTTCCTTTAAACTTCCATGGGCAGCATGTTGTACTTTTGCCATGTGTCTTCCTTTCCTTTCTCTTTTTCTCTTCCTCTATTACTTCCAAAAGGCAAAATGATTTGGAAGAACTTAAAAGGAAATAAGTTTGAACCAGCTCTTTCTGAAATTATTCCTGTCTGGCTATCCAGTGCTGGTCACCTCAACAGGCATCCTTAGCAACAGGTATCCTATTGGGATATGGGAGGAAAGCTGCATCAAGGCAGGCCCCACTCTACCACCAGGTCCAGGCCATGCTCAGGTTTTGTGGGTAACAGTCAAGGTGATCTGATGGCATCTGCCTTCAAAAACCCTAACACCTTGAGCTTGATGATGTTGCTTTTGCCATTTCTACTCCCTTCATTTTACTTGTTTTAAATACAAATTCAGTCAATATTACAATGAAATGCCTACAGAATTTCATACTTCTCAACCTTTAGATATTTCTTGCATTGCGCTGAGATGCTTTGCATGAATGTTTGCAGTTGGAATTCCCTTCCAAGTTGTGTTTTCTATTGTCTTCTACACCAGTCCATGTGTAGTGCAGTTACCTGCAATAGATCTGGACCTCTAAGAACCAGGAGTCCAGCCTGAATGTGCAAGGACTTTGTGCTTTGGATTGAGTGTGAAGATTCCTTATGGGAGAGAAGGAAGAGGATATATTTAAGACCCTGGTCTGAGCTATGAGGTTCTGGGATGCTTTAGATACCTCTAGCTTCCTGAACATAAGACAGGTTGTGAGAATTGGTAAGGCAGAAGAGGTAAGCTGACTTGATGTCAGGTTAGGCATGGAAATCAGACAAAACGATTTTAAGTGGAATGTAGAAACTGACTGCATATTAAAAATTAAAGGAGGAAGTGCCAAAGGTCACATTTATGCTTGTCACTATCAATGATAAGGAAATAAAAATAGGATGATTGTGGATGGAAAACTACAATTGAGGAGATAAGTAAAAACAAGATAAAGCTATGGGAATGGAGAACTAACTGCCCAGAAGAAATAAAAAGAACATAACATAAGAGTTAAATTTGGGGAGCAGCAACCAACTCTGAGGTCAGACACTATTTGTGAAGAGGTTATAAACAAGGAATGGGGTCAACATGGAAACCTGAGGAGATGGTAAGGTGGTAGCCATGTAAGACAAGACTGGGAGACTTGGGAGACTGGGTGACCTCTAGCTTTCTGAGGAGGAAGCAAACTATCCATCAGTGGTTAGGAGTGTGAAAGATTAGTGTTAGGCATTGTTAGTGAATAGGAAGCTATCAGGGATGGCTTCTGAAGGTGTGTTTCCTGCTTGGATAGGTGCATGAGAGAAAGATGAGCCAGACAGGTTATGTTATCTTCCTAGACTTAAGATTACTCGTGGTGCCCTCAGTGGGTTCAAAGTTCTGTGCAAGTTCAGGGAGGGAGGAAAGGTTGCTTTGACCAATAATACAATACCAGAAATTTTCATGGAGAAGATAGTATGAGTGTGACAGGTAGAGGTGTACCTTAAAGCCTTTATTTAGATTGTGTGTTGCCAGACACTAGTGGCTCACTCCTGTAATCCAAGCTACTCAGGAGGCTGAGATCTGAGGATCGCAGTTCAAAGCTAGCCCAGGCAGGAAAGTCCAGGAGACTTTTATCTCCAATAACCCACTCAGAAAACCAGAGGTATCACTGTGGCTCAATTGGTAGAGTAGTTATCCTTGAGCTGAAGAGCTGAGGGACAGCACCCAGGCCCAGAGTTCAAGCCCCACGATGACCACCCCCCCCAAAAAAAAAAAGATTGTGTGTTTACATTTATTGGCTGCTTATGTTTTATTGCCAATAGATAGGCATTTGAATCAAAATCCTTTTTCTTTTCTTCTTTTCTTTTCTTTTCTTTTCTTTTCTTTTCTTTTCTTTTCTTTTCTTTTCTTTTCTTTTCTTTTCTTTTCTTTTCTTTTCTTTTCTTTTCTTTTCTTTTCTTTTCTTTTCTTTTCTTTTCTTTTCTTTTCTTTTCTTTTCTTTTCTTTTCTTTTCTTTTCTTTTCTTTTCTTTTCTTTTCTTTTCTTTTCTTTTCTTTTCCTGGTCCTAGGTCCTGAACTCAGGGCTTGGGCACTGTTTCTGAGCTTGTTTTTTTGCTGAAGGCTAGCACTCTACTACTTGAGCCACAGCTCCACTTCTGACTTTTTGGTAATTTATTGGAGATAAGTCTTACAGACTTTCCTTCCTGGGCTGGCTTCAAACCATGATCCTCACATCTCAGCCTCCTGAGTAGCTAGGATTACAAGTGTAAGCCCAGCCTTCAAAATCACTTCTTAAATTCAAGTTTTTTAGTTGAGCAGATCTGTTTCTTTTAAGTTACCAACTATGCAACTGTTGCTGAACTCTATTTTACCCTGTCTCTTTATCTCCTTATCCCAAATAGTGTATTTTATGTTATTTTAAGGCAACTTTATAAGTAGATTCTGATACTAGGTGAAGCAATTCAATATCACCATTTATCCTTTTCCTATTTCTAAGACAGTAATCAGCATTTATATTTCCAAATGATGAGAGCATGTTTAATTTAATTTTTTATTGTTATTATAAAGGTGATGTACAAAGGGATTACAGTTATATAAGTGAAGTAAAGAGTACATTTCTTTTCAATGTTAGCCCTTCCCTCCCTCTCTCCCAGTTCTAATGAGAACATTTTAAAGTGCAAGAAAAACAAAGTTTGAATGCTGTAATTACAATTACATTAAATTTAGGTGTTATTTTGGGGAAATGAATATATTGATTTTTTGTTTTTTTGTTTTTTGTTTTTGTTTTTTTTGTCAATTGTGGGGGTTGAACTCTGGGCTTGGGTGCTATCCCTGCGCTCTTCAGCTCAAGGCAAGCACTCTACCACTTGAGCTACAGCGCCAATTCAGTTTTCTTTTTTTTTTTTTTTTTTTTTTTGGTCGGTCGTGGGGCTTGAACTCTGGGCCTGAGCGCTGTCCCTCAGCTCTTCAGCTCAAGGCGAGCGCTCTACCACTTGAGCTACAGCGCCACTTCCGGTTTTCTGGTGATTTATTGGAGATAGGAGTCTCATGGTCTCTCCTGCCCAGGCTGGCTTTGAACCGCGATCCTCAGATCTCAGCCTCCTGAGTAGCTAGGATTACAGGCGTGAGCCACCAGCGCCCGGCCCAATTCAGTTTTCTAGTGGTTTATTGGAGATAAGAGTCTCACGGACTTTCCTGCCCCGGCTGGCTTTGAACCGTGATCCTCAGATATCAGCCTCCTGAGTAGCTAGGATTATAGGCGTGAGCCACCGGTGCCTGGCTTAATTTTTTGTTCTTAACATATATATTTTTATTGTAAAGATACTGTACAGAGGGGTTACAGTTACATGAGCAAGGTAATGAGTACATTTCCTATTGAGCATTGTTAACATTCTCCTTTATTTTTCCCCTACCATCCCTTCCTCTACCTCCCCAGTTCTCCCTCCCCTCCCCGCTGGATATATTATTAATGTCAAAATTTCCAGTCATGAGCCTGTTTGCATTTCTATCTTATTTTAGGTATTTTATAGGGTTTTTAAAAATAGCTTTTTAATACTGATTTGTCCCTTGTTGAATATATTTCTTAATAGTACACATAAAATTTGTGGCAGAGTTTTGGATTTTGCAATATGTGTAAACAGAAGTTCTTTCTGTTTTTAATATGGCTACCTGAGCAGATTCTCTTACTTAGCTCTAGTGATTTTCCTCTTAAGAGTCATGTTTTTTCAGCATATAATCTTAGTGACAGCAAAAAAAAAAAAAAAAAAAGAAAAGAAAAGGAAGAAAGAAAAGCAAAGAAGCTTGGTGCTGATGGCTCACGCCTGTAATCCTAGCTACTCAGGAGGCTGAGATCTGAGGGTCATGGTGCCAAGCCAGCCATGAGACTCTCATCTCCATTCACCTACTCAGAAAAAGCCAGAAATAGTGCTGTGGCTCAAGTGGTAGAGCACTAGCCTTGAGCACAAAGAAGTCCAGGAACAGTGCCCAGGTACCCCTAGTTCAAGCCCCAGGACCAGCACAGAACTAAGGAAAGAGAAGAAAGGAGGCAGGTAGGCAGTATTTTATTCAAGTGCCTTTTTTGTTTTGTGCCAGTACTGGGGCTTGAACTCAGGTTCTAAGTGCTATCCCTGAGCTCTTTTCTTGCTCAAGGTTAGCACTCTACCATTTGGGGCACACTCCCACTTCTGGCTTTTTGGTGATTAATTCAAGATAAGAGTCTCATGGAGGGGCTGGGAATGTGGCTTAGTGGTAGCCTATCATGCATGAAGTCCTGGGTTAGATTCCTCAGTGCCACATAAACAGAAAAAGCCACACATGGGCGCTGTGGCTTAAGTAGTGGAGTGCTAGCCTTGAGCAAAAGAAGCTCAGGGACAGTGTCCAGGCCCTGAGTCAAGCCCCAGGACTGGCCAAAAAAAGTCTTACGGACTTTTTCCTGCCTGAGCTTGCTTTGAACTTCAATCATCAGATCTCAGCCTCCAGAGTAGCTAGGATTATAGGCATGAGCCACAGGAGTGAGCCACAGGTACCTGTCTCAAATGCCTTTTTAACAACTTATATTTGATTTTTCTCCAGTTTTTCTCAATACAGCTCCTCTGCGTGAAGAAGTCAAGCTTTATGTCTCAGAAGTAATTATTACTCGTGTGTGTGTGTGTGTGTGTGTGTGTGTGTGTGTGTGTGTGTGTGTGTGTGTGTGTGTGTGTGTGTGTGTGTGTGTGTGTGTGTGTGTGTGTGTGTGTGTGTGTATACACGTACTTGGGGCCTCAGCACTGTCCTTGAAGTTATTTTGCTCAAGGCTAGTGCTCTGTCACTTGAGCCACAGCTCCACTTCTGTCTTTTTGTGGTTAATTGAAGATAAGAGTCTCTCAGACTTTTTCTGCCTAGATTGGCTTCAAATCACGATTCTTAGATCTCAACCTCTTAAGTAGCTAGGATTACTGGTTTGAGCCACTAGTGCCCAGCTTACTCTATACTTTTAAAATATAGTTTAGGGCTGGGAAGGTGGCTCAGTAGTAGAGTGCTTGCTTTGCATGCATGAGACCCTGGGTTCGATTCCTCAGCACCACATAAGCAAAAAAAAAAGCCGGAAGTGGTATGCTATGGCTCAAGAGGTAGAGCACTAGCCTTGAGCTGAAGAGCTGAGGGACAGTGTCCAGGCCCCACAGCCAAAAAATTAAAATAAAATATAGTCTAGCAAATTTTAATATTTAGTATCTATATGTCTCAAAAAAGAATCAGAATGTTTTCCTACTTCTGTGGCCTAGCATAATATGTGACCTTGTCAGGTGGCTCATACCTATAATCCTAACTACTCAGGAGGCTGAGATCTGAGGATCATTGTTCAAAGTCAGCCTGGTCAGGGAAATCCATGAAACTAAGATAACCACCAGAAAACCGGAAGTGGCATTGTAGCTTATGTAGTAAAGCATTCCCCTTGAGCTGAAGAGCTCAGGGACAGTGCCTAGGCTCAGAGTTCAAGCCCTATGACCAACCAAAATAATAATAATAATAGAAATAGTTATTCTTTAAACCTGCCTGGTAAATGGTTTGCTCTTTATATATTTTGTTAGCATCTATCTTTATTAACAAATAAAATCATATATATGTATTGTATGCATATACTATTTTGAAATACAGCTCAGTTGAGATGAGGCTGCTTCCTTAAATTTCCATCAGTTAAGGCTTAATTGTATCCCATAGAGTTTGCACATTCGTTTCCTCTTCCCTTTTCCCCATTTTGTGCTAGACCTAAGGCTTGAACTCAGGGCCTGGTTGCTGTTCTTTTGGGGGGAGGGGGGAGGCTCAAAGCTAGCACGCTCTCCATATCTAGCCATATCTCCACTTCCAACTTTTTGGTAGTTAATTGGAGATAAGAGTCTCATGGTCCTGCCTGGGCTTGCTTTGAACTGTGATCCACAAATCTGAACCTCCTGAGTAGCTAGGATTACAGGTGTGAGCCACTAATACCTAGCTAGAAAGACCCATTGTCTTTCTAATTCCTTTTTCATGCAAGGTCATCTGGCACTATTTTTTCTTTCTAAGTATTTCTATGAGATCTTACATTTTGAAGTCAAAAGTATAAAAATGCTCAAATCCTTTTTTTCTCACAGACGGAGTATGCAAGGTTTGAGAATGGCCGATTTGTATACCGAATAAACCGCTCCCCAATGTGTGAATATATGATCAACTTCATCCACAAGCTCAAACATTTACCAGAGAAATATATGATGAACAGTGTTTTGGAAAACTTCACAATTTTATTGGTAATGGTTTTGTCTCCTTCCTACTTTGGCCAAGTGTACTGTGAGGTTTGTTGAGGAGAGTAAGGAAGGTGGGCCATGGCATTGAGGTGTTAACCAACAGAATTTTGGCATCCCTTCAGCAAACTTGGAAGTTTGAGGTTGAAGAGAAAAGTAGAAGAGTAGGGGTCTCATCTGGCTGGGAATTTCTAAGCTTAGCAGATGCAGAGTTTAGTGAGATAATCCAAAGTAGTGGTCCTAGGTTCTCAGCTCTGCATATTAGAAGGACTGCATCCTAGGCCATTTGCATCAGGATTTCCAAGGACAGGGCTCAGGCATGAGTATTTTTTAAGTTTCACAACTAATTCCAGTGTTAGCCAAAGTTGTCTCAGAAACTACCAGGAATGCAAATCTTTAATGAGGCAAAAACTGAGTCATTAGTTCTGTCCTTCAAAAATACCTGGACTCAAGTCATGAAGTATTTTCAAACCCTTCTTGAAGGGGTAACATTCTACTAAAAAAAGGAAAACATAGGCAGTTAAGTCCAAGAGAAATATGAATGAGATTAGGTTACAGTGTCTAAGAAGGGGAAGAAAATATTCTTTACAGACTAAAAATGTGTTCTCATACTTAATGTGGGCAACTGAAGTGAAAGGTCAAGGCAGAGTATTCCAGATTCATGCTGGGAAAACTTACCAATATCCCTGCACAATGTGGCTTCCCATGATACTTAACTAGAAAGCAAAAATTGCTCATAGAAGATTTCTATGGCAAATTTGGGAAGATTATTAGAAACAGTGTTGCCCTCAAAGAACACTTACATCAGTAATGGGCTTCATTAGGGTTATTTAAAAAAAATAAAAATACTTACTGAAATACTCAGTGGAAACAATTTTGCTGAAAGGAACAGCAAAACTATATTGTGGTCAAATATTCAGGCCTTAGAAGAAAGCCTTTCTTTATTATTCTTTGTTACTAGGATTAAGAACTAGAATACTAGCCAGGCACAGTGGCTCATGCCTGTAATCCTAGTTACTCAGGAGGCTGAGATCTGAGGATTGTGGTTTGAAGTCTGAGCAGCGTAATCTGTGAGACTCTTATCTCCAGTAAACTACTCAGAAAAAAGCCAGAAGTGGTGCTGTTGCTCAAGTTACAGAGTACTAGCCTTGAGCCAAAGCCAAGGCCCAGAGTTTTAGCCCCCGGGCTAGCCAAAAACAACAACAACTAGAACTGACAAAAAAAATTGTTTACCTAGAGTTTTGGTTGCATCAGGGCAATAGTTCTCAATCAAGAGATGTACTCGTTTACTTTTTGTAGTGCTATGAATTGAACTGGGGCCTTGAACATACTATGCAACTGCTCTACCATCTCAGCTATACCCCAGCCCGTTTGTCTTTATTTTGATTTTGAGACTACCGCCTTTGACTGGACTGGCTTTGAACTTTTGTCTCCTCCTCATAAGTATCTGGTTTTACAGGTGTGTGCCACTATATGTAGCTTGTACTGGTTAAAAGGAAAAATGTTCAAAATGTTATTTTCTAGTCTCTCTGCCTCATTCCCATCCTCCATGGGCAATTTGTAGCTACCAGTGGTTGTCCAGTTCCCAAAATTCCTTAGTAGTTAACAGTGACTTTCATGAGCCAGCTGTCACATGCCACCATAAAAAGGAAGTCAAGCAATTTTTAAAATTACAGCTCTTTGCATATCAGATTCATCCAAGGGGCTTTAAAAAAGAAACCTGAGGGTGGGGTTCATCATGGGTTTTGTTTGCTTCCTTTTAAAGTTCTTGAGATCATTGTATTTAGTAGTCTGGACTGAGAGCTGCTCCTCTAGGGAGGGACTGGTAAATGAGCTGTAGGCATCTCAAAACTCATGATTGGCATGCTACTGGAAAAACGTGTATTCTAGGGAAAGACTATCAATGGGTTCTCATGTGTGCCTACAAAATGTAGAAATTTGGAATACCTACTTTTTTTTTTTTTTTTGTCAGTTGTGGGGCTTGAACTCTGGGCCTGGGTGCTGTCCCTCAGCTCTTCAGCTCAAGGCTACCACTTTGAGCCACAGCGCCACTTGCGGCTTTTTCTGCTTATGTGGTGCTGAGGAATGGAACTCAGTGCCTCAGACATGCAAGGCAAGCACTCTACCACTGAGCCACCTTCCCAGCCCATAGAATACCTATTCTTTAATAACCACATTAACATCCTTTTTTTCTAATGGACTTTTATGGGTCCATTGGGGAAGGAGAAGGTGCCTGTTTTAGAGGTGTTCTCCATTGCTTTATAAGCCCAAGTACAGTTCTAAGAGTAGACTGTAGTAGATCTTAGACAGCCTTGGGTAGTAACCAGCACAGGGTGAATGGCTTCTCAGTTCTCTTGCAGGGGGTCTGAGCTATTGCTTGAAAGCCAGCCTGCACATTAAGGAGTATTATAGCCTCAGAACCTAACTAATATGGCCTGGAGATATCAGAGCACCTGTGTCCCACCAAGCCCAGGTACCAGTTCTTTGGATTAATGAGGTTAGATTAACTTCAAAAATGCCATTAAACAATTTAATTCCCTTGATATGAGGAATTAATAGCTGCCAATATATATCTGCTAGAAACATACCAAGTCCTTAGAAAAAATTGGATTTAAGCCAGTGCTTATGGATATGAAGACAACCAACTAATTGGAGAATTCTAGAGAAATTGGGCCTTCTGGCTTATTCTCCACTCATGGCTTTTTGAGGAAAAAGTCAGGTAAATGGACCATTATAATCCAAGGTAATGATGACTGTGGAGAACTTGTAAAACCAGGCGTCATGGAAGTACAGAACATGGTAGGGATTTTCAGAATGGTGAAAGATGTTGTTTAAGTTGCCTTGATAGGCAAGCATTTGTCAGATTTACCAAAAAGTGCCATTCTATGTAGGCATATGTAGGTGTCAGTGGTTGAGGTTATTGTGATGAAATGCAAAGGTACAAAAGCCATCCCAGCATCTGATGAGCGAGGCAGGCTGGCAGGCATTCATCAGGTCATTAGAACTGAATGCAAAGGAAAACCGGCTGATGTTTGGCAGTAGGATCATATCATGTTAGAGTTTCACCTAGTCTGGGAGGTTGGGGAAGGCTTCCTGATGACAAAATAACTGAGATATCTAGTTAGCTGAGGACACAATTGCTCCTCAGTTCCTTCTCTGTCAAAGGGGAATAGCACCCACTGATAGAGCTATAATGTCCTATGAGACAATCTGTGTAAAGCATTTCATACCAAGTAGATAGATAGCAAGCACTCAGTTTATGTTGGCTGTGATAGAAATTTTCACTCACTTGGCAGATATTTATTAAGTGACTGCTCAATGACTGTGTGCACCATACACTCTGCTAGTTGCTAAGAAATGCAGTCCATGTCCCTCAGAAAAACAATTCAAATGAATCATACAGTTCTATAGGGCAAATCAGTATGATGAGAGTATATTCTTTAGTCAAGGACCATAAACATGGATGTCTTAAGCACCAGGGAAACTTAATCCTGGTGTATTTTTTCAACCTTAGATTTATTAGAAGGTAGGCTAGGCTCCCAAGTTCAAAATGTTTTCAAGCACCAATGTCATGGAGTCACTGTGGTGTCTTGAATTTGATCAGATTTGCCGTTAGAAACTTCCTTCTAAGGGTGGCATGGATAACTAAGACCACAGTGAAGAGAAGTTGGGTCAGAGAGCTCAAGATCTGAATAGAGGCTGAGGCAGGAGTGTGAGGAAGAATTCAAGAGATAGAAGGGAAAACAGATAGGTATTTCACAATAAAGTTTGGAAGGTAAAGCCTGTATCTGTGAGGAAGAGTTGTCATTGGACTTGATTCTACCCATACTGTTCTTCCTTTCTGTAGCAGCAACTTTTGCTGAGTCTAGCACCACTGGTTAATAAGGTAATAGTGAGCAAGGCACCCATAGAGTTCATATTTGTCATTGGCTATTGTAAAGCAAAACTAAGCACAAGTTTAAAAATAAGATAGGAGAACAAGGAACAAGAATAGATTTTGAATGTTTTTTACCACCACCACCACCACCATCCTCACCCCCTCAAAAAGAGATAAGATGCCAAATACTGGTGGCTCACATTTGTAATCCTACCTACTGAAGAGGCTGAGATTTGAGGATACAAGTTTGAAGCTAGTCCAGGCAGAAAAGTCTGTGAGACTCCTAGCTCCAAAATAACCAACACAAAGCAAGAGGGCTCATCTCAACAAAAAGCTGAGCCTGCTGGTGTGTGCCAATTATCCTAGCTATGCAGACATGTAAGTTAGAGAACTTACTAATGTGAGAACCTCATAATGTGAGAACTACCTAAACAAACACAAAAACAAAAAAACCTAAAGCAAAAAGAGCTATGGAGTGCGGCTTAAGTAATAGACTTGCCTGCAAGGCACTGAATTAAACGGTGCTACCAAAAATTTCTTTTTAAATAATGATAGACAATTGCCTAGGATAAATGATTATCCACAGGGACAAAATAATAGAAAATTCCCTTGATGATAAAAAAAAGAGCTCAGAATATTCAAACACAAAAACCTCACCAATTCTTGTGGTTTTTTTCTTGGACTCAGATGATGGGCAAGTCTTGGTGGGATCAGATGAGACTCATAGCTTTCTGAATGTGGGTTAGAGGGTACAGAGTGAGGCTGAGAGGATCTCTGGTCAGTACTTTGTAGTCCTCCAGGCACAAGTGGAATGTACAATCTTCATGTGGCATGATATGTCTGTAACTTTTTTTTTTTAAACAGGTGGTTACAAACAGGGACACACAAGAAACTCTCCTCTGCATGGCCTGTGTATTTGAAGTTTCAAACAGTGAACACGGCGCACAACATCATATTTACAGGCTTGTAAAGGACTGAACATGATTATTTATATATATATAGATATCTGTATGTATATACACACACTATGTGCACACACACACTCTCCATTATCAAACGACTGACTGTAAACCTCACCACACAGAGTGGTGGTGCCCTGGCCCCGAGGTCACCCCAATTTTTCTAAATCTTGTTTGAGTGAAGTCATTTTTTTTCATGTGTTCATTCTGTCATAGCTGTGAAATTCTGGTACAGTTGTAAAAAGAAAAATTGAATCGTTTCTATGTGTTCTTCAGATCTGTCGTATACAATTCCTCGGGAAAGGGGAAACTTAACAACCTAAGTCTCTCTCTGCAGAGACCTGTTTCTTATTGTGGTAGAAAATACTGAGACAGAGCATTGGCCATGGGACATTTACTGCCTTTATACAAATGTATTTAGTTCTCTCTCTCTTTTTATTTCAACATAAAATTCTTGTTTTAAGATACAAGTAAAATTAATCTTTAAATATAAATGTAAATTAGTACACAAAACTAAGAATCTTTAGACTTATCTTTGTAACTAATTAGGGTGGAAGTTATGAAAGAATGTAATTCACTAAATTATTTTTTAAATGAAACCTTTCTTTTTTTGAAACCAAATGTTAAACTATAGCCTTAAGAAATGCTTGGTAGAAATATTCTAATGAGAAAAATTTGTACTTCTTTCCTCATGGTTAAAACTAATCTCCTAATCCATTAAACTCTTAAACAAGGTAATACAAAGGAAGAAGACTTCACCCCTTATCCTTAACATATATAGTATATTTAAAAAATGTAAAATTGTATTGTACTAATGTGATGATTGATTATTTAATGAAAAAGAAAAGATGGCTCTTTTTTGCAATAAGTAGATAAATACTGAAAAAATTTAAGCTTACAATGTTTATAGTCTTGTGTGTGCAGTTATATTTTATATGGACAACCAAATTTTTTATTGAGATGAGTAAATATTCAATCCACTGAAATTTAATAGCAAAAGTCTAAAATTGGCATGAATACTGCACTGTGAGCTGCAAAGAATAGAGAATCCTGTGGCTGGGAGAAAACTTCATTGACCAAACAAGTAAAAGGCTCATCAGTTAGGGTCTCTGCTCCCCCAGAACGTTGCAAGCATCCCCACCAGCCTGTGGATAAATTCTTTATTTCTAGTGACCCAATATAAGTGGGAACCTGCTATAACTGTAACTATGTGTGTAAATATGTGTACTGAGTATGTACACATATACATCTGTGGCTGTTCCACTCCCATTGAACATCTGTTTAGTAGTACTCAGCTAGGTGCTGATGTGTGTACGTATCTCAATCTGTGTCTGTAGTCTTAGATCTGTTCTCTCTAAGGATGCCCAGTACAGCACTTGTTGGACTTAGGTTTAAGAATTCCATCCATCTTTGGACTTTTGCTACCAGGCTCATTCAGGAGGTTCTCTTTCCTAACTAAATATTCCAAAGCCTCGCCTGGGCAGAGTTGGTTTGATTGGGCCACATGTCTTGGGTAATTTCCAAAAGTGCTTCATCGAGGAGGGAAGAGGAAGCCTTCTTTAAAGAAAATTTTTTTGTAATCGTTTGGAATATGTGAACACAATAGGATATGAAGTAAGTCTTGTTATTTACAATCCATGGCAAGATTTTTTTCCACCAAGGCTAGAAAGGACTACACCAAGTGACTTACTCTGTCCCTTTCCCTGCCATCTGCTCTAACCCTCTTGTACATTGTTCAGCATTTTGGGGCCATGAGTGTAGTATTTGGATGGCTTGTTGCAAAAAGAACAGCACTGTATCAGTGTCTGAGAGCCTGACTTCTCCCAGACTCACCAAAGGTCACTAAGGAAAACAGGAGAACTGTCTTATTTGGAAACAGCATAATTGTCTTATTTGGAACACATCTGCCTTACATATATAGGTAGGACAGTACTCCCAAACGAGGCTACCTTTGTGTACCTGGCTACGTGCTTCCAAGCAAGCCTTTGAAGGACTACCCTGGTTTCCAACCCTTCAAAACTGTTCTTCAGACCAAACACTTATACATCTTCCATAGTCATCATATTTACTATAACTTCTGTTGGACATCCCTTTTAGGGATGTTTCTTTGGTCTCTATTTCCTATACCTTTCCTCAAGAGAATCGTAACTACCCCAAAGACTAGAACTTTATGGCTAAAAGTCAGGCCATCCAGGAACTTGAGAGGTGTCTGGATGATGTTGTCATCCAGGAGTGAGATTCTTTTGTGTTTCTAGGACTGTGAGGATTCATTTGCAAAGTTCAAAAAGATAGACTGAAGAAGACCAGCTAAAGGTTAGCAGTTAGCTGTAGGGTCAGGCTGGAACTCCAGTGGCTTCACTGTCCTCATGCCTCTGAACACTTTGTACTTGAGTTTTAGGTGTTTATATGAATGATTTTGAGCGTTATCTTTTTGCTCTTTTATGAGCCATAAGATAGAGCTTTCTACAGGATGGATAGTTTTCCTTTTTAGTCTCTGGTCCAGTTACCCCAGGTCTTGGGCTTGCTTCTCCCTTTTTTTTTTTTTTTTTTTTTTTGGGTCCGGTTGTGGGGTATGAACTCTGGGCCTGGGCACTGTCCCTCAGCTCTTCAGCTCAAGGCTAGCGCTCTACCACTTGATCCACAGTGCCACTTCCGGCTTTTTTTCTTTTTGCTTATGTGGTGCTGGGGAATGGAACCCAGGGCCTCATGCATGCAAGGCAAGCGCTCTACCACTGAGCCACCTTCCCAGCCCCGCTTGCCCCAAGTAGGCCCTTGGGTGGATTTTGTGTTCTCACATCTAATCTCAGTCCCTTTCTGATCCTCTTCCTTCTCTTCTTATCTTCAAAGCTTCCTTCACCATAAGGCAGCCTATGCCAAGCCCCACCCCCACTAGTCTCAGTGCTCTCTGCCAGTACCATATTTTTCATGGCCATCCTGGGCTTTTGCTCCTCAGTTTGAAGGCCTGCTTTCCTAGGGAGGAATTGAAGAACAGAGGAGCTGTTGGCCTTGGTTTCCATTGTAGGAAGAAGTCCTCTGTCAACTGGGGCTTTTTCAGAATGCACCTGAGTTTGTAATACACAGGTTACCAGAGACCAGGTTTCCTCAGCCTCAACACTAGTGACATTCTTTATTGTATGCGGTTGCCTTACACTTTGTAAAAGGTTTATTAGTGTCCCTGGCCTGTACCCCATTTTTCACAACTCATCATGTCCTTGTATGTACCAAATGGTTCATGGGGTATAGTCACACCAGTTGACCTTATGGGTCACATTAGCTTATTGGTGACAGTTTCCCTTTCATTTTGCTTTCCAAAACTTTCTCTCCTGGGAGCCTTTTTTCTTTTCTTTTCTTTTCTTTTCTTTTCTTTCAGGGTATCAGGAGGCAAGTAGGAGAATTCATGAAGTGATATTTGTATCCTGTTTCTTCCTAGTTTGAAAGTTTTCTTCCACAGAGCATTTCTGAACATTTCTGATGACCTTCAGCTCTTAGTTTATTGGGGTTAAAAAAATAAGCCCATGGATCTCATTATCCAAACCTTTAATTGTTTCCATAGAGTTCTTCTAGGCTGCATCTACTTTTTTGCCTTACACCCATGGTGTTTGTAGAACTTACTGAGACCTCTGGAGGATTTTTTTTTTCCATCAGTGGGAAGGGATCTGTTCCAGAAGAGAGCTTCTAGAATTCTTTGTTTTTGATGCAAAAGACAATGCAGTCAACTCCCTTCATTTTGTGAGCAAGAAGGTTGAGGCTGGAGGAGCATGCGATGACATGCCCAGTCACCCAACTGGCTAGTGACAAAATAAGGGTGAGCCCTTGTCCAGGGCTCCCACCTCTTTGATCCTTGACCTCTTCTGGTCGAGGCCATTCTTCTTCGGTGCTCTATGCTTCAATGATCTGTAAGAATGTGTGACAGGGTTGGTGCAGAAGATGGGGGAGGAGGCTTGAGAATCCTTGATGTAGAAGCCCAGCATCTCCCTGATGCTACTTTTCACCAGGTAGTGCCCATCTGAGGCCTTCATAGCACTGGGAAAACTGATGAGCCTTTTTGCTTCTGCTTAAGACAATTCATATGCCACAGGCTCTGAATCAAATTTCTATTTGTGGAGCATCAGAGCAGCAAAATCCTGCCCTCAGACCAGCCAAAAACAGCCCCTCCGTTCCAAGCACTTGGTGTTAAAAGTCCCCAAACAACTTTTAGACCCAAGTCTTCATTGGATTTCAATACTGTGGTGGCTTTGGCCATTGTTTTTGTACAACCATAAATTATTGCCATTGTATGAGATAACAGTTGGTTAATTCTACAAACCAGGTACATATAATTTGTCTACTTTTGTATATGCTCTGGTACACTACACCTGTCCTAAGGAAGGGTAGAAGTAATTCTGTTTGTTGGCGTTCACTCCTGTGACATCAGGTGGATGTCTGCATTGCTGATTTCTGTATGTTGCTGTTTCTGTGGCAAAGTCCTGCACGTGTCATTTCTGAAAAGCCTTAAATCTTAGAGATGTTGCGTGTAGGGTAAGCAGTGCAGAAGGCTGCTTGGGAACTATGGGCCCTTTTGTAAGCTGGAAGCATTCTCTTACTACCGTTACTTCTGTAGGGAGTTTTCAATTCAGAGCTGCCAAAGTGTTCCAGTAGCAGTGCCTTAGCCATGCCGCCAGCCTTTCGCACACCTGCTCTTGGTGTCCATTCACTAATTGGCCCAATCCCAGAAACAAGACAAGCAAAATTGTTCTCATATTTGTGTTTTGAAGCCCATTTTTACCCAGTCTACAAGAAATGGATGACTTGATCTAAAATCAGAAACTGAACCCAAGTCAGTTCTTTGACTAACCACCCTCTCAAAATGTATATATACCAAAACAAAAGGTTGCAACTTTGTAGTTTACTCTGAAAAGCAAATTGTCCTTTTCTAGTTGCCTTTTAAATTCATGACCAAATACTTAGTTATTTGTGAACCTTCTGCACCCTAGCATGAAAGTGCCTTTGGTTTGAGATTCCAGCTTAGAAAAGTGCTGCCATAAAGATGACAATTTGTAGAGAGACCAAAAATATTTTGAGATCACCGTAATGCCTTTGGTTTACCGGGGTGAGTAACCAACCACAGGTCTCCGTTCACAAGAGCACCATGTGGTCCCCACCTACCGTGAGTCTGTCCTCCAGTGGGGGCCCACTACCACTCACCAATAGCACACCGCAACAGGAGGAACCCCGGAAACTGTTGTGTTTGTGTGTGCCGATGACTCGGCATGTCATGTCAGCTCGTCACCCAGCCTGCATCTGTGTGAAGGAATTTCCACACCAACAACAGAATCTCAGCCAGCGGACAGATACTACAGCTTTCACCTTCTTGTGTTCATGTTCCGTCTCTGGAGACTTTCTGTTCCATCCAAATGACAGTGCGCACTTACCTGCTATACACAGTGATACCATTTTGAAAGTTGGAAGCCTCAAACTGAGATGACAGTGCAGAACAAAAATGTGTTAGGGTCATTACAATTGAAGTGTTGTGTGTGAATGTGCCATGAGAAACTTCCAAAGAGCACCATCTGCAATTTGGCATTTTCAAAGAATATTCCAGCCCTTCCCCCCCGCCAGGTGGGGAGGGCAACTCCTTAATGTGCCAGTTTATATCAAAACCTTGTGTAAACTGGGAAAACTGTTAGTGGTCGGGAGGAGGAGTACACGGACAAGGAGGCACACAAACACCAGCCAAAGAGAAGCCAGGAACGACTTTTCTTTGCTAATATAGATGTAAAAATGACATCAAACAACTCTGAAAGTTAACCTCTAAACTTACTTACATGTGTTCAGTCTTTATCTGTGTCTTTAGGAATAGCTACCTGTGTTCAGTCTTTACCTGTGTCTTTAGGAATAGCTTCTCTGGGCTCTGAAATTTCAGGAGTGATTTCCTGCCTCCACTCCCATGTTGTATTTATAAGAGTTCTGTTAAAAGAAAACTACACTATCAAATGAAAAGGAAAATTACTCAGCCTATGTTATAGTTAGCTGCTTGAAGTTTTGATTTTTCACTATCAGAACGGTCCCACAACTTGGAAGAAATTAGTCACATGCATGTGTCCCTGCTTCTCTTTCCAGCTGTCCCTGTCTTGTTTGGCACTGGTTTTCTCTCATTAGTGCTTTGCTTTTGTCATTAAGAATGAAGGTTTTCTGTTGAAATTTTACTGCATTGCAAACAGTAGCTTCACTGAAGCCATGCATTGTTCAGTCATATAGAATATTTTATTTATTGTTGTACTTCCTAAGCCCTCACTCATTTTACTCTGAACTTGCAGTGAATCACTGAATGCCACGCTATATATACATCATTTTACTGTTGGAAGCAACATTTCCTTCTTCTCTCATTCATCACTACACTGGGTCAGATTCCATTAGAATTCCATCTGGCTCAGGCTGACTTTTATGACCTTCCAATGAGCTTATTCTGTTTCCCCTCCTTCCAGGAGAGGTGGACAGAAACCAGCTGTCAACCAATTGGAAACTAATCCCTTAGGGTTTTTGGTTCCCATTAATCATTTTTCTGTGATGAATTTCACTGTATAAATTGGATAATAACCACCCTTCTTTAAATGACCCATGTACATCTCCCTGTTACCTCCTGGAAATATTGACTTCTCTTGGCCTTTTTCAATGGGCTTATGACTACAGACAAGGAAAAAATAAAAAACAAAAATAGTACGTGCCTAAAAAAATAACAAAAAAATTGTAACATTTTACAAAACCTGAATAGCCTTTACTTCTTTAATATTGTTCAAGTTTTATGTGAGTTGGTTTTTGCCACGTATATTTGTCCACATTCTCAAGAACTTAATGGTTTTCTCTTGTCTTCGTGGCGTGCTTAATGGGCTTGTGGCGTAGCGTTTCATCTGGTTCCTTTAATGTTGTACTGCTGCTGGGACCGGGTGGGAACTCACCTCTGGGTAACGGGTTCCTCTTAAGGAGATTAGAGAAATGAGCAAGGGGTGGGCAGATTCACACACGACTTCTTAACCCATTTGCAGAAACTTTTGAAAGGCATTTGGTTAAACCTCTGGGCAGTACAGTATTGTATTCATTAATGTTTGTGTTTAGGTACTGGTACCTTTTGTTTAAAAAAATGTTCTAAGTGTTGGCTTTAAAGTGAATTTATCTTTAGTATGATAGTTATATGAAAATTATAGGGTTTGTGTGCAGAGAATTTTTTTATAAAGTGCTTTGTAAAAACAAAACAAATGTATTCTAGCTTTCGCGGTACATATGTGTGATAACTTTAATATCCATGACAGTTAAGTGCAATTATTTCATCACTCTAAAAATGCTATTTTTGTGTCAGTTTCCTGCAGGTGTTTTCATGTCTTTGCAAAGTGACACATTTTGATGCCTTCTTGATAAAGTGGTAGACATTTTGTAGCTTTCTAGAAACTTTGTATTCATACGGTATCAATGAAAAATAAAGAAAATGAAAGTGTGGGTCATTTTTCTTCTCTGCAAGAAATGTATGTTGTTGAGAATGAACTGTTTCCGTGGTGTGAGGAATCCAAGAGGACAGTCTTAGCCAGATGCTAAGAGGTGTTTTCAGAAGGCCCCTAATTGCGAGGACTGCTGCTGTCCTGTGGGCTGCTCAGAGCAGGGAAGGGGGACTGAAGACTATATTGTCTCATCAAGGGCCTGTTGTATGGCGGTCACCTTCACTATTTCCTTTAACCTATATGGTTTTTGGAAAAAAATTTTTTTTCCAGTTTTCTGATAAGGAAATTATACACCCTTGTTAAGGAGGTCTTCTGGAAAGCCAGTGAATGGAAAGAATCTAGCAGTGTGGAAAGGCCCCCTCTGGCCATTCAGCTCTGCCACTTTCTGTGTGGCAGCTTCCCACTTCCTCTAAAACTAGGCAGAGTCTTAGCTAGATGCTAAGTTAACTTTTGTTAAGTTACCTGGAGTTCAGCAAAGAGTGACAAGCAGGTAAACTGACATTCCAAGTTAAGGGGATGAAGGGATCCCTGGGAGGCTTCTAGTAAGATCAGGAAGCAAGCAACTGGTGAGAGCTCCCCTTGTTATTTCTTGTACTGCTTTAGGGTATTAATAAGCATAGCTACTACTTTTTTTGAAAGCCACATTAGCTACTACTAAGTAATCAGTGTGAACAACTGGTATAATTCTGATGAAAATGCACAATGCTGTATAAGCCTAGGAAGCCACAGCATTGATTTAACTTCAAGGATAGCCTTGTTTTGTTGAACATCCCATATGCCAAACATACCTATGTTGTCTTAACTATCAAACAAGCCACTGGCAGTCTGACTCCATCCTGTCAGTAAATATCCTTCCATTTACTCTATCTTCTCAGAGGCCTATTCGTACAGTTTATGTTCTGTAGTATTGATGTAGTATTGACCAGGAGCCAAATAAAATACAAAGGCATAGAGAGATGGAAAAAATAAAGAACAAAACTTGATGCAAACAAAGCAATAAAGGAAAACTATTAATCTCAAAGCAGTGTAATTCAAGGTAAAAAAAATTACTCAGTTAATGAGAATTTCTTCAGGTGATTCAAGTTTGGATTAAGTAGGGATAGATGCTTAACTTATATGCAGCTGATAAATTCTATAAGGTAAAATTGGACAAATTCATGACCATACTGGGGATGGGGGGTGTTCAAACAATTAAAAATCAGTTAAAGAGCAGATGCCCCAAAATGTACAATGAGTTGAGTGGCATGGTTTGATATGCTGTTCTGGGTAAAGTAATATATTCCACAGTTGGAGACTATACATGATTGCCCAATGCACATGGAATTTGGAAAATTGACCAGTGATCAAAAAACTGGTCAGTAGGCCAGATGTGACCTGCAGCCTGTTTTTGTAAGGTTTTATTAGATTACATCTATTATTTGTTAATGTCTATAGTTTCTTTCACACTGTAATAGAGTTTATTCATAGGTCTGTCTTACGGATGTGTAAGACCTATGAAATCATTTGGTATATGATGGGACAGACAGGTATGCTTATCAGCTTCCTTTGGACATCTGTCCACACTGGTGACTCATGATATTTATGTTATAAATACCCAAATGGCCCTTGTCAGAAAAAAATGGTTCTATACCTCTGAAGAAGTCTAAAAACTATCAGCCCTACATAAAACTGTTGGTCCTTTTATGGCCGGGGGGGGGGGTGCGGGGGGGGGGGAGGAGAGGGAGGAAGAGGAGTGGCAGAGGAAATCTCCAGTGCCTACTTAAAGCCGAAAGCAAGATGTTGTCCAGTAGTCCTAAGGTGAGAGTCACCTTTCCCTTTCTGGCAAGTGGCTGTAGATCCTTCGAAGCTTGTGGGATTTCATCTGTCCTTTCTTAAGAGCTCCAGCCTCTGCTTTGATCTAACAAACTACCAGCCTGAGAACAGGCTTAGGTCTGGAAAGGGTAGTTGTGGACTGGTGGTTTTAATTGCAGCAGCTGACATCTGAATCCTGATATCATTAAAGTAGCCAAGCAAACTTTGGATGGCTACCCATCTACTTGTCCCTATCCTGTCATGGTTTACCTGGCATCTCCACCAATACCTGTGGGTTGTACCCCTTGGTGGCCATTTCTTGCTGCCTGTTCTAGTTACACACTTACTTGAGGCAGAATGTGTTGCCACCTGGCCTCTGCTGTTCCAGAATCTCAGCATCTCCCTGTGCACAAGGGAAACCAAGTGCCATAGTGACATTCGTATAATCAACCCTGTCCTATAATCCACTACTGAGTTTCTCAGGTGTAGGTGCTCATAGATTAGTGTTTGTGCCATGGTTTCAGTGAGGGGAAGAGTGTTTCCTTGGAGCTCCAGAGCACATAGTCAGTGAGTACTCTGGCCTTAAGTTACAAATCTACCTGATGAGCACTGCCACTGTGAACCTTGTGATCCCTGGCTCAAAATTCTACTAAGGGGGTGTAGGGAGAAGTTGGGGAGGTAGGGAGGGAAGGGAAGGTAGGGGAAAAATAAAGAAGGGGTAACAAATTCTCAATAGGAAATGTACTTATTACCTTGTTCATGTAACTGTAACCCCTTTGCACAGTAAATATATACAATAAATATATTTACAATAATATATATATATATTTTAAAAATCTAAAATTCTACCAAGGCCGGTACCATACCTCTACCTCATTTTTTCCCACAGTTCCTTCAAATTTCAAAGGGTTATCCAGGAGCACATAGCCCTAGGTGCCTGCTGGGCTAGTAAATCCTGAGCTGGTAGAGCATCTCACATGACTCAAGATTCACTGTCAGGCATGTTCCCCCATCTCCAGCCAGAAAGAATTCTGACTGGCCACACCCTGTAGTATTGGTGATGACCTGCTTCCTCCTGAAGCCATAGCTCCACTTTTTCCCTGGACAAGGATTTTCCTTGGCCTAGAAGCAGTGACAAGAAGTTGGGAAAATCTAAAATTGCCTTAAAGTACAGAAGACCAAAATAAAATGACAGTACCAAAAATGAAAATCACACCTCTCAGTGATTCCTAAAACAAGCAGACACCAAGAAATACATAGAAATTTTGAAGTACTGAGTTTATATGCACTGCAGGCCCACACTTTCAAATTCATATTTTTTCAACCACAGGGAGCAGCATGAAAATTATTCACTTACAAATTAAGTAAATCTTTGTTTCAAAGAAGTGCTACAAGATTTTCTCTATTGATGAAATTAAGGTAGAAATCAATATAAATACAATCTAGAAAAAAGCTTCATGTATCTGAGGATTCATTAACAGTTCTAGTTAATTTACAAGAAAAAAATTCATGGAAGTGAAAATTCCTTAAACTGGTGTAAGAAAATATGGTGCATTAATGTATGTGGAATATAAGTAAAGCTAAGGTAGTAGTTAGAGGACTGTAGACTGCCATGCTAGAAAAGACTGAATATAAGGAAAGAAGAGCCCCCTTTTCCTTTTCAGCCATGCTTCACCACGCATGGCAGGGGCAGCAATTCAGTAAATAAACTTCTTTACCTGCCTGGAAAAAAAAAAAAGAAAAGAAGAAATGCTAAAATGAACTAGAGTGAAAAGATATAATAAACACACACAAAAAGGAAGGGCTAATAATGATACAAACAACCAATAGGTCATTAAAGCCAAAATTTGGCTCTTCAAAAATTAACATCTTTAAAACAATGGCAAGACAGCCAAAATAATATATGAAGAATAGGACATTACCAACAACTTAGAGAAGTAAAATAACAGACGCACACCATGATAAGCTTTATGCCAAAAAAATTTTAACTAAGACCAAGGAGAGTTATTAGATGCAACCTCAGAAAATTGTCTCACAAAGATTCAGAGCTCAATGAACTTAGTCATCAAAGAAAATGAAACCAAGCAAGGCACCTGTGGCTCATGTCTGTAATCCTAGATACTCAGGAGTCTGAGACATAAGGCATCATGGAATGATGCCAGCCCGAGTAGAAAAGTCTGTGAGACTCTCAAATCAGCAAAAAGACAGACTGGAAGCATGTTGAAGTGGTAAAGTGCCTGAGTGCAAGCCCTGATACCAGCACGGAAGAGGAGGGGAAGAGGAGGAGATGGCTCAAGCCTGTAATGCTAGCCACTCTGAGGATTGCAGTTTAAAGTCAGCTTGGGCAAGAAAATCCAGTTAACCAGCAAAAGGCTGGAAGTGGAGCTGTGTGGCTCAAGTTGTAGAGCACGAGCCTTGAGCAAAAAAGGGTGATTCCCAAACCCTGAGTTCAACCTTAGGTCTGGCACCCCAAAAAAAGAGGAAGGGAGAAAAGGAAAGAGAAGAGAGAAGGGGAAAGAGAAGGAAGGAGGGAAGAAAAGGAAGAAAGGAAAAAGAAAAAAAGGCTGGAGAATACGGTTTGAGGTGAGAATGCTGGCCTAAAATATGACACTATTTCCCTATCTTCTCATGAAAAAAAAAAAAAAAGAAAAACCTCTTAGATGGCTACTAGCTCTTATCAAAGGAACAAAATCCTACATTCAATATTCTAATGACTAAAACAAAGGAGACAGTTCTGATCTTGATTTTCTTAGATCTTCTGGAATGCAGTCTGAAGCATGGATTAAGCTATCAATACTCTGAGAGATGTGAATCCAGCCAGGACAGTATGGAGGAAGGGGAACTGGAATTCATTGAGAAATCCACGAAAACACTGTGAAGTGCCACTACAGTGGCTCTCACTTCCCAGTAAGTCAAAGAGAGCCACAGGTTGAATATCTCTTATCTAAAAGACTTAGGACCCAGGGGATAATGTTTAGGATGTTTTCAGATTTCTCACATACAAAATAGAGGTATCTGAGGGATGGGGCACAAAGCTACACATGAAATTTATTTTTGTTCCATGGGCAACTTGCATATCCTGAAGGTAATTTTATACAGTAATTTTAGTGCAGCTGTGTTTTTACTGTGATTGATCTTGTAAGATGTGGAATTTTCCACTTGTAGCCTCATGTCAGTTTTCAAACACTTTCTTAGTTGGGATAATACTGGGTTTTAGATTTTTTTAATTGCAGTTAGTCAACTTGTATTAGGTCACTCAGCATGTGTGATTGTTGGCATGTGGGCTTTTCTGGAAAGGTTGCATAGAGGGAGAATATGTTGGAGAAATCAATGGGAGAGGCAATTTACCAGTTAGGTATGTTTATACCTTTCAGTTCTTCTTGGGCAATAGTCACCCAACAGGGTATTATTTCCAGCCCCTTAGTGTCACCTCATCTACCTCTTAGTAGCTGTCGAGGTTTTTCAGACTGTCTCCTGTGGTGTGATACTTTATGAAAATCAAAAAGTAAAGATAGGAAACCTGGATTGCGTGGGGGTGTCAATTGGGAGGGAAAAGTGGCAATCAAGGGAATTTTGATTGTAGGATTACAGTATTTTCCCAAACATACTCTCCCTCATCTATTTGATACCAAATGATACACTAAAAAGGACAATATGGGGGGGGAGGAAAATTAGGGGATAACATAACTCATGAGTATAAAATTGATAAAATATTACTGAGTTGAGTGTGTAACAATGGTATATAAAACACAATGAATAGTGACAAAATTGGATTCATTCCAGAAACTCTAGGTTGGTTTCGTCTTAGAACATCAGGATATGTAGTTCTCATTATGAGATAAGTGAAGACAGGTACATGTAACAAATTCAGTGTCTGCTATGTACTTAGAGAGGTGGGGTGAGCAACCAGACACATCAGGAAGTTCCCCACATGGGCAGAAGAGGGCAGCAGACTGCCACCGAGCTTCTCACCCAGGAGAATTAAGGAACTTAGATTCACTTCTCTGAAGGTTTATATAGGAGTATAAACAGGTGTGGGGACTGATATCTGTAGTTTTGATTATTAAAGACCATAAACCCTCAGTTGCGAGGGTATATAGATAGCACTTGCTACTCTGTGAAGCCTGCCAGACAGTCTGACCTTCCCAGCACAAGTCAGTGGCAGGAGGGTTGCTTGCCAGTGTCACAGGTCACACTGCAGTTGAAAACAGCAGGACCTATTACAGAGTCTTCCAGGGCATCCAGCATGGTTCTGGAATAGATGGCCTCTAATCCTTAGAGCTCCCCAGCAAGGTTTGGATTTTCATCACATTGTTCTTGCTGAGGAAACTCAACTCAAAAATATAACTTGGCCTGGTTGTGCTGATGACTCACACCCCTAACCCTGGCGTCTCAGGAGGCTGAGACCTGAGGATCACAGTGGGAAGCTAGCCCAGGCAGGGAAGTCTGTGAGACTCTTAGCTCCAATTAACTACCAAAAAGCCAGAAATGGAGTATGACTCAAGTGGTAGAGCAAGAGCCTTGGACGGCACCCAGGCCCTGAGTTCAAGCCCCAGGCCCAGCACACACACACACACACACACACACACACACACACACAAAATGATGAAGGCCACAGCTATGATGTGAGGAAAAATAGATATGTGAGCCCTCATCCACCTAACTTCTAAATTTCAGCTTGCCTCTATGGAAGAAAAAAGAAAACAATGCCATTTTGTCTTGTTTTTGTAAGTGGAATTTTTGTTCAGAACAAACCTGGGACTGGAGCACAGCAGTTCCAAGGCACAGTGGACAGCCCCAAACAAGATAGCTTACTTCCACCTACTGCCTGTGATCTAGTGTTGCATCTCTCATCACCCAAAAGTGGATGATTTTAACATTTTGGTGCTTGTTACAATCATCTCAAAGCCTACTCTTCTCTTCCCAGAAGGCTGGTAGTTCTAAGGGGAAGCTCATTTCTTGATCAGAGCTCGATGAAAACTGTCTTTGGTGAGCAGTCTTCTACATTTCCAGTCAGAATGGAAGAGTTCCATTTAAATGAATCTAATTTAGAAGTTACTTAGTAGACTTACTAACCTCCTAATGAAGCCCAACACTACACAATGCCAAAATAAGACAGAACTGAAATTTTTCCCATCCAATAGAGATGTTGTAGTCTAGGAATTTCAGATTCAGAGGCACACCAGGTTAAACAAAACTCATGGAGGAAAGATGCAAAGCACAGGTGAAGAGATAGTGTGTGCTTCAGTGATAGACTTTGCGAACTAAAACAAAATCCTGTGTTCCACCATCCATCTGAGGAGCCAGGTTTATGTAGCCCAGCTACCTTTTGCTTTACCTTAGCAGTTAGATCGCACAAGACTTAGTGACTAACTTCCGTGACAATACAGGGAGGACGGTACAGCTAAGGCTGAGGGTTCTGGAGTCACCTCGCTTGGGCTCATACTGCCTCTTTACCTACTGTAGGCATGTAGGCTATTCAGTTCTCTGAGCCTCGATTTCATTAACTCATATGGTGGTGACATACAGTGTTGCGAAAAAGACTAGGACAGTGGGTGCCAACTATTGATCAGATAGGACTCTTGCAGGGATCTTCCTTATTATTCTCCACCCGCAAGTTCAGAAAGCAGGTGTTTAGCTCCAGCCAAAGACAATGTATTATGTTCTGTTCAGACATCTTGTCCTGCGCTGTGCTTTTCCTAACCACTCTCAGATGTTTCCAAAAGAAAAGTATACCATTCTAAATCCATAAGCAACCACAACAGTGAGCCAAATGCCCCTTCTTTATCCCCATGGTTCCTTCCTAGTCCTGTGGGCTGAGGACAGAGCAGATCCTGCCTGGGCCCCTGGCAGAGTCCTACCCTACTCCTTCCCACATGAGTTACCTCCTGTGTGGACACAAATGCAATCTCTGTGGATGGGTGGAGGAGGCAACTGCCAACTTCACACAGTGTGGGAGCTGGGCCTGCCTGCCCCTCTCCTTCTCCTGCCCCAGGAACACAAACTGAACCTTTCCCTGATGACCTAGGTGGGCTGCAGCCTATTACCCAAGAATTCCAGTCCCAGCTTGGATGATTGATTCCCAGCAGCTGGGATCCAAGTTTGCTTGGGGGGTCTGGGCACTGCAGGGGCTCCATCTCCTCCTCTATTATCTCCTTACCCCACCTTTGATTTGAACAAAGTATCTTTGCACATCTTTTACCTGCATCCAGCATCAAGGAGGTCATACTTTCATATGTCCCCATCTTGGAATTTAAACCCTAAACCCAAAGATGGTGTCACACAGGAAGCATCTTGCCTAGGGGAGCAAGGATGTCACAAATAGCTTCAAAATGAACACAGACACTTTTTCTTTTTTTAAGATGTCCGATACTCTTTGCCACTTTGGGAGACACTACTGCACACATGTTTTAAAACTCGGAGCCAGGCTTCAGAGGGACTTGGTAATCTGTTTCCTCATTAAACTAGAAAGCATATATACACTTTGTGGAGGTGAAGGCTGGAGATTTTGTGTAGGGGTTGGCAAGCTGGATTTATCAAAGCAGTCACCACCTGAAACACTGGAAGCTATCTCCAATCCTACTGGAATGAGGCTAGGTATGAACATCAATACATAAATGCAAATTTGATTAAAATATTATCATGAAAAGATAGTGTCAGTTGGATTCCAGACAAGAACTTTGAAAGAGGATTTATGCAGAAAAAGCCAAATGGTAAGATCTTCCTTGGAGAGGTAAGACACAGATTTCTAGATTTGGAGGACAGATATGTAAAGTACTGGGTTGGGCCTTGCATGAATTCCCTCTCAAGCTATAATCTCTGAGTCCCTGTCAGTGGGTGGCCTGGGGCACTGTGGGGTCCCCATGAGGTCAAGACCACATGGGAGAAAGAGAGTTGCAGGGGGCAGAATTGGCCCTGAAAAGAGCCACCGCTCAGTCCCAGAAAAGGACAACTTGAGAAATTAACCCTTGACTCTGCCCTTCCTGCTCTTTCTTCCCCAGCCCTTTTCCACCTCCTCAAGGCCTTTGAAGCTCCAGAGGGGTTCAAGTGACATTCCATTACCTCCCCCTCTTCCTCCATGGCTCTCTGTCCCTAGACGGGAGCTGCCTTTAAGTGGAAACTTGAAGCTTTTGCTTCTGCCCCGTGCATACCCTCTCACCTCCCGTTTAACCTTCCTCTTTTCCTTTAATAAATATTTTCTGAATTCCTGTACTTTGAGTGCCCTTAAACTTGAGCCTATCCCAGAGAGGGCCGGATCTGGGAGTCTTTAGTGATTGGCTGGCACCACCACACCCTTTTCAGCCCAGTGGAGGAGTGGACATCCTTATCCTCTTTGAGGCCTTGTTACCAATGCCCTGCTAGGACTCCCAGGTCACACCTCTTCCTCACCACCCTGGGAGTTTAAACCACAGTCAAGAACTGGTGCTTACTAATTACTTCTCTATATTGAATCCTTACTGTACATAACCTCCCTGAAGGGTAGATAGTATTGGCTTTGCCTTTTGTGATATAGGACTTCAGGAAATAGTTATTAAATGAAAAAGCAATAATTAAAATAGAGGTCGGAGATGGCACATTTCCCCAACTTTTGGCTCATGCTGCTCTTGTGATAAGTTGGCAGGGAGATGGTGGCATGTCAGCATGGCACCTTCCATCTCTGCAGGGTGGACTTCCTCCCACATCCCTCCACCTGGAGACTGGGTTCAGTGCCGCCACACTCCACCCTCTATAATGTAATCCAACTTAAAGTGATGATCCAGAAAGCCACTCACAAGCCAACTCCCTGCCATGGGCTCTGGCAAGTCCTGGCAGGTGTCTGCTGGCTGTGGTGGTGGTGGTGGTGGTGTGTCTATGTATGGGGTGGGGGGGGGGAGCCCAATCTGGCTGGCACAGGAACAGAACACCTGCAGGCCCCCAAACTGTCCCCAGCCCTTCCTCTCTAGCAATCTCATTCGGATCTCATGTTCCAGCTCAGATGTAAAGGGAGGGAGATCAGACATAAAACTTCAGGGGCTGAAAATTCCTTCTACAAGGCCATCCCCGCCCCCCTCAAATTTCCAGTGAAGCAGAAATTTTAACTCTTCGGGGCAAATTTTCAAAGCTGAGTAACTACTTATTACACACTTAAATCCTGTTATTTGTTAACAGCAATTGAATGACTAACTTGCTCTCCTTGCTTTGAACATGTATCTCGTAGTAGGGGAGTAGGAATGATTGGAGATGAAAAGAGCCTGTGTGGTGCCTTCCATAATGCCAGAGGCTGTTGCAAGCTGGTATTCTGAGGCTAGCAAATGACTTTCTCCAAGAGAAAGCAGCTGGTGTGACTTCCAGGGATGGGGAATAAAGAGACAGATCTGACCTCCGGGAGAGATTCAGAGTCACTTTGCTTGACCACTGTGCTTGTTGCTGAGGACCTGCCTGCTGGTCACCTGTTTCAGACACACACACACACACACACACACACACACACACACACACACACACACACACACACACACACACACACACACACACACACACACAGCATTTCTGGTGCACCTAGATTTTCCAAGGTGTTAGAGAAATGAGTCTTAAGTTTTCCTGGCCATATTAAGGTTATGTTCATATATAATATATAACTAAAAGGAAAACTTATAAATGCATTTCTGGGGTTCCTTTCCCACCCTGATCCCTTTTGCAAAAGTTCACCTTCCCACAGCCATGCCCACAAGTTCCACCTGCTGTCCCAGTGCTGAGCATGGCTGATAGATTGGATCATACCTCTAGGATACACTTCTAAGTACCCTGTGGTCCCTGTACCCCAAATGGAAACTGCAAAGCTGTCAACCAAGAGCAGATGCTCTGTGCAGTCAACAAATGATGACAGAGACATGGGAGATTTTGCATGTGGGTTTGGACCAATCCACTGAAAGACACAACCCCAAATGCCATCCTAGAAATCCTAGAAGATCAGAATCCCCAAAATCAGATTCTGGAAAACTATACTTTAAATTTTTCTTTGAAAGATACTTGTTGCCAGGCACTGGTGGCTTGCATCTGAAATACAAGATTCTCAAGAGACAGAGATGTAAGGATCAGGTTTGAAAACAACTCCAGCTGAAAAGTCTCCAAAACTCTTATTCCCAATTAACCACCAAAAGCTGGAAGTAGAGGTGTGGCTCAAGTGGTAGAGTGCCAGCCTTGAGTGAAAAGGCCAAGCAAGAGTGTGAGACCCTGTATTCAAGCCCCAGTACCAGCACATACACACACACACACACACACACACACACACACACACACACACACACACACAGAGCACACACAACTATACGCACATATACACACAGAACCCAAAATAATGATTCACTTTTAACTGGAGTTAAACATAATGAATAAAACATTTTCTCATGAGTTTTCAAATCTTCAGTTCTTTAAGCACTCACAATACCTTCCATCGCATAGACACAGAACTCTTGTTTGAGGGAGACCCCCCCAACCATACACACAATACTCTTATGAGTGAGAAACACTGTAAGGAACAATGTCTTTGAGGGTGGGGCCAAGAAATTCGAGTGTAGTAAGAGAATGAATGAATAAGTGATCTCTTGTGTAGATTACCACAAAAGAGACTTGACTGCTCTCCTTGCTTATTTATGTCCTCCACTGTTTCCCCACCCCCGCCTCAGTCTAGTATGGAGAATAATCTTTCTAAAAACAGAAGTCAGAGTACATCTCTATGCACTGCAATGCTCTTAGTGCTGCCCAGCTAATCCAGAAGAGCCAATGTACTAATTAAAAATACAACTGCCCTAAGGTCCAATGATATCACTCTTGGGCATTTATCAAAAATACAAGTCAGAATATAATAAAGGCACCTGCATGCCCATGTTCTTTGCAGCACTGTTATTGGAAACAGCCTAGATGCTCTACAGCAGACTAACGGATCAAGAAAATGTGATGTGTGTGTGCATGTATGTACATATGCATATATATGTGCACACACACATATATACATATATAATGGAATTTTATCCATCCATTAGCAAATATAATATGTCACTTGAATGGGCCCAGAAAAGATCATATTAAGTAAGCAGTCTCAGAAAGAGAAAAGGCATGTGTTTTCTCTCATGGGTGGATATTAGACCTAAAATTTAAACATTTATGTAAGCACATACAGGTCCATATGCCCATGCGCACAATCAAAGTGACTAAAGTAGGGTAAATGCAGGAGTGAGACTTCATGGTGTAACCCCTTTACACAGCTAACAGTTTAACAAAATGAGTATCAGGAAGCTGAAACATGTCTTGATGGGGGAGGGGTTAAAAAGGGGCAGATGAATGGAAAGAGTAATGGTGGGTGCATACAGTCATAATACTCATTGTACCTATATAAAGCTGGAACTAGGAACTTGAGGAGGTGAGTGGGAATGGAATTGGTGGGGATGAAAAGAATAGGGAAAGGGTGACTCTGATTTAAGATACACTATATCCAAAATAATGGACATATTAAGTTGAAACACTCTTGTATAAATATTGGAAGATTTTTAAAAAGTCAGTGTGTTCAAAACTACTTCTAAGGCCTTTGTGGTCTCCCCTCCAAGTTCTCCAGGCCTGGCCTCTCTGATCTCTCACCGCCAGCCACTCCTAGTTCTCTCTGCTGTAGTCACACAAGTATCCGGGTGCTTCCTTGAAGGTGAGAGGTGAACTTCTGCCCCGTCTGCTTGTCTCTCATCTTTTCTTGGGTCTTTATTAATTATTGGCCCTACCTCATTATCTCTGAGCTTCAAGAGGTTCCTCCTTGTATATTTCTTTTGTCTTTATATTCCAGTGAGCAATAAGAGCTAAATAGCATTTATTGACCACTTGCAGACTCTAAGAGGGTGGAGACCCAAAGTTCTCATTTCTCTCTTTAAGTTCTGCTTGCAAACCTCTTAATACTTTCTGAGCTTATCTCTTCATTGTTATTCCTTGCCAAGTGCAACTAATAGTAACACCAACTTAACCTCTGTGTGTGTGTGTGTGTGCTGGCCCTGGAGCTTCAACTCAAAGACTGGGTGCTGTCCCTGAGATTTTTTGCTCAAGGTTAGCACTCTGCCATTTGAGACACAGCTCCACTTCCGGCTTTTATGGAGTTTGTTGGCAATAAGACTCTCATAGACTTTCCTGCCCCTGGGTGGCTTTGAACCATGATCCACAGATCTTAGCCTCCTGAGTAGCTAGGATTATAGGCATGAGCCACCAGTGCTTGACTCTTAACATTATTTTATTCAAACTCTCCCTATTAGAGGTTGACAAATAGACAAGGTACTAATTTCAAAGTGCCACCTGTTTTTGTACATAAAGGGAGTGTGTATTTGTGTGTTTTGGGTTTTTTTTTTTGTTTATTTTTGGTGCCTGGTCCTGGCCTTGAACTCAGGGCCTGAAAGCTGTCTCCCAGCTTTTTTGCTCAAGGCTACTACTCTACCACTTGAGCCACAGCTCCATTTCCACTTTTCGGTAGTTAATTGGAGATAAGAGTTTCATGGACCTTCCTGCCTGAACTGGCTTTGAGTCAGGGTCCTCAGATCTCAGCCTCCTGAGTAGCTAGGATTCCAGGCATGAACCGGAATGCACCTAGCCTGTACATAAAGTTTATTGGAACACAGTCATACTCAGTTATTTACGTATTTCCTCTGGTTGTTTTCATATTGCAATGGTAGAGTTGAGTAAGCATAAAAGAGATGTTACATTCTGTAATGCTGGATTTCCAGCATTACAGATCTCCCAAGTTTGTTGGACCCTTATAATTTCAATGGGCTCATGGTCTGCATTCTAAGTTATCACAGATCTAGCTTACTAAGACTTTTGCCTCTGCATATCATGGGCTGGGCAGCCCTCTTAGCCCATGACTACTAAGCTAATGCCACATAGTTCAGATTTTGCTTTTGTTATAGCCATATTCTATTCCCGGGGTTAGTTAGGATAAGTGACAGTAGCTGCCATAACTGACATCTCAGGAGTCTCATCTGACAAATATTTTTTTCTTGCCCTTGCAAAATCTACAGGTGGGCCACTGTGGTTTATAAATGTACTACCTAGAAAGCAAACCTCAAAGTCACTGCAGCATGTTAGCAAAAGATGAAGAAAGAATATTACCTTCTATTTCTTGGCAGGAACTGGTTATAAGGCTCCAATCTGATATATATGATGCATTATAATCATTCTTTGCCTCACCCATTAAAGGTCTTACCACATATTAACACCACCGAGGATCATGCTTCTAATATGTGAATCTGACGAAGACAAACTCAACCCATCTTCTAACCACAGCAACCTGTATGCAAGATTAAATCAGCTGAAGCTGTTAAAAGGTTGAGTTTGGAGGCTGTCATCCCCTAGCTCGCTTCAAGGGTGCTGCAAGTCTTTCTATTAATCCAAAGCAAAGAGTTTCTTTTATCCCACGAGTTCCTTATGCATAAGAAGGAATTACTGGGTGACTGGGGAAGGAAGGCAGGAAGCGGAGGGGCAGCCAGAAGAGACCAAAGGTCTTCAGAAGCTTGTGAACTGCACTGCTTTTTATAGCACAAGCACCAGTTAAATCCAAGCTATCATTATGACTACAAAGCTATCTGCTTATTTCAATGTTAGTATTTACTACAGTGAATCAAGCATTTTATGGCTTGAAGTAACTTCAAAAATAAATTTTGGTTTCCCTGTGTCATTGAAGAAGAGCTCAGAGTTCATCTCTGCTTAATAGATCAAGGTAGAATGTTATTTTCTACTGAAAGGGAATTTTTAGGGAACTTTGAGGGGAAGGCTTGGTTTGGGGCTTGACAGACAGGAATTTGGGCTCAGTGCCCAGCTTTTTTTTTTCCTGACCCTGTTCATGACCCTTAGAAATCACATAAACCATGTTGGAACCTCAGTTTCTCTCTCTGAAACAATCACCACCTGCCTCGTTGGGTGAGCTGGATGATTAATAATGACGCAGTGTGAGCAAAATTTCTTTGAGGTCTTTGGATAAAAGACAGCCTATAAACTGTGCTGATGATTTAGCGTCTTATTAAAGGAATAGTTGCATATAGTGCTCCACTAATAAATGTTGACAAAGGTAAACAGACTTTATCCATTTGGAAAAGGCCAGCTTACTGCAAGGACAATGAGAGAGGGTGGGTTTCTCAGCTCATTAAAAATTTCTATGAATATTGTGGAGAGACGTACTTTGAATTTATAGTTCTATTATAATCTGGACTTGTAACTAATGGAATCAGCCACCTGAACTTAAATGACAACTCATAAGAAGCAAAACAGTCATGCCCCCTTTTCAGGATTGCTACCTGAAAAGGTAAAAATCAGAATTCCGATAAAAGAAAACTGGGAAAGGAACAGGGAGCCTGGAGTAAGGATTGGGTTTGTAGGGCTTTCTCACAAATTAGGCAGAACACTATATGGCGGCCATGTAAGAAGGTTGAAGATTTCAGAGCTGCTGCTAATTCCTAACAGCCAGATTTCTCAACAACACAATCCATCTGCAGTGAAACCTGGGCATTGTATGGGGTTTTCCTGGTCATGTGGAAAAAGTAAAGGAATATGAATTCAAGTTACTGTCATCCATCACAAACTGCAATCTTGAGTAAACTATTTTCTGGACCTCAAGTGTCTTATCTAGGGAATACTGTACACATCATAAGATGACCATTTACTGAGAATATACTTGGAACCAGGCCTTTACAATGTAATGTATATGCTTTATCTTATTTAATCTCAAGTGTGGGTGCTATTTCTTCCATTTACTAGATTAACTCTGACCTGCAACTCAGAGAGTTCACAAGGTGTTTTGCTTCCGTTCATAGAATGTGTAGCCAGTAACCAATTGTAAATAAAGGTTCATACCCACAGCTACTGGGATTTGAGATTCAACTTTCTATTACCTCTGAATGTGGGGGGAATTCTCAACAAACATTTCAATGTAAGAAAAGTAATAAGAATGACAGAAGCAAGTGCAAAACCCTTTTTTGAAGCCATACTGCTGTCAAATCCCATTGCACTCAGCCCATGATCCAAGATTATGAACCCCACAAGGAAACAATCTCACCGGAAATATACAGATAAACCAATAAAGCAGCAACCACAAAAGCAGCAGAATTAGACCCCAAGGTTGACATTAATTACTGCAATGGTTGGACCCAGGCCCATCTTCCAGGAGTATCTGATGGAGTTGAGAAACAATCTATCCACAGTATGAGGAAATACAAGTGAGCCCCAAGTGAGGAGTGGCTTATGTTGCACAAGGTGATTTGAATACATTATTTTGCTCTCAGAATATCCTTTTCCTTAGGAAACCATGTTTTGCCCAGTAGATCACAAAGCTTTTGGAGACCACTGGTCGCAGCTCTTGAGAACACAGATGCACAGCTTCCGGTGCAGATTTGTGCTCAGTCAACACTGCCTAATTGAATTACAAAGGAATGAAGGAGGCTGTAGGCCTAGTGCAAGTTCCAGTACTGCAGATCATGAGGCCCAGGGGTACTGGAGAGAGAGAAACAACTTTCATTGTCATTCCAAAGCACAGCCCAGTGCTGCAGAAAGCTTGTAAATAAACACCGTTTGCATCAGACAGACACGTCTGTCCACCTCTCCCCATAGGCTTCCAGAACTTTCTCCATGGATCCTCAACCCATGGAGACTGTGTGGGCTTTGTCCCCAAATATCTCTGCCCTTAGCATCCATTTCCTCAGTGCAGGTTTCAGAGAAAAGATCCTGGGTTCTCAGTGCTGACTTAGGGTGTCCGGTGAGTGACCGCTGACTTCCTCAATCTGAAATTTGAGAGGTTTAGACTACAAATATAAAGTTTGGTGTCAGGGTGCAGTGGGCATCCATGGCCCCTCAGGGACATCTGTGTCTATAAAGAATGCTGACCTCCCCCCCACCCCCACCAAGTCTCTAATTGGTGAGCAGAAAGGAAGCAGCAGCACCTGGTTGTTTGGTCAGTCCATGTGGGCTGGGCTGGGTGTCCCGGGCCAAAGCTACCCTCCTGAAAATCCCCCTCTGCTGCCATCCCCTGCCATCACTGATTCAGTCAACAAACCTTAGTCCACTACTGCTTCAGGTTCTGGAGACGTGGAACAAGACTAAGTATAGCCTTACTCTGTGGAGTTTTCACTTCAGCAGAGGAGACAGATGATAATACAAATAAACAGAGAAGTCGAACACAGGGCCACACTTCTATGTAAATTCAAGATTAACCTTCAATGATCAGAATACACTCTGATTTTTTTTAAGGAACACACACACACACACACACACACACACACACACACACACACACACACACACACACACACACACACACACACACCAGAACAAATCTGGGTTCTTGAGTTTTAAAGCTTTGCTTGGACTTATGTCTGCCTCTCTATTCATTTCAACACAGAGAAGGAAATTCTCCTGCCTGTCACCTTTAGAAACAAAGGCAGCATTTGAGCCCTGATCAAGGTGCTGACTGAGCAGACACCTGCAAAACTTGAGCCTGCATTCCCTCAGCCAGGGCTACCTCTGCCTGCTTTGGAGACTGTTGAAACGTTTTTAAAGAGGACCCTGAAGTACAGGAGCACAGGCATGTTCTCCTGGTGACAGAAGTGCCGCACCTGATCTGCACCTCAGACCTCCTCTCCCAGCTAGCTGCTCAAGGAGCCAGGGGCAGCTTCTGCCAGCTCCCTCCTGGGTTGTCGGGCCTGGGGAAGCCATGTGTTGGAACAACCTACAGAGATGATGCCTTCCCTCCTCTCAGCTGCCTGAGAGCCTGGGGTGTGACACCTCAGTCCAGCCTGAAAGCTTCCTCCCCTTCTCCTCCTGCTCTCCTGTCCCCAGCATCCTAAGCAACATCCTCTCCACCTGCACACTTGTGGAGAGGAGAGCTTAGATGTCTCCCTGGGCAGAAAAGATGCAACAGAGGAAGGAAAGACCCACTCTAAAATGTTTTCCTCAGAGATTCTTTTGTTAATTCTAGGTCTTGCCCTGTGTTTTGAGAATAAAATAGTAACAAATAAATCAATCATTTGTGCCAGGATTCGCCTCCACCTCTATCTGTCTCCCTCTCCCTCCTCTGGATTGAACCAATAGTCATTTTTGACAATCTTTTCCCTTCCTTCCTTCCTTCCTTCCTTCCTTCCTTCCTTCCTTCCTTCCTTCCTTCCTTCCTTCCTTCCTTCCTTCCTCCCTTCTTTCCTTCCTTCCTTCCTTCCTTCCTTCCTTCCTTCCTTCCTTCCTTCCTTCCTTCCTTCCTTCCTTCCTTCCTTCCTTCCTTCCTTCCTTTCTCCCTTCCTTCCTTTTCTTCCTTCCTTCCTTTCTCCCTTCTTTCCTTTTCTTCCTTCCTTCTTTCTTCCCTTCTTTCCTTTTCTTCCTTCTCTCTTCCTTTCCTCATCTCTCCTAGAGGACCTTGTACTTGCTAACTTGAGCCACGCCTCCAGCTTTTTTTGCCAATTTTTTTCCCTATCTTGTCCCCCTCCTTAGCCCATTCCTCCACCCATATCTCATCGTCCCTGCCCAAGCTCACTGTCAACACTCAACTGCCTAACAAGTTCCATCTCTGTGGTCTTATATCTGTATCTTCTATTATTATTATTAATAATAATAACAATATGTTATAATAATATACAAACACTAAATTATTAATATATTAACATTATATTAATAATAATAATAATAATAATAGAATCCTCACAACTGCCTTAGCCCAACGTGGTGACTTGTCAAACCACTTTCATGTTGCCTAGATTATAGTGTCTCAGGATCCTAAACTGCAGGAGCAATATATCCTGCAATGTGCCTCCCCCACCAGCCTATCCTGTCCCCTTGGTTTCTTCCAGTTCCTGAGCATTATCTTCTCCCAGCAGAAGTTGGCCACTAAAAGGAACCCCAGCGCTAAACTGCAGCCTCTGTTGTCCGTGCTGTGTCCTGTGCATTACTTTCCAAGTGAGCTCCTACTCATCCCTCAAGGTCCAGATTAGAAACTCTGACACTTTGAAAAAGACATTAGTCAGCTGTGCTTGTGTTACTATCATAATGGCTTATTTCTGCCTAATCAATTGCCTAAAAACTTAGTGGTTTGAAGCCACAAGGCCCTTTAGGAATTTGCGATTTCTGTGGGGCAAGTATTTGGACATGGTTGAGCTGGTTCTGGCTTGCAATACCCCAGGTGGCTGTGGGCAGAATGTCGGGGGGACCCATGGGCTCCTCTCCATCTCCTAAGAACTCACTGCTAGCACTTTGTCCTGATATTAAGGTTTTTTTTTTTTTTTTTGCTAGAATTGGGGCTTGAACTCAGGGCCTGGGTGCTATCCCTCAGCTTTTTTGGCTCAAGGCTAGCACTCTACCACTTAAGCCCAGCTCTCTACTTTCAGCTTTTTGTGGTTAATTGGAGATAAGAGTCTCACAGACTTTCCTGCCTAGACTGGCTTTGAACTGTGATCCTCAGATCTCAGTCTCCTGAGTAGCTCTAGGATTATAGGTGTGAGCCACCAGCACCCAGCTGTTCCGATATTTTGAAGTTATGAATGTCCAAGGGAAGAACGCTTGCACTGGGGATTCCATTAGATTGAACTACTGTAAGCTCCTCAAATCAATAGACTAAAATGGAAGAGGAAGTCATTCTACTGCTGTGGTGGTGGACTCTGATTACCCAGGACTAGAAATTGTGGAGTGCGGCCACAATGAGGGTATAGGAATTTCCATCTGGAACACAAGCAATTCCAAGGGGCACCTCTTAGTACTTCCTTCCAGGTTCAGAAGTGAGACAATGAAAAAGAGCAGGCAGAGCCACTGAAAATTTAGACCCTTAAGAAATAAGAGCTGAGGTCATCATACTAAGTAAAGTACCCATCTCAGTAATGTCCTGCCTTAGGGAAGGAATCATGGATGAGAGAGGAGAAAGTTGCAATGTCAACTCTGTCTGGGGACCAGTTATAGGAACAAAGACTGTAATGACTATGTGTGGTTCCTCCTTTGCATGCTATATGTGCATATATAATTACAGAAATATTCATTGCCTCTATTTCTTCTCATCCTTATAATTTACAATTTAAATATGGTGATGTTGAACTTAAACGTAAAATCCAGGTTCTGTCTCAGAATAGTATTGAGAGCTGAAAAAAAGCCTAGCATAGGCAATGAGGTAGAAGCCCCCTCCCATCGAGGGTCTGCATCTCTTGTCATGGCCTAGAGCAGTCCTATATGCAGGACCCTACACATCACATCAACATGGTTTTGAGCAGTTTCCCATGCCAAGTCATGGCCCATTACCCCTGGAAGATTCACAGATGAACAATAGATTGTTTGGACCCCAGAGGTGTTCATCAGAAGGGACATCCAGACAGAGGTGCTAACTGACACTTGGAGAGTTTGCATAGGTTGTGTGGAGACTCTGGGTCTGGAACTGATATGGTCCAATAATCTTGGGAATCTTGTAAGTCTCTCTTAGAAACACCTTATTACCCTTGTACAATGGATCGCCAGGGTACCCTACCTTGAGACCCCTCCTGTCTAGTGAGAACTCTACTTTTCTGCTTTTCTTTTTCTTCAATAAATCTTATTGTTTTACTTTTCTCTTTGTATCTGTGGACTCATTCTTTGCAAGCCCAGAGACAAAGACCTGATCCAGGTACTGCAGCATGATATTCAACATTGATATATGTGATCATCAGTCTCAAAGCTCATTTTACAGTCATACTTGAATGTTTTCTAACCTACACACAGAGTTAGAAGGACCATGGTTTGGGGGCTGGGAAGGTGGCTCAGTGGTAAAGCGCTTGCCTTGCATGCCTGAGGCATGCCCTGGGTTCGATTCCTTAGCACCACATAAGCAAAAAGAAAAAAGCCAGAAGTGGTGCTGTGGCTCAAGTGGTAGAGCACTAGCCTTGAGCTGAAGAGCTGAGGGACAGCGCCCAGGCCCAGAGTTCAGGCCCCACGACCAGACCCCCCCCAAAAAAGGACCATGGTTCAAGGCCAGCCCAGGCTAAAAATAAAAATAAGAAGTTAGTGAGATCCCATCTCAAGTAATATGGTAGGTGTGTTGGCACACATTTGAAATTCTTAAGCAGGGAGTAGAGGATCATAGTCCAAGGCTAGCCCTAGGCAATAGCACCAGATCCTATCCGGAAAATAAACTAAAGGAAAAAGAGATGGAGCCATAGCTTAAGTAACAGAGTGCTTACTAGAAGTAAGTAAGTAAATAAAGTAAAACAAAACGTATGTTTGAAATTTGGTGTATATTAATTTATGTATATAATAGTAATAAAATGAAATGTAATAATGTCATCTAAATATTCTTGATTTATATTTGTTATTATTAAGCATTAATCTCTGGCTATGACTAGCTACAAACTCTCTACTTAAGCTGATGTCAAAACTCTCTGAGAAAAACAAATCATACTTGGAGATGCCAATGAAATAGTATTTATAAAGAAAGCATTGCTCCAAAGGAGGAACAAGAAATCAGCCTGGGTCTAAACTGTAGCTGATACCATTGGGCTTTATAATACATAAAGTTTCTTGTCTATGGCCTGCTGATTTGTAAGTATAGTTACAGGACACTAGCAAAATTATTTAGTATTCCCTGGAGAAATTCTTCCTACTTTCTCCTGAGCCATTCTTAACTGAGGTGAGAGCAAGGGCAGATGTGGATTAGAGAAGGAAAGTGAGCTCAGAACAGGAGTGAAGAAACCCAGGATTAAACCTGAAGATGGCCATTTGGTTGACCCAGCCTGATGCCTGCAGGACATCCTGGGAACTGTCCCAGGACCCATGTGCTCAGATGTTTGTATGACTAAGAAGGATCCTGGGTGGGGTCAAAAGATCAACATAGCCATAAGATTAAATTCCCAGTACTGCTGAGGCCCCCCACAAGAGTAGTTTATATTCTTTCAGGTATTTCTGGATGCTTTTGAACCTTTCAAAACCCCTTTTTATATTACTTATAAAATAATATAAAAGGAGCTAAGTGAGGTAGGTAAGAGCTGGTTGTATGCTGCTCTGGATAAGGAAAGTAAGGATCAAGTAGGATGAAGTAAATAAATGGAAAATCTGGGATTGGGGCTCAAGATTTCTGATTTTCTAAGCTAGGATTCTGTTAGAGAGAAATGACAGGATGGCTGCAAGAGGAAGGAGAAACAAATGTAAGGACTGATTTATAATGAAAGAAAGATACACTATCCCCCAGCCCCCGGAAAGTAGTGGGAATCTGTGGTCCAAGTTCTGCTTCTGTTCATATGAAAGAGACACCTGGTTGGAGCACAGGATGCCGATGGAAAGGTTCCTAGTCATCTTTGGAGCTGCTCATTTCCAGCTGTTAGTGCTAAATCTCCATCCCAACTGCTCACCCTGAAGGCCAGGAAATGAGTCATCTACATTTCTAGTTATTACTCTTATCATGGCTGTGGAAAAGCCTTTAAAAATCATGTTTTTAAGCTATAAAGTAGTATACAATAGTAATCATTATTAGGTGAAAGTACTCTTTAAACTCTCAACTATTATCTCCACACCAATTATCCATTTGGTGATGGTGGTAAAGGTGATGTTAGGATTTTCTTCAATCACAAAAGTGCTAATTCAGTCTCCGTTTCTTCTTCATTATAAGTAAGTTCTCCATCCAGAACCAAAGTTACAGGTTTTGTACATTCTTGTCATAGCATCTTGTCAATCTTTTTCTTTTTTCCTTTTTTCTATTTTTCTTTTTTATTCTTTTTCTTTTTCCTTCCTTCCTTCCTTCCTTCCTTCCTTCCTTCCTTCCTTCCTTCCTTCCTTCCTTCCTTCCTTCCTTCCTTTCTTTCTTTGTTCTTTCCTTTCTTTCCTTCTTTCTTTCATCTTGTTCTGGGACTTGAATTAGGGGTCTAGATGCTATTCCTGACCCTTTTTGTTCAAGGCTAGTGCTCAACTACTTGAGCCATAGCTCTACTTCTGTCTTTTTTTGTGGTTAATTGGAGGTAACAGTCTCATAGACTTTCTTGCCTGGGCTGGCTTTGAACCATGATCCTCAGATCTCAGCCTCCTGAGTAGCAAGGGCACATGTGTGAGCTACCAGTATCTGGCAATGTTTCTTAAAAGCTCAAATAGTCTATGCCCACTCTTTCTTCCCTTTTCTTTCACTCTCTCCATCCTTCCCTTCCTCTCTTCCTTCTTCCCTCCTTCCCCTCCCTTCTCCCCATCTCTGTCTCTTTCTGTAAATGCTGTTAGTGACCAGATTCTTCTTCTTCCCCTCTGAATATCTTAAATAACCCTCCCTAGTGACCATCGCCTTTGTCATGTACTCTCTTGTGCATATAGCTATGGTTTAAGCCTGATGTAAGCGTTTACAAACCAGTACTTTCTGTGCCTGTTAACTGACACCCTCTTTCCTTTCTTCTCTATCTCTTTAGGGACAAAACTGACCACGTCTTTGTATTTAGGTACCACACTGTGCCTCTCACAGAAAGACTCTGAGAACCAGCCTATGCAGTGTCACTTGATTCACCATGAAGGATGGCAGGTATGTATTTATATGTGTCAGTGTTGGTGTGGAAAAGGATCAGGAGACACATTTCCCAATGTATGGATACAAAAGCACACTGGTCAGTTCCAGGCCTGTGCTTCCCAGCTGCTCTTGCTCATAATTTGCTTCCCAGTAGAAAATGATTAACTACCTGACTTCAGTTTTCTTACATATAAACTACAAAGGCAAGCTCAACGTAAAGCAAGGTTCTCTGGTGAACTATCCTTGGTGAGCCTGTCATGCTGGCTGTACCATGGGCATGTAGAAGGAGCATGGTATGTGGCTCCTCACCTTCTCTTCCACAAGCTTGGTGGGCTCTACTTCCCTCTCACCCTGGACAAGGCCTTGGTCTTCTCCATACTAGGGTCAGGTGGTTACTATTTGGAGCTTATACAAAGGAGAAAAACCTAATGCCCAATCCACGCAATGGAACAAAGTTCCTCTGGAATCATACACATGGAGGTTTGAATGGAAACCCTCCACCTTCATAAGTCAGCTTCTTCATGTGTGGACTAGAACACAACTCCCTCCTTCCACCATTTGTTTTTGTTTTTGTTGGTTATGGAACCTGAGCTCTGGGCCTGGGCGCTGTCCCTCAGCTCTTTTAGCTCAAGGCTAGTGCTCTACCACTTGGGCCACAGTGCCACTTCTGGCTTTTTCTTCTTATGTGGTGCTGAGGAATTGAACTCAGAGCCCCATGCATGCAAGGCAAGCACTCTACCACTGAGCCACCTTCCCAGTCCCCCTTTTTTTGTTTGTTTGTTTTGCACCATTTGGTTTTGAGAATTAAAAGGGAAAATATCTGTAAAGCACCCAGTCCCTTCCCTAACACAGTAAAAATGGTTTCTTGCTCTTCCCTTTGAGGGGGCATTTCTCGGGAGAGTTGATGAATGTTTTTTAAAGTAATATAAGGATGGGATAGGTCGGCCTATTGTTAGAGTGAGGGAGAGAGCCACCAGTCACTGGTGGCTCTCATCTGAAACTCTAACTGCTCAGGAGGCTGAGATCTGAAGATCATGGTTCAAAGCCAGCCAGGAGAGGAAAGTCTATGAGACTCTTATCTCTAGCTAACCATAAAAAAAAAAAAAAAAACAAACAGAAGTAGAGCTATAGCTCAAGTGGTAGAGCACTAGCCTTGAGTCTAAAAGTTCAGAGACAGTGCCCAGGTCCAAAGATCAAGCTCTTCCCCCCCCCCCCAAAAAAAAAGAGAGAAAAAAGTCACACTTCTAGCTGGAAATGGAGGTCCCAAAGGTCAGGATGACAGGGTGGTGAGACTGCTCAACTGAAATATAAAAGAGAAGTTGTAATGATGGGTGATGACCAAGTAAGAAAAGGGCAGGGCAAACTTAGAAAGAGCCAGCAGAACACCATGCACTGTTGAGCACAACTTGCTGGCAAACCAGCATTCCTGGAGTGCAGTCCTCACACCTTCTCCCATATGTGGTCTCTCTTTTTTCCAGTGAATCATGAAGGCCCTAATGAAGCTGCTGTAAAGCAAAGGGATTGGCTGCCAGAAGTAAAACTCTAGGGAAATTAGTTTAGGGATTTCAGAGCACATTTGATGAATGTCTAGTAATAAGGAGAATTTAATTGTATTCACTGTTGCCAAATCATCCCAAATATGCTGGGATAGCAGAAAGAAAAAAATGAGGGCCTGGAAAGCCTAATCCTCTCAACTAATGGGGTAGCCTCCCCAAGAAATCCTTTCCTCATCTATAAGAATCAAAGGGGCATGGATGGGAATGGATGGTGAATCAGTTAGCACAAGGTTCTAAATAACAGAAAATCTGCCAGGTGCCAGTGGTTCACACCTGTAATCCTAGCTACTTAGGAGATTGGGATCTGAGACTCACTTGTTCTTTAAAGCCAGACTAAGCAAGAAAGTCTGTGGGACCCTCATCTCCAATTAACAAGCAGAAAGCTAAAAGTGGAGCTGTGTCTCAAGTAGTAGAATGCTAGCTCTGAACAAAAACAGTAAGGGAGAGCTGAGTTCAAGCCTCAGTACTGGCACCAAAGGGGGGAAAAGGTAACTAACAGAAAATCTGGCTCATACTGGTTTTAATAATAGAAGGACTTATTGGCTCATGTAACTGAAAAATCCACAAAGACTTAGAAGTTTCAGGACCGGCTCAAAGAATTTACCAGAAGCAATATACCACTTGCTGTTTCTTGGCTCTGCTTCCTGGATGTGGTCTCTTCTTAGGCAGACTTTGCAGAACCTTCTGGTTGTGGAATGGTTTCTAGTTGTTCTGTTCCCTGGGGCTATGTGTCCTCAGACATGTACAGGAGAAAATTTGCGTGCCAATATTATCAGCAGGAGTTCAATAATTTGCTGTAACCACACCTTCTTAGGTTACATGCCTAGGCCTGAACCAATCACTGGGCCAGGAGATGAATGCAATGATTGGTTGGCTTAGGTCAGATGGTGCAAGGTCCTTTGCTATTTGGCCTCCTCATCAGTGGCTGAATTCCCCTATGGAATTAAGACTTGAAAATTGTGAAGGAGAGAAAGCAGGTGCAGAGTCAAGCAGCACATTTTCTTGGTGGTGGATTTGAACATTTTGGGGCCGGTGGGGGGTAGTTACATAGAAATCCAATAGAGTTGTACCATGTGCTTTGGTCAATGATCGTCTGTGTATACAGTAATGATTCCATAAGATTTTAAAGGAGCTGAAAAAAATCCTATTTCCTAGTGATATGTCTTAGCAACTTCTTATTCAGGTGATGTTGGTATAAACTGGCACTGCCAGTATAACGTGAGCAGTTATATACAAGCCTAGGTAATAATAGTAAATGACTGTGTCCTTGGTTTATGTGTTTACTATGTGATTCTTTCCATTGCTCTTTTAAAGTGTACTCCTGAAACCCTGCCCAAACTCCAAGACATCCACATGTCAAGTTCACTCACTTGTCTCATATAGCAAATAAAGAGGCATGATGAAGGGTAGAAGAAGGAGGTTTATTATGTGGTGTGAACAGCCATAGGGAGACAGCATTTCAGTTCATCTTTAATGGTATAAACATGAGCTATAAATAGACAAAGGATTGAGGCAGAGGAGGGAAGGATACATAGTTAGTCCCCTTCAGTCACAGGCATGTTCATAGATGGTTAGAGGTGGCGTCAGATGGCCTGACAATCCATTACCTCAGGAGTAGTCAGGGGGCCTTGTTACAATAAGAGTCACTGATACCTCAGGCACTTTGGTCTCTTGTCTGTTCTATCCTGGCTTCTAAGATGGCTATAAAATGACTACAGAAAAGAATGACTCAGGGCAAAGGGTAAAGCTACAAAATGGAGGCAGAGCTATCTAGCTATTATCCTTCTTTTAGTTAATTTGTGGATCCTAGAAAGGAGTCAGTGTTTCTAAGCAAAAACAACTTGTTAAGGCCCTGTTACACTCCTACTTATAGAAAGTACCTTACTGATATAACTGTAACCTCTCTGTACAGCATCTCTACAAGAAAATTAAAAAAAACCCAACAAAGTAGACTATAAAACAGTTTGCTATGTTAAGCAGCCGCAAGTACCTCATGTGTATCTTGTCTCTTGTTGGACCAAGTTGTCACACCAAGTGACTAGCTTATGCCATACACAGTTTAGCACAAATATACTCTGCAATGTTGGCATGAAGATGGAATTGCCTTTGGAGGATTCTCAGAATGCACTCTTGTGGTTAAATAACACAAGAGTAGATGGATATGAGATATGCAATGTAGATACACTAGGTGACTTAGAAATCAGTGTTTAGTATTGTCTTCTGCCATTCCTGTGATATTTGCTAAGAAACCTAGTGCTCCCATAGACAAGAGATGAGGAGGATCTCTTCAAATTTATCTGGCTATTTGCGATTGTTCAACAAGCAAGTATCTACTAGACTCCATGAGTTCCTGTCTGTGTTTCCAGGTCTGTGCTCTTGATTCTATGTATATCTTTGTGACTTAGATGCATTATTAATCTTATGAAGATAAAAACATGCCATGTACCTGAGTACCAGTGGCTCACACCTATAATCTTATCTACTCAGGAAGCTGAGATCGGAGGATCCTGATTTGAAGCCATCTTGGGCAGGAAAGTTCATGATATACTCTTGTCTCCAGTTTCCAATTATCCACCAAAATAGCTGGAAGTGGAGCTGTGGCTCAAGTGGTACAGTGCCAGCCTTGAGGAAAAAAAAAAAAAGATCAGGGACTGTTAGTGAATTTTAACATCACCCTGATTTGCTTGTGTTTCCTTCCACCTATGGAATGTTAATCCCCACAAGTCAGACCATAAGTGGTGTATGAACAACGATTTGATTTGATTTCTGTGCTACTTTGCAATTAAATGTATCTCTAAAAAGAAAAAGATGCTAAGTCTAAGTTCTTGGTACAGTGCTAGTTCTTGTAATTCTTGCATTAAGAAAAACTGCTAATTTCCTAAAGGTAATTCAGACTACAGAAATTGCCCAGTGTTTCAAAAGGGTATCTAAATGTTGATTAAAGTGACTTTGGGAAAAGGGATAAGAAAAATGGCATCCCCTTTGAAAAAATATGAGAAGTAGAGTGGCTGGCTTCCTAGAGAAAAAAATTAAAAAGTAAATGTTTCAGAGCAGAAAAAGATAAATTAGGACTACCAAAATTATTGTTTAATGGCTATTATAGTTTGCTCTTATAGTTTTCTTGTAACAGTTTCTAACAGCCCCATAGGGAAGGACAGAGGAGTTTTACAAATTTGTCAGATGTAACTTTGGCCCTTAATAAGTTCCAGGTAAGACTATGCTTATAAAACTACTTCCAATGACCATCTTTTTTGCTTTAGTTGGAGTACAGTGGCCTTTTGTAAAGACTCATTGATCTGAGAACTATGGTTCGAAGACAGCCTGGGCAAGGAAAGGTCCCTGTGAAACTGTCATCTCTCATCTGCCAGCCGAGTGCTGAAAAGCAGAGTTGCTTTGGAGCTCAAAGAGCTAAGGGACAGTGCTTAAACCCTGAGTTCAAGTCCAGTGACCAACCAAGGAAAATGCCAGAGGTACATTTATCCCAGCTTGGAGAAAGGCACTCCTGGCACCCTGGCAATGATGGAGCATCCAGAGGCATTACAAGCCACTGTCTGGATGGTAGAAATGGTGTCAGATCTTGGAGTCACTTGTGTTTGGCCCTTCAAAAATTGATCAGAGCTGGGAGGTCATAGGAAAGTAGATTATAAGCATGACTTTCTAATGGCCATGTCTGTCTGCTTCTGGGTAGGAACTTGTCAATCATCTGTGATCAAGGGTAATAAAAAGCTAAGCTTGTAAACTGTGGGGGATAGTTTAAATCTCAAACCCCCTGTATCTGCTCAATGTCCGAAGTGGCAGTGACTTTTAGGCTAACACCAACCACATAAATTCATCCGTTAAAGAAAAAAGTTTGTGGAACTGAGATTATGTCCTTATTGAGATCTGTCTAAAGGCCTACATAGGTAGGCACTGTTAGGGTTATTAGAGATCAGCTTTTCTTTGCCAGCCAGAAAAATGTTTTTACAAACCAGAGTGCTAAACAGGCTATACTGCTGTAGCCCAAGAAACCTAAAATACCAATATGAAGGATCCCTCTCCTCAGAGTCCTTGTAGGACCACATGCATTGTGACATCTGGTTTTGCCTATCCCAAATGACTAACACCTCTAATTTTTGTCTGAGGTGGGAATTGGAGATGGGACTTGTGATGGTGTCCTGCTTGCTTCCAGTGTGCAAAGCTGTGGTAGATATAAATACCATCTATGCTGGCTCCTATAACTGGGGAAGGCCTTCACATGAGAGACTGGCAGATGACCTGATGTGATATGCCACCCTGGGTTATAATGCTCGAAAATAACCTCTGCCCAGGTCCAAAAAGACACCCGTGGCTGTATAGAACTAAAGAGGGGCAACTTTACTTGTGCCAACCAAGCAGGTATTTTGTGTGTGGAGGGCCATGTCTTCTTGCCTAATGGCTGGTTTTTTACCTGTAAAAGTTATACTTTTAACTACTCCTGCCTATCTTGGGTCCCTTAACTGCCATTTTTTGCCTTATTTTGGTGATGAAGCAGGCAGAACATCCTTGTGGGGAAGATGAGACCTTTCACCAATCAGTCTGCCAACCAAATGCTCCTGGGAGAGTACCTGGTCAGGTGTCCTCTCTGACTACTTCACCCCACTCAGCAGGAAGCAGCTCCAGAGGAGACCTTCATCCATAATCCCAACAGGGTGTCTCCCATCATTTATAAAACCAAAGAGTTGGGAATGTTAGCAAAATAAGCTCTCTTCCCATAGCTTAGTCCACTCCTTACCTTCTCCACAGCTTAGCGTGCTCCCTTCCTAGGCAACACTAGGCCCATATAGTAAAGGCAATAAATAATAAGCCTTTACCCCTTTACCTTGGCATGGCACTTCTCTGGGGCAACTACCACCATCTAAGGCAACAAGAGCCCCTTAGAGTGACTGTCAGGTCTGGGCAGTTAGTTGCAGGACACCTTATCTACTATTTGGACAGCAGCCATAAATCCTAGTCCTCCATGATGAAGCTCCTGGCCCACATGTCCACACCAGGGGCTCTGCCTCCTAGCCCCTTCTAGACTCCTAACCCCACTAGGTTATATAGTTCACCTCAGATGATAGTGGGTGCTTCTTCTCACTTGTCCCTTGTGAGAAGGAGTCTTGCTAGCTCCCTTTCCCAGCAATAAACCTTTCTTTGTTCTCTGTACCTGGATGTCTGTGTGGTTCTCTGGCAAAGTCTAATCATCTTTGTTTTAAGCTTGCAGGGACAGCATCCAGGCCTCGAGTTGACGTCCCAGGACTATGTCCCAGGAAATGTCATGTCAACTTAAAGACCTACAGACTCCTTATGGTAAAGACTTACCATACTCAGCTATCATTTTTCAGGTTTAACAGAACTTATAACTATTTGCCCTAAATTTCGGATAAAGAATACAGTAATAAATTAACAGCAGAAATAACTAAACAGCTGATCATTACACAGAGCTGGGAGAAAGGACATGAAAGAAGTACCACAAATGCCTTCTTTCAATGGTCAATGATTAGAAATTTGGATTCCTGAGAGGCCTACCAAAGTAAACAAACTATTGTGTTGTACAGGAACTCAGTCTCGAGAAACAGAGAAGCCACATTTGGAGAGGTGGAATTGGGAGCCTTTATTGGAGAGCCTGAGACCACAGGTAGACTCTTGTTGTAAAGCCCTACAGCCCCTCAAATATACTTAACAGTGTTAGAAAATTGAGCCATGAGAGCAAGAGAGGAAGGAAAGAGCAGAAAAACAACACCAACAAACCAGATCCACTCTAATGAAGAGCTGGAGTGGGATGCCATAATGATTGGAGGAGAGCTAGGAGACAGGAGACACAAGCCATAACATAATGGTGCCTGAGCTGGCCCGGGCCTAAATAGGGTCAGTGTCAGGGGACAAGGTCACAGGAAACTTGAGAGTCTTACAAGTTCAAAGATCAGGACTGACAGGTCCATTAACCTATTGTCCAATTCCCCACCCCTCCCTCTAGGAATTCAGGCACACCTATCATCTGAGGGTGGAATTTTCCTATCTCTACCATGAAGACAAGATGGCACCAGTTAAACCCAATTCATCCACCATGTGGCCAGGATGGCACCCTTTGGATCCAGTATCCTTATTTCAGCATTTGCTTTGAAGTTAATGTAGAAAGCATCTTATATACCCTTGAAAAAGTCTTATTCCCTTAGTAGGAAATATGGCATAAAACCTGAAATACTTTTTTTAAAAAATCTTATTTTAAGGAGTGGTAAAATATGCACAACATAAAACCATCTTAACCACTTTTAAATGTGCAGTTCAGTGGTATGACATGTGTTTACTTGTTAAACAAACATTATGACCATACAGCTCCTGAACCCTTTTGGACTTAGGAAAGTGAAACTCCCTACTTAATTGATAATTCTTGATTCCTTCCTCTCCTCTGCCTTCGGTAAGCACCATTCACCTCGCTGTCTCTGTGACTATTTCAGGCAATTATGTAAGTCATTATATAAGTCATACAGTCTTTTGTCTTTTTTGTAAATGGTTTGTTATACTTGGCATGATATTCTCAAGGTTCATCCATGTATCAAGTATGTGTCAGAATTTCCTTGCTTTTAAAGGCTGAACAACAGTCCATTGTCTGTGTGAATGCCACATTATTTAATCATACTTCAGTGTACACCTGCGTTGCTCCCACCTCAGATCATGCTGCTAGGAACATGGGTATGAAAATAACTTGTTCATTTGCTCATTGGTTTTCTTGTTTGCTGGGGATAGAATCCAAGGCCTCGTGCCTTCTAGGTAAGAGCTGTACCACTGACCTAAATCTCCAGCTCCAATGACTTTTTTTTTTTTTAAACAAGCCTATTTAAAAGAAGAATTATTGAACCATATGTAGTAATTTATAGGGTCCAGTATGGTCTTGTAAAATTCTTAAATGTATATTCTCAAGTAACAAAAAAATGGACCTATTATTCAATGATTTCATCATCAGCATCACTTAACAATAGTTACAAAAGAGAAAGCCAGCAGGCAAAACCCACTGAAGATCAAGTGACTTCTTTCCTATTCAGAGAGATTTAAGCTACTAAGGGTCTGATTGTGTTCTAGGTTTGCATTTGTATAGATCTCATAATCACAAAATCAGAGTAAGGGATCCATAGTTTAACTAGGTTTAAGTGAGAGCATCAGCCCCAAGAAAATAACACCGTGCTTCAGGAAGGGAACAAAGAGGACCTTTAGCCAGCCAGGAAGGACTGCTGGGATGCCAGGTGTAACCTATTTTTCTTATCTAGCCTGCAGCCTTCCTTTCCTACTCGGATGGATGGAAGGGCAATCCAACAATCAACAAATGTCTCTATTTCTTCTGTAGTAGAGGAAAATCAGAACATCCTGGAATATGGTTTCAGTGTTTGAACGTTATTTACATCCAAGTTTCCACTTAGTCAAGTTTAAGTTCTCCTACACACTATTTCTTACAGGGGCTTGTCCAGTTCTTGCAGTTTATACCAGCAATGAAAACAATCCCCCTTTCAAATCAACTTCTCTCAATATAGTCAACTATGCTGGAGAAAGCAAACTAGCATTCTGCATATATAAAATAGCAGTAACTCCAGCACAGGCCTCATATTGTGTTCTGAGTGGCAAACAGCTGACACACAATAATTTGGTGTGGGGACACTCGGTGCAAGGGTAGTATTTCTCTACAATGAAGAAAGGCCACTAGTCTTGGGTCAGGACTATTATACCCCCAAAAAGGCTGGGAATGGTTCAAATGTGGCAATGAAGACACTGTCTCGTTCACACACTCATTAATAGTATCACCTTTCATTAATTGGGTAACAACAGATAATGAAAACTAATCAGACAAAAAACCCCTTTGACATAGCCCTCAATGGTCATGTTATGGACTTTGAATACAGGGACTTCTCTCTTGACTGCTTTATACAATTTGAGAATCAACCCCAGGCTGCTTTGGTTGGAACAAAGACTAAGAATGCTAACCATCCTGTGGAATGTTTTTCAGAGGACCAAAGTCACTGCTACTTTAGACCCTCTTACTCAAGCATTTCCATGTTATCACCTTGTAACCTGTGCTCTGACAAAACCATTCAAGATTCCAAAGAGGATAATGAATGTGGAGCTCCTCCCCTATTCTGTCCTGTCTTTCCTTCGTTTTCTCTTTCACTCCCAGGGTCAGTCTTTCTGACCTGTTCTATATTATCACTACCCTTTTGGGCATGCATATGATGAATATACAGCATTGCCATTTATGGGGCCAAGATGACTAAAGAGTATTCCCCCCCTCTCTTTCTCTCTTTTTCTCTTTCTTTCTCTCTCCTCTCCCTCTCCCTCCCTCCCTTCCTTCCTCCCTCCCTCCCTCTCTCTATCTCTCTCTCTCTCTCTCTCTCTCTCTCTCTCTCTCTCTCTCTCTCTCTCTCTCTCTCTCTCTCTCTCTCTTCTCTTTCCAACCCCCTTTGTCCCCCCTCCTCGGCCTAGCTTCTTTTGCTTTTCAGGTATGGTCTTATGTTTTTGCCTGGGATTGGCTTCAGACATAAATCCTTCTATCTACAGTTTCCTGCCTAACTGGAATTACAGGCTCATGCCAACACATCTGGTTTATTAATTGAGATGGAGTTTCACTTTGTCCAAGGCTGGCTTCAAACTACAGTCTACCTGATCATCACCTCCTGAGTCACTGAGATTACAGTTGTGAGCTATTGCATCCAGCCCTAAAGAGCATTCTTACTGGTAGAATTCTTGTCTCTTTTCTTTCCTCCCCATATAATTAGGATTAACCTTTAGGGCCCATAAGAATCACCAGGGAAGATTGTTTTAAATGCAGATTCCTAGGCATCTGCCCAAGGGTTCTGATTTACAAGGACCTAGAAATACTCAGTTTAATGATCACCATATTATTCTGGACAGGTGACTTTCTGACTTGATTTTAAGGAGTTCTGTGCTTGATTGACCCATGTCTGTCCCATTCCAGTGTTCAGTCTAGTTAAGGATTGGTTCTCACGGATGGGACTAGCAGTTCCCAGATTCCTCCAATGCATTTGAGAGAAAACATTAGTTTCTGTAAACACAAATGGCCAGATTATTTTCTGGGGCTAATAATTACAAGGAAATTATTCAGGCAGTAAAATTTAGGCCCATTTTTGCATGGCTCAACATAATTAAGGGAGGAAGTTCCTGTTTCAAGTGTTCCGGCTGCTATGAACCATGACTGACAGATTGGACAGGTAGCATTTGCAGACAAAATGCCAACTTCCCCAGAGCTTTGGGAGCTGGGAAGCTGGCCAATCTCTTCTCCTTGGGTTCAATTTCCTCATGGGTAAGGACACTATATCTTACCTCTCATAGATGGGAGGTAGATGACTAAAAGTAAAACAAAACAAAACCCACAGGGTCAACTGACATGCCACAATAGAGCTCCTACATGGAAGAATGTAGCAAGGGGCTCTGCTACCCTGAAAGAACTTCACTGTTTTCTCAAAGCTTCTCAAAAGGAAGGAGTGATGAGAGGCAAAGCACTCTCTGTGGAGCAGATGCTCCTCGCTACTCCTCAGCCAAGAACATCTTCATCTTCAGAAGCCTTTGGGATAACGTCCTGGGCTGTGTTAAGTCCTCCAGGGTGTAGGCAACAAAGTCACAGAGGTTACCAAGTCACAGAGGTTACCAAAGTTACAGAGGTTACCAAACCCTAGTGGCTTGTTCCACAGAAAGGAGACAGAGACAGGTCTAAAGAACTAGCATCTGGCCATTACAACCCAAGCCCCCTCCCTTTTAAAAGTTATACTCTGTTGCCACATGCCAGTGGCTCATGCCTATAATCCTAGCTACTCAGGAGGCTGAGATTCGAGGATTATGGTTCAAAGCCAGCTGAGGCAGCAAAGTCTGAAATTTTTATCTCCAGCTAGCCATCAAAAAGCCAGAAGTGGAGCTATGGCTCAACTGGTAGAGCTTTGAGCACAAAAATCTCAGAGACAGGAAGTGGCGCTGTAGCTCAAGTTGTAGAGCGCTCGCCTAGAGCTGAAGAGCTAAGGGACAGCGCCCAGGCCCAGAGTTCAAGTCCCAGGACCGACAAAAAAAAAAAAACAACAACAACAAAAAAAAAAATCTCAGAGACAGTGCCCAGATCCTGAGTTCAAGCCCCAAGATGGACACACTTACAAAAAAGTTATACCTTGTAAATACATAATTAAGCAACAGAAGACTAATTCTTGTAAAATCATTACAAAATGGCTGACAGTCCTTCTGCAAATGCCTGTGTTCTTCCAGGTAGTAGTTGCTGCTTTACGTAGAATATTTGCTCACACTTTTCTCTGTGCACACATACAGATACGTGTGCCCCTGGAAAAAATAGAGTGATTTTATGTAGATGCATTTGTGTTGTGTGTGTGTGTTTAATATACATCATCATAAAATGACTTTTAATGTGGACATTATGGCTCAGAGATTTATTGTGACATGCACATAGAAATCTACTTCATTTGGTTGAAACCTTCCAGGTTAGGGGCATCTTCTGTCTACTCATTCTGTTATTGATAAGCATTTCCAGTCTTTCCTGTGTTTTGCCAAACAATTAGAATGAGCTGAGCATGTGTCTTATTGCATGCATGCGCATTCTCTAATGTGGATCCTATAAAGTTGAAGGGCTCCAGAGCCTACAGAGCATACACAGTTTTAATACCTGATATTCATTCGTTTCCAGAATAGACATTCTGATTTTCAGCAGTGACATTCCAGAGACTATTCTCCCTGATCTTGGACAACATTGGTATATATGAACAATTTCAAACTATTGCCAATCTGTTATTTCTCTGAAATTTGAATTCTACTGATTACTGATAAGGATAGACATTATTTCATGTTTGTTAGCCACGATGTCTCTTATAAATCATAGGATTTATAATCTGTGTGTGTGTGTGTGTGTGTGTGTGTGTGTGTGTGTGTGTGTGTGTGTGTGTGTGTGTGTGTATGTGGTGTGTGTGTGTTTGTCCTGGAGCTTGAATTCAGGGCCCGAGTGTTGTCTCTGGGCTCTACTTAATTGGAGATAAGAGTCTCATGGATTTTCCTACCAGAGCTGGCTGCAAACCATGGCCTCATATTTCAGCCTCTTGAGCAGCTAGGATTATATTATATTATATTATGAGGCACTGGTGCTCAGCCTGTTTTAATTTTTTAATGTAAGATTCTTACAGCAGATAGCTAGCTGTTCCTGAAAGTCTATTTCTTCTTCTGAGTGAGGCTACATTTCCCAGCCTCCTTTGCTATGAGGACAATCATGTGACTGAATTATAGCCAATAGGATGTGAGCAGAAGTGATGTGTACTTCTTTCTTGGCCAAAGCCTTGAAAAACAGGATGACTCCTGTTCTTCCCTCAGCCAGAGGTAGATGATGAAGTCTGTGGGATTCAGGAGCCAGAAGATAGAAGAAACCAGGTCTCCTATGTCACTGGAATAAAGCCACCTATCAACTAGGGCATCTACTTTGACTATTATGTGAGAGGAAAATAAACCTTTGTGTCTTTGGACCATGTACACATTTGGCTGTATCTGTTACTAATCTAACCAAATTTGGTTCTAAACAAACTCATCCTGACTGTGACTTCAGCAAGGTCAAGGACCCCATTCTTTCTAGTTCACAAATGAATACACATCCAGGTTCAGGACATGGTATTGGAACTGAGACTCAATTGCTGATAAAGCCAGCTATGTTTCAATGAGACTTTGTTGGATGCCAGGTACATTATTTCATTTCATATAATGGCAACTTCTAAGGAAGATTCTATTATGATTCTCTTTTTCTAGATGAGAAAATCAAGGCTGAGAAAAAATAGCTACAGTGGCATTATGACATACACCTTTATATTGCTGATCAATAGGGGTACATTCTGAGCAATCAGCAATAGCTGACTTGTCATTGTGCAGACATCAGCGTATACTTGCACAAACTCTGATGGTGTAAGTGATTGCACACTGAGGGTATAAAATGTATGTAATCAGAGATTGCTTCTGTCTTGGAAAATGATGTACAAGAGATTAAATCATGCATAGGAGAAACAATGAATGCAATCAAGAGATGTGATAAACAAGAGATGTCTGGGGCTGCGGCCAGTGTAACATGGCGTACTGTTTCATAGCTTATCTTTTTATTTTATAAGAGTTCACTGTAAAATAACAATAAGTATACAGTAAATGCATAAACCACAAACATAAACCCAACATAGTTGCTTATTACCATGATCAAGTATTACATATTGGACACACTTGCACGTGTTAACTTTTATGGCTGGCAGCAGAGCTGGTTTGCTTGCACAAGAAGCACCACAAACATCTGAGTTCTGTGCTGATATTACAGCAGCCATAGCATCACGAGGTGGTAGGAATTTTTCAGCTGCATTTTAATTTTATAGGACCACCCTGGCTAACTGCTGGCTAGCATGGATGGAAATGTCATTATGCAGTGCATGACTGTGCATACCCCAGTCTCATTCACGCTTCCTCACACACAGCTCCGGCCATCGATGTAATTTCCTAAATGATTTAAAGCAGTAAGGGTGTTTTGGGTTGGGTTTTTTTTTTTTTTGGTTAAAACATTTGGCCTTTTGTCCTTAATTCCTGAAGTAGATCCAGAAGAGTTGAACAGTCTTTTTCACAATCCCTTTCAAACATGCCTGTCTTTATGCTAATGAGACATTGAGTCAGGGAGACTCTGATGTATCAAGATGGGGGAAGGGTTACCCCAGCAACCAGCCCTGGGCTCAGAATACTGCAACTTTCTTCCCTCCTGGGAAGAAAAAGGGCCTGAAGCTACTCAACGGCCAGTTGACTTTGCCAATCCAACTGATGTAACAAAGCTTCTAGAACCCCCGCCCCCCCCCCCCAAAAAAAAAGGGCTAGGTCTGGGGATCTCTGGCTAGCTGAACTCAGGGAGGGAGATTCCTGGAGGGTAAGCTCCTAGGAGGGCAGGGGGGCTCTTCCCACCTAACTTTCCCCTATGCATCTTTTCTGTGACCTTTATAATATCCTTTACAAGAAATCAGTAAAAGTGAGCAGGTGTTACAAGTTTCAGGGACCACGTTAGTAAATTAACCATACCTGAGGACGGGGTTGTGGAAACCATGGTTGATAGCATGGTTGATAGTCAGCAGCTCAGATAAAAGCTGGGCCTGCCATTGGCAGTGAAGTGGGTGAGGAGCAGTCTTTCAGACTGAGCCCTTGATCTGTGAGATCTGATACTGGCTCTGGGTAGATAAATGTCAGAATTAAATTAAGTTAGAAGACATCCAACAAGGACTGCTTGCTTGTTAGGTGGGGAAAACCCCACACAGGTCTAGTCACGCTAAGTGTTTAGAGGAAAGAAGCTGATATTCAAATATTGGCATAGTGATCTCTAGAATTCACCCTCTAGAACACTGGTTCATGCCTGTGTGCATGCTTACTTTAACTTTTGTTTTAGAGGTGGGGTTTCACTATGCTGACCATCTGGCATTGAACTTGTGATCCCCCTTTCTCTGCCTCTCAAGTAACTGGGATTATAGGCAGGAGCTATCACACCCAGTTTCTTACCTTAACCTTAACATTATGACTCACAAAATTACTTCCACCAGGGATGTCCTTGATTTTCTCCTCCATTTACTGAAGTTCCACCTTCTTCAACCTTTCCAGGACCCATCAATCGTTCTGTCCTTTAATTAACCCGGGATAAATTCCACATAGAGTCCTGCATTAGGGATTCCATGTATCTGTCTGCTTCTAAAAAGAAACTGTCCCTAGAGAGCATCTTAATTATGCATCTTAGTGTTCCCTAGAGCATGGAAGATGGGGAGCTTACCATTTGTGGGATGCAGTAGTCACTTGGGACTAAGACACAAGCAAGACAATGCATTAATTCTCTTGAAGACTATTAGTGTTGTGTTAAACAGATATAAAAAAGCATCACAATACTTAAGACTTCTGCATTGATGAAGTCAGAAAAGAAGGGAGGCAGTTCTTTCTGGAAGAGAAAAGAAAGGGCTCTCAGAGAGAGCAATCTTTGAGCTGAGCTTTTTTTTTTTTCCCCCTGTCAGTCATGTACTTGAACTCTGGGCCTAAGCACTGTCCCTCATCTCTTCAGCTCAAGGCTAGTGCTCTACCACTTGAGCCACAGTACCACTTCTAGTTTTCTGAGTGGGTTATTGGAGATAAGAGTCTCACAGACTGTCCTGCCTGGGCTGGCTTTGAACTGTGATCCTCAGATCTCAGCCTCCTGAGTAGCTAGGATTACAGGCTTAAGGTACTGGCACCCTGCTGAGCTGAGTTTTTGAAGGACAAGGAGGAGTTCTATAGATGCTGAAGAGAGATCATAGTTAGCAGGAAAACAACACACAAAAGTATGGATGTACTAAGGTTCAGGTTCCAGAGTAGTGAGCTGTTGGGTTGCTAGAATGTGGGATTCATTCATTGATCTGTTTTATGTATTTAACAGATACTGATAAAGTTACAATATTCCAGTCTTGTGCTTAATGCAGAAGATTCAAAAGTGAGGGGCTGAGAAGCTGGCTCAGTGGTAGAGTGCTTGCTTTGCATCCATGAGGCCCTGGTTTCGATTCCTCAGCACCACATAAGCAGAAAAAGCCGGAAGTGGTGCTGTGGCTCAAATGGTAGAGTGCTTGAGCTGAAGAGCTGAGGGACAGTGCCCAGGCCCGGAGTTCAGGCCCCATAACAGACAAAAAACAAAACAAAACAAAACAAAAGTGAACCAAACAGATATGATCTCCATCTTTGAAGAACTTAAATTCCACTTGGGATGGCAGCTGATCTCAAAGCTGTAAGAAGCGTGAGTGACAGGGAAAGGAGGAAGAGACAGCCAAACAAGTTGGGGAAGTGTCTAGGCCAGGTTGTAAGACATCTCTGACACTATATGTGGGAGAAAGAAACCCCTTCAGTTGGTCATGAATCTTTGCCTTTCTTCTCCATTGGTCTACCTCCTCCCTAGTTCTCAATTTTGTCCAGTCCTCTCTCTTTGCCACTAATCTCTTTGCAGCTTACCATCTCTTTCTTGCATGAAGGGGACAGTCTTCAAAAGGTCTCCTTGCCTCTAACTTCACCTGAGACCCCCACTCACAGACCCCAGTGCCAACAGCATGAGGATTCAGAAGGGAAAATCTGATCATGTCACACCCTATGGAAGGCAGAATTCTGAGCTGGCCTCATATTTCCAACCTCTGTCATTTCACAGCAAAAGGGACTCTGTAGATGTAATTGAAGTGACTAAGCAGTTGGCTTAAAGATACAAAAATAATGCAGATGTGTCTGCCCAGTGAAGCAGCTTTTTTTTTTTCTTTTGTGGGGCCTGAACTCTGGGCCTGGGCACTGTCCCTCAGCTCTTCAGCTCAAGGCTAGTGCTCTATCACTTGAGCCACAGTGCCACTTCCAGCTTTTTCGGTACTGAGGAATCAAACCCAAGGCCTCATGCATGCAAGGCAAGCACTCTACCACTGAGCCACCTTCCCAGCCCCATGAGTACACTTCTTGTTAAGCATTGTTACCCACTCCCTTCCCTCCCCACCTCCCTCCCTCCCCCTCCAAACTTGTGAAGTTCACTTCTTGTGGGTATCATTGTTGCAATGGGTCATCCTGTGTCCTTGTTTCAGCGTTTTCTTATTCCCCTTTCCCTCACCAAAGTAGACAAAGTATATACAAGATGCAGGGGACCAAAATCAAGTATAGTGACAACAGGGGATATACCAGAGGGAGAAGAACATACAAAGGAAACAAAAAGGGGCTGGGAAGGTGGCTCAGTGGTAGAGTGCTTGCCTTGCATGCATGAGGCCCTGGGTTTGATTCCTCAGCACCACATAAGCAAAAAGAAAAAAGCCAGAAGTGGCGCTGTGGCCCAAGTGGTAGAGCACTAGCCTTGAGCTGAAGAGCTGAGGGACAGCGCCCAGGCCCAGAGTTCAGGCCCCACGACTAGACCCTCCCCCCCCCCCCCAAAAATTACATAGTGCATTGAAAACAACAACAAAGAAAAACCTCTTGGGTCTATATCTTGGGGTTCATTTCACTTAGCATCATCTTTTTTTTTTTTGGGTCCGGTCATGGGGCCTATACTCTGGGCCTGGGCACTGTCCCTCAGCTCTTCAGCTCAAGGCTAGCGCTCTACCACTTGAACCACAGTGTCACTTCCGGCTTTTTTCTTATGTGGTGCTGAGGAATTGAACCCAGGGCCTCAGGCATGCAAGGCAAGTGCACTACCACTGAGCTACCTTCCAAGCCCCTTAGCATCATCTTATATGGTCATATGTACCTAGCTTTTTTTTTTTTTAATTTGGTTTTTTTAAGAAAGAGAGCTGGGAGATCTGGGAAAGAGAGAGAGAGCTGGGAAAGAGCTGGGAAAGAGGTGGGAAAGAGAGAGCTGGGAAAGAGAGAAAGAGAGCTAGAAAAGAGAGAAAAGAGCTAGAAAAGAGAGCATCTGGGAAAGGTAGGAAAGAGAGAGCTAGGAAAGAGAAGAGAGCTGGGAAAGAGAAGGAAAGAGCTGAGAAAGAGCTAGAAAAGAGCAGAGAGAGAGCTAGAAAAGAGAAGGGAGAGCTGTACCTAGCTTTTGAGCTTTACTGTTCATCTGTTAAAATTATCCTAGACATATATTAATTATTGCAAATGAAAGAAACCAGGGGACCTATATTTCTTTGGGTCTGGCTTACTTCACTTAATATGATTTTTTCCAGGTCTTTCCATTTTCTAACAAATGGGGCGTTGTCATTCTTTCTGATGGAAGCAGAGAATTCCATTGCATATATATGTATATATATATATATATATTACATTTATATATATTTTTTTCTTGGTCCATTCATCTACTGAGGGGCATCTGGGTTGGTTCCATATCTTAGCTATGGTAAATAATGCTGCAATAAACATAGTTGTGCTGGTAGCTTTAGTATGGTCTTGTTTGTGATCATTTGGGTAAATGCGCAGAAGTGGGATTGCTGGGTCATATGGGAGTCCTCTGTATAGTCTTTTGAGGAACCTCCATACTTCTTTCCAGAGTGGTTGAACAAGTTTACAACAAGTGCAGTAGGGTTCCCTTTTGGCCATATCCCCTCCAACATCTGTTGTTATTAGATTTCTTGATTATAGGCATTCTTACTGAGGTGAGGTGGAATTGACCCAAGAAAGCATTCTAGAAACTGAGATTCTACTGACAGCCACCAAGAAAATGGGGACTTCAGTCCTCTAACAAAAAGGTATTGGATTCTAGAAACAACTTGAGTGAATTTGGAAGTGGACACCATGGGACACCACGAACAGAATAATTAAAACACCAAGCGAGACTTGTAACCTACAGAACAGTAAAATATTATAAAGTTGTTTTAAGCCACCAAACGTGTAGTAATTCATTATACAACAATAGGAAATGAATATACTTCCCAGGTTTCCAACCCTTTGATAAAACTTCTAGTGTGGACTTACTAGGTCCAGCCATTTTATCCTCATTGTTCTATGAGGTGAGTATTTTTTATTATCATAATTTCATAGATGAGAAAACTGAGACTCAATGAGATTAAATACTTCTCCTAAACTCACACCTAGCAAGGAAGTTGGCAGTCTTGACTCTATTACTACAGCCTCTCGCCGTCTTTAGGTGAAATTCAAATGCATACACATGGATTTGCTCCCTTTCCATTCAGCTGTTGTCTACCTTCTTGAGAGGTCCTTTGGCTTAAGCTCCTTACACCTCCAGTATCTGCCATGATGTCTAGATTCCTTGGTTTTGCACATCAGTCCTTTCCACCTGTTCCATTCTTTGCTCCATCTCTTTTCCCTTTGGCAGACTCCAGTGGTCCTTAAGGACTTGCGCAGAAAGAAAGCCTTCCTTGACTCCCAGATGGGGCTCCATGAAACTGCAGCAGTTGGGTAGGTTCCCCTAGCACCTTGTGCTCTCCCTTGCCCAACGCTGAAGAACCTGTGTTGGAATTGTTTACACAGTTGTGTGCTCCACTAGATGTGAGCTCCTTGCAGGCCAGGGCTGGTGATTTGTTGTTCATGATCAAACCTCAGCGCAGGACCTGGAGCCCAGTGTAATCTTAGTAAATATTTACTGTATGAATCAGGGAAATCAACAGAAAGTGCTTTAATCTAAGAAGCAACCTGATCCATCCAGGTCTTGAAGCAAGAGTGAGTGTGTCAGATCAGTGCTCCCAAGGATAAGCTAAGAGCAAGATTTGCACACAAAGGTCGGTCTTCATCAGCAGCTGAGGAAGCAAGGCCATTTGCCTATGGCCCTGGATTTCTTGTGGTGTGAAACTTGGTATCTCCTCTGGACCTCCATCTGCATATCAAGAAATAAAAGACCACAAAGGTATTAATGACCATGGTGGATTCTCTTTATAGAAGCAGACAAGTAAAAGCTTGCAACTTGGGTTTGAGCCCCAAACTCCACTTACAATCAAGAGTTTTTCTGCCAAGAAGGCTGTGGGAAATCGAGGCCCTGTGGAGACCCACAGACATGACCTGCAGGGAACTGGGAGTCTGCCATCCTATACCTACACTTGGTCGTGGCTTCCTATCCGGGAAGACTGGAAAGAAGTAGCGCTTACAGCTCTGAACTGGTCAGGCGACGCGATTACAGTGGTCTTCCTAACAGCCCCTTGGCTGACTCCGTGTTTTCCTCTATGCAAAGTATACTCTCCAGATCCAGCTGTCCCGAAGGACCAGGGCCGCACTTGAGGACGCCGGACACAGAGAGAAACTTAGATCAACATGCATTTAGCCAACTCTAGATGCAAAAGAGGAGTCGGGGGCCCGAAGCTGATCGGATATCAGGTGAGGTACAGACTCCAGACCCTGCGGCAGAGAGAGATCCCCGAGTCCCTTCCTTGTGCCGGCTCGCGAAAGAGCTTGTGCAAGTTGGACTCAAGGCCGCCAGCAACCAGAGCGAGGGGCAGACGAGGCGCGGCGAGACTGGGAGGGGCGAGTCTGGGCGCCGCGCCCGGCCCGCAGCGACGACCGGGGCCTCAGGTCTGGGCGCTGGGGGCGGGAAGGGGTGGAGCCATGTGGGGGAGGAGCAAACCCCGGAGGCCTCGGGCACGGTGGGCCGAGCCAGAGAGGCTGGAGCCCCAGCCGCGCGCGCGTCTTCGCTGGGGCCCGGCGTCCCGGCGTGCGCGGTGGCTCTATAGCCCGCGCCAACCCCCGCCGCCGGTGCGCAGCGGAGGGCGAACGGCCAGAGGCCCCCAGGGATCACGGATTCTTCTTTCATCCGGGCTGCCCGCCGCTGTCCCAGCCGCGCTAGCAGGACCCGGCCGGACCTGCCACTTTGCGAGCCAGTTGCGCCATGGATCCCTCGGAGAAGAAGATATCGGTGTGGATTTGCCAGGAGGAGAAGCTGGTGTCTGGCCTTTCCCGCCGCACCACTTGCTCGGACGTGGTGCGGGTACTCTTGGAGGACGGCTGCCGGCGGCGACGGAGGCAGCGACGCAGCCAGCGACGGGGTTTGGCGGGCGACCCACCGGGCTCCGGGGAGCTGGCCGAACCCCCGGACGAGAACGAGGAGGACGACGACGACTCGCTGCCCCCGCAGGGCATGCTGTGCGGGCCCCCGCAGTGCTATTGCATCGTGGAGAAGTGGCGCGGCTTTGAGCGCATCCTGCCCAACAAGACGCGCATCTTGCGCCTCTGGGCCGCCTGGGGCGACGAGCAGGAGAATGTGCGCTTCGTGCTGGTGCGCAGCGAGGCGTCGCTGCCCAACTCGGGGCCCCGCAGCGCCGAGGCGCGGGTCGTGCTCAGCCGCGAGCGCCCCTGCCTCGCCCGGGGAGCCCCGGCGCGGCCCAGCCTGGCCCTGACCCAGGAGAAGCAGCGGCGGGTGGTGCGCAAGGCCTTCCGCAAGCTGGCCAAGCTCAACCGGCGGCGCCAGCAGCAGCCGTCGTCGCCCTGTTCGTCCACTTCGTCGTCCACCGCCTCGTCCTGTTCGTCGCCACCCGAGAGCGCGTCGGTGGAGCGCATGGAGACGCTGGTGCATCTGGTGCTCTCCCAGGACCACACGATCCGCCAGCAGGTGCAGCGGCTGCGGGAGCTGGACCGCGAGATCGACCGCTACGAGGCCAAGGTGCATCTGGATCGCATGCGGCGTCATGGGGTCAACTACGTGCAGGACACTTACTTGGTGGGGGCGGGCATCGAGTTCGACGGGTGCATCCCGGGAGAGCAGCCTGAGGAGGTGCCAGGCTCGGAGAAGGAGGCCGGGGCGCCCCTGGACGGCGAGGCGCAGGCGGCCGCCCTGGAGGAGCTGGCCCGGCGCTGCGACGACCTGCTGCAGCTGCAGGAACAGCGGGCCCAGCAGGAGGAGTTGTTGGAGCACCTCTCCACCGAGATCCAGGAGGAGCTCAACCAGAGGTGGATGCAGCGTCGCCAAGAGGAGCTGGCGGCGCGGGAGGAACCTCCGGAGCCCGACAGCAGTTCAGACGGCGAGCTGCTGCTGGAGCAGGAGCGGGTCAGGACGCAGCTCAGCACCAGCCTGTACATCGGGCTCCGGCTGAACACGGACCTGGAGGCCGTCAAGGCGGACTTGGATTACAGCCAGCAGCAGTGGGACAGCAAGGAACGTGAGCTGCAGGGCCTTCTCCAGACTTGGCGCACTTTGGAGCAGACACTGGTTCAGGACGGGGCTCCCGACTCTGCGGGACCCTCTCGGGAATCCCAGACTCCCGCCTGCGCGGACATGTGGGTGGACCAGGCCCGTGGACTGGCCAAAAGCTGTCCCGGCAATGATGAGGATTCAGATACAGGGCTCAGCTCAATGCACAGCCAGGACTCGGACTCAGTACCCGTGTGCGAATCCCTTGTGTAAGAAAAAGCGGGGAGGGAGACGAGACCTACACATTTCCCTAATGGCACGCAGTGGTCTGGCCAACTCAGGGATGTGAAGTCGGGCTGGGGTGCGGGGCCCAGAGCTCCTGCCGCCCGCCCGCCCGGCCCGGCCGCAGAGCTCGCGCTGGTTCCCTCCGGGGATGGGGGAATGGTATGGGACACCTGCTTGACTGGGTGATGTTCTGACTCCGGGGTGAGTGTGGAAGAGGGCGAGGGACTAGGAAGCTGGGTGTGCATTCTTTTAAGAAAGAACAGTGAAGAGGTGAGAACCTTCCTATATTAGAAAACAAACACCCCAGGGAGATCGACGTGGTCCAAGCCCATTTTCAGGACAAGAGAAAAGTATTAAGGAGAATTCACTATTCTTCTATATGGGAAGGACTGATAGCAGCTAGAACTGTCGTTTGTGGCAGGCACAAAGCGCTCTTAAACACTTGGATGAAAAGGAAATTCCTTGAATGTTAATTGTGACTGTAAACATGTTAAAACTAGCCAAAGAGGACGCACTGGTGTTGGTCCCAGCCTTGCTTAACATCTTTGATCAAACCCATAGGCACTGAGATTCTGCAGATTTGGGAATTACCCATCTGCTAAGTCATTTGCCTTTTGTATTCTTTCAAAGGCTAAATAAACTGTCTTGAAGTCTAATTCTTATTTCCTCCTACTAGAGAATGTGTTAAAATGGGATTCTTTTTCCCCCCTTCCAAAATAACGTTTTATTATTACAAAAGCCAAACATAACCCTTTTGAGATATGAAGGCTTGGCAAACATAATCCCTGGTTAAAATTTAATCTGGGCCTTTGGGGCTGTGTTTCTGAAAAGGCAGGTGTGTTGTCCTTTAGTTTATACTGTTTCTGTGTTGACTCACTGTTATTTCAGAAAAAAATAAAAGGAAGTTGCAGAACTCCTTATGCACATCTAAATTTACTGTTTTAAAGCGCTCTGCTGGTTTAAACAAAGACTTGAAAGCAAAGATTTCTGTAGAGTGTTGGACTGTTAAATTGAGTGACATGGTTAAAACCAACAATGACCTTCATGAATTTTACCCAAACCCAAGTCTGACTTCAGTTTCTTTGATTGGAAATCAGTAACTTTTGTTCAAACTTAATTTGAGACAGTGTTTACCAGATCAGGTCCCAAAAGGAAAAGAGAAAACAATCCTATCCTATACCTCAGGTGAGCAAGTTGATTAACCACAGCACTTAAAGGCACCAGTGAAAGTATATTAAAGTGAGCTAAGGACTTGAATTACTGTTGCCTGGCAAACAGCTCTACATAAGTCAAGGGAGGCGTGTGACACCTTCTCCCTTAGCTGGCGAGAGAGCCAGTGGGCACTCAGCGTAATTGTGCCAGTAGTTTCAATTAAAACTTATCAGTTGTAGGAGTTGTTGGCTCCTTGGAAGGAGCCTGCTGGCTTGATTCCCCCTGGAGGGCTGTACTTCTGAGGAATGTGCTCTAATCTGTCCTGCAGAGATATCCACAATGGGTTATGTGTGTGGTGCCAGCAAGGTGCAGGGGCCTGCTATCGGCATAACTGGCAAAGGGCTCCAGTTTCAACCCAACAAGTAAAGATAGCCTAAGAGACCTTGCTTTGTGGAGAAGCTTGTTTGCTTCCAAGATCCTCAGTGGCCAACAGGAGCCTGCCCTCCTGACCTAACTTTTTTAGCAACACGCCTGCTACGTCCTGCCGTGGTATTATACAACACGTGTGTGTTTTCAGATTTTTAAAAAAAAAAAATAAAGTCAGAATTAAAAGGCTGTTCCGTAAATTGATGTTTTTCAAAAGACCTTACTTGGCATAATTATGGTTTTTCAGTTGTGTCTGGTGCCGAAGACATCTCTGGATTGGGTGTTGAGCATGATTTAGATAAGGAAGGGACCAGAGAAACCCACTGTCCTCAGTCATTCGATTCCTTAAACTCAAAGGTTAATAATAGCTTTCATTTGGAGGCAGAGGTAAAATCCTCATTAGACTGTGACAAATGCTACTTGTCTGAATGGTTTATGCTGGCAATGGGCTGACCTGGTGTTTTTTTTTTTAAAATTATTGTGCTTTTCTTCCCCCCAGGGTGGTAGGGGAGCTGGTTCTGGGACGTTTATTAACTTAGAACGAACACAGAAGTTGGCAGAACAAGACTGCCTGGCAGAAAGGGGCTGTTTTCCCTTTCACTATTATTTTTTTAAACTTTGAAGGGCTGCTGACGTCAGCAAATATACTTGAAACCTGTAAAGCAAACAAGCCACATCACAGGGTGAAGAACTGTGGGATTTTTCTAGTGCTCTGTTTCTAGAACCTTCCCTGTTCTGACCACCTGAGAATATTTCTCTAGTCAACTCTTCAGGCAGCAGAGGCAGCTTTATTTATATAAAGCGATAGCCTAGTCGACTCATTTTTGTTTTCATCCAAATCAATTATATTCCTAAAAGGCCTTCTCTCATGTGAGAAGGTGAAAAGAGAAGGGGGAAGGGGAGGACAATAAGACAATTGATCCTTTGATGAAGGGCTTTTAATGAAGGGCTTTATACCTATGAAATAGCTTTTTATAGGTAGTATCTTTGCATAGGAAGTGTTTAATGCCTGCCAAATGTATCTGGATTTCCCCTAGTCCTCTGACCCCAGTAATGAGGGAATATATATCCTAGGGCAGTGATTGCCCTACGATATCAGTGCCCAGGAAAAGTAATTTCCAGGGCACATCAATATCTGGGGAAGAACCCTTGAGTTGGAGGAGAGGATGACATGACAGCCTTAATCCTTTTTGGGAAATTGAGGCAAACTGTTGAGTTGTGCCATTCCCTGACATTTCACAGACCCAAAGATCCCACATAGTATCTCTGTTGGCTTCCTTATATAAAATGTGTATTTTTTATGATTAGAAAAGTTATCTACTGTAATTCTTACGATGAAAATGACAGATATCAAGAAAGAAAAGTCTTCTAAATCTGGGTGTTGGTGGCTCACGCCTGTAATCCAGCTACTCAGGAGGCTGAGATCTGAGGATTGCAATTCAAAGCCAGTTGGGCAGGAAAGTTTGTGAGACTCTTTATCTTCAATCAACCACCAGGAAACCAACATGGTGCTGTGGCTTAAAGTGGTAGAGCACTAGCCCTGAACAAAAAGGGCTCAGGGATAGCACCCAAGCCATGAATTCAAGCCCCATGACCAACAAAAGAAAAGAAAAATCCTTCTAAATCTTTTATCAACAAATGCCTATCGTTACAAAAATTTGACAAATCTCCTTTGGGACTTTTTTGAATTTTGAAGACTTTATACATTGCTTATGTTTTTAAAAATATAATTTTGAGCTGGATGCTGCTAGCTCAGGCCTGTAATCCTAGCTACTCAGGAGGCTGAGGTCTGAAGATCATGATTTAAAGCCAAGCCCAGGCAGAAAAGTCGGTGAGATTCATATCTCCAATAAATTATTCAGAAAAGGTAATGTGGATCATGTTAGAGTGCTAGCCTTGAGCAAAAGAAGTTCAGGGACAGTGCCTAGGCCCTGAGTTTAAGCCCTGGGACTGGCACACATGCACAAAAAACTCCTGAAAAGTGCCAGTTAAGTGCAAACAGCTTAGCTCTCCTTAGATACTATGTTTTGTTAAGAAAATACTTTCCATGGCCAAGAACATAGCTTAAGTGGTAGAACATTTGCCTAACAAGTAGGCCCTTGGTTCAAACATGAGTACTGAAAAGTTATATATACATGCATGTTTTCATCAAAATGAATATATTAATGCATGTATTAATACATCAAGAATACATTTATGGCTTCAGGAAGCTAAGACTGGTGATCACTGTCCTAAATATGCTAACAAAGCTGGGTCAGCGGATCCGTAAGAGGACTGATAGTTTTTCCTCTCATTTTCTTCTCTCAACTCTGCTGAACCTACTAGTAATCTCGTCTCCTATCAGAATCTGCCCTTGATCTGAGAGTAGGAGGGACAAAAACTCCACGTGAGCAGGATTAAGGAGATAAGTAGAAGTAGATTTATAAAAAGAAAATACATATTATCTTTTTCATCTCAAGATTAATGGAAAAGGTTATTCTTAGAAGGTGACATCATGAAGTATATTTGATTTTGTTTTTCTCCCTACTGAATTTTATCAAAAAGTCCAATCTAAGTAAAATAAACATATAATCCCAATGGTTTATTAACAGCCTCTAAGAATTTAGACTGTTCTAGGAATTTCTTTCTAGTTATGGCACTGACTTGAGTTTGTTCGTTGATTCTTAAAAAGGGAAGGTTTGAGCCAGACGGTCTGAAATCCCCAGTGAGTAAATATTTGTCAAATTTGATTCCCTAAATAGAAAGGAAGGAGGAGGAACTAACTTTTATGGAGTGTTTTCCAAATGGCAGACTCTTGGCCTCAGTTTTTGTGCATGAATATGTGATGGAGGTGGAGCTCTCACCTCTGGTTTATGTAGACAATGGAACTAAGCTCACTCAATGATAGACTGAATTGTTATTCCCAACACAAACCTGACCTCACAACCTGTGCCTGAGTTGCCATACACACCAGACACATACACATTGAGTGCTTGGCACACCTAGAAAACAGAACCTTCTCAAGTCCCAGAGTCTTTGCAAGGATCTTAGCAAGACTTGTTCAAGAGTTTCCACCAGGGAAGGGAGTGACTGTGTCCAAAATCCCAGAGTTAGTAATTATCTATTTGTGGGGATCTAGCAAAAGACAAGAAGAGGAGAAAATCCTATGTAAGTATTTGGGTAGCTATGAGAAGCCAGTCCTTTGCTGATGGGGGTGGGGGAATCTCATGAAAAATTAAAACCACATATTATCAGGGAGGTTTTGCTTGAATGCCTTATGAGTGGTAGCTGCAAGGCAGAATCCTTGGCCACCAAGGATAGACAGCTGGTGCTAACCACATTCACATGTGGAAGGTGGTTTCAACCATGGTGGCATTGAGCACTCCCCTGCACATTCAACTGGACTTTCTTTATGGGGAGCTCCTGGGTACAAGAATATCAGGGAAGAGTTAAGTGTGGGGTGATAAGCCATCCAATGCCGCTGGTGTCCTAGAGTGAGCCACACCCACCTTCAGCAGGGCATGTTTGGTCTCATGCCATGGGGTCCACTGTACATGTGTATACTTGGCATGGCTTGCTTTGAATGCTGCTACCCCAGCCTCTGTCCGCTCATCGGCTCCCATGAGAACTTTTCAGACACTTCTAGGATATATAGCTATCAGGATCACATTCATTCTGAGCAGGTTTTATAAAGTTGTTAGTTATCCAGCTCAAGATCCCTCCCTAAGTGCACACCTCTCCCAAGGAAGACCACAAAACAGAGTTGATCCTGTGTCTTCATTCAGGTGATACAGTCACCCTCCATTAGTGCAAGGGCCCTCCTCCAGCTTAGCTCATTTGCTTCACATAGCCTGCGTCATTAGCTTTCCATTGCCATGCCAAAGCACTGGAGACAGTCAACGTAAAAAAATGAAAGATTTGCTGGGTGCTGGTGGCTCATGCCTGCAAGCCTATTTATTTAGGAGGCTGAGATCTGAGGATCTCAGTTCCAAGGCAGCCTGGGCAGAAAAGTCCATGGGACTCTTATCTCCAATTAACCACCAGAAAACTGGAAGTGATGCTGTGGCTCAATTGGTGGAGTGCTTGCCTTGAGCTGAAGAGCTCAGGGATAGCACCCAGGCCCAGAGGTCAAGCCACATGACAGACCAAAAAAAAAAAAAAACAAAAAACCCATTTATTTTGGTTAATCATTTTGGAAGTTTTAGTCCAGGATGAGGTCCTCCATGCCTCTTTTCTTTCAAGGATTTGTTGTTCTTGCTACTTTGATGTTTTGTTTTTTTTTTTTAAACAATTTATTTTTATTGTAAAGATGATGTATACAGGGATTACAATTAGATGTTTTTTTCCTTATCATAATTTTTGTTTCAGAAATGACTTTCTTGTGTTGAGTTAAAAAAATATATTTTTGGTGGTACTGGCACTAGAACAAGGCCTTATGTCTCCTATGGAGGCACTCTACCACTGAGCCACACTTCCAGCCTTTTTGTTTGTTTGAAATCTTTTTTACTGTTTGGATAAGGTCTTGCATTTTTGTCTGGGTCAGCTTGGGCTGTCATCTTCCTATTTATACCACCTACAGATCTGGAGAGACAGGTGCTTGCTACTACTCCTAGTTTATTGGTTGAGATGGCTTGTCATTACTTTTTTCCCTGGCTAGCCTGGATCCTCTTAATCTCTGCCTCCTGAGTAGCTGAAATTATAGCAGTAAGCCACCATACCTGTGCCTAATTTTGTAGTGCTTTCATGGTTTGCTAGATGGTCATTGGAATCTCTGTGTGGGTTCCTAGTGACTAGACAGAGTTTCTTAAATGCCTATAAGTCTCCCAGCCTTTACTGGGTGTTATCGGTGTGTGTGTGTGTGTGTGTGTGTGTGTGTGTGTGTGTGTGTGTGTGTGTGTGTGCGCATGCACTTATGTACATATGCACATGCATATGCACATGCATGTGTGCTGAGGTATGTCTTCATTCTTCTGGGACTCAATTTACAATGACTTTGGCTCTCACTTTTTACTTGCCCAAGCCTGTAAGTCAGTCAGAGCTGAGAACTTAGCACTGCCTGTGTCCTTCTGGATAAGTACACATCCCACATCACAATGCAGTTGAGACCAGCTAGATTCCAGACGTGTCAGAGCTCTTCAAAGGCCCTTGTGGATATTTCATCCACCGACTTTCCTTTTTTTTTAAATCTTTTTGGACCAGCTTCTTCTTTACACAACTATTATCACTGCTTCAAGCAGTTGTGAGGTTGAAATAATTGCCTGTAATTGTTTTTGACAAATGTCCCTGAGGGGAAAAGGGTCAGGTCAAATAAAAACCAGCAAGACAAGTGCCAGACAGGTCAAATAATGGTGATTCTCAAAGAATGATATTCCAACCAGCTCCAAATCCACCTGTCCCCCTTCAGTGGCTTCAGAGCTGCCGGTGTCCACCATGATTGCAGGGTCGTTGATTTTCACTGTGATTGATGGTAGCATTTGATGAATTTCACCATGATTCTGGGGCTTCTGGTTTTTGAGGGTACTGTGGGTCCAGAAGAGCGGGATGGGAACAGGGAAAGTCAAAACACTAAATCTTTACTGAGGTTCTGTATTTTTTTCTTTTTCTTTTGGGTGGAGGAGGAGAGGGCATGGTCATTATGTAGCCCAGGCTGACCTTGAACTCCTGATCCTGCTTCTGTCTCCTTGAGTGCTGGATTTACAGGTAGGCATTACCATATTTGGCTGTCATTTTTTTTCTTACTAAATGTCCTTTTGAGGCCGGGCACCAGTGGCCACGCCTATAATCCTAGCTACTCAGGAGGCTGATATCTAAGGATCATGGTTCAAAGCCAGCCTGGGCAGGAAAATCTGTGAGACTCATCTCCAATAAACCACTAGAAAACCAGAAGTGGCACTATGGCTCAAGTGGTAGAGCACTTGCCTTGAGCTGAAGAGTGCAGGGACAGCACCCAAGCCCAGAGTTCAAGACCTACGACCAACAAAAAAAACAAACAAACACAAACAAAAATGTCCTTTTAATTGTGGAAGCCCTTAGTTAATTGGAAAAATTCTGGAAATTTTGTGCTCTTGTTGCTTCTGTTGGCGAGTGATTCTATCTGTACTTCTAGTGAGTGCTTTACAAGGTGATTCTTTTTGTATGTGTGTCCCCTGGAATTTCCTTTAGCTGATTTGGATGCTGTGTCTTTAATTCTGCTTTTCTGTTTCTCTAAACTTACCAAGAGCCATACTTAGGTTTCTTTCTCTCTTTTCTTTTTTCTGACCAATATAGAAACTTAATCTGTTTGTCTTCTTTTTTTTCTTTTTTTTTGGGTCCGGTTGTGGGGCCTGAACTCTGGGCCTGGGCACTGTCCCTCAGCCCTTCAGCTCAAGGCTAGCGCTCTACCGCTTTTGCCACAGCGCCACTTCCGGCTTTTTTCTTTTTTCTTATGTGGTGCTGAGGAATCGAACCCAGGGCCTCAAGCAAGCAAGGCAAGTGCTCTACCACTGAGCCACATTCTCAGCCCCAATCTGTTTGCTCTTAAGGAAGACAAAAACCTTAACATGCTACACTATTTGTGTGATTTCTCTTCATTTTCATGTTGGTATCACATACAATTTTAATTCTAGAAAGTGTTACTTAGTTAATAATGATTTTTTTTCCAGTGTGTGTTGTTAGGATTACATTTACTGTGTACACGATCTGGAGTGAAATTGATGACTTTATAATGCTGATCATTGTAGTAAAAAATAAAGTAACTATACAACATGTCACCCCAAATCCAGAGTCTTAAAAGTAAGCTTTTCTTCTCAGTCATGCCTCTGAGAGGGTCAGCTAGGCCTTGGGTGATCCAGCCAGGCTCATTGTAACTTGGCTCTAGTTAGGAGAAGGTTGGCTTCATGTGTCTCTCATCATCTTTGGGCCAGAGGCCTAAAACTTTTCCCAAGCCCCTTTGGGCCTGTTACAGAGGGGTCAGTCTCATTGGTTCCAGTCACACAGTCTCCCTGCTATGGTAAAACAGGAAGCATTCTCCTCACCTAACAAATGTTCCACCCCAAATTAGTGAATTTGAATTTGATCAAGAATCTGGCTCGATTGAGCAATGAAACCTGCAGAAACAGTTTTAAGAAGGGGGAATGGGATAAGGGACAGTGATGTAGGGGTGAGGTGAGGCTGATTGGGTACATTGTATACATGTGTGGGACTGTCAAAGTAACCCCATCACTCCTTCTCTGCAGGTACTAATAGCAGTAAGAAACTGGCAGAATAGAGGTCCCCATGGGATGGGATTCTGAATGTGTAGTCATTCAGATTCATATTGTGGAAAATTCTACAAACAAAACCCAGTTTCTCCCTCCTTCCCTCCCTCCCTCCCTTCCTTCCTTCCTTCCTTCCTTCCTTCCTTCCTTCCTTCCTTCCTTCCTTCCTTCCTTCCTTCCTTCTTTCCTTCCTTCCTTCCTTCCTTCCTTCCTTCCTTCCTTCCTTCCTTCCTTCCTTCCTTCCTTCCTCCCTTCCTCCCTCCCTCTCTCCCTCCCTCCCTCCCTCCCTCTCTCCCTCCCTCCCTTCCTTCTTTCCTTCCTTCCTTCCTTCTTTCTTTCCTTTCTCCCTTCCTTTCTTCCTTCTACTTTATTTCTTCTTTTTGTTCCAGTCCTGAGGCTTAAACTCAGGGCCTGGGTGCTGTCCCTGAGCTTTTTTGCTCAAGGCTAGAGCACTACCACTTGAGCCACAGCTCCATTTCTGACTTTTTGGTAGTTAGTTGGAGATAAGAGTCTCACACAATTTCCTGTCCAGGCTGGCTTTGAACTGCAATCCTTAGATCTCAGCCTCCTGAATAGCTAGCTAGGATTATAAGCATGAGCCACCGGCACCTGGCTAAAAACCCATTTTATTTATTTTTTGTTGGTTGGTTGTGGGGCTTGAATTTTGGGCCTGGGCACCAACCATCAGCTCTTCAGCTCAAGGCTAGCACTTTACCACTTGAGCCACAGCGCCACTTCTGGTTTTCTGGTGGTTTTTGGAGATAAGAGTTCATGGACTGGGCTGGGAAGGTAGCTCAGTGATAGAGCGCTTGCCTTGCATGCATGAGGCCCTGGGTTCAATTCCTCAGCACCACATAAGAAAAAAGAAAAAAGCCGGAAGTGGCACTGTAGCTCAAGTGGTAGAGCGCTAGCCTTGAGCTGAAGAGCTGAGGGACAGTGCGCAGGCCCAGAGTTCAGGCCCCACGACCGGACCCCCCCCCCCCCAAAAAAAAATAAAAAAGAGTTCATGGACTTCCCTGCCTAGGCTGGCTTTGAACCATGATCCTCTGATCTCAGCCTCCTGAGTAGCTAGGATTGCAGGCATGAGGCACTGATGCCCAGCTAAAAACCCAATTTTTAAAATAGCCTAAAAGAAGGAAGCAAGATTTAACCACTGTAACTATTATAGACCTAAAGAAGTGTAGGGTATATACCAATCAGTTATGAAATTTATTTGAGTCTAATTCCAGTAAGATAAACAATAATACCCCCAAATCAAGCAATTGCTGAGGAAAGTGCCAATGGCTTGATAGGAAGTTTAAGATTTGAACCAAAGGTCCAAATCCAGGCTTTCCCACTCATGAATTCTTTGACCTTGATCCATAGACAATGCATATCCAAGTGATTTGCATATGTTCATGTTGCAAGGTGGATGTTTTGAGTGGGGCACTGCTGAGCACCCCTTGGCTTGTCTACTCAGCCTCATTCTTTTGCTCCCTTGTGCCGGACAGTTGGGCAGGTGCAGCGTAGGTGTAACTCAGTCACATGCCTTCAGCATCTAGACAGGAAATAGAACACGGAGCGGGTTATCACATGGTCTCTTACTTTAGAAGATAGGGTAGAGATTGAATTCAGGGATAGAAAAGCAGACAGATTGGGGACATTTAGGTGGTGATTAATCGTTGATAGAGGATGAGACAGAAGGAAAGCCTTAGGATGGGAAGGTATGGTGGGAGCTTTCCTTGGATGTGTGGAATAGGCAGTGACAGGTACTGGTGCTCTGCGGTGGTGAACTTGACTTGGAATATGTTAAGCAGGGTGTCTGAGCTGGGTGGAGGGTATTGATGAGGAGATAGTCACTCCAAGGGAAGTATAAAGTGTGTTAAAAGGATTAAAGGTAGAGGTTTGGAACCACTGGTATTTAAACAGTGGATGGAGGAAGAGGAACCCAGGAGGAAATAACTAAAACAGTCTACCACTTGAGGCACACCTCTAGCCCTTTTCTGTTATAGCTATTATTATGTTTAAGTACTTGTACAAAGGAATTTCAATTCAACATTTGAAGATGAGTTTTCAGTCCTCTTACCTATATACTTCCCCTGTAGCTGGGATAACGGATATATACCACTAGGCCAAATTTATTTGTTGGGATGAGGTCTCACTAACTATTTTCTGGGGCTTAGAACTGTGACTGTTGATTAACTGCTACACTTTCAGAGTAGCTGGGATTACAGGTGTGAGCCATTACACCCAGCTACTGAAGAGTTATAAGCAGGGGATTGATGTAATTGGATCCCTATGGCTATTCAGTCACTGATGGAAGAAGGGAACGACTAAGGAGTTTCTGGAGGTAGAGAGGGTCCATGGGATGACTTTGGGAGTGGATGGCTAAAGATGAGAGCCACTGCAGCTGAGAGGCCAATGTCACAGAGAGCTACATCTTCATGGACATATACATCAATGACACACAGAGCTACATCTTCATGGATATATACATCAATGACACAGAGAGCTACATCTTCATGGATATATACATCAATGACAGAGAGCTACATCTTCATGGTGATGTCTGGAACTGGGGTATAGGCAGAGAAGGGTCTGGAGGTACAGGAACAAGGGAAATCAACCAATAGAGGCAGGATTGTGATTGCAGAATTGATTTGCACCAGGCAGTGGCTGAGGAGGAAAGAGCTAATATGATCTTAGTATTGTGACTGTGTTTCTTCACTGCCAGCAGTCATCAAACACACCCTGCTACTCACTAGAGAAGATGGGGGGGGGGGCTCAGCACCATTCTGCACAAAATCACAGCAACCTCACCTGCCTTACCGCCCTCTCTCATTCTCATAGACACTGACATTTCCTATATATACCCTGTGTATCTTCCTGTCTCCCTGTCTCTTCCATCCTCAGTGCCTCACCCCTCTTCCCACTCATGAAAGAATCCTTCACCCTTTATGACTGAGTCCTAACATTCCAGTTCTTTAAGCCCCACCATTCAGGAGGCCAGTACTTACTAGTACAGGCTCTGAGACAGGCCATGTTCCTTGTTACAGAGGTGTGCCCCTCTATACTACCCTAAGCCTCCAGTACCATGGAGGCTGGCTCTATATCAGAGATCTCAGACCTGGCTCCAGAGTTTCTAAACCTGAGAACCAGGTACCATTGAGATTTTGCCTATAGGAAGGGCCAGGCAGCTTTCTTCTCATTTCCATACCTTAACCCTGACCTCAGCAGCTGGAAAGCAGCCATACACAACAAAGGATACTTCCTACGAGGTGTTCATTGGCTTGGGAAGCAGGGTTCTGATTCATCAGGAAGTTGGGATCACGTTTATTGTAGTACATGTTTCATGTTTTGATTTCTAAGGTCATATATACAGCAGTGTATATATCTGGGTACCAGATGAGTTTTCCCAAGAGTCGGTGCCAAGCAGTATGGTCAGAATTGGAAGAATCTCTGGGGGCTACTCCTCTTGGGATGGAAAATAAATATTAAGTGGCAAAGGCTCTTAACAAGAGGCCAGTATTAAACAAACAAATATTTCTTGTAATGAGCACTAGGCCGGGCTATGAGCGAGGGATTGGAACAACTCTGACCTTGACCCCGGCCCTCCAGGAGCAGCAGTTCTTTCTCTTGCTTCCTGTTGCCCTTGCTGCTCCAACTTAGGACTTTGGATAGCAGAGTGGGCAATACTGATTAGCTTCCTTCTTAGTACCTAATACTCCCCCCCCCCCCCCCACAGTTTCCCATTACAAGCCAAGCTCCAGGAGAATAGTGACTTCTTGTGGCCTAGCATGGGGCCTGGCACTCAGATGACATCATGAAAGAGTTGAACTGCTTGGTTATGTGCAAGCCCAGCACATTTCTCCTGTCCATCCTCCTCATACCTGAAACTCAGCCATCCCTGCCCGACTGCACCTCCTGACGATAGCCAATGCATCATTCTCGCTCTTGGCTTTGTTACCAGCATCCAGCTTAATGCCAGCATAAACGTTAACCAACACATATGCAATAAATGGAAGAGGTTTTCTCTGCTGAGTTCTGGGCAAAGAGATATGGCTAGGGAGCCAGGGTGTCTGAAAGGGTTGCCCGAGGAAAGCTGTCCATGTTGGGGTGGAAGGTGAGAATTGATATGTGGGAGGGTCTCTTGGAAAGATACTAGGCTGCCAATGGGGTCAAGTTTCTGGAAAGAAAATAAGAAGGATGACATAGCCAGGGTGAACACTTCCCTTGAAGCAAGGCTTCTCTTAATAATGTCGTTAATAGTCAGGCAAGGGTATCTTTTGCCTGTAATTCTAGCTACTCAGAGGGCTGAGATCTGAGGATTGCAACTCAAAACCAGCCCAGACAGGAAAATCTGTGAGACTCTCATTTCAATTTACCACCAAAAGTTGGAAGTGAGGCTGTGGCTCAAGTGGTAGAAATCTTGTCTTGAGCACAAAAGCTCACTTGAGCTAAACCCACAGAATTCTGATTGAATGGGGGGGGGGTTGCTAGAGATGTTGAAGATTGACAGCTCTGAAGGGCAGGTGCCTGACTGAAACCATTTGTGTGGATACAACAAAAGAAACACAGACGCAGCAGGAAGGCTCACATGGGGAAAGCAGACCTCAGTGAGACTATGAAGGTCTGAAAGGGAAGGCTCTGTGAAAGGAGATGGCACTTCCCACTGGGCAGCTGGAGTTGCATTCCACCCTTTCCCTCCTTTCAGAAAGAAAGACGTTGAAGGGCTAACCCGCAGTACCTCAGAAGGGGACCTTATTTGGAAACAAAGTCTTTAGAGAAGCCACAGACTGAAAATAAGTCTAGGATAGGGAGGGACACTGTCCTTTTGAAATGAAAAGTTTAGACCAGAGACAAGCCCAGAGGGAGAGTAAGGTGAAGACATACATGGAGAAGCTGGCTCTGGGGAGCAATGACTGTCTGCCACCCAAGGTACAGCAAAGACTGCAGTCAACATCAGAGCTGGGAGAGGCAAGGAAGGATCTACCCTGGAGCTGTCCAAGTCCAACCAGAGCAGACCAGTGCTCACCTTGATCTCAGACTTCCAGCCTCCAGGGCTGCCAGGCAATACATTTCTGTTGTTTTAAGCCACCCAATTTGTGATGCTTAGTAACAGCCCTAGGGAGCTAATAGACTCACTAAGTAGGGCATCCGGGTGACAGTTGCTTACAAAGCTTAATTAATTCCAGTTGAATTAGTGAAGCTTCCTTTTCAGTGGGTGATAGCTGCCCCAGGGGCTATGTTGGAAGGAAGGAAGTGGCACACATCTTCATGAGGATAGCAGGGTGGGCTTCACAGAGGGAGGGTCATGGAGTAGTGCTTTACTGAGAAATGGATGAGTAGATGTTCACTGAATAGGTAAAGAGGAGGAAAACTAAGCTGAAGGAACAGACCAAAGATTTGGGTAGAAATAGGTCATGGGTGTGGTCAGAGAGTGATTAGTGATTTTATATGGCTGTGTGTAAGGAAAGTAGTGGAAGACATGACAGGGGGCAGAAGCCAGAGTTACCAAGACTGATTTCAGTGGAAGGAGAGTGTAGACAGTGTAGAGACTACAACCTTTGAAGAAGTGTGGACAGCAAAATTAAGTGAACTCATCCTGCCTTAGCTTCCTGGTGGTTCCGTGGAGATTGCATGAGGAAGATGTATTATGTCAGGAAACTGGTAGTGCAGTAGCCCATGGTGATCATAATAGCTCCATATTCAATCGCTACTTTACCATCTGTTAGAAATAAAGTCAATGATTGTCCATTTTCATGACGAGACATTTGACCTTGATGGTCTAATTCCCAGTACCTTGCTTACATAGCAGCTTTCAGATGATAAAGTTCATGCATTGGAAATTCCTTAAGCAAACAGGACATTAGAAGGGGGCTGACTAGCAAGGGGGAAGAAGGGGCTACAATGAAAAGAGAAAATAGGTAGAAACTGCATGGGCAAGGAGCTCATACCCAGAAAAGCCTTCCTGCCACCAGAGAACAAAGGGGTGGGAATGGAAACAGCCAAAACTGGCTTTAAAAACTTAATTCCAAGAGGGCATGTATTGAAATCACCCAATAGTAATGAAAAGCTAGGTAACACCTGGAAGAGAATGTACACCCCATAGTACTCAGCCAGTGGAGAATCTGGGGAGGGACTTTGTATATGAGGGATAAATTGCTTGTTGCAACTATCTAGGGTGTGCCCGCCCATCAGACACTGGATCTTGCAAGACTGCCATTAAAGTCTCGCTTTCGCTGCAAGTCTTGCCTTTGAGTCCATCCTTTGAGCTTGGAATGGTGAATGAGTTTCTCACACCATTTCTACCTCCACCCACAACGTGTCATTTCTAATAGCTTTGTTGATGCTTCCTCAAAGCTTGAGAAATGGATGTACCAGTTATCCAGGCTTTAGTTGGGGAAACCAACTAAACCTAGACAGACCTATGCACCTCCCAGCAAGAGACCAAAGGAGGAGTTGACAAGTACCTAAATTTCTGCATAGACAATTTTCTAGTAGAGTGGCCTTAGATGTAGGCTCTTGATTCATACAGTGAAATAGAATGAAGATAAATACAAAAACTACTCATAGGTTGTTGCTCATTGGGTTTGGTGGATATATGAAGTGATCAAGACATTGTATGTTGGTAGAAGAAGGTGTTACTAGGTTCCTGAAGGAAGTTGTGAAAGAAGGGAAATGGGACCTGAGATGAGTTGAAATCCACAGGTGGCAAAGAGGTGGATTGGCATTCTCAGTGGGGAACAGGTGTGAAAAGACACCGGGAAGGCAAGAAGCTTGTTTTTGGGGATGCTGGAGAGTTTGAAGGCAGAGCATGACTAGAAGATAAGGAGAGTAGGGATGAATTGAGGATGGACCATCATCCAATCAGTTCTGCTCAAAGCCAGCTCTGAGGAAAAGAGTTATGCCCAAAAAGAGGAACAGTGAGGTGAACAGAGGATTGGAGAATAAGAGTCAGCTAGGAGAAGTGATTTGGATTTGGAAGGGACAGGATTTGATGACTGACTGAGGACTCATGAGACTTGAGGAGAAATCAAAGGTGACAGATTACATTCACATGGGTAAGGAATCCGGAGGTTGTTTAGATTTCAAGTGGACCGGGCCTGCTGGCTGGACTTGGCCTTGGAGGAGGTACATAGAAGGTAGCTGCCAGAAGGAGATGGGATTTGGACAGCAATGTGGGACACCATTAGTGGGTGAGTAGGGCCTGAATGTATTTGCCCAGGAATTATATGTGGGCATAAAAGATTACCTCCCATGAAAGGTCATGGCTTCCTAATTTGCCTCATTCACCAGAATTCCTGTCCAGCAAGGGCATACAAACCTCAGCCAGTATTTTCTTTGTCCGCAGTGAATACAGGAAATGAGTTGGGGCTGGACTAGGTTTTGGCTTTGAACTAGACAACTGCAGGAACCTAGACTCTGATATTTAAAGAAGATGAGTAGCAATAAATGGTTGCTATAATACATTTAATCGACTAATAATGCCTGGTATTGATACAATGACATCTCTTTCTAAAAAACTAGAATCTCTATGTAATTACCACAAGTCTTCACAGACATTTTGGGAAGTGTGTAAAAGCAAGGAGAGCCTAGCAATTTGTGGCACAGAAGCAAATGGAGTTCTGAGAAGATGAAAGAATTCTCTGTGAGCACATTGCAGAGAGAGTTAGGGTCAAACAGCCCCTACTCCCAACCCTCTTTCTGCCTGGGGTCCCTGCCTAAATCTAGCCTCATGGTCACATGCCCTCTGAGTGATACCAAGTCCTCAGTTATAAGCCCCATCTCAGCCCAATGCAGTGTTCATACAGTTCCTGGAGGATTTGTCTAGGGCAAGATATAATCTGGTAGAGAAAGTAATTTCAAAACCAAACAAACTGAAATGGATAGATCTAGAACAAATCATGTTAAGTGAGGTAAGCCAAGCTCAGAGAGACAAACAGTGCATGTTGTCTCTCAAATGTGGGAGCTATATCTAAAAAATACCAGGACATGATCAATTATACAAGAATCTAAGCATTCACACACAATGAGACCAAAGAAGGATATTCTTAGGGGAAGGGTACAAAGGTGCAATGCTTATGTGCCTCTGATCATATAAAATAATGTTTATTGAAATGAACTCTGGGAAATGGAAACAAGAGGATTTTCTCTGTGTTTTTTTCTTTTCGTCTTCTTTGTTTATTTGTCTTTGGGAAGGTAAGGAGGAGCATAGAAATTTGAAGTGGACAAATGCATCAGTGGTACTCACTAGACATTATGCTAAAAATGAACGGTACAACTTGTGGATGGGGATAGGAGAGAAAAATTGGGAGAGAGTGAGGGAAGGGGTAACATTGCCCAAAAGGAAATTTACTCATTTCTTGACTTATATAACTGTAACTCCTCTGTATAACACCTTTATAATAACAATAAAAATTAAAATTAAAAAACAAGCAACCTAGACGGAGAGCCTTGGTTTCTGCTTACTAGCTAAGTAATACTGAGCTACTTATTTCATATCACCAGTTTCCCTAACTTCCAAATGAAGATAATAGTACCTACTTCAAAGTTACATAATAATGTATTTAACCAACAAGTGTTTAGTGACCATCTACTGTATGCTAGGCTTTATGCTATTTTCCCAGGATATCAGGAAACAAAGGAGCTACTTGGACCCTTACCTTTGTGGAGAGGAATGGCAGGGAGGAAGAACTAGATGAAGAAATATGAAATAATCTACCACATGGCAATGACTTTCTGAATATGACTGCAGTAGCTTGCTTCAAATTAAAAAGCTTCTGCATAGCAAAAGAAACAATTATTAGAGTGACGAGACAGTCTATAGAATAGAAGAAAAATCTTTGCCAGCTATTCATCCAACAGGAGAGTAATACCACAAATATACAAAAAACCTCAAAAAATTAATCATCAAAAAAGCAACGAATCCAATTAACACAAATGGGCAAATGAACAGAATAAATACTTCTTAAAAGAAGTACAAGCCGGGCACCAGTGGCTCACGTCTGTAATTCTAGCTACTCAGGAGGCTGAGATCTGAGGATCGCGGTTCAAAGCCAGCCCAGGCAGGAAAATCTGTGAGACTCTTAATCTCCAATAAACTACTCGAAAACCAGAAGTGGTGCTGTGGCTCAAGTGGTGTAGCACTTGAGCTGAAGAGCGTAGGGACAGTGTCCAAGCCCAGAGTTCAAGCCCCATGTAAAAAAAAAAGAAGTACAAATAACCAATAAATATACAAAAATGTACAACATCTTTAGCCATCAGGGAAATGCAATTCAAAACTACAATGTAACCAGGCCTTGGTGGCTACTCATCAGGTTGAGATCTGAGGGCTGGAGGCATACGTAAGTGGTAGAACACCAGCCAAGCAAGCAAGCTGAGTAAGGGTGATACCCTGAGTTCTGGCCAACAAGCAAACAACAACAACAAAAAATCAAATAAAACACATTGAGATTCCATCTCCCCCCCAGTCAGAATGGCAATCATAAAACAAACAAATGAACAAACAGCAACACACCTAACACTATTGCCAATTGGCAAGAGTGTGGAAGAAAAAGTAACCCTTGATAAATTAACATGTCAACTATAGAAAATATAGAGGTTGCAGAACTACCAAGTGGTCTTGCTATTACCAGTGGGTATATATAGGAAAGAATTACAGTCAGGATCTAATAGAGATACCTCTGCCTTGATTCTTATTGCAGCACTGCAATAAGAACGAAGTAATAGAATCAGCCTGGATGCCTGTTAGTGGAAGAGAGACAGCAAACTGTGGCAATACACACAGTGGGGTTTTATATAGCCACAGAGAGAGAGAGAGAGAGAGAGAGAGAGAGAGAGAGAGAGAGAGAGAGAGAGAGAGAGAGAGAGAGAGAGAGAGAGAGAGAGAGAGAGAGAGAGAAAACCATGTTGTTTGTGGGAAAATGGAGGGCACCGGAGATATGTTAAGCAAACTAAGCTAGACAACGATCACATTCTCCAGCATATGTGGAATCTGGATTAAACACACACACACACACACACACACACACACACACCACACACACACACATCATGAGCAAGACACTAGTGGCTCATACCTACAATCCTAACTACCCAGGAGGCTGAGATTTGAGGATAGCAGTGCAAAGCCAGTCCAGGCAGAAAAGTCCATGAGACTCTTAACCAGCAAAAAACCAGAAATGGAATTAAGGTTCAAGTGGTAGAGTGCTAGCCTTGAGCAAAAACGGCCCAGCCCAAGTTCCAACCCCAGTATCATCCCCCTCCCCACATGGAAAAGAGACATGAAAGCAGAAAGAGGCCTATTTGGGAAGAGGAATGGAGCTAGGAGAGAGGATGAGAGATTAATAAGGGGTGAATGTACCTAATGAAAGTATCATAATGAACCCATTATTTTGTAAACTTAATACAGGCTAATAAAAACAAATAAAAGTAGAAGCAATCTGTTGCTTAGGAAGGCTGTGTTAAGGTTCTGGGGAAGCAAAGAAGAGGCCAGGCCTGCAGCGGGGAACACACAGTAGGCATTTCTACAAGTGCTGGTACTTAGATTGCAGCTAAGAAAAGGGTAAAGAGCCTGAAGTAGAATAACAGGCTGTAAATTTCCCTAAAAATGTGTATCTCTTAAACTTCAATGAGGAGTAAGCAGAAAAGTTGCCAGGGAAGGATGAAGGGAGAAGATTACAAAGTGAAAAAAAAAAGGAGCTGAAATGCTTTTAAGTGATGTGTAATCAGTTGCATCTATTCTAATGACCACCAATTAAGCTGTCTCTTGCAGGCTCCCAGAGAAAATTCACTTGCCCAAACAGGTAGACTCTGAAAACACCTTCTGACACCTTCCCGCATTTCATTCATTTGCCTTTCTTACCCTCATCAGGGAGTACTTTAGAAAGCGTAGCCTGTTTTCTTCTAACAGGAATTCTCCATAAGTGACCATTGTGACCCTGTGCCATCCTATCAGTAATTCCAGTTCCATTCCCTTTGTGGTGCCACTTTAACTGTTGTGATTGGAGGTTTGGGCCAGACATGTAGTAGTTTGGCTAACTAATATTTATGCAGTTAACAATATTAATAACAGCAACATAAAAGCACTAACAACAACAAGTCTTCAGCATGAGCCATTTATCATGTCCAACAATACCATGTTGCCTGGTCAAATAGTTAACAAAAAGTAGTGTCAGAATTTGAACCCAATTTGCCTTGCTCCAGAGCACTGAGCATATTTGGCCACTGTTACATATAAACAGACCTCATGCTGGACAAAATAACGTGTGGTTCTGGCTTTAGAGGACCCCGTGATCCAATGGGCAAGACACTGTAAAAGAAGACATTGCAAGGCAACATGGCAAGTGTTACACTAAAAATAATAGATGTGGATCTAAAAACCTAGGGAAAAATAAGTAAAGAACTGCCTATACAGATTGATTGTGTTGGGAAATTTTTTTCCCCTCAAAATGACATTTATGTGGGTGTTTTCTGGAAGCAAAGGGCTGGTCTTGAAGGGAGAAATAAGCTTTCTTTAACCCTAAAACTTGTGCATTAAATACTGTACCAAATTACTTCTACTCATTCATAATTAGTCAGGATATTCCCTGAATATTCTCTGGTATACTCAAAATTTTTATGGAGAGAAAAAGAGAAAAGGGGGCTAGGGGCTGGTGACTCATGTCTGTAAGTCAAGCTACTCAGAAGGCTGAGATTGGGAGGACGGTGATTTGAGTCCAGCTTGGACATGAAGTTAGTGATACCTCATCTCAACCAACAATCTGGGCATACTGGTTTGAGCCTATGCTCCCAGCTACATAGGAAGCCCATGGGATAGGAAGATCGAGGTCCATGCTAACTCAGACAAAAACAAACAAAGAAACCAAACCAAAACAAAACACGAGACCCTACTTTATAAGTTAAAGCAAAAAAGAGGGGTGTGTGTGTGTGTGTGTGTGTGTGTGTGTGTGTGTGTGTGTGTGTGTGTGTGTGTGTGTGTGTGTGTGTGTGTGTGTGTGTGTGTGTGGCCCAAGTGGTAGAGAACCTGCCAACCAGCATAAGGCCCTGATTTCTTTTCTTAATTTTATTTTATTGTAAAGATGCTGTACAGAGAGGTTACAGTTACATGAGTAAGGCAATGAGTATATTTCTTGTTGAACATCGTTCCCCCTCCTTTGTTTTTCTTCTACTATCCCTTCCCTCTCTCACCTTCCCCACTGCCCTCCCCACAGAAGTGAAGGCCCTGATTTCTAATGCTAGTACTACCATCAAGGTCAGAAAAGAAATTGACTCCAGTCACTGTCAGATTAACTCAGTGAATCAGGTTTGTACAAATGCATTTTCCTTGTGAATTTTGGATCCAGCGATGTTGGAATAGTTCCTGTAACTGAACCATGCCCCAGAAGACAATCAGTGCTGACAGGTAGCTCTCAGCAGGAACTTGAGAGTATCTGTTTGCAAAGGGCACCAACTTGAAGTTCCTGCAATTACTGGAGACACAAAAAACCAACATGGCCTTACCTGTGAGTGTCTGTCAAGGGAAAGAGAGATCAAGACTGGTAAATAAAAAGTGAGTATAAAGTCAGGTGCCAGTGGCTCATGTCTGCAATCCTAGCTACACAGGAGGCTGAGATCTGAGGAACAAGTCTCGAAGCCAGCCCAGGTAGATAATCCAAGAAACTTATATGATTAGTCAGCAAAAATCTGGAAGTAGAGCTGTGGCTCAAGTGGTAGAGCACCAGCTCTTCCCGAAAAAGCTGAGCACTGTGACAGATCCAGATGTCCTGGATCTCAGAGCTGCTGGTTGGGAAAAGAATTTACAAATCAAGTAAGTAGGAGAAGCAAGAGGTTGATTAATGCAAAACGAGTGAAAGCATAGCAAAAGGTGCACCCTCCGATGGGAGGGAACGCAGACTCCACAGGAAACAATGAATGAAGCTGGGTCTTGGTGGCTCATGCTTGTACTCCTAACTACCCAGGAGGCTGAGATCCGAGGATCGAGGTTTGAAGCTAGCCAGGGCAGAAAAATCCCCATGAGACTCTTATTTCCAATTAACCACTTAAGAAATGGAAGTAGAGCTGTGGCTCAAAGTGGTAGAGTGTTAGCCTTGAGCAAAGAAGCTCAGGGACAGCACCCAGGCCCTGAGTTCAAGCCCTACAACTGACAAAAAGAAAAGAAAAGAAAAGAAAAGAAAAACAGAAAAGCACATTGAATAATGGATATTTATGTACCTAGCCTCTAAGTTTAGTACATATTAACATTTTGGTATAATAGTCCCAGTTCTCTTTTTTCTGCGGGGTGGAGGTGGGGCTTAAAAAATTCAGATACAGGTCAGTTCTGTGTCCTTCTCTCTTCCTTCATAGTTCTAACCTTCTTAAAAGCTAAGTAACTATCTTGAAGCTGATGCATTGGGCATGCTTTTGTACTTTCCAACATGTGTTTGTGTCTTTAAATAATAAGCAATAGAACTTTATTTAAAATTTTACATACAGGGGCTGGGAAGGTGGCTCAGTGGTAGAGCGCTTGCCTTGCATGCCTGAGGCCCTGGGTTCGATTCCTCAGCATCACATAAGCAAAAAGAAAAAAGCCGGAAGTGGCACTGTGGCTCAGGTGGTAGAGTGCTAGCCTTGAGCTAAAGAGCCTGAGGGACAGCGCCCAGGCCCAGAGTTCAGGCCCCATGACCGGACCCAAAAAATTTTTTTTACATACACTGCTTCTTAGAGTTAATATCTTTTCTGCAACCTGTCCTTTTCATGTGACATTATAATGGTCATCCATATTCATAAAGAATAAATACTCTAGCAATGGCCACTTAAATTCTATCGCTGGTCTCTGTGTGTGTGTATCTTCATGTATGTGTGTTTGTGCTCCAGTACTTGAGCTTAATCTCAGGGTCTTGCTTTCTTGCTTGGCTTTCTTGCTCATGTATAGTGCTCTACCACTTGAGCCATGCCATCATCCCAACATTTTGCTAATCATAGACTTTTCTGCCTAAGCTGGCTTGGAACTGTGATCCTACAGATATTAGCCTCCTAACTAGAATTACAAGCATAAGCTGCTGGTATGCAACTTCTGATCTACATTACTACAAAGAATTTGAATGGCTTGCCTGAATACAATCTCAGTGACAAAAGTTCAAAACTCCTCTGTAACCAAGTGCCATCATAGACTGCTGATGTTTATTTTTTTGAGCTTAGCCCTGTAAGGGCAGCTTGGATGTTGACAAGTGACGTGCTTACAGCCCCATGCAGAGCAGGTGTTATGTAAGAAGGTGCTGCAAGCTGCTTTGTCATCACATTGGTTTACAGGCAGGAAGGAAACTGCTGGAGGAGAGGTACTGAGCAGGGCCTGGGCTGTCTCTTCTGGGCTATGTGTTGAGAGCTATTTGCTTGCTCTTAATCCTGTCCCTTTTAATTGCTGGACTCTGGAGCTGGACAGCCAGTTCTTACATCAAGCACTCACTCTATACCCACGAGACTTTTCTCTTCCTTCTCCTCTTTTTTTTTTTTTTTTTAAACTCAGCACCTCCCAGCTTAAAAGAAACCTCCTGAATTCTTTCAGTCTCAAACAAAGCTTTATAGATTTGTTGGCAGGAAATTCAGGATGGAATTTGCCATAAAATCGTAGTAAAGCAACTCTTCAGACAAGGTGTACTGAGCCGTCAAACACTTTTAAATGTCAGTCTCCAACAAAAGCATGCACTGTCCCCAAAGAAGCCCTGGTAGTGCTCTTAGAGTAGGAAGAGTTTACAAAAATGTGACCTGTTCTGTGTCACAGGTTGGGTGCTGAACAGAACTTTCCTCAATCCATCACAAATCAGTACATTTCAACTCCAGTAGCTCTTTAATGGACCAGTTTTTCTCCTCTTGAGGGGGAAAAATGACAGAATGCTTCTTATGCTTGAAGCAGATGTTTGCCAGAATGCCAAGGTCAAGGAAGATATGTAGCATTGCTTCTCACCTTCTGGAATGGTTAAGATTTACTGAACCAGGCAGTGTGCTCTCCAACCCACACAACTCCAAATGACTGGGATCATTCTGGTCTCCATGCTTCCAGATGGAATGGGGACACAGCAAAGTTAATGACTATGTCAAGATTAGGAGCAGGAAGCAGGCTTTGAACTTGGGAGTTGATCTTTGAAGTTTATGTTCCAAAGATGCCATACTGAGTGAATTCTGACAAAGTTCTGCATTGTCAGTATATTAGGAAATACTGAGACTTTGTAATGAGCACTAACTAGGGCCAAGGATGTACGCACGCTCTCATATTTAGGTCTTGCCACACATTTACAAGCACTGAGTTATCTTCTCTAATTTATACAGAAGAAGGTGGAGTTTCCCAGGGCTTACCTGCCAGAGAATAGCCAATAAATAGGCCTAGATGGAGCTAGTATCCTGCTACCTAGGGGAAAATGAATACAAAGTTGTCCTCAGTAAGGCTTTAGATTTAGATGGTGGGTCTCCTTTTTTTTTTTAATTAAGCATACATCAATGCCAGGCACCACTGGCTCATACCTGTAAGCTGAAGAAGCTGAGATCTGAGGATCAAGTTTTGAAGCCACCTTGGGCAGGAAAGTCTGTGAGACTCTTAGCTCTAATTAAATACCAAAAAAGTCAGTGGAGCAATGGCTTAAGTGGTAGAGCACTAGCCTGGAGGAAAAAAGCTAAAAGAGAGTGCCCAGGTCCTGAGTTCAAGCCCCAAGATTGGCATACCCCACCCCCACAAAGACCATTTATTAGTCATACAAAGGGAGTTTTCTTGTGACATATCTACACATGTGTATAATGTATCTTCATCAACCTGGCTCTCTCTTTCTCTTTTCCCTATCCCATTCCCCCATTTTGGTTCTTCTCTCTCCAATACAAAAGCTGCTGCATGATTCAGTGGGAGATAAGCTGACTTTTAAAGACTGCATATTTGTTTAAATTAAGTATTAGTAAGCCAAATGTAAGACTGCAAATAAATCAAAATGTCTTCATCAGAAGTCAGAAAAGAAGTGACCTTCTGTGACCTTAAGACTTTCTTTACCCACAGCTGTCATTCACTCTTGGTGATCTTTGTGGGGTTAGAAATCGATCCGACATGTGTACAATAGCATGTTGGATACAAAAATACATGCAGGCAACCCTGCCCTTACCTGAGCGCCTCTCTCCCAGCCATGGGGTTTTTATTTCCCTTACTTTGAATATTCTGTAGAGATTTTTGTTTTTCTCACGCAGTCCCAAACATGTTAGAAACACAGGCCTCCCAATACGCTGTAATGTACATGAGTCAAAGTTATGTAAGTTGACCAATGAGACAGAAGAAGAGGCTGAGAGCTAGGTGACTGGAGGAACATAACTGACCTGGGAGCCACTGGTAGTGAGTGGCAGGCAGGGGCCCCAGCAAGGTTGGAAGCCAGGCAAATCCCCACCTTTGTTTCCTCCAGCCAGTTGTCAGGGGAACTACCTTCCAATCCCTGCCCTGGTGAGGACAAGGTGAACTCTTGGAGGAGGTCCCTGTGGTGGGCGGGGCCTGGAGGACAGGCATCATTTGTTGTCTCAGTTTCCAAGACTGGCATGGAGAAATGGGGAAGGAAGAATTTGTTACTGCTCCAGCATTAGCTAGGGAATGTTGCTAGACATGCAGACAGCGTTGTTTTTTTTTAATTGGTTTTGTTTTTTTGTTTACAACAAAGACTGCCTTCTTCACGTTAGAAAAGTGAATATATCTATAATTAAAATGAGCAGCAGCAGCAGCCCCCAAATACCTGCTATACATCCATCTCTTCTCCATCCCAGGAAGGGCACTGGATGCCAGAGGGCTGCAGAGAGCCCCTTTGAGTCTCAGAACACATTGGCCGCCTGTTTTCTGAGGCGGACACTAGCAGTGAGTGACAGTCCTAATTTCCATTTATCCTCACAACAAAAACTGAATACAAAATATTCTTACATGTATTAAAACATCATACTGTGCGAAGAACCAGTGACTCATGCCTGTAATAGTAGCTACTCAGGAGACTGAGATCTGAGGATTGTGGTTCAAAGCCAGCCTGGGCAGGAAAGTCTGTAAGACTTGTATCTCCAATTAACTGCTCCCCCCCCCCCCCAAAAAAGCTGAAAGTGGAGTTATGGCTCAAGTGGTAGAATACTGGCCATGAGCAAAAAAGGTTAAAGATAGCATCCAGGTCCCAGAGGTCAGGCCCCAGAACTGGTAAAGAAAGAAGAAAGAAGGAAAGAAAGAAAGAAAGAAAGAAAGAAAGAAAGAAAGAAAGAAAGAAAGAAAGAAAGAAAGAAAGAAAGAAAGAAAGAAAGAAAGGAAGAAAGAAAGAAAGGAAGAAAGAAAGGAAGGAAGAAAGGAAGGAAGGAAGAAAGGAAGGAAGGAAGGAAGGAAGGAGGAGATAGGGAGGGAGGGAGAGAGGGAGGAAGGAAGGGAAAGAAAGAGCAAAAGGAAGAAAGAGAAAGAGAAAGGAAGGAAGAAAGAAGGAAAGAGAGAGAGAAGATAGAGAGAGAAAGGAAGAATACCATAAGGTAGCTAATAAATATATATAATTATGTTAGTAAAAATTTTGGGTGTGGCTAAAGTGGTAGAGTACTTGGCAAACTCTAGACTGGCAAAAAAATTAGTTTTTGGTTTTTTTTGTAGACAAGTATGTCCACCTTTATTTTGATAGTTGGTCCTCTTTTACACTACAGAATATTCTTGGGATGTGATCCAGGCCGGCCACAACTGCAGAATATTATGGTTTGATCTATCATAAGAGAAGGGAGGAAGGGGAACCTTCTTTCCAAAAAATTAGTTTTATTTAAAAACATTTTTAATGTATTTGTTTTGTGCCAGTACTGGGGCTTGGAACTTGGGGCCTTGTGCTCCTGTTTGGCTTTTATTGTTCAAGGCTGGCACTCTATCACTTGAGCCACAGCTCCACTTCCATCTTTTTGCTAGCTAATTGGAGATAAGAGCCCAATGGACTTTTCTGCCTTTTTAGCCCATCCTTTGTTAGAAGTTTCATATTTTAATGTCTAAGGAGACATCTTGTAACTTGTGGTGGGCTTTGAGCAGCCTATGTAAAAGCCCCATGTAAAATCCCCACATTTGGACAGCATAGCACAGGGGAGCTGACCTGTTTCTCAACTCTTCATTTTGCCAAGAAAAGATCTAAGACCTCACGGCTGTTGGTGTACAGATCTACAGAGTACAATATGCTAAGTCAGAACCTGTATGCAATATGGACCACCAAATTAGAGCAGGTGACATTTCCATTTCCTTAAACATTAACATCTTTTTTTTTTGGGGGGGGGGGGAGGCCTGGTCATGGGGCCTGAACTCTGGGCCTGGGTGCTGTTCCTCCACTCTTCAGCTCAAGACTAGCACTCTACCACTTGAGCCATAGCACCACTTCCGGCTTTTTTCTTTTTGCTTATGTGGTGCTGAGGAATCGAACCCAGGGTCTCATGCATGCAAGGCAAGCGCTCTACCACTGAGCCACCTTCCCAGCCCCATTAACATCTTTTGATTAATATATCAAATTATATATAGTTTCAATGCATTCTGCTCAAACTAGAGTAAGTAATGTTTCCATGTCCTTATCATTACTTTGGTCTGAGGTCTAGAAGCTTCTAGTTATTTCAGAAAACATAATTTTTCACAGTGTATATTAATTTACAAAGGGGGTTCATTGGGATAATTCCATACATGCACATAAATACATTTTGATCAAATCCTACTTCTCTTTTACTCAGAGAAGAAATTCTGTTCAAGTTGCTTCATTCCTCAAAAAGTGAATTTCTCTTCCTTTTCCCCCTCCCTCCTTCCCTCCCTGCCTCCCTCCCTCCTTCCCTTCCTCCCTCCCTCCTTCCTTCCTTCCTTCCTTCCTTCCTTCCTTCCTTCCTTCCTTCCTTCCTTCCTTTCTTCCTTCCTTCTTTCCTTCCTTCCTGTTTTGCTACTGGAGCTTGAACTCAAGGTTGCATGTTCTTTTGGCTTTTTTGCTCAATGCTCGTGCTCTACCACTTGAGCCACCCCTCCATTTTCAGTTTTTTTTGTTGGTTAATTGAAGATAAAAGTCTTAGGGATTTGTCTGCCTGAGCTGGCTTTGATTCTCAATTTTCAGATCTTTGCTTTCTGAGTAGCTAAGATTACAGGCATGGGCCACTGGCTCCCATTCTCCATGAGGAGAATTTCTAAGCACACATAGTAAAAACTTTGATTACTCATTAGATGACCAAGTGACACTGGTCAGGACTCAAGGGGAACTTGATCTCTCTACTCTATGGTTACTGAAAACCCTGGTCCCCAGGGAGAACAGAGGCTCATGGTGAAATCCTTCCAGGAGTCCCAGTGGCTCCCAGTCCACAGGAAGGTAAGGTGTGGGAAGAGCTGGAGCTGGCCCCGGCCGTGGGTGGTAATTTATGGAGGTTGATGAAGCAGTGAAGCTGTGAAGCTGTGAAACGGAAGCCATTCCTGGGCCAGGGCCAGGGTGGTGCACACCTTATTTCCCATGTTCTGGCAAGTTCTCTCAGGGGCAGAGAAGCGTGCTTTTTATTGCTCTCTGCATCTCCTCATCACAAGGGGGTGCATGACACACAGACAGGGCTCAGATGACTGTTCCAAGGTCCCAGTGTGGGACACAGCATGGCTGCTGTGTTTCCCGAAAGAACAAGTGACCATCGACCTTCCTCAGCCTCACCGTGATGGGACTAGAGTGCTGTGGCCTCAGACACAGTGCCACACAGACACAGCAGCGCCTGGAAAACCAGTGCCCAAGCCTTGAAGCCAGAAGACATTTGAAGTCAATTTTGTATAGGAGTTGCAGGGTTGAGAGAACAGAGAAAGCTACACCACAAGGAAATATATAGGTCTCTCTGGACAATGAGACTTTCTACAGAACAATGGAATGGACCTCTTGCCCATCAGAGCATGGACATTAAAAATTAAGGGAGGGGCTCAGGGAAGAGAAGCTATAACACCTAGAGAGACTGAAGACACATAGCCATGAGCACTGTGTATGTTTGGAATTAGTACTGCAATATAGCAAGAGAAGAGTAGGGATAAAAAGAGGGAAGGGAGAAGCAGGAAGAGGGGAGAGGAAGGAAAGGGGAAGGAGACAGGGGAAGGGGAGAGGAAGAATAGAGTGAGAGGGGAAGGAAAGAAGGAAGGACGGAAGGAAAGAAGGATAGAAGGAAGCAAGGAAGGAAGGAAGGAAGAAAGAAAGGAAGGAAGAGGGCTGGGAAGGTGGCTCAGTGGTAGAGCGCTTGCCTTGCATGCATGAGGCCCTGGGTTCGATTCCTCAGCACCACATAAGCAAAAAGAAAAAAGCCGGAAGTGGCACTGTAGCTCAAGTGGTAGAGCGCTAGCCTTGAGCTGAAGAGCTGAGGGACAGCGCCCAGGCCCAGAGTTCAGGCCCACGACCGGACCCAAAAAAAAAAAAAAAAAAAAAAAGAAAGGAAGGAAGAAAGGAAGGAAGGAAGGAAGGAAGGAGGGAGGGAGGGAGGAAAAAGAAAAAGGAGAGTGGGAGAGGAAAGAACAATAATCTGAAATTTGGATATGGGTTGGGGATTAGATGATACCAAGAGACTCTTTTCAAGCTTATTGGGTGTGAAAAATAGCTCCATGATTGGGAGTCATTTGATATTTTAAACTATGAAGATTGAGTTGGGGCGAAAGAACTGGACAATAAGCAAGAAGGAGTTTGTTTGCCTCACAAACAAGCCTTCCATCATTTCACACATGCTAAAGCAGTGGCAAAACAAGCAAAGGTATATAAAAATAAACTAATAAACATTCTAACTCCCTCCTTTTTTTTTTTTTTGGTCGGTCATGGGGTTTGTACTCTGGGCCTGAGCATGGTCCCTCAGCTCTTCAGCTCAAGGCGAGCACTCTACCACTTGAGCTACAGCACCACTTTCCTAATAAGCATTCTAATAAGCTGGACATGGTAGTACACATATATACTCCAAGCACCCAGGAGTATCTTAAGTTCAAGGCTAACCTGAACTACATATGAAGACCCTGTCTCAGGAAGCTACAGAGGAAAATAAGTAATCAGGCATTGGTGGTACATGCCTATAATCCTACCTATTCAGGAGGATGAGACCTAAGAATTATGGGTTGCAGCCAATACCAGTTATACAGATCGCTAAGACTTAAAAAAAAATCTCCAATTAACCATCCAAAAGCTAGAATTAGAGGCGTGGCTTAAGTTGGTAGAACACCAGCTGTGAGTGAAAAAGCCAAATGAGAATGTGAGGGCCTGAGTTCAAGCCCCAGTACCAGCACCAAAAAAAAAAAAAAAAAAAAAGAAAAGAAAAAAGTGTACAAATAAGATGGTTTTCAGTACCTTCCCAGGACTGTGCCACCATCACTACAGCCTATTTAGAGCAGTTTTATCACCTGCAAACATTTTCTTCCTAAAAGCCATTACCCACTTCTCCCTTAGTCTTAGGGAGCCACTAATCTACTTTCTGTCCAGCTAAGTTTGGTGAATATGAACATTTTATACAAATGGAATGAATAAGTTGATTCTTTTGTCACTGGTTTCTTTATTTTTGTCAGTCGTGGGGCTTGAACTCTGGGCTTGGGAGCTATCCCTCAGCTCTTCAGCTCAAGGTGAGCGCTCTACCACTTGAGCCACAGCGCCACTTCCGGTTTTCTAGTGGTTTATTGGAGATAAGAGTCTCACGGGCTGGATTTGAACCTTGATCCTCAGATCTCAGCCTCCTGAGTAGCTAGGATTACAGGCGTGAGCCACCGGTGCCCGGCTGTCACTGGTTTCTTTCCCTTAGCCCAGTTCTTTCAGGGGCCATCCATAGTGTAGCATGGGCTAGTCATTCTTTTGTATGGCTAAATAACAATCCACTGTTTATACACACCACCATTGGTTTATCAGGTTACCAGTTGGATATGTGCCCACTTTTGCCTTATGACTTGTGCTGCTATGGATGCAGGGGTTTGTTTTTGTTTTTGTTTTTGTCAGTCATGGGGCTTGAAATCTGGGCTTGGGTGCTGTCCCTGCGCTCTTCAGCTCATGGAGAGCACTCTACTGTTTGAACCACTGTGCCACTTCCGGTTTTTCTGAGCGGTTTATTGGAGATAAGAGTCTTACAGACTTTCCTGCCTGGGCTGGCTTTGAACTGCGATCCTCAGATCTCAGTCTCTTGAGTAGCTAGGATTACAGGTGTGAGCCACTAGCTCCTGGCAAGGATGCAGGTTTTTGTGTGGACATTATTTTCATTTCTCCTGGGTATATACATCGGAATCTCAGGCACACAGTAACTGTATGCTCAAACTGGAGAACCAGACAGGCTGTTTTGCAAAAGCATGCAGCTATATCTATCTACCAGCCACAAATGCGAGCTTCTATTTCTGTACATCCTCCCTCACATCTGTTGCTGCCTGTCTTCTTCCTCCACGGCTCTTCCTGGTCTCTTATGAAATTACACACTAGCCAAATGCTCTACCCCAACCATTTTGGTCTTATTTTTTTAAATGAAAAACAAAATTTTTTTTGCAGTGCTGGGGTTTGAACTAACAACCTTGGCAAGCTAAACCACATGAGCCATACCACTAGCTCTTTTTTTGCTTTACTTTTTTAAGATAAGTTCTCACATTTTGACAATGTTAATCTATGGCCCCAATCCTCCAAGCTCTGTCTCTCATGTATAGCTGGGATGACAAGTGTGCACTGCTATATCCTGCTGAAATGGACACTTTTGAAAGATACAACCTTCTTCTCTTCATATTAATAGCATGATCTTCACTTCAGATTGATCTTTTCCTCATGGCCTGAGCATTGTAGAGGAGTTGTCTCCTCCAAGGGGTGCCACATTTGAAAACTGTGCTGTCCTTTAATCCTCTTGAGGAATGTTAATTTTCTTCACTCAGTTCAGGAAGTTTTTGATTTCTCCACTTTATAATTACCTACTTTTCCTTCCTTGAAATGAATAAACAGTTTGTGGGGAAACGTTTAAAAAGATGGTTCAAATATTCTTTTCTTAACCAACACTTCCCCCTAGACTTAGCTCCATTGGTGATCCTAATCCTATTATTACTGTAGTGTTTGCAGAATGAACATTCTCCACCCATAGCCCTCCCTCCACTTTACCCTGGTGTCCAGGTTGGCAAGACCTTTCTTCATTTATCTGCTATTGGCTGTTTTTTTGTTTGGTTTGGTAGATAATGGGGAACTCCCATTTATTCTCAATGATTTCTAACTCAGCAGTGTTTTAAATCCATTAGGCCAGTGAAATCCCTTTAATTTGGTTCTGTGCCCTAGGAACAAGTCCCCATCCTACCTATCTCTGTCTCTGTCTCCTGCATCCTTACTTCCTAGCTAAATAACAAGCCTTAGATCCATCTTGTCTCTCTCCTCCCACAGCCCTGCACTGAGCCATTTCTCAAAGGAGCCTGGTTCCTTTAGAAAGGAATGGTATTTAGCAAACAAACTGGGAACTGGACATGTTCATTGCTGGTGGAGTGTCTTTGCCTCTTGACCTTTGACCCCAGATGACAGAGCTAGGAAATGTATACATGTATATAAGTACCTATCCATATACCTATATATGTGTACACAAACATGCATATTCACACATATACACACTTTGTAAATCATAAGTTTACGTTCTGATCTCCATCCTTGGGGGATTCTTTCCAGCCTTTATCATTCACATTTGCCAGTGTGTCCCTTCTTGCAATGTGGTTAGTCATCTCAACCCTATACCTATACAACAGTTTTAAAATTGCTCCACCTAGACCATCACAATAAACACACTTATTAATAGAGGTTCACATAATTGTGTGTATGTGAGAGAGAGTGTGGGAGAGAGAGAGACAGAGAGATAGAGAAAACATGCACTCCAGTACTAGGACTTGAAGTCAGAGCCAGGTTGTTTTCCTTTAGCCTTTTTGCCCAAGGCTGGCACTCTACCACTGGAGCCACAACTCCACTTCCAGCTGTTTAAAGGTAAGAGCTTCACAGACTTTTCTATTTAGGCTGGCCTTGAACGTGAACCTTGGATCGCAGCCTCTTGAGCAGGTAGGATTACAAGCGTGAGCCACTGGTGCCTGGAATGATTTGGTTTGATTCTTTAAATGCATGACATTTTTAGTAGCTAATACTGATATTTCTGAAACACATTCTAGGGCCTCAGAAACCCTTGATTAAAATCTGTTATCAGTCATAAACACAAGTGCAGGCTTCCATGTAGGATCGGGCTTTTTCAATATTTTCTTTCTAGGAGAGAGGAAGGCAGCTATTTAGTTTTCCTGAGAGCAGTGTTTATATTGAGGATGTGTATGTTGATCTACTGTGTGGTACCAGAATTCATGCAAACAAGCATTTATGCTCAGTATGTCTCGAGTTTGGTCTTGTTGGAGCTTGCCACCAGACAGCAGACGTACCAGCCACATTTCATTATGATAGACTACGTCAAACTGTTCCCAGCCACGAATCTACCTGCCCTTTTAAACCAGGCTGAAATCGGCCTGCCTTCTGATCTCCTCTGAAAAAGCAGCAGAAGTAGCAACCATTGTCTGGACCAAGGTTCAAGCCAATGTGAAGAGTGCCTTCCACCTCTTCTGGGGATCCAGTCAATCCTAGTTTGTATTTTCCAGCTCACTTTGTTTATTGTAAATCTCCCTATTTTTGACTTTAAGCCTTAATGCCAAGAAGATGTAGCCAAGGCAGAAAGGCTCTAGAACTCTGAGAGAGAACCTCCCAATTTGGATCACACAGATTTTTACGAGGTTGCATGTTCAGGAGCTCTGTAAATCCCTTTCTCCACCCATGTAATGCATCGCTGAAGAGACAGGCATAGGGGTCCCACGGAGCGGCTTGGGGGGTGGGGGGAATTAGAATATCCCTAGTCATGATCAAAGCTGGGCTGAAGTATGTAGCAGATGCTTTGTTGTGCCTCCCAAGACCCATCCTTTACTTGTGAATGGAGGAATGGGTGCTTCCTAAACACCCCACCAGACAGTTCTCTCTGGGGATTGTTTTGGAAGAGAAACATGTCTTATCAAGGACACAGTTCCCTGGGGCAGCCTGTATCCATAGATATAGACATCTCGCCCATCGTTTCAGTTTGGGACGTGCGTGGAGCTTGTGAGACCGTCTGGGGACCGCACTGTGTTCAGCCTCCTTCTGTCCTGTCTGCTTTCTTCTCCTCTCTCCATGGCCAAGAGCATGCTTAGGAATTTCCTGTGAGCTCCCATGGAATTTGTGCTGGGATGTGGCCAGATGAAGAAAGCGCCCTGGCCAGGGTTGTGTTTCTAGTTGGAGAAACTTGTAAGACAGGCAAACAGAGAAAGTGTGTAATTAATTCATCCGGGATTGGCATAAGGAAAGGTCCAGGGAACCACAAACTTCATGCAGGTGTTCTGCAAACTTTGCCATTCTGCCAACACCTGGCATGATCTTTGTTAACCACATTAATAATGTTGGGTAAGTGTGGGGATTGCAGCATTATTCACAACAGCCAAGTAATGGAATCAGCCAAGCTGCCCATCAACTGGTGAATGGGTAGACAGTGTGGTATATACGCACTAAGGAATATTATTCAGGTTTTAATAAAGTTACAGCCGAATCATTTGCAGCCAAATAAATAAATGGAACAAGGGATCATCATGCTAAGTGAAATAACCCAGAGTCAGAAAGGTGAATATCTCCTCTCTTTTTTTTTTTTTTTGTCGGTCGTGGGGCTTGAACTCTGGGCCTGGGCACTGTCCCTCAGCTCTTCAGCTCAAGGCGAGCGCTCTACCACTTGAGCAGCGCCACTTCCGGTTTTCTGGTGGTTTATTGGAGATAGGAGTCTCACGGTCTCTCCTGCCTGGGCTGGCTTTGAACCGCGATCCTCAGATCTCAGCCTCCTGAGTAGCTAGGATTACAGGCGTGAGCCACCGGCTCCCGGCTCTCTTTTTTTCTTATATGCAGTTTCTAGATCTAAAAAGATAAATAAAAAGGAAATGGAGGTGTACCTCATTGGAAGTGCCAGCCTTAAGCAAACTTCCATTACCAGCTCAAAAAATAAAAAATAAATAAAATAAAAAGACATGAATATTGAAGGAGCACTACTAGGGGGAAAGTGGGAGGGGAAAGAGAGGGAGAATATAATCAATACATTGTTTGCATAATGAAAAGCTCATCATGAAACCCATTAAAAATTGCAAAGAAGAGACTGAGGGAGGAGAGATGAGAAAGAGGAATAGAGGGTGAATGTGATCAAAGTACATTATATGCCTGTAGGGAAATATCTTAGAGATCCCTCTCTTTGAATACTATATAAAATATAATACAAATAATTCAAAAATAACAATGAATGAGTGTTCCCATTTATTTGGATGTTGAATTGTGTGTTTGCTTAACACACGAGATCAGGAACAAACCACACCAGCAAGAAAAACCAACAAAAGCTCTATTGGTGAAATACAATATCCTATCTCAAAAAGATTTCTTTGGCAGAATTCCAGTTGATTTGTCAGAGAAACTGTGTACCTCCGCAGACCCAGAGAGGGACTCTGGGGAGCTGTTGTTTTGGAAAAAGAAACTTAAATCTGTCTTCTCTAGCTAAGGTCCCCCTTTCTTCTTAGGGAAGATCTTTCCTGGAGAGAATAGGAGAATCACAGGTGTGTTTCTTATGGCTTTATCTGGATGACCGGGCAGCCCTGGCTGCTGGGCTCCAACTCTGTTTCCCTAGGCTGTATCAGCTTCTTCCCTAGAATCCTGAATCTCTGGCCCTTTGCTCAGTGCTTGTAGAAGTTCTGTCTCATACTTGGTGTTGGGTTCCCATGTTGTTGCACATTAACACTCTAATTTGCTTTTCCTGCTAGTCAGTTGCCAGTTTATTTCATAGAGGAAAATTACTGACCCTTCAAAGGAAGAAAATAAATGGAAACTTCCCCTACATTATCACTTATTAAGCTGTCCCTATGTGCCAAGCACTTGACATATATTCTTTTATTATTTTCTGATAATGATCGTAGGAGGCAGACACTATTGTTATTCTAATTTTATAGAAAAGAGAATAAAGGCAGGGCTAAACCTGCACCTGGTCAAAAAACCTGGGACTCTTTTGTCAGTCACCTAGTGCAGACTCCCAGGGGAGAGAGCATCCTAAGGGACTGTAGAGGACAGGTGCTTCAGTCTGAGGAGCCGGGGCCTGTCTACCAGATGGCACAAGGCCTAGCCCTACAGCTGGAGGCTAGGTGATCTGAGAGCAGACTTTACCTTTTCAGCAGGGGATAGCACAAAGCTTTCATGTCTGGCTTCTGGCTAGGGTCAGGGCTCTGGGGTTGTACATAGTTGCCTCTGCTCCAGCTCAAGGAAACTGGATGGACAGGTTTTTCCTGACTTTGGACAAAAAAGATGCCAGCATAAGAGCAATGCTTAGAGATCTTCCAGAGATTTCGTTTTCTTCTTCAGGAAACGAAGTGTTGAAGAAGGGTGTGGGACTGGTAAAGTCTAAGGGTAGGTCTACAAAGAAGAGAAAGGAGAAAGGAGAAGAAATCATGTGTAGAGATTTTTCTTAGCAAGGGGATTTTTGTGCTCATTGATACCCCAAGCTCTTGCTTCTTTTGTTCATCCATTTAGTCGTCTGTTCATCGTAGATCAGCTGTGTATCTCCATGGCTCAAGGCCCTGGGGAAAGCATTGAACATGGACTTGTCATAAAATTAAATATACTAACAGAAATCATTACCTTACTCATGTAACTGTAACCCCTCTGTACACTATTTTTACAATAAAAACATATTAAAATATGCTAACAGAGGATCACTCTACCTGGATCCAAGCTAACCCTGGCTCCTAGCATTAATGGCCGCTAGCTTGCAAATGATCATGGTCAGGGATAGACAAGATTGGGGAGACCACATATTACCCCACCACAATCTCCTTATGTTGGAAGACTGGTTCCCACATCTCAATGTCAAGGGCTAGTGGTGATGTCATTGGCTTGGGCCTTTTGAGAAGAGGTCCCTGCCGAAACAGCTTTGTCTCCTGTATCCTACTGCTGATATAGAAATAGGAGATGGGCTCAAAAGGCCTTGTTATATGCATCAGAAACTATTTTTTGTTTTATTCTTAATGTTTTATTAGTAGTTTAACTGCACAAACTGCTTTCATTGTGATAGTTACAACATGCATATAGTACTTTAACCAAATTCACTCTGTTTATATTACTCTTTCTTAACATTCCGTCTCCCTCCTCCTAGAAGCTAAATTGGCTAGGCATTGTGGAATATGCCTGTAACCCCAGCACCTGGGGAAGTGGATCCAGGAGAATCACAAGTTCAAGATGATCCTTGTCTAGGTAGCAAGATCCTGTGTCAAAACAAAACAAAACAAAATCAATAAACCTAACAGAAAGCACTAATAAAAATCTATATTGGTGACCTGTTTTCTAGTGCAAAAAGAGGCCTGGAAACTTCCTGGGCTGGTACTGATCATGAGTTGGGATCTCCCAACCTTGCTCCATGAAGCTGGGCTTCCTACCACCCCAATCAGGATCTAGATCTTTCTCTGGAGCAGATAAGTCCTCTGGTCTTGAGATTCCTCTTCTTTTAGGCAAGACCTTAAGACTGCAGAAACCAGCACTCGACTCCACATTCGAATCCCTGTATCCCTTCCTTCTGGCTGAGAGACTGAGCTTTCAGAATTAGTGCTTCCACTTCTATAAAACAGCTGAGAGTGTAGCACTGTCCATCATTTCCATGGTGGTGGGAAGACCAAAAAAGACAATGTATAAGAAAAACTCAGCCCTATTACAAGCACTGGCTTAGATAGCAAGTATTAAATGGATTTGAAATGATCTCAAATCAAAATGGTAACTGTTTTTTGCTTTGCTTAAATTCCCTCCCTGAGGGAACTGAAGGAAGCATAAAAATGCCTGTCCTCAGGAAATTTTGTGACAATTAGGGTTGTAAGCTGAAGAGGTTTTTGTTTTGTTGTTTTTGTTGTTTTTAATGACGATATTGAATGCTCAGAATTGCTAACAACAGGCTGGGAAGGTAGCTCAGTGGTACAGTGCTTGCCTTGCATGCATGAGGCCTTGGGTTCAATTCCTCAGCACCACATAAGCAGAAAAAAGCCCAAAGAGGTGCTTGGCTCAAGTGATAGAGCACTAGCCTTGAGCTGAAGAGCTCAAGGACAGCACCTGGGCCCAGAGTTCAGGCCTTACAACCGACAAAATAAATAAATTAATTAAATTAAATTTAAAAATGCTATCAACGGGAATTACAGAACCAAGCTGACAGTTGTTGAGCAAGCAAGTGGGCTATTCTAAATCCCTGTGCTTCATCTGACAGAACCCATAGTAGTGGGGGCCTAAGCAGTATTTACAGTAAAATCTGAGTGCTAGGACTGTTGACCTCTCCTCCCAGCAACAAGAGTGCTGGGAAGCCGGTTCCACTCAGCCCAACGGAAAAAACAAAACAAACAAACAAAAATGCCTCAGGCATTATTTAACTATCAGCTGTAAAAACTTTCCCAAATATGTGTGTGTGTGTGTGTATGTGTGCATGTATGCGTGTATGCATGCACATGGGAACTAGAGCTTGAACCGAGAGCCAGGGTGCTCTCCATAAGCTTTTTTGCTCAAGGCTGTCACTCTACCACTTGAGCCACTGCTCCACTTTTGATTTTTTGGTGATTAATTAGAGAACAGTCTCGCTGATTTTCTTGCTTAGGCTGCATTCAAACCACGATCCTCAGATCTCAGCCTCCTACATAGCTAGATTACAGGCATGAGCCATTGGTACCTGGCTTATAACTAAATTTTGACTGAAAGAGAGCCATAGCTTCAATCTTCAATTCCTTGGGAAACTGAAAACAAAAACAAATCTGTGAAAGGCAAGGCTTTGCGAGCAAAAGGCCTGGACCTTGATGTTTGAGCATAGACACATGAAAGGATGGACCAGCTGTGCTCACTGGGGCAATGAGGTCCAGCACAGCACCAGAAGACACAAAGAGAGCTGTAGTAGGAATCTAGGAAAGAGACAGGCAAGAGTCTGCCAAAATGCCTTCGGTTTATTCTAGGAGGAGGACCATGTAGTGAATACCGGACCCATGTGGTTGTTTTAATTGTGTACCTTTTTCTCCCTGCTGTAACTATATTTATCCTTAAATTGACAGTTTTGTTCCAAGAGTATGGTTCATCATATATTATGGATTAAGCCTTTTTGTTGTTGTTGTAGGTCATAGGGCTTGAATTCTGGGCCTGGGCACTGTCCCTCTGCTCTTCAGCTCAAGGCTAGTGCTCTCCCACTTGAGCCACAGCACCACTTCCGGTTTTCTGGTGGTTAATTGGAGATAAGTCTCACAGACTTTCCTGCCCAGGCTGACTTTGCATGGTAATCCTCAGATCTCAGCCTCCTGAGTAGCTAGGATTTCAGGCGTGAGCCACCAGTGTGTGGCCGGACTGAGTCATTTAAAGCAAGCCTTTTGCCGAAGGCCTTTATGGTGTTGCTGAGAGGAGGGCACAGATGGATGTGCCCCATTGCCATGGAAGTTGTCACATGGGCAGACAAGATGAGCCACCTTGGGGTGGGTGTGTGACTGAAGGTTGAGGGTGAGCACCTGTGTTTCAAGTGCAGACAACTTATGGTAGAATCCTCCAGCCTGGTTCATTCCTGAACTTCCTCCTAGATTTTCTGCCACTCAGAAAATAACACCATACTCTTTGTGGGGGCTTTAGAATGGAGATCCACTGACACGAAGCAAAGATTACCTGTTTTTTAAACATTACTGAGATTTGTAATAAATGTGGATCAAAAACACAATGTTGCTGGGTGCCTATAATCTTAGCTACTTAGGAGGCTGAGATCTGATGATCGCGGTTTGAAGCAGCCCAGGCAGAAAAGTCCCTATGAGACTCTTACCTCCAATTAATTACTCAAATGCCTGTTGTGGCACTGTGGCTCAAAGTGGTAGAATGGTAGCTTTGAGCAAAAAGCTCAGGTACAGTGTCTTGACCCTGAGTTCAAGCCCCACAATGGACAAAAAAACAAAACAAAAAACACAGTATTAACCACACCATGTACTTGAGTTCTCATAGAAAATGTGTGTGTGTGTGTGTGTGTGTGTGTGTGTGTGTGTGTATGTGTATAAAACATTCATTTTTCTACATGGAATGAAAACATTCATTATTTTACATGTAATGTGGCCTTCCTTCCAAGCTCTTACTCAGTTGGTTGGCAAAAAGATCAAAGTGGGCAAATGGAAGCTTAACAAAATTAATGTATACTTAGATTATTCCATCTTGTATAAGTGTTCAATTTCCCATTCCCCTCTGGACTGGAAGGAGGCAGTCTTGCTTTTGACCTTGCCTGCTTGCTTTCCATCTTTGAGCCTGGGGTGCTCCAGGGTCTTAGGGGAGGTTGTGGGAAGCAGTCCTATGGAAAGTCTTCAGCTTGGACCCTTATAATTTACAAGAGAGACAAAAGTTTGGAAAGCCCTATATTTGATGTCAGTATAACATGTGGAGGAGATGGGGACAAACAAGTCGTTTAAGGATTCAGGTGGACCTGTTGCAACAATGAGAAGTACAAAATGTCATGTCAAAACCAGCTTTACAATGTCGGTGTGGGGGGGGGGGAGGGGGGTATAATTGGGTGGGGGGAGGGGGGTATGATTGGGTGGGGGGAGGGGGGAGGCGGGGAAGGGAAGTGAAGGGTAAACAAAGGAGGAGGCTGCAATGCTTGGTAAGAAATGTATGCATTATCCTGCCCATGTAATTGTAGCCCCCCTGTACAGTATGTTCTCAAATAAAATAAAATACAATTAAAAAAGTTTGGAAAGCCTTGGATGAAAACTATTATCTTACTGCCTACATTGTAAGTTCAATACTGTTTTGGAAATTCTCTTTAGTCTTTTTGTTGCAGAAGCTAATCTTGAGGCATTCTATGACAAAAAATATGGCCTCAGGAAAGTACAAAAGGTGAAGATTTTAAAAGAATTTAAAATATTAATTATTCTAATTAGATCTGTTCCTCTAAATTGGATATGGTACTAGCTTATCATCCCAGATATGCATTCATGGGAAGCATAAAATTGATGGATTACAGTCCAGAAGCATGCTCAGACAGGAAACCCCTTCTGATGGGCTGGGAATGTGGCTCAGTGGTTCCTCAGTACCACATAAACAGAAAAAGCCAGAAGTGTGCTGTCGCTCAAATTGTAGAGTGCTAGACTTGATCAAAAGAAGCTCAGGCAAGCCCTGAGTTGAAGCCCCAGCATCAGCAGACACACACACACACACACACACACACACACACACACACACACACAGGGTACAAAAGAAGGCTGGAGGCATGGCTCAGTGGTAGAGCACCTCCTCAGCAAGTGTGAGTTCCTGAGTCCAAACTCTAGTACACCTCTACCCCCCCTCCCCCACAATCTACTGCTCTCCAAAGATTCTGCCATTGGCTTCAGCACAGCACTCAGAGTTCAATTATGGGGAGAATAGCTCTCACAGGAAATGTTGGTAGCCCCATTCAAGTGAATCCTGATATGAGCTAAGGAAGGGATGAGCATGGCTGTAGTTGGTGACAAAAGGAAATAAGGATTCCTGAAGAGAATAACAGAAGGCATGAATATGCACTTTTTTAACAGAACTATCTTGGGAATCAACTTCACAATCTATTTTCTGAGCCAGGTGCTGGTGGCTCATGCCTGTAATCCTAGATAATACAGGAAGCTAAGATCTGAGGATAATGGTTTGAAACCAGACTGGGCAGCAAAGTTCATGAGACTCTTATCTCCAATTAACCATCAGAAAACCAGAAGTGGAGCTGTGGCTCAAAGTGGTACAGCACTAATCTTGAGCAAAAAAGCCTCAGGAACAGAGCCCAGATCCCGAGTTCAAGCCCCACAACTGACCAGGAAAAAAAAAAATCTATTTTCTGGAGACTTTCTTTCTTCAATTGCCCCATTTCTTCTTTAAGCTGTCTGGATTGAGTCAGTGGAAAACCATATCTCCTGGAAATAAGAATGCCAAAGACTTCAAAACTATAAAGCAGGACAAACTAACCGCACAATAGAAGTTTTCTGAATTTGTTCATTCAATACATACTTACTGAACCCCTTGTATGTGCCAGGTTCATTGTATTGGAAAACCTCATGGGGACTGTGGACTAGTGGAGAGAGCAATAGTTAAAAGCTTAGTTAAACAAATAATAATGCAAGGGGCTGGGAAGGTAGCTCAGTGGTAGAGTGCTTTCACTGCATGCATGAGGCCCTGGGTTTGATTCCTCATCACCCCATTAGCAGAAAAAGCTGGAAGCGGCATTGTAGCTCAAGTGGTAGGGCACTAACCTTGAGCTGAAAAACTGAGGGAGAGCACCTAGGCCCAGAATTCAGGCCCCACGACCAGCAAAAAAATTAAAAAAAAATAATGACATGTGGTTATAATAATAATAATAATTACAGGTAGAAACAATACAAATAATATAAATTAAAAAATAATTACAACTGCAGAGAAAGAAAATACAACATGCTGTGAGTGCAGAGCTGACTTTAACCTGAGGGGGACAAGAAGGAAAAATTTCACTAAGGAGAATGATTTCAAAACTAAGATCAAGCGAAGGAAAGTCTTAGATAGGAACAAACGGGATAAGAAGGACAGGGGGACCTGGGTACAGAATCTACAAAAGACCTGAAGCAGGATGAGTATGCCTTATTTCAGGATCCAAATGAATGCCAGTGTTATGAGTTGTCTCATGCCCTCCAAAAGGATGTGCTGAAGTCCTAAACACCTCCCCCCACCCCGCCACACTTCTGAATGTGACTGTATATCTCTGTTTTTCATTATTATAACAAAATACCTGAGGCTGGGTACTTTATAAAGAAAAGGGATGTATATAGCTCATAGCTCATAGAGATTGGATGGCATGGTTCAACAGCAGAAATGACATCAACTATGAAATGGGCTTGATGGTAGATGGCATCAAAGTGATGGGTATTTATATGAGAGAGATCAACCACATGGTGAACAGGAAACCAGAGAGAGAGAGAGAGAGAGAGAGAGAGAGAGAGAGAGAGAGAGAGAGAGAGAGAGAGAGAGAGAGAATGGGTCAGTAATAACCTCACACCAGTCCCTTCCTCTAGGGAGGAAGTCCCTTCTTGACATCACCACACTGGGGTCCAAGCTGCCTATACGTGAGCCTTTGCAGGACACACTCAAGTCGTCCAGTGAACTTATTTAAAAATAAGATCATGGCAGATGTAATTAGTCAAAATGAGTCCCACTGGAGTAAGGTGGGCCTCTAATCCAATACCACTGGTGATTTTATTGGAGAAAGGCCATAGAAGGCACAGATATGAAGAGAGTAGACTGTGACCATGGAAGACAGGCGTGATGCACCCACAAGCCAAGGAGTGCTAGCAAAAGCGAAACCTAGGAAGGAGGAAGCAAAGGTTCTCTTACAAGTGGCAGGGGAAGCATGGCCTTGTGCACATCTTGATCTCTTTACTTCCTTTCCTCCAGAACTGTATAATGAAAAATTTCTGACCTATAGGCCACCTAGTTTGCACAACTTGGTTATGGCAACCCTAGGAATTTAAGAGAGGCAATGTGGTGAACTGTGATGGAGAGGGGGCGGGAGGGACGTAGAAAAGGTACAAAGATAGAAAAAACTAGGTGATCTCTGTCCAAGATTCTGGTCTTCAGTCAGGAGGTAGGATTGAGGTAAGAGAGTGATAGTGTTTTGCTTAAATCATTAAAAAAAAAAAAAAAGACTGCAATGGCTGAAGCAGGAAGAATGGTGAGGGGAAAAAAGGAGGGGGGCAATGTACCCTTCAGGCACAGACACTAGACAGAGCCACAACGGACCATTTTAGCTAATCTGTTGGGATCCTAAGGCTGCCTGACAGCCCCAGGCTATGAAGCTCTCACTGTGGTTTGTCACCTGGCATGGGAAAGATGAGACTCCAGGGGAGGTGGCCATAGCAAGTTGGGCCGTTGATGTCTCTTCTCCCCACAGGCAGACAGCAAGTCAGTCCTCGGGGAAGATCTGGGCAGCATATCTCCATTACCAACCACAAGAAGGTTGCTCCATCCAGGTGTCCTTGACGATGGTGTCCTTGAGCCAGTGATTGGTGATAGTGATTGAAATGGGCGTTGTTTTTTTTTTTTTAATTGTATTTTATTTTATTTGAGAACATACTGTACAGAGGGGCTACAATTACATGGGCAGGATAATGCATACATTTCTTACCAAGCATTGCAGCCTCCTCCTTTGTTTACCCTTCACTTCCCTTCCCCGCCTCCCCCCTCCCCCCACCCAATTTTACCCCCCTCCCCCCACCCAATTATACCCCCCTCCCCCCCCCCACACCGACATTGTAAAGCTGGTTTTGACATGACATTTTGTACTTCTCATTGTTGCAACAGGTCCACCTGAATCCTTAAACGACTTGTTTGTCCCCATCTCCTCCACATGTTATACTGACATCAAATATAGTGAAAGCGGGGGTTACACTGTGGGGGAGGGACATACAAAGCAACAAAGAAATAATCTTATAAATGCGTTAGAAACACATGCATGAAAGAAACGAAAACATTAAAATACATATTTAAGGGTTCATTTTCCTAACATCACATTATCTGACCTTTTCCGCTTGACTCATACCTATACTAGATATTGCAAATAAGGGAAACCATGGGACCTATGCTTCTTTGGGCCTGGCTTACTTCACTTAATATAATTTTTTCCAAACCTTTCCATTTCCTAACAAATGGGGAAATGTCATTCTTTCTGATGGAGGCATAGAATTCCATTGTGTATATATACCACATTTTCTTGATCCATTCATCTACTGAGGGGCATCTGGGTTGGTTCCATATCTTAGCTATGGTAAATAATGCTGCAATAAACATAGTTGTGCTGGTAGCTTTAGTGTGGTCTTGTTTGTAAACATTTGGGTAAATGCCCAAAAGTGGGATTGCTGGATCATAGGGGAGATCTATGTGAAGTCTTTTGAGGAACCTCCATACTGCTTTCCAAAGTGGTTGAACAAGTTTACATTCCCACCAACAATGAAGTAAGGTTCCTTTCTGTCCACATCCCCTCCAGCATCTGTTGTTGTTAGAGTTCTTGATTTTTGCCGTTCTAACTGGAGTGAGGTGATATCTCAATGTTGTTTTGATTTGCATTTCTTTTATGGCTAGGGATGTTGAACATTTCTTCATGTGTCTATTGGCCATCCTTCTTTCTTCTTCAGAGAAGCTTCTCTTTAAGTCTTTCGCCCACTTATTTATTGGGCAGTTGTTTCTTTGAGGATTTGTTGTTGGGGGGTTTAATTTTTTGAGTTCCAAGTATATTTTAGATATGAGACCCTTGTCCGTTGTATGGCTAGTAAAGATCTTCTCCCAATCGGTGGGCTTTCTATTGATCTTGCCAGCTATGTCATTTGCCCTGCAGAAGCTCTGCAATCTTATGGAATCCCATTTGTCCAACCTTTCTTTGATTTGTTGTGCTTCCGGGTCTCTATTCAGAAAATTTCGACCTGAGCCAAGGAGACCTAGGGGATGGGTTGGGATGACAGAGTCAATGTGATGGAGGGAGTGAGGGAGACAGTACAGGAGGAAAAGGAGGTATCCAGAATGGCTTTTTAGGTTTCTACTTTGCTCGACAGGGTAGAATACGGTACTATTCACCTACCCTGATCAAGAATTCCAGAAAAGAAAGTAGAAAATGATGAGTATGCATTTTGGATGTGAATTAATGTTAAGTAAACTGGATATCCTTTGGAGAAAACACACATGTATACATGAAACATACACATTCGATTCTAAGAAGACATCTGTGTGCTTACATCTCACTCATAGAAACATCTCTCTTTTCTTTTTTTCTTTTTTTTTTTTTTTTTTGTGTGTGTGTGTGCTGGAACTGGGGCTTCAGCTCAGGGCCTGGGTTCTGTCCCCTAGCAATTTTTTGCTCAAGAATGGTGCTCTACAGTTGAGCTACAACTTCACTTCTGACTTTTGTGTAATTAATTGGAGATAATAGTCTTTTGAGGTTTCAGCCCAAGCTGGCTTTGAACCTTGATCCTCAGGTCTCAGCTTTTTAAGTAGGATTGTAGGCTATAAGCCACCAGCACCCTGTGGAAACACCATCTATTGACTGTAGCATTCTGGATTTTACCTTCTGCTGTAACTTGAGTTGGTCTCGTAAGTTACGTGATAAACATGATGGTGTGCACGGGAAAGAACAGGAAATGATTAACCAACATGCCAGCCAGCCGGCTAGCTGCCCGCAGATGTTATCAGTCTCTAATAAGCTATTGAAGTTGTCCCACAGGTGATGTTGGAAAGATCAGGAGGTGAGGAGAACCACAAGATACAAGACAGAATCTTAATTTAAAACCAGCAAACAATTTTCACCAGAAAACAACTTGGGTACACAGAACCTATTAACAAGCCTACACAGATCTTTTGATGCAATCTAAGTCATCAGCTGAATTGGGGCTCCAATAATGATTCTTCATCTGCCATCAACTGAAAATGCCTGCTGGGTCTCCTTTCAGGAACTGATCTTTCCACGGATACGGTCACTTCCGTTGACTCAGTGAGTCCCAACTTTGAAGTTGATCCTAAAGGAAAATCTCCAGTAGTAGGAAGAGGCTGTGGGAAAAGGTTTAATGGTATACTTAATGTTTTTGTGGCAATGATTCATTGGAAGTCGTACTATGGCAGGAATGTGTATCTCTTATTGATATACAGCTGTGTAGTGCCTCACCAAAAGATTGCCATGTTCAAACTTGAACACTTACAAGAGTTTTATAAGCATTTTTCTATTTAGCAACTTCAGGCCCACAAAGACTTGAAAATCAGGAAGAAAGTAGAAGGGGGAAAAAGACTTGGAAATTTACATAGTTTAGAAACATCTCATTTCATTCTTTCAGTAATCTATGAATGTATTAGTATAAGCTTAATTTTGCTGTGATAACAAACAAGCTCAAGCTCTCAGTGCATTTAAACAACAGCAGATTTTTGCTTGCCACTGCATTAAGTAATATTTAGGCAATGGTTCTCTGTCATACCCCATGCCCACTCAGGAATCCAGGTTTACACTGGGACGGTTCCTCTAAGCTCTTTGAATATTCTTTCTCCAAATTTTGGTGAAAAATTAATGGCCTAATGTTATTGTTGTAGTTTTATTTCTTGCCCACCCCCTCTTGTCAGTCATGGGGCTTGAACCCAGGTCTGGGCGCTGTCCCTCAGCTCTTTAGCTCAAGGCAAGCACTCTACCACTTGAGCCACAGCGCCACTTCTGGTTTTCTGGTGTTTTATTGAAGATAAGAGTCTCACAGACTTTCCTGCCTAGGCTGGCTTTGAACTGTGATCCTCAGATTCAGCCTTCTGAGTGGGTAGGATTACAGGCATGAGCCACCAGCGTCCAGCTATTCCCTTTTGTTTTAAAGACAACTGAATCTCAGATGGGTCAAAAAGCTTAAGTAAGTTAAGTCATTAAAATCCTGTGTTAGTTGCCATAATAGAATTCCACAGGATGAGTGGTTCAGAGAACTAGCATTTATTTTCTTTCAGGTCTGGAGGCTCAAAATTCAAAGTCAAGGAATGAGCTGGGCTGGGTTCTGTTGAGACCTCTCTGTTTCTTGTAGACAACTGCCTGCTGGTTGAGCTCTTCTTGGGCCTTCTTTCCTTCTGGGTCTGGAGGAGAGAGAAGATAGGTAGACAGTCATGTAGGGGGTGAAAGCGTCAATGCATGTATTTTGAGGATAAAAAAATCAGTCTGCAATACTATGGAAGAGCCAGGGTTTGAACAGAGGTGTTTGTTCCTGCTCTGCCTCATCATTTCCGCTTTCCAGAGGGGATGTCATAGGTCAGTCAGCTTCACTCAGAACCTGAAGAGCTCAGGTACTGACTGGGATTTCCCAGTCAGGCTCTTACTTTGCTAATCTGCAGGTTCAGGTGCATTTTCCAGGTGGGCATTTGATCCTCCATGAGTCTATCTCTTTTTTTTTTTTTTTTTTGTCGGTCGTGGGGCTTGAACTCTGGGCCTGGGCGCTGTCCCTCAGCTCTTCAGCTCAAGGCGAGCGCTCTACCACTTGAGCTACAGCACCACTTCTGGTTTTCTGGTGGTTTATTGGAGATAGGAGTCTCACGGTCTCTCCTGCCCGGGCTGGCTTTGAACCGTGATCCTCAGATCTCAGCCTCCTGAGTAGCTAGGATTACAGGCGTGAGCCACCAGCGCCCGGCTATGAGTCTATCTCTTATTCACTTCTTCCAGAATGTCTACTGGCCTTTCAGGATTTTATTTTCCAGAGGGAGAGTTAAGGAAAGATAATAATTCCAAAAGCAATGTGAATAGGCACTATAATGAGGATTTCTCCAGTCAGGCTTTGGAAACAGATATCAACCTGATCATGATGATTACTATTATTATTTACTTCAAATAAGAAATCTGAACACTAAACTATAGTGCTTTCAACAGGATAGGAAGAATATAATCTAGGAAAACAAGCTCTGAGGAAACTGTTGATTTTCCCTACAGGAGTGAGGAAACTTTTTTGGGCTAAGGGCCTTTTGAATATTTAGAACTGCACTCCTGGGCCATACAAAATTATCAATGCAACAGACAGCTTTGGGCAACTGACAAGAAGCATATGTGTCTTTCTGGTCAAGTGCCAAATGATTTTGAGGGTCAGATAGACATTCCTATCCTCCTCTAGGGCCTAGAATAAGGAAAAGGAAGTGCTGGGATTTTCATATCAAGACTGTCTTTCCTAAAAGTCTAATGCTCACATGTGTCCCATGTTGTCTCCCGAAGCTCAGAAAACCACCCGAATCACTAAGCCCAGTGGCCATCCAAGAACATGGACCATGAGCTCAGGAGCCCAGGAAAACTTGCATCTCACCTACACTAGCTGCCACCTCACACTGTTTGAAAAACTAAGATTACATCTGGATTAGTACCTTTCAAGAGCTGCTCTGAATCTCTGAAGATAAGCATCACAGACAAATTTATGACTCCATTTATACTCAGCCTTTTGAAATCTTCCAATTTGGGAATGAATTGCTGGATTCTGGGCCCCCTCTGGGCCCCACACCATGGGCTCTCATCCTACAGGCGACAGGAAGGCATGCGTATCCAGTTTTTCAGCAGTAAAGTTGACAGAATAGTTAGGCCTGCCAGATTTTTAGAAATGATAATTAGTAGAGCCATAGCTCTAGTAGATTGTGAGTTTCTGGGTGTCAGGAGCTAGGTGATATACCTTTTGAAAATTCCTCAGGCCTCTAAGAACGTCCACAGGTATTTGTTTGTTGTAAATCAAATGTAGTTAAATCTGGGATGCTCAGTGCTAAAGCACTGAATGCACAGGTGCAGGGTTTGATCCCCAGGACCACAGCATACCACACACCAGCATGAACAAATGCACATGCACACCATCAAACATAGTCACATTATTAAGGTAATCTGGGCCAATGAAGATTATGGAGAGACTTCTAAGACCTATGAGTTAATTCTAAGGCATTTTCCTATACAAGTTATATTGTTGAGAAAGGGGGGAGAGAAGAAAGACTACATTTTTGACCAAGATAGACTAAGAAGAACTAGAAATAACTTTCTGCTTAAACAAGTAAGAAAAGATATACAGATGTAGCAGGCAGTGAAAACCAAGAAGCATGAGATAAGAGAAACAAATATAGTAAGCCCAAAACTACCCAGGCATGCTGCCATGAAGGAGTTCCTGAGCCATGGCTTAGGTTGGAGGAAGCCACAGGAAGCCCAATAGCTGCCCAAGGTTGGGGAGATGGAACAGAAACTAAGGAGACAGAGGCAGCTAAAGTATACAGGACAAGAGGAAATGCCAAAGAATGGTCAGCCACATAATGAGAAAAATCCCAATAAAAACTGCAGAGGGTCTTTCTGAGAATCAGCATTTGTGTGTAAGATAACTTCTATAGTCTAGAGACAAAACCATCCAAAGAGTTCAGAGGAATAATCCCCAGGGCACACAAGGGCTAGGAATAGTCTCATTTCCACCAATGCACAGGAAAGTGCCTAACTCAAGGGATATTATGTAGACTACTCAAGGTCTTGCCTCAGCTCTGAATAGTGATTCTTAGATCAAGTATTGCTCTGACCTCATCTAATGAGTGATAAAGATTTGAAAAAATCAAGCTGTTTCCAAGTAACTTAACTAGAACATAGCTTTGGAATGTTCACAGGAAAATAAAAATATCTATCACTCAACAAAATAGCACTCACAATATCTAGCATTCGGTAAAAAATACTCTGAAGGACTGGGGATAGAGTTCAGTAGTGGGGATAGTGCTTGTCTCTCATTTAAGGTCCAGGGAACCACCTGCAATGTAGAATGCAAAGAAGTAGAAAAGTTTTACAAAAGTCAAAGCAAAACAAACTTTTCCCAACTCATTAATAAGAAAACATAACAACCTACTTTAAAGTTGAAAGATCAAGACAGATCAGCATAGAAGATATTCAGCATCTATAGGAAATGAAAACAAAAAAACACTGTCAAAGAATATTATACACCTATTAAAATGCCAAAAAAACCCCACAAAGAAAACCATACCTTACTAAATATAGAGAAGTTGGAACTCTTGTACCTTCTGACAGTGGGAGTATAAAATAACACACACACACACACACACACACACACACAAACACACACACATATTAGAAAAATTGTCAGATTACTCAAAAGGAAACAAATGGCTTCCATGTGACCCAGAGTTTCCATTCCTCAGTCTTTACCCAGGAGAACAAAAACCTAAGTTAATAGAAATATTTATACACACATGTTCATAGCAGCTTCACTCACCATGTTTCTAAACAAGAAATAGCCCAAAGGATCATAAGTAGCTGAACAGCCAAACAAATTATGGTCCACTTTACCGTATAAAGGAATTATTATATGGACTACTAATACACCATGATGAAGAGAAACACATTTACAAAACAAATGAGGTTCAAAACACTTCATTGGTGGTGGTGGTGGTAGGGCTTGAACTCAGGATTTGGGCACAGTCCCTGAGCTCTTTTGCTCAAGGCTAGCACTCTACCACTTTGAGCCATGCACCACTTCTGGTTTTCTGGTGGAGTCTTACAAACTTTCTTGCGTGGGCTGGCTTTGAACCATGATCCTCAGATCTCAGGCTCTCCAGTAGCTAGGATGACAGTGTGAGCCACCAGCACCCAGAAAAACACTTTTAATAAAAGGAGTCATACTTTCCTCTCTCCCCGAAAATAGCCCATTATCTTTCAGTCTATGTATACAAAATTATAGAAAACAAATTATTGAGTACTGGTCGAAACAAAACAAAACAAAACTCATCAGTGGATGCCTGGCAATGTGGAGGAGGTGTACAGAGAAGAGCAGGCGGGAGAGATTATAATATTACAAGAAGAAAACAACCTTTAGGTGGTGTACATTTCCATTATCTTGCTTATGATGATAGTTTCACAGTTGAGTTATGTAGGCCAAAAGCAGTATAATTTAAATAAGTGTAATTTATTGTACATTTAATAAAGCCATTGTAAAGGAATAGAGAGAGCTTCACCTTCCTAATCATTTCAATTATTGAAAGCATGCACAGCCCAGTCACCCAGCCCACTAGCAGGTGGCTGGTGGAGCAAAGGGAGAAGAGACTTTGCCAGTATTGGTCAGGCTAGATGAGGATGTGCATGAAACATGTAATTATCTACCATACTTGTACTGATCACTTGTGAAGTGACAGGCAACCATTTATTTTTATGTTTGAAATCAAGTTGTGTTTTTTTTTTCAATGGAATTGTGAAATGGGTGCCCGACAGCCAGGATTTCACAATCCATCTTGTTTTTGACACAGAGATTATTCTATAGGAAAATGGCTGTAGGAGCTGTGGCTTTCATTCATTCAACTGACTGCTTTCTTCTCTTTTTGGTAGTACTGTGAATTGAAATCAAGTATTTACACTCTTCTCTTTTTGGCAATACTGGGAATTGAAATCAAGGCTTTACACTCAAGGCTAGGCAGGTGCACTCTTCACAATCACAGCCCTTTTTGCTTTCATTATTTTTCCAGATTGGGTCTCATGTTTTTTGTCCAGGCCTGTCTTAGACTGTGATCTTCCTATCCATATCTCTAGTTTAGTTGGTAATATGGATGTGAGTCACTATGCTTGGCTTCAGTTAACCAACTTTTAAACCAGAGGATAGTTGGAACTAGTATTTCCTTCACTAATCCAGTCCTAAATTTCCTAATTTGGAGCCAATCTTGGTCTTTTAATGCATGTGTATTTCTAGTCCTATTTAAGAATATAAGCTTTTCAAGGATAACTTCTGTGTCTTATCTCTTTAGCACCTTATTAGAACTATACATATAAGATTTTTCAGTACATGATAGATTTTAATCTTTATAAAGGACTTTGGTCAAGTCCTAATATATTAAATGTCTACTACACTCAGGATACAGATCTTCTTCCGTCTCAGTGTGAGACATACTACTACGAAGGTACACACTGGAAATAGATAACATTTATCTGTAGATAAAAGGGAGGTTAGGGGGCTTATTGAGCCTAACAGAGTGGGTGAATTTGATCAAAGAACATTGTATACATTTATGGAAATATTGCAATAAAATCACTTTGTACCATTAATGCATACCAGTTAAATGGCAACATAAATTGCCTAGTGTGCTGTCATATTGCTTTTTCTAAATGCAGGGGCTGATGACAAGATGATGACAGCCCTGCAGGAAACCACCTCTGCCAGCTCCAGGATCAGTGAGAAGCGGTAAGACCAGAGCTGAATAAGGGAGAGGAGGAAAAGAAGGTTGGCAAGGTCAATAGGGTTATTCCTGGGTGGGGGGTACACTATGTGAATGTTGTTCTAAGCGCTATGAGAAGCGGCTTTTGCTTTGAAAAGGTAAGTCTGTCAAGAGAGACAAAGGCAAATCCAGCTCCTCCCCCACCCCTTTCCCTCCACTTCTCCCCTCTCTGCAGACTTTCTGTAGAAGTGCCATAACTAGCTTCTTTCCTTCCATCCTATAAAAACAAGCCTTTTGTTTTTATAGGGCAAGAGAGCAGAACAAGTCAAGGTTTCTCTTTGTGCTGCTTTTACCAGTGATAATTAAATCCAAATACCTAATAAGTTTCAAGTTCAAATATGTCTATGAAACCAGGCTCCAGTCATTTGATTTATAGCGTGTCTTTTTCCCCCCTTAATTGAGTTAATAATCTCAGCCCAATCATCTTTCCTCAGCACACCTTTCCCCTCCTGTCTCCTTTACAGTCAACTCCTGTGTAAGAATCTTGTGTTCATGATGGGGAAGCAGAGGCTGTCATACAGCCCTCCTTGCCTGAGAGACTGCCCTGCTGGAAACTCCATTTCTTCACCAGAAGGCTTGAATTAGGCTTATTCAATTATATTCAACTCATTATGCTGATGATTTATTAATTATTTTTCATGACTTAGAATTAAAGCCAGATATTTAATATATCAAATTTTTGTTTAAATAATAGTCATAGTTTAAAAGAAACAAAAAACAATACGAACAACAAAAGGAAAAGAACATAAATTGACTCTTCAATATTTAAATGTTTATCTTGTAATCATGATCATTAAGAAAGGTAAAAAGATAACTGATAAAGGACTTTTATCTAAAAATATATAAAGAATACTTACAACTCATAGTAAGGCAAATCATTTAGTTTAAAAAATAGGCAAAGAGCTCAGTGCTGGTGATTCATACCAACGTACTAGCCACTTGGGAAGTTGAGAAGAGGAGGATCATAATTCAAAGCCATCTCAGCCAGAAAACTTTATGAGGCCTTCTTCTAGATCCATAGCTGGATAAAAGGATGTGTACCTGTCATCCTAAGCTACATGGGAGGCTGAGATTGTGAGGTCTGAGGTGCCAAGCCAGCCTTGACACCCTTGTCTCCACAGAGGAAAACTGGACATGATTGAGGCTGGAGTGTACACATGAAGCAAGACCCTATCCTACAAATGTCCAGTCAAAAACTGGGCTGGAGCATTATTCAGCAGTATTATGCCAATCTAGCAAGTGTGAAGCCCCAAGTTCAAACCTCCATGGTGCTCCCCCACCAAATAAAGCAAAGGATAGATGTTTTTCCAAAGACAATATATAAATGATCCAAAAGGACATGAAAGATGCTTAATTTGATCAGTAGGGAAATATAAAACCAAACTACAATGAGAGTATCTCATACCCACTAGGATGATTACACCCCAAAGGACAGATAATTACCAGTGTTAGTGGGGTGTAGGGCAATTGGTATAGTTGTTTTGGAAAAGCAACTATGTGAAATATAGAGCTACCAGATGACCCAGTCATTCCACTCCTAGTTATACACACAAGAGAAATAAAATCCCTTGTCTACCTAGACTCTGATACATGGATGCTCATAGAAGCATTTTGGTGATAGCCAAAAAGTGAGAATAGCTCCAAGCCTATCAGTTGAAGACTTGATAAATAAGACATGTTTTATCCAGAAAATGGAGTATGACTCACAATAAGAACAAATGAATGACTGGTTCATGATACAACCTGGATGAACCTTGCAAACATGCCAAGCGAAAGAAGCCAGACACAAAAGACCACACTTATATAATTTCATTTTTGAAAGAATGACAGCCAGGGCCTATTCCTGATAGGTTAGAGCTCCACCACTGACTGAGATGTACTCCCAGCCCAACATGGTATGATTCCTTTTATGTGACATATCCAGAATAGACAAGTCCACAGGGACTACTTAGAGTGGGGAGGGAGGGTTGATGGAAGGGCATGGAATATGACTGCCAGTGGGCATACAAATTTTTTTCTTTTAAAGAGATATAAAATATTAATTTTTAAACTATCTTTAGGTAGTAACAAAAGGGGGTTTCAGTTCAGCATGTGAGTTTATTGAATACAATGCGTATTGATCCATGTCACCTCTTCCATTATTCTCCCCATCTGCCCCAACCCTGCCTAGCCCCTAAATTACCTGGTTCCATTTGCCCACTCTTCCTTTCTCTATTTGTCTATCTACCCTCTCAGCCTTGGCCTCTCCTCTCCCCTGACGACAATGCATGATTCAGTTTTCTGGTATTCGTTTTGTTAAATGCAAGTTAGTCCATCAAAGGAGTGCACCATTGGGATCCTCCTGAGTATATAATCTTTTAGTCAGTTTGTTTGTGTACATATGCATATGGTTAAAAATACCTTAAAATTAGATTATGGTCATATAACCAGGGCAATATCCTTTAAGAAAGCATTAAATTGCCTAGCTTAAATAGGTGAATATAAATATCCTATACAAATTCTATTTATATGAATTCTATCTTAATAAAGCTGTTTTTCAACAGTAAGTTAATGGTCTGGGAATGTGGCTTAGTGGTAGATTGCTTGCCTAGCATCCATGAAGCCCTGGGTTCGATTCCTCAGTACCACATAAACAGAAAAAGCCAGAAGTGGCACTGTGGCTCAAGTGATAGAGTGCTACCTTGAGCAAAAGAAGCCCAAAGACAATTCCAGGCCCCAAGTTCAAGCCCCAGGACTGGCAAACAAAACAAAACAAAACAAAAACAGATTAAGCCATAATGTTATAGTCTGCCAGGCAATGTAACTTCCACGCGGGTTCTTGGCACAATAGGCAGGTCAGGCAAAGGAAACTTCCTGAATGGAAAAATGTAGCGATGGTCATAACTCTAGTCATATTCATTAGCAGTAATAAAGATTGATACTATCTTTATGGTCAGTAAAGCACTTTCACGCTGGTTTGGTGAAATATTTCCACTCACTTGGATTCCATGAGGGAGATGGAGGTGTTACTGGGTACCTCCCAGGCCAGAGGGAACAAAAGTTCAGAGAGTTTAGGGTAGGTGAGATCATCTGATTGTAAAAGCTCGAACTTCGAGGCCTCATCCACCTGCTTCCAAACTTGTCATTCCATGAAGCTTGAGAGGGTAGGGCCATGTTCTGTCTTGTTCACTGTGACATTCCCAGTGCGTGGCAGGGTGGCTGGTGGTAGGCTGCTTTTTTTTTTTTTTGAGCTCTTTGGGTGTGGCAAAGCATGACTCCAGCTCCTCCTAGAAAGGGGGTCGTGAAGGACAGGTGTGCGTTAGTACAGCACTGTTGGTGCTGGCCAGCAGTACTATTTCCAGAAATCACACTGATTTGATCCCTCTCTGAGTCATGGGAGCCAGCCAGGAAAATCCCATTTCTAGGGGCTTGTGCACTGTTCTTAGCCAACCTTTGCCTTACAAACACTCTACCCTCAAAACATCTCAGCCCAAGGGTAAATTCATCTTGAATCTCTGCCAGCATTTGTACCCAGAGAGAAGCTGTGTGCCCCAAGGCTGAGGCCTTCCCATAGACAATATGTGTGACCCAGGTCCTGTCAAGCTGTCTTGGGATCCCATACAGGAGCTACAGACCTGCACATCTGTGGGTGTCTTTATTGCTGGATCTGTGGGAAGAAAGGTTTGTTTCCTGGCTTTATTGGGGGTAAACCTTTCTCTCTGACACAATGAGTTGGCTGTTGCCTTTGGCTGGCTGTGTCTCAGGTGTTCACAGACAAAGCAAAGATGCTCTGGTTCTGTTTGCAGAGATTCCCTATCCTCATTTGGGCCAGAAATGGAAGCTAGATGCTCTTCAGGACAGAGCCTCATAGACCTGGATAAAAATCCATTTTCTGATGCTTACCTCAGTGTTTTCACTGTGCCTCAAATTTTGATCTACCAAATGTCAGACTTCAGTACAAGTAACATTCCAAGGTCTACAGCCAGAAATGACAAAGTTGAATTGGAACCGAGTCTCTTTAGTTTACCTTCATATGTGGTTGAATGAGATCATAGATGGGAAGGAGACGTGGGAACTGTGCGTAGATGTGCTGGGCTGGGATACTTGGAGACATGGAAGTTCTTCAGGGAAAGGCCAGGCAGCTGGCCCCTTGAAGCCTTGTTCTTGGCAGGGTGCTTGGGAGCCAGGATCCAAATAGTGAAGGGGAGTGGGATGGGGAAGGAGGAGGTAGAAAAAGAGGAATAGAGTCCTTGTTAGAGAAACTGAAGAATAAGGAAAATATCAATTGTTCCTTTATATTTTGTTAATAATATTGTCCTTCTGTTAATAACTTGTAATGTCATCCTTGTCTCTATATAAGATCTTCACATCTAGAAAAAGAAGAATAATGAAACAATCCGAGCACCTCACAAAGAATCCTTCTGCCTCTCCCTTGGTCTGCTGTCTTCCTGTATTTCCTCCTCCCTCTTCAACATGCCTGGTCCTTCTTCCTCTCTCTTCTGTCTCATTCCTTTACTTTCCATAGATTCTTCTCCATTTCCAGTCCTCATTCTGTGTGATCTCTCTATTTCTTCTCTCTTTGGTTTGTTCCTCACTCAGCTAGAAATCTAAGGCACTAGTAGGGTGAGGTTTACTGAGTAAAGTTTTGTGCTTGTTGTTCACAACTTTCATATCAGAAGAACTGAAATGTTTTTCCTTCTCTCTCCAAAAGAGAGGTGCTTTGGGAATATCACCCCAGGTGAGTGTTATGGGTGAACCTGTAGCTCTCCAAATAAAAAGGAAGGCTCCCCACCTTTATGGGAAGGTACCAGCCCAAAGGGGTGGGAAGGGAAGGAAGGAGGAGGACTTTTGGCTGGGACTGAAGGAGGAAGGCTATTCCTCTCACTTTTATTCCAAGGGACACAGCCTTTTTCCTAGGATGAGATCACCCAGCATGCCCAGAGAAGTGCTAAAAAATAATTGCCCTCTATGAAGACATGCAAATAAATCATTCTGTTTGGCAGGGAAAATTCAAGTGTGTCGGCAAAACGTGCAGGGAAAGTTTCCCTCTAGCTACTGAGCACTGAGCACTGAGGTGCTTTGACCCACCCAGCGCATCTGGGACAGGAAGGGAGCCCACACTGGTGGCAGCCCCACCCTATCTCTCCTCATTCTTGGACTAGAAATGAACCTCACTCTATAGTTCCCTTCTCACAAGGCAAACATTCCCTGTGTACCAGATAGCTTTGTCCTCATTTATAAATGGCACTGGGGCTTGAACCCAGGGCCTCATACATATCAAGCTTGTGCTTGACCATTGAGCTACTTCCAGCCCCCATCCTGTTCCCTTATTTTCCAACCCTTTGGTGGTGATAGTAGGTTTTCATGGCTGTGGTTCTACTTTGCAGGCAAATCCCTTCCTTTCCTTTCAGGCCACCCCACCTTAGTCAGAGGACACTTTAGGAAGACAGAGAGGGCTTTTGCATAACCTTGTGCCTGCAACAAGAGAGCAACCCCACGCAACTCAAATACGCTTGGCGGAAGGAATGGGGCAATACCTTCTCCCTGCCTATCACTGCTCTAAGATGCATCTTACTGGCTCATCTGAAATTCTTAAATCACTTTTGCCAACATTAAATAAGGAGTTAGTCACTGTCTTGACACAGCTGACGGAGAGATAAGAGGTTTCCTGAAAAAATGTGTAGGTTTGACTTTGGATTTATTTCCTGGGACCTGTTTTTCATCGGTGAAGAGTCTTACTGACTTCCTTCCAAAAGACCTGGGACAATGGTTGGCACATTGAAGTGGGCCACGGATCATGACAGGCCTGCTTGCAGGGCTAGAGAGAAGAGATAGACAGCCTTAAAGCAGGCCAGCTACAGGCTGGGGCTGGGAAGGTGAGATGGTTTAAGTTGCAGAATGGAAGGTGGGAGCAGGGGAGGTGGGGACCAGGTAAGAGAAGAGGAAAGGTTGATTCTCTTTACATTTTCTGTCTATGCAGCCTCAACTTGAAAACTGAGACAAACATGATGGGCTTGCCAGGAAGGAGGCTCAGCCTGCACTAGTCTGTCAGTCCTGTCAATCTGTCCGCAGCAGTTTCATTTCTGTCTGGGAAACACCCTAAGTTTGGGTTCACCTAGAAGCCTGTCCTAAGACAGCTCTCTAAGTGCAGGGAGAGGAAGAGAAGCCCATAGGGCAGTGTGGTCACAGAGGTTTCATCTCTGCTCTAGGAGCCAGTGTTGAGTTGTCTCTCCTAAGGGACAAAGGCTTGTCAGCCACCAGCTCCTATCAGTCGTTGTTGGAGGACAGAGGGAGTCGGTTCCCAGCACCTGGCCCACTCCAGGCGTGTTCCTGCAGCTGGAGGAAACTGCAGGCACATGGCCCAGGTGTTACACAGGGAAGTAGTAGCCTGGCACAGGGCTACAGTGTGACATCTACAGCCTTTGCCAAAGGGATTTTGGCATGACAATCACCTGGAGCTGGGCATAGGGGTCTTCAATGTAGTGAGAAGAAGACAAACTGCAGAGCACTTTGAATTCACTGAGATTATTGTTTGATGCTTTTAGTCAGGGTTCAGAATTATCTTTGGTCTTCAGGGTCTCCAGTATAACTGATGCATAGTGGGGAAAAGGAAGTGGAAACAACAAACAAGCAAGAAGAGACACTCAAATTAGAAGGGAATAGGAAGAACTGAGAAAGAGAAGCAGAAGTATGTAACTCCAGGGATAGTGAGTATGAAAACTCAGTGAGCAAAATTTCCATGAGACAAGAAGTGGATCACAGGGGTGCTTAGCTGGGAGGCATTCGGGAAGGTGAGATTAAAATAAAGTGAAACAAACAAACTACAACAAACCCCCACCAGCTCTCCAGAAACAGATTTCTGGAAGCAGTGGTAAAGGAATTCTAGGTAGCATTCAGCCTAGGGCATTTATCTTTTCTTACTTTACCTCTCTTCCTCTCCGCCTCCCTCCCTCTCCCAGTTCCTCCTGTCTCTCCTTCATTCCTTCCTGCTTTCCTGCCTTCCTGCCTTCCTTCCTGCTTTCCTTTCTTTCTTTCTTTCTTCCTTCCTTCCTTCCTGCCTTCCTTCCTTCCTTCCTTCCTTCTTGCCTTCCTTCCTGCCTTCCTTACTCCTCCTTGGTCCTTGTTAAATTTGGAAGGCAAGATGGTGGTGGCAGAATCATTTTAAGGTGAATCAGGAATGTGAGCAGAAATAGGCTAGCTCTTGTGTAAATGGAAATAAGATTTTTCTTTGGGATAAGCAAGCACTGGGAAGATAATGAGTATGGAGTCCAATTCTAGCAAAGAGGATCACCTGCCAATGTAGAGGTGACAGAAAAAATTGGGAGGGGGGTGTGCAGATTGTTAGGGAAAGTACCTAAAGGAGTAGTAAGACATTGACTAAAAAGTGTATTACTATATTGTAGAACCCAAGGACCATCCTTTGAACAACTGTGGCTCCCAGAGGGTCCAAACTCAAGAGGAAATCATCTGCTGTACAGGTAAAAGGACAGTTTCTTGGCCTACCTGGCCACAGGCCTGGTCCTGGAGGATCTGAGACAGGAAGTGATAAGGGAAGAGGAAAGAAAGATCAGGGCATCCCCACACTGGATCCCCAAGGGAAGACTTAAGGGTCAATCTTTGAATTGGTTGTGTAATTGAGCTTTCTGTATTTTAAATCAGATCAACTACTTTGAATCCACAAATGGTCAGAAAGCCTAGAGTAGAAGCAGCAATTTTGAAAGCAACAATAAAAGAAAATATAAACGGTTTCCTGTTTGTAGAACCACTGAGTTCAGCTGCTCAATAAACTGGTTTGCAGAGGTTGACATGAGAGCCACAGTTATGCTTTTATCACTGGTACCTGTGTGTCTGTGGATATATGTGTTCATAAACACTGTACATACCTTATAACATATTGTGGGCGTATATCTTAGCAACGGAGTTTGTTGTGTATAATTTGTAGTCCTCTGTAAAGAATCCTTTAAGATATTATGAAGTAATATCAGCCAATCCACTTTTGGGGATCTCAAGTGGACAGGATAGGTATAAAACAGCCATGAAAGAACTGGTGGTGAGTATACAAGAAAATTGTGTCTTTAAGTTAGTGGGAACAAAAGGTTTCTACTTGGGAAGAAAAGGCCAGTGCTTTTGCTCTGCCATTTTTATTAATAGTATCAAAGCACTGTGACTCTGCAGGAATCCAGGTCCCCACTCAAACTTGCCTTGTGAGGCCTCCCTGTTCCATTACTATCCCATCCCCGCAGAATTTCCATTCTTCTCTCTTTAGAGCTGTGATTCTTAGCCAGGGAATTGGTGGTTTTAAACTGTCATTTAAAAAAAGTACCAATGGGGGAGGTGGAAGGGGGAGGAAGGATGGAGATGGGAAGGGATGGTAAGTGGAAACAAAGGAGGAGGCAACAATGCTTGATAAGAAATGTACTCATTAACTTGCTCACATAATTGTAACCCCTCTGTATGGTATTTTCACAATAAATAAATTAATTAAAAAAGAATATTAAGCGCCCCCCCCCCAAAAAAAAGTACCAATGCCAAGTCTTATCCCCAACTGAATATCTGGAAGTGGGGCCTGTGCATTAGGATATTTTAGCTGCAATCCTGGAGATTCTTATCCATATTTAAAATCTAAATGACTGAGGACCGTGTTAGCAGAGGTTATGTCCAGTTATAGTAGACTGGGCAGCATAGCTCTGTGGAGATGGCTCCAGGCTGCCACTGTGGGGCCCAAGCATGTCAAAGGCATCCAAACACAGCCACTTAACCTTCAGATATATTTTTAAAACTGTCTACAATGTGCCTTGTTCTTCAGAGCTCACATTCTAGTATTGAAGGTATTACTGTTTGGAAAATCCAGATGAGTCTTTAGGAAAGCCTGGTCCTCAGGAAACCACATCAGAGTGTCAGGGAAGCACTGACTGTCACCAGGCTGCCCGGTCTTTGCAAAACACACTCACAGCTGACGCTGTCCGCACGCAGCTAATCTATACGAGGCTAGTAATTACATTGGGCCCAGGCTGATGGGGTCCAAAGGCTCTGAGTGGAGGGGAGTGGTTTGTTCCCTTCCAGCTCCCATCCATAGAAAATATGTGGAGCTGGTACTCACAGCCATGTGCATGAGGGTACTGTTGAGACTTGATGATTATGAGAAGGAGGAAGAGGAGAAGGAGTGTCACAACCACTGTGACCAGGGACAAGACAATAACAGACACCAGACTGTGAAATTGAGGTTTGGAGCACCAGGGGCCTGAAGTCCTCCACCAGCTTCAGGTCCCCTGTGTCCATTTTACAAGGTATTTATTGAGTAGGGCACAGGGGCATACTGCAGAAAGTGAAGTCACAATTTCCTTGAAGTCACAAGCACCAATAATGCAATACAACTTAATCCTTCATATCACAAGCACCAGTCACGTATAATTTTACTCAAGTGATAAATAACTTTTTTCTTTCATCTTAAGAAGCAGGTGTAAGCAGTAAATGACTTATGGTTAGCATAGATTTTCGTCTATTCCCAAATTCCCAGAAAGTCTCATCTGGAATTAGCCTAACACCAGGATAGAAATCTGCATTCCCTTCAAGCCAGGATTGATTGACTTTTTTGGGAAACTCTCAGCATTCTGAGAGTTTATGTTGTGAGGAGACATTCTATCCTTCCAATCCTTTTGGGTCTCACAGCTCTACTTTTGGGGGCTCTCACGGAGGAGGAGGAGGAAGAAGAGGAGGAAGAGAAGGAGGAGGAGGAGGAGGGATAAGAGTATGTTCATGAGCATCTCTATTGTATTCATACCAGCAATCTTCAAGTCTCCCAGTGACTCATCTAGGCAAATTCCTCTGCTGCTCTTAATCATGACAGAGGGTAGAAAAAATCTAGATGAATTCTACAGAAGCCAAGAAGAGAGGAAGGAGATTTTAGGAATTTGTTCTGTGCTTTCTTTTGCTCCAGGCTTAAATCCCTTCTACCTGTTATCCTCAGGATGAGGGGGAGTGTTGTGCTTGTAAAGGCCAGGATCACAGGCAGTTCTGACCCACAGGCCAAGGCTAATTGTTCTTATCACCAGCTCTATCTGTGAGCTGGACAGAAGTGTGTTCTGGTAGGAAGTGTAATTAGAGCCTTATGATGCCTTGGAAAGCTGATGACAGATGGGTCAAGGCTGAGCATCAGCACCTTAAGCATCTTCTCAGCTCAACCCACCCGTGAGTCTTGACAGGGTAGAATCCAGGGTGGAGGAGCATCTGGCTTTGTTATGCTTGCCCTGCCAAATGGAATAGCTACCTCTGTCTTACACAATAGGTGTTTCCAGTTTCAGTTCCTGGACCCTCCCCTTCTATCCTTACCTTTCTCCTCCTCTTCCATGGCTAGTGTTCCTGTCCAGAGCCTTTAGACTGAAGTCTTGACCAGCATCTGCACATTTTGTGTGTAAGGGGTGGCCAGACCTTTAAACCACTTTGCCAAGAACCCAGAAGCATAGCCTTGGCTATACCCACCTCAGAGCCCTTCCAACTCCCCATCAGGCTCTGAATGTTAATTGAAGGTCTAAGAGGAGAAGGGAGCATCATCTTAATTTTTTATATGAATATAAAATCAAGGTACCCCTAAATGAACACATACCCTTTTATCCCATTAAACCCTCGAACCCCTAGACAGCTGCCTTCTAGTGACAGCTTTGTGTGTGTTATGCATTGACCTAGTTTACTCCTGCCTCATTCAATGCTCACAATAGACTGGTGAGGAAGGCCTTATTTCCCAAGCTTACACTAGGGGAAAGAAGAACATAGATATTTTAAGTAACTTTTCCAAGATCATACCACTAGATAGATTCTCAAAAACCCATATGTGTGCACCCAGTGGGCTGGATTCTAATCCAAGGCAACAAGGTAACAGAGGAGGAGTATGATGGCCCACAGACAAATTTTCAAATTCATCCTGGGCAGTGGGCAGGGCAGATCTGAGCTTGTACCTAGGTCACAGGTATGACAATAGAACTGTGGGCAGAGGAATGGGAAAAAAAGATTTAAGCTTTGAAGGAGGATGATTCAGACTGTAGGTCAGGAATTGTGCGTTGGCCCCTTGCTAATGGCCCTATATGGGAATGGAGGCTAGCATGGACCAATACAGGAAGAGAAGTAGGTGATGTGTCATGTGACAGAGTATGGGGGATACAAAGGTATCTCATGGTTTCTAGATCTAATTGGTAAAAAGAGAAATTGAGAGCTGGGGTTGTTGGAGCTTTTACTATATGGGGTTGAACACTAGATTCAAAGTTGATGGAGTCCTACAAATTGGAGGTCACTGGTAAATGTCCTCTTTGATTTGGAATGAAAAACTGAGAAGCTCAAGGTAGAACAGTGAAGAAGTTTATACCTACTAAGACCCCAGAAGAAAGATCCTCTGAAAACTGATCTCATTCCTTATCTAAGGGAAAGGAAAGAAAGAAGCCCCTCTGTTCCTGGTAGAACAGCAATCCAGACCATCTCAGTTGATCCAGAGAGCCCAAAAGCTTTCTTAGTCTTTATTAGCTGAAATTTTCTTATTTCTTGGTGAGGAATGACTGATAATCCAAGCAGATCAGAATAAGACAAATCATTAATAGACATTGAACAGTTAGTTGCTCTGTGCCACATATAACAAAGCCTCTTACTAGTTGGACACCATTACCCTTTTCACTGATGAAGACGCTGAAACCCAGAAAGTTAATGATTGGGTCAAGTAGGAATCCCAGGATTTGAACCGCAGTGTAAGTCTATACACATAACCATTGTGCAATGCCACCATTTTGCAGAAGTTGCAGGGTCTCACACTTAGTAGGTCACTAGGGTTGAATACTGAATGAATGGACCCATGAATGGATGGATTAATGTGCTTTCCTAAGGAACAATTTCAAGAAAGACTGAGACTCAGGCAAGTCCATGAGGCAATCTATCAGTGTTGGGTTGCCTAGTGACATCAGAATTCATTGGATGATGTCTCAGGATGAGGTCAAATTTACTTGCCAAGCAACTGAGGTGAGATGAGGAAGCCTGGCCATACTATGCCAGCTGTGTTTCCTGAATATAATTTTCCTTAGAAAGCATGGGCTTGCTAATTCTCAAAATTATGGCTTAGCTCTGTGAAACTTTAAGTCTTTATCCAGTGTTCCATGTCGTTCAGTGTAAATGCTTCAAAACTGGAGCTTGCAGCAGAGTTTGAGAAGCAAATTTGTGATTTCAAAAAGGACAAATCAGAAAACAGCCTCCAAGATTAATTTAGATTAGCAGGATCCTCATACTCTCTAGTATGAGATAATTTATGTAGGTAGAGCATTTCAGAAATGTGCACCACCCAGGATCCATGCATGGGGTAGTGGTAAAGAGCAGTGGAGATCCAGGAAGAGACTGAACCTGAGGGTAGGAGACACTTAGGACTCAGACCTGAGAAGGCAGAAGGGCCCACACATAACAGGGTCTGGGACTTAGCAGGGGATGAACTACCTTGCAGTGAGATTAATTAGGACTCAGGGCAGAAGGTTCATGAAACTCAGTCCTGGAGACCACTATAATATGGCAGCCAGAGGTGAGAGAAGAGCTTAGAGGTGGCTGTCCACAGGATGGGGTCCAACTATCCCTGAGCCACAGGATCATGGACTAAGAGGCCGAAAGTCAATGACTCATATCTTGTCTGGGTTAAGATTACTGTGTATTGCTGGACTCCCCTAAGTCTGAGAGAGAGATGGAAGAGAAGAAATTCTATTTGACATGTGACATGACCAATTCACAGTCTAGAAACCTAGTCCTACTGAGAGGGTGTTCACAGTGCTGTCTGCTCAGCACTGCTGGGGGAGATTGCCTCTTGCAGCTTGCTGCTGGCTTTGTGTCTCCGTTATCTCTGTGGACTGTGTGTTATGGGACACAGCACAGTAAAGGGGAGAAGAGCTTTATGCCTCTTTAATTTGGAACTGGAGTTGAAAACAGCTTTCTTATTATACAGAACATAGTCCCTAATACTTCTGGTGTCGACTCTGGACAGTTTCTCAGCCCCAGAACTGGCACCTGTGGGTACCCCCATTCACAAATCGCCCAGCCAGGACTGTGCAGAGCACACCTACAGGCCCCTGTGAACAGCTTCAGGAGACAGCTGTTTTGTGGGTGTGTTCTCCATATCCTTTGTCAGGTGATCTAGATATAGTTCCTCTCCTTCTTTCTTGTTATCAAGAATCCAAGATGCTTCCATTTCTGGGCAGGTGGTGAGTATCAGAGAAAATCAAAAGATCTTCCATGTGCCAGCTCTTTCCAGGTCCTGTTTCTTTTCCTTCTTTCATTCTTGTATGCTGATTGGAGACTACCTCACAGCCTAGTATTCTTAGCAGTTTAAAAAAACAGCCAGATTATTTGTTCCAAACTGTAACATCTGTTTCCACCATTCCCTCCCATCCTCTTTTTTCTATCCTTTCCTCTTTCTCCTCTTGGTCTCCTGATCACCCACACGAGCATGTCTTCTCGAGGGTGGGTGGTGGAAAGGACAAGTGGAAACAGCCAGGGTGGCCACAGAAGGACCTCAAGAATTTGCAAGCCCAGAACATTTTTTTTGTCTTATAATGAATCATCATATCACTTGATTAGCTGATTAGCTAATTCCAATCTGATCAGGCTGGTTAATTACAGCCTATGCTATTCAGGTCAGAACACATGCAGATAATCAAGGTGTTAGGGCAGTCTCTCTCTCTGAGACCTGTTGCTCATTCCAGATTGTTCTGGGGTTAGTTCCACAGGGTTTGATTGGGTCACAGACTACCTGTCTGGGCTTGGGCTGGTGGGAAGGGGTGAGCCCTTCCTCTTTTCTGTGTCAGTTTCCAGTCACAGAGGTATTGGTGGCATTGGTGGGATTTGAGATGCTTAGAGAAAGGACCAATGTGGTCTAAAGCTCTGAAAGGTATTAAATCCATTGGCTCTAGAACTTGACAGCCTTAATCTTAGCAAAACTGCCTGCATAGTAGAAAAGTGGGGTCTGTCATCAGGGAGTTGTGGTTAAAAAAGATACAATTTTGGAAGCAATATCTGGACCCAGATCATAAGTTAGTTTAGTCTTATGGCCTGGGCAGGAAAGAGAGGCCTTGATTTTATCTGACCATTGAGGGCATGCTGGCTGCCTCCTAAACTGGATCCTTCCTTGTCTGACCCACTTTTAAAGACTTCCTGTCTATGCTTTCATGCTTGCTAGCTCTCTCTCTCCCTCTCCCTCCCTCCCTCCCTCCCTCCCTCCCTCCCTCTCTCTCTCTCTCTCTCTCTCTCTCTCTCTCTCTCTCCTCTGTTTCACACACACACCTCTACCTCCTCACATCATTAGCACCACACTCTCCACAGATATTTTCTTTCTTAATAGTTTGCAAAGAAGACTGAGCACTAACATTCTAAATATTTCCTCTTCTCCCTCTCCAATCCCTTTCTCTCTCTGTATCCCCAGTCCTCAAGTGAAAGCAGGGAAATACAATTACACCATGTCCAAGAGAGCTGCAGCATTGGTAGACAGCTCTGGTTCCCTCTACCGAGAACATCTAATCCATCTTCCTGAGTTGGTGACAATTTAGTCACCATCCTTTTTGTGTGAGTGTTTCATTTTTGAGATAGTTTCTTGCTATCTAGCCCTGGCTGGCCTTACAACTTGTAATCTTTCTACTTTAGCTTCCTGAGTACTAGAATTACAGGTGTGCACCACCACACCCAGCCAGTTTCCCTCTTTTGAGGATTTCTCATAACACATAGAAACACTTTGTGACCCCAAATGACTAACATTTCCCTAGGCATGGGGGCGGGGAGTGCTTTAGTGGTAGCAGGAAAGGAACTACAATGTGTGGCAGGAGGTGAGGCAGGAAGGGAAAGTCTTGTCTAAAAGGATCCCCAGAGGTCCTCAGAGGCTGGATGACATGGAAAGTGAGCCTTCCAGATGTGCGTGTGTGTGCGTGCGTGTGCGCACGTGTCTCTTTGGGATCGGTTGAATAATGTGTTTCTCAGATGTATTCAGTTGAACAATTTGTCCCTGGGTGTTTGTATTCAAACACACTAAAATCAAATGTCATAATATCATATCAGGGAATTGTCCTGCTATAGGGAAGGTAGTACATTGTTATTTTAAAGTAGATTGTGCTAGGTAAGACTGGTTGCATATGAATGCCATGCACTGCAATGAACTTCTCTCATGGTCTCAGACTTTGCTTCACATAATTGCAATGGGCTTGATGGTTTGAGTATAGAGTCCAAGAGAAACATTAAAGAGCCACAGGGAAAAAAAATTGTCCAGGGGGGGAGGGGGAAGGTGGGGGGAGATGAGAAGGGATGGGAAGGGGAAACAAAGGAGGAGGCAACAATGCTTGATAAGAAATGTACTCATTATCTTGCCCATGTAATTGTAACACCTCTGTATGGTATTTTCACAATTAAAAAAAAAAGGAAAAAAAAGTCCTAGTTCAAGAAGTCCATGGCACTGGGTGCTGGTAGCTTATCCCTGGAACCCTAGAAACGCAGGAGGTTGAAATCCAGAGGTTCAAGATTTGAATTCAGCCTAAGCAGAAAAGTCCATGAGAAGCCATCTCCAAAATAACTAGAAAAAAACTAGGCTGCAGGCATAGTCCAATGGGTAGATAGCCAGCTGTGAGCAAGAAAGCTGAGCGAGTGTAAGGCCTTGAGTTCAAACTCTGGTACTGGCAAAAATCCAACAACAACAAAAAGAAACAAAAAACAAGGGCTGATTGGGGTAAAGGACTGACAGAAATAGTCTGCAATGTGTCTTGAAATAAACACTTATCTATTGCGAGAGACAAAAGGAAAAATTTCTCAAAATACCAGTAAAAAAATAAATAATTTCTTCCACAGTTTTTGATCACAATGGAAGAATCTGTACAATTTGACCTCTAGCTACTTGGGAAGTAGCTAGAGGATTATGATTTAATCAAGAGGATTATGGTTTAAGGCCAGCTAAGGCCAAAAAAATATGTTACTGAAACCTAGCTACCCTCTCTCAGGAGAACGGTCCCAGGCAACAGAAACATGCACGCATGGAGTTGGGTAGGGACAAGCCTCGGAACCTACAAGAGTCTGAGTGCTGCAGTGAGCCCCAGGATGGCATTGGTGGGCTCTAGATGGAATCATCCCTTTGGTCTTGCAGTTCCTCATACAGAGGGAGAAGGGAGAAGGGACCCACCAAAGTGCAAGGCCCACTGCAGAGGCCCATACTGCCTTGATGTAAGGATGTCACTTTTAAAGAACGAGACCTTTCTAGCACTTTCCCACTGTGATGCTTCTCCTGTGGTTTTAAACAACTGCGTATGTGAGTGTGTGTGTATAAAGATGTTAATCTCCAAAGATGCCCAAATACCTCCACGGATTCCCCCTTGCTTTCTCCCTTTATGGGAACTACTTGAGAGCAAATGGCCACGCCATGACCCTTTGGTGTGGGTAAGGACACATGCAGCAAGTGTCCCAAGTTGGGAAACTTAACATGAAGAGAATATAACCACCTGTTATGCAGCCCATACTCAGGTTTTGTCAACTGTTCCCAAATGTCGTTTATAGCAGCTTTCAAAATCTGGAATTTTGTTGTTATATTTCTTTAAGCTTTCAATCCACAACTATCTCTCCCCCCTTTCTTTGTGTTTAAGACACTGCTCTATTTGGAGAGTTTTTGGTTTTGGTTTTTAGGATGTCCCTCAGTCTGGGCTGGATGATTAAGTCCAGGCCAGATATTCTGGGAGGGAGCACTTCCTGGTGATGTGTTCTGCTACATCTCTCCAGGAGGCCATGATACCAATTTGTGCTAATATCCATTTGTGGGCTGATTTGCATGTAATCTAAGTCCATCAAAACATCCTGCCACATCATATTGTTTGAAAATATGCTTTTACCTATCATGTAACTTTTTTTGTCAACACATAGATACTGAGAACTACATATTATTTTTTGTGTGATACTGGAACTCAGAACCTCTTGCTCTCTCAGCTTTCTTGCTTACAGCTGGTGCTCTACCACTTGAGCCATGCCTCTCGCCTGATGTTTTTGCTGAGTAACTGGAGATGGAATTTCGCAGACTTTCATGCTTTGAACTTTGATCGTCTGGATCTCAGCCTTTTGAGTAGCTAGGAATATGAATGTACCAGCACCTAGCCACAGTCTTGCTTTTTAATTTCTGATAAATGTTATGTGCAAAATGATAAAAATTCAAGTCAAATGATTTTAATCATATCTTTTCCTTATCCTATCTCCAAAATATCATTTCATCATATGATGAATATAAGAAGTATTATCAATACATTCTTCTTGATTCTAAGTGTTCAAACAGCCACTGTATGTTGCAGACTATAGTACATTTCATTTTCAATCTATTACATTTCATTTTCAATCTATTTTTGCACCAAGTACTCACTGACCACACATGCCTCCTGGAACAAGCTTTTCAACATCCTATAAATGTACTGCTATTTATTTGACTAACTCTGTATGTCAAGTAGTTACAATTATTTTCAAAATGTGTCTTTATTAAATAATGATGGAATGAAGTGTCTTGTGTAAACCTTTGTGCATCTCTGAATAACTTCCTTGGGATGAAGTTAGTTTATCAAGGTTGTCAAAGCTGTAGCAGTTCTAGAGCACTTCACAATGCCAAACTACTTTCTAAAAGTGTTGTACAGCTCCTTTGTGGTAGCCAAATATAAGGTTGCCACCCTCCCATCAACACTCAATGTCATTAACAATTCTGATTTCAAAGCAGGACAAAGCAATGACTTTGTTCATCAATAATGGCATTCCAATAATTAGCTATTCATCAAGTAAAGCTATATCATTACCTGGTGCTGCACACAGGTAAACAGACATTAAAAGTTCAACCAAATAATTATGGTGATCATTTGGGCTGACCACCTTTCACTCCAAGGGATTCATCTAAGACAGTCATGGCAACCGAGTTTCCTGGAGGAATAATTGGTCCAATACATAAGAAGTAGGCTGGGACTTTGAAGAGTTTTCTTGTTCCTAAGAAAGAGACTGAGGATAATGCAATTCTTTGTTTCTCTGGATTTGCTGTGAACTCCGCAGGAGGAGAAGTTAGTACCTGCTGATAGATAGCAGAGATCTAGAAAGATAAACAGCCAACTGCCAGCAGAGCTTTGCTTTCCTGCTATTTAACTCTGCAGTATCTCAACTGTTTACAATGAGGATGAATTCATTACACTTATGTCAGCAGTTGAAAAAATTCTTCATTATTTGCTTTAATCCTTATTACCCTAAATCCTTCCTTGCTTTCTTTTCGTTTCCCTTTGTCTGACATATTCCTTCCTATTCTTTTGTTTTCAGCCTCTGGAGATCATTTTGAATCATCTTGAATGAACAGTCACTGGATTGCCTTGTTTATACTCCATTAAGGGTGTCTGCCCCTTATTAAAGGGGGTTAAAAGTATTGACATTTGTTGACGTAAGTGTCTGGGCCTGGTGTTGCTTCTGTCATATTGTTTTATGGCATACGTTTTCTCTGTTCCCTTTCTATTTTGTCATTTACTGTACAGATACTTTTTTTTTTTTTTTTGGTTTGCTTTTATCTTCTTTGGTGATTTGGAAAGTAGACTTCCCGCTTTAAATTCCCTAAGCGGTAACAAAAGTGTGAGTGACATCTGCCAGGATGCAGTCAGGAAAATGATTGCCCAATTATCCTAGGGAAAAAAAGCTTAAACAGGAACTCAGGGCTGGCATACAATTTGGAAAAGCAGGGCTGTGAGGGACAACAAAAGCACCACCCACATCTATACTAGAAGGCTTGAAGTAGTTGATTCTCAGGAGACACTGGAAAGACACTGTGAAACTGAGGGAAGTCCATATTTCTGCCCAAGTATCTGATTGAGAACAACTTCTGTAAGACACTTGAGATCATCTCTCTCTCTCAGCCAAAAGCTAACCCAAAACTAGTGAGGCCTGGAAAAGGTGGTCAGGGCTTCAGGGTCTCACAATAATAATGAGTTGATAACAGACCACTGAAGGAACGTACTTACTATATTATTAAAATAGAAATATTTTCAGCTGGGTACCAGTGGCTCACATCTGTAATTTTAGCTACTGAGGAGGCTGAGATCTGAGGATCACAGTTCAAAGCCAGCCCAGGCAGGAAAGTCCGTGAGACTCTTATCTCCAATAAACCACCAGAAAACCGGAAGTGGTGCTGTGACTCAAGTGGTAGAGCACTTGCCTTGAGCTGAAGAGCTGAGGGGCAGTGCTCAGGCCCAGAGTTCAAGTCCCATGAGTAACGAAAAGAAAAAGAAAAAAAAAGAAGCACTTTCTTTCCAGGTGTGGTGGTTCATGCCTGTAGTCTTAGCTACTCAAGAGGTAGAGATTTGTTAAGGATTACCAGCTCAGGCAAAAAGTTAATTTCAACCAATAACTGGCCGTGATGGCACATGCCTATCATCCCAGGTAACTGGGATTAGGGTTGATGACAGCGTAGGCAAAAATATAAGACCCCATCTCCAAAATAACAGAAGTGTAGTGTTCTTACTTCCACAGTTATCCCCATTTTGAGTAATTTTAGCTGAACAATTTAAAATGCACGTGTCCATTTCAGTTTTTTCACTATTTGAGCCCTTGTTATAATATGTATAGCAAGTATGTATAAGTAACTGGTCTGTGTACAATAGTTCTCTCTTATCTGCAGTCTCACTTATCAATCGTGGTTCAACAAAAATCAAATGGAAAATCCCAAAAATTAAATCATTCATAAGATTTCAGTTGCATCGTGTTTTTGAGTAGTGTGGTGAAATATCACATTGTGCCAATTGGGATGTAATTCCTTGTACAGTGTATCCCCTGTTGTGTAAGCTACCTTTCTATTATGGTTTGGATACAAAGTGTCCTCCCAAAAGCTCACCAGTTAAAGACTTGGTGCCTAATATAGCATGTGTAGAGGTAAGGCTTTGGGTAAGTTATTGGGTTCTGAGGGCTCTGACTGATCAATGGATTAATAATCAGTCAATGGATTCATAGTTTGTTGGAAACTTTTGCTAGAAACTTTTGACTGCCATATTAGGTCTCATCTTAGTCCCAATGGAGCTAGATGATTTTGAGCTGATACCTCTAAACCTTTAAGCTAAAGTAAATCTTTTTTTCCTTTAAATTAGGTGGTATTTTTTTTCAATTTGTCAAGACAATGAGAAACTAAGTAATATTATCTGATAGTCAGAACTAGCTGTCTTGCTTACCAGATTGACAGGCACAGAATTCCAGTGCTGGTGTTACTTAATAGTGTCCCAAAGTGCAAGAGTAAGATACTAGTTATTTAGGTAGTGATGCTGAAGAAAAGCTATGCAATACTTTCTTAGTGGAAAAGGTGAACATATAATAAGACTTGCAAGCAGAAGAGAGGGAGGTAGAAAGACAAGATTTACATAATTTTTTATAGTTATGTTGTTATAACTGTTCTCTGGTAGACCCTGGGCATCCACAGGCATGTGTTACCGTGGAGATTACCCTTGAGGAAAACCCACAAATACTCAGGATGCGTCGAATTATACTGCAGATGCTTGATTCATTTTTCCAATAATGCTGTCCAACTTCTGCTAAAGACATGCTGCCTTTCAGCAAATTAAACATTTTCACATTATCACCACTTTGATGAACAGTTTTTTTTTCCTTTTTATACTACTGAGATTTGAATTCAAGACCCTGAGCTTGCTAGGCTGATGTCCTACCACGTGTGCAGTATCCTCAGCCCATTCTGTTTTCGTTATTTTGGGAATAGAGTCTCACATTTATTTTCTGACCAGCCTGGACTCTGATCTTCTTATTTATCCTTTTCTAATAGCTGAGATGACAGCCATATACCACCAAACTCTGGTATTGATTTAGGTCTTTCAATTTATTTATTTTTTGGCCTGGGCTGACCTTGAACTCCAATCCTTCAAATCTCTGACTCCTAAATACAGATGTGAACCATCATAGCTCACCAAGTACATTAACTTTATTTTGCTCTTTAGGTATATTTACTTTTGAGGGAGGTATATTTTTCCAAAATTAAGGACAGAGAAACATTTAACAGATCACACAACAATTGAAACATAACTGACAATAATGAAGGACTTCTCCCTATACCCTGAGTGATATAATGTGCAAAAATTAAAGTTTTTGCTTTCAAAGTTTCTTTTGAGGGCTGGGAAGGTGGCTCAGTGGTAGAGCGCTTGCCTTGCATGCCTGAGGCCCTGGGTTTGATTCCCCAGCACCACATAAGCAAAAAGAAAAAAAGCCGGAAGTGGCACTGTGGCTCAAGTGGTAGAGCGCTAGACTTGAGCTGAAGAGCTGAGGGCCAGCGCCCAGAGTTCAGGCCCCACGACCGGACCCCCCCCCCACCAAAAAAAAAGTTTCTTTTGATTAAAAAATTTTTTTACAATGCCTGGTAAAATCCACATGTAATAATCTGCAAGTAAGGCCAGCTTCCTGTATTTTACTATTAGCTAGATGCTAATCTCTTCTGTGCATGACTTATAAATTATACTTTATTATAGTTATGTGATCTATGCAGTCTATGGTTCCATACACCCTCTGGAGTCTTAGAACATGATCCCAATGAATAAGAAGGGCCTATTGTACTGACTCTATGATCTTACTCTGGACTATTTTTAATGATATTCTGGGAGACATAAAAGCTCTTCAGGAGTTAGACACATGTTTTCTTTGTTCTTGCATTTCCAAAAATGTCTTCCCACTGCTGTGTTCCATAAATTAGCAATGTTTCAGAATCTACAGGTAATGACCTCATGCCTACTAGTCAATATAGAGATTTTTAAAGTCACTTTTTAGCATTCATTATTGTGAAAGGTGTAAGGATTGCTAATGTTTGTATATGTTTTGTCAGTAGCTCCTTTCTTTCTTTTAGATTAGGTAACTCTTTATGGTGAAATTTATCAGAGAACTTATCAGGGGTAAGTATGATCATAGGGTACATATGCATGTATGGAAATATTCCTGAAGAAGAAACTTATTTTAAGTTGCCAGAATTTTTGTAGCTATTGATTATTGTGAATAAAACACATTGGATACATACTCAGGTTGATTTTGTCTGTAACATCAAGAATATTTTCAGATATTATTGTTTACCTTTTGTTTCTCAGTAGGATTAATAAGATAGATCCTGGCCTCTCTTTTCCATTTTATTTTTAAAAATCTCAATTTATATGTGTTTTTTATGTTTTTCTTAGTATAGTTGTTTTTAGTTTATGATTCTCTCATTAATGTGCTTTTTTCTATAGTGCCACATTAATATATTTCTACATTCATAATTGGTGCCTATTTTAAATTTCATAAAGTTGCTAATTTACCTAGCTGTATTTTCAATGTTCTTTGATCATATGTAGTAGAATACTGTCAATAACAGCTTCTGAAAAATACAAGACAAATAATCCCTAAAAACATTTTTGAATTTTGGCTCATTTTCTTCTTTCTTTACTTTTCTTCCTTTTTTTTTTTTTTGGTGTCAGTACCAGAACTTGAACTTAGGGCCTCTTGCTTTCACCTTTTTGCTCAAGGCAGGCATTCTACCACTTGAACCACACCTCCAGTTCTGTCTTTTTCCCCCTAGTTAATTGTAGAGTAGAGCTAAGATCCTCAGATCTTAGCTTCCCAAATAGCTAGGATTATAATATGAGGACCAGTGTCTGTTTTTTTTTCCTTTGTTTGAATTAACAGTTGATTTTCATAGGCTTTCTTTAGTCATCATTTTAGACTGCAGTATATGTAGATGTAGGCTGGAGACATCAAAGTAATCCACTGAGTTTCAGGTTAGATAGAGAATAGTAAATTTTCTCTTCAATGAATGATCAAGCGCCTTATATGAATAGTACTTAGATATCTGGTCTACATTGAAGGTTCTTGGCACAGTTAAAGATGAATGCTGAAGAGTAAGGCTATCTGTGAAGGACCCACTTGATCAAATGGGTTCTGTTCTAGGGTAGAAATGAAAATCTCTTGAGTGACTAAAGCTGAAAGTGTACGATACATTCCAGTGGGGTATTGCAAAAGAGTTCAGTGTTGTTCCCCTTTCTTCAAGAGGCCAGATGCCAATTCCAACTCAATGGGAGGTAGGTTCATTTTCTCCTCCATCAGGCACTGGATATATCTTAACTCAAATACAGCTAAAACAGGCTGGGATAGTTATAATGTCTAACTCCTTGGATCAAATGTAAAAACATATGATTACCTAAGAGCAATATGTGGCCATTAATTCTTGCTTCTAGACATATGGGAGGGGGGAAGGACAAATAGGTTAAAAAACAAAAGTGGAAGAATTTCCAGGCCGGGGCTTAGCCAAGATAGAGGCCCAAGTCTTCCCCTTTCCCCAGAGGAGCTTTCAGTCTTGGCATCCCAGCCCTTGAATCAGAGTCATTGTCTGGCTCTAATGCAAACACTGGCTCCATTGTGATTTTGCAGGGACACAGCCCCACACGAACTGCTTTCTACCCGCCTGGGGCTTCTTTGGGGTTTATCCCATTGAGCTGTGACTCAGGCAGTGAGCCAGAAGGGCCTCTATCCAGGGTGGTGCCTGGGGATCTGTGCTGATTTATTGCACAAGACCTACCAGGTAAATCCCTTTGCCATTCCATGGGAAATGTCAAGTCAGGGGCAAAGTTTGGGTGCTCCCTGTGTGAATCCAGGGGTTTGTGTCAAGAGGCATGATGACCAGAACTTTCATTCTTTTTATTTTCCTTTTTAAAAAATTATCTCCAAGGATAGCTAGGTGGATCTCAAATGCCTGGAAAGTTCTAGAAAAATCTAGGTTCCACAAGGCAAGTGTTGTAAAGTGTTCTCATGGAGTCTAGGGGATGAGGTTGCATAATTTAAATGAATGCGGTGACCTCAGACTTCTCAAACTTATTGTATATTAGACTTCTCTGTGAAGCAGATTATAAAATGTAGATTCCTAATGTATTTATTATCTGGTTTAAGAAACAGTAACACCTCTATACATCATCTTAAAAATAACAATAAAAAATTTATGTAGATTCCTGAGTCACAGTCTCTGGGATTCTCCACAGGTCTGAATTTAGGACTACGAATCTACATTTTGATGAGCTTTCCAAAGTAGTTGGTTCTAATGTAAGAAGTCCATATAACAAACTCTACAAAACAACAACAACAACAACAAAAACCTCAGTAACTTGGAGCTGGGATATGGTTTGATGGTAGAGCACATGTTTAGCAAGCATGAGGACTCTTCTGGTCTAAGAACCAAACAAAAATTATGGGGATGGTGACAAAGTATGCATTTAGACCAATCTATTATGATAAGTACCCAGCCCAGGTAGGTTCCTCAGAAACTATAGGATGACTACAAGTATTCTCCTTCTACTCATTGAGCCCTGCTTGGTACCTTCTTGTACTTTTTCAGCAACCAGGGCTCTCAGGACCTTCAAGCATATGCCTTGCTGTTAGGTCAGGTGGGATTATCCTAAAGTTCAAAGACAGTAGCAAATCAAGGGAGGAAATTTTCCTTCTTCCAGGTTAGACTGATGAGCTCAGTTGGGAAATCTCAATGACAGGGAACAAAACAGAGTATTTCGATATCAATCACTATCTGTCTGGCTACCTCCTCTAATGGAAAGTACCCACCCACCTCCATGACTTCCAGATGGCCATACTGAGAACCGTAAGAAGGTGCTTTTTGAGCTGCAGCTGATTAGACCAAGGAAACGTTGAACTTGGGCAGCCAGTTGTCAGTTGATATAGGACATGAATTGGCATGAAAAGATGAACCAGATGGATCAGATTTACCTCTGTTGGTATTTGGATTGGGAAATGAGAATTTATGCTGGTTACAGCCACAGTCTATCTAAAGGTCATATCATAGAGATATGTGGATGCCATGGTGAACTGAAGGTAAGGAGATGATGCCAGTCAATGGGGAGAAGAAAATGGAGCAGATACATAGAAATGGAAACATTAAGGACTGTTGAGAAATGGAGAAAAATAAAAAATGTTGGTTTCCTAGCACCAGATAAAGGCAGATTATAAGTGAATGCCAATGACACCTGTAATCTTAGCTATTCAGAAGGACAAGATCTGAGGATCACAGTTCAAAGCCAGTCTGGGCAAAATACTCTGTGAGACTCTCATCACCAAAATGCCTAAAGTGGAGCTGTGGCTCAAGTGGTAGAATGCCAACCTTGAGTGGAAAAAGCCAAGCAAGAGTTTCTGAGTTCCCTGGGTGCTGGTGGCTTACACCTGCTATCCTAGCTACTCAAGAGATCTGAGAATCAGGTCTCTTTACTGCCAGCCAGGGCAGTAAAGTCCATGAGACTATCTCCAATTAAGTACCAGAAAATGGGAAGTAGAGCTGTGTCTCAAAGTGTTAAAGCACTAGCCTTGAGCAAAAGAGCTCAGGGACAACCCCCAGGTCTTGAGTTCAAGCCTCACGACTGACAAAAAAAAGTTTCTGAGTTAAGCTCTAGTATTGGCATACACCCCTCCTCCCCCCCAACCCTCCCCACAACCCTCCCCACAAACACACACACACACACACACACACACACACACACACACACACACACACACACACACACGAGCAGATTGTAAATGATCTTTAGCTCAAGGAATGTGTAACCATGCTTGAGCAAACTTAAGGATATCTATTCCTACCCACAAAATACCTACAAACAGTGGACCAACATTAAATGAGCTCATAATGTATTTAATGTACTTGCTGAGTGTTTAATCCATTCCTTCTCATTTATGCTTACAACTGCACTAAAATAACATTTTAGTATCAATTCTGCTTTATTATTCTTAAGCAGCCCTGCTCAATATAGAAACCACTATTCACCTGTGGCTATTGCACACTTAAAATATGGTTAGTGCACAGGTCTGCTGAAGGAAAAACTTTGGAGAGGGGTGAGATGAGCTAGTTGCTGTTGGAATGAGGTTGGAGGCAAGTGTTTAGACAGACCCATGGGGAATCGAGCACAACTCCAGGCATTTCCCTTCAGTCCTAGAGAGGAATCTTAGGAGAACAGCAGATCCAGGGGAGAGTGGACCAGGGTATCATGGAGGTGCCAGAAGGGCAGCAACTGGCAAGTAGGAGTTTCTTACTGGATCCTGCTGGAAGGAAAGCAGAAATAGTGGTACCAGAATGAGACATTCTCGAGGAAGGGAGCATGGGCTGTAGAAGGAGGATCATCTGGAGAACTGGATGAAGGATACCCAGAGACGATTTCCAGAATGTGGAAGTATGGCACTGAGCTGCGGAATTAGGAAAGCGGGGCGGGGAGGATGTAATGTGATGTACTGTTCTCTACTGTCTGTTCCTTGCCCAGCTCTTGAGGCCTGAAGCCAGAGGAACTCAGGATCTGGGGATCTTAGCACGGGAGAATCGAGGACAGCAGCCAGAGAGTAAACTCTTAGGTCCACCAGATAGCTGCAATTTGTGGCTGTAGGCCACAAACGCACCTGCTTAAGAAGCTGGGTGGGCCCCCCGGTGGGCGGGGCCACGGGCTACCAGCAGTTCCAGCGGTTTAGCAGTGTCCTGACTCCCTGCGTTCCCAGGCTCACAGGCTCACAGGCTCACAGCGGCAGGATAGGCCCCCTTTTCCCTTTCTTAACAATGATAGAGGAGACTTTAGGCCACGCCCACGTGCCCTCTAGTGCGCAGGACAGCTCTGAATCCCCCACTTTCCACAAGGAGTATCTGTGGGAGGTGGCTCCTGGTGATTTCTGGGATTGTGGTACTGTGTTCCCTCCCCCTACCTTTCCTGTTCCACCTTGGTTGTTGGAAGAAAGCAGATTCATCAAATTGGTTTCAGCGAAGAAAAAGCTAAGGGAGTTGTCAGCAGAGGATAGTGCTGGTGTTTGGTAGGAACAAAGAAGAAAGAAAGAAAAATGGTAGTAACCCTGAGACAACCACTGATGGCAGGTGTAACTCACCAGAGGATACAGAGACCCTGCTATTCCCACACTACTACCTGCTAACTTGCTATGTTATTTGCCAGCCTCGATGCTGGATATCGTTAGTGTGGCATCACCTCAGAACCACCAAGCTAACAACAGTAGTAGTTTCATGGCTGAGACCAAGACTGTCTGATTAACCAAGAGCCTGCAACATTTTCAACGGCCTAACGACCTTGTGTCCAAGTCTATACCCGACAAGATCTGGAACCAGCAGGCAAATGGTTGCAAAAAGATCCTGGAGACCACAGAAAAAAACTATCAGCCACATTCTTGAAGAACTTAAGCTCAATAATGTAGGCTGAGCTGGGATGGCTTCATCAGGCTAGCCAATGAGAACATGGAGCTCACTAGCATGCTGCAAGTGGCAGAGCACTTGAAGGAAGAACCTGGTAAAGAAGGTGTACCATGATGGATCTGGAAAGCTGATTTGAAGAGCTAGCAATAGCCTGGAATTCTAACTGATAGAAGAATTGGCAAGGCAGAAACAAGACACTCTGCATCAGATGGAAAAAGGAAGGCCACTAGAAGTTAACCAAAGAGCTAAGGAAGGAGCTGCAAGTTTACGTTTACACCACAGGGATCCTGGTATCTTAGAAGACAGAACAACACAAACACCCCTGGCCCACAACAACAGGTCACCACACAGAAAGCAGGAGATCTTGAAGGTAAGCAAATGCAAGAGCACAGGAGCTGACTCTGTCTGCTGCTTTCACTCAGCAGAAGTAGGTAGATGGATACAATAGAAGCGAAACAGCAAAGTGCCCTGGAGCTGGATGAAAAAAAAGACCTGAAGGAGCAGAAATCAGAACTAGTAAATAGACTTCAAGTTCTATAGATCAAAAAATCTATATGCAACTTGGAATGTAGGACCTGCAGCAGTTGGAGACAGGCTCCTGCTGCTAGAGTTCTCTAGCCAGTCTGACCCCAGACAGTAAGCAACAGTTAAAATGGAAGAGCAAGTACATTTGGAGACACAGACAAGGAACCTGATAAAGTTGCAAAAATAAGTATAGGAGGAGAGAGACTGATGTACAGACAATCTGAAAGTTAAGAGCACCACATGGAAACAGAAGATACAGCAAACGTTGGAACAGATGTGAACACTGAGAGAGGAGAAAGAACACAATAGGAATCAGGTACAGGAGCTGGAGACCAGCTTGGCAAAACTGAGAAGCCATCTGGCAGAAGGAGCCAGCTGGAATAGAGGCCCAGCAGCTGCAGAAGCTGGAGAGCCTGGTGTAACAGCTGCATATCCAGGTGCAGAACAATGAGAGCCTGAGTCACTTGAGCCAGGAGCAAGAGGAGCAGCTTTCTAGCACTGGAGCAGTCTGACAAGATCTGGAGCAGCAGGCAGATGATTGCAAGAAGATCCTGGAGACTATGGAGAACAGCCATCAGCTATGCTCTTGCAGTCCCTCAAGCTCAATAGTGTAGACACAATTGTGGGATGGCTTCATCAGGCTGGCCAATGAGAATATAGTTCACCAGCAAACTGCAGCTAAAGGGGTATTCCCAGAAAGAAGCTATGCTGGCTGCAGGAGAGGCTAGGAATGCTAAAATAGACCCTGGAGCCTAAGAGTTAAGAGACTCCATGTTTGCAGAAGCAGGGAGACCAAATCCCCACTTATCAGCAGGTGACCTCTGAGAAGGAAAACCTGAACCAGTAGTTGCTGACGCAGACCCAGCTCCTGGACCAACTGCAAGCTGAACATCTGCAGGGCAAGATGGCAGTAGAGATGGTCTATGTGGTGTTGCAAGGACTCAGGAACATCGGAAGCTACTAAGTGTTAGGTGTGCCAGGGAAAATGGCCCCTTCTTTCTGTGTGAAACTGCATGTAGACCCCTCTCCCCCTTTGTTTTCCATGTGGGACTGCATGTGTCCTTCCCTAGAAATCTTGGCCTAGCACCTGGGTAACCGAGGTGACTAGCACACCTGGGAGCAGTGGGAAGTTCCCAAGGCTTGGAAGTCATTTCTCCTTCCTCTGAGGTCACAACCTAGACCACCCAGGTCATACCTTCTTGGGACCATGGGATGTTCCCAGGCTCTGAGGTCAGGTGGCATCTACCATGGCCACTCCTCCTCCAATCCTCTCCCTATATGACCCCAGTCTCTCCAGGCACTGGTCTCTATACAGTGTATACCTCATGTGAGCTGGCAGTTCAGAGACATCTAATATAAACTTTTCTGCTTGAAGACCATGTGGCAGTTTCCTTTTGGCTAATTTTACATTAATGGTGCAGAACACTCAGGAGGGGCTAGTTTCAGGAATCACTGGATTCCCTCTGCTTCTCTTTCTGAGGGTTAATCTGCATCCTGACCACTTCTCCATGGACCAGAACTGTTGAAGGAACTCCATTCCAGATTTCTCAGCTTTACCATTGCTGGCCCTGCATCCACGCCATACCACCCTCTTCCCCACACCTCTGTCTGGTGAACGTCTACCTATGGGCCCTCTGACTCTGTCTCTCTCTCCACATGGCACCACACCAGAGGGATCCCTACACCTCCCTGGCTGGTCACTTCCCATTTGGGGGATGCCTGAATAGAGAATTTGACTCTCATTGTAGAAGAGACTCTGAGTGGACAGGGATGCCTTTCATCCATGGCCTCTTTATACTCACCAGATTCCAAAGGGATGCTACCAGTCCCTTCTGAGCCGGGATACTCCTTTGGGGTATCTCCTATACTCTCCAGATGTCCTTTTACTCAAGGACTCTATCAAGCCAAAGAGCCTTATTTTTTATGGCAGTAAGGCCTGACAAACATATAGACTAGATAATCATTCTTAATGGCCCCCAAATGGGACTTTTGATTATAATACTTTCAGAGAGTTGGACAATTGTTGCTATAGCAATAGTAAATGGTTAGAAGTTCTATACAGTCAGGCTTTCCTTGCTCTCCATGTTTGTCTCTACCTCTGCTCTCCAACTTTCCCTATCCTCCTGGCATGCCCATCCCTGCCAAGTCATTGGAGAGCCTGGAGATTACCCAGAGACCCAGGGAAAATCCAACTGCATTTCTCAATCACCTCACAGTGGCACTTCAGTGCTATATTCAGCTGGACCCAGAGTCAGAGAAGGGTATAGTTGTTCTTAGTACTCATTTTATCTATAAAAAAGAAAAAGCTGGGGATGGCACTCAAACCCTCCAGTGAGATCAAGTAAGCATGGCCTTTGAGAGTTTCAATCATCAAGAAAAACAGGAGAAGGCCGATAAAGCTGCCCATGATAGGGAAAAGTGCCAGCTCCTAGCAGCTGTTCTCGGACTCCTCAGAGAAGAGGCACCCAACACACACCACCCAGACCATGCTTTAAGTGTGGTAAGGAAGGCCACTGGGCAGGAAATCTGCCCTGCCCTGTGATCACTGCCTGGACCCTGTCCAAAATGTGGCCAACTGAGACACTAGGGAATCGACTGGCCCACTTTGTCTGTACAAGGTGGGCAGCCCCTCCCATACCCCACCTAGGCATAGAGGAGCCCAGGGTATCTTTTCAAGTTGCTGATGATTCTCTACTCATTAGCCTCCCAGCCATCTCCTCTAGAAAGGTAAATTTCCTTGCTTCTCTCTCTTTCTTTCTCTCTCTCTGCCTCTCTGCTTCTGTCCTTGAGAGTGAGATGCAGGCTGGGTCCCAGGGATCCCCCTCTAGGTTTCCTCTTAAAGGCTAGCCATCTGGATTTGAATTCTCTTAGTTAAAACTGTCTGTCTCTGTCCCTCTGCCTCTCTCTCTCTCTCTCTCTCTCTCTCTCCTGGAGAGCATCCTCATGGTTATGGTGTGCCCTGCCTGTATGCTTCTCTGTCTGCTTTCTTGCCTGCTTACTTACTTAATAAAGCTCTACCAAGTTTTCTTATCATCCTGACTTGTCTTTTGCTGTGTTGGACACATGGTGGGTTTTCTTGTAGCCCCCACTCCCTCTAACCAAGTGTTCAAAGTCAATTTGTATGCTAATCCAAAAATGTTCTATGTTGGCCACAGAATGGGTTTTCATGCAGGCCCCCACCCCCAACCCATCTAACAAGTATTCAAAGGTGATTAGGAAATGTAAAGAAAGAGAAAGGAATTGAGGGAACAAAAATGGTTTCTTTGGATGAGAAAGGATTTGGAAAGTAAGAATTGTCTTAAATGTTTGTTCCAAAATGGAAAAAGGGAGAAAATTAAGACAAACCCCAGAAGGTTTGAGTAAGTAGCAGAGTATATCTTGAGTTTGTAAGATAGAACTTATGAGCATAGTTGGTAAAGTTGGTATGTAATTAAGTTGGCTGTGATTTAAATAAGGTTGAGATTAATACTCTGATGTAAAACCAGCATCTCATTCTTTATGTTTGTCTATAAAAGTAATTGTTTGTGTAAACCAAAGTTCACCTAAGTGTTTGTTTATGTCAAGGTCCTTGAAATGAACACCTTTTAAGTGGAATGCTATTTTTTGCTATCTAATGTCTGTTTCCCAAGTATGTAAGCCTCCTTGGATACAAAGTTGATGATGGTCAGGGCTGGGAAGGTGGCTCAGTGGTAGAGTGCTTGCCTTGCATGCCTGAGGCCCTGGGTTCAATTCCCCAGCACCACATAAGCAAAAAGAAAAAAGCCTTAAGTGGCACTATGGCTCAAGTGGTAGAGCGCTAGCCTTGAGCTGAAGAGCTGAGGGACAGTGCCCACGCCCAGAGTTCAGGCCCCATGACTGGACCCCCCCCCAAAAAAAGTTACAAATCAACGTTGATGATGGTTTCAGTCTTAAGTAGTATCCTAAAGTGCTATATTCAGTTAATCCATTGCTGTTTTAAAACTCTCATCATGTCTACTGAGTTTTGTTATTGCAGATTTTATCCTCTGCAGCATTTAGTCAGACCCACAAAAGAATAAACTCTTGCAAGTATTTATTGGTTAATTCTTAGCAAGTTCTAGGTAAACCCTGCTTAAAAACTATTTCTATTGATCTCCTTATTACTTCAATTGGAAGTAAAAGGGGCAAAGGCTCATTTGATCTGAGTACTGCAGTTAGAAGCCAGCCCTGGCAGAAAAATCCCTGTGAGACTCATCTCTAATTAAACAGCAGAAGGCTAGAAGAGGCACTGTGCTCAAAGTAGTAGAGTGCTAGTTTTGGGCAAAAGAGCTCAGGGACAGCCCAGGCCAATGAGCAAAAATGTCAACTGGGGTAAGCCATCCTAGCAAGGAGCACCTAGACACCCAGACAAAGCTAGTCCTGTAACTAGGGATCATGGAGAGGAGTAAAAGGGGATGGTGTCATATCCTAAATGGAGTCACTTTGCATTTGTCAGTTCCCAATTAACCAGAGCCAGAAGATCAAGGGAAAATAGTTAATAAGCATGCATGTCTAATGTTCATACCTGTCTTTCTTCTAAATGGACAGGAACTTATAGTGAATCTCAGACTCAGGAAAGTTAGCCTTGGCAGCTTCCTAGATCTCCCCTATATAGTCTGTAATCCAGACATCTACGAGAGCTTTCCACCAGGCCTTTAACCACTCCAATCCAGCCCCGGTTTCTGACTGCTCATTCTTAACCAGTCTAGAGGTTAATCAGTCAGAAGTAACTAGGGACATTTTCCACCAACTCCAAGACAGCCTGGAATGCAGCAATAGGAATTAGCCAAGTCATCCAATTTTTAATTTTCTTCCCTGAACAATTCTTCTGCCTTTGTGTGCCCTCTAATATTTTTTTCTTATTGCTCAGCCCCTGCCTTGTAAGATTTCTTTCAGATTTCATCCAAAGACACATACATGTGTTCACCACCAAGGAACAGTCACTGTAGCCTTCTCCTGGACCAGACGATATCATTTTTCTCCTAATGTCAACCTCACACTAAGCAGAAAAACCAGCAGCTGAGCCTCCTGGCTCTCCCTGGAGAAGGAGAAGGAATGGGAAAGCAAGAGAAGAATGAAGTCGCTTGGCCCAATCTGACCTTCACAAGAGAACTTAAACAGCTAAGGAGCCATAATGGAATATCTTAAATACAACTCTAGTGTGCTGATGAAAAGCTGGCATAGATGTTCCTGAACTGAGGATGCAGAATGCTCAGGAGTAATCATCATTCCAAGCCCAAGCACAGGAAGAGGAGGAAAAAAAAGTTGCAAATACGGGGAAATGAAAATCTTATATTCTCCTATGTGTGATAACTATATGGAGATGAAGTTGCAGTCTGGTAAAAGAACTTACCTAGACAGACAAATAGGAGAAATAAAATTTATTAGGACAATGGTCAAGAGAGACACAGCAGGCAGGTGGCTGGTCAGACAAAGGGGTGGAGCTTCACACAAACAGGGCTATGAGTGGGGGTCTTGCCTTTGGTTACCCTACTTTTGATTTGCCATTCTCTGTTTGTGGAATCAATTTGTTGACTTTCTTGCACCATGGCTTTAATTTCACATGTGGGAATGGCTTGTGGTTTTCATATCTGTGTTTCATCTGGCCCACTTCCCAGCCCTGAATCACTTCCTCATTCCATCTGAACCTTGGTATTTCTCTGTCTGCCATGTCACCTAAAATGGGCCTCCTCCATGTCTTCCTCTTACAAAACAACAAAAGCTATCCGGGTTAGTGAGGGGGAAGTTCTCATCTTTTATAATTGCTTCAAGCTGAGCAACATCTTTAGACTCAGCCACACTTTCTGACATCTCCCCAAAGGTAGAAAAATAAGAGCCTTTGGGCAGTTTTTATCTCCACTTACATTTCTAATTATTGGGCTCCCCTTCCCTCAGTCTTTCCTGTAGTATGCATCAGGGGTTTTCTGAGCACCTTTCCCGCCACCCCCTTACTTCCCAAAAAAAGGTGTCATCCTGGCCCAACAAGAGCTTCCTTTCTGCTTCCAGTTAGCTATTTGCATTTCTGTGGCCTTCTTGCTGGAGCAAGAATATTTGCCCTAGTGGGCTCATAGTCTCTCATTTACATTTCTCCACAATAGCAAATGGTTCACAGGCTGTGGAAATATAATCGCTAAACAGTGAGTAATTCAGTACGAAAGCCAGCCTTTGAAGGTTTGGACTTGGTGAATTTGAAAGCTCTGAAAGTTTTGGCATTGGCACTATGGATCACCACTGAAAGTAAAGGCAGAGCAAGGACTAAGAGATACCAACTTGACCCATGCCCACCCTTTGCCTTTCTCCCTCATCGTGTTACCAAACAACATGTCCCATTTTGCCTTCTGCACAGTTTGCCAGTCACTGAAGCAAAGAGTTTATTCACAAGGAGGCCGAATGTGAGAAAGTAAGACTACCAAGACTCAAGTCTACCTCCTGGAGGATAAGGTTTAACAAATGTCAACAAGATACAGGTGGTCTGAGATTGGAAGCAGAGAAGAGTGAAATGATTAATGGCCTGCACATTTGTGCTTCATGGCTTTCTAGGGGTTGTGTTTCCAGAATATGGTAGCAATGGCATGCTCCCATCATGGATGAGAGGTCAGAAGTTCCTTCAACTTCCCAGTTCCCATGAAAAATCACATGGAAACATGCGAACTATCTCATGGGGTCTTTTACAACAAGGAGTCTCATACAGTGGACATTTTAGAAGTGATTTATTTTAGTATCATTAGACTAAGTAGGGAGAATGAAGGGAGGGAAAAGGGAAATATTTCTGGTTTGCTATGAAGGAAATGGGAGTACAGTAAACACTCAAAATACTGGCAGCCTTTCTGCTTTCTGAGCTGGGAGAACACACCTGTTTCTCAGATAATGGGTGAGATGGATGCTGTTTACTATTCTAAAACATAGAGATTTGATCTAGATGTATCCAAAAGACAGGGATAACAGTTCACTTCAGGACTTCCTTTGCCAGACATGCCTTTTTAATTCCCTTCATTCACTGTAATGAGTTTGCAGCTTTTAACATCAGAGGAGAAGGCAGATGAAGACAGTGCCTTGTATTTCCCATTCTGGTAACTTAACATCCGAAAGTAGATGTGGCAGGAGGGAAGATAGTTGTTTTTGTTTTTCAGTTTTTACTATCTGTTTTCAATGTATGAGTTGAGCCTTTTAGTATGTTTTAATTTACCTGTCTCCTTATCTATCCTGACTTATCCAAGAGAGGAATTTTCAGCCCCCTGACTTTCAAAGGTCCCTGCAAGGTCCACATAAAGGTTAGTGATCTGAGCTTGCTCCAAGTTCCCGACAAACAGCCTAAGCATTCATTACCAATGTGATCATACTCACATGTGTTTCTATAGTAAAGCTAATGGGAGTGTACAGCTCAGTTACATTGTCTAAAATTGGTGCTAAAAGTAAGTAACAAAGCAAACACAGGTTTTATTTACATTTTCCCTCCGATTCCAGAGTTTCATCTGTCAGCCAGGGAGGAAGGTTTTACTAGTTAAAATCAAGTCCCCAAAACAGAGTAATTGCCAGTTATAAGTAGAATGAGTGTATAAGATAAAAAACAAACAAATCTCACAATCAAGACTATCCAATATCCTTTCATACCTACAAACATAACCACACACTACATAATAATGTTTTGACCAACAATAGACCACATATATGGGATGGTCATATCAATTTTTTGGGGGGGTCCAGTCATGGGGCCTGAACTCTGGGCCTGGGCGCTGTCCCTCAGCTCTTCAGCTCAAGGCTAGCACTCTACCACTTGAGTCACAGTGCCACTCCCGGCTTTTTTCTTTTTGCTTATGTGGTGCTGAGGAATCGAACCCTGGGCCTCAGGCATGCAAGGCAAGCACTCTACCACTATCACCTAGCAACACCATAATGCAGCCCAGTGTATGACTGTCTGAGGTGATGCCGGTATGAACAAACCTACTGTGTTGCTAATCATTTAACATTATAGCATGTGTAGTCACAAGCTGGATACAATACTTGATAATAAATTATTAGTGGCTCATATATTTACTATGCTATAGCTTTTGGTCACAGAAGTGTACTGTTTTGTGTTGAGGGACAGAAAAAGAGAGACTAAGTTAGATTCTTCCTATATCCAGAGAAATCCCAAACCCATATTCCTCACTAGAGCAAGGAAAAAGGAAGACCACGTCATAGCTTCAAAGGCTTGTAGAGACCACATAGGCAGTAGCAGTAAGTAGCAGAAATGCAGAACTGTAGAACAAAGTCTTGGCTAGGCTCCTAGCTCCCTTCCCAGGCGCTTCCACTACAGTGCAGCTTCCTCCGAGTTGGGCACAGGATGCAGCTGGAGCTGATGAGGGGCAGAGCTCTTGACTGACCCATAGTCCTTTATTTCCTCTTAGGAGCAGGGTTGGCTCTTACCAGCCTGTGGTGACCTCCCTGCCATGTGCCTTCTGATGGATACCCTGTGCTGTCAAACACCTTGAAGATAGGCTATTCCCAAGAGCTGACAAAACAAAAAAAAACAAGCAAAGTAAAAGGCCTGACCAACAATGGCCTCTTCATCTCCCAGTGTGATTTCAGGATTTCTTATTCTCCTCCCAATATTTCCTGCTCAGAGTAATCCCTTCTTATCCTCCAGCTCCAGGTCAACTCAGCTGCCCTCTAATTCAGACAAAACTAGTGATATAGAGGAAATGAAAGATAGCTGGGATTAGTTTGCCCTCCAGAGACTCTGGATAGTTATCAAATCCTGCACCCACTCTGCTCCTATCCCATGACCCTAGAAGACAGTATTGAAGTATTTCATTTGCATTATTTAGAGGTTCATTTTACCAAGGTCAGAAGCCCAGCTCCCTGGGTGGAGAAGATAACTCAGGCCATATTGTGGCTCTTCCTCCGACAGCCTTGCACTCTTTACTACTTGCTCCCTGCCTCTTTTTGTGATCTACTCTTTTCCTCAAATCCTCTGCTCCAAATAAGCCTTTCCCTGAACTGCACTTGTGCTTTTTCTACCTCAAAACCTTTGTCCTCACCACCTGTCCCCATGGAATATCCTCCCCATGCCCTCCCCACCTTTACCCCCCAGCCAAATCAGATTTATTTCTCCCTTATTGCACACTAACTGCAAGAGGGTCTTAGGCCAGCATTTTCCCATGCCTTATCTCATCCTGCAAGGCCAGCATAAATTTCTTCTTATCTGTTTAGCTTTTTGGGACTATCCCCAACTGGAAGTGATCATTTCCTGCTTTCTCTTACACTTATTGTCTGCAATACTCATCTGGCACTCAATACATCCTAGTACTTTTGATTTAATCATTCAGTTGCTCATTCATTCACTTTTTAAGCAGCTATTGACTAATTATTATTTACTTATCACAGATAGATAGATAGATACATAGATAGATAGCTAGATACACAAGTGAAGAGATGCCTTCATTGTCCTTAAGAAACTCATCAGTGAATTCTGACACCTCTAAAGAAGCTTGTTAGAACAGTATGCGTAGCCCAAGTTACACTTCTGCTCAGGAATCTTCTGTGGTAAACAAGGAGGATGGCCCAGAAAAGAGGGAGATATGTACATTTTATTGGGGAACAAGAAGAGTATGGATCAGAGCTGAGATCAGCTAAATACGTGGAAAGGACTCTGTGCACACCTTGGTGCTGAAGTGGAAAATAGCACTGAAGCATAGAAAGACTAGGTCTGGCAGAGCACGGTGGTACACTCCTGTAATCCCAGGGAAAGATAGAAGCCAGCCCATGCAGAAAGTTATCATGGTTTCATCTCAATCAACAAGCTAGGAGTGCCATCCCAGCTAATGAGGCATAAGTAGGATTGTAATCTCAGACTATCTGGGGCAAAAAAGGAGAGACCCAATCTGAAAAATAACTGAAGCTAAAAAGGGCTGGGGGGTGGAGGGTGGGGATGGATCAAATGTTAGAGCTGCTGCCTAGCAACTCTGAAGCCCTGAGTTCAAACTCTACTATCAGGGCCTTGGAATGCCAGCTTAGGAGCTGAGGTTTCATCCTGCAGGTAATGTGTACATGTTGGAGGGGTCTAGGCCAGGGATTGACCTAAGATTTGTGGCCCAAGACCACTCTGGTTAGAATATAGAAAATAGATAAATTGAGGAGAGAGTGAGCCAGAAAATTCTTTCAGGAGGTTGTGGCAATAGCCAAAAGCAAGAGATACAAGGTGGTGGTTGCCTGCTAGGAGAGACAAGAAGATGCTTCCCAAAGAGCTGTAGACAAGGGGGAAGGAACAAAAGAAAAAAAAAAGCACTCTGTACTGTTATTTGCCTAAGGCAAGTAATTAATCAATTTTAAGGGCGCCATTCTTCCCCTTTGTACCAGGAAAGATGAATGTTCATCACTGGAGACACCCATCGGCTGAGACAATACCAGAGGAATCCTCATAACAAGACTTACTGAGGAGTCATCCTTCTACCATGTATTTTCCCCTTATATTTACCTTCCCAGGCTTTTCCCACCTCTGAAAACCCAAAGTGCCCATCCTTTGCTTTGTCCCCTCTCTAACCCTTTGTTTTGAGTTCATTTGTTGAGGTTTATCAACTTTAACATGAGGTTTTTTTGTTTTGTTTTGTTTTGTTTCTTCAGGTCCTGGGGCTTGAACTCTGAGCCTGGGCACTGTCCCTCAGCTCTTCAGCTCAAGGCTAGTGCTCTACCACTTGAGCCACAGTGCTACTTCCTGCTTTTTCTTTATATAGTGCTGAGGCATTGAACCCAGGGCCTCATGCATGCAAGGCAAGCACTCTACCACTGAGCCACCTTCCCAGCCCCTGGCATGAGTTTTATAGTACCTAGATATGTTCTCCACCCTCCTTCCCTCCCGCCCCCAATGCTAAAATTTGACTGCTATCTTGATGGTGCTTGGGAGCTGTTGGCTTTACAAAGTGATCAAGTTGGTCACTGGGTTAAGGAAGAATGAGTTAATTCCTCAGGGAGTGGGTTTATTACCATGAAAGCAGATTTCTTATAAAATGTTCCAGCCTCCTTTCTGCACTATGGCCCGAGGAGGTTCTGTTTACTCATGGAACTTAAATCTAAATGTTGGTTGCCTTCCAAGTGTATGTTTCCATCCAACCTCTCACTGATCTCTATCAATATACCCAGATGCCTACTTAACATATGCTAAATACAAATTATAGGAGCAAAGTATTTTTTAAGTGCCAATACTGGGCCCTAATAGACCAGATTACAAATGCAAATAGTCAATCAAGCTGATGTTCCATGTCACCAAAACCGAGACTTGAGTTGTTTTCTCATCTTCCAAGAATTGAGAAATTTCCTAAATAGACCAATTAGTTCAGTGAAGTTTTCTCTGCTTTAATCTTTACACTGTTTAATCCTTTAATCCTCACAAAAAAGGTAAACCTAAGAAACCCAATGTCGAACAATCAGATATTTTTCTGTTGTTCTGTCTCTCTGTCACCACCTTATGAGGAAAGCAACTTTAAAACCACCAATCTGGTGTGTTTTTTTGTTCTTTGCTTCTACCTTTTTTTTCTTAAAAAGCCCTTCTCTGTAAAGAAAACCAACCTCCTGGAGCTGTAGGTATAGCTCAGTGGCCCAGGGTTCCTTCCCAGTGCATGTGTGTGTGCACACACATACATGTGTATACACACACATATACACCTCACTGTTCAGCCCATTGAAATATATTCAGTCTTAGGAAATGACAAGTTGCTTGACTCTAGAATCACAAAACAGAGCCAATTAAGATTTTTAACGTAGGTGTTGTTGGCTCATGCCTGCAATCCTAGCTACTCAGGATTCTGAGATCTGAAGGATCTTGGTCCAAAGCTATCCTGTGCAGCAAAGTCCAAGAGAATACATCATCAATAAACTAACCAGCAAAAAGTTGGGCTGAAAGCATGGCTCAAGTGGTAGAGTAAGTAAGCTGAGCAAGTTTAAGATCCTGAGTTTAGACTCTAGTACCAGCACATTTAGGATATGTACTTTCCGGGGGGGGGGGGTGGGGAAGGGAAGAGGAGGTCAGGGGCTCAGTTGGAGGTTGAACCCAGAGACTCAAATATACTAGGCAGAGGCTGTACCCCTGAGTAATATACCTAGCCCTTTGACTTGCACTTTAATGCCTAAAAACTGAACCCTGGGACAATTCCATCATATACTCGTTATTCTTGAAGTATGGCTCTATTTGTTGGGTGGCACCTTCATTCCCTAATCGGAGAGTAATCTTGAACAATAGCCTCTCTCTCTGTGTCTACAATCAGGATAATGATAGGCCTCCAAGGTAGATGTAGCTGCTCCCTCCCTATCACCAATGCCACCATCATCTCTCACATGGAGATGGTACAACCACTTCTTGGCAGTCCACTTTTACTCCTGCTTCTTTTCGTAGTTATCAAACAAAAAATATTTACTACTAGCTGTCAAACCTCATTATTTTAATAGCTCTAGATATTTTCATTATACTTAAGAAAAAATCCAAAATGCTTACCACAACCTCAGGGTCCTCCATCTGTACCTCCAAGTACCTCTGACTCCTCTCTCAGCTTCTTTAAGGCTATGGCCACACCCTACCCTCTTCTCAGTTCTCAAACATCTAAAATTTTATGAGGCTAAGCATGGACACTACCCCTGAGTCACCTCCAGCCCCTGTATCTTCATTTATCATGGAAGTACCTTATCCTTTTCTTCTCTCTGGTAACTGACAACTCCAACTGGTCCATCAAGTCTCAGTTTTAATGCTCATTCTTCAGAAAGACTTCAAAAGAGAGCATGCACCACAGTTCTTTAACTCCTGGTCCTTAATAGCATGTATCACAATTTGCATGTGTATACTTATTCAAGAGACTGCTTGGCATCTATCATTCCATCTCTACCCCAACTTGTGTACGCACATGCACTCCTGCCTACCATCCATAATCAAGTGTCCAGAGTGTGGCCCATAGGACACAGTAGATCTTTGATAAATTAATACAGTATAGGCTGGGGAAGAGAAATAGACCAGGGGCTAAAAGAGTTCAAAGGAGGAGAGATGACCTTCTGAATCACAGTGTCAGAAAGCTTCAAGGAAGATTCAGCATTTGATGACAGATTTGTAAAATGGGTGGGTGGAGGGGAGTGGTGCTGGAGGAATGGGTGGAGGGAGGGGTTTTCCAGGTAGATGGACAACCTGGTTAGAGAAACTCAGGTGGTATCTGAAAAGTGATGAGTAACCAGGAAGTCTGGAACAGAGGGCTGGAGAAAGGAAGAAGGACTAGAAAGGGCATGACCAGAATTGACTTTAGGACCTGTTTTTAAGTCCTCAGGAGGGAGTGATGGGTGGCTAAGAGACTTCCCCCCAAACAAGGCAGTACTTCTCTTTTTGGAGTGTGAGGACCTGGGATATTTTATAAAAATGAGTGGTGGGATTACCTCTGCTCCTCTGTGCTTCCGCCCCAACTCCAGGCCTCAGGATGACAGGCTGGAATTTGCATGGTAACAGTATGCTATGTGCTCTGTCATTGGCAACTGTGTCATTTAGGAAACAAATTTGAAGATCTTACCAATACAACCTTGTGGCCCAACGATTGTACTTTCTACTGCCTCTGACTCCTCTCTTGCTTCTTCATAGCTGCCTCCATGTCCTGCTTTCCTTTCCATTCTCAAATATCAAACCCAGGAGGAGGAATTTGGTCAAAATACAAGGGAAAAATTCAGACAGAAGTTGAACAATTCTTCCACAAGCCTTTAACTCATGTTTGAACTGTATTCAAGAGTGCAAGAAATAATTATTGGCAGTCCATTTTCAAAATGACATATCTGACCTAACCCTACATTCACAGTGGTAACTGTGAAGTTTGTACACCTTGAAGGTGCCTAAGCAAACAACATCAGAATGGGGGGGGGGGTGTGGGGAAGGAGGTCGAGAGCCAGGGGAAAAGGTGGACTACAATAAAATGAGAAAATAAGTAAAATCTATGTACATGCCAAAAAGCATATTACCCCCTCCCCTCACAAAAAAATCCTTCCCATTACAAAAGAACAAAGTGGGTTGGAGCCAACCAAAGCCCACTTCCAAAATTCTACCAATCCCCACAGGTGTATTCATCAAAATTAACCCATAAACCCATATCTGGCATTAGGGAATAACTCACTGTGACCTCTCTGATGTAATAACCACTAATCATTAAAGTCTCCCTTTGGCTGTCTCCAAGTCCATCCTTTGAATTTCAGCAGGTGAGTGTGTATCTCACAGGAGTGCATCCTCTTGGCTCATTGAGACCCCTAAAATTGTGTTTGAACTACGCACATGACTTTGAGTTTCTGAGACTTGCCCTACACAAGTGTGGCCTCTATATTCAATAGAGTATGGCTTCAAAAGGATTTTAAAAAAACATTTAGTGTTTACCATTTGCCCTGTTAGGTGCTTTCCATGAGTTATCTCATTCTTTTTTATACCTACCCCATCAGGGAAGCACAAAGATCTATCCTCTCGATAAGGAAGCTGAAGCTCTGAGGGATTGAGTAACTTGCCCAAGGTCAAGTCACCAACACAGCTTGTAGGTGGAGAAGCTTGCATGTGAACTGCAGTTTGCCAGACACCAAAGCCTGCCTTGTCAATTACTGCCCTGGGTGGCTTTGTGTGTGTGTGTGTGTGTGTGTGTGTGTGTGTGTGTGTGTGTGTGTGTGTGTAAGAGAGAGAGAGAGAGAGAGAGAGAGAGAGAGAGACAGAGACAGAGAGAGACAGAGAGAAACAGAGAGACAGAGAGAGACAGAGACAGAGACAGAGAGAGAGAGGGGTCTTTATTTTTTTTACACATAAATTACATGCTACCTATTAATTACTCTAATAAACTGCCAGTTTTTGTTTCTTGGTTTTTTGGGGTTTTTTGCTGGAAGTATAACACTGTTAAGCATATAATATACTAAACAAAATACTTTTGTCCAGGGTAATTTATACAGAAACTCAATGAGGAAATAAGATTGTTTCTCTGTTTTTTTGTTTTGTTTTGTTTTTGTTTTTTGGCCAGTGCAAAGGCTTGAACTCAGGGCCTGGGCACTGTCCCTGAGCTGCTTTTGCTCAAGGCTAGCACTCTATCTACCACTTGAGCCACAGCACCATTTCCAGCTTTTTCTGTTTATATGTTATTGAAGAATCAAACCCAGGGCTTTATGCACGCAAGCACTCTACCACTAAGCCACATTCCCAGCCCCTAATTGTGTGTGTATGTTTTGTTTGTAGTTTTTTGTTTTCAAGAAATATTTTGTAGACAGGGAAAGAAGTTCTTTTTGTTCGTACTCTGTTTTGTTTGCTCTTGTTTTTATATGAAATTATTATAAGCTGAGTGACTTTTTTTTAATCACAAGTCATTCTGGCTGAGTTTAGGGAACCATTGAGATTAAGGAGGAAAAAACATTTTGCTTTAAAAGAATTACAAAAATCATAGGAAGTTGTAAGAAAATTGTAGTTTTCACTCAATTTCCCCAATGGCAACCTGACTATAATATGAATATCATCTACCATGTGGGACCTGGCATTGGCACAATTCAGAGTTTATTCCAGGCTTGCTAGTTTTCCCATCAGGGTTACTTCTAATGTTAAATACAGTTGGTGGGGATGGGAGCTATCCTTTTGAAAGGCCCTCAGGGGCATGTCTCCTCTGAATAGTTGGTATTCTCTGAAGTCCTGGGTTTCTTTAAACAGGAGGTCTAGAGAAGTGATGAATCGATGGATACAGAGAGATCCACTTTTGCTCCAAGGAAACACTATATTCCCCAAAGAACTCATTGAATTCCTGCTCCTTTAAAAGGGAAAGGACTGAGCAGTGGAAACAGAAATGAAATCCCTCTCCCAATGACCTGGTGAGACTGCCTGCTGCTAGCTGTTTGGAGGCCTCTGAAAACCCTTGGGGCTACCCAAGGCCTGTCTCAGCCAAAATGCCTCTCTGCCCCATTGTCTGTCTCCTGGCAGCTGAAGACAAGTGATAAGCGTGGGAGATAAGCAGGAGCTGAGTCTGAATCACTGCTTGCCCATCAGGAGGCCGGGCTGTGAACCTGCCCAATCCCTGGCAGCCAACCAGTTCCTTTTATCTGGAAAAACTCCCCGCCCCCCCACCCCAGGACAGCTCAGACCTGATGGAGGGAACAATGGCGGGAAATGGAAGCCCAAGCTTGGGTGTTGGGGCCTTGCCACCCACACTCCTTTGCTCTATTATTTCTGGCAAAATAGAAGTTTGCTGTGGCTCAGACAGACTGTGGGAAGAGGTACAAATGAAGCTTGGAAATTAAGAGGAAGTGGTATGATGATGATGATGAGGGAAATGAAAGGAGATTGTTTTCCCAGCTTTAGAGGTTTAGTACAATAGAACCTGAGAACAACCTCCCTGGATATAGGATCGTTATTGTTATAGTAAAGACCTGAAATAACCTCCAAAGGCCTAAATGTTGAAGGCTTGGTTCCCAGAGCAACACATTCAGGGGTGAGGCCTTTGTGAAGTGATTGGACCATGAGGGCTCTGGATTTATCAGTGGATGAATCTATCAATGGATTCATATTGGGGTGGACTATTGGGAGGGGATGGACACTAGGAAGTGAGTCCTCGTTGAAGGGAGTGGGTCCCTGGCTCTTTTTCTTTCTTTGCTTCCTGCAGACTCTTCTATCATACACTCGCACCATGATACTGCCCCCCGACAGGCCTGAAAGCAACAGAGCCAGCTGATCATAGATCAAAACCTCTGAAGCCATAACCAAAACAAATCTTTCCTCCTTTCACCTGATTTGCTCAGCTGCTTGCCAGGGCTGAGGCAGTTGGCTGCAAGGGTCAACCGAAGGTAGGGAAGACGTTTCTAACACTCCCTTATACCTGAGACAGCCCTATTTGGTCCTTGAAAGATCCTCTACTTTCCCTGTCTTAGGGTAAGTGGTTTTGTCACAGGTGGAAGATGGCAGACTATGAGGTACGATGTCTGGGACTTTGCTGGGAGGCTAGGCCTGTACTTTTCTACAGGTGACAATAAGTTTGGAACATCAGAACTGGGCTTGTTGGAAGAACTAGCCCAAACTAAGAAACTTCTAGTTCTCTCTGTACATGCCCAGGACCAGCTTGTCCATGTCTTCACAGTCATCTGACCTATGTGCTAGCAGGAGAGGGGAACTTCAAAGAGACGTTGAGGTAGTTATTATATCATTTGAGGGATACACAAAATTATACATATAGGCAGATGGGCATAGGTCAGCCATTGAAAAGAATGAGATGCATACACACCTCTTCCTATAATATGCCAAATGAATTCAGCCTATAGCAAGATGTTCTCCACTCTTGAGAGGATGCCCTTGGCAGAAGACAAGGAGGAGGCAGGAAGTGGGGGCGGGTTCAGGTTGCTGCTTGATTAGCCCAGATTCTGGGTGCCTATCCAAGCAAAGAATAGACCTCCATAAATGCTACCTCACTTTTAAGCCATGGATTCAGTAAGGTCCCCAATGGATGCAATCAGAATCCCTTCTTTGCCTCGATTTTCACTCGCTACCTTCCCATAGGCACTTTCATCTTCTACTTTTCTCTTCTAGTTCTTCTCTTTTTCTTCTCTTCTTCTCACCTTAGCTCCATACCCCAGGAAGGTATGGATCATGCAGATTCCTAGGCACCCCAAGATGAAGCGTAGGTCTTTCAGAGTCTTCAGAATGTCACATTGATAAAACAAAGTGGCTTCCTGCTAATGCTGATTGCCTTTCTCAGCTCAGCTCAAATAATAACGAAATCTATTTGCTCAAGATGTCCTACAAGAAAACTCAAGAAGAGGTAAGAAATGAAGAGAAGTTTCCCACTTGCACTCTGTGAAGTAGTGAAGAACCTTCCATAGAGCCAGGGTAACTCTCAACATGCAATGGGAGACACATATGACCATGCCCAGCAGGAGATGTAAAGAAATAAGGAACTGTATTTGTAGATTGATACCCAAGCTCCCCAGGTCTCCTTCAGAACCAGAGCCAGGGAAGCATCTATTGTCAACACCATCACTAGACCAATAACAAGCCAGAATAAGTTGTGAAAGAGGGCCTGCTGTATGACCATAGGCACCAGGCACAAAGGAAGCTGGATCAGCTTAGTACACACACACACACACACACACACACACACACACACACACACACACACACACACACACACACACACACACACACACACACACACACACACACACACACACACACACACACACACACACCAAGGCTCACATTTTTTAGGTCAGGAGATGGACATAACTTTGGAATCCCTCAGCCTTAGAGTACATGAGAGGTGTTGAAGGGAACTCTTCAGGTTAACTTACTAAATTAGAATTGAGGTTTCTTCTAATTAGTCTTAATTTCCTCTTCCTTGTCCTCCTTGCTCTCCTCCTCCTCACTTCTTCCTTCTCTTCTTCCAGCATCAGGTCTTGAACTCAGCTTTCTTGTTCACAGCTGATTGGTGCTCTACCATTTGAGCCATGCTTCCAGACTGATGATTTTGCTGGTTATTTTGGAGCTAGAGTCTCCAAAGCCAGACAACCTGGCTGGCTTCACACCACAATCTGCCCAATCTCAACCGCCTGAGTAGTTAGGTTATAGGCATGAGCCACCAATGCCTGGCTCTTCTTTTTTCTTCTGAAAGATTTTTTTTATTAGCATCTATTAGTTCTACACGGTGTGTTTCATTCTGATACTTTCATACATATATACAGAGTACTCTGTTTTTTCATTTTTACTAGAATACATTAATTGTACCAACAAGTGATTGTACAAACATACACAGAGAATGTCACACACGCATATACATTACACATTGATCAGATTAACCTTCTCTATTGCTCTGTTTTTCTCCTGTCTCTCCCTCCCCCATATCATCATTCAGTGGATTGTTTTGTGCCATCTTTATTCATAGGCATGATATTCTATAGAGAAAATTCTCTCCTCAGGTCACAGAGGCAGAGGAGGGTAAGCAATTACCATGTAAAGCATTTGTACCTCAAGCTAAAGCAGAGCTGCAGAAGCCTTTTAGTTATTTATTTTATGAGTTATTCGCTGAGCATTGCTAGCACAGGCATTGGTTGGGCTCCGTGCTGGGGCTGCAAAGATGAAAAGATGACTTGATCATTTCTCCTGGGTAGTATGGCCCACCCCAAAGAGTCACACCATCCTGCTAGACCTGCTTTCTTCTGAACACGAACCCAATAGGTCAAATTGTCTTCTAGACATCTCATGGGTTTTCTATAGCCAAACTCAAGGCTTCATCTTGATCACCACAGAAGTCTTAGAGAACAACATCCCCCTCTCTCCCCTGCATTGTACGGATTGAATTGGAAGCTTTGAGAGGATCCAGAAACAGATCTCTCCCTAGCGCCTTCAGAATAGATCGCCTGCTGACATCACAACCACCAGAGCAGTAACACAAGAAATGTCTACCATTCTAAATCTCTGAGTTTGCAGTGTTTTATTATAGCAGCCTAAGGAAATGACCACCCTCCCTCCACCTTCTGGAAGCTTCCCCCCAGTCCAGAGACTGCTACCTCTACTTACTGCTGTTCAATAAGCCACCAGACCCATAGACTCCACCTGTGCCAATAGCATCCTCATTCCTTCATTCCTTGGACTAAGTTGGAGCAAGCCACTGGCAATGCTCACCAGACTTCCTCCTATCTGCTATCTGCCTACATATCTCCACATCTGTTCTTCAAATTATAATCATCTTTCAGAGTGTCAATCTGTAGTGCTGCCTCCATTACAGCCTCCAAAGGTTCTTAAGGTGATGTCTGTCTTCTCATGTGCTCAAGCCCTGACATCTCATGTGTCAAGGAGTAGAGGATCACTTGGCCTTTACTTGGCCCTATCCTTTGCTAGTAAATACTCTAGTAATACTGAGCTTCTCTTTCTTCCTTAAGCATTCCAACATCTAAGGAATGTTCTTTCTGGCCAATAGCATTTACATCGCCATTTCTTCTGTCTGGAACACATGGCCCAAGTATCTTCATCTATGGGACTCCTATTTATGACTGCGTTTTTATGGTCCCTTTGTATTTAATATCATTCTCTGTACTATAGTTCCTCTAAGGGAGATCACCTATTTGTTGATGGGAAAACCTATAGTGCCTGCACAGCTCACTGCCCTTGGGTCCACAGTTTCCTAGAGGTGGCACAGTGGTCAGAAGACAGATGAGACAAAGAAAGGGGCCACATAAGCCTAAGCACTGACATGAGACCATTATCCCAGAGCAACTCATATGTCCTTTGTAAAACAGGAGGAAGAGCCACATATTTGGCATACCAGTACTCTTCTGGCAGCTTGATTATCAAGGAAGACTAGATGGCCCAGCTACTGTCTTGGAAAGGCAGATGGAGGCAGCTGGTTGACCCCATGTTCAGAGCCTAGCACCAGAAAAAATCCCCAAGGGGAGAAACAAGGACAGGGCCCATTCTCATCCCATCTGGGATCCCTTGCTTGGGTAGCTCTGGCAGCTGTGCCTGAGCTCAAGCACCAGAGAGACTCTTAGAAGCCTTAAGAAGCTGCGGTGTAGGTGTGGTGCAGTAGGGAAAGATTCCTTCCACAGAGAGACTTTATCTTGGAAGTTGAGCAAAAGGCACTTTTGCTTCCCAGCAGGTTATGGCTACAATGGGATGAGGATGGGGCTGAATTTTTTGAGCAAACCAGAGTTAATTAGAAATGAACTCTCTGGAAGAACAAACTGAGGATGAGGCTGATTTTATGTGCATTTCTAGCCCTAGAAGGGGTAACGACCTATTTTGTGGGGGAGAGCATAATGTGTGTGTGTGTGTGTGTGTGCCCGCATGTGCACGTGCGCATGCTCATGCCAGTAGTGGGGCTTGGACTCAGGGCCAGTGTACTCTCCCTTAGCTTTTTGCTTCAGGCCATCACTGTACCACTTGTGCTATACCTCCACTTGTGGCTTTTTGCTGGTTAACTGGACATTAGAGTCTCTGACTTTTCTCCTCAGGTTGGTTTTAAACTGTGATCCTCAAACCTCAGGCTCCTGAGTAGCTAGGATTACAGGCATGGGCCATCAGTGCTTGGCTAGAGGGCCAACCTTCTATGTTCTCTTCTTTCCTCGTGTTTGAACGGTGCCTGTTCAAATGAAAAGACAAAAATCCCATGACTGACAATTACTGGACCCTTGTGCCTGTTATCCTAGCTACTCATGATCTGATGATCATGTTTGAAACCAGCCCAGACAGGAAAGTCCATGAGACTCTTATTTCCAATTAATCACCAAAAAGCTGAAAGTGGAGCTACATTTTAAGTGGTAGAGGACCAGCCTGGAGCAAAGAATCTAAGGGACATGTCCAGGCTCTCTGAGGTCAAGGTCCAGAACCAACACACACACACACACACACACACACACACACACACACACACACACACACACACACACACACACACACACACACACACACACACACACACACACACACACACACACACACACACACACACACACACACACACACACCCCGACATGTGATTGAAAAGTCCTATGGAGATTGACCCAGAATCTGGGAAAAGCTTGACTTTGTAGTTAGAATTGCCAGCAGAAGAATCTGTAAGAAGTAGGGGTCAAACACAGGAGGTAGACCTGAGAATGTGAGATCAAATATCAGAAATCCCTAGGTTTGTCAGACTCTCAGTGGTCTAATGGATAAAAAAATAATCCTAGTTTTCCCACCAAACTCCATTGCTGTCACAATGAGCACTTGTGAATTGTGAAACTGTAATGGATCATACTGTTTTATAAAATGGTGCCCAAATGGGTCCTCCATCAGCCACTGTGAATTCATGCCCACTCCTGGGATATATCAGTTGATATATCAGTTGCTACTTGCAGTCACCCAAATACCCTAGGTTCAAATCATTAACAGCTCTCTCTGAATGCTTACCTTTGCAAAATACCTCATGCTCATTTGAGCATAAAGCAGCTCCTCAGAGCAGTATCAAAATTGCCTTTGAATACTGGATAATTTACGGGTATGTTCATACCCTTTGCTAAGCTCTAGGTGACAGCTTGATATGCAATTAACAAAGCAAAACAAAACCTGGCCTCTGATCTTTTTTTTTTTTTTTAAGCACATTGAATTGGTTTATCTCACAGTTGGGGATTCTCAGCTGAGAGGGGAAAAAGGGTCCAGAAAATACAAAGGCAGCTGCTGCCAGCTGTGTTGGGAAAGCACAATTAAAAGCTCAGGGTTGGGGCTAGGTGCTGGTGGCTCATGCTTGTAATCCTAGTTACTCAGGAGGCTGTGATCTGAGGACCCTGGTTTGAAGCCAGCCAAGTCTGTGAGACTCTTATCTCCAATTCACTTCCAAAAAGCTAGAAGAAGAGCTATGGCTCAAGTGGTAGATCTCTAGTTTTGAGGGGGATAAAAGCTTAGGGATAGCAACCAGGCTCTGAGATCAAGCCCTAGGATCAACACACATACACACACACACACACACACACACACACACACACACACACACACACACACACACACACACCAGAAAGGAAGAAAGAAAGAAGAAGAAAGAAAGAAAGAAAGAAAGAAAGAAAGAAAGAAAGAAAGAAAGAAAGAAAGAAAGAAAGAAAGGAAGGAAGGAAGGAAGGAAGGAAGGAAGGAAGGAAGGAAGGAAGGAAGGAAGGAAGGGGAGGGAAGGAAGGGGAGGGAAGGAGGGAGAGAAGAGAGAAAGAAGAGAGAAAGAAAAGGAAGGAAAGAAGGAAGAGAAAAAAGAAAAAGAAAGAGGAAGGGAGGAAGAGAAGAGAGAGAGAAGAAAGAAAAGGAAGGAAGAAAGAAAAGGAAAGAAAGAAAGAGAGAGCGAGAGAAAGGAAGAAAGAGAAAACAGGGTTGGGGGCAAGCTGAGAGAAAGGAGAGGAAATGGATAGACTCCATAGCTGGCTGTAGGAGTGGCCAACACCTCACTCAGTGAAGTCAGCTTTGTCTGGTTACTGGTTTATAGCATTCTTGCTGTTGCTGTGCCCTCTCCCATACTCATTTAGCTCAGTCTTACCTAGGCAGACCTCAAGACTAACCTGTGTTCATTCCCCTGTGGGTCAACTCTGGCCAATGAGTAAGATGTTGGCAACTTTTGCATCAAAATTCCAAAGAATCCTAAAGCTGGATAGTCCCTAAGTCTCTAAGCCCTTTACACACAGAGAACCTTTTGTATGTCATCTCTTTTACCCAAAGACAATAAAGATACTAAATATTGCAACAATATTAATAATAGCTAACACTAAACATGTCCTTAATAAGTGTCAGGAAGTATAGTAAATTGAAACCAAGAAACTACACTAAATAGTTCCATAATTATAACTTAGTACCTGCCTAGCCCTTTTATGGAGTGCCTTACACACCTTCCTACCATTCAATCTTCATAATAAGCCTGCAAAGTAAATACTGCTATCGTTTTTCAGATGAAGAAACTGAGTCACAGTGAGGTTGAGTGAACCAAGTTAGAAAGCTACTTAGAAGTAGACCCAGAATTTGAACTCCAGCAAGTGAACATGATTGCTTGGGCCCTACCACACTATTATATATTTCCCTAGTCTTTATGTGTATAAATTACATCACTTATTATAGGATGTTGTCTATTTTTTTTTTAGTTCTGTCTTAAATCATCATCTTCTCCCTCAACCTGTATAGTAGTCCAGCTGTACTGGATTCTCCCCTGTCCCTCCTTCCCCCACGTTATTAGTCTTGAATTCAGGGGTTTGTTTTTTTTAGTTTTGTGTTTCTCCTTTTAGCAATAAAAAATTTCCCTTTGGGTTTTCTAATTGCAAAGATTATCTAAGTACTTTTTTTTCATCTTAAATAGTTTTATGGTTTATTTTTAGTGTTCTTAGATTTCCTGTAAATTGTCTGAGTTGTTTTTTTTTAATCTGAATTTTTTTTGACAAGTGACTGTAGTCTGCTTGCTAGAAGTAAATATAATCTTCAGTGACGCAAGTCAGAAAATAGCCTCTCTGCTTCCCCATTCAACTTCATCATCAGTGACAACTGTAGGGACTTATCAAGCAAATAAACAATGCTGATTTTCTATTCAAGGAATGTTGACACCGGGGGAGTAGCAGTTCCATCTATGCTGATTCTGAGTCTGAGGATCTTGCAGTCTTCTAAACTCCTTATTTATTTATTTAGTCAGTGGCAGGGTTTGAACTCTGAGCCTGGGCGCTGTCCCTCAGCTCTTCAGCTCAAAGCTAGCACTCTACCACTTGAGCCACAGCGCCACTTCCAGTTTTCTGGTGGTTTATTGGAGATAAGAGTCTCACAGACTTTGCTACCCAGCCTGGCTTTGAACCATGACCCTCAGATCTCAGCCTCCTGAGTAGTTAGGATTTCAGGGGTGAGCCACCAGCACCTGGCTTCAACTCCTCTTTTTCTGAACATTCCAACCAGGCAATTCTACTGGTCCTTTTATTTTTATTTTTTAAGTACATCCAGAATTCAACTACCTGTCACCACCTCCACTGCGACCACCCTGGTTCTTGCCCTGTCATCTCTTACCTGCATACCACAGGTCTCCTGTGACACTGCCCCCTACAGTTTGTTTTCATCACAGTAACAACATGATCCTACTGAAAGGCAAGTCAGAGCTGGATGTTCCCGTTCAGAACTGGAGTCTCTGCTCAGAACCCTACAACAGTTCCCTGGCCATGGAGAGAGTCCTTGGTGGGGTCACTGGCATTCTTACGACAGGCAGGACCTTCAGGGAAGCTCAGGATGAGTGAGCAGCCTACTGGGAGAGGAGGAGGGCCCTACTGCAGGTGTCTGTAGCTGAGAGTATAGATTGGGGCATCCTTTTAGCTGCTCTTTGACATAACCAAAGGGCATTTGGAAGAGAGCTACTTATTGGCCATCAAGCTGCTAGGATCAATGTCATCATTATTTGGGCTCTCAAAGGAAATGTTACTTTCTTTTGTGATTACAGAGTTCTAAGGAATCATTTCTGTTACAATAACTTTTGCAAGAATTGTCTTGAGAAGTGAGCACTTTGCTTTTAGGGCAGCAAGGTGAGCTCTCCTTTGTAGGTAGTGTCTTTCTTTGAGAGGGGAAAATAATAACATTGCACTTTCCTCTGGGTCAGCAGCATTAGTGACTGGGCCAAGAATAATGCCATCTGACAGATTCAAAAGTGGGATCTGTCTTAGTTATGCACTTTTAAACTATCCAGTGGGGAGCCCTTTGTTCCACTTGAGCACAAGAAACAGGAGGAGGCTTTCTCTTCCTCTCCTGAGGGGTAGGTGATCCCCCCTTTTTTCCATTGGAAGAGCCTGTCACCCAATACTGTACACACATTAGAATGAGCACAAGAGTTCTTTATCTGAGTCACTCCATCTCAGTCCTATGCAACTTTCATTACGTTATTGGCTACAAGAGAAGTGTTTGGCAAGGAAACCTCAGAAGTGACAGCATTCCCAGGAGTCCAAAATCTTCTTAGCCAGGCACACAAGCCCTCTCTATGTGGATCAGAGGCCAATGTCATTTTTTTTTACCTACAAACCTCACTTGTTATGGATATCTCTGATATCCTAGGTTCTATTCTGTCTACTCTTTTCATGCTTCAGAAAATATTTTAGAAAGGAACTTCTTTACAATGTGTCTCAGGCTGCTTCCTGCTCTCATTTCCCTACATAAACACAGGGTTACTCCTGTGAATTAAACAAAAATCATGTCAGAAAGCAGAGCCCAACAGGCCCAGGAGCCTCAGCCAAGGGACAGGTGCCTTCTTTACATCAGAAGGGAGGGAACCGCATATTTACTGAACATTTTCTCTAAGCCAGACCTTTTGCAGATTTATTTACCCTAAGCCTTCAGTCTGAGTCTTTCCTTTATAGGATTAAACTATCAGAAGTCACATGGGCCCCTCCCTAGTCCCAACTCCTACACAATTCTTGCCTGGATTCTTGCAATGGCTTTCTAAGTGATCTCTCCATTTCAGAACCTTTTCACAACTAGGATGAGGTTTTTCAAAGAACTCCTCCTCCCCATGTCATCCCAGGCTCTTTAGCACAGAGACAGAGCCTCCACACAGACTGCCACAGCCTTGTGGGATCTGGCTCCTCCTCTGTCTGCAACCACACCTTGTCCTGCTTTCTTCTCACTCTCTGGCCTTAGAACCCACATTGCTACATTTGTATCCTGTTGCACCTAAGACATGTCTAGATGGAATTACCTTCTCAGGGGCCCACCTTTCCCATCCTCCCCAGCCTCAATTGATCTCTAGTCATCCTAAGCTCACAATTTTTCCTTTCCTTTCTCAGACCAAACTCTTGCCTACCCTGCATTAGCATAGCCCATCAAGTCCTGGATAGGCTTTCTTCCTCCTCTTGTCACATTTTTTTTCCTTTGTGCCAGTGCTGGAGCTTGAACTCAGGGTCTGGGTACTATCCTTTAGCTTTTTTCTCTCAAGGATAGTGCTCTACCATTTGAGCCACAGCTCCACTTCTGGCTTTTTTGCTGGTTAATTGGAGGTAAGCGTCTCATGGAATTTCCTGCTCAAGCTTGATGCGTACCATGATCCTTAGATCTTGGCCTCCTAAGTAGCTAGAGTTAGAGGCATGAGCTACCAGCACCCACCTTTCCTTACCACAATTACAAATCAGCATGTGATCTGGTTTCCTCACTAGGCAGGCATAGACTGACCCTTTTGTTTTTCTCACTGACTGTTCTTGGAGACTACAATTAACATAGTATACTGAGTTGTGTGGATGTGCCTCCACATGAATAATAAATGGATGCCTGAACAATTGGACCCCAAGTTCTATATCCGTTTGTGCTGAGTACTTCGCCCCACACGCCTCTTGCCATCTCCAGTCTCCTTTCCTTACAGCATCAGTTGAATGTTCTTTGTGGTCCTTCCTTGAGCAAGACTTGCTTTGTTCTTTCCCAGCTACTTAAAAATAAGATGCTGACACTAAAACGTTCCCTTGGGGTTGCTTCCTTTTCTAGAAACTCCTGACATCAGATGTGGATAAAATATGCTTTTTTCTTCACTTTCCTTCTCTCTGAGTCTCTTCCTAAGCTGTTCATATCCTTCTTTCCTCCCTGATCAAGACTCAGAACTAAGCTAGGTATGATGGTGCAGGCTTATAGAGCCAGCTACTCGAGAGGTAAAGGCAGGAGGATGATGAGGTTAAGGCCAGCACGGGCAAAGTTAGAAAGACCCTGTCTCAAAAACAAAATAAAAGACAAAAGGCCAGAGGCATGGTTCGAGTAATCAAACAATAGAGTCTGGGTTCAACTCCCAGTAGTGCAAACAAAATAACCCTCAGAACTACGGTACATGGAACAGTGGCTACTCCCCACGGGAAAGGGGAGCCATCACAGTTCAGGTGAGTGAGCACCTGTGAGCTGGAAAATAAAGGTGTAGATCAACAAGTGTTCCACCATTGGGTCACCAACTTTATACCATGAAGGAGTGGGTGGGAAAGAAATGCACAGTGGACCCAGTCTCAAGTTCTAGCAGTGTCCTTGAAAGCACATAAGCCTATCTGTATTGACAGCTAGAGCTTGACTATTCACTGGATACCTGCTCTGGTTCAGAAACTACACAGCTCCAGGAACCCTAAACAGAATAGAATACAGGCCCCTTCCCCAGTGCCGAGGTGGACAGGACACTATGACAAAGGCATGTGGCAAACAGGACTAGTGAAAGGTTCACCTCTGAGGGAAGCAGACAGGGGGAGCAGATGATTACCCCACAGAGGGATAGGGGTGCAAGACAATACATCTAAAATGGTTCTTATCTCTGTGTATGTGTATGTGTGTGTGCACGCACGCATGCACACGCATGCACTAGTACTGGGGCTTGAACGTGGGGCTTCATGTTCTTGCCTAGTTTTTTCATTAAACCACACCTCCAGTTCCAGCTTTTTGCTGGCTAATTGCAGATGAGTTTCTTGGATTTGGATGTGCAGGCTGGCTTCCAAATCAGTCTCCTGATTATAGGTGGGAGCCCAAGATGGTTTTAAGAAATAGAGAATTTTGTCAGACAAGCAAGGCAGGAGAGAGTAACCTAGATAAAAGAAAGAGCGGGAGCCAAAGGCAGAAGTTGGATGATAGAAAGCATTTTTCAATTGTGAGTATTTTCTATCAGCGAAGCAGTGGGTGACCACAGCATGACCAAACAAACAGTGTGACCACATAGTGTAGTGTCCACATTGGGACACTCCTGAGAGAAACGTGATACACGATTAATAATGAGGGCAGGGGGACAGGCACAAACCAAGACTAAGCGAGCAAGTTAAAGCTTGTGCTTTCCTAGTGAGTGAGGGTAAAGGCTGTGGCTGGTCACCAGACTAAGACAGTGATGGGACAAGGATCTGAAGGGTTTAAACCTGCTGAGGAGCCAGAATTTGACCTTCATAGCCCAGGAAATGTGGCTGAAGTGTTATAAACAGGGTAAGGATGTGTCAGTCCTGGTGTTTGGGGAAGATAACCAGGGAATCTCTGTTGGAGAGATTCAAGGTGCTGGGGTAGGAGCTTGCCTGTGATGTTCACACATCGTTTCATTCTTAATTGATTCTGTACCCAGCCTGGACCCAGTGGGTAGCAGGCTGGCTGCCACAAAGAAGTTTAACAAGAATTTCAAGTGCAAGGTCTTTCCTGACCTCTGTCTTTAAAAATGTAACCCTTTCGCATCCATGGCCACTGCCATTCAATTTTCCCCTTCTCGGCTTAATTTTTCTCTCCGTGAACATAGCAGCTGTCTGAGTTGCTCTATGTGTGTCTGTGTCGTCACTTTGGAGAAAGGCTCCCTGAAGGATCTTGACTGCTGCTTCTCCAGGCCAGGAAGACAGCACACACTTGTTGAAGGAAGAGGAGGCAGGGAAATTGCTTGGTTCCCTGACAACCAAGTGAGTAGGGGAGGATGTAGGAGGCTAGTGAACCAAGTAGTGTGGGAGAAGTGAATACAGGGAAATACTTCATTCTAGACATGTTAGAGCATGGCCCTTCCTCCACAGACCACCCTGAGCAGAGCCTTTGTGGTTCCCTGGGCCTGTGATCTGTTGCAAGTCAGGGAATCCCCAGGCCTCTTGGCTGTAAACCATTAACAGGCCTCTGTCCTGTTTGACTGCCTAGCCAAGGTCACTGCCACTTCTATTCCCCATACTCCCCTCCACCCCCACTCCCCAGATTAACTCCCAAGTGCTCACAACTTGCCTGTGAATGTTTGAAGAAAAGATTGTATTTGCCACCTTAGCAAGGAGAAAGAAACACTGGCGTACAAAATTCATTTCCAAGCACATTTTTTTCTTCTTTCTTTAGTCTGAGAGGTTTAGGCACAGTTTCCCCAGAATCAAACAACCCCGTCCAGTGACTTTTCCTGCTTTGACACTTGCTTGAGGGTCCTCTGCTAGAACTGTGGCCTCCTCTTCCACCAACAGCCTCTTTTTCTCATATTTTTTTCATTTCTTTATCTGACTTGTTATTTCTGGGCCCCCCTCTCTACCCTCAAGTAAATTGGGCAAACAGACCTCAGGGTCCTTCTTCAGAGTATTAAGCTCATGGTCCATTATCCCTCCATGCCACCAAAGACTAAGAGTATAAAGGCCTTCAACCTGCCTGCATCTCCATCTGGGATAAGTGTCCATTCCAAGACACCACTTGAATTGCTTCTGGGAAATCTATGGACTTCATGACAGCAGAACCTCCAGTGACTTGCCTAGGCCTGCCTGGACATGCCAGAGACTATGCTATGGCAACAAGCTGGCTTTCTCTGGCACAACCACATTCCGCACTTTTCTGGCACTGAGTGAGAACAGAGGGATGCTGCTGGGGTGATTGGAGTCTAAAACCCCAAATTCTGCTATGTGGACAGGTAGCTGCTAAGGCTGAATTGGGACAGCAGACCTGATGTGGGAGTGCAGGGCTGAGGTAGAATTCAGAGGCAGATCAGAATCCAACAGGGAGCTAGAAGGGAAGAGACAAATAGAAATCCTGGGGCAGAGTCTACCATGCAGAAGGAAGACAGAGGTAGCATAGTGTATCTTTTAAAGAGGAAGGTCTAACTGAAAAACAGAATTAGCAACTAAAGGCCAAGAATACGCTGATAGAGACTCCTAAGAAGGGTACAAGAAAGGAGTCCTGTCTGAAGCAAACCGTTTGCAGAAGAGCATGCATGTTGTTATTTACTAGGGCCTATGCTTCCTTCAAGGTGTCAGGATGTGTCTGGGTTCACTCTTGTGCTGGAATTATCCCAATAGCTAGAATGAACAACTCACTCATTCACTAAGCTCCCATTGGGTCCATTGGCAAATCCTGAGATACAGAGGTGAACACAGACCCCAAAATTCGACTCAACTGCTTGTAAGTATGTGATAGGGCAGTTCTTCCAAAAAATATTCAAATGGGGACATTGAAAACAAAAGCATTCCAACTGGGAAAACCAAAGGAATTCAGGATGCTAAGGCGAGCTACAGAGAAACAGTAGAGCAACAGAAGATCTAGGAGGAGCTTCAGCATCTGGTACAGTCATCTACCTTCCACCTGGGGACAGACTTCCAGGAGAGGTCACATCACACTTAAAGGTGAATGGGAGGTACCAGCCCAGGGTAGATGAGACTTGTGCAGGCAACTAGGCTGAGAAATGAGATTTAATAAACACTGCCTATTATTACTTATCTCAGTTTTAGTTGTTGGTAATTAGCAAGGTAACATTAAGTGATCTAATGGTTCAGAGTGTTGTCTACTTTTCTTTGGCAAATAGTTGTGTATGTCTGAGAGTCCAGTCTGTTCCAGACCTAGAGGGAAAGGGTTGGTAAGGTCAACTCCTTCAGAAATAACCAGATGCCTAGATCCCACAGGCTGTCAGCTCTAGTTTTCCCCATGAGCATCTGTTTTTCGAGAAACTCTGCCACAGCTGACAGTCAAGAACCCAAGAGCACTCACCACTTCAGAGGAAAAACAAGTCCTGTATTTGCCTCTCAAGCTAGCTTCTGCTCTGGGGAAGATGGGAGAGGTTCATAGACAGGACCTCCTCAAGTCTATAAGGAAATGTTTCTAAAGTTAGCCTGAGGACATATTTCTCTTGCTTTCCTTCACCTTTATTGAAAATCTACACTTCATGTGGCTTTTTACTCTAGAACTTCTTAACTTACTAAGATGCTTTGTGACCAGTGCATAACATGGTTCTACCTCTGAAACATAAATGCTACATTTCAGTCTCTGCTTCTTCCCTCATAGTTTCAGGCAGCTCACTGGTACCTCCTTCTCACTAACCATGTGTGGATGTGAGTGAGAGGTGAAGAAATGGCAGGGTGTGCACCGCTGTGTCTCTAGACCCAGTGTCTGAATCCTGCTCTCTAGAGCTGCTCGTCCCCATTCAGCCCAGCCCTGACCCTCAGAGTCACAGGAGCAGGTCTTCTGGCTTATTGAGTAGAAGGCTAGGCTTAAGTTTCCGATTAAGAGTGCAAGAAAAATATAGAAAATGACTAGGAGGCAGAATCCAGAGTTTCTGGAACTTTCTGTGTGGCCTTAGGCAAGCCCTTGGACTTCACTGTCACCACCCTGGATCAGAGGCCTCTTGAAGAACTAACTTTTCAGCCCTGATCTCCAAGGCTTACCCTGGCCCTGGTTTCTGCTTGCTCTTCTTTGCCTCAGACAACTGCAGCTGTCTCCTCGTTCACTTTGTCATTCTTGTGATGCCAGCCTCAATATGTGTTTCCTCTTGATTCGAGAAGACTTGAGGCTAACAAGAGAAACTTGAGGAAAATGCACGTCATTTGTACAAACAGAAAGTGGGGGGCTTACATTTTCCCAGGCCAGTGGCCCCAATCTGGCGAATAGACAAGGGATCCAGCAAGCCAGAGAAAACTGTCTTGTGGCCAAGCCTATCCATTTTGCATCTCAATTCATAAAACCTTTACTTCCTGTCATAGACACTGTTGGAAGTTGTCTCAAGCAGTGGGGTGAAACCCTTCACACTGAGCTGACCCTGGTAAGCCATGGCTTTCTCTTCACCAGTCTTCCTTATCCACATCCCTCAAAGAAAAACATCCACTTTATCCCTCTTCCATTTGCTAAGTTTCTGCTGAGAAATCATAGATACAGTTTATAACCAATGAAGTTTTCACTGAAAAGAGTGCCTATGCATGTAAAACTCATGTTATCTTGTTTCTTCTGGATTGATTTGTGTTCTCAAAAAAATTAAAAAGAACTAATAGGAAGGAGAGACTGTGTACACATATATACTTGAAGGGTTTGAGTATGTTTGTATATTCATATATAAGTAGAGGGATTTTTATTATGAGATTGATTTATACAATTGTAGAGGCTGACAAATCAAACTTATGGGATAAGTTGTCAGATTAGAGACCTAGGAAAGTCAATGGCATAATTCTATGATTCTAGGCCTTCCTTAATTCCCTTCACATTAGGGAGAATAATTTGTTTTATTAGTCTACTAATTTAATTAATCCTTTTTTTTTTTTTTGTCAGTCATGGGGTCTGAACTCTGGGCCTGGGAGCTGTCTCTCAGCTCTTCAGCTCAGGCTAGTGCTCTGCCACTTGATCCACAGTGCCACTTCCAGCCTTTTCTGCTAGTGTGGTGCTGAGGAATCGAACCCAGGGCCTCATTAATGCAAGGCAAACACTCTACAACTGAGCCACCTTCCCAGCCCTAATTTAATTAATCTTATCCAACACATACTTATAGAAATATCTCAAGTAGTATTTGACCACATATCTGGGCACTTTATGGCTCAATGAAGTTAGCACATAAAATTAACCATGATGTCTCTCTCATGAAATCTGAACAATTTGTAACAAAATGGAGTGGAATGTTTTGGTTATGTGACTATTTCTTGATGTTGCCAAAATTATATGACATAGAAATTAGTAAGGAAAACCTTTCCTGCCTTAATGGTTGGACAAACCAAACATGCCCTGAGACATTTTGCAGATTAAGAACTAATGATATGATTACCATTTTGTTCATTTCACTGTCTGTATTTGAACTTTCAAGAAAGATCCAGTTTTTCTGTAGGATGATTTATAGACATAAATTTCACCTGATATTAATCCAAGAATGAGTCTTTCTTGAATTTTTCAAATAGCCATTTATAGTTCCTTTAATCAAGGAAACCACATCAAATAATTACCATTTGTCTATGATTTCAAGTCATCTCCACTAAAAAGAAAAGAAAAATGATTAGTTCTGAGAATGTTGAACCAAGTTATGATTATACTAAGAAAAATTGCCACCCAAGAATCAGTTGAAGTAAATAAGATTCAACCACCTTTGCTCTTCATATAAAGAAGAGATCTACCCTAACATATGTAAGGAAAGCACCAGATGATTGATTTCATGGTTACTACTACAGTTTAGATCTTCACTGGCCCTAAAGGCCCATGTGTTAAAGACTTTGTCCTCAGATTGACTCCAGTAGGAGACAGAAGAAACTTTAAGAACACAGCAGGGCCCAGCAGGTTTTAAAGGAATTGGGGACATGACTTTGGAAGAACACCAGAATCCAAATCTCTTTTTCTCTGTCTCACTTTTCTGCCATGAGGTGAGGGGTTTTGCTCTGCTATGTACAATTGCTATGACATGCTGCCTTCATCACTGGCCCAAAGCAACAAGGCTTACTGACCATGAACTAAAACTTTTAAAACTGTGAGCCAAATGAACTCTTTTTGTTTATCAGTAGGGTCTCTCCTGATTATAGTCAGGAAATCTGACTATAGCTACATCAATGCAGTAGTGTGGGTAGTGGTCATGATTATGTTGGTTGTTCTTTCCTGTGACTGCATCTGAATTGAACTGGATAGTGACTATGATTTTCCTGGGCAAACAGCAGCAGAAAGTAAGCAGTTATTGACCTCCATATTATTAAAAGTCTTCAAGAGGATCCTCAGACTGTCCCCACTACCAAATGGGAGGAAAAGTAAAGTGCATACACATGAAAGCAGAGTCCTCTCATCTTGTTTCTTGGAATTCTAACTGTAATAACCCCTGGGTGTGTGCAGGAGGAGGAGCTCTCCTTACCATATGGGTATTCAACCTACAGTCTCAATGGCAGGGGCAGAGGAATGGACTGGAGTTGCAGGAAGGCCACGAGACCCATTCGGCAGATTGCAGGTGCAGCTGCAGCTGCAGATGCGGATGTCAGGAAGCTGTGGTGTGACCCAGCAGTCAGAAGCTGCGGTGTGACTGCCACAGTGGAAATCTGCATCTTCACCTGCTATCTCCCAAACTATCAGGCCCAGTAAATCAGAGCTCTGTACCCACCTCTCTTCCTGTGGAATCCAGGCTCCAGCCAGTATCATCAAACACCAGATTGGGAATGGCTAAGTCACAGCCAGAACTCTAGAGATGAGGCGTCTGTGGAGTTTGGTGCTTAGTGCTTAGTCTCTGTCATGCAGAATGGCACTCAGGAGTGAGCTAATTGCCAGTGCCCATGACCTAGCACAGGTCCTGTGGTGTGAAGCAGTGCAAGGTACAGAAGCACACTCTTATCTCTGAGTTTTGATTTCTTACTGTATAAAAATAAAGATAAAATTCATTTCCAAAATAGTGTCTTATGAATATTGTTGTTGCATCGGTTCACCCTTTGTCCTTAAACTTTACAACTTGGGGGTGGGGTGGGGAAGAGGAGTCAAGGGGAAAGGAAAGTGGGAGAAAATGAGGGAGGGGGTAACAATGTTTGACAAGAAATGTACTCATTACTTATGTAACTGTAACCCCTCTTACACCACCCTTACAATAAAAATACATTAAAGTAAAAAAGCAAAGGTCTTACTTTATAGAATTAGGTGAAAGGACATATCCAAAATATGTGTAATAGGTCTCAGAAATCTTAGGTCCGCTTTAAATTTGAAGTGCTAGGAATCTAAGTCATGACTAATATGAATCAATCAAATTAATTTCTTTTAGGGAAGTCCATTTTTTGAGGCACAAATATTCAATTCAGTCTCTCACCTCTATCTCCCAGGGATTCCCACTGACAGAGGGTCCTAAAAGCCTTTCTAAAGGGAATGTTGAGAGAAACCTTAAGTGGGGTAACTATATGTAACCTTATCATCCAATTAGACCTCTCTGAGATTGAAAGGGAACACTGGTAATAATTAGGGAAATAGACATAAGCCAGCTTCTCTCGGGGAAATCAGGATAGTCATACTTAGCCTTAAAGCATGAGGCTACAAATCTGTCAGTTTTGCTGCAATCTTACAGGCCTAAGTTACATCATTTCAGGATGAAGCACTCTCTAAGCCCTAGGCTGAGAAAAAGCAATAGGAATATATTATTCTAGACCTGGTGGCAAGTGATAGAACTAAAAACTCAGACTGGCTTGGACAACAAGAGGACATTTTTGTTTATTAATATTATTATTAAGTAGTTGTACAAAGAGCTTACTATTGTCTAGTCAGGTTATGAGTACAATGCTTCTTGGTCAATGTCATCTCTTCTTTCATTCTCTACAATTCCGCCCCATATCCCTAACCATCAAGTTACATACTTCATTTTTTACATAATGTACAATGAATACAATGACTGCCATTTGCTCACCCTTCCTCTCTCCACTCCTGGGATTTCCCTTTTCCCTCCCCAAATGTTTCCATTTCCTAGTATTTTGATAAACAGCACGTTAGTTGTTCACTTCTGGATTCTTCCCCTAAGTATATGATCCTTTAGAGGCACTTTTTTGTTTTGATTACAGACCCATGAAGTAGCCTGGACTCTAGAATTAAAGAACCAGGAATGCAAATTGTATTAGAACTGTCACTCATATGCTATCTTTCTGTTTCTGGTCCCTAATTCTTTCTATATAGAAAACTCTCATTCTCTCAAAAGGACTTTCTTTCCTCAAGATGGATCAATGATCTTAAAAATTGTAGACTTGTATGTTCCCTATGTTTTCACCTGAAAAAAAAAAACAACTCTTCTTTTCATTTCCAGTTCATAAAATCCCAGAACACTGATCTGATAGCTTGGGTTGGGTCAGGTGACCATCCCCAACTATGGCCTAGGGAAGGATGGACAGTATCCTTCAAAACCCACATTGGAGTGACAGGGTTGAGGGGCTATTCCTAGGGAAAGAAAGTGAGGTAGGTGGGCAGAGTCATAAACGTACCCAATAGAGAGCTTTGCATTTTATAAGTATGAACTATATCTATCTGGGTATCCTCATTCCTAAAGCAGAAGTTTGAGTTTTCTTGTTTGTCTCCATTGATCAAGAATACAGATAATTACACCAGAGTCACTTTTTTCCCCCACTACAGCCAGAGTAAAAAAGTTAAAACAAAGATTGATCTTTCACACAGTCCAGAATAAGGAAAATCCCTCCATTAGCAAACAAGCAGGCAAATAAACCAAACAATCATAATAATGAAAACAAATCACAAAAAAAGGAGACTTGGGTAAAGAATGCTCACCAGAGACTTAGGATCAGGGGTAACAGGATCATGTATAGTTTAAAGGATTTGGGAGAAAGTTTAAATTAAATACCTTCAGTATTGAGTATTAAATGCCCCCTCTGAAACTCACGTTGTAACTCAATCCTCAAATTTATTTATGAATTTGGAAGTGGATTAAATGTGGTTATTAGAATGGGGCTGCCTATGGGACCAGTAGGTTTGTAAGAAGTGTGACTCTTTCTTACCACAGGATGTCTGTCTTCTGCCATATTATGGGACAGCCCTTAGCAGATGCAAACACCATGGATCTTAGAGTTTCTTAGCCACCAGAATTCTAAGAAATACAATTTTAAAATAATTTAACTAGCCTTGGGAAATATGTTATAGAAAATGGACAAAGATCTCTTGAACACAAAGATAAACACCTTCCTAGTTCATATTGAAAGGATTAAGTAAATAACACTGGTAAAAGAACTAAAGGTTGCTATCTCCTTCTGTGCCCCAAGCAGGACAGACAGTTTATAAAATTAAGTAAAGTTTCTGAATAGGGGTGTGTGTGTGTGTGTGTGTGTGTGTGTGTGTGTGTGTGTGTGTGTGTGTGTGTGTGTGTGTGTGTGTGTGTGTGTGTGCGCGCGCGCGCGCATGCACACGTGCAGATGTGTGCACATACGTCATGCATATGCTTTGTTAGAAGAAATGTTCTATCTCCCAAGAAGCTGGTATTAGGGACAATACGCAGGGATGATTGATATTTTTCATTTATTGTGAAGCTGGTTTGGCACCTTTGCCTTTTCTGTTGACACATACCTGCAATGATTGTGACTTAAACCTTCCCCTAGCACAGCCCACAGATGTCATTGTTCAATTAGCTATTGTTTTATGTGTGTGAATTCTGCCTTTCCCAGGGACATAGGGCACTCCATTTAACTTCTCTGAGTCTCATTCTCCAAATGTTGTGAAAGTTAAAGATAACATGAAAGATACTTAGGAGCGTGCTTAGGATCTGGTAGTTGGTAGTCCTAGTCAAAAGCTCCCCGCCCCTCATCAGAGCATAGATTCTATTAGAAATATCTATGCCCCTGACATGGGAAGTTTGACATTTGTTTGCCTGGAAGTCCAGCATGAGCTACTTCTGGTGAGAATTAGGTACCTCTATGTCCCCATGCACAAAATTCTCCTACTGTTCATTTTTATATCTAGTCAGCAGGGAGAAGCTATCACCCTGATCTAAACTCAGTAAACCTTGGTGCTACTTCCTATGAACTTTGATATTTCCCTTGGAGATAAATGGAATTAGCTGTGTTTGTCTCCTGAGCTTACTTCCAAGAGGAGAAACCAGCCATCCAAATTGGCTCCTGCAATTTGATATATGTACACTGCCATTCTCTTAGTCCATCTCCTTTCAGCTTCCTTCCCTGGTGCATAGATCAACCCACCTCTGAAGCCACAGGCATCCCCAGTGGCTCAGCTCCTCTGGGTAATGTCAGTGGACTCTGTGTTTAGACAGACTGAACAATGCATTGTCTAGGAGTTTTAAGGACAGCTGCAGCGGGTTTACTATTTCCATAGTGTTTGGTCTGAAACGATCCTCTGCCAGAACTGATCAGATCAAGTCTTTCTTTACCAAGTGTCTGAGTCAGATTCTTTAGAAATTAGCACTGAGATGAGGATTTGCATACAAGTAACATGTTACTTGTATGAAGGAGCACCCTCAGGAGAAACCAGCAAAAGAATGCGGGAAGCAGGGACAGGAGGTGAGAGACTTAAGATCAAATTCCAGCCTCAGCCGGATGCCACAGAGAGCTCAGGGGAGACAGACAATACCTGAGAGTTTATCCGAATCAGGGCAAGGGAGCTGTGGTCTCCAAGCCAGTGTCATTGCCCATTAGAAGCAAAAGAATGCAGATAGGAAGTGATAAAGAGGCCCTAGGATCCTAGGGCAGAGCCTCTGAAGTGCCAGCGACACCAACTACACCCTTTGGAAGATTGTATGTTTTTCTGAGTTCACATCTTTGAGAAAAAAAATGAACTAACCCTTTATGATTCATCCCTTTCCAGTCCTTAGCAAGGTTTGCATCAGCCCTCATGTGGAGCTAAAATATGCTCATTGGTTGTTGCCATTAAGTAACAAGTCATCAGGTGTTTGTTATGCACCTATTATATGCTAGGAAATACAGTAAGTGCAGTAAATTCTATGACACAACATGGTCCCTTTCCCAACAGCATTACACCATGTCTAAATTGAATGAGGACATCCTCTTCAGTTATCAACTTTGACAAAGACACTAACCTAACTATTGCTCAGGATTTTGAGGTCCAGGATTTTATCGTTGACTCAGCATTTTTCTAGGTATACTTACCAAACAGTTGTTTGGAGAATTCTAGCCATCTAGACTCAAAATAAATGTTAAAATCAAGATGTTACTTATAATGCCACTTCAGACTTTGTTTTGTTTTGCTTTGCTTTGCTTTTTTGTTTTTTTTTTTTTTGGGGGGGGGGAGGTGGTTTTAATTAACCCATGCTGCCTCCTAGTGACCACTACATTTCCTAGATTTTCTAAAATGTTGCAAGATGGTTATCATGTGAAAATGTTCCTAGCATCATGCAGAATAAAGCAAAAATTCAGTAACAGACATAACAGAAATCTGACTCTGCTGATTCAGTAGGTATAATTTAGAAGGTGATCCTTAATGCTGTGTGGCAGGTCCATTTCTTTTTTTTTGAGCACTTTTGAGGAAAACAATTCTACTCATAATACTACCATAGTAGGGTTATATAAAACACTTTGTTGGGAGTCAGAAGAGCTGGGTTCTGGTCCTACCCACATCAGTAACTATACACGTGAACTTGGGCAAGGTATTTCAGCCTTCTTGATTTTTCCTTACCTTGTTCATAAATGATGAGAAATACATAGAAGTTTGTTGTGTTAAACAAGATCATGGAGTTCAAACTTCAGTACAGAAAGCAAAACAAAAATAACAATAACAAAAAAGACAGTGGATTACTGCAAGGGCTCATGCCTTGTGTGCAACACACAGTAGACATTTTAGTAATGAAGACTTTGGTATACTTCCCTGCTTCTTATTTTTTTCTCCATCTTTCTGGGATTTAAATTCATCAGCTATAACATCAGAACAGGAAATCATTCAGTGGTTGTCAAAGTGTGTTCCCTAGATGAGTAACAGCCACATCACTGGGAAACTTGTGAGAAAAGTCTTGGGCCCCACCCCAGACCTGAGGACAGTCCCAGGAACCTGTGTTTCAACGATGATAGTCAGCTCCAGGATGGTCCCCAATGACCCGAACTCCTGGAATTTACACACGTATGACGTCCTGTCCAACCTTGTACTAGGATTGCCTGTCTGTGGCTAAAAGGCAGCCAAAGTTATGAGTAGCCCTTCCAAGTTTAGATTACAAAATATACGGTGGCTTCTTTGTTCTGTCGACCTCTTGGTTGGATCACTGAGGAAAACCTGTTGCCAGGTCTTGAAGACATTTGGGAAGCTTTTTGGAAAGGCCCACATGATGAGAAAGAGAGAGTGTACCTGCAGCCAGGTGAGTGAGCCCCTTTAGAAGTACCTCACCCCACTTCTGTCTAGCCTTTACATGACTGCAGACAGACATCTTCATTAAGTCAGGTCTGAGAAGCTACCTCTACCTTCCTGATCCACAGAGATGGGAAATGTAAATACATGCTAGTTTCAGCTGCTCTTCCAGAATAATTTGTCACACAGCAGAAGATAATAAACTGCGAGCCTTCAGGTGAGTCTGCTGCACACAGAAGATGGAATGTCACTGGCATAGAAGATTTCTTTTTTTAAAAGAATGTTTTACTGTAAAACTGATGTGCAGAAGGATTGCAGTTTCATAAGTCAGGCAATGAGTATATTTCTTTTTGAATAATGTCCCCTCTTCCCTCATTCTCTCCCAGTTTTTTCCCTCCCATCTTTCCTCTCACACAAGTCGTACAGTTCATTTTCAACACAGTGAGTATCACTGCTGTTCATCCTTTTACCACCATTTCTGTGCTTCCCCTTCCCCTCCCCAAATCAGATAAACTTACATACAAGATAAAAGGTACAAAAGGAGAAAAACAGGGAAAAACACAAAAAAGTAAAATAAAAAGACTCTCATTTCTATTTCCTAGAGTTCATTTTGATAAGCATCATTTATATGATCATATAAGTTCCATTCCAACTCAAAAATTTTGGAATTTCCTAGTCAATCAAAAACAACCATGGAATAGCTGCTGAACATGGTGGCACATGCCTGCAATCTCTATAATATTATCTAGGACTTGGAGGTAGAGGTAAGAAGATCATGAGTTCAAAGCCACCCTGGGCTTCATAGTGAATTCCTGTCAGAGGAGAGAGAGAGGGAGAGAGAGAGAAAGAGAGAGAGAGAGAGAGAGAGAGAGAGAGAGAGAGAGAGAGAGAGAGAGAGAGAGAGAGAGAGAGAGAGAGAGACAGACAGACAGACAGACAGACAGAAAGAAAGAAAGAAAGAAAGAAAGAAAGAAAGAAAGAAAGAAAGAAAGAAAGAAAGAAAGAAAGAAAGAAAGAAAGAAAGAAAGAAAGGAGGAGGAGAATGAGGAGGAGGAGGAGGAGGAGGAGGAGGAGGAGGAGGAGGAGGAGGAAGAGGAGGAGGGAAAAATGAAAGGAAGGAAAACTTGACAGAGTTGGAGATGGATGACCATACTTGATCAGTAGCCCTAAGATGAGAATTCACATTGATCTGCCTCAAGATCTACTGCAAGGAAGATTTTGATGGGAAATGAATACAAGAAAGAAAGGGCCATTTGTGAGCCTCACTTCTACAAGTCATCTACGCTTTCATATTGTTAGAGGCAGGCGAAGCTAAGCCTACAACTAGAGTCAACACGGACATGGGTTTAAATGAGTGAAAGTGAGTTTCTAATAAGCTGTAAGGTAAATGACAGGTGTTTGAGCAATGCCATATGCTTTAGAGCTGACATCACAGAGGACAAACTTCCCAGCCTCAAGCACCCTGTGCTTGGTGCCCTCCCATCATCTCCTTCCATTACGAAGCCAGTGGAGACCAGCGTGCCCAAAGGGGCAGTAAGATTTTTAATGATCCATCAGGCAAGTGACAGGAAGTAGACCGGATAGGATGGCAGCCCATTACAAAGAAAGGATGCATTTTCTGCCCTGTACCCATGTATGTCCAGCCAGTGTTCTAGACTTTCCTTCCTTTCAAAACTTAGATTGGAGTTGGAGAGTAACACCTCTACTAGTCTACACCCATTTCCCTAGCAGGCATTGTTCCTAAATACAAGCTCCCTCCTGGATGACACAAATATACCACCCAAAAAAAAGTTGGCCCCATGGTTTAAAACAACACCCTTGCCTTCCAAAGCCATTAAAGATTTAAATAAGTAATCACTCCAGAAAGCAGATAATCCATCCTTCCTTCCCTTTGCTACCTGCCTCTCAGCTGTCCCCCACCATGCTGTCTTCTGCCATAACACTATTGTTTGGGAAAATATGCTCATCTGGTTACACAGTTGTTGAAACTTGCCTATGACATGATGAGCCATTTACGGCAGTGCCACAGTGAAGGAATTAGTCGCTATTAAAATCATGTTCAAACCAGGGTGTTGCCAAGGTGCCAACATCTGGGAAAGCTGCCTAGAGGGCTTTGGCTGCCTAACAAAGACTTGGAGGTGGCAGGGGCTCAGTGAGGGTTCTACAGCATGGATGGGCAATTTGAGGCTGGAAGTCGCCTGGGGACCATGCCAAGACCCTGGGTCTTAAAAGCTTCTAGTTCACAAAAGCCAGATGTGGCCCAACGTGAGGAAGGCCAAGTCAGAAACCCTCCGGTAGAAGGTAGGAGGAAGAGAAGAAAGCAACGGGCAGGAATGGTGAAGAAAAGCACGTCATTGACCCATTTTTCATTTTCTCCATCCTACGCAGCTTTTCACAAACTCCTAACACTTACCTAAATAGCAATTAATATACAAACTAGCGTGTTCCCACTTGTACCTAAAAGTTGTAAATGTTGTAAAGTCAGCCATGTGAATGGCGGGGTGACGTGTGTGCCACATCCCAACATAAGACATGCCCATGCGTCTCATCTTTGTCAAGTCTGGATTGGTCTTGACAGAGGGGACTAGAGGCATGAATAATGTAGTTTTCTGAGTACCGGGAGTCCCTCTTGCTTTAGTGTGGGGTGCATGAGATGCATCAGAACTTTGGTCCTCAGCAGCAGGCAGATGCTCATGGTGGTGTTTGTCTTGGGCTAGCATTACATAGAGTTCCTCTGTGGTCTCCATCCCATCTCTTCAACAGGGGAGAGGCATGGGGGGAAGGGGAGGGGGAGTTATCTAGAGTCTCGCAAGATTTATTCCTAAATGTGTGGTCTTCATAGTGTTCTTTTTTAAATTCGTTTGTAAAAACATTTATTTATTGTTATTGTAAAGGTGATGTACGGAGGGGTTGCAATTGCATAAGTCAGGGAGAGAGTACATTTCTTTTTGAACAATGTCACTCACTCCCTCCAGGCTTTTCCCTCCTGTTCTCACTCACAAGTTGTATAGTTTATTTTCAACATACTGTCATGGTGAGCATCACGGCTGCATTTGTTCACTCTTTGTCCCACCATTTCTGTGAACTCCCCAATACTCTCCCAAAGCAGATAAATGAACAAATAAGATAAAAGGAAAAAAAAAAACAAAAAATGCAACAAAAGGAAAAAAACCCCTCTTGTTTCCATTTCCTGAAGTTCATTTCAGTAAATATGATTTTATGTGATCAGATGTACATAGCTATTGCATCTTTGTGATCCTCTCCTAAGTATATTCTCCTTTGGTCTCACTCTGTGTGAATGCCTAGAGACCTGTATAATTTATCATGCCTCAATATATTTTTCTTTCTTTTACCATCCAGTGTGTTTACTTCTTATAGTAGTCTTTTTACTGCAATGCCTTGTAAAATAAAATTGAAGAACTAGGAACTGATTGCAGATTTTAAAAGTTGGCATATAAAATATCTCACCATTAAAAACTATACAATAGGTAACCTTTGGTACATTTTCAATTAAAAAAACTGGCTTATAATTACTTTAAGTGTATCCAGATGACTGTAAATATCATACATCTTAATTCTTATCATTGCCTAGTTCAAGCAACATGTATGCAACTCTACCTTACTCAGCCAGTGGTTAATATTATCATTTTCTCTTAAATTCTGACCTCCATTCCACATACTTTTTAACTAAAAGTGCTGTTTTAATCGGTAAGTTTCAACTTTTACCTCATGACTTTTTTCTGCAACAAACATAAGAGGATAAGCTGAAGGCTACATTTACTTATTTTTTCTGTGAAATGAGTGTTACATTTGTTATCCAACAATCTTTTGGCAAAAGCAAACCAACAGTCTACATGTTCAGAAAAACATAGAACAATTCTCATCTTTCATGTGTTTTTAAAAAAAAATTTCCTAAGTATACATGAAACTTATCACCTTTTCTTTGAAATGCAAAATATTTAAATGGAACATGGATCAAGCCCAAATTAAGGAGAGTGCTTGGCAAGCTCTTTCCCTTTACTGAAAATGGAGGAGTTGCAGAAAGAGCTAGCTCCCTGGAGACCAGTTATTTCCCAGCATGCTTGCTAAAAATGTTGAGCATTCTAATTCTGCACTAGGAAAGGAGAGAAAGGAGGAAAGAGAGGGGGAAGAGAGAGAGAGAGTGAGAGAGAGAGGGGAGAAGAGAAAGCAAGAGCAAGAGAGACAGGTCAGAGCCCTACTCCCAAGTTTGCTGATGATGAGGATAGCTGCCTCTCATCTGTCTCTGCCTTACTCCACTAGGTTTTACTGTCAGAAGCGAGGAGTTCTATAATGATACTTGAAGGATGCTCAAAAGAGGTATTCAGTGAAAATGGTCACTCCCCTCTATCCTGGTACTCTATAACATGTCTGAGTTTACAACATCTCAGTGTATACCAAAACACACCTCTTCTGAAGCCATATTCTTTGTTTTAATGGAACTATGTACTACACAGGGGAAGAACCCAATAACAAATTTACAGAACCTTAATTGAAGTAGTTTTCATCCATACTGTCACTTCAAGTGGACACTCAAGAGGTTTTTCACTCTGGGGTAAAGACTTACATAATAAGGTATGTTTTGGTGTATATGCAAAAGTAAGAGACGGGCAGTGGCCTCTTCTGTTCAAATGCCTAAGCAAGCCCCAACCCCTGATGTCTGTGTGACTATACTTGCCAGCAGAAATAGAGGCAATAGACATGTGGTCTCATCTCACTGTGCTTTACCCTTGCCTTTTGAATCTGGATAATCTGATTGGCAGGGTCTATATCCCATGCAGAGCTGTAGCTATTTTGGGGTCTAGCAAATACAGGATTCTTTTCTTTCCCAGCTTTCACATTATCAGAAGCATCAAGAGGAAAGATTAGGATAAGACTAAGCAATCTGATTCTTGTTACCTACTCAGCCAGAAAAACGTATAATGTGATGGCTAGTCCTAGAAGGACCAAAATGGACATCTCAAACTTAATAAGAGATTAATTGAGTTTAGTATCTTCACTTCTGCTTTCTGCTTCACTCCTTCTGCTTTCTACCTTTCTTCTCCTGAGTCTTAGATTTCGGTGAAAGCCTCAACATCTGATAGGGAAACTTGTATATCTACCTTTATTCTTTCTTCCTCCTCCCACACTGGTTCTGCCTCTCTTCTTCCCCTTTAGATCTGTGTCCTTCCCTTCGTCTTCACTGCCCACATCTCATTTACAACCTTTAGCTCTCATAAGGACATTTGTACTCCATGCTCACCTGCCTCCTTGCCCTCAGTCTCTGATCATAGTGCTGTCAAAGTAAGATTATAAAGCCATAGGTCAGTTAAATTATTCATCTCTTTGCAGCCCTGGCTGCCTGAGATGATTTTAAGGTCCTAGTTTTCCAGCTGCTCTCCAGTACAATTAAATTAGGATCTCTAGGTGCTACTGAGACATCAATGATTTAAGAACAAAACAAAACAAAACCTCCTCAATCAATGCCCAGCCAAGTCTGAGAACACGCATTGCATGTAGGTCAAGGTCATGTTCCTACTGGCTCTGGAGTCACAGGCAACTGCTCCCTACTCCTAAGCTCTAGCCACACCACATGCCTCTCAGTCTCTATGCTCTGTTTTCACCCCTCTGGCCTTGCAAGGTGTGCTACTTCGAACTGCCCTACTCCTCTCTTGACCTGGAAAATTCCTACAGGTTCAGGACTAGACCTATACTCTGAACACTTGGTGCATTCTACTATTCTAGCACTTCTCACAATTACATTTGTTAGATTATTTGCAGCCCACTGGACCCTGGGCTTATTGAAAACAGCTAATTTTTCACTTGTCTCTAAGAATAGGAGAGAAATGAGCTGAATGAGCAAAAAAGGATGAGTGAATGAATGAATGAAGAAGCAATTCAGTGACATGTGTTTCACCCATTCTTCCAATTCACTCGGCTGTACTAAGTATGCTAATAACAAAAAGGACCAGAGCCATTTTTTCTCTTTCAAACATTTTTACTTGCATCCATGGACCTACACCAAACTATGAGAACAAATGATAAAAAAAAAAAATTCAATACTAGTGTGATGTTAATATCCAATTTCTCTTTCTTTTGGTGCCAGTCCTAGGGTTTGAACAGGGCCTGGGAGCTGTCCATGTATTTTGCTTAAGGTTATTGCTCTACCACTTGAGCCACAGCTTCACTTCTGGCATTTTTGGTGGTTAATTATTGAAGTAAGAATTTCACAGACTTTTCTACCTCTGATGGCTCCAAACCTTGATCCTTAGATCTCAACCTCTTTAGTAGCTAGGACTATAGGCATGACCCACCAGTGCCTGGCTTCAATTTCTCTTTTTAGAAGAAAGAAAGTATTTTCATTTGGTGCATGTGTAAATGCTCATCTCAGATAATGATGATGGTGATGGTGAAGATGATGGTAATGGCAATGGAATCCTAATCTAGGCCTGTTGCTTCAGAATGTACTTTAATACTACTTACAGTGACTTCTCCGTCTCTCAAGAATCTCTTCTCTGTAAGTCGTTAGCTCCATTATCCTGTTATGTTTCATTATGAGATCTCTATGCAATGTTAGAAATGTAGTTTTCTCCTCTCAGATCTACTATCTACAGGCTCTTTCTTTCTTGTTCTCTCTGTCTGTCTCTCTCTCTACCTGCCATACCCCAATTTTTACCTTAGCACCCCTTTCTCTCCTTGGACTTTTTCTTTACAGAGGACATCAGAGGTTAGGTGTAGGAGGCACTACTTGTAAAAGTCTCTACCTTGGAGAACACATCCTCTGACCACTCTCTTTATTACATACTAGGATACTAAGTGAGCAATAATGACTTTGAAGCTTTTCTGATTAGGTATTTCATGGCCATTAGCTCAATGTTGCATTTACAGTGTTTACAAAGAGAGACTGTCTCCTGAAATGTAGGGAAAACCCTGCAAGTTATAGGCACAGGCAAATATTTTCTGACTAGCGCTAGTTGACTAGAGGATGACAGCAGGAACCGACAAATATGACTTAAAAAGAAAAAAAGAAATCTCCTGAATGTATCTCAGGAAGTCCAGCTCAACTTTGAGAATACCAATAGCAGCTTCAGTCTGGCAAAACACTTGAATATAAACCTTTCTGTGATTTTTTTTTGTAGTACCTGGATTTGAATCCATGGCTTTATGCATGCTAGGCAAGCACTCTGCTATTTGAACCAAGCCCTCAGCAATTTTTGTCTTTATTTCTTTTTTTGAATAATTTTTTATTGTGAAAATACTGTACAGAGGGGTTACAATCAAATGAGCAAGGTAATGAGTACATTTCTTATCAAGCATTGTTGCCTCCTCCTTTGTTTTTCCCCTACCATCCCTTCCTACATTCCTCCTCCCTCCCCCTTCCCACCTAAATTGTAAAGTTCACTTTTTGACATAGCATCTTGTATATCTCCTTGTAATGGGTCAACCTTTATCCCTATTTAAACAATTTGTTTTTTTCCCTACCACTCCCCAAATTATACCAACATCAATTACAGTGAAAACAGGGGTTATACTGTGGGGGAGGGACATACAAAGCAACAAAAAAAATCACATGGTACCTTACAAATACATTAGAAACAATAGCAAGAAAGAAAAAAACCACTTGTGTCCCTATCTTGGGGTTCATTTCACTTAACATCATCTTATCTGAACTTTTCTGCCTGTCTCAGATATATACTAGTTATTGCAAATAAGGAAAATCATGCGACCTATGTTTCTTTGGGCCTGGCTTACTTCACTTAATATAATTTTTTTCCAAGTCTTTCCATTTCCTAACAATTGGGGCAATGTCTCTTTCTGATAGAGGTATAGCATTCCATTTTTTTGATCCATTCCATGTTTTTGATCCATTCATCTACTGAGGGGCATCTGGGTTGGTTCCATATCTTAGCTATGGTAAATAATGCTACAATAAACATAGCTGTGCTGGTAGCTTTAGTATGGTCTTGTTTGTGATCATTTGCATAAATGCCCAAAAGTGGGATTGCTGGGTCATAGGGAGCTCTATGTGGAGTCTTTTGAGGAACTTCCATACTGCTTTCCAAAGTGGTTGAACAAGTTTACACTCCCACCAATAATGCAGTAGGGTTCCCTTCTGTCCACTCCCCTCCAGCATCTGTTGTTATTAGAGTTCTTGATTATAACCATTCTAACGGGGGTGAGGTGGAATCTCAATGTTATTTTGATTTGCATTTCTTTTATGGCTAGGGAGGTTGAGCATTCCTTCATGTGTCTATTGGCCATCCTTCCTTCCTCTTCAGAGAAGTTTCTTTTTAAGTCTTTAGCCCACTTATTTATTGGGCAGTTGTTTCTTTGAGGATTTGTTGTTGGGGGATTTAATTTTTTGAGTTCTAGGTATATTTTAGATATGAGACCCTTGTCCATTGTATGGCTAGTGAAGATCTTCTCCCAATCCATGGGCTTTCTATTGATCTTGCTAGCTATGTCCTTTGCCATGCAGAAGCTCTGCAACTTCATGCAATCCCATTTGTCCAACCTTTCTTTGATTTGTGGTGTTTCTGGGTCTCTATTAAGAAAATTTCAGCCTGTGCCAAGGAGGCCTAGGGTTTCTCCTACTCCATCCTGTAATGTTTTCAGGGTGTCTGCCTTGACTTGGAGGTCTTTGATCCATTTGGAGTTGATTCTGGTGCAGGATGATATATAAAGATCTAGCTTAGTTTTCTACAAGTGATTAACCAATTTTGCCAGCACCATTTACTGAAGAGGCTATCTTTTTTCCATTCTATTTTTTTAGCTCCCTTATTGAAGATTAGGTGGCTATAGGTCTGTGGGTTCATTTCTGGGTTTTCAGTTCTGTTCCATTGTTCCTGAGGTTTGTTCTTGTGCCAGTACCAAGCTGTTTTGATTACTATGGCTTTGTAGTAGAGTTTGAAATTTGGTATTGATATTCCCCCAGCACTGTTCTTTCTGGAAAGGATCATTTTTGCTATTTGGGATCTTTTATTGTTCCATGAATTTTTGGATTGCCTCTTCTATTTCCTTGAGGAATAAGGTTGGAATATTGATAGGTATCTCATTGGATTTGTACATTGCCTTGGGAAGTATTGCCATTTTCACGATGTTGTTCCTTCCGATCCAGGAGCATGGGAGGTTTTTCTATTTTCTAAGTTCTGTTTTGATTTCCTTTTTCAGGTTTTTAAAGTTTTCATTATAGAGGTACTTCACTTCTTTGGTTAATTCCTAGATATTTTATTTTTTGTGGGGCTATTACGAATAGAGTTGCTTTCTTGATCTCAGTCATGCTCTTCTCATTCTCTCTCTCTCTCTCTCTCTCTCTCTCTCTCTCTCTCTCTCTCTCTCTCTCTCTCTCTCTCTCTCAGTTGTGGGGCCTGAACTCTGTGCCTGGGCACTGTCCCTCAGCTCTTCAGCTCAAGGCTAGCACTCTACCACTTGAGTCACAGCGCCATTTCTGGCTTTTCTGCTTATGTGGTGCTGAGGCATTGAATCCAGGGCCTCATGCATGTGAGGCAAACACTCTACCACTGAGCCACCTTCCCAGCCCTTGATTTCATTTTTGAGATGAGGTCTCACTGCCTTTGCCTAGACTGCCCTCTGTCTTGAGCCCCATCTATTTCCATCTCCTATGTAGCTGAGATGACAGATATGTGCTATCATACCCAGCTAGTCTTTGTTTATTACAGAAATTGATACATTAGTATTCTTTAAAACTGGAGAAGCAAATATACAGAAAAAATAGAAATTTCAGCAGTAAGAAAAAAACACTGGTGACTGTAAAGTTGGGTGCATTTCCTTCTACTCTTCCCATAATTACATATGCATGCTCAAAGTGGAGTTCATATAGTTGTTTCCTGATTCTTTTTCCTACATATTTATTAGCATTAACTAGTTGAGTTTCATTCTGACATGTCTCTGTATGCATACAATGTACCCTAACCAGACTCATTCCCTCAGTCGCTCTCCTCTATTTCCCTTATTTTTTTTTTTTGTTTGTTATTAAAGAAGCAACTTTATTGAGAAGGTTCCTACACTGACCCACCAGGGCCGCAGCACAGGCTTGGGAGCTGATACTGCGACCCGAGCGGCCCACGTGCTTAGGTTTTTAAAGGCAAAAATCACAAGGTGAAGCCTGGTCACGTAGGCGATCAATGAGATTTTCACACACCCAGAAGATTGCACAGTCATACCAGACCACATGCAGGTGGCCAATGAGGTTACACTTTGTCACATAATGGCTGTTTAAACCAGCCTATCACTTTTGGTTTAAATGACTCACGAATTCAACGGTAAAGTGGAGCTTAAGGTAAACATACACAAAGGAGTTTAGTGGAGTTTAATATAAGCATGTGAAAAAGGTGGAGTTTATAGTAAACTCAGACGTTGCCAGCATGCCAGCATGAGCCGAATTACGGGCTATCTGTTTAGTGGGTCAGTCCTTAACAGAACAATGAAGGTGGGTTAAGTTAAGGGGAGGGGAACCAAGAGGCATTCTTTTCATTCCAAGAACTGGGCTGGTTGGAGCCAAGGTTTTTGTTTTTTTTTCTAAAATCCCTAAAACAAAAACAAAACCTGTAAAGAAGCTGTCCCAGCTCAAGTCTCCTCTCAGGGCCTAGTTCAAAATGTACTCATTACCTTGCTCATGTAATTGTAATATTTCCCCTAATTTTTAAAACTCATGTTAACAAGCTTCATTCTTTCATGCTCAAATATGTCTGGAAAATATTTTCACCCTCTCCATTTGCTCTCCCTTGTCACACCTGTATCCCCACCCAGACAGGACCTGTTTTACATTCCTGTTCTTGTGTGTGTGTGTGTGTGTGTGTGTGTGTGTGTGTGTGTGTGTGTGTGTGTGTAAGAGAGAGAGAGAGAGAGATCATTGTTCAGAGGGTTTTCACCCTGGTCTGTCACACATAAACATGCAGTATTTTAATCACATTCACCCCTCAGTTACTCTTACTTTCCCCATCTTCCTACCTCCATTAGCTTTCAGTGAGTTTCATTTTTGCTGTCTTCATTCACCAGATATAATATCTTGGAGTATTGTTCACCCTCTAACATCCTAACCTACCTCAATCTTCTGATTCTTAATTAGAGGAAGAATCAGAATTCCTAGTTCTTCATTAAAGTCATGAAAACATTTCTCTCTGCCATTAAAATGTCTTCATAAACATCAATGTAAGTGATACATGGTCTTCCATTTAGTATATAACTCCCCACCTTTGTAATAGAAGTGTTCCTTCCATGCTGGTCCTGACACATTTCTACAGATTTTTTTTGAATTGTTTCCTTAGGCTCAATTTCTTGAAGTAGAGTAACAAGTTCACACGATTGACAAATTTGGCTAAACTACTTTCCAAAACGGTCTTGCCGTTTACAACATAAACTATGTGTAAATATGTTCCTCTCACCAAACTCTTGACATGGCTCTACCTGGCATTGTCCATAAAGTGAGCACATGCTGGGCACTGTGATGATGACAATGTGTGAGCAATACGAGATAGTTGTGTGTGTGTGTGTGTGTGTGTGTGTATGTGTGTGTGTGTGTGTGTGTCAGACACCATCACTTAGCTTTTCACTCAAGGCTAGCACCTGAGCTACAGTTCCACTTCTGGCTTCTTTTAAATTGAGAGGCTCACAGACTTTCCTGCCTGGGTTGGCTTCAAACTATAATCCTCACATTCCAGCCTCCTTAGTAGCTAAGATTACAGCAGTAAGTCAGTGGTGCCCGAGTAGAGCTAGAGGTTTTTTTTAAAATTGTGTAAGTTGTATAAACAATAACTCTAAACCCTGGAGTTGGAGAACTTTGGGCCCTTTCTGAACATTGTTTGTAAGAATGGCAGTATAAACAAACTTGCCAGCACTCAGTGGTGTAATTCATTAGGGCTTGAGTGACTCCTAACCAGGGCTTATCCTAGGGATGGCTCAAGGACTCAAAAAACTTTTGTCTTAGAATGTTAGCTTTGAGCTCTTTCTTCAAGTCCTATGAATTGGAAAGGAAGAGCATGGGGAAGGCACCGCCACTGTTAGGCCCTAACCAGAATTGCATATCCCCCTTCTCTCTCCTCTTCTGAACAGTGGTCACTCAAGCATCCATCAAAGTGGAGAGAAAGCCAGGTCTCTGAGGTCTCTTTCCCCAACTTGCCAAGAAAGGCTCATTTTGGTTGTCAGTTGTTTGAGAGGTTTGCCACTTAACCATCACTCCACTCCCTGTATATGCTAACTTCTGCTACAGCCATCAGCACTCACATCCATGCCTCTTTCCTGGAACAGAGCTGCCAGTGTTGCTGGATCAAGGAATCCCCCAAACCATCACTTCTTTTAAGCTTCTTGTTGTTCTACTCTATTTTCTTTTTCTTTTTCTTTTTTTTTGGTTGGTTGTGGGGCCTGAACTCTGGGCTTGGGCGCTGTCCCTACACTCTTCAGCTCAAGGTGAGCACTCTACCACTTGAGCCACAGCGCCACTTCCTTCAACTCTATTTTCCTCTCTGTCCATTATCAGGTATTTTCTCTCCACAGGGACTTGCTGGGGTCCCTGACAGCCAACTCATTGCTGGTGAGGAGGTCCTAATGATAGAAGAATGTCACTTTCCCAATAGCTACTATCTAGATGGCAAGTACAGATGTCTACTATGGTGGCCAGGTCAACAGGAAGTTTTTGAAAACAGCTTAGCCTGAGTAGAGCCAGGATTACACAAGGGTAGAGTATAGGAGTTGGGAGATGACAAATAAGTGATAAACATTTTGTCTTCTCTCACACATGGCGTGTACGCATGCCCACACACATACATACACACATATACTCCTCCCACTCCCCGCTTTCCTCACCCCTACGCTTTCCCCTTCCCCCATAGACTCCCATACATACTCTAAAACTCACACACACACACACACACACACACACACACACACATACACACACACACACACACAGAGCAGACATAGCTAAGTGTGCTGAAGGTCTTTCTAACAGATTCCATCCATGTGTAGTTGAAGCCTATTTTCCATCTCTGTGCTAAATTGTATTTACAACCAGTAGAGTTATTATCACATGATGGGTACTTAATGATAAACATGCATTTCACAAAAGCTACATTTGAGAGATTGAGGATGCAGCTCAGTGGTAGGGTTTTTGCCTGGTATGTATTTTTCACCTCCCGAGTTGAGTTCCACTATACTGGAACTTTTAATGAGGGTGGGTTCAAGGTTAGAAGCCTGAAGATCAAAGCTTTTTTGTAATAGAGATAGGTGCAGGTGCAGTGGTAAAAGCCAAGAAATCAAAGGTCCCAGCCCAGAAAAAGATTGTACCCATCCTCCTCACCTTTAATCGTTTCTAAAACCTTCATTGACTTCCCATTTTCTGGACATAGACAAGGTCTTTTCAATAGCTTTTGAGGCAGCCAGTCTCAGACCTCCCTCTCCACCGTCACCTCCTCACACACGCCTTCCTAAGCAGTTAAAGTGTACTTTTACACATGCCTGTCTCTTCTAATCATCACCATCCAACCATGGGCTTGGCCTGTTGGTTCAATTTTATAGGCGAGAGAGTTTCACCTGACCCTCAAGGAGATTATAAGAATTAGCTGAAGCCCCAGAGCTGCCAAGTTTCAAGCATTGAATCCTGAAGGGAATGAGGCATTTACTATTAATTCAGCATTATGTATTAGGAACTTTTCTTTTTACCAAAACCAGACCTAAGGAAGACAGGACAGAGCTGGTTGTTGGTCCATTGGAATTCACAGAGACAGAGAAAAAGAGAGCGACCAAGAGACAGAATGAGAGAGACAGAGACAGAGATCCAGATCCAAAGAGAAAAACACAGAGACACAATGAGGGAGAGAAATAGACCTATTGCTCCATTAACACTCCATCCTTTTGTGTGGACACATTTGTAGCATGCATAACTACTTAGTGTGTACAACTACAGCCAACTTCCAAAGAGGAGAATGGCAACCTATTGCTTTTCTCTATTTTTGATTTTTTTCTTCTGTTTTATTTTTTTTTAATTCATGTATTTATAGTTCTCCAAATCTTTATGCCTGACAAGAAGTTGATTCCAAGATGGTGTACCCTGGACAATCCAGCCACTTGTGAGAGGGACTGGAATTCACACACCGGCTTTTTCTTCTCCTCTCACCCTGTTACCAGTTCCAACCTCCCACCAGCTTGGTTCCCAGTGCAATTTGGCTCCAAGAACCCAGGGTGTCACAGGGAGGTCCTCTCTTTCAGACTGGATCCCTACTCAGAATGTAAATGCTGAAGGTTGAAAAGTGCCTTTCACCAGAAATGTCCCAGCTGGAGTCCTTTTTTGGTGCTCACTGCCAAGTTCATCCTCACACCAGTGGGCAGTGCCTTCTCCCTGGGGCTGTCATTTGGCTCAGCTGCAAAGACGAAAGAACCAAGCCTCAAACCAAGCCGACAGTGTTAGTCTGCTGGACGCAAGCCCACGGTGACCACATGAAGAGCAAAACATCTTTCTGTCCAGCACCCCGAGGTGGCTCTGCAGGCTGAGACCTGACTCTGCAGTGCTGTGAAGAGGCTGCATGTTAGATGGAAGAAACACAAAGGGTGTGGAGCTGGCTGTGCTCGGCTGGCTGGCGGGCTGGCGGGCTGCAAGATAAACAGCGCACCCTGTTTCCCAGAAGGGGCTCCTGATTGCGACACATCACAGCTGTTAATCTCAGGGAAAAGGGCACAGCCAGTCTTCCCATTTCCTTTTCCCAGGATAGGCATAGCTTGATTTTGATAAATGCAGTGAGCCTAACAGGGAACTTGACACTTCTGATTGCCTCTCTTGCTTTGGGTGACTTTTCCTGGTGCTCCTCCAAGGAGCTGAGTTGGTATCTGTGCTGAGAAGGAGCTGATGGATTAAAGGTGAAGGATTTTCTTAGCAACCATCAAAGCAGAGAGTAGGCAGGAAGAGAAAAATATGCATAGGTCCCAGGGATCCAAGTCTACAGCTAAGAAGTTATATCAGGTCAGGGAGCCAACCATAAAGGCAACTTCAGTTCATCATGCCCTGTCATTGACAAATCACCAGCTGCAGGTCACCAGTGCTAGAGAACTTCCAAGGAGGCCAGAAACTACCATGGGGTTGAGTCTTAAGTTTCTGCAGAGATGTTGGTGCAAGAAGACAAAGTTTCAGTGAAGCAAGATGAATCAGCTCTGGAGATCTATTGTGTAGCATGGTGACTAAACTGCAATTACTAATGTATCATATACTTGAACCTTGTGAAGGGAGTGGATTTTAAGTGTTCTTGCCACAAAAAAAGGATATGAGGTGATAGATATAGTCATTAACCTACTTAACTCATTTCACAATGTATACATATATCAAAGCATTAAGAGGGAGAAAGAAATTAATCCAATAAAAGAATAAAGATGAAGCAGTAGCTTCTGCATGATCACCAGGTATGGTGTGCACGCCTATAATCCCAACACTTGGGAAGCAGAGACAAGAAGACCATGAATTCAAGGCCACATAGTGGGCAATGTAGTGAGACCCTATCTCAGAAAAATAAATAATAAATAAATAAATGTTCCTGCAAAGAATGAATGATCTGAGCACTCACTGTCAATCTCTGAAGTGGGAGGGGAGGATGGGGGGAGGAGGGGAGGAGGGTAGAACGGCAGTGGAAAGGGGCAGGAGCACTTTCTAGATTCTGATTCTGGTTGTGTGCATGAAGAATCAACTTCTTCTGGTTCATCTTGAAGAAGATATCCGTTATAATATTCTAACTTCAAATGATATATAAAGAGAATTAGTTAACAATAAGTAAACCCCCTAATTAATACAGTACTTGGGGATTGCATACGTATATGTATACATCATATACATATACACACACAAAACCAAGATCTTCATCACCATGACAACTTCAGAAGGTACAGTGCATACAGCACCCAGGGTGGCCACAGCACAATGGATGTCTATCACTGTGAAGAAAGGAAAACTATTCTTTTCTTCTCTTTTCTTTTTTTTTTTCTTTCTTTTTTTGTCGGTTGTGGGTCTTGAACTCAGGGCCTGGGTGCTGTCCTTGAGCATCTTTGTGCTCAAGGCTAATGCTCTACCACTTGAGCCACACCACCCAAGTCTCATGAGGACTTTTCTACCTGGGCTGGCTTCTAACCACGATCCTCAGATCAGAGTCCCTGAGTAGCTAGGATTACAGGCATGAGCCACCACTGCCAGGCTAGAAAACTATTCTTGATTTGTGAAAATAGAAATTGAAGCTCAGAGAATGATGTAAATAAGGACACATAGGTGAAGACGGTCTGGTCTCTTATCCACTAGTCTTTCTAGCTTTCTCTAAGACCTAACAGGCAAAAGCACTTGGCCAATATCCAAAGGAACTCAGCCACAGAGGCTAAGAAAGTACAAGGTTATTTTCAGAAGGATCTGGAGTTTGGGGAAGGAAGGTCACTCCAGCAGGTGACAGGTTCTAAGCTGCTGAGCTACTGGCCTTTCTGGTCCTCCCTATAGACAGGAAGGCAGGCTTGCTCCACACTGGGCACCACAGGGGTTGAGCTGCGGATAAGTATCTGGGCAGAGTGTCTCTGAAGAGCCTGGGAGAAGGAACTCAACCATGTAGAAAGACATTTTGTTAAGAAGGTCCTGCCAAAAAAATGCCCTTCAAGAAATCTTTCAATGGTGAGACAAAGGACAAAGAGTACCAATGCAACAGTGATACTCAAAAAATAGTATGTTGGAAATGAATGTTACAACTTGGGGAGAGGAGTAGGGAGGGTGGATAGCTGGAGAAAAGGAGGGGAAAGGGTAACAATGTTCCACAAGAATTGTACTCATTTCTTACTTATGTAACTGTAATCACCTTTACAATAGAAAAGAAATCTTTCAAAAGGTTGCAATAATAAGGACAATATCCCCCAAATCTCTTGAAATTTGTGTAGCCCCCCCTCTTTATTTTTGTTTTCTCAGTGCTCTTACATGTATCAGTCTACTTTCTACCTGCACATCTCCACTTCATAGACAGGAAAATGAATACCTTCCAAAGCTCTAAGTAGCCCATCCCTCATCAAATACCTAGTGATTATCTTTTCATGGTAAGACTTTTATGGTGTTTGGGGGGCAAGGGAGGAAAAAGAACAAGGAAAAGGCAGCTGATGTTATTTACCTCTGCTGACTGGTTCTTGTGCCAGTGAGTCAGGATAACAAACAGAGAACAGAACATCGTCCTGCTCTCAGAAGGGGCCAATAGAACTACTCTAAAATTAAAATTAGCATATACTTTAATAGCTCTAAAAGTTTAATAAATGGTAGACTTCGGGGGAGGGCGATTGGTAGAGCCATAAAATTAAAAATAACCATAACCTTCAAAACAGTAACCTATCCCATAGAAATAAAATGACCACTATCTTGTAATAGGTGAATAGGGATCTCCAGTCCAGCAAGGTTTCCAGTAGCAAAAGTCTGCAGATTAGACAAATGCTCATCGTGAGATGACATAATGCTGGAATTTGCTGAATACAAAATACTCCAAGGAGTGGAGAGAATTAAGTGTATGATGGACGAAAGTGAAATAACTGGGAAATGATAGTCATGCAAGCTGTAGTTCTCCTGTTTGTAAATTCTTGACAATTTCAATAATGACTCATTTTAAATACTGAATGCAAATCAATAGAATGTTTTTTTAATCCTAAGGAATCCATTCCTGAGACTATTAGGGCCATAAGAAAGAATCAAAGCTATATTATACTATATAGTTTAACTTAGAAGACTTTCGACAAAATAATTTTTATGGTGTTGGATTGAGCCCAAATCTTTGCACATGGATAATGAGTACTCTTATCACTGAGCTAAACCTTCAATCTCCCCACAAATTGCTTTTCATACTTTTTACACTAGAACACATGTGTATGATAAATACACATGTATATCAGCATAAAATTCATGTAAAATAAACCATGAAGTAGGTACCAATAGCTCATGCTTACAATCTTACCAGGAAGCTGAGAATTGGTGGATCAGGGTTCAAAGCCAGGTAAGAGAAGAAAACTCCTTGAGATTCCATCTGCAAATTTACCGGTAAAAAGCTAGGCTGGAGGCATGGCTCAAGTATTAGTACATCAATCACAAACAAGAAAGCAAAATAAGATCTTAACACCCTCAATCCATGGTATCAACACAAACTAGAAAATTAATTTAAAAAATAGGCAGAAAAAAAAATAGGCAGAGACTAAGCATGTCTTATAATGTGTGTGTGTGTGTGTGTGTGTGTGTGTGTGTGTGTGTGTGTGTGTGTGTGTGTGTGTGTGTTCGCATTAGAAGAAACATCTTCATTTTACTTTTGGTTTGGGGGCCTTGTGCTTCCTTGCTGGTACTCCACCATTTCAGCCACACTCCTAACTCTCTTGTTAATTAATTTAAAATATGGATTCATGCAGACTTTACTGCTCAGTGCTGCCCTGACCTGGACCTTGGCTTCCTGAGTTGTCAGGATTATAGATATGACTCACCAACACTGAGCTAATGTCACAAAATATTGCTGTGTGCCTCTTACCTGTTCAGTCTGGGATGTTCATGCCTAAAATACACATGATCCTTCTGGGTCAGTCTCCTATATGATAGTTTGTCATATGAGAGGGACGCGCTGTGTGTTTAAGAAAACAGAGAAGGCCAGTATGGAGCAAGAGAATTGGCTTTTTCATCTTAAAATGATACTTAATGAGGTGAGGTTGATTAGGCAAACTGGAGCCAGATCTCAGAAAGCCTTATAGACACAGTAAAGGATCCATAAGAACACTGGTGGAAAGTATAGCAGCATTCCTTTAAAAATCTACAAAGAGCTGAGCCCCGGTGGCTCACACCTGTAATCCTAGCTACTTAGGAGGCTGAGATCTGAGGATCACGGTTCAAAACCAGCCCAGGCAGGAAAGACCATGAGACTCTTATCGCCAATAAACCACCAGAAAACCAGAAATGGCACTTTGGCTCAAGTGGTAGAGCGCTAGCCTTGAGCTGAGGGACAGCACCCAGGCCCAGAGTTCAAAACCGCATGACCGACCCCCCCCCCAAAAAAAAAAATCTACAAAGAGAGCAGGACACATAGATGTTATGTATAAAGAAATTGGCTTGATGCAATCTTCCACCTTTATGGTCCCCATTTATCTGTTACAACAGGCAGCTTCAGTAATGAGCTAATATCAGCAAGTTCTTACCCATATTAACGTTAAGGCTTTCAAGATAGTAAGAGGGAGGGAGGATGGAGATGATAGAAAAGAAGGTGGCTTTTTCTTCTGGAAGTATTGGACTCCTAAGAAGGCAGCAACCTTTTCAGAGGGGTTAGGAAAATGTTTTTTTCTGAAAGTGGTAGAAGAGGGTGAGACATTTGTTATTGTGGGCTGTGAAGTTCCCAGAAAAACACAGGGTGGAACTCCTTCTGAGCTCTATCCCCGTTTTTGTTTTGTTTTGTTTTTTTCCCCTGAGATCACCTTTCTCTGCCTAAAGTCCACAGGCCAAAGGTGGCCAGGTGCTCCTGGAATTTCTTCTCTCCCCTTTGCCTACTGACTTACCTGTCAGAGTTAAGTTGAAGATAGAGTAGATGGTAGGTGCTCCATGGAACTGACCCTTTAAGTCATCACTGAGTACCAGCTCCTTGTTAGTATCCTGTGGGAAAACCAGAAAGGTTCTGCTACTTCTCAGGTGCTCAGCATTGGGTGCTCTATGTCTCCTTTGGGGATTTCAGGAAACAAAGCTTTTTGGTTCTATAAAACAACAAGGGTCAAACCTATGTGGATACACAACAAAGTAGTAAGATTGTGTTATATAAAATGTAAAGCTTTTTGAAAAATTTATTTCATTTCTGAAACAATTGGAAAATTATTCCAGTTTTTTTGAAAATTGACTTTTTCATCTAACGCTAAATTTGTCTTAACATTCAACTGAAAACCAGTTTGGGACACCAAGATGCCTGGGTTGTCTGAGCTGGCTTTGAACTTTGATCCTTAGATCTCAGCCTACTGAGTAACTAGGATTACAGGCTTTGCTCAGCAATACTAGTTGGTTTTTTATGGGGGGGGGGGATCCGGTCGTGGGGCCTGAACTCTGGGCCAGGGCGCTGTCCCTCAGCTCTTCAGCTCAAGGTTAGCACTCTACCACTTGAGCCACAGCACCACTTCCGGCTTTTTACATTTTGCTTATGTGGTGCTGAGGAATCGAACCCAGGGCCTCAGGCATGCAAGGCAAGCACTCTACCACTGAGCCATCTTCCCAGCCCCTGGGATACCAAGATGAAACTCTAATTTCAAGATGATGAAGATGATGGTGATGGTGGTGATGGTGGTGGTGGTAATATGATATCAACGAATAGCAAATATGAAAAGCAAACTGAAGTGGTGCATTATTGCTCCCACTTCACACACATGGAAACCAAAGTTGTGACATAACTTATTTGCTGGTGAAGCTAAGAGTCTCATGCCAATTTATCTTACTCCATAGCCAAAAGGCTTAATTCATTTGCAATAAATATCTTGTTACAATGTCATATATTTCTTAAAAACATCAAAAAGCAAAATACAAAGCTACATATATGATATGATCTCAATAATGGAAAAGTATATTTATGAAAAATTACTAGGAAAAACGTATCTTATTGCCTCTGGATTATGGAATTGTAAAGGTTTTTACATTATTTATGTTTTTGAAATTTTATACTTTGAGATGTAGTGCTCTAATATCTAGAAAGGGATAAAAGCAATCCAAGGGAACAAAAATAGTCATTAGGTAGATATTGAGAAAATCCGCAGACACATGATGACATCAGAGCCCTGGCTGGTAATGACCCTCCAAAAGAAAATGACTTTGAAAACAGGAACAAAACAGCCTTCTTCACAATCTTTACAAATTCCAATTCTACCCTTGTTCCTGGGAATGGGTGCATAAAGATGAAATCTCGTGGTTTTCCACTTGTAGGATTTCTTCTTGTCTAGCTCCCTCCCTATGGAGACTTGGAGACTTCTTCACAGAGTTGTGAGATCCAAGAGGACAGAGGTTTTCTGGTTCTGTACCTCTCACACCTGGCACATGCCCAGCAAATAGCAAACCTCAGTTGATTTAGTCAGGTTAAACTGCATTGAACCTAATTGAATTCCTATTTGGGTCTCAGTCTTCAAAGGAGTGGGTGGCACTGCTAATGTAGCCTCACCCACAAAGTCAGCTTTCTTACCATTGCTAATTCTTACTTAGCAGACAATTGTATAGACACACCTCCACAAGAAAAGGTCAATTGCCTCCCTTTTTTTTTTTTTTACTACATTGTAGCATGTAAAGTTTGAAATGTCACAGAGGTACTACTTAGTGGAACCAAGAGCTACACAATTAATCTGATTTTGAACTACTAATTAAATATTAGTGCTAAATAACAATTCACTTTTTTTCCCTGGGAATTATTGTGTGTTGTGTCTTTATGGCCTCTATAACCACTACCCTTCCTGTTACAGAGGCTGAGAACTCTGTGGGGAAAGACCTATGTATGGATGTTATGGTCCTTATAGCCTAATAATCTAAGTAATTACCAACAATTGCAAAGTACTATTCATACATGTCATCTTGTTTAATTTCTACAACTATCCTGTGAAGGGTGAATCATTATTCCCAGTTTAAACACAAGGACACTACTGAACAATGAAGGGAAGCTAAGTGGGTATAGAGAGGTCAGGCTTAGGCCTAGATATCCAACAACAGACCAACTTTTACCTACTCACTCTTCTTTGAAGAGGAGGACAGCAGACACACAATTGTGAACACTTCAGGTAGAAATTAACCTGGTAAGTTCCATATATTCAGGCCACTGTTGATGAGTCCTGCCTATATAAGAAGCAAATAAATCAGCTATGACCCCTTTGAGCCTCTGAACATATATTTCATATCACTTACCTGCATCCACCCTCAGATGCTCACATGTATGAATTTCAGAGATGAAGAAGAAACCAGATCTAGAAGCCAACCTTATGTAGAATTGAATGGTTGCTAGACCTTGTTCTGAGCACTTTGCAAATACCAATATAATTCTCATAATAACAATCTCTTACACAGGAAAATATATAGGGGTAAGGAAATAATGTCAAATTACACTTAGTAGGTGAAGTTGGCCCATTGCCTGTTATTTTTTAAAGTGCAGGCACACATATACATCCATTCCTATTGACTGTGTCTATTTTTGTAATACAGAGACAAAGTTGAATGGTATTGACAAAGACCATTTATCCCATAAAGCCTAAAATGTGCTGACCCCTGGTTTATGTGTGTGTATGTATATATACATCTATGTACATCTATATAAATAAGTGTGTATATATATATATATATCCCTATGATGAGATGATAAGCTATTTGTATTTAGTGAACATGCCTTTTTCACCTTCACAACTCAGCACACTGTACATTGTGCATTCCATATTCCACAGGGACTGCCATACAGTAGTATATTTAAAAATAAACTTTCTTTTTTTTAATTGTGAAAATACTGTACAGAGAGGTTACAATTACATGGGCAAGATAATGAATACATTTCTTATCAAGCATTGTAGCCTCCTCCTTTGTTTCCCCTTCCCATCCCTTTTCTCCCCCCCACCCAATCCTCCCCGCCCCCCCCCACACCAAAGTTGAAAAATAACCTTTCTTGACAGTTAAAATAACTGTGTTCAAGTAACCCACCAAAAGGCAAGGAAAAGACATCAGAAAAATGAAAAACAGATAGTACAAATAGGAAATGAAATGGCAGACTCAAACACTTACCACAGACTAAACATGCCAATTAAAAGATGGAGTTGAAAGAAAGGGTTAAAAACAAACAAACATGACTCAAGAGTATGCTACATCCAAGAAACTCACTTCCGAGATACTAATACAGATGGAGTCAAAGTAAAAGCATGGAAGAGTTGCATTAGATTTCCATTGCCTCTATGACAAACTATTACAAACTTAGTGGCTCAAAACAACACAAACTTATTTCCTTGCCTTTTCTAGCTTTCCAGCTTTTAGAAATCATCCTCCAGTGTTTGACTTAAGATTCTTCCTTCATCTTTAAAGTTAACAATGGCAGGAAAGCCCTGATCTCTTCTCCTCCCCTTTCTACTAAAGAATTGTATGCTTACATTGAATCCACCTGGACAATCCAGTATACTCTCTCCAAGCCTTTCACATTCACATCTTCAAAGTCTACTTAGCTATATAAGGCCATATGTTTTCTTGTTCTGAAAATTCGAATCTGAATGCCATTGAAGGTCATTTCTCTTCCTACCACAAAGATATATAAACATTAATTTAAAACAAAAAAAGCAGATTTAGATATATTAGAACCAGAAAAAAGTAAATTTCAGAGCAATGAATTTCAGTAGAGACAAGGAGGAATATTACATAATGGATTACATAAAAGGATCAATCCACCAAAAAAAAGACATAGAAATCATAATAGTATATGTATGAAACCACAGAACCACAAAATATATGTCTGCATCCATTTTTGTTGCTACAACAAAACATCAGAGGCTCATTTAGGTCATGATTTTGATGTTTGGAAAATCTAAATATCCATCATGTTCTCACCATTCAATCATGCATGCAACAATCATTGAAAACTTCCCCATCAAGGGTTATGCTTGGCCTCAGATGACAAGTATAAACTCTGCAGTTCTTTCTGTCAAGATTTATCTCAAGGAGCTTTCAGTCTTTTCATCCTTATCAACCATCTGAGGAAAGCAAGGCAGGTATTATGATCCCTGCTTTATAAATAGGAAAAATGAAAAACAAAGGTGTGTGACTATGCTGAGTCACACAGTTAGCTCACCATGGGGCTGGCTGGAGCATTGGAGTCTTCTCTCTTTCTTAAACTCTTTCCATTTTTCCCACACTAAAGCAAGATGGTGAAGAACACAAGCTTGGAGCTAAGGTGGACTCAGTTCAACTGTGTGCTCAATTGTGTGCTCTTGAGGTCATTCTTTAATGGCTCCATGCCTCAATTTTACCCTCTATAGAACGGGAATGATAATTCTCATCTTTTAGAATTCTATAATATTTCAATGAGTTAATACATACATAATAATGTCACACTTAAAATAATGTCTAATACATAACAGACCAATAAATGGCAGTTAACATTAAGGATTGCCTTTATCCCCTCCCCCTGCAAAAAAGAGCATAATTGAAATGATTGCACAGTAACAATAGCTCCAACAAATATATGGCACTGCCCCCATAAATCTCCTGGTCATCATCAAACACCACTTAATATTTATGCATAGTTATAAGGTAAGTCAGTAGATAGTTAAGATTCCTTTTTAAAAAACAGAATTGGCTTGCTTGGCTAAGCTCAAAATGTCACAAGGACAGAATTGAGACTAAAGTTTAAAGTCCCTTTCATGATGATTATTTTTACAAAATTTAAAATTAAGGCTGTCTTCTGTTGGAAGGGAAACTGTGGTATCCATTCCTCATTGTACCTTGTAATTCTCTCCCTTCCCTCTGGCCAGTGACCATATGTCAGGATGTACAAGTGTTTTCATGCAGCCAGATGGGTGAGTCGTAAAGACTGTAATCAGTTCCCCTCCATAACAATGCCCCATTTTTCATCTGCCCAAGAATCATGGATTAATTATGATCCTTGCTTCCCTAACAGGTGGTACCTGTGATCACATGACTACCTCCAAAATCAAGCAGATAAACAGTCCAGCATTTGTAGAATAAACAAATGTCTCAATTGTATACAACTAGGGCATATGCATTCTTTAATTACCAAATTGTTATTTAACTTGATATGTTCGTGCCCAGTGCTTGTTGACATAGTTAATACAATGTTCTAACTGGTTTTGGAATGGGTTGTCAACTTGTATTAGGCCATGCTACATCTAACAATCAAGAACATGCCCATTTCCAGGGGACACCAACATGATCACAGCATTCCTTGTTACCTTCCTGGAAGCACCTGCCACTCACCATTTTTTGTGGTGCTTTTCTTGGGAATTTTTCAAATCATTCCAATTTCAAGAGTTTTTTTGGTCAGTCACACAGACGATCAAAGCCATCAAAATTACACAACTTTCTGCCTGTCTCTTCTTCCATCAACATGACAGAGAAAAATATCTTTCAATACATTATGCTCTGATCAGAAACAATTACCATAGCTTAAAGTCCAAAGGCTAGATATCATAGAAAATTACTTTTCAGCCATGACATTTTCAAAAAGGCAAGCAGAAAATGGCACACAAAGGAAGAGATCTTGTATAACAGCTGATTCACAAGCTCAACTAGCTGCTTGCTTCCTGGAGAATGGCTCTTATTTGAAAGCCTGACAGACTATGGCCATTCGGATTTGGGTATTGGGCAGACATTTTCTTGAAAACGAATAAAGTGAATCTGTCACTTCCAGGAAACCAAATGACTTACTGTGTTTTATTGTGTTGCTATTGGTGCTGTCAATACCAAAATTTGAGCTGTTAAATGAAAGAATTTTGGGAAAACATATCCACAGCTATGTGACTTATGTAAGTATGGATAGGAACATGAAGACTTGTGTGTTTAAATGAGATTCCCAAAGGGATGGGACAGAAGAAGTTGTGTGGGGGTGGGGAGCAGAGGAAGAGAGAAAAGAAAGGAAGAAAGAAAGAAAGAAGGAAGGAAGGAAGGAAGGAAGGAAAAAAGGAAGGAAGGAAGGAAGGAAAGAGAGAAAGAAAGAAAAGAGAGAGAGAGAGGGAGGGAAGGAGGGAGGGAGGGAGGGAGGAAGGAAAAAAGGATATAATTCAGATAAGCAGTAGGGAAAGTGGGAGAAGAGCCAAGAGAAGGTCATGGAGAAAGAAGAGAAAGAGAAAGAAGGTCAAGAGAAAGAAGAAATTCGCTACATTTGACCATACAGAGGACTTGGCTGTTGGGATGATGAGGCTTCAGGTACATGTAGACCCAACAGGAACCCCAAAAGAAGGCATCCAGTGTTTTGATAGCATTTTGGTGAGGGGGCGGGTGTCAGCCATTCATAGAGCTTGAACTCAGGGTCTGGGCACTATCCCTGAGCTCTTTTGCTCAGTGCTGCCACACTACCACTTTATTTTATTTTATTGTAAAGATGTTGCACAGAGGGGTTACAGTTACATGAGTAAGGTAATGAGTATATTTCTTGTCAAGCATTTTTACCCCCTCCTTTTTCTCCTTTTCTCCCTTCCTTCCCACATTACCACTTTAATCCACAGCTCCACTTCTGGTTTTCTGGTGGTTTATTGGAGATAAGAGTTTCTCAGATTTTCCTGCCCAGGTTGGCTTTGGACCACAATCCTCAGATCTCAGCCTCCTAAGTAACTAGGATTATAGGCCTGAGCCACCTGCATTTAGCTCTATTTTTTGAGAAATGCTGAGATGTTTTGCTACCAACTCAAAAAACTTGGACTTGTGGGCTGGGAAGGTGGCTCAGTCGTAGAGCACTTGCCTTGCCTGCATGAGGCCCTGGATTCGATTCCTCAGCACCACATAAGCAAAAAGAAAAAAGCCGGCAAAATGACAGAAATGGAGCTATGGCTTAAATGATAGAGCACCATCCTTGAATGAAAAAGCTAAGGCACAGTGCTCAATCCCTGAGTTCAAGCCCCAGTGCCAGCACAAAAAAAAAAGAAAGAAAGAGAGGAGGAAGGAAGGAAAGAAGGAAGGAAGGAAGAAAGGAAGGAAGGAAGGAAGGAAGGAAGGAAGGAAGGGAGGGAGGGAGGGAGGGAGGGAGGGAGGGAGGGAAGGAAGGAAGAAGAAGAACCTCATACTCACAAAATACCTGCCTATCCTTTGGTAATGGAACAGAATGTGAGTTCTGTGTCCCTGATGCTTCCATTATCCCAGACACAAGCTTCGTGATGTTTTGAAATGATGCAACTTGAAATCGTGTCAAGACATCTTGGTATCTTTTGTTTCCTTTATTTGTCATCAAATCTATGATAAACATGAAAGTGGTCAGAAAAACCTGTCAAGAATGCTCCACACAACCTGGCGCTGGAGCTGAGCATGGACATGGTGTTGAAAGTTGCTGGTTTAACATTAGCTAATATCCTTCTTTGGAATTCTTGTCTAACAGGAAAGTCGCAGGTTCTGTGAAGAAGTTAAAGTAGCTATGGAGACATCTTTCAGCTACAGCATTTAAGAAAAGTCATTTCTGGAATTCCCATTTCCTCCTCTGAACCTGACTTAAAAAGAAAATGAAACATAAGCATTCACAAATAACTTTGTAAAGCTTGCCCCCTATTGTTCATTATGCTAAATGCAGCCAATAGCCATGGATTTGTTTCAGACTTAAGATGAAATCTAGTATCCGTGGAGTCCCTGCTTGTGTCAGACAGTGGGTAGACAAGTAAAGCTTCATTCCATTTAATACTTTCTACAATCTCATGAAGCAAGTGAAGTGTTGTTATTCCTATTTCATTATTAGAAACCTGTGCAGAGATACTAATTAACCTTGTTAGTAATATACATGTGATAAAACGCCTGAATTGTAATTCAGTCTAATAATACTAAAGCTCAGTCTTTTCTTTCTGTCATGTTGCCTCTCCTTTGTTTATATCTTGAAATTCTAATGGGTAGTTACTTCTATATGTTGATACCTATTATGTCAGAAAGCCACACAGATACACATTCAGACACATCACATTAAAGACGAGACAACTATTCAAAATGTTAACTCAAAGGAGTCTTCCAATTTTATAAACCTGCTTTTTAGTAGCATATAATTTTTCAGTCAAATGAACACTGAGGCCATGGCATGTCAGTGCACCCAATGAAGTACATCCCAGGGCCGTGCCATTCCTAAATCACCATCTGGTTCTACAAGGAGTGAATATTTAAATACCAGGCACTGGTATTGCTGTTGCAATTCATTTGAGCTCCATGGAAATCTTCATCAGGCCCCTGGAACCAAGCAATTTCGCATGTAGGCAGTATTTTGCGCTACAACCAGATAGTTAGAGGCAAACCTTACATTTCAGGGAATATATGAGGAGGTAAATTGTCTGGCTGATGTTTTTTTCACTGTGCTGGGAAGTCCATGGGTTTCTTAAATGAGTCACTTCCAAAAAGGCTGCACCCACCAAAGAGACCAGCTTCAGTTCCTATGAAGGGAGAGAGAAAGAGGACCAGGATAGCTTTCATGAGATTTAGAAATGAAAAGGATCCCACGTTTTCCCAGTGTGCATCACTAGCAGTGTGTGTCTTCTCTTCACCTAGCCAATGGGGACTTTTTATTGTATCTGGTCCTTTATTGCCATGCATTTAAGACACTTTACCCTAGAAACAATATTAGATTGCATTTCTCTTTGAATGCCATCCTTCATGTCACGTCTCCTAAATGTCACACTATTGTGATGGAAGAACAGACTTTGCAAAAATATTTGTGGGGAAACCCACTCAAGATTCTACATCCAGACTGCCACAGTCCTTTCTGTGGTGGACCATTTCCTCTGCTCCCTTTCTACGTCTGCTGGTTGGGCAGCAGGGATTTTTACAGAGCCTCAGGCAGTGCAGAAGGTGGAGGCTGTGGCAGTGTGGAGAAAGAGGGTGAACAGAAAACTGTTGAGCTGGTTGAAAATGAGAATGAAGGCTCATTTGACAGTGTGATTCCCATTGGGGGCTAGTTCTATGTGCTGCATGAGTATCTGGTTGTTGTCTTTCCTTTCTTGCTCTGGTTTCAAATTGGACCCAATCCTCCATCTAACCAAACCTAGCAAGGACACTCTAGGTGTGTGCACACACAGAGATCATTTCCCTATTTGCAGTAATAACATGTGAGGTGATGGATTGGCTAAAGTCCCAGAGTTTGTACCTAAGGTGACCAATAGCCAAATACAATATGTACTAGTCTCTGTCTCTATGACTTGATACAAATCTTTGAAGCCTTTAAGCCTCAATTTCCTTATCTACTAAGATGTGACTCCTTGTTGTGTAATTCCACCCAAGTATGTGCTGGGTTTTTCTTTGTTACACTACAAACCATTCTTCATAAATTGTTAAGAACCCCATCCTCTGTTTGAGGGGACTTCATGTATTATGGGGTTATCCACACGGTGCCATTCAGATAGAGGTTATCTAGTTCACGTGACATAGCCTTCTCCTGGTCATTTGCACCTGTACTAGGGTTTGAATTCGAGGCCTTGTGCTTGTATTTACTTTTTCATTCACAGTTGACACTCTACCACTTGCGCCACACCTCCACTTATAACTTGGTGATTATAACAAAAGTTAAGAAGATTCTTACTTTCATGCCACGGTTCATCATATGGTGATAAAATAAGCCCATATCAATGACATGGAGGTCTGAAGGCATCTGGAAGCATTGGTTTGACTTTTACCCAACTCTGATGCTGACACAGACACAGGCTTGGTTATTTCCGTGAAGAAGCCGCAGTTCCCCCCACATGGCTCCAAGTCTGATCTCAGTGCAACAGCCTCGCCTCTTCCAAAGGGTTGTATCTGTCTGCAGGTTCCTGGGAGAAGTGAGTGACTTTGGGATGGAGGAATGGCATTCTGCCTGCCCTCTTCTCTTTCTAAACTGTTGTTACAGAACATGTCATGATCAGTAGTTTTTGAATAGGGACAAATGGGTGTTGTGAGGAATAGTTCATCTTGCTTTTTGAGTTTTTGCTTATGAACATATGTCTGTCACTAGCACGCCTCCAGGAATTACTCCTGGTTAGCTAAATGAGGAATGAGATGTATTTCTAAGACCATTCAACCCAGACCTCCAAGGTTCCTACCTCAGTTCAATGGCCATACTTTGAGTAATGCTGCCTAGAACCCTGACCATTCCTTTGAAGAAGGGTAGCGTAATCTGGAGCCCTAAATTACTTATAAATCTTTCAATATATAATATTTTCCATTGAATCCAAATTTTCCAGGAATATTAGAAAACAATATAAAAACAAACTTCAAGAGAAAAAATAGACCAACAAAGTAGAAAAGGGTCCACAAGTGATAGGCATGTAAGTTATTAGACACAGATTTAAAAATAACTGTGGTGAATAAGCGGAAGGAAATGAATGATCATGTGAAGCTTACTGCAGAAATATTGTCTACAGAAAAGAATCAAATGATAATTGTGAAACAGAGGCTACTGTAAAATCTCAGTAAGTATAATGGCATAGTAGACATGGCATATTAGTCTCTCTACATGAGACACTACTTGGAGAAAAATATGTAGACTGAAGAAAGTATGAAGTATATATAACTTTCCCCCCCATACTGGAGACTGAATTCATAGCCTAGCACATGCTAAATGAATGCCCTACTACTTGAATCATACCTCCTGCAATACAATGATTCCTTTGAAGTGTAGAAAGAAAAACTGTCATCTTAATTTCATATCCACCAAAAATATCCTTTAAAATAAAGGCAAGATAAAAAACATTTCAAGCCTGACATCAGTGGCTCATGCCTGTAATCCCAGCTACTCAGGAGGCTAAGATCTGAGGATCACAGTTCAAAACCAGCCCAGGCAGAAAAGTCCCCATGAGACACTTATCTCCAATAAACTACTCAAAAATGCCAGAAATGGTACTGTGGCTCAAGTGGTAGAGAGCTAGTCTTGAGCACAAAGAGGCTCAGAGGCAACACCCAGGCCCTAAGTTCAAGCTCCAGGACTGAAAAAAAAAATCAGACCAAAAGAAAGGAAAAAGAAACTAAGAGAAGTCATACCAACACACCTATAATTGCTTTAAAAATATCAAGAGGGATGTTAGGATTTAAAAAACACAATCCCAGGGGCTGGAAAGGTGGCTCAGTGGTAGAGAGCTTGCCTTGCATGCATGAGGCCCTGGGTTCAGTTCCTCAGCACCCCATAAGCAAAAAAGAAAAAAGCTGGAAGTGGCGCTGTGGCTCAAGTGGTAAAACACTAGCCTTGAGCTGAAGAGCTGAAGGACAGCGCCCAGGCCTAGAGTTCAGGCCCCACAACCGGACCCCTCCCCCCCAAAAAAGCACAATCCCAATCAAAATCTAAAACTTCAAGAGCAAAATAATATAAAATAAATAATAGCATTAAAAACAAGAAGCAATATAAAGGATCAATGGGTGATGAAACACAGTGTATGCTGACTGCATGAAGAATTATAAATTCTTGTAGAGATAGGAAATTTTACCCAGTTACCTTGAAGGAATGAAACAGAGGTCACATGATAGAGATTTCTGAATCTGGCTAATATTTGCTTTCTTTGTCTGACTGATGATTGCATGGCATTCTGAAGCTAAGTGATCATTGCAAAAATTTCAAAGCTCCTGCTTTGAAAAGTTTGCTTATGTTATGAAATTCCATCAGGCTGTGTACATGAGATTTATTTTCAGTCAGTGTCATTATGCAGCTCAAGCCTTCCGATGGGCTACTCACTCTTCTCCCTTTTGGATAGAGAGGACAACAATGTTCCAGAGAAGGGTGACATCTCAATATGGAATAGCCAGAATAACCCTAGACATTCCCACCCTGCCTATCAATGAACAAGAAATGAACTTTCTCATTGCATTCAAAGGGCATTGTGTTGCCATAGTTAGCCCCTCATGACCAGCCCAGAGACTGCTCAGTTTTGCTGACTGTATCTTCTCTCCCTGTCAACACTATGTCTCTTCATATAGGTACCTGGTGGCCCAGACTCTCACATAGTATCAGCCTTCCTTTAGAAGAGCCCCAGGACCTCAGATTACTGTTTTCTTTTTCCTTCTATCCTATTAAAATAACTAATCAAGCATGAGCCAGAGGAGTTCGGTGAGGTGAAAATGAAAATCCATTCCAGAAGTGTCTATTAGGCCTCCTGGACTAGAAATCCCACTTATAGGAAATTATCCTGGGGAGATTAAGCAACAGAAGCAAGAAGAAGTGCATTGAAGCATTAATCATACTAACAAAATAATTGGAACTTACTTCAATATTCAGCCACAGGGGAAAAGGTTAGTAAATTATAATCAATTCACTCAACTAGACATTATGAAGTAATTAAATATGACAACTAGAAAGTCTATGTAATTAAGCAGAAGATTTATTAATATATTGTTTCATTCAAAAAAAGCAGAATGTAAGAATATTTTCCCAATAGTTTGCATTACATAAAATTATATATGCCTATGAATAAGATAACTGGACAACTGAAAGGCACATGGAAATAGTTTGATGTTGTAAAGCTGCTTGAGATGTAGATGTACTTTTTCTTTCATTTTGTGTACCAGCACTGCATCAATAATGTTCCTTATACATAAGACAAAATCTTTTCCTGAAATGATACCAGTTATGAGTTAGACAAGGTGATTACTAAACCAAAGGAATTCACAGATATTTGTTTTCCCAGTGAATATTTACCCTTTGAAACGAGAAATGTAGGCATTCATGTGTTTCAAAGGGATACAAAGCATAGGGCTGTTATCTATCCACAGGAAATCTGTTTCTATTTTCTTAAAGTAAATTCTTAAAAGTAAGTTTTTGTTTTTGTTTTGGTTTTGGTTTTTTTTTGGGGGGGGTCTGGTCGTGAGGCCAGAACTCTGGGCCTGGGCACTGTCCCTCAACTCTTCAGCTCAAGGCTAGCGCTCTACCACTTGAGCCACAGCGCCACTTCCGGCTTTTTTTTTTTCTGTTTATGTGGTGCTGAGGAATCAAACCCAGGGCCTCAGGCATGCAAGGCAAGCACTCTATCACTGAGCCACCTCCCCAGCCCCTAAAACGTAAGCTTTGAGATATAGGGACAAAGACAAGATTCAAGGATTCATTCAGTGAAGATTTAATAATATAGGAAAATAGAAAAGTTCTAAGTTCTCATTTTACCCCGTAAGATTTTTTGAGATCTAGGCATTTTTCTACACATCAAGAAACCAGAAGTACTCTCTGTAGATATTTCAAGCAAGAGATAGTTAATCAAGGGAATTTGATGCTTAACAACTGAAAAGGAGAGTGAGCAAGAGAGAGAGAGAGACAGAGACAGAGACAGAGACAGAGAAACAGAGAGACAGAGACAGAGAGACAGAGAGAGAGAGCACAAAAGCCAGAGAAACTATGTCTGACTCTCACGCTTATGTTTAGGTTCCAGAGGCAGAAAGTCACAGTAGCCATAGGAAACTGGCAGTAATCAAAGCTGGCTACAGCTCTAAAGGAGTGAGTCACACAGGAAAGCCCCAATATTTTAAATATTGCACATCTGCTAAAGCCATAAATCTGTGAACTACCACCAGTGTACTAGAACAGTTCCCAAGTCTCTTCACTATTGCAAATCTTGCACAATCACCTCTGATTAAATGGAATCTAACACAGAAGCCTGGCCAGTACTCAAGCTTCCAGCCTTCACAATACAGGGGAGAGTAGATAAGCAAGGGAAAGATATGGAGCTGACAATAGAAAATCTGACACAACCGTCCTGCCAGTAAGCAGAATTCATATCCATCCAAACTTTCTTGACACTTAGAACTTTCAAATAAAGGCCATCTGCTTAGAGCTAGTCATCAGACAGGAAAACTCAGAGATAGGGAAGAGACCACATCAACCTAGACAGTACATAACCCAGATGGTACTCTGAGATCAGCATCACAATACCAAATTGTCAGTTGATCTTTGATGCTTTTCTAGAAATATGTAATTTCTTAAGTAAAAATAAAAACCAACAGCTGAGCACCAATGGCTTATTCCTGTAATCCTAGCTACTCAGGAAACAGAGATCTAAGGGTCACAGTTCTAAGCCAGCCCTGCAGGGAAGCCCATGAGACTCTTATGTCCAATAAGCTACTCAAAAAAACTGGAAGTGGTGCTGTAGCTCAAATGTTAGAGTGCTAGCCATGAGCAAAAGAAGCTTGGGTACAGTGCTAGGCCCTGAGTTCAAGCTCCAGGACCACCAAAAGAAAAAAATAGCTAATATTTCTCAAAGCTTACATTGTACAAGTCTGTTACACATGTTTTTTGCTTGTTTGTTTGTTTTGGGTCAGTTGTGGAGCTTGAGCTCAGGACTGGGGCTCTGTCCCTGAGCTCTTTCATTCAAGGCTCGATTTCTATCACTTTGAGTTACAGTGTTACTTCTGGTTTTCTGGTGGTTAATTGGAGATAAGAGACTCATAGACTGACCTGCTCAGGCTGGCTTTGAACCATAATTCTCGGCTCTCAGCCTCCTGGGCAGCTAGGATTACAGGTGTGAGCCACTGGCACCCAGCTTCTACATCATTAAATTGGGGAAGTATCTTAAAGCTGGTGATATTATTATATTTTATTTAAAAGAATGAAGGATTAGTCATTTGCTCAAGATGCTACAGCAAATAGTGGTAGAGCCTCTTAGAGATTTCATTGATTTTTAAAAAATTGTCCAATAGAATTTTCAGTTCTCTTTTTACTTCCATATATATTTGTTCTGTGTGTGTGCGTGCACGCACGTGCGTCCATGTGAGAGAGAGAAAGAGAGGGAGAGAATATAAAGCACAGTATCATGTAAACTTCGTGTTCGCTAATACTACCCAGGAATACACTAGTAACATAACAGAATACCCGCATAGCTTATACAGTGAGATGTACGTGTGTGCTGTGGGAAAGAAGAGGTGTTTTCTGAGTCATTCTATCCTATACTAGACTAGGAGCTCCAAGAAGCAGACAAGGCCAAGGCCTCTGACCACCCAACTACTATTGTATAGGGAGGAGAATGATAAGCTTCATGCTCTTGACTCCATCCAGATTCATCAGAATTTGAGAAAGATTCCTAGAAACTGAGGAGCTGGATCCAGGAGTCTGGATCTATGCGGTTCTTAATATCCCAAAGCCTTCCATTGCCTACATAGGCTCCCAAGAGGGACTATAAGGTAGATGATATTCCTATGTTCTCTTCCACCCATGTACACACAACTTTACCTCTCTTGCCTTAAAGAGGGCCTGCCCCAGAGCTTAAGGAGAATTATCTATTACATAACTCCAGTAAATGGCATTCATACCTACGATGGATGCATGGTGTCCCATGAGCTATGTAGTCTGGAGCCTGACCCTGTCGGGTTGAATTAACTCAGAGAGATATTCACATAGCTTATAGCCACACACCAGTTTCTGTCGGTTGTCTGGCCCCATTCATGATGAATGAATCCATCATCCTTCTTGGGAATGGAATTTCCAGAATACACAATTGTGTTCTAAGAAACGAGGCTGGGTCAGCAAGGAGAACTCTATAGTAGCAGCTGCACAGAGAAACAAAGACAGCCAATTTGTTTGGTAATCAGAGGTAGAAGAACAGAAAGTCATGTCCCCTACCTTAGGCATAGCTGGGACCTTATGCAAAGCATGTGCTATATGTGGGATGGCTTACATCCTGACTGACTAGACCACATGATAGCCATAGATGAGACTAGCTCTTTCTTACCTGAAAATAAGGACACAGCCTTGGAAAAGCAATTGGCACCACTGACCATGGAAACAATCCCTCATAGCTGCCCTAGAGTGGTGGGCGAAAAACCAGGTGTAGGTTCTCTGCCTGTGAGGCCTGCAGCAAAGACCAGAGCAAGTAGTGCATTTATCCTGAGTCCAGAGCAGTTGATCTTCTCAAGAAATAAAAAAAAAGGATTGATTTCTCAGTATGACCCAGGAAGTCAGAAGCTAAGTGTGGGGTAAGAAGGCCAGGGATGAGAAACAAGATGGGGAGCAGAGACAGGGCCTCTGACAGGGACAGAACATGAGCTTGGCAAGAATGAGAGGGAACAAGGATGCTTTTCGGACGGGTGAGCCAGGACCAGGGTCTGGTGATTGGCTCTTCAACTTCATTCCCTATCAGTACCTGTCCCCCCCCCCACTTTTCCCCTCCTCCACCCCATGCCATGTCTGAGGCACTATATTATCTCCTATTTCCTGATTGTCCTCTGCTTAAAGGTCTTCTCTCCTTTCTACTTACTATATGCATGTATGTGTATATAGGAGTGGGAAGTGGTTCCTGTGCTTAAGGCTCATGTTCTACCATTTGAACCACAGCTCTACTTCAGGTTTTTGGTGATTAATTGGAGATAAGAATCTCACAGACTTTCCTGCCCAGGATGGCTTTGAACCATGATTCTTAGATCTCAGCCTCCTGAGTAGCTAGGATTACAGTGTGAGCCACCAGCACACAGCTGCCTTCATCTTTCAAAACATAATTCATCTGAAACCAGGTGGAAAGAAGTGATTCCTAATCTCCACCCTAGCCTGGCTAAGGGCTGCCTGCTCTGGTGTCCCTTGCCACAGCACAGACCTCATTTGCACAGCTGTGACATGGCTATAATTATTTTAGATGCCTTTCTCCTGCTAATCCCTGATCTCCCAGGGGCAAAGCCACATTCTATTCATGTTTCTCCTCGTGCGTGTCGCCTGACATATGTGTTCAAAAAGGCAATTGAATGAATTAGGGGGAAAATGTCCTTGGATTGCGCTGAAAAGATAGATGCAGTCATTTGCATTGTACAGTCTCCATTGTATCATCTTTGGAAAATAGCTTCAGTTTGCCTCCTACCTCCATGACTCACTCCTGGGGCATGTCATACACTTCTGAGGTACAGCGTTGCACTTACAAAAATCTGTTTTTGAATGTTCTAAATGTCTAACAACAAAGACACGAGCTTTTGAAATCTCTCAACTCAATATTGAGTTGTAGAATACTGAAGACATTTGGAAGCCTTTCAATGACTGCAAAACATCCAAAGAAGACTGGTGGTTGAGTAATTAAAAGTAAGTTTATTAACTTTGGCTACATGTATTGATGGATTAAACCATCAATGGAGTGGGAGTTCACGGTTAATACTGGGCATTTGGTTAAATGGTTACCACCCAATTTCTCACTCAACATATATAGCACCTTATCCCCAATCAGATGAAGAAACTGGGACTCAGAACATGTGGGTTAAATTGCTGGGGAGAGCCAGGATTCGAACCCATATCTGTCTGATTTCAAGAATGGTGCTATAGCAAAGATGCGCTATTTCTTCTAAACTGATATTGGATGCTGATTTTTGATAAGGTAAAGTGTGGCCAGAGTCTCCCCCCCCCCCAGCATCCCAACCCAAGCATTCCTGAGTGATGCATGGTTTCCAGTGAACCAAGGTGAAAACCAATATCTGCTCCTAATGAAATGCACACAATAACCCCTCAGCTCCTTCCAGCTGCCCCTTTCTACACCAGGACTGTAGCCCTGGTGGTCCTAGCTCCTGTCCTCCCACACATAGGGCATAAAAGCCTTTTTCTACTAAGAGCAAAGATTCTAGCTCACTGCTTAATTACAACTTACTGCTCTTTGTCCCAGCAGTACCATGGCAACAAGTAGCATTGGCATAAGAATCAAAAGAGAGAAGGGTTGCCTAGCAACAGAGTAGTAGGAAACGCTTGAAGATGCTGGAGTTTCTAGTTCTGGTTCTGACAACCTAGGACATGGTGGCTAAGCCCCAACTCCTCAGAACCTCAGTTCTGTGGCATTTGTGAAATGGAGGCAAATAAAGAAGAGTGTTGTTGCACAAACTATGTAAAAAAGCAACTCCTCTGTGCAGGAAGGATTACTGACCATATCATTATTTTAGAGAGAAAAAATTGTGCATGTAGTAGATTAAATTAGAAAGGAAAAAAAATGTGAAAGGCTTAGCCCATCTCTGAGAGTGTATGTTGGCACAGCCTCTTCAGAGGGTCATTAAGTCTTATCAGCCAAAATGCAAATGTAGGTATTGTTTGGCTCAGCAACTTCATCCCTAGGAATCTGTGCTGCAGAAATACAGACACATGCTCCCCAAGATAAAAACACAAGGTGAAAAACTGGAAAGTATCCATGGAGAGAGACCAACAGAGCATCACAACAGAACACTGTGTAGAAGTTGAAAATAAGATAGTCCTTCATTCACTACCACAGAGATGTTTCTAAAACATGTTGTTTTGTGAGATGAAAGCAAATCTCTCTCCCTCTCTCTCTTTCACACACACACACACACACACACACACACACACACACACACACACACACACACACACACACACCATCTTTAAAAGCTTGGAAGGACTGATAAGAAATATTATCAGTTGTCTCTTCCATCTTACAAAGTGTCTTAGAATGCAGGTAAGTATCAGTTGTTTGCTGTTCCCACCAGTGGACTTCCCATCTTCCTCAGTGTGTACACTGGTATTGTATTTGTTTATGTCTCCACATTGCCCTTCCCAATGGAATTAACTACTGAGGGGGCAGACACACCTCACTCATGCTTACTTCAGGGCCCACTTGATCTTCATAGTACATTCATTGAAACAAGAGGGTGACACTTTGGCAGAAATAAGAACTAGTGGAAACCAGCCTTACCAAACATGGCTTCATGCCCATGAAGAGCTTAGGCAGTGTGCTCTGAGGAGGAAAGGAGAAACCAAGAGCCAGGGATAGAAATTGCTTAAAACAAAAGCCCAGAGATGCCGGCGAGCCATTTACAATCTTGGCAGCAGGTGGCGCATGTGACCTTAATTTCTTATACCATCCCTGAGTTAAGCCACTGAGAGAAGGGATCTGGGGAATCTGGGAAGAAGGGCGTGCCATCCTGAGCAGTCTCTCCTGAGCCACTGTGGCACATCACATAATGACAGACATGGTGTCCTCTATCCTAAGCTTCTCCAGACCTAGCCCTCTTCCTTTCCAACCTCCACTCTTACCCTCTTCAGTCCTTCCTTGTGGTGGCAAAGCTTATCCTCTGAAAATCCATCATACTTGTGGAAGACATGGACCTCAACAAGTGGATCTTCCTAAAACTGTCTGAGTCAGGCATCGGTGGCTCTCACATGTCATAGTAGCTACGGGGGAGGCTGAGGTCCAAAGGATTTTGCTTAAAGCTTGTCCAGGAAGAAAAGTCTGAAAGATTCTATTTCTAAATTAAAGCAAAAAGCTAGGCTGGAGGCATGGCTGAAGGGGTAGATCACTAGCCAAGCAAGCAAGTCAAATGAGTGGAAGGCCCTGAGTTTGAACTCTGGGACTATGCCAGGCACCAACGGTTCACACCTGTTAACCTTAGCTATTTAGGAGGCTGAGATCTAAGGACTGCATTCAAAGCCAATCTGCATAGGAAATTTCATGATGATCTCTAATTATCCACTAAAAAGCTGGAAGTAAAGGTATGACTCAAGTGTTAGAACACCAGCCTTGAGCAAAAGAAGCTAAGGGACAGCAGCCAGGCCCTGAGATCAAACCTTGTAACACACACACACACACACACACACACACATAAGGTCACTTGACCGTTCCAACTAAAAGGAGATATGTAAACACAGCCTAAAGGACACAAGTGGTCATTCAAGAATTAGCTAAAAGATTGAACTGCAGTTACATTAATAATTAAATAATTATTATTATTTAATTTTCCTCTTCTGTAGGCATTTGGCAAGTAAATTATTTTAAGGATAGATAAGCAAGTGATTAGTTTACTACAGCAACCACTGTTATAAAAATGGCTCAACTTTGTATATTAAGGTACTTATTTGGCAGGTTTGATACTTATTGTTATGACTGTAGAACAGATTTATTTATAGGAAAACCATGCATACAGTTGCATAAGAGTTAGTTGGACTAATTAAAACTATCCAGTTGCTGAAAGGTTTGTTGTTCTTAATATTAAACAAAATATATTTATTCTTTTAGGAAATATTTATTAAATATTATTTATGCAAAAACTACTTATGGAATGACTATGAAGTGCCAGGCATTGTTTTTGGTGCTAGAAATAAAATGTGTTAGTGAAAAATTCTCTATGCTCACAGAGTTTTCAATATAATTAGGGAGATAAACACATCCAAGTGGTTATAACTGCTAAGAGATAAAACTATTAAAATGCAAAGAAATGGTGGAGGCTCTTATTTTTAATTGAGTGCTCAAAAGATGACTGCAGATGCTCTATGGGGACCGGCTTAAAGGGACTCAGATGAGGTGTGTGGCATTGCAGTTAGGAAACTGTAGTAACAAATTTTGTGAATAGTAACACTGACTTGGGCTAGGGCTCCTAGCAGTTGGAGATCCAGAGAAATCAAAAGAAGTAGATGAATCCAGGTGTGGTGGTATATTCCCAGCATCTGGACTATAATCCCAACACTTGGGAGACTGAGAAGTAAGAGTTCTAGGCCAGCTTGGGGTCATAGTGAGTTCAAAGACAGCCTGAGTGAGTGAGTGAATGAGAGAGAGACACACACAGAGTCTGAGAGAGGTAGATGAAATTGAGAATATTTTTCCATTCATGCATTTTTTTATTGTTATTGTAAAGGTGATATATGGGATGGGGGAGGGTGTACAATTACATAAGTCAGAGAAAGAGTCCATTTCTTTTTGGACAATGTCAGCCTTTGAGAAATGTTCAGGAGGGAAAAGAAATAGCCCTTAGTGATACACTGAAGTCAGAATGTGCAATACAAGGAGTTACAAGGGTGATTCTCAGAGTTCTGGCTTATAAAGCTAGGTGGACAATAATCTCACCCTCTAAGAAGACTGAAGGAGGAGCAAGTGTGTAGAGGTGGGAATGGAAGTGGAGGTGAGTAGGAACTGGTTTTGGTTTAGGGACCATTTAATTTGAGCTTATTGAGACGTCCTAATGGAAATACCAAGTCTAGAGCTGTATATAAGGGCCTAAAATTCAGATGAGTGGTCAAGTCTGGGAGTATAAATTTCTAAGCTGTGGAGAACAAAAGCTGTGGGTAAGGCTAGGCTTACAGAGGGAGAGAGTACAGAATAAGAAAGGAAGATAAACACCAGCATTTCAAGGTGAGAATAAGAAAGCTAAGCCTGCCAAGGACACAGCATTTGGTATCCTCAACTGCAGCTCTGTTGGTGGCATGTGGGGTCAGCCCCTGCCCAGAGCAGCCAAGGGAGGAGGAGAAGGAAAACAGAAGTACAAAGTCGAGAAGACTCTTTGGAGGCGTTATGCCAGGAAAGAAAGAAAAGAGATTGAGGAATCGTTGCTGTTGGATGAGCTATCCATGAAGACTGAGGTCAACTAAGTAGGAAGCAGAGATGGTATAGAAAGACCAAATGTCTCAGTGTCCAGAGGATGAAGATGAAGATGGTGGGCTAGAAGAAATGCAGTATAGGGAGAAGACAGCAGCAGAGCCAGACATGCCTTTCAACGGGCACAGAAAGTGTGCAGCAAGACAGCCACACTCTCCAGTCCTTACACAGCCAGACTAGAGAGGACTGGAGGCAGCCTGCAGGCTTCAGGCAGCCCAGTCTTGCATGCAAGGAGGAAGTGGGAAGGATCACTCAGAAAGGGGAAGTAGGCCTAGGTTGCTTTTATGGTTGTGGAATAAGCAATGCTGGAATTGAGCTCTCTGGAGGGCTCAGTCCCAAGCGTTTGGGAGACCAGGATCTAGGTCAAAAGCACAAGAGGTAGCAGAATGCTGATGGCTCACAGCTCCTAGCTACCCAGGAAGCTGAGATCTGAGGATTGTGGTTTGAAGCCAGCCCAGACAGGAAAGTCTATGAGACTCTTATCTCCAAAAAATGCTGGAAGAGGAGCTATGGCTCAAGTGGTAGAGCACTAGCATTGAGTGAAAAAGGAACTAAGGGACAACACCCAAGCCCTGAGTTCAAGCACAAAAATAAAAAAAAAGCACAGAGATGACTGAGAGAATGGAAAGAAAGATAAACTATGGGGGAAGTGAAGGCAGAGAAGATTGTACTTGGGTTTCTGGGTAATCAAAATAGAGATGACTTACACAAGGGATTTTGCACATAGTCTCTCTTTAAGGAGGGTAGACACTGGGTTTAGTGGCTTCTGATTAGGGTCTGTTACCCCCTGAAGCTCTGGGAACATCACACAAGCTATATGGATTGAAAACATCTTTAGGACTCTGAGCACATGCTCTCCAGACCAGTGCTGCTTCACCCTGGGGACTGAGTCTGTAACATGGTGATCCTTCTCAAACAATGCATTTTTTAAAAAAGTCATCACAACCTTACCATTTCATGCATCAGAGCTGTTTTGCTTCCAAGCTTGCCTTCCTTCCAGGTCTGACTTTTTTATGTACTTATCACGAGCACATAGTTTGAGCTTCTGCCTTCTTTCTCTCTGAATATTCCATCAAATATTTCCCACAGTGTTTCATCTTAATTATAGTTAATTTCTTTTGGTGTAACTGAGAAGAATAATTGCTGTTCCACTCAGGGGTCTTTTTTGTAACATGAATATCTAAGGTACTCCCTACTCCCAACACAGGCAGCACAGTTACAAACACACACACACACACGTGCACACACGTGCACACACGTGCACACACACACACACACACACACACACAAATTCTTTTGGAAGACATGCACCTCTGTCTGTATCATTGATTACCCACAGCTCTATGATGTATCTAAAGATCTATTGACCTCTTCTTAGTCCTTTTTTAAAAAAAAACATTTAGAACTATAATCAGCAAGCTAGCTGCAACCCTGCCTCTTTCTTGCCCATTCTTGAAAATGACGTTATTGTAAGGATAGCCTTGAATCTATCCTAATTTATAACAAAAGGAACTCATTTGAAAACTTTAGTTTGTTTGCTATTAGTAATGCAAATCACTTTCTACAGAGCTCAAGCCTACATGCAATACACCAATGAATCCCACCACCCTTGTGGAGGTCTGCTGGTTCCTGGGGAAGACAGTCAAGCAGAGTGATGGGAGGGTGGCTAACCCCACAGAGGGCCAGGCCTCATGCAGGTCTTCTCAGAGCTGCAGGCATTTAACCTGCCTTCTTGAGGAAAGTAGCCATTCAGAGCAGAAGAGAAGGGTATTTGCAATGAGAGCAAAGGCACCTACAAAAGCCTAGAGGCCTAGGTCCCCTAGCCCAGCTGGGGACTGATACATATTCTTCCATGATGGTGTTATATGCATGCATCTTGGTTTGGAGGTTCCAGAGGACAGAGTAGAGGAGATAGAGCATGGAGCAGAGGAACTGGAGGGTAGGAAAGGATTGCTAAACCAAGAGAGCAGGCAATGGTGGCTAGGGAGCAGATTCACAGTACTAACTTGGAAAGTGATTGTTCTCCAAACTTAAAGACAGAACGATAAGGTAGTAGCCTGATCTACAGTTTTCAGCAGGATCTGAGTTATCCATACTGGTATATAGCTTGGTTGGTCAAGCAGGTAACTACACTCTACCTGCAGTTTGTAACTCAATGTCATCACACTGACAACAATCAGAGTCAATGAGAAAGCTTTCTAAAATGAAGAGCTTTGAGAGGATTTTTTTAAAAAGCCAGATGACGGTGGTTCATGCCTGTAATCCTAGATACTAAGGAGGCTGAGATCTGAGAATTGAAGGTAGCCCAGGTAGGAAAGTCCATTAGACTCTTATCTCCAATTCACCACCAAAAAGCTGGAGGTGCAGCTGTGGCTCAAGTGGTAGAGCACTAGCCTTGAGCATAAAAGCTAGGGATAGCAGCCAGGCCTTGACTTCAAGCCCCTGTACCAAAATACATAAAAAATTAAAAATAGCCAGGTGCCAGTGAATTCTGCCTGTAATACTAGCTACTCAAAAGGCTGAGATCTGAGGATAGTGGTTCAAAGCCAGTGTAGGCAGGAAAATCCACAAGACTCATATTTCCAGTTAACTACCAAAAAAAAAAAAGCTGTAAGTAGAACTATAACTCCAGTGGTAGAGTGCTAGCCTTGAGTAAAAAAAGCTCAGTGCCCAGGCTCTGAGTTTAAGCCCTAGGATCAGCACTAAATAAAAATAACAAATAAAAACAAGGTGAACAGTAGAGATTCTCCCAAACAACTCTGCTGACAAGTTGTTGTTTTTCGAGTTGGTGAATCTATGATCCACTTTTCAATTTTGTGAAAAGGGTGCTGGTCTAGCTGACCTCCAGTTTCTTTACCCAGAAAATGGGATGATCATTCCTATCTTCTCTCTGTGGTGAGGATAGCAGATAAAATGTGTTTATACTCCTAACAAGTTGCCTTAGTAAAGCCCAGAGTGTGCTTCCTTCCTCTCCTCCTGACTCATATGGTCTTGTGAGTGTTAACTCTCAGATCTAAGAGCCACCATCTAGAAAAGCAAGGGGTTTGGAAGGAGAATCTAGTGGGTGTGTTACTAGGCAGAAAGGGGAGTGGGATGCAAATACTACCCATTAAAGCTGACTAATTCCACTGGAATTATGTGAAGGACAAAGGAGTTTAATTCAGTGAAATCTCTCAAGTGTTTCAAAGAAACACTGTGTGTGCCTTTGAGTAGAGTCCCCTTCCAAAGCTTCATACGCCTCCTCTGTCGAGGGTGGGATTGCTTGGAGAGATGTGATCAGGGACTTTTAAACAATGCGGGGAATTTTTAATCACTGCTTCCCTGCCAGGCAACAGAGGGCAGGGATGCAGAGTTGAGCTGGGCTGGGCTGGGCAAGCTTCCCCAGGACACTTCAGCTCCAAGCACTGGGTTGGGGGAGGTTCCCAAGACTCCATGGCTAGCTGGATCCAATGACAGCCCATGGCTGACTCACCGCCTGAGAGGCTGACAGCTCTGAGCAGACCGGCCGGCGGCCCAAGGGTGAGCTCATTAACCACAAGGACCATAAGCAATGCTGTGTCACCCAGGCTGGCTCTGTTGGAGGGGGGAGTTAATAAAGGCTCCATGTCTGAAAGGAGACCCCACTATTTAAAAAGAAAAATCACAGGCTCTAGAGATGGACCCAAGTGACACTGTCACTGTATTCCTGGTGGCTCTAACCTTCTGCCATTTATCCCCCTTCCAAAAGGCATTTCCTAGAATGGTTAATGAAAGATGATGTCATTTTGTGCCTTGATGAGAAGTTCACATGACTACATTCATGAAGCAGAACTCAGTCTTCAGTCAGACACTGGGCCCCCATTTGGGGTTTGGGAAATACAGTCCCATCAATGTGCTAAACTGAGACCTTCCTGCTGTGGTAAAGACATCCACAAGACATAGCCTGATTAACCTACGAAAAGTCATTCCAGAAAGGCTGCCTACCCTACAGACATTCTTCCCCTTCCTGAGGCAGACAGCAACAGAGAAACACAACACACACACACACACACACACACACACACACACACACACACACACACACACACACACACACACACACACACACACACACAGAATATCTACAGAACCAAAAGCAATCCCCTAAAGGAAAGGTCATCATTTGAGTTTCTCTGCATCTTGCCAATCAATTTGGGTCACAGAATAATAGAGGAGATTAATAATGTCCCTTAAGGACAACCATACACCAAGAACTGCTTTAAAAAGAAGGCCAGTGATTTTGAAACAAACAACATTCATGATAATTTGTTCTTTGAGGAAAGTGTGTCAGCCTGGGATTGGTGAGTCCATTGCTATCTTATACCAGGGTTCTGTGAGGTCCATTCTCTCTTGAACATATACAAGGACACCAACAAGGGATTATATGACCTATTACATAGAAAACATTCTGCCTCCATGCCTGTAATCCTAGCTACTCAAGAGGCTGAGATCTGAGGATAACAGTTCAAAGCCATCCCAGGTAGAAAAGTCCATGAGACTCTTATCTCCAATTAACCACTGGAAAACCAGAAGTAGTGCTGTGGCTCAAGTTGGCAGAGTGCTTGCCTTGAGCTGAAGAGTGCAGGGATAGCACCCAAGCCCAGAGTTCAAGCCCCATGACTGACAAAAAAAGAAAAAAGAAAACATTCTGCCTAAATATCCTTCACATGTTATAATTGTTATTGAAATAACGTGGCTGGAAGCTTGGTATGAGGCTCTAGAGTTAGACTGCTCCGGTTCCAATCCTGGCCTCTATCTTCTAGCAATATGACCCTAGGCAAGTCAATTCTTTTTGCCTTAGTTTTCTTTTTAATCTGTAAAATGGAGCTAGTAATAGGATCATTGAAAATATTCCATAAGCTAGTGTTTATAAGGTATACATGTAGTAGTAAACAATCAACAAATAACAACTGTGATTGTTACTGCAATTATTACTGGTTATTTCAGAAGCATGAAAACAGAAAGAGTGTCATGGGAAATCCAAGCCTAGGAAATAAAGAATGACCACATGATGGGGGTAAGTAGAGAACAGAACTGCCTTCAGAGAGGAGGTTCTCAAACAGGAAGTAGAACTGCCCCCCAACACAGAGGTAAGACTGCCCTCAGAGAGGAGGGTCTCAAACAGGAAGTTGGTGGTTCCCCTGCTGTACATAGGTCAACTTCAGGAACCACTTTATTTTCATTTTGGGTTTAGTCTCATCTCAAATCCAAATGTCTCTGGCCTGTTCTCAAAGCTGTTAGAATCCAACCCTAATTATCCAGCTCTGCTTTCTTGTTTTTTTTTTTTTTTTTTGGGGGGGGGGGTCCGGTCATGGGGCCTGAACTCTGGGCCTGGGCGCTGTCCCTCAGCTCTTCAGCTCAAGGCTAGCGCTCTACCACTTGAGCCACAGCGCCACTTCCGGCTTTTTTTCTTTTTGCTTATGTGGTGCTGAGGAATTGAACCCAGGGCCTCAGGCATGTAAGACAAGTGCTCTACCACTGAGCCACCTCCCCAGCCCCAGCTCTGCTTTCTTGTATGCTCATAGTTCAACCTTCCCTACAGTCAATCAAATATTTCCTTTGAGATCTGACTTTCTTGCCCCATCTCCCACTTTTGTTTGAACTCGGGATCTTGAGCTTGCTAAGACAGCATGATACCACTGAGCCATGCCACCAGCCCTGTTTTTCAGAGGTTATTTTTCAACTAAGGTTTTGCATTGAGTAACATGTCTGAGCCATGATCTGTCTGCTTTGAGGCTTCTGGTCATACTTGGGATGTCAAGAGCATGATGTTCAGCTTCCTTTTCATAGAGATGGGGCTTCATAGACTCTTCTGCCTGGGCTGACTTGGCACCATGATTCTCCCCAGTCTCAGCCTGTCATGTAATTTACAATGACACTGTACCCAGTTATGGAGCCTTAGGAACTTTTCCATCCTGGCTGGCTTCAAACAGTGATCCTCCTATTCCCAGCCTCTGAGGTAATTAGGATTATACAAGTGTAGGAGGCAATTAGGATTATACAAGTGTAGGCCAACCAGTGACTGGCTAACTTTCTTTGACTCTATAATTTCCTTGTACTAGAATACTTACCTTTTCATGTCTACCCACATATGGATCCTACTTTGACCTTCAAAACTCAAAAGAAGCCCAGGTGCCAGTGGCTCATGCCTGTAATCCTAGCTACCCAGGAGGCTGAGATCTGAGGATCATGGTTCTATGCCAGCTTGGGCAGGAAAGGCCATGAGACTCTTATCTCCAATTAACCACCAGAAAACCTGAAGTGGTACTGAGGCTCAAAGTGGAAGAGCACTAGCCCTGGGCAAAAGAGCTCAGGGACAGAGCCCAGGCCCCTTGTTCAAGCCCCATGACCAACAATAACAACAAAAAAGAATTCTACCCACTCTTACTCCACATTGCTATGGCCTTCATTGTCTCCTTCTGTACCCACTGAAACTCACATGTAGTGCTCTCTCTCTCTCTCTCTCTCTCTCTCTCTCTCTCTCTCTCATACACACACACACACACACACACACACACACACACACACACACACACACACACACACACACACACAAAACCACCTCCCGTTTGCGCTTCATCCAGGCTCGACATTTCCCTCCTTTAACAGACTCTCCATTCATAGGGCTCCCATTTCTCACCTTTTATAAGTCCTGGTCCCTGATCTTTACTCTTTAAGTCTTGCCCCTTCTTCCACAATGACCTAGCCAGCTCCTGCTTGCTTCACTAAGCTGCCTTCCCAGGCTTTCCATCATCCCATGGACTGAAAGCCCAGCTCCAATCTCCTCTTCCAAACCTCCTCCCACACCAGCGCCTCCACAGAGACTATACAGGACTCCAAATAGGTAGAAGAGATTCACTTTATTGCTGTGCACTATGGGATTTTTTCCAATTTTATACCACATGTATAGATTGATTTTCCATTCATAAGAAGGAAAGAAATTAAAAACTAAGTGAAATGATAAAATAAATCCTATATTCCTAAGCTATTTTTGTCCCATCTGAATTGGTTACTTTTGGAGATTTCCCCAGCCTGGGGCCCACTCTCTTCTGGCTCTGCCTGAGACCTCCTGGCCCTACCTCACTTTGTGGGGAGAAGAAAAAGACTCCTTGGCCCAGGTCTATGTGTTCTTCCCAGAGAGCAGTTGCAGAAACACTTTGACAGAGAGAGCCAGTAATCACAACAAACCTTCCACTGAAGTCTTTCTTTGTTTGGAAATCCTGTTTGCTTGGCTTGTAAGCTCTTGGGAACTAGGAAGAAATGTCCGTCCTTACCTAGAAAAGACAAAAGGAATTTGTGTCACCATGAGTTCATGATTTCTGCTTTTAACCCAGGAAACCTTGCCAAGACTAGAGTCCAAGAAAGGCAGGAAGCTGCATCAGTATGGTTGGATGGTTATTGGCATTGCCTTTGATAGGAAATAAGGGGGAGTGAGCCCTTTTGACCTGTCTACTCCTAGGTAGTCAAGATTTCTATCTCAGTGATCAAAAGACTTCTGGGAGGCAGTCATAGATCTGAGACTAGCTTATCACAGAAGCCACCTAATCACCAGACCTTTGTTTGTAAAGCACAATACAAAGCTGAGTGCTAAGATGTTTGCAGGCATTCCATAGCTCTGCCCTCCTGCTCATATGAGGGTTAAGGATCCCTTCCTTCTCCTAGACAACACCTAGCTCCTCCAGGATCCCATTTCCCCAGCCACAATCATGTCAGATCCTTAGGACTCATGCTAACCCTAAACTATGATCAGAAAACGGAGTCAGCTGCTGCCAAATTATAAGCCAAGAGGCCTGAGAAGACTTGGGATCTGGCAACAAAAACAGGCCAGATGTGTGATGTGACTCTAGCCAAAATATCCTAAAGATCAGAAGAGAGGGAATCTGAGCTGCAATCGGAAAGAGGAAAACTTACTCCTTGTCTGCCAATTTATTTTTTATTTTTTGGCAGCTGTCAGTTTCTCACCTATCTTTCCACTAACTAGCCATTGGATATTTGTCAATCCAATCAGCCAGTAACAAAAAAATTCTCCTTGCACAGAGGGAAGGTTACCTAACAAATGGGTCATTGTAATGGCTCATTGGCTTCTAAACAAGATTGTCTTGGCCCATTGTTAAATGTTCAAAATAACTTTTTCTTAAGTAGAAGTGGAAATGCACTAGGCACCAGTGACTCCCATCTGTAATCCTAGCTACTCAGGAGACTGAGATCTGCAGATCAAGGTTCAAAGCCAGCCAAGGCAGAAAAGTCCAGGAAACTCTTATCTCCAGTTAACTACCCAAAATCTGGAAGTGGAGGTGTGGCTTAGGTGATAGACCACTGGTCTAAGGGACAGCATCTATGTCCTGAGTGCAAGCCTTCATATTACAGAAAAGAATAAAGGAAGGAAGGAAGGAAGGAAGGAGAATGAAATGGAAATGCTAATGGATCCATTTAGACTGGTGCAAGGAGCAGGGCTTGTCCTGAAACTTCAGTGCACACTGCACTTCAGAACTGGGGGTCTGAAAGGCAGGAGCAGAGTCCCTCTTCTTCCCTAAGGCAAGAAATTTCAAATTAGTATTTGTTTACTTTTGCAATGAAGGGCTTTGTGTTTTCAATCCAAGTGCCTTCCTCCAGGAGGAATGTTATAATCCAATTCAAGGGGATTTCAGCTCATGAAAGAGGATTAGGAGCCATTGGGTAGATGACAAGTGGAAGCATATTTCCTATCAAGAGCCTCTTAAGAGTTTTTTCCCCCTGTCTGGGAGTTCTGGCTTTGCTGTAAGATGCTCAGAAGAGACACATTAGAGACTCGGGCGGCTTCTCTCCAGAGTGTTCTCTTACCTTGTCTTGTTATTTGCTGAACATCATTAAAAAAAATCCATGTTGCCTTTTTATACTTTGAGGCAAAGCAAAAATATCTGTAAAATGAAGAGCACAATTATAACCAACCCGCAGGCTCTTTGGCACAGGTGGTAAAATGAACAAGGTCTGACTTTAATCAGTCCCAGTTGCTGTGTCTATACTGGGCCAGCCACTTCATCCAGAAAAGGGGCTGAGAAAGAGAGCATTCTCTCTCTCCAAACTTCAGCTGTGCTCCAGGCTGGTTTTTCAGACAGGAGCCATCCAGTAAGATGCCAAATAAACACCAGGACAGACCCAGCAGACAGAATCCAGTTCCCTGGCAGCCTGGACTCAAGTCTGGCTTTTCTACACCAGGCTGGGACTCCCATGGTGAGTAAGACATGGTACCCTGGAAGGAAGGGTGAGTAGACAGCCTTTTCCAACCTCCCCTCTGACTCACAGACAAAAGAAGGCTAATTATTTTTCTCTTGGCTGCCTGGTGAATGAGAGCACAAACTGCGGACAGCCACCTTTGGATTCCCAATCCTTGCTCTCCCATACCCCAGCAGTGTCCACTTCTCTAAGCCTAGTGGAGAAAGAGGCATGATGCTGAGTTAATAGGTCACTGTCAAGGTGAATGCAAACACTATACAGGGCAGCAGCAGGCCCAGTAGTACATGCCTGTTAAGTTTGAATCATCTGCCATGTTAAAGGGCTAAACTGGAGATTGGTACAGGTCAGAGCCGCTTTTGTTTTATTTTTATGATATCTAAGTCCTTTCTTAGAAGGAGTTAAAAGAAGATGGAGATTTCATCATCATCTAAATAAGGCTCTTGTTACCCAAACCAGGAGAGGGGCCATTGTCTAGACAATATCCTCTTTTTTCCCCTTGGGAAAGCTACTTGTTTCATACGATCAGTTTGTCCTTGAAGTGAGGTTACTGTGCTGGATCCTGAGAACCTGGGTGATCGTTTCAGGATTTAGGTGACATATTTGCCTTTTGTCCTCAATCCCACTCCCACCCCACTCCCCGCTTCCCCCCTCTCTATATGAGTTCTGAGTATAAGAAGCTTGAAGCGATGCTCACTCACTTTGTTCCGGATCCTGTCCTGGGACTGGGCTACAGAAGGTCTGAGAGACGCCCCCCCAGACCACCTCCTGCCTGCAGCAAGACAGAAATCGTTATCAGCAGAACGATTATATTTTTACCCAAATGTTTTCCTCCCTTGTGTATTTCCACCAACGCACCCTTAAAGGAACATTTTTTAAAAAATGCTTTTCTGCTGTAAATACTTTGTCTTGTTTCCCAGCATTTTGGCTTATCAGTTAGGTTTGGTTTGGTTATTACCACATGAAACTACCACTCTCAGGGCCAGTGTGATGTGAACGGAACATGCTTCTTTGTTGCCTGTACCCATGAAGAGTTAAAGGAGCAGCTGTTTTTCACTCTTTCATCCTGGCGCCTTTACTGAGCAGCTAGAGTCTTCAGGCTACTCACAATGAATATGGCACAGCGCCTTTCCTAGGGCCCTGGGTTAGGGGAGGGATTCTGGTCTCCAGCTTAATGCTGGCATTCAGAGCATCTGTGATCTCCCTCCACCCCCACCCCACCCCCACCAATTAAAAAAAAACTATACACACAGTAAATTCCTCATGAAGAAAAAAGTTCCTAATTTTTATCTGATTCCTGAGTAATCCAGAATTTAAGAAAAATAGTCAGGGAGCAAGAGTGGTCTCAACAGAGACGAGGACATGTGGGTGAATGGGTAAGCTGTTTCTTGTGATTGTGCTCATTTTTCTCTGTACCCCATATGCAATTTCACAGGAAATCCTATTGGCTCTACTTTGAAAAGTCTGTCACACATGCATTGTCTTCTCATCATCCTCACTACTTCTACCCTGGTCCCTGCCACCACCTCTGCTGGGGATACGAGGGAAGGAGCTTTCTGTTGCCCCACCAGCCTTTCCTCTACACTCTCTTCTCAATGGCAGAAGCCATGAAGCTTTTAAAGATCAGATTGTTCTAATTCTCCACACACAATTACAACAAGTGCTCCCCACTCACCTGGTATAAACCCTAAGGATGCTGTATGTTCCAAAAGACCCAATGTGCTAGACTCCATCTCTGTTCCTTCTCTACCCATGACTCTGGCATATTCCTTCCTTCCCACTCACTTCTAGCCATCTTCACTTACTCCTATTCCTCATATCCCTCATAAATGCCCCAGGGTAAATAAACACCTTTGACTCTGCCCTTAGCCCATCCCCTGCCCCCCCCCCCCAGATATCAGTTTGGCTCACTTTCTTACTTCATATAAATCTTTGCTCAAATGTTACTTGACTTAAAAATCTCTTTTTTGTCCATCTTAGTTAAAACAGCACCCCACTTTCAACTTTTTCTCTTAACCAACTGGCATGAAATTATGCTGTTTATTTGTTTGTTTGCATATTACCTGTCCATACAGAAGAAGGTAAGCAGGGACTTTGGTTTATTACTGCATCTGCAGCCTGTCCCACAGCAGCTGCTTACCAACACTTGTTGAATGAGTGACTCAGTGAATGAACCATGTAGGCAAACAAATGTTTAAGGTGGCTTCACCTACCCCCCACTCCCCAAAATGCTACAGAGGCCTGTAGAAGCAGAAGCCACCACCTTGTCTTGGGGAAGGATCTTTCCAGTAGAGAAAACTCATAAGAGACAATATCACATCAGCTTATTAAAGGAAGAACTGGGAAGGGCTCTCGAGAAAGCACACCGAAACTGTGTGCACTGTAAACCCGGGGAGCATGGGAAAGCCTGGGCTAGAGGGAACTGCTAGTAGAATATTTGCATAAGGAAAAAGTTGGGCAGTGACAGGAAATGAGATGGAGAGGTGGGACCAGAGATCAAGGTTTAACATACATTGCTGAAGACTTGAGATTTGATCTTGTAAATGATGGGTAACCAGGAAAAAATTTTCAGCAGTCTAGGACTATGCTTAGAAAAGCTGCTTTGTGGACATAAGATGAGAGAGGACCCCAGATGGAGAGCTCAGTCAGTAGCCTAGGGGTACAGCTCAGATGAGAGACACAGGCCAAAACTAAAAAGGGATGATTGAGATGGTAGGAAAGGAACTAGAGCTGGAAAGACAAGAGTCTGGAGCCTATTGCACAGGCCAAAACTAAAAAGGGATGATTGAGATGGTAGGAAAGGAACTAGAGCTGGAAAGACAAGAGTCTGGAGCCTATTGCACGTGAAAGGTGAGAGAAAAGAGCTCAGATAGTGCTAAGGTTCAGTTAGCACCTATGTCCCTAGTGTTCCTAGACCAGTGTCCTAACCATCAGACTCTTCCCTTTGAGATATGACATGGCTCAGAATCTTCTGCACAGTCCCAGGTAACAATTATATGACATTTGTTCTTTTCCTTTTTGCACATTGGAGATCAAATCTAGGACTTCACACATGGTAGACAAGTGCTTTATGGACAATGTCCAAAGCCTAATGAATTGCTTCTGACATATAAGTATAAATCTATCATGAAAGAGGTTTTGGTAGGGGAGACTTAGGAGAAATGTGTCCTTATGGGAAGTAATGGCTATGGGGATTCAGATGGATATGACCAGCTGTAGCCCATGCTCTGACATGGCTAACCAGCATCCCTCTTCTTATCTGTCCTCCTATGAGTAGACTGAGAACACAAACGACCAGCTAATGACTATCTTCCAAACAGTCTCAGGTCCACAAAGCCATTCATATCTTGGAACTGCTCTTTGATACTGAAAAACTGCAACATTTTGATCAGGACTTTTTTTCTAAGGTAAATGGACACAGAGGAAGAAGTAAACCAGAAAAGATTTGCAGAAAGAGATTAGCAGAGCTCTTGCTAGACAGGAAGGGGGTGGGAGAATCCTGCCTAGGGTGTGTTGTGCAGCAGAGGGCTATGTGACTTTCTCCAAATAAGAGAGCCTACAGGCCATATCAGTACCCAAACCCAATCAGAGGCTCCCTGCAGCCTGCATGAACTCTGCATGCATCATTTAGCCTCTCCGATTGGATGCCCATTTTGGTACATACCTCTGAGGGTCAATCAGTTTGCTGTTCACATGCAGGTCTTCCAGTGACACTGGGCCATGGTGTGGTGCCTCAGGTCCTGCATTAGAGACTGCTCAAGGCTACAACAATATGATGGCTAGGGGCCTACAGACAGGACTGCTCAAGACCATGGTGAGGATGCTTCTGATTGCTTGCCAGGCTCTTTTTTTTCTTTTGTTTTCACTATGGTTCAGAATTCAAGATGGTTGGTCCCTTTTGAAACTCAGGCTGGAGTTGAATCCATATTGGGAGGTATTAAGGCAGTGACCACTTAATCTGACTGTGGTGTTTGGAGGTGGGGCTTGGGGAGGTGATTAGAGTTAGATAAGGTCATAGGGATTGAGCCACCAAGGCAGAATCCTGGTAGCTTTATGAAAGAAGAAGAAGAAAGATGGCAGGAGAGGGAGGAGTTGGAGAATTCTCTGAACCCCTTTGACGCCCTGCACTGCCTGAAACTCTACCCACAGGAAGGTTGTCACCAGATGTAGCCTCTCAGCTATGGACCAGAACAGTGAGCCAAATAAACTCCTTTTCTTTATAACTTGCCCTGTCTGTGATGGAGTACTTAAAAGCAACAAAAAGTGGAATAAGAAAGGATCTTTCTGTGCTCTCTAGCTTTATCTTCTGCACCTTAATACCTTGAGATCTATATTTGAGACACTTCTTTCAACTACCTTCTTCCCCTTCTCCCTCTCTGCCTTTCTTCTTCCCTTCTTCTCTCCCTCTCTCCCTCTTCCCTCTCCCCTTTTTCCCTCTCCCTTCCTCCCTCTCTGTCATTTCCTCTTTCACATCTCCAGGCTAGCTCAGCCCCTCAAATGTAGACACCATGTTTAACCACAGGGCTATTTTCATCAGCCTCCTCTCCACTAGTTCACTAGTTACCCTTTTATCCCTTGAATCTTAGCCTGAATTGAAGTGGGAGGGGGTAGGGCTTGAAAGTGAGGAATTTAGAGGTCACAAACAGCTTCCAGCTCAGCAGACTTTTTTTTTTTTTGGCAGGTTGTGGGGCTTGAACTCTGGGCCTGGGTGCTGTCCCTCAGCTCTTCAGCTCAAGGCAAGCACTCTACCACTTGAGCCACAGCGCCACTTCTGGGTTTCTGGTGGTTTACTGGAGATAAGAGTCTCACAGACTTTCCTGCCTGAGCTGGTTTTGAACCGCTCTCCTCAGATCTCAGCCTTCTGAATAGCTAGGATTTGCAGGCATGAGCAACCAGCACCCAGCAAGCTCATCAGACTTACAGGGATGACACACTGAGCTGCCACTCTACCATAAAGAAATGAATGAGTGCTGTTGGCTGTTGGGATCGTATGTCCATAACTTGGCTGATCCTTCAATCATTAGTTGGGCAGATTCATAGGGCATAAAGTATGAATCTTAGTTTGCATTCTGATTGGTTCCCTGGAAGATAACTTGTTTCTTCAGGGCTCTTTTCAGATCTGAAAGGACAGCACTTTGCTTTTTTGTATTCCACAAGGAAGTCCCTAAGGCTGCCCACTGGGAGACTAGATGACCAGGGAGCATAGTTTCTAGAAACTGCAGAGAACATTCCCCTCTGGTTTCTGCAAGGAAGCATTTTCCTAAGAAGTGCTTACTGGAAAAAGAGACCATGGAGCCCTGGGGATGTAAGCGCCGGGTGCATCTGGGAACTGGTTATATTTCTGCAGAAAACAGCAGCAGAGGAAGATGCTTCGGGTTGGGAAGGTTATTTGGAAAGGGGAGGGGAGGATATTTATAGAAAATGACATGTAGGTGAGAAAAGAGAAAAGGAGGGAAAGGGATTATAAATCCCTGAAATGAATGTGGGTTCCAAGAATCCAACCATCTCCTTTTGTACGTCTAGCTTGAGTTCATTCAACAAACATCACCTGAACAACCATGATGTGAGTCACTGACTGGTGCTAACTGACAGGAAGCAGAGGCAGTGTATCTGCTTGGAGATGCTCAAAGCTCAGACTGAGCACAGTGCTCACTGCTTAGGGCACTAGTTAAAGAACACAGATTTTAAAACTAAACAGATGTTGGGCTGGGAATGTGGCTTAGTGGTGGAGTGCTGGCCTAGCATGCATGAAGCACTGGGTTTGATTCTTCAGTCCCACATAAACAGAAAAAAGCCAGAAGTGGTGCTGTGGCTCAAGAAGTAGAGTGTTAGCCTTGAACAAAAGAAGGTCAGGAACAGTGCCCAGGCCCTGAGTTCAAGCCCCAGGACTGGGGGGAAAAAACTAAGCAGATAAGAGTTCAAATCCTGGCTGGGCCACTTACTCGTTGTGTGATCTACATCCAGTTAGTAATCCCAAGTTCTAATTAATAACACAAATATGCTAATGCCTCAAAATGTCACTGTGATGAATAGAATAAACAAGATAGTGGTCCTCTACATGACTGTTTTTGTTATTAGCTTACATGTTCAGTCAATATGAACCTACTGCAGAGACTGTTTATTATTATTACTCCAGCCCATGTTCTTCCATGCTCTCTAAACATTCCTGACCATCCTTTTTCTCCAACTTTTCAACATTTCTGTGACGACAGGAAGGAACAGAACACTCGCTAATTTAGAATAACAGCATTTACTGACTTGAATAAACAGCCATTCTACCTGCCAAATAGTTTTATTTTTCCCCCAAAGGAGAAAAATCGATCTCTCATTAAGTCAGTGGGCAGGATGCTTTCTTCCTTAACAGCCAGCCAACACCACTTGTGGCCTTTCTGTGTGAGCGTCTGGCAGGTGACCAGCCACAGAGGTGGTTAGCGAAGCCTTGACCTGCACTGCCAGGCTGACCTGGCCAATGCCACCTGCTTGGAATCCTAGCTGCTGGCAGAGGCCACTAGCCCGCTGGGGTTTCCGGCCCAGACAAGGCTTGGGTCTGTCCCATTGTCACCCAATGGGTGTGTTAGATGACACTGTAACTCATACTGCAGGTATATATACATGTGCACACCACACATGAACACACACACACACACACACACACACACACACGGTCAGAGTCAGAGTCAGAGTCAGAGTCAGAATGGCCATTCTTAAGTAAAGCCATTCTACTTAGAGTAAATTCTGGCTAAGAAGCAGCTGTGGCTTACTCCTATAATCCTAGCTACCCAAGAGGCTTTACAAAAGACCATGGTTTAAAGCCAGCCCAGGCTGAAAAATACATGAGACTTCATCTCCAAAATAACCAATAAAAAGCCAGACTGGAGGTGTGGTTCAAGTAGTAGAGAACCAGCTGAGTAAGCATACTGAGTGAGCTCCAGGCTCTGAGTTCAAACCCCAGTACCACACAAAATGCTTTGATTGTTTTTCTTCTCCTTTTACCAGTGAAGCACTAGAGGTAGGGATCATCTCAGAGCCCAACACTGCCCAGGAAGATCTGTCTAGGGTAAGGGAAGACTTCATTGCTCTTGTTTGAGGTATACACTCCTCTATCCAGGTAGAGCCACTTCTGTGATCATAGCCTCTAAGCAGCAGCAGATCCTGTCCTGTGTGGCAGAAATGCCAGACACAGACATGTATGTGGTATTGGTGTTCTTGAAGTTACTGTGAGCCCTAAAATACTAAGGATAAAGAGGAAGAAGTTCAGCAGCTGTTAACTGGTGTGGAAAAGCCCATGAATGGTACTCATAATATATTCAGACACCGCTCATCCTCATTGCTTTCACTTAGGGTTTGAAGGCAATCCAGCCGAGGGTAGCAGGCTTCTGTGAGGATGGGGCCCAAGTGGTATGATCCCCCATCTCTTTTACCACTCACTCATTATTCATGCCGCCTGCAGAGCTGTGAACAATCAGATGCATCCAAGAGAAAGTAGCTTGCAAATGGGAAAATACTGGGCAGGAACAATTTTTTAAAATCTGTTTATAAAATTTTACAGCCGTTGCAGCTTCAGTAGCAGAACCGAAACTATTTCACCCACAATTCTGCAACCACCAATAAATCTGAATACTGTCATTTTTTTCATGTTTCTTTTCAGAGAAAGAAATGTCTCGCCCTAAACGAAACAATAAGCATAGCATTTGTGTCTTTCTGGGGGAAAATAAGGCAAGTGCCCCCCCAAAAGAGATGGGGTATTTGAATATTTAGAGAGAAACTGGTCAGTTTTGGACCTAGTGGCAAAAGAGAGTTGCAAAAGGAAAGTTTAGCTGTCCTTCCCAGGACCAATTCAGAGAAATGGATCTGTAGTCAGTGGGTTGCTGGCAAGATCATCCTTGTGCTAAAACCAGGCTATCTTAGCTGGCTGCTATTTAGACACACAATTTCTCTGGCTGATTTGTTCCGGTTCCATGTTTTCCAAGCACCCTATGACTCCCAGAAGATCTGCTGGCACCGAGACTGTGCCAGTCTCACTGACTGAGAACTCTAATCCCCACTGTCATAATCTCCCAAGAGAAACCAAGAAGTCACTTTTTTGCCACAATTACATAGGATTCATGACGGACCCAAGTCTATTACATAGAGCTACTCATTTTAATCCTCATGATGATTATCTTGACTTCACTTTTGCAGATGAGTAATGACAATTATAACTAATTTCCCCACATATAGTTAACAGAGAAGTAGAGGTAGGATGTGATCCTAACAGCCAGCCTCAAAGCATGAGCTACCACCAAGCTACACTGCCTTTCTCATTATGGCTTTGTGTTTTGTGTTGTTTCCTTAGTGGTAAAATAGAAGTGCTATAAAATTGGCCACCTTCCCCTGTTAACTCTTACAGTTTCTGCCTCTGAGAATATACCTGTTCTAAGTATCTCACATATGTGAACTCCTAAACCTGACCTTTTATGTTTGGATTGTTACACAGAGCATCATATTCTCAAAGTCCATTCATGCTAAAGCACGTGTCAGAATCACATCCCTTTGCAAGGCTCCATCACAGAAGCATGCCTTGCTTTGTTTATCCATTGATCCACTTATGGATATTTGGCTTGTTTCTATCTTGAGGGTTGGATGGCTCTCATCATTTTACTATACATCATGGCTCCTGATTTTGCTTCCCTTCCTCTGTACCTTGCCTTTGAGAAGAGGAAGCATCCTCAGAAGGATGGGAGGATGGGGCAGGCATCCCTGTTTCATATATTCATATTTCTCTTAGTAAGTCAATACACTGGGGCTCTCGTATTTACTTCTATAATTAATTAATTATTCTAAGGACAACTTCAGTCAGGCACAGCAGCTCATAACTGTAATCCTAGCTACTTGAGAGGTTTAGATTGGGAAGACTGCTGTTTGAGACCAACTCAGGCAAAAAAAATGTGAGAAACCCCTTCTCAACAATAGATGACAGGTGAGATGTACCTGACCGCTTAGCCACTTGGGAGGTTGGGATTGGAAAGAGTGCAATTTCACACCAGACCAGGTAAAGTACATTCAAGATAACCCTTCTTAACTGATACAAACTTGGGTATGATGTCATTATCACATTTGTCATCCCAGGTATGGAGAGAAACATAAATATGAAGGAGTGTCACAGTTCAGGCTCATCCAGACAGAAAGATACATTCTATATAAAAAATAGCCAGAGAATCTGAGGTCTGGGGGCTTATACCTATAATTCTCGCTACTTGGGAGGCTGAGATCTAAGAATGGAGAGTAAGCCATCCAGGGCAAGCAAATCCATGGAATTTTCTCTCCAATTAACCAGCAAAAAGCCAGACTGGAAGTGTGCCTCAAATGGTAGAGCACCCAGTTATGAGTGAAAAAAAGACTAAGCAAGCGCCTCAGTTAATATTAGCACAAATACTTGAACACACACACACACACACACACACACACACACACACACACACTCACAAATAAAACAAAAAAAGGATAAGGGCTGTAAGCATGGCTCAAGTGTATAGTACCTGCCTAGCAAGTGTGAGTTCAAACATCAGTATTGAAGAAAGATGGGGGAGAAAACAACCTCTCAGAACCTAACATCTCTGGGCATTGACAAAACTGAGTCTTTTAGGCCTTGAAATTGAAGGGCCCGGGGTTGGGAAGGTGGCTCAGAGGTAGAGCGCTTGCCTTGCATGCATGAGGCCCTGGGTTCGATTCCTCAGCACCACATAAAGAAAAAAGCCAGAAGTGGTGCTCTGGCTCAAGTGGTAGAGCGCTAGCCTTGAGCTGAAGAGCTGAGGGACAGTGCCCAGGCCCAGAGTTCAGGCCCCACAACTGGACCCCCCCCCCTTATAAAAAGAAATTGAAGGGCCCCATCTGGATCTGGTTAATCTATACAGTTTCTGAAGCAGCTTCCCCATGACTGACAGGTGTTTGCATGCTTATGTAAGTTGCTTTTCTGTAACACTTATATTTCCACGAGTGCAACATACTCTTTGTATACTTAGCTGCTATTAAGCATTTACCATATGTTGAGAGCCATGCTTAGCACTTCTCAAATACAGTCCTTTCTTGGTATCCTTGATTTCTTCCAAGACTTCTCATGGCTATTCAAATCCTTAGATGTACACATCTCTTGTTTATAATGGCCAAGATAGGAGAGTGGTGCAGTCCAGTGGTAGAGTGCCTGCCATATACGAATCCCTGCATTTAGTTCTCACACCCAATATAAAATAGAAGTCAATGTATTTGTATTTAATATATTCACATCCTTCCATTTACTTAAGAGAATCTCTATATTACCTACATCTAACACAATGCAAATATGATTAAATTATTGTATACTATATTCTTTAGGGAATAGTAACATAAAAATCTGTACAAATGCAGGGTTTGTTTGTTTGTTTGTTTTTTGCTCTGTGGTTGGTTGAATTTCAATTCTGCAGTCAGAGAACTGACTGTATTATTTCATTTAATTCTGAAAATTATCCTGCACTAATAAATATTCCTAGCCCTTTAATAGATTAGAGAGGCTAACTAATCCCCCTTCCAACCACAAAACTGGTAGCATCAAATGGCAAATAATATTCTGTCATACAGATGTACAATACTTTGCTTAATTGTTTGAGTTTTTTTACTCTGGAAGAAATACTTTCGTACACGTAGCTTTATCTTTCTTTGGTGTTAGTTCCTTAGGTGATATTTCCAGTGTGCTCTTACTGAATCAAATAGTATGAATATATTTTGTGGCTCCTGATTGATAAAATATTTTCCAAAAAGGCCAACAGGGATGGTCTTTCCAGAGTTTCCTGCCAAGGATTCATGGTTGGTGAAACTACAGACATATTTAAGACACCCTATCTTTCTATGTTATGTGGGTTGGTTGGTTTTGTTTCAGTCTAACACCCTCAGTATAACCTAATAGACTCAATATGTCTTGTAGGACTAAGTCCTACATTTTTCTGATAAGGTCCTTAATCCAATCCTCATCTCACTTTTCTCCCAAATGTCCACTCACCCTCATACCACCTATTCTCAGGGCATAAAGAAAAGGAGGGAAAAGGGAATTCTTATATAAACCTCCTCAAGAGTGATTTTTAACTTCTCTTAAGCCAGAGTTTCTGGGGAATTTGTCCTAAGGGCAATGGGACAGGTGGGACAAGTGTTAGGAGAGGTATGTACAAGGATGCTCTTGGGGGTGATTTGACAACAGACAAGATTACATAACCTAAACATCCAGAAATACTGAGTTATAAGTAAACTACAATAAACCATACAATGGAAACCATAGAACTGTAAAATGATTGTATAAATGTGTATGTATTGATAAATGGGGAAGAAATCTACAGAACATTGAATATAATCACAGTTTGGAGATACACATATGCATATACATGAGAGAGAGAGAGAGAGAGAGAGAGAGAGAGAGAGAGAGAGAGAGAGAGAGAGAGAGAGAGAGAGAGAGAGAAAGAATCAACAACCAAAACAAACTGGAAGGATAGACACTGAAGTGTTTCCTTAGGAACACAGGAGTAAGGATGATATTTTCCCCTCAAACCTATTTTCTAATCTGCATATATTACTTATGTCATCTTTTAAAACACTTGGGTGCGGAGAGTTGGAGAGAATGAGAGGGAAAGTGTGTATTTCCAACAATGTGGCAGGTGGGTGGGAGAGGGTGGGGGGCTGGGAGCCTGCCAGGGACCCTCTGTCTTCAGCCCCGATACATACAAGCCTCTCCACCTGCTCCTCAGCCCGGCCTCTCCTCAGTGTGTGCTGAGGAGAAAAGGGCCCACACAAGTTCTTCCCTCTGCAAATGGCTATAAAAAGCAAGTTGATTTAGGATTCCATGCATTTCTACCTACTCTAACATATGCTGAACATTTCTTTTGTGTGCCTTTGTTAAAAATGCTTCTTAAATGAGCTGGTGCCCATATGCCCCAGGAACCGAAAAATGTGTCTAGGTAGGCTGGCACAGGCCGTGTTGCTATAATTCACTTCCGTGGGTTTCTAATGAGCTCAGTTAACAACAGAGGGAGCGTTCCAGGCCAAACCATGATGCAGACAGCAGACCTAGAATGAGGAAAGAACCTTCTTTCCCCCGGCAGCCCAAAGGAGAGGAGGAAAAATGAAGGACTTACCATTGACTAAACAATTTTAAACAGAGTTTTTGTTGTAGTATATGTGGTGTGTGTGTGAGAGAGAGAGAAAGGGAAAGAGAGAGGGAGGGAGGGAAGGAGGGAGAGAGAGAGAGAGGGAGGGAGGGAGGGAGGGAGGGAGGGAGAGAGAGAGAGAGAGAGAGAGAGAGAGAATATGTGTGAGGGGCACATGTGTGCATGTGCTTATATATTACCCCACTATAGAAAATGGCAAGTGTTTGCTGATTTAGGAACATTTAGCACTGTATTATTACAGGCTTACATCTGTAATCATAGCTACTTGTAATGCTGAGATCTGAGGATCATGGTTTGAAGCCAGCCTAGGTAGAAAAATTAGTGAGAGGGCTGGGAATGTGGCTCAGTGGTAGAGTGCTTGCCTTGCATGCCTGAGACCCTGGGTTCGATTCCTCAGCACCACATAAGCAAAAAGAAAAAAGCCGGAAGTGGTGCTGTGGCTCAAGTGGTAGAGCGTAGCCTTGAGCTGAAGAGCTGAGGGACAGCCCCCAGGCCCAGAGTTCAGGCCCCATGACCGGACCCCCCCCCAAAAAAAAAGAAAAAAGAAAAATCAGTGAGACTTCTATCTTCAATTAACTAGTAAAAAGCCAGAAATGGGGGTGTGGCTCAAGAGGTAGAGCACCAACCTTAAGGGGGAAAAATTCAAACAAGAGAACAAGGTCCTGAGTTCAAGCCCCAGTACTGGTACAAAAATAAAGGAAGAAGGATTGAAGGGGAAGAGGAGGAAGAAGGAGGAGGAGGAGGAGGAGGAGGAGGAGGAGGAGGAGGAGGAGGAGGAGGAGGAGGAGGAGGAGGAGGAGGAGGAGGAGGAGGAGGAGGAGGAAGCTGCTAAGGATAAGCAGAGCTGGATATGAATTTCTGAAGTTCACCAACTTGGTGATCTTGTAAAATTCATTGAATCTTTGCTGTGCTGTTCCTCATCTGTCCATTGGGAATGGCCATAATGAAACCTCTCTCCTGGGATCATTGTGAAGATTGGATAGAATAGTGCATGAAAAGCAGCTGACAGAGCCCCTAGCACACATTTCTAGCTCTGCCGATACATTTGCTGTACTTACTGTGTTACTGATTTGCCAGTGATAGGCAAGTAGACTACAATGAGACATATGTTACAGCAGAGGAAGTCCAGGGAGACTGGTAAGAAGATCCTGATAGGAAGACACATGGAAGCTCTTCCCACAGGCGTGGAAATGTCAGGAAAGCATGACATCGAATTGAGAACTGAAGAAGCGGTACAAGAAGTCACGTAAAGGGAATGAAGATGGAGAGGCGAAGGGAAGGTACAAAAGTCCGGATACCCACTCAGAGGAAGCATACGTTCACAAAGACAAATTTGCTTGCATCCTTGCACCAACCCTACCTTGTACCATCCTTGCTATTATCATCTCCATTTTGCTAAGGACAAAACACAAGTTCTTTTGTCTGGTGCCACACTGTGATGGTACCACACTGACTTAACTCCGTACTTTGCTGTAGCATCCTGTAGGTGGTGGCTGTTGCTCAGCAATCCGAGCAAAACTCTCTAACAAGCTGGGAGAGCTTGCCTCAGAGGACACGAAGATGATTAAGATATGGCTATTATCCTCAGGGAGCCTGTAGCCTGACAAGAGAAGGAAATTGATAAGCCATATTGCCAGACAGATTCTGACACGTAATGAAGTAGAAATTAGGAAATTACTCACAGATTTCCAGGCTTCCTCAAGTAGAAATCCACTTGAGAGAGAAGGAAGATACTTCGAGTTGCTGAGTGCTCACAGAATGAATGGGTAGCAAAGTACATGAGGAGTGCAGGGTTTCCACAGCATTTGGAAGAGATGAGCAGAGTTCAGATGCCAGAGCCTAAGAAATACAATGTAGGTCCAAGTATGAAGGATCAGGAGTGCCAGGCTAAGCAGATAGGACTTCCTTCTGGTTCCATTTGGGAATCATTAAAGATTTTTGAGGACTGACATGTGAGAATACTTGCCTGAGTTTGATCCTAGACACCAAAAGAAAAGACAGTTGAGGAAACAGAGGTCTTGATTCACTCTATATGTTAGGAAGGCTTGGACATGGAAGGAATGTAGAGATTTGGCTGAGACGCTATGGTTAGGACTTAGGGGCTAGCTGTGGCCTCAAGAAAGAGCTAATGAGTAGCACTGGTAGTCCATGCCTGTAACTCCACCTCCTCAGGAGGCTGAGATCTAAGGATCTCAGCCTCAAGCCATCCTTCACGGAAAAGTTCATGGAATTCTTGTCTCCTATTAACCAACAAAAAGCTAGAAGGGTGGGTATGATTTAAGCAATAGAGCATTAGCCTTGAACCAAAAAGTCAAGCAAGAGCTTAAGGCCCTGAGTTCAAGCCCCAGAATCCCACTCCCTGCCCCACCACACACACAGGCGAAGGAAGCTCTGAGTTTCCCTTCTCTACCTCAGTAGCTCTAAGATACACAGACAGACAGACACACACACACACACACACACACACACACACACACACACACACACACACACAGTAACTAAGCCTACCTTCTCTGCCTCAGGAGTATCACCTGTATTCAGGGATGGGTGCTTAGCAGGGTTTGTGGAAACTTTGCTCTAATGCCAGACAAGGGGGCCAGGCCCAGAGTGAGCAGACATGGGAAAACAACCATGTTTTTCAAACATGGCTATGGTTATGTGGAATAGAGAGCAAGCAGGTAGAAAGTGATTCACAACTACTATTTTCTGTCCCAGACACATCACTCCCTTTGTATTCCAAGACATATGGCAACTCAAATAAATACTTTTGAATAGTTTGAGTGGTCGGCTGGTTGCCTAATCGAAGGACCGAAAAACAACTTAGTAAACTGTGAATTCTTAGTATTGCATGACTGACATCCTACCTTAAAAGGAAAAGTATCCGTGATCATTATTGAAATGGTACGAGAACAATTATGTGCACTCTGCCACTTGAGTCACTTCTCAAGCCCCTTTTGCTTTTAGGTTATTTTTTAATAGGATCTCACTTCTTGTCTAAGAAGTATGGGGCACTTATCCTGCCACCTATGCCTTCTAGATATCTGGGATAGCAGACACACGGCACCGTATTTGGCTGCTTAAGCAAGATGAGGTCCTAATAACTTTTTTTTCTGGACTGTCCCTGTTTGTACCATAGGCCTTTCAATTTTCACCTTCTGAGTAGCTGAGATTGTAAGTGTGATCCACCATGGTAGACTAACAAGGAGGTTTTAACAATGTGTCCGAGGCTGCAAAGAGAATTGATGGAAAAATCTGAGATGAAAAATCCAGTTTCCCACACATTGTACACAGGTTAATGGGCTACATCCACACGCTGATAGCAGGAAAAATGAGGCCCCTGACTGATCCAGCTCACTGCTGTCTCCTAGTTGTCAGTGTCCCTCTGGGAAAAAAATGTATTAAATTCTTTACAAGCCTATGAAAACATCCTTGAAACAGAAAACCACCTGCTATACCCATCAGCTAATTTCTTAAGGTCCTCAGAGGTTCTTATATTCCAGTTTTAGTTAACAAGTCTTTGTGACTAGTTCTAACAGCCACCAGTGAAGTTCTTGAGATGCTTATGTTCAGGATGTGAGAGAGGTACCTATACCATGTCTCTCAGCCAGTGAGACAGACAGTGCTCCTGAAAGTTCCATGCCTAAGGGTTCTTGTTCCAAAGCAGAGATTGCCGACTGTCAGTGGCTCATGCATATTATCCTAGGTACTCAGGAGATTGAGATCCCAGAATCGTGATTTCAAGCCACCACAAGCAGGAAAGTTTATGAGACTTTCATCTCCATTTAACTGGCAAAATACTAGAAGTGGAGCTGTAGCTCAAGTGGTAGAATGCCAGCCTTGGGTAAAATAGCTCAGAGGTAGCACTCAGGCCTGGAGTTCAAGTCCTAGTACTGGTACACATGTACACACACACACACACACACACACACACACACACACACACACACACACACACACACACACACACACACACGTCAGGTTGATTCTGATTCAGATCTTGAGTGGTATTCAATAGTCTACATTTCTAACCAGTGCCCAGGTGGTGGCAGTGTTGTTGGTCCTCTGACCACCCTTTGAGTTGTGAGGACACAGAAGACACAGAGAAAATGAAGAATAAAATCCAGCATTATTCCTTAGCATCCTTACTTAGGTGCCACAGAGGCAGCTTGATGTAGGGTGAAGTGAAGGGAGACCAAGAGCTTTAGAGTTGGACAGATTTCGTTTCAAATTCTGGTTTCCTCATTTACTGGATTCGCTGAGCCTCAACTTGATTCTTTGGAATTAAATTAGGCAATGAACACAAGGAATATGGCTGAAGCAGAGAAATGGCTCTATCAGTAGAAACTGTCCACATTACTTCTGGAACTAGTAACAACAGGAAGATGTTTTAATTTCCCCATGGACTCCACTGCAGCATTAGTGGGCATAGTTCAGCTGCTATCATTTATGAAGTACCTGCTGCAGGCATCCTGGAAATTCCACCTCTTTCTACCATCAACTCCTTTGAAAAAGCTTTGCTGCTCAGTAGCTCACTTTATATGTACCTTCTCTAGAAGGCTGTCAAATCCTTGAACCTTAGAAAAGACCAACTTAGGATAGAATCCAAGTAGGAATTTTCACAACTTACTGTACCATTGTTATTTCCAAGCCTTTCCCAAATACCTTCCCTGGAGATGGCTCACACTGGTGTGGTTTAGGGAGGAAAAGAAACTATGCTCTCAAACCATCTTTGCATTTTGCCCCCTTCCTCCAACTCCATCTTGCCCAGTAAAGGTCAGCTTTCTGCCAACTCTCAGAACTGATCTGTTGTTTGTGCATGATGATATAAGCTATGTAAAAGAAAAAGTTATTTTTTCTCTGCTACATCATGGAAGCCTAGCACAGTTCTGTTACATCATAGATGTGCAGTAAGTACTTTTTTTTAAGCAGTCCTGGGCCTCATACCCTGGGCCTGGGTATGTCCCTATTTTGCTCAAGACTAGTGCTCTACCACTTGAGCCACAGTGTCACTTCGCACTTTTTCTAAGTAGTTTATTGGTGATAAGAGTTTTATAAACTTTCCTGCCTGGGCTGGCTTCAAACCTTGACCCTCAGATCTCAGCCTCCTGAATAACTAGGATTACAGGCATGAGCCATTGGTACCCAGCTAAATAATTATTTTCAAAAATAATAATGTATGCTATTCTGGAGAGATGGATGTAATGAATTAGCAGAAACAGTGAATGTGAAACTAGAGTTCAGTGCAAGTGGCTCATGCCTGGAATCCTAGCTACTCAGGAGGCTAAGATCTGAAGATGAAGGTTCAAAGCTAGTCTAGGAAGTAAAGTCTGTGAGATTCTTATCTTTAATTAGCTATCAAAAAGCCAGAGTGGAGATGTGGTTCAAATGGTAGAATACTAGCCCTGAGAGAAAGAGCTATGGAACAGTGCCTAGGCCCTGAATTCAAGCCCCAAGTGCTGGTACACACACACACACACACACACACACACACACACACACACACACACACACACACACACACACACACTGGAATTAAAATGCCACTTTTAGCTGGTGTGATGTATACATGTGTGTGGGTGTGTCACCTTGAGAAAATCACCCACCCTTCTGAGCCTAATGCATACCTATTCTGCAGTTAAGTAACATAATATCTATAAAGTGCCTGATAGATACATGGTTCTAGAAGCTGAGTATTCGTCCTCCCCTGTACCATTTGATATTATCACACTTTAAAATCACACAGACACTTAAAAATAGATGAATTGCAGAGATCTTTTGGACTATCTCCAAGTTAGAAAAATAGCCTTTGTTAACCAGATATTTAAATTGTGCCTATATATGCACCAAGACCAAGGAACATATACGAATCTGACACTGACAAAGGCAGAGCCTGTGGAAATGCCAACCTCTCTGCTATAAATCTGCTCTGGGGGAGGAGAACAGTGTTGCCAGGAGATTTTTATCCATTTGAAAATGTTACCATTCACCCAGGGAAAGCCGAGGAACGGCAATGGGACAGTTGGATCCCAGTGCTCTGACATTTCATCGCCAACAGACACCATCAATGAATTTAGAAGCTGCATTGCTTATCTGGTGTTAAATTAAGCAAAGGGCATATTACAAAGAGAAGGAGAGAAGGCTGTCAAAACCTAGGTTTCTGTTCTATTTCTTTTGTCACAGACTGTTCTAGAGGGAAAAAGTTATGTATGGAAATGTCAGGGGTTTTAGCCATGAGAGATCCATAGCTTACTTTTTCATGACAGATTAATATCCATTGAGTTCTATGTGCATAGAGGTGAACTAGGCATGCTACTTGAATTTCCCCAAAGCTCCAAGGAGTATTACTGCTATTTCTCTATTAGCAAACTGAGTTGCTAGAGGCCAAGTTGCTGGTCCCACCACTGAGCTTGGGCTCCAGTACAATCTGCATCCATTCAGATAGCAACATTGGGAGGTTGAAAGGTAGGCTGGCGGTGGGGTCACGAGACAGAAGGAGGAAACACTATGCATGCCTCATTGGTCAACAGGGGTGTTTGTCACTTAGTAGTAGCTCCCTGTTGGTTGTTGTGGTTATTTGTTTGTTTGGTTTTTTGCTGGGCTTGAACTCAGGGAGGGCCTGGCAATGTCTTGGCTTTTTCACTCAAGGCTAGTGCTCTTCCACTTGAGCTACACCACCATTTCCAGTTTTTTGGTGCTTAATTGGAGATAAGAGTCTTGTGGACTTTCCTGAGCTCAGGCTGGCTTCAAACCAAGATGCTTAGATCTCGGCTTCCTAGCAATTACAATCATGAACCATTGGTGCCAGCTTGTCACCTAATGTTGAGCATGTTATCTTACCTTCCTCATCTGGAACACGAGATGTTTAATAATAATCATAGGGACCACAGCCTGATCTACACTTTATACATAGTAGCTCCTGAAGTGCTCACAAAACCTCATGTAAAGGAGGTATTGTTATTCCCATTTCCAGAGACAAATCAACAGTGATGAGGTACAGGGCCTGACACAGGAAGTGCTGAATGAATAATAGTAATCACTAATGTACCACACTGCCTTCTTGGGTGTCTTTTTGCCAGTGCTCAGACAGGGCAATGATATCCCCCTGCCTTCCTGAGTGCTGCCCAGCTTTCTCCTAAATGTTCTCCTTCTCCTCCTCTTCCCACCACCAGGCCTTCTCCAGTGGGCCAGAATCTGCCTGTCCCTGGGTCTCAGGCAAAATTTCACTAACACTCCCTCTAGTGGTGGTGACATGTCCTCTTCCCCACCTTCCTGTTTTCTGTTTCTCTTAAGAACCAAAATGAATGCCTAAGCTCTAAGACTCCATCAATTGATGAATAAAGTATCCATGCCATGCACAACAAAGCTAGTCATTAGGAATTGATTTAGGAACACTGAAAACATTCAAAGGACATTGCAGGGATGGCTACTACTAATGGCTAATGAGTACTGGCAGATTGAAATGTGCCAGACATACAATTTAGTTTGACTTTTTAAACACCACAACCACTCTAGAATTAGACACAAGCATTATCTCTCCATCAGAGATGTGAAAAGTGAGACAAAATCATGTAAAAACTGCCTGGAAAGCTGGCACCGGTGGCTCACACCTGTAACCCTAGCTACACAGGAGGCTGAGATCTGAAGATCCCAGTTCAAAGCCAGCCCAGACAGAAAAGTCTGTGGGACTCTTATCTCCAATTAACCACCAGAAAACCGGAAGTGGTGCAGTGGCTCAAGTGGTAGAGCACTTGCCTTGAGCTGAAGAGCTGAGGTACAGCGCCAGGCCCAGAGTTCAAGACCCACGACTGGGAAAAAAAAAAAAACAAAAACAACTGCCTGGACTGTCATAGTACCACTTACTCTCACTGCAGAGCCTGAGCTCCAGGTCTTTATGGTCAAAGAACCCTGATTTGATCAAGACATTGGGCTCAAAGTCTCTCTTTGTCCCTCTGGGTCTGTGTTCCTCATCTGTAAAGTAAGGGGTTCTTTTTAATGATCTCTAGGAATCTTTTCTTTAGAGAAGAGTAATCATACTATGTCTAAGTTTGGTTGAACAGGTATCAACAGCTATGTTTGTATAGATACGGAAACCAAAGAGTAGCTCTCTATTGGAAGGCAGAGTCAGAATTGTTTTCTCTGCTCCCAAACACATGCTCTCTCCTCTGGAGATGCTGGCATTCCAAGTTCAGGACCACAGCCATGGGTGACTCTAGACATCTAATCGCTGCTTCTCAATTAGATATGTTAATGCAAACTAAAATAAAAATCTCTGCAGCCAGAACTTTTATCCATTGGTTTCTATATATCTAGAAATCTACAAAACAGTTGGCAATCTTGGAATCTGTAGATCTCAGTAGAGCTCAGAGGTTAAGGAAAAGTAACATAATACTATATAAAAGTACATATTAAATATGTTACAAAAAGTGGAGGATGGTGGTCCTAATGTTACATTGTCTCCATAATGTGTTTTTCTAAGGGTTGTGAAGGATTTTTAAGTACTTGATTTAGTTGTCAGGTGACAGCGTTATCCCAATCTTGTAGTTTACAACAAACATTTATCTCAGTTTCTGTAAACCAGGAACCAGGCACATATGATCTGGCTTTTGAGAATATTAACATAGAAATATAAACACAACATAAGCATAAACATTAAAAAATAGTAATCTTGAAGTATGTTATTAACCAACAAAATATCAAAATATAAGTAAGCCCGTAGAGTAAGTAATATGTAGCTGTGTTAAATTACAGTATATATACTGTAAGTGATAACTAAATAAAAATAAATATCTAAGTATTTATGTTATGTGGAAGATATTTCTTTTGTCTTTTGGGGTCAAAAAATCTCTTCATAAAAATAAATATTGAATATTTATTTAAATAAAAAAAATCTGTTGAAGAACTAATTCTTTGATTGCTTCATACTAACACATCTCTTTTAGTGTTTGTACATTATCTTTCAGTCATGGTTGGCACAGACACATTTTAAATATCTACTTACCCAACATTTTATTTTTGGGGTTTCTTTTTACTTAACATATCATAAATATCTTTCATATTTCTATATTTTCATATTTCTTTCAGATTTCATATTTATTATTACTATTGGTAATGACTTTGTACACTTTATAGAGAGTCTGGTATACCACAATTTTCTAAAACATTTTCTATACCTTTGCATATTATAGTCCATTTCTTGTCTCTTGTGACTCCAGATCTGAGCTATCCAATATGGTAACCACTGGCTATGGGTAGTTGGTGAGCAATTGAGTTGAATCTAGTCTAGATGGAGAAGTAATTTAAACATAAAATATGTGTTGGATATCTAAGATTTTGTATATGAAAAAGAAGATAAGTGTTTATTTTTGAGACAGAGTCTCACTACATAGCCCAGATAGAACTCAAATTCACAACCCTCAGTGATGGAATTATAGCATACACCACCCTTCTTGGCTTGAAATAGTAATAGTTAGATAAAAATCAGATTAAGTAAGTTACTTAACTGCTCTCACATGCTTCTTTCTCTCTTTTATATGTGTCTCCTAGGAAGCTGCAAACTACATGTGTGATTTGTTATTAACATTGATGTCAGAAATTGTTGAGTGAAGTGAAATTTCAGTGCATAGCTGCCTGAAGATAGATTTATGCTTTTATTGAATTCTTTTTCCTATCTTAAACCAAATTAGTGAGCTTTCTAAGATATATTTTATGACTTTTTCATTATTGCTTTTCAGAAGTTTTATTGGTTTATAAAGGCATAAACACTGGCATGGTCAAGAACTCTCCTAGCAATGAATATTCAGCTTTTAATTATTTTTATTTTTGTCACTGTCCTAAGTGGATATGAATATAAGATCCAGCCTCTCTTAGACTGAAATCTCAAGCTATCTCTTAACTGATTGTGTAAGGTTAGCAAATTATTAAACCTGGACCAGCCTCCGTTTCCTTGCTTACAAAATGGAAATAAGTCAGTCATCTGTGGCTCATGCCTGTAATCTTAGATACTCAGGAGGCTGAGATCTGAGGATGGTGGTTCAAAGCCAGCCCAAACAGAAAAGTCCTTGTTAGACTCTTATATCTAGTTAACCACTCAAAAAACAGAAGTAGAGCTGTGGCTTAAAGTGGTAGATCAAAAAGGCTTAGGGACAGTGCCCAGGTCCTGAGTTCAAACTCCACAACTGACAGAAAAAAAAGGAAACAATACTAGCTTCTAAGGTAGCTATGGAAGAGATCATTCATGTATGTTAAACCCTATCAAATAGTAAGAACTATGGCTGTTATATGATATTATGATAATAGACATAGTTTTAAGCTGAAATCATTGATAACCTCACAGGAAAATGTTTTCCAGGATGTGTTAAGTATTTGTATTTCATTGTATGTAAAGGTTTTCCACATGTCCTTAATCATTGATCTACTGAAATCTCGAAATTTTTCCCTTTTAAAATTTGAATTACTTCTTTATTTATCATATCCTTAAATACTTCATCAACCTTTGGTACAAATATTTTCTCACTGTGTTCTTTACCTTTCATCTTCCTGCTATTGTTTCACGTTATAAATGAGTTTCACATTTAATGCAGCCTATAATTTAAAACATTAAAATAATTGATCCCATACTCCACAGCTATAAAATTTACTCCTAGCAAGCGATACCAATTATATTCGATTTCTCTTCACTCATCTATGATTTGAAGTTGGCTACTTTGTTTAATTGGGGCTGGATGATGTTAAACTTTTGCACTTTGACATGCAGAAATTACAACAGAGACTCTCCTGTTTTGGGTATGGAACTATTAGGAGCACAAATACTGTTGAAACAGTGAGGTCCTAGGAAGGCAGGATCTCTGTCTTGACTGGATCTGGCTTAAGCCCTTGCTGCATGGAAAGCAACTGCATACAAAGCCAGGTGGGTCCTTACTAGGAGGTTCCCTTGCTGTGTGACTGGAGACAGATCACTAAGCCATCTGGAGCCACATTGTGTTCCTATTAAATGCATATGAAAATGCTTAGCATAGAGCAGCCAAATATCAAAGTCAACTTTTAACTTCTTTATTTTAGTAAAATATTCAAGATTATCTCATTTTCTCAGTGAGTCAGGAAAGGGAATAGTTCTATATTAAACTCCTCCTTGTTAATCACATTTGGTGAGAGGTACCAAAAATTAAGTTGTCCATTAAAGAGAACTAGAATAGCCTTGTAGTCTGTTTAGGAAGACAAGTTTTTTGTCCTGGTCCATTCTTTTTTTGGGGGGGGAGGGGGTCTGGTCGTGGGGCCTGAACTCTGGGCCTGGGCACTGTCCCTCAGCTCTTCAGCTCAAGGCTAGCGCTCTACCACTTGAGCCACAGCGCCACTTCCGGCTTTTTTCTTTTTGTTTATGTGGTGCTGAGGAATCGAGCCCAGGGCTTCAGGCATGTAAGGCAAGTGTTCTACCACTGAGCCACCTTCCCAGCCCCTGGTCCACTCTTTATATTGGACTTTCATAATTAGTTATCCCTTAAAACAACCCTGTAGGGAAGACAGAGAAGTTTACCTTTCCTTACATAAAAGAAAACTAAGAGTCAGGCTTGATGGTGCATGCCTGTAATTCCATCACTTGGGTGGCTAAGGCAGGAGGATCACTTGGTCTACTTAGTAACATACTGTCTCAAAAAAAAAAAAAAGATCACAACAAGGCTTGATAAGAAATGTACTCATTACCTTGCTCATGTAATTGTAACCCCTCTGTACAGTATTTTCACAATAAAAAAAGATCAACATAAATGGGTGGGACAGAGAAAGGTTTCTTCACTTTTCCAGGGTCACAAAGGAGAGCTTCAAACTAAAGAAGAGTACACTGCTAGCTCCAAGTTGCAAGTTACTTTTCCTAGGCACAAGATTGGTTGGATTGGATAATTTCTGTTTCTTTAACATAGTTAAGATCTTAGACTCTCTTGTTCAGGAGACTTGGTTCATCTACTGACTCAACTGTTGAAGAACTAGCTCTTTGATCCCATCATACTAACAACATAACAGTTAAATAACTTCTCTCAGCCATACTTCTCTCATCTGTAGCATACTGCTAACAATTTTACTGAATTAATTATCTTTTGGAAAATTGGACAGAAAATGGTTCCAGTAAAACCCAGCCCAGCAGCTGGCAGGTAGAAGGTGCAGATCTAGTCAGATAAAAAAGGACAAATTGAGCAATGTCTAGAAAGACTTGTGGCTGAGCTAGGACAGCCAAGTGCTTGATCTAATGCCTAGGGAATGCTTCATGGAGGCTTCTAAGGGTTTCCAATGCTGTATCCTTTGGCCTTCTTTCTTGTTTCTTGATGAGTCCCAGGAATATTGAGTGCAAGCACCCTGGATGGGCAACTCCAAGAAGCTAGAACTTGACTACTGTACTGTTCAAATCCACGCTGAGCAATTACAACATATAGAAGGTTGCTAGCAGCTTCCATGGTTCATTTATCTGATTTATCATAGTGCTTTTCTGGCAGAACCTCTCCACTGGGCTGTAATTATCTATTGCTCAGATGTAGCATTACTGGGAGTACCATTACTTTCACAAGCAGCCCCTCTTTTGGTAATCAGTCCCTATTCTGTGGTAACCCAGCTACTCTGAACACATCACAGACACCTCACAGCCTCACCTACAGACCACATTTCTATTTTGGGATACCTTGCTCAGTCTGTACTACTCCAGATAAACTGCACAGGCTTTCAAAGACTTCCCTCTGGACAAGATAAGCTGCAGTGAACTCTAGATGATCCTTCTGATTATTTTCATTCAGGCCAGTGGAAGAGCACTTGCCCTGGTAGCTCTTCAGGTAGCTTGTGATTAGGGTAATATAATGTCTGTGAGTATCCTTATGCAAGCCAGTGTGGGTGGTAGATCTGGAAGCTATGCTCTGGTGCAAATTACAGTGCTGTATTTGCATGCCACTTGCATGCCATACCTCTTTTCTGGCAATATACTCAGGCCAGAGAAAACTCTCTTGGGCTGTCTCATAGTGTTTCAGTAGATCTAATGGTCTAATGGGCAGTTTCTCCTGAAGGGTCTTTCCTTGCCTACTTATGACTTCTCCCCTGAGTAGAGTGGGTTGAGCTGGCAACATGAAGTGAAGATGGAAGCAGCTTCAGCAGCAGAAAAATAAGTTGCAATGGCAGTAAAAAGGCAGCTGAAGAGTTCCACAGAATGACCAGGGGCAGAGAGCCAAGGCAGTAGAGATGAGGAAGGATGAGACCAGCATAAAGAAGGCAAGAAGGTTGCTAGGCACTGTTGGCTCCTAACCTTAATCCTAGTGACTCAGGAGGCTGAGATAAAAGGATCAAGGTTTGAAGCCAGCCCAGGAAGAAAAATCCATGAAACTCTTGTCTCCAATTAACCAGCAAAATGCCAGAAGTGGAGATGTGATTCAAGGGCTAAAGCACCAGCATTGAGCAAAAAAGCCAAGCAAGAGCACAAGACCCTGAGTTCAAGCCACAATACAGAAAGAGAGAGAGAGAGAGAGAGAGAGAGAGAGAGAGAGAGAGAGAGAGAGAGAGAGAGAGAGAGAGAGAGAGAGAGAGCACACAAAAACCTGTGAAAAGCCAAAAAGAGACTATGGGCTCCAATTGGAATAGTTCCAGAGACTTGCCAAGCCTTAAGGCACTCAGGGCCTCAATGCATGATGATCTAGAGCTTGATACTAGTTAGTGCTGATTGCTGCTACTGCTAGCTATTGGGGAAAACCTACGATTACCCTAGCTACTGAGTATCAGGCCACTGGTAATCAAGTGCAGAGTAAGAAGCTTCCACTCTGAGTATCTACCATTATGAGTGTCTTCTCTGGCCTCCAGAGTTTACAGTCTATCAGTCTAGTCCATAAGTCTTTGGCACTCCACAGCCCAGAACTGTCAACACCAGAAGAGCTATTTCTTGCTTACTCACTATTTCTGAGTAGAAAAAAAGGACCTGCGCCAGAAGATTGCTAATATCAAAAATTTGGCTATGGGTTCTGCCTTGACTATCCCACAAAACTGCTGCTTCCATTTTCTTCCAGTTTTATCTCTGGCTTCAAAGTCTTGTTCTTGAACATGTCATCAAAGAGCCCTTCTGAAGATGTGTGTGCAGATGCACACACATATGCATACATGCGAGCATGCAGATTTTATTAAGAAAATGGCTTTTCTCCATAAGGACTCTCTTGAGTTTCGTGTCATTTCCAGTTCCCTTGACTCTGAGCTCTTCAGTAATAGGTGACATTTATCTTAGGCTCACTTATGCCAGGAACTACTTTAAGAGCTCAACATAGATCATATCACTAGTCCATAAGAGAGGACTTTGTGATTAAGGGACCATCACTACATTGGTTTACAGATTAAATCCCAGGACATAATGAAACAGTTTGTCAATGTTCATCCAAAAGGAAAGAGATAGACCTAGGACTCAAACCCAAGCATCAACCTGGGCTGCAAAACCACACTTGTAAGCAATATGAGAGCAAAGTCTGAATGGTTTTCAAGGCCAAACCCCCAATCCCTTGGACAAGGCAGCCCCTCAGAGTCCAGGAATATTGACTATCTCCTTGTCTGTGGACTGTTTTAGAAAACCTGTTCTCTTCCCTTCCATTGCATCATTCAATTTAACTCAAATAAATACCATATAGAGTTACCTATCATGTGCCAGACACTACAACCAATAATGTCCTGTACAACATAGAGTGCACAGTAGAGGCATTCAAATACAGAGATGGCCCTGAGGGTGCAGACAAGGGATTGGTTAATCTTCCCATGGTGGAAGAGGTGTCATGGAATGGTGAAGAAAAAATAACTGGGCTGGCTTTTGAATGAAAATGGTATAGAAAAGAAAATTACTCTCCTAGAAAGTCTCAACACTGTTTCTCAGTTCTGTCTTTCTGAATAATAAGGACTGAAAGAAATGAAGGGACCTATTACCAGGCAGAGTCCAGGAGAGTGACATTCATGTCATGTGTCAGAGTGACATTCCCCTAAGGGAGACTGAGCATTGGGGAAGGACTTGAGCAGATAGAGGTCATGGTCCTCTCCTCCTTCTAAGACACAGTAAGGAGGGGACAGGAAGATCAGTATGCTCTTAGAGTGGTGGACAGGAGAGACAATTAGCCTAGATTCTAGAAGGAAAAGTGAGGGTTTAGGGTATCTTAATGAGAGGTGGAAAAAAAAATATTTTCCAGTCCTGCCTGGAGCTTAACCTCAGAGCCTAGGCACCAACCCTGAGCTTCTTTTGCTCAAGGCTAGTGCTCTACCACTTGAGCCACAGCACCACTTCAGGCTTTTTCTGTTTATGTGGTACTGAGGAATCAAATCCAGGGCTTTGTGAATGTGAGGTGAGCACTCTACCACTAAGCCACTTTCCCAGCCCTAGAGAAGTAGAATTTTTTTTTTCTGGTAATGGGGCCTGAACTCTGGGCCTGGGCACTGTTCCTCAGCTCTTCAGCTCAAAGCTAGCACTCTATCACTGGAGCCACAGTGCCACTTCCGGCTTTTTCTGCTTATGTGGTGCTGAGGAATCGAACCCAGTGCCTCATGCATGCAAGGCAAGCACTCTACCACCGAGCCACCTTCCCAGCCCAGAAGTAGAAATTTTAACAACACACATTTTACTCTTTGTTTTGGTGATGGTGGTGGTGGTGTTAATAAACCTTATGGATACAATTTTCTTGGTTAGTTCTCTAAATTACTTGGACTTGAGATAGTTAATGGACTGTTCTTTATTCTCTGGGTATATTTCCTAAAACCTAGTCCATGTATATAAAATGAGGTCATAGTGAGAATTTCATTCACCACAGTGCCAAAGAACCTAGCAAACATAGTAGTAAGAAACCAGAACTGCTTTCTTCTCAGGAACGATTCTTTACTATTTTTTCTTTTTACTTCTTTTTCCTATCTTTTCCTGAATTCTCAGGTAACAAAAAATGAAAGAAAACAAAATCCTGGGCACAGCTACTCAGGAGGTTGAGATCTAAGAATTCTGGTTCAAAGCCAGTCAGGGCAGACAAATCTAGAACATCCTTCAATTAACCAGCAAAAGGCTAGAAGTGGAAGTGTGGCTCAAGTGGTAAAGTACTAGCTTTGGGTGAAAAAGCTGGGCAAGAGTACGAGTTCCTGAGTTCAACTTCATTACTGGCATTAAAAAAATTTTTTTTAATGTTTAAGACAAGCGCTGGTGACCTAGCTAATCGGGAGGCTAAGATCTGAGCATTGAGGTTCAAAGCTAGCCCAGGAAGGAGAGTCCATTCGATGAGATTCTTACCTCCAACTAACCATCAGAATACAGGAAGTGGAGCTGGGGGTCAAAGTGGTAGAGTGCTAGCCTTGAGTAAAAAAAAGCTCATACAGCACCCAGGCCCTGAGTTCAAGCCCCATGACATGAAACAAAATGAAACAAAATTTAAATTAAATAAAAGAAAAAGAAAACTCCATGTGAGCTCAAAATCTCCAATCCCAGATTCAAAACAGTGTTCTCAAACTTTTGGAACTAGATCTTGATCAAGAGTGACATGGTTCAATGGGGCTCTTCCCTGAGCCATGTATATTGTCCCATTATCTTCTGCAAAGTTAACTGCAGCTAACTGACCACTGGGAGCCTCAGCTAAGTGCAAAAACAGAGAGAAGGCCTCACTGTTTCTTCCAGTGCTGATTCTATAAACCACTCAGATTGGAAGGTGGGAAATTTTATTAACATCTACCCTAACCACTTATTGACTGGCATTCAGCAAATGTTCCCTAGATAAGTGAATGAATAAAGACAGGGAATGGGAACGAAGAACAAGTGAGCGGTTCCATGGCAAAATGAACTTGACCTTGCTTGAAGAGTATTTCTTCAGATTGGCCTCTTCACACTAATGAAACTGAAGTAGCAAGGTCAGCTCCTTACATTCTCCTTAGAAAGGGTCAGATATTAAAAACCTGGGCTGTAGCCCCAGAATCTTGTCCTGTAATGAGATTGTAAACCCCTGAAAAGCTGGTAATTTCAACATTCACAGATGGCCCAGCAAAGCAACCTACCCTCAGAGGTAAGTCTTGCTCTACCTCTAGTGTCTCCTTGATAATAATCCACTGGAGTTATGGTTCCAAAATAGATTTGCTTTTAAATGTTTTTTAATTGGTCCAAAATAATTGTATGCATTTCTGGGGGTACACAGTGATAATTCAATACATGTAACAATATATAATGCTCAAGTCAGGGTAACTAGTCCTAATTTCCTTAAACATGTGCCATTTATTTGTGCTGAGAATATTTGAACTCTCTCCCTCTCTCTCATTCTGTATAAATTTATGATAAAAATCTAATTGAAACTCTGCTTAGTTGGAAACAACCTCCTCCCCTAGCCAATGAAGGGAGAATTCACTTTCCAAGAGCCTGATGTAGGGTGGGACCATGATAGAGTTTATCATTTTCTTTCTTCCATCCCAACAGGACCCTCTGAGGAGAGTGTTGTGCCCCCATCTCACAGACATGGGTGCTGAAGACTTGGGTACAGTAACTTGTGCTCAGTCATGTAGCTAAAAAGTAATGGAACTCAACTTTGAAGTTAGGGCTGACGCATTCCAACACCCAGGTTGTTTCTCCTCACACTATACTGACAGAAACCTTCCCAGCACCCTGCGCTGTCCAGCACCTTTGTGGGGCTACAGGCCCTGTCTGAGTAGACGAAACTATACTTTCTCCTTATTCCAAGCTCCCCTTTTCCTGACACCAGCCATAACCAACCACAAGCATTACAAGAGTGTCATCTTCTCCCTACCGGGCACAGAAATTTTGTAGTACTATTATTGTGTCTTATTTATATATCTTTTCTTTTCCTCCATCTAGCAAACTCTTATTCATGCTTCAAAATATAGCTCATATCTTCTTAAGCATGTGTACTGCCCCTAGTTTGACCAAATTACAGAGAAGATGGCTTATTAACAGGGAAGGAGGGACCGGGAAGATGGCTCAGGTGGCTTTGTATGCATGAGGCCCTGGGTTCGATTCTTCAGCACCACATAAGCAGAAAAAGCCAGAAGTGGCACTGTGGCTCAAGTGGTAAAGTGGTAGCCTTGAGATGAAGAGCTGAGGGACAGCGCTCAGGCCCAGAGTTCAGGCCCCATGACCAAAAAAACAAAACAAAAACAGGGAAGGAGTTTATTGTACTATCATTGTAAAACTAGCCCTAGACATTTAGATTTTTTTCCTATGATAGAGAAGATTCAGCCACCACTTGAGTACTGTAGAATCCCAAGGAAATCAGAATAAAGTATCTGTTGTAAGTTTTTTAAACAACAAGTCTTCAAAGTTTTGCTTTGACATCTAAAACAGGGTTTATTTTCTCATTTCAAATCAATTAAATATTCTGGTTGAAGCAAATCATTTTTTGTAAATATACTGTGCCTATGTGTTCAACCTAAATTTGTATGGACTATACTTCAATATATTTATAAATGAACTTCTGAAGTTAAACTTTTTATATAATTGTTCTAAAAGTGGAGAAGAAAAAGAGGAGGAGGAGGAGGAGGAGGAGGAGGAGGAGGAGGAGGAGGAGGAGGAGGAGGAGGAGGAGGAGGAGGAGGAGGAGGAGGAGGAGAAGGAGGAGGAAGAAGAGGAAGAAAAAGAAGACAAAGAAGATGAGGATTGTGGGGCCTGTGTAATCCCAACGATTTAGTAGGCTGAAATGACGAGGATCACAATTTCAGACCAGACTAGGGAAGAAAAGTCTCTCAATGGAGAGAAACTGGATGTGGTGGCATGTATCTGTGATCCCAGCAATAGCAGGAAGATGAAAATAAGCAGATTTCCAGCAATAGAAGGAAGATGAAAATAAGCAGATTTCCAGTACAGGCACATACCTCAGAGAGAAGAGATAACAGATCTCAAAAATAATCCACAGAAAAACAGGAAGTGTGGCTCAGTGCTTTGAGTTCAAATTTTGCATGCTGCCCTCCTCCCCCCCAAAATAAAGAAAATATGCAGCTCAGTTACTCCCTATGAAAGTTTCTCTGATCACCTCCACCACCAAAGCAGTTAGTGGCCCCCTGCCTAGGGCTCCAATGCCTTCAACACCTTCCTTCATCATGAACAATCCCAGCACATTTCTGGTCTTTTCCTTTCTAATATTCCTTTGGCTACGATTTCATGCTTAAGAATCCATCACTGGATTCTATGTACTGCAGCCTTTGTAATTGCTAGGCAGATGCTCCTCCTTTCTGCAAAAAACATTCACACAGTGTCCCCCTCCCCCCACGATAGAATCAGGCAATTGTTTTAAGCTGAAATCCTTCCTATATGGAATTTACCATCAGGTAAGTTCTGGTTCAATGGGCAATGCAGAATGTGAGTATGCGGAGACTTTTCTGGTTTAACACAAAGTACTACATTCATTTTTTTAAAAGAAAATTATGGCTAAGTGGAATCTATGAAATGTATGGGCTGTGGAAGCTTGACATTAAATTAGCCTCACACTATCCCTGCTCCTCCCACTCCTGGTCTATGAATAGTAGGCTGTGCAAGACAGCAGGACAGATGAATCAAAAATGACAGCGCTTTCCCAGGAGGCTGAGGCTCTGGATTATGGAACAGCTGGCTGAAGGGTTATGATCCACACACAAACTGCAGCATCACTCATTTTCTGCTGGTCTTGTTCCTTTGGCTGCAATATTGTGTCTTTCTGTGCACACCTGATCAAGATGATTGTGAAGGTAATAACTATGATTACTAATCCAATCATAAGCAGTCATCATTAATTACTTGCCACGTTCCAAGTGATTTATATATGCTTTGTCACGCTATTCTCACCATGAACTTGTAAAGGTAATGGCTTTGTGGTTTAAACTGGTTCTGTCATCAGACTGATGTGGGTTTGTATCTTGACTTTCCATTTCCTACCTCTGTGATCCCGGGCAAGTCATTCAACTTCTCTAAGCCACAGATACTTCCTGTGTATCAAATGCAAATGATAAATGTCTCTCCTTGAGTTGTGAGACCTACATTTGTCAAATGGCAGAACTTAGTAAATGTTTATCATCTTACCTCACAGTCCCCATTATGCAGAATGGAGGAATTGTGTCTCAAGAGAGGTTAAGTGGCCAGTCACTGGTGGCTTACACCTGTAATCCTAGCTACTCAGGAAGCTGATATCTGAAGATCAAGGTTCAAAGCTGGCCCTGGAAGGAAAGAGTATGAGATTCTCATCTCAAGTTAATTAACATTGGTTTTTCTGCCTGGGATAGTCCTGGCAGAGATTCACAATAGCTCAATAGCTATGTACATATGACCACATAAAATGATGTTAATTGAAATGCTCTCCATGATATGGAAACAAAAAGTGTGTGGGGGGGGTTGCTTTTCCTTTTTTCTTCTTCTTTTTTTTAGTGTACTGTTTTCTTTCTTTTGTCTTTCTTTTTTTGTCCTCTGGTTTATTCCTTGTGGTCACTGCTTCTGATTTTGGTACCCTTTGTCTTGTATATAAGTCTATCTGATTTGGGGAAGTGAAGGGAAACCACAGGTGGAACGAGGGGGGAAGCAATTTTCACTAGACACTATGTTGGAAAGGAACTTTACAATGTGGGGGAGAGGGAAGTAGGAAGGGAGGGAAAGAGGGAGAAAATGAGGGAAGGGATAACACTGCTTGAAAAGAAATGTACTCAATGGGAATGACCCATTGTTTTAAGATAGGGTCTCATGATATAGTCCAGAATGGTCTCAAACTCACTATGGAGTAGCTCAGACGGACCTCAAACTCATGACCCTTCTGTGTCAGCCACTAAGGACAGGATTACAGACATGTTCCACCATACCAGCTCTTACTTGCCATCTTAAATCATCCTTTCAAATTTACTTTTTAATTGTTTTATTTTATTTTTTGTGCCAGTCCTGAGGTTTGAACTCAGGGCCTGCGCATTGTCCCTGAGCATTTTTGTTCAAGACTAGCAGTCTACCACAAGACATACCTCCACTTGCAGCTTTTTTTTGGGGGGGGGTAGTTAATTGGAGATAAGAGTCTCATGGGTTTTCCTGTCTTGTCTGTCTTCTAACCATAATCCTCAGATCTTAACCTCTTGGGTAGCTAGGCTTACAGTTGTGAGCCAGCATACAAGATGAAAATTTTATTTTTATCTTTAAGTAATTATACAAAGGGGTTGTTGTTCAACAAAGTGGTATATAGATACAACGAATCTTGATTAATGTTTTAAATTTTTTCTTCCTTGAAGCTAAAAAAAAAAAGAAAAGAAATGTACTCATTACCTTACTTATGTAACTGTAACCCCTCTGTACATCACCTTTACAATAAAATAAAATAAAAAATTTAACAAGTTAATTAACAAAAAGCCAGGAGTGAAGATGTGGCTCAAATGATAGAGTGTCAGCCTGAAATGAAAAAGCTAAGGGACAGCATCAGGGCCTGAGTTCAAGCTCCAGTATGGACACACACACACACACACACACACACACACACACACACACACACACACACACACACACACACACACACACACACACACACACACACACACACAGGTTAAGGGACAGGCCAATGTTTATACAGCTAGTCAGTGGTAGAGCTGGGACCTGAACCCAGTTCTGTCTCTTTTCAGTGCAGCACAGCAGTACTACTCACTTGTTTTGAGTGCAGCTTCCTCAGGTTCAAATTCTGGTTCTGCTACTCCCTGAGCTTTGTGAACATAGTCAAGTTACTCACTTCTCTGTGCCTCAGTCTTCTCATTGGAAAAATGGGCAAAGGAGGTTTATTGTGACAAGTATGTTAGCACAGGTTCAGCTTTTAAAATTGTGTTTGAAATATAGTAAATGCCATATAAGTGTTTGCTGTTTAAAAAAAACTGAATTTCTTTATTTTCCAAAGAGTGGATTCAGTTAGACCTATCTCAACAGCGTATGATGGAGAAAGTTGGGCAATTGCTGTGTATAGTTGAGGTTTTCTCCTACTTTTTCAAAGACATTTCTCAGGCCCCTACATCTTTCTCCAGGACAACATTCCAAATGTTTCAATTGCTCAAAATGACACAGTTCTAGTAGCTGTTCCCTTTCATAACTGTGCTGAAGTTGATTCAACTTAAAGAAGGGATTTCAAAATGCTCAACATTGGGTCCTAATAATTATTGTGAAGCGGGGGTCTCAGACATTCACAAATGTTTAGTGTAATCCTTGGATTCTACCCACTAGAAGCTACTAACATATCTCCCTTCCTATAACCTCCAGGAATGTCATTAGATATTATCAAATGTTCTCTGGTGGTCAAAATTATCCCCAGTTATACTAGGTGTGGAATATGGTGGCTTATACTGACCAAACCCTCAGGAGACAATCTGGAAGTGGGATGTGCAATGCTGAATGTTGTTCTTCAGCTGAAGATTACTTTAGCTCTTCTGACACCTAAGTGGCTTCTATTCTCTCATTAAACTTGCTAAATGCTTAGAGCCCTACATATTTTTCACATGGACTCCTGCCTGTGCAGATGGATTTTTGGCCTCAAATGCATCTCTCCCCCAGAAACCTATGTATGAGAGACTGTTCAGTGATTCAGCCCATATATGATTAGTGGGGGAGTTCTCTCTAAACATTTCCTTCCTACAGACCTAGAATGAGAATCACTTCTGCTTTTCCATTCCACTCCTATTGAATGCCTGGTCCAATGTCACACACTTTAGGAATTTTTCTGCAATCCTCCATTAAAACTCTAGTTCTTCACTCTGTTCTATTGTTCCTTCCCGCCTTCCCTCCCTCCCTCCCTCCTTCCTTCCTTCCCTCCCTCCCTCCCTTCTTTCTTTCTTTCCTTTCTTTTTCTTTTCCTTTCTTTCTTTCTTTCTTTCTTTCTTTCTTTCTTTCTTTCTTTCTTTCTTTCTTTCTTTCTTTCTTTCTTTACTTATTTATTTATTTATTTTTCTTGATCTTTCCTTCTTTTTCTGATTGTGGGGCATGAACTCAGAGCCTGTGTACTATCCCTGAGCTTTTTTGCTCAAGGCCTGTGCTCTACAACTTTGAGCCACAGCCCCACTTCTGGTTTTCTGTTAGTTAATTGAAGATGGATTTTCCTTGGCTTTGAACCTCAATCCTCAGATCTCAGCCTCTTGAGTAAACATTATTATTCTGTCTTTGTATTTTATCAGGTATTTCTTCAACAAGATTGTTAGCTCTTAGCTAGGAAGAGCTAATTCAAAAAATCCTATAGCTCCTCTCATCTGCTTAGTAAAACATCCTTTCCAAATAAATTTTCTTTGAGTAGAATCTTGTCCTGACCCTGCTTATAAACTCCACACTTCTAGAACATCAATACTCAGCAAGTCTCATGGCATTCAGTGCCTTCTGTGGTCTCCACTTACCCTGCCAAAGATTCCCCAACATACCCACTCCTTGGGGTCAACTCACTCTGCTCCCATCAGTGGCAGGTATGCCTTATAGTCCACAGACTGCTGCCTTCTGACCCAGAAATACCCACCTCACTTTCAAGTCCTGGTTCTATACTTGTGTAGCCTAGTTCATGTTCAGTAGTTTCAAATACATTTGGGAATGAGACAGAATTTCCACAGCAGAGTCTTTGTTCTGAAGGTTCTTAAAGGTTGAAAAGTAATTTGTGTAGGCTAAGAAACTAGTTACATATAGGTCGAAAGCCTATCATTGTAAATTTTATAGAACAGACTTCGATCTCAATTTCCACATCTGAGTATCATCTCAGTAGTAATAGCATAGGATAGCTGAAAAGAATGAGATAATTTGTGAAAAAGTGTTTGGCCTAGAACCTGAAATGTTATATATGTTTCAGAAAGATCAGCTGCTGTTAGTTCTTCCTGGACCAATCTACCTTCTAGTAGAATTTCACTGAGTTCCTACATTGCTTAGACTATATGCCATGTAATATATATATATATATATATATATATACATATATATAATATATATAGTATACCCTGCCTTATATTATTCACTTACATGATTTTAAAACTTAAAATTAATTATTAATTAATTAATTCAATAAATATATGTGTTATGTACTTACTCAGCATTGGACTAGGCAGTATGGGTGGCAAGTACACCATAGATATACAGAGCTTGGACCCTGACCTCTAGGAATTTACAATTTAGTGAGGAGATAAGATATGTACAATGAAGAGTTGTAACTTAAGTAGAGAACGATTAGTGACACTGAAAATGTGTAGGAGACCAAAGGCAAGAAGAATCCCTTTTGCCTACAGTGATCAGGAAAGACATAGGAAATCAAAATGTTACAGGGATGAGATATGACAAGAAATGGCTTTCTGGAAACGTAATTGATTTGGGCAGAATTGTGGCAGTGGGAAGGCCAGAAACATGTACAGGATTCCCGGTGTACTTGTATATGGCAACACTGAGAAAGGGGGTTAGAAAGCACACAAGGGACTTGAGTATAAGACTAAATGAATCGTGCTCAATTCCTACGCAGTAGGGAGCAAATGAAAGCCTGGACACTCTTCCCTACTCAAAATTCATCAGATTTGTACAGATGGAAGCTCGAGCCAGCAGATCATTTGTGAGACCATTGTAAAAGTTCAGGCATGCGATGGTGGAGGTGGATTGAAGGCAGTGGTTGTGAGGATGGAAAGGGCAGGTGGAGGTGGACAAGACCCTGTGAGTGTGAAGAGGGCATGGATTACTGTGTGGCCTTCACTTTACTGTCTATTCTTCACACAGTAACCTAGGGTGGGGAGATCTTTGGAATGGAAACCCTCTGATGGTTTCTCATCACATTTAGAATTAAATTCCAAACCCCAACCCATTTCTCCAATCCATAACAGCACAATATTAGGCACTGCTTCTCTGGCTTCATCTCCTTACCTCATAGGTGGGAGTAGATGTATCTGAGCTTCTAACATTTCTGTAGTTCTTTAGTGTCCTTCTGCCTTCAGACCTTCATATCTGCTGTTCTCTCCTCCTGCAGTACTCTTCCCCCAAATGTCCATGTAGTGTGAACCCTCATCTCATCTGGCTTCTGTTCAAATATAACTCCTCAAAGAGGCCAAATTAAAACAAGCTGTGTCCCCATCCCACTACTTTCTGTCTGCTCCATGTTTATATGTAGTATTTATCTAGTTCTAACTGGCATTGTAATATAGATTGATGTGTTGGTTCTTGGTCACCCCTGCCAGAACACAAGTTCTAAGGGTTTGCTTCTTGCTATAGCCTCAGCATGAATGGATAGATGGATGGATGCATGCATGAATTAATGAATATGAAGGGGTTTCCAAGAGATACCAGTATTTCCACTCTGGATGAATGGAAAACAAATGAGGCTGTTGGAAGCCAGGATGGGAAACATAGGAGGAAGGTTTTTTTTTTTCTGAGACAGGGTCTTTCTATAGCTCAGGCTGGCCTTGAAATTGCTCTGTAGCTTGGGCTGTTCTTGAACTTGAATTCTACTGCCTTTACTCCCTGGGTAAAAGATTAAAAGCATGTGCTACCATATCCAATTGGGGAGGGAGGATTTTAAAAAGGAAGATAAGGTCCACTTCCAACATTTGCATATAGGAAAACAGCTTGATACTCAAGGGATGATCCTGGTAGGTAGCTGGAAAAAGGACTTCAGAGATATTAAGATTCAAAAATCCACCATCCAGGGACACTTACCCATGACTCTGAGTCGCCAGAAGGACCAACGATCAGAGAATTCCATATGAGATGCATCCTCATATAGAATAAAGAAAGAGACAGGGAAAAGAGGTTTACCATAGCTGCCATTGTTTTTGGAGAGTGTTGGAGTGAATTCTGAACCTTCTCCGTGTTCTTCCCAAGCTCCTGCATGATCTGGCCTTTTGTCCATGTCTCAGACCTGCTCACTCCACTGCATGCCCTGCACTCCGGCTTCACTGGCCTCTTTCAAATTCTTGAAATAGCCACATTCCTTCCCACTTCAGAGCCTTTGCCACTTTTCTGTCCTTCTCCTGGCTTTCTCTCTAGAATCTGCTACTCCTCACCACCTAAAACATATTGATCTTGCAGATCTCAGCTTAAATATCACTTCCTCAAACTGTCCTTCCTTGACTTTCCTTTTCCTCGTCCTCTTCCTCATTCTGCATATTTATAAAAATATGCAAACACATATAGTAGGTAGATGATAGAGTATATGTATATATACACATATGTGTGTGTGTGTGTGTGTGTGTGTGTGTGTGTGTGTGTCCTATTAGACTAACCTTAAAGGGCTAGTGGGCTGGAACAATGCTTATGTTACTCACTACTGTATCCTACTTGCTCAACTACAAAATATAGCAAATGCTTAATAAAATTTTGCTGAATGAATGAACTGAAAGAGAATGGGTGGGAAGTGTAAATAGCATTGCCTTTTTTTAGAAGACATTGGGCTTGAGCCATCAAAATACAAAATGACATACCATTTGATCCAACAACTCTACTTTTAGGAATACCTCCCAGAGAAATAACCACTTTAATGTGTCAGCATATGTGAAATTAAAAAAAAAATAGAAGCCTCCCAAGTAGCCATCAAGAAAATAATTTCTTAAATTGTATTTTATTGTAAAGATGATGTACAGTGGGGTTACAGTTACATAAGTAAGGTAATGAATACATTTCTTGTTGAGTATTGTTACCCCCCTCTTGTTGTTCTCCCATTACCCCTTCCTTCCCCCACTCCCTCACCTCATTCCTCCCAACCCCCTGAAGTTGTAAAGTTCATTTCCAATATACTGTCTTGTGGGAAGAAAATGATTTTTAAGCGATGGTATAAGCACACAATGGGACAATAATCAGTCATTCAGAAATCAGAGTTACTCTCTATTCTAATAAAAATAGATTGTGATGGAAAAACATTACCAAATGATCTGGTACTTTGGGAGTTTTTGTTTCATTTTCTGTTTTGCTTTCTAAAAGTCTATAGCAGTTCCTTCTTTAATTTAAAAGCAAAGATTTGAGCCAGGCACCAGTGGCTCACTTCTGTAATCCTAGCTATGCAGGAGGCTGAAATCTAGAGAAATGAGGTTTGAAGCCAGGAAGAGCAGAAAAGTCTGAGAGATGCTATCTTCAAAATAACAAGTAAAAAGTAGAGCTGGAGGCAAGCCTCAAGTGGTAGAGTGCCAGCTGAACAAACAAGTGAGTGGAGAGCCCTCAGTCCAAACACTAGTACCAAGAAAGAGAGAAAGATGTAGGGGGAGAGAAGAAAGGAGGGGGAAGTGATGAAGAGAGGGATGAAGGGAAGAAAAGAGGAATGGAAGGAATGAGGGAGAGAGGATAAAGGAAGGAAAGGAAAGAAGGAAGGAGGGAAATCAACGATTTGATGTGTTTGTAAATGCAGAGAAGAAGGCTCCTATTGATACATAAAGAGGCTTTGATATGTACAGTCAGGTCATGGGGCTTGAACTCAGGGCATGGGCGCTATCCTTGAGCTTTTTTTGCTCAAGGGTAGTGCTCTACCACTTTGAGCCACAGCACCATTTCTGGTTTTCTGGTGGTTGATTGTAGATCAGAGTCTCATGTACTTTCCTGCCCAGGCTGGCTTTGAACCACAATCCTCAGATCTCTGCTTCCTAAGTAGCTAGGACTACAGGCATGAACCACCAGTGCTCCACATTTCTCCTTTCTTTTTGGTCACTTGTAGTGCTTGAACTCAGGGGTCTCTGAGCTCTAGTGTTCTACTACTTTGAGCCACAGCACCACTTCCATGTCTGATTGTTTTAAATGTTATGGGGAGTGGGCTTGGGAGGAAAAGACACTGGGTTCAAAGTAATCTACTCTTCCAGGTTCCAATTAGAATTCACTCAAAGGTATTTATTGAGTATCTATTATACAGTGTAAAGTAAAACTCAAACAAATCTTCTACCTTTCGAATTGCTTTCAGCCTAATGGAAAAAACAGGCAAAAACTTTCATTTAAATTTCAATGCTATGAAATCATTGTCAAGGACTGTGAAGAACGTTCGGACAGCTTTGTCACAGAGACTCTGAGGAGCTGTGTCCAGGCAGCCCCCGTCTCTGGCAGCTCTGTCTGAGCTGAAACCTAAAGAAGGGTTTGGGTGAAGAGCAAAGGCTTTTAAAGCAGAAGGACTGTGGCTAAAAACTGAGAAAAGAAGAAGGCTGTTGGAGGCTGGAAGGGAAGTCAGTTTGGCTGTTTTCCAAAACAACACAATGAATTGCCTTTAAAGTCTCTTGTTATCTCACTTAGGGCCCTACTGGAGACCCAGGTGTCCTCCTGCTAAATAATGGGTTTCTTGTATCATGTAGCACTTAAAACGATCACACACTAAGTCTAGTACAGAATGCCTCGCTTATATGTCAGTAAAAGATTTCATGAGTGTGAGTTTGTGCCTGAGTGTGTATGGGGGTGAGGGAGAGGTTGACAACTGACAGAGACTTGTAGTACAGATCTGCTGTTATCTGCCCCTTTTGAAAAGAATTAAACATAGAAACCAGTGCACCCTGAAACCATTACCCTTTGGAAACTAAACACTATGTCTTATGGTGCAAGCTGAATATGACTGAAAGGCACTTTAACCTTAAAAAAAAAAAGATGGAAAGAAGAAAAACTTTTAATACCCAGACTGGCATCAACACAGTGCAGGAACTCAGGACCTGGGCGCTGTCCCTGGGCTTTTTTACTCAAGGCTAGTGCTCTACCACTTGAGCCACAGCTCCACTTGCAGCTTTTTGTTGGCTAATTGGAGATAAGAGTCTCATAGACTTTCCTGTCTTGGTTGGTTTAGAACTGCAGTCCTCAGATCTCAGCCTCCTGAGTTGCTGAGATTACAGATGTGTGTCACTAATGCCTTGCAGCTTCTTTTACATTTGTAACCATTAGCTGAATAGCAAAAGCATAACAGTTCAAAGGGAAACTCTCCTTGATTCAACTAAGCATGGTAGACTCTGAAAGTCCAAGATGGAACAGACCCAGCACCACTCCTGAAAGCCCCAGTCCTGGGAGGAGATTCACCACATGGACCATCCCCTGGACAAGGTAAGAACTTCAGAGAGGCAGCATCCAGTGTGTGATGGGGAAAGAACCAAGGAGGCATGAACTCTGTGAGAGGAAGGAAGTAGGCAGCTCCCACAGGAGAGATGAGATAGGGCCTTGGTCTCAGGCAGTCACCCCACAGGTGGATGGGAATGCTGTCCCAAGCAGAAGCCCAGGAATAAAAGAGGCAGAGCTTGAAGTACACAGTGTTGTCAGGAAATGATTAGCAAGCAAGTGTGGTTAGTGGATTGGGGAGTGGCTACTGATGAGAGTCAAAGAATGAATGGCCTTGCATGGCCCATGGAGAACTTTGGAGTTTTTTGTAGGTGTAGAAGCAGGAAAGGCTCCCCTCAATGATATCTGGGAAGAGAAAGATGGCTGGGACTGTGCGTGGGAAGACCCCTCACTCTGTACCCATACTATCAGCATGCCTAGGAAAGAAGAACAGGCTGGATCCCTATTTGGGACCCCAGCACCACCATCCTCACCTCACCCCTGCCCAGCCCTCCTCCAGCTGGCCTCTATCTTAATGGGTTTAGTAATTGATGGAGAAAAGTATCAGTCAAGTCTTCATCTTTTCTCTGTGGCAGCGTAGAGCCTGGCACATCACCTTGATGTTTCTCTGGTGATGAGAGATGGAGGGGTGATGCTGTGGCCCCATGAAGCCCCTGAACCCTCCTTCGGAGATGCCTGTAATTCTTATCAGGCTCTGAGTCCTGTTCACACACTTCTTCCATAGAAAGAGAAATGAGGAGCTTAACCTTTACCTGCTCAGCAGGGAACCAACTAGGTCATGGGTTATTTCCCAAACAGCACTTTCTTGACAACTCTATATTTCAGATTAGGAAGGCCTCTGTGTTTAGGAACTGTTTTTCTGGCTTTACATGGGATCCTGGGAATCAGCGCAGACCTAACATGATTAATATCCTGCATTGTGAGATGTCAAATCACACTGATAGGCAAAGCTGAGCAGTACAATGAGATGGCAGTCAAGGCTCTTGGGGGAAAAGATGCTGTAATTCTTTTTTATTTTTTTTAATTGTGAAAATACTGTACAGAGGGGTTACAATTACATGGGCAAGATAATGAGTACATTTCTTATCAAGCATTGTAGCCTCCTCCTTTGTTTCCCCTTCCCATCCCCCCCCCGTCCCACACCCAGTACTCCCCGCCCCCCCGCCCTCCCCGCACCAAAGTTGTAAAGTTCATTTTTCTACATAACGACTTGTACATCACATTGTTGCAATGGATCCACCTGTATCCCTATTTAAACAATTTGTTTTTTCCCTTCCCCTCCACAAATTATACCAACCTCAAATACAGTGAAAGCGGGAATTATACCATGGGGGAGGGACACACAAAGCAACAAAGAAATAATCTCATAAATGTGTTAGAAACAATCATCTGAAAGAAAAAAAAATTTGAATACACATCTTAGGGTTCATTAAGAGGCTGTAATTCTATACAAGAGATCAAGGAAGTCTTTGAAAACAAGCCTTCCAGTGAATGTCGGCTAGGAGGCAATGTTCCAAGTTGTGTGGAACTCTGGTTGTCCAGATATTCCTCAGAGAAGCCAGATTCATCCAGCTTCACCCTCTCTCCCCTCTCCATCCAACCCCTGGCCCAGGCTGACTACAACTCAGCCACTCTACTGTCCCGTATCAGTTGTTTTGTTTATCTAATTGTGGGCCTGTTTTGGAAACACTCTCCTAGACTCCTGTGTGAGTCATAGGTTAAGGAGCGTGAGTAATTCTTCTGGAACTCACTTGGAACAGGAGGGAACCCTTCCCATTTGATTTCCGGTCCTAAAAAAAGACTAGATAGTTCACACAAGCAGGCTAATTACTTTTCCTATTCAACAGTTAGGGTGGCCTGGTTCTGCTTGGAAAACTGCCTTTTGGGTTGTAGGATTGTAGAAATATGAGCATTTTTTAACTTTTTATTCCATACCAGAATATGAGTCTGCACATATTTGCTAAAAGCCACCATTTCTGTGACCAAAAACAAAACAAAAATAAAAAAAATAAAACACCCAAATGATGTCTCCTAATGAGACATGAAAATAGAAATAGCAAACAGATTTGTCTTTTCTTATTTCTTACTTGTTGGGTGGGTGAAGGGAACTTGTCCATGTCCTCTTCCTGCTATTTCTGGCCTTCCTTCTACGCAGTCTCTAAATCGCCCCTATGGGTGTGGCTCTCTTTGTAGCCAGAAAAATTTGGCATCCACTTCCTGTCGTAGAGATGGTAAGAAAGTAGTTTCATCTCCCTTTGTTTGCAACCAGCTGTAGAGAGGACCAGGCCTTCTGAGGCCAAGGACCTGGACACCTCCAGTTTTCCAGCATCATGAAAGGAAAAACCATTGTGCAAATCCAGTCACACCTTAGGAGAAGAATTAACCTTCTACTTTATGTATTTGGCACAGTTTGAATTTTCAACAATGAGCATTATCAGGAGAAAAAGAAAAGAAATAATCAAAATTGATTGTGTTTGTTTACTGTTTCTTTTCTTTCTTCCTTTTTTTTCTGTCCTTTACTTGTATGACTTTGGGCACAGTCATGAACCTCTCTGTCCCTGTTCAAGAAATACAGATAATGACACACACTGTGATAAGGTTGTTGAGTATTGAAATGTGTAAGTAAAAAAAAAAAAAAAGAAATGTGTAAGTACTTATAGTACATGTACACAGTCACTGTCGCACTCAGCCTCAGTATTACCATAGGATTGTTGATATTGTTTATATGACCAATGTACAAGACTCTCTCTCTCTCTCTCTTTCTCTCTCTCTCTCTCTGAAACATGGCTGCTGTGGAATATAATTCTCAGTCTTTCACTCTTTTAACCAGAATGAAGAATACACGTCCTAATTAGGATATTCTATGAGAAAGATGTTGGAATATGAAGGCAAATCCACAGCTTCCTTACCTTTCTCCTTCTTAGAAATAGCTAGAAAGACACTGACTCTCCCAAACCTTGTCTATGTGCAAATTGGACTGGGTAACGGTCCACTTGAATCCCTCTGAAGGTTTCCAAAGCACTTTCAATGAAGTCAGATCCCTTTTGCGCCCTCCTGGTTTCTTATGATCCCCATTCCTACCCACTTCTATGCTGGCCCCAGCTGTGGCCCCCATCCTCCACCTCCTATATCCACTGCTTTCTTGGCAGTTCCCTTCATCATTCTCTATACAGCAACTTGTGTGATTATTTCACTGTACTGGATATAAGCTCTAACTAGTTTATCTGCTTATTTGTGACTCTTTCCCCTACTGTAGGCTCCAGGAAAGCAGAGTATGCCAAATCAGCCTAATGAGAGCTTACTGTGGCCAGGGGCAGATCTGTGGAAAGAGGGAAGAAGAAAAGAAGGAGTGGAGAAGAAGGAAAGGAAAGGAAAAGTGAGGAGAAGAAGACGGGAGAAAGGAAGAAAGGAAGGAAGGAAGAAAAGAAGGAGGGAAGGAAGGGTAAATAGGTGAATGAGAAACACATCAGATGAACAGAAGACAGATAGTGGTGTGGGGTCATAGCCACTAGTGAGAAGAGAGGAGAATGTTCCAAAGAAGAGACATCTAAAGTATCAAATGCCTACGATATAATGCTGACAGGTTCTGGAAGCTGCTTAGCACAGTGTCCTGCCAATTAAAATTAATGAACCAATGTGTAGAGGTGATGGTGACGATGACAGGCAAAACTGTGAAGTTAATGGAGCTCTTCTTTTCCTCCAGGGCTCTCAGCTTCTGTTTGTGCCCTTTCTGGCTGTTAGTGGTGTCCTTGACTGATACTACAGTGAGTAGAACAGGGCAAGGGCTTTCTAGGGCCCTGATGTGCATCACTACAAGCCATGTGATCCTGGGAACATGTCTTCCCTCTCTGAGCTTGGGATGACAATGCAACCTCCCAAGCCATTGTGAGGACATTGGGAGAGTTCTGGAAAATCCCTGACACCTAGTCAGTTACTCTCTCCCATTCTTGTCAGAAATGCAGTGGGACATTAGTTCTTGTAGTGGGGTTAGTCTGTAAAGCTTCCTATGTGCTTGTGAGATTCATTTTTAATTATTCACTCGGTATCTTCATAATTATTTATTGAACACCTACTATGAGTCAGATGTTGGGATAGTCATCAGAGTACAGGTGCACAAAGCAGATGCAGCCTCCCTTTGAAAATTGTCAGAGAAATTACCTTTACTATTCTAAAGCAGAGGGAGGAGGGTGCAGCAGTCGCTCCCAAACTCTAGTGGCATGGGAATCAGAAGGCTCATTTCAAGCAGATGACTGGGCCCCACTCATGTTCTGACTCTGTAGATCTGGGGTACAGTCTAGGAATGAACACTTCCAAGTTCTCAGGTGCTCCTATTGCTGGGGACAAAAAAACTGCACATTAGGAACAAAGGAGAATAGGGAAGTATGTTTGTTTAATGGTACTGGGAGTTGAACTCTGGGCCTTGTGCTTGCTAGTCCATGTTTTAACACTTGAGCCATCCCCCTTGCCCTCTTTTGAAAGAGTTTTACTATATAGCCCAGGCTGGACTGAGACAATCTTTCTGCTTAAACTCTCCAAGTGTAGAGATTACAGGTGGGTATACACCACTAGACACAGCTTGGAATCAAATATTAATAGAATAATAGTTCAGGAAATTCAGACCTCTTCTTTCTAAATTTACAGTTTTTCTTGATAGGGAGGGGCTCTGGATATTCGAGCTGTACACAAACTCCGGAGATTTTGGAGGATTTGGAGATTCGGAGATCTAAAAGCTTAATGACCTCACATGATGGAGCTCAGGTGCCTTTGATCCCACTCTTTTCTCAGTCCTTCAAGTCTCTGTTCAGATCAAAGCCATTTTGTGAGGATTTTCCTGCCTTCCCCAAGCAGATCTTGGCCATTCTTCACTCTTGTACTACATAATCCATCTCTTCCTTATGATAGCTATTTCATTGAACTATAAATTTTCTTATTGACCTGTATTCCTCCTGGACCATGAAAGCTTTGACCAATGGGACTATAGCCTATCTCTCAGGATCTCATTCAAAACTTGAATGTTCATTGACTCCCAGAGTAACTGTCAGGATAAATGCATGTGTAAAATATATTGTACTATAGCCTTATCTACTGGGGAATGATCTTTATAATGCTTGAGTTTAGAAAACATAAAGAATGCCCTTCCGTTTTATTTATTTATGTATTTACTTACTTATTATTTGCTGGTTCTGGTGCTTGAACTCAGGACCTGGATGTTGTCTCGGGGCCTCTTTTTGCTACTGCTCTACCACTTGAGCCATAGCACCACTTTCAGCTTTTTCTGAGTAGTTTATTGGAGATAAGAGTCTTACAGACTTTTGTGCCCCAGCTGGCTTCAAATCACAATCCTCAGATCTAAGACTCCTGAGTTGCTAGGATGCCACTGGCATCCAACTGCCTATTTATTTATTTATTTGTTTGTTTATTTACATAGTTGGTCATGGGGTTTGAACTCTGGGCCTGGGCGCTGTCCCTCAGCTCTTCAGCTCACAGCAAGGACTCTACCAGGTGAGCCACAGCACCACTTCCAGCCTTTTCTGCTATGTGGTACTGAGGAATCAAACCCAGGGCCTTATGCATACAAGGCAAGCACTCTACGACTGAGCCATCTTCCCAGCCCCCTTTTATTTTTTTAAAAAAGACTCATTCTACAAAAATAGATTTTTAACAAAATCTTCAACTATAGGTTAAACAAATAGATAGATAAATAGATAGATAGATAGATAGACAGAAATATGTGGTACCAGGAAAGCCTATCAAAATTGATGTTGTGTAACAGCAAGAATTGAAAAAAGACCATTGCTTATTTTTGACAAAGATGGGCTCGCCTCATCCTTCTACATTAGCCATGTAATCTTGGATAAATTACTCCAACATTTTGAGCTTCCCTCTAATCACTGGTAAAATAAGACAATCTTTATTTTCTTCAATGCTAAGTATCAATACTCAAGCACAATAGGCTCTCTAACTTTGAGCTATATCCCCAGTCCAAGGATAATTTCTGCAAGAGATGAGCCTGGTTGCTAATGCCTGTCCATCCCAGCTACTCAGGAAGCTGAGATCTGAGGATCTCAGTTCAAAGCCAGCACCAAAAGAAAGGTCTATAAGACTCCTATCTCCAATAAGCCAGCAAAAGTACTGGAAGACTTTGCTCAAGAGGTAGAGAGCCAGTCTTGAATAAAAATCCAAGTGAGAGAAAGTCCCTTAGTTCAAGCCCCAGTACTAGCACAAACAAAAATCTTTGCAAGTATATGAGGATTAAATGAAATGATGAGCATAAAATGTTTAGCATCATTCTTGACAGATAGAAAACATTACATGCAATCAAGCAAAAGTAAAATAATGCTGTCGATTAAAACTATTTATAATGCTTGCTTTATTATTTACATCCAATGACTAAGCAGCCAAATACTATTGCAGGTCACTTAATATATGTCAAATTTAAGTTTGGTCATGATTTTTTTTCCCCAACATTAAGACCAAGAGAAAAAAAAATATCCATTTGAATCGGTGTCTAAACACTAATGTCAGTGTTGACTTAAAAGAAAACAAACACAAAAAACTCCTATTCAGGAAAATGGGTACAGATAAGGAAGGAATTGAAAGTGAGTAACACATGACCACAAGCACAGACAATAATGTGTAAGAGAGAAAGATAACTTTGCTACATAATACATCTATAAAAATATGTTTCCGTGGATGTTAGTCACACAGTGAATTTGAAATGACTTTAGTGCAAAGTACCAGGTATTTTTAAATCTGAAGTTTAAACATTTTTTGTTCTCTATATTCTGTGGAGAACACATTCAAATACACATTCTGCTCCTTTAAATGCTTCATCGCATGAGTGATTCCTTTATCAATGGATTCCCAAGTGTGTTTCTTTAAAGAGCACTTAAAATGCTTCTGTTTCAAAATGGAGGCTGTTATAAAGGATAAATTGTTAAAAAATGGGTAACACTCTGGTGAGAGGAAGAAACCTGTTAATGAATCAAGTCCTAATGACCTGGGAAAGACAGAGCAAGCTGGACGCTGCCATTGCTGAATTGGTCTTAAACATCAGAAATGAACAGGAAACTGGATGACAGCAAATTTCAAAGCACAGCAAAATCCTCATCATTACTGTACGTGGAAAGTCACACTTCAGCTTAAAATCTGCTGAAACAGAAATAAAACAAACAAACAAACTCAAGGCCCTTTGGGTCCTCATCTGTACTGAAAAGTATGAGTGATGTGTAGTCCATGGATCTCAATGCTAATCAGGCTTGTTTCTCAAGAAGCTTTAATCTAGATCTTCACAGTCATTCTCTAGTGGAGTTCACTGAGCGCTCTCTCCCCAGTGTGTTTGAGCATGCACTGAGGACTATCTGCAAACAGTGATTTGGAGAGGGAAGCCTTGCAACTGGAGGGGGAAAGAAGCTTCTGCATTGCAGTTTAATGGTCTCTCGCTGCTTGCTCTGCAGAAGGTCCATGTGCAATTTTTGAAACATGGTCAGTAACTAATCAAAGAAAAAACTGAGGAGTGAAAAAGTGAGTTATAGGTTGGGCTCTCCCCCCTATTTTATTGATTGATTGATTGATTGATTGATATTTTTGTGTCCATATTGGGTCTTGAACTCAGGGCCTAGTTGCCATTTGTTTTGCTTAAAGGTTAGAGCTCTACCACTTGAACCACAGCCCACCTAGGACCTTTTGGTGGTTAGTTGGAGATAAGAATCTCACGGACTTTCCTAGCCAGGCTGGCTTTGAACTGTGATCCTCAGCTCTCAGTCTCCTAAGTTGTTCTGATTACACGTGTAAGCTAACTTTTCTTTATTTTCTTTTCCTTTGTTTGCAGTTATGTTGATGGAACTTAGGGCTTCATGCATGCCAGACAAGCACTATGCTTCTTCTTAAACCACAAAAACAAAGCATCCTAAAATTAAAACTTAGATAGGTGGACAGATAGCAGATAGATAGATAGATAGATAGATAGATAGATAGATAGATAGATAGATAGATAGATAGATAGATAGATAGATAGATAGATAGATAGACAGATAGACAGACTGACAGACAGACAGACAGACAGGCCTATGTACCAAATAAATGGATTGGTGCTTAGTAATTTACCAGTCTATAGAAAAGGAATCTTTTCCTTGGACTGTGTAAACAAAGACAAGGAGAAGAAAGGGAAGATTGGGTCTAGCCAAAACCCACAATTTCAGACATACCATTCACTTGGTTTAGAAAGAATGTCAGGTTTTACCTATTTTTCACCAAGAGGAAAACAAGCAACAAGTCTCTACAGCCGACAAAGAAAGGCTTGCTTTGAGGAAATGGAAAGGAGCTCTCAGACAAGCTTGGGCAGGATTGTTATTTCACTGTTTTAACTTACAATTGCTGTACTAAAAATAGGTGCATTGAACTTCATTCATTTACCATTGTTCAATAGCCCCATTCTTGGAGTATGAAAATATTTGATGCGTTGCAAATGAAGACAGCTGGATGCCTCCAATCCAGTCGGAAGCATTAAATAGAGAGAGCCTTAATGTATTCTTTCCCTCTGTAACAGTGAAATGGTTGTGTGTCAGCTAGATCCTAACTCCTAGGACTAGGCAGGAGTGGGAGAGGAAATGTTATTTTAATAGGGTGGTTGCCAACTATTTCACCTACTTGAAAGGTTAAGTCTTAAATATTATAATGAACCAGAGTCCTGACTAAGTCTCCAAGATGCCAATATGGCCTTGCGTTGGAGGAAAAGAGTAGAGGACTGAGCAAAGTGAGGATTCCATGAGAAGAGCTAGCATCTTCATTTTCTAAAACCTGCTTTCTCTGGAAGTAGGAAGTGACTAAATCTATAGCCTCAGAGGGAGAAAACAAACAAACACTTTTTCTCACTTGGGTCCCAGACTAAGACCCTTGATCAAAGCAATGTCCTGAGGGCAAGAGAGAGCTGTGCTGCCATTCAGGGTGCTTAGCTTTGCACACTCCTAGAAGCTTCCGTCTTCTCCAGAAACAGAGCATTTTGCCAGACATCTCCTGAAAGTAAGGAGAATGCTAAGCACCACTTAACTCTGGGTTATTCTGGACTTCATCTGGGAACTGGAAATTTGTAATACAACTCTTGATAGTTTTCAATTACTCTACTGAAATAAATTTTTTTTGAAAGGGCTCTGAAGTCTCAAAGCAGATCAGCTTGGAATTTTCCAGGGATCACAGCCACACCAGGGCAAGTCATCTCAAGGCTGGCCAACTTGAGGGTGGATCGCTGGGACTTTAAGTAGAGAAAACCAGAATAACATGAAGCGGTGCCAGAAAACACATGACGTGTTCGGAGACACTTGGCTCTCATGGTTTCCTTTCAAAAATTATTTTCATGATTATAAGCAACTTTGTAGAAAGTTTATTCCATTGCCTCTTTGACAAAATGCAATTTTCAAGATGTCTCCGAATTCAAGTTTGTGCATATGTGTGCATCTCTAATGGTAATATCTTACTTTTATGAAACATTTTTATTACATTATTTGCTTTCTGTATAGTTGAATTTTTGATGAATGGTATAATATTGTATCCAGTTGATACCACAGTGCATAGTCTGAAAGGAGAATCAGTTTTTTGTATTCCAGTTGGCTCTCCTGTCATATCCCAAGAATCAACCTGTTAGAACACATGGAAAAGTTTGTTGCTTTTTTTCCCCTCTTATCTTTATTGAAAAGGTGATGAGCAAGTGGGATATAGTTATATAAGTAAGGTAATGAGTATGTTTGTTTTTAAACACTGTTACCCCATCCCTCATTTTCTCCAGCTTACCTCTCCCTACTTCCCTCCCCCCAAGTTGTAAAGTTCATTTCCAACAGTATCAAGTGAGTATCAATGTTCCATTAGTTCATCCTTTGTCCTGCTGTTTCTATGATTCCCAATTTGTTGCTTTTTATACTCAGTAAGATTCTTAATTTGATCACATTGTCAACTTACTATTGGGCAATTAAATATTTGGTAGTGGCAACTCTAAAAACTAACAAATGATAGAACTAGTGCAATTAATGAAGAAAATAGTAAGAAATGTTTGTTTATTATTTTATGGCTCTGTGTCAGAGAATGTATTGGACTTGGCTGAAAGCCAATATGACTATTCAGAAAACCAAAATGGCCTAATGACTCAATTGTGCTACACCAAGAATCTCATTCATTGATTTACTCACTTATATACTCCTTAAATTGAACTAGTATTTATCATACCTATTGTGTGTGTGTGTGTGTGTGTGTGTGTGTGTGTGTGTGTGTGTGACTACTCTAGGCATGAAAGTTCTAGCAGTAAAAATACCCTTTCCCTTATAGGCTTTGCTAGGGGAGCACACAAAAATTAAAATATATCTCAGGTTGTGCTGTTATAAGAAGGACTGCAAGAGAAGAGGATTGTGGCTGAGGTGAAACGGTGGGAGTGCTATTACCAGAATGAGAGACCTGGAAACGCTTCTCGAATGAGGGAGTATAGAAGTGAATGCTCAAAATCCTATTTTGTGTTCATTCAAGAAGAACAGATCATTTTCACTCTCCTCCTTCTTCTTCTCTTTTTCCTTCTCCTCCTTCTCGTTCTTCTTTTCCTTCTTCTGCCAGTCTGGGACTTGAATTCAAGGACTGGGCTTTTGTGCCCAAGGCCAGAGCTCTACCACTTGAGCCACAGCTTTACTTGCAGCATTTTTGGTAGCTAATTGGGGATAAGAGTCTCACAGACTTTCCTGGCCAAGCTGGCTTCAAACCGTGATCCTCAGATCTCACTCTCTTGAGTAGCTAGGATTTCAGGTGTGAGCCACCAGTGCCCAGATTTCTTCTCTTTTTAAAAATTCATTTGTCCAAACAGTATCAGTTTTTGTGTGCAGATGCTTTGAAAGAGAAATGAAGGGTGCTCTTGCAGGACAGTTTTATAGCTGCAGGACAGGGAAAGAAGGATTACCTAAAGAAGTGACTTTGTGGCAGCCCAGCAGGCATGAGGCAGATCCATGTGGAGAAAAGCAATAGGAGATTGCTGGAGACCTTTATACGCAGAGTAGGCAGTGTGCAACCTTGACTCTGCTGACTTCCAACAATCCTTGTCAGTCTACCAAGGATTAAGAAGTAGCATCATTTGGTTACATTTTCTTGGCTTTCTGATAGATACAGAAATGCACATTTCAGCAGCACAGAAGGGAAAGAAAAAGTGAGCACTGGGGTTAATTGTAATAATATAACTAAAGCAAATTGATTCTATTAATTCTTAAGATTTGGAGATCTGTATTTGTGGTAAATTTTATTCACAATCAATCTTTTTAATAGATGCAGCTTCCTTTGAAACACAGAATTGGGATGATACATTTTCTACCTACCACTTACTAAACTATACTTATTTCCAGTTTTGTAGTTAATTCATGTATATATATGTTCTGTGTTTGAAAAAAATATGATTTATGGTAGAGAGAGAAATGGCAGCAAGAAGAGAAAATATTAAAACGTATCAAGAAGAAATATGTAAGTTTCATTTCCTGGCTATACAATTGAGTCCAGTGTAAGGCAGGAAGGCTGAGGACCAGTCCCACAAGCCTGGTCCATACACAGAACCCTGAGGTTCAAAATCCCAAAAATAAAGCAGAAACTGAATTTTTTCTTAGCGGGATGGGGCTGGTACTGGAGGTTGAATATAGGGCCTGGGAGCTATCCCTTTTTCACTCGGAGGATAGCATTCTGCCACTTGACTCATACCTCCACTTCTGGCTTTTTGGTGGTTAATTGGAGATAAAAGTCTTTTGGATTTTCCTGCCCATGCTGGCTTTCACTTTTATTCAAATCTCAGCCTCATGAGTAGCTAGGATTACAGGTATGAGCCAGCAGCACCCTACTTGTGTGAATGTTTTTAACCAAAGGTTTTGATAATACAATGTGATTCTTCCACTCACTAGAACATTGCATGAAGAAGGTCAATAGGCATGGGATAACATTCACAGCCCAGTAATTTTTCAAAAGCAGGAGGCCAAAGGAAATCTCAGTGTGATGAAAATCAAGTCAAAATACAAGGTTTTCTCCAGTCACTAAAGAATTAAAAGTTAGGAAAGTGTTTAAAGCAGATAGAACATGCTTATTTGAAAGTGAATGAAAAGCTACAAAAGAAAAGTTCAATGGAGTCTAAAGAGTCCTGTAATGGAGCCTTCTCTGAAGGTGGATTTTATAGTACAGGGCTCCTCCTATACTTCCTCTCTTGGGTTTTGTATGGATTGCTTCATGACTTGTGTACATGCTGATCTGGCTCTTTTCATTGGTTGAGCAAACACCCAGGGCATTATGTGAAGAAGAAGCATTTGATCAGGAGTCAAGGCACTATGGGAACAAGAAGAGCCATGATGGACTGCATGTTATCTGCCACATCTTTCTGTCTATCATCCTCCTCTCCCCGCGCCCATCCCCCTTCCCCCCCCCCCCCGCGCCCATCCCCCCTTTCCCCCCTGGAGTCTACCTAACAATTCCCCCTCAAAGCCTCAAGAGGTTTCTTTTTCTTCTATTCCCTAAGTGCCAGATGACACTCTATACCTGAGGCCTCTATAAAACCCCAGACAATTGTAGATTTAAATTGTGTGTGTGTGTGTGTGCGCGCGCGCGTGTGTGCGTGTGTGTGCACGTCAGTTCTGGGGCTTGAATTCAGGGCATGAACACTGTCTCTGAGCTATTTTTGATCAAGGCTAGCACCATATCACTTGAGCCACAGCTCTACTTCCAGCTTTTTGGTGGTTAGTTGGAGATAAGCCTCTCATTGACTTTCTGGCTTTGACTCTCTCTGAACCATGATTCTCAGATCTCTGCCTCCTGAGTAGCTAGGATTACAGGCATGAGCCGCTGTCACCCAGCTTAGATTTAAATTAAAAAAAAATACCACCTGTAAATTGAGAGCTCCTTAATCTACACAGTGTTTCAAAAGTATCAAGTTTCTTTGTTTTTGCCAAAGGAATTTTGAAAAGGCAATTTAGCTTTAGCCTTTAGTTAAGAGTGTGAACTTTGGGATTAAATTGTTTAAGCAGCCTGGGATCTCTAGATCTCTCTGTACACATGGAAAGTGGGAACAATAGAGGAACCCACCATGTGAGGGGGTGGGTTGTGAGAACTGACTGAGGTAATGTATATACAAAGCTCTTAGAATAGCACTTGGCACATTGTAAAGCTGCAGTAAACATTGCTGTTGTCATTATTTATAACACCACAGTCCTATTTTGTTTTACACAAAAACTTTAACATTCTCCTCTCAGGACTTCCATTCAAAAGAGCATGACTTTGAAACTTCCAGGTCCTACCATTAGCTTCTATTCATCCCAACAGATCTAGAATTTGCTCTTGAGTGCTTGACTCCAGAGCCCAGGTTTCTTGTGTTAGACCAGCAGTTTTCCAAAAGTCAATTTCATCTTAGATACCAAAGATATTGAATCAGGCAGTATTTTGCATTTCTTAATCATTCTAATAGTTGGGCCACTGCATCAGAAGCCACTTCAACAATGGGACCAGAATGTAGCCCTTAGAATTATTGACAGTAATACCTAATATGTATTGAACATTTACTATATACCAGGCACTGTATTAAGGGAATTCTATCAATGATCTCATTTAACTCTCACAATAATCCTCAAAAGTAGGCATCAGATTCTCCTCATTCTACAGATGAGGGAACTAAGGCACAAAAATGCTAAACAGTTTGATGAATGTGATCCAGCTGTGAAGAGTGGCCAGCAGGCATATAAACTGCTAGGGTTAAAGCAACTGATACACATGCCCAGAGAATTTGAGACAGAGAACACTACTTGGATTTTAATAGTGCCCAGCAAATTGGCAGTTCTGTATTCTGGAAAGTAGAAAATGAAAGGTACCAGGGAAAGATGCCTGTGTTTGTGTTTTCCAATACAGAGAAACACTAATGAAAATATAATTGCATATGGAAGAACAGGCATATATGAGGAAAGTCAGTTTCTGGCCATTGAGGTAGGAAAGGCAAGAAGATAACCCTTAAAAGAAGAAAACTGAGGTTTATAATAACCTTCGTTCAGATAAGCAGTCTTTAAAGATACCATCTTAGCCCTCTCTCCTCTACATCCACTTCTTGCATGGAAACTTTCTGTAACAAGAAACTCAACTTATCATGGCAGAGAAGGTTCCATTGCTAGAAAATCTTCCTATTGATTTATTCCAGAGTTTCTAACCATGGGTTCCATTTCTATCCCTTAGGGCCCTGAAGATTATGTTTAATTTCTCTTCTATTTGACAGCTCTTCAAATATATGAAAACAGTTACCTTGTATTCCCTGGGGCAAAACCATCTGTTTCCTTTCATCTTTCCCCATGTGACATACTTTCTAGTCCCTTACATCCTGGCCTCTCTCCTTGTAAATGTAGATAATGTCTCTTTGCCCAGTCTAAATGGTAGACAATACTGCATGAAGGTACTAACAGCCCAGGCACTATAACAACATAGACTTTCTCTGAGCCAGCCTGAGACAGCATTCCTTATTTTAGTGGCCACAACTCATTGTGGGCTCAGATTCAGATGTCATTTGAATCACTATATTGTGTTCTTACATGCATCTAAGATACCTCTGTCCCTAGCTGCCTATAAGCATTTGGTTTTCCAACTGCCACATTTATCCCTATTAGATGCATTATTGGGTTTGGTTATGTTCATATAATGGTTATGTTTATCTTCCTCTCCAGCTTCATGTCATCTGGAAGCACAACACAAATCTTCTGAATTTTCATTCAGGACACTGGTCTGGGACTCGCAGGAAGCCTTCTGTCATGTTTATACTAAGTGGAGTGGTATGGAGCCTTTGGAAGAATAAAAACAATCTGATTTGAGTCATTACTCTGACACTTATGTGAGACCCTGGGTCAGCTAATGAAATCCTGAGTTTCCATTTCCTTTTCTATATAATGGGATAAAAATGGCTCCTTCACAGGGTGGTTTTGAGGATTAAGTGGAAAAATGCAGGAAAAATTCTTAGTGCAGTTCCTGACTCGGGACAGGTGCTGCTGGAAGCCTGGTTTATTCCACCCTTTCTTCCAGTCAATAAAGATTCACTAATCAGCATTTTTAAGTTACGTTACTTAACTAGTTATGCGTTGGATAGTTAATTATGCTAGCATCTAGCCCATATCTTCATCTCGTCCAAGTTATTTTTTCAAATGTAGAGTCCCACTTACATAAAGTGGTCGTCTCCCAAAATGGGAGCAGACACAAGGCAAGCAGCAATATGATTCCAACTGCATGTAAACTTAGAAAAAGAAAGCTACCAGTGAATTTCGTTGATCTTGCAAAATGCTCTTATTCACTCAACAAGCATTGTGTGCCTGACAATGTAGTTGGTGACCGGCAATGTCTTTACAAGGATTGAAACAGTAGCAAGTTTAGATTTTTAGAGTTTCTGGGACTAGTCTGGATCACAGGGACCAAGTGATTTCATTCCAATTGGTCTTATATTCAGACATTTCTGGAGTTAAGTGTAGCCTTCCCCTTACAGCCACTCTGTGAGGTGCTAAGTGGAGCTAAGCCTTGATTTAAAAAAGAAGCTGCTTTTTTTTTTTTAAAGGGGGTTTAACATTTAAAAGGACTGCAAGTTCTCATTGGTAGAGGAAATGCTAGCAGCTAAATGCTTCAGATGTAAAAATGACACGATTCTTGCTCTCCCAGCACCCACATAGCCTTCTTTAGGACAGTTTTATTTTCAGTATCCCCCCCGTCCCCCCCCCCCCCCATTTTTCTGGCAAAACAAAACGGTGTGGGCACACAGTAGGTGGTCAGAATTTGGCCACTGGAAGGAAATGCAAGGAAACCACTGAGCTCTGAGTTCTCTCTTTTCAACAAGGAGAACCACAGGACCATGGGACGCTTGGAGGTCAAGGCGAACGGAAAGAACACGAGAACACTTGGCAGTCTTTGGGTGGAAAAACCTTCTAGAAATATTGAAGTATTCGGTCTCTCATTCCGACTTTGGCAAACGAGATGCTGCAGGGAAGGGTCCGGCACTGTGTGTTCCTAAATTTTGGTTTCCTAGATGGAGTTGGTGACAGGAAAGAGAGGAAGAGCCTGTGCTTAAGTCAGGGTGCCCGGAGTGAGAAAGGGGAAGGAGAACGGGTGAGAGTAAGGAGCCAGGCGCCAGCCGTGGACCCAGAGAAGAGGGACTTCCCCGGCGACGGGTTCAGGGACGACGACGAGGACAGCGAGAGAGTGCGGCGTTCGCACCTGCAGTGGCCGGGAGAGTGGAGACCTGAACCGAGAAGGAGAGCGCAGAGGCGAGGAAATCCAGAGGGAGCTCGCTGATTGGTTCTCTCCTCGGGGCGTGAGCTCTCGAGAACCAAATGATTGGTGGCGGGAAAATAGCAGGTAAGCCAGCCCCCTCCGCCTCGCTATTGGCCAGCGGCCTCTCCAGCCGTCACCCTATTGGCTATCGAGCAGCCCAGCCGAGCGCGGATTAGCCGAGGCGGTCCGCCTAGGCCGGCTCAGTTCTCGCGTTCGGATTGGCTGGGGGGAAGAGGCAGGTATCCGGGCTCCGCGGCTCCTCCATTGGTGGGCGGGGAAGGGGGGTTGGGCACAGCGATTGGTGGGCGGGGGGCCGGGCCTGGGCCGGCGGGGAGCGGATTGGTCGGAAAGTAGGTTAGTGGTGCGACATTTAGGGAAGGCAGAAAGTAGGTCAGGGACGGAGGTGCCTGTTTACCCGCGCCGGACTCACCGCCACCGCCGCCGCGGGATCCGAGTGCGGGCGCGGGCGCGGGCGCTCCCGGCGAGCCTTGGTGAGTGTCGGCCCGGCTGCGGCCAGCGTCGCGGCCCCGGGCACCCCGTCGGGGGGCCGCAAACACCCTGGCAGGCTGGGCGCCCCCGTCGCCGCCCGGGGCGCAGCCCGGCCGCCGGGGAACCCTGCCCGACGTGCCCGCTGCCGGCCTTAAAGGGCCCGTGCCCGCTCCCTGCCCCCACCCGGGCCGCGGGGAGGCTGCGTCCCTTAAAGGCGCCGCGCCCGCCCGCCTCCATCCTTCACTCAGGGGCTGGCGCTGCGGACCGGGGCAGGCAGAGGTGCCGCAGACACCCTGAAAGCCACCGGGAAAGTGTCCCCCGGAGTACCCACGTTCGCTTCGCGGGCATCTTTACCTGGCGAGAGAGGGCGCAGCCTGCCGCCTCTTAAAGGGATAGCTCTGCCCTTCGGGGGGCAATGACCGGCTGAGGGCGAGCCCTAGGATGTCTCCCCGGGAGTTGCAGAGACCCTTGTGGGACCATCTTTGGTGGCTGTCCTTCCAAAGGTGTTGGGAGAACGATGCCGAGAGTGCCCTTCCTTTCCTCCCCTCCACCTCCACTTCCCTTTCGAGAACCCGCGAAGCTGGGTGGGGGCAGGGAGGGCGTCTCCGTCGGATTGGGGAGTCCGAGCTCGCCCGTCCCATCGGGGCCGGAGCCCAGCGTGGGGCTGACCCTAGCCGGTGAACTTCCGTCGGGCCTGCGTCGTCCAGGTCTTGCGCTGTCGGGGAGGATCCCCTGTGGATCCTGTGAGCAGGTGCCTGGCGTCGCGGAGACGTCGCCCAGCGTCCTGGTGCGGTCCCGCCACCGGCCTTGGTTGGGGTCCTGGAGCCCCAGCGGAGGGCACCGCGAGGCTGTCTTCAGCCCTGGGTTTGACAGATTCGGGAAGAAAAAGGTTTCCGCTCGCAGTTGTCGGGAGTTGACAGCTGAAAGGGCTGGGGGTTGCTCCAAAAAGTGGAAGGTAGAAATTAACGCGCGTGCCAGCCACCCCCAGGGGTCGCGGAAGCCTGGAGCTCTCCGGTGCGGGGCCGAGATGCTGGGGAAGGAAGCGCTGCTCTAGACACGCTGGCGTCTGTTGACAAATTCTGCGAGCCCATGGGGGACACCCCGCCACCCCACATCTACTCCCATTCCTGCCGCCTTCTCTGGCCTTTTCGGCCCCTTGGCGGTCACCTAGCCTTGTTTTGGCATTCTGTTTGGCGTTTGCATTCTGTCTTAGATCGCTTCTCTTTAGCAACTGAGCCAAGTTTTCCTTCTCACCTTCCAGAAATCAGATTTGGTGTTTAGGAACCATTACTTGACAGTTCACATATTTCCAGGATCTTCGCTTTGTTTGTTTTAATCCATAAAATGTGCCCATTTAGCTGCATTTTATTTTCTACAACACTTGTCATTTGTCCAAGATCTGCTGCCATGCCCCCTTTAATCTATTTTTATATAACTATTATTTTTGTTCTCCTGGCCCCATTGATATTAGGATCTGTCAATTTGGGTTGGTAGAGTTTTTAATTAATGTACCCGTTGAATCATGAGCTTAAAATAATCATTGCTGCTCCTGAACAGTTTTGAATAATCTCATGCTCTCTGTGCTTGAAAGACTTAAAAAAAAATACAGCTTTCAATTTGATTTCCATATCAATGACATTCCAAAATATTTTTTAAAATACAAATTTCAGTCTTTCAGCTCATGCTTTGTAACTGAGTTCTCTTTATTGTTAAATCTTTGAAAGTCTGTTGAACGTATTTAGAAGGCCTGGAAATTTCTTAGGGAGGATTTGAAATCGCCTTCATCATTTGAAGTTAGACAGGTAGAGCCATTTGATTTTGACTGTAGATACAGCCAATGAAGAATAATAATGATAATAATAATGTTTAAATTGTATTTAATTTGTACCATAATTATGTCAACCCCCATGATTTAGAAAGGGAGAGAAAGAGCAGGTGTGGCAGAAGAGTGCTAACCTAGGAGTTGGGAGGAAGGCAGACAATCTGGGTGTAGACCAGACTGGGGCTCTCATGGCTGAACAGAACATTTCTGGGTTGTTTCTGCCTTAGATGGAAAATAAACAGTTAAACTTGGTGATATCAAAGGTTTTCCCCGGCTTTTCTGAGGTTCTCCAAGTTTCTAAATACTTAATGCAGCTGAATTTAGATTGGTATTTACTAATGTCAAAAGTTTCTGCTTTTCTGAGGTTCTCTAAATTTCTAAATACTTATTACAGTTGAATTTAGATTGGTATTTACCTCCCGGAGGCACTAAAATATGAGCTAAAGTCCTATTTTCATAGGGAAGTTAAGCAGATCAACAGATGGTGTTTTAAAGGATCCATTTCAAATGATTTATAAAATGATGACTAGTAACGAGCTTGTCTGCTATTTGCAGAAGAGGTTTGCATGCCACTGGGCAGGATAGGGAAGTGGCCATGTTTTCAGATTTATCTCTTCATGCCCAGGGTCTTCATGGAATTTATGTACTAAAAGATGGACAGGCACTGCAGAAAGACTTGGCTATATAACAAATCTGTCCATGCATATGTAAAAAAAAAATCTCTGACTTTGGTATATGAGTTGCCATCCATCTATGAACTGTCTTCTATTTGTGATTCCATCAACTCTCACTGTGGCAAGAGAGTATTTGTTCTGTGTACTATTATAATTTCTGGCCTTGATTTTAATTAGTATTATGTTATCTACAATTGGATACTTGAAGATAAATAAAAAGTCCTTTCTAGACCTTGAGGTTTACTTAGGAGCACAGAGATGCAGACATGTCATCCTTCTCATGATTTTTTCTTTTCATTGCTACTTTATCACAAGGCTCAGACTTACCTCAAATATCTATCTTGTCATTGATTCTCTTTCTCATGAGAGAAGACCTGCTCTGACTTAATGCTTTCTCAGCATGTCTTCTTTCCTGTCAAAATTGTCCTCTTTCCTCTCAGTTCACAAAAAGCAAGTACATCCCTCCTGTTTCCTTTTATTGAGCTTTCACAATGAACTTGGGCTCTGGAGGCAGAAGAATCTATATCTTGGGTTAAGACTGTGTAGCTTTGGACCAATGCATGCTTGACTCCTTTGACCTTAGGCTCCTCCTGTGTGGTGCAGTGACGTGGCTGCCTCTTGGAGTCTGTGGGGATGAAGGAAAGTAGTGTGTAAATGCACAGCACATAGTAAGCCTTGCCTAAGTGCCGATATTCCATTCCCTCTCACCTTTGCCAGAATCCTGTCCCAGAATATCCTTTGTGCTATTTGCATTCAGCCTCTCAAACCTCAGAAAAACATTTGTCTTGATTTGGGAGAGAAAGGACAGACCTGTTGTGAGTATGTCCTGTGCCAGGCAATTACTTCCTATCCTGTCTGCATCTCTCCCTTGCACCTAACCTCTCAGAGAGCTGTGAGCATTCACCTCCTCCACTCACATCTCCTTCTCATCCTTAGCACCTGCCGTCTGGCTTCTCTCCTTATTATCTCTCTGTACATTTCTTTTCAAAGTTTTCTCCTAGAACTCTACATCTTGACTTTCAAGAGCCTGTCTCCTCCTCAATGATGGTTCTTGGTTCCTTTTTAGCTCTCAACTCACCTGTCTTTCCCTTTTTAAAAGTGTCCTCCTCTTTGACTTTGGATCATGTTGCTTTCTTGATTTTCTTCCTGTGCCTGCTGCAGTAGTCATCTGTCCTAACCTTTGCTATTCACACTGTTCCCTTCAGCCAGAGGTCCCATCTCTACTCTTGCCCTGCCCCTCCTGCTTTAACTGAGAGCAAGTCCATTGCAGACATCAGTAGCCTATAGCTAACATTTGTGGCCTTGGGTCTGCAGGCTTACAAAGTCCTAGCAATTACTGCCCCACTGAATCCTCATAACATCTTGGAACATATATCCCCTTTATCCTCAAGCTGTCCTGTAAGGCTACTAGGTTGAACTGGAGCCAGATTTTACATCCCAAATCTCCCTCTCTACCTTTATAATTTGTGGTCAACTTGATTTTGCCATCTGATGATGCCTTCCTCTATGAAACTGGAATCAGTTCACCTTGAAGAATTATGGGGTGAATTGAATGAATTAAAAGATTGAAAACATATGTTAAGCTATTCAGGATACCTAGAAGGTGCTCAGTATGATCCTCCATATCCAGCCCACTTGAGAATGTCTTTCCCCTGCAACATCTCCTGGTCACCTCCCAGTTCACATGTCCCCAGTTTTTACATGTTCAAATCCTCCTCTGCTTTTAAGAACTAGGTATTGGACTTTTAGGAACTATTTCTTTGTTTTTCCTCCTCGCAGCTGTGTCCCAAGCCCTTAACCATCTCTAATTCTCTAATTCTCCTAGGTTTGGTTCTATTTTATATCGTTAGGCTGGCTCTTGGAATCTCAGTTGCTTGCCAAAGCTAAGCACTTTGGGAACAGTTTTTGTTTTCCTCAAATGACAGCTACAGAGAGCCTTTAGGATATGCTTGTTCAGTGTACATCCAGTTAAAGATCTGGAAGAGGAAGAAGAGCTGGGGCAGGATGGGTACTTGGGCATTTGGAAGAAGAGATGGGGATGCGTACTGTAGACTGGTGGAGGTTGGAGGTGAAGGATACAGCTCGGGCATAAGTGGAAATGACCCTGAGTAATTGGGTCTCATGGAAGAGGAGGCTGAATTGAGGATTAAACTTCAAGGGTAGATAAAATTGGATAAGCTTTAGTCATCTTTGCTTCTGGAGAACGCGGAGTACTGGCATATAATGGAAAACGATTTTTTTTTTTACTTGAGTACATGTTGTCCTTCTAAGTAGCATAAATTCATTTGTCCAGCATGAACGAAAAGAGAATGAATGGTCTGCCTAATCTAGTCTTTGGTTAACACTGTATCCTCTGTGTTTGCATGTTGCTAAGTAAACCAGTAACATCTTTACACTACTGTCTAAAATGTGTGACCTAGTTAAAGTTGTTGAGTTTGATATAATTCAGCTGCAAAATAAAAATAATAATTTTATGGTAATAGCAGCTAACAGTTATTGAGCATTTTCTATGTGCCAGCAAATACATTGGTCATCTTAGACTTATTAGCTTGTATAATCTTCATAACTGCCCTATGAGGTCAGCACTATTATACCTTGTTTTACAAGTGAAAGGTTTTGTATACTATTCGAGGTCACTCAATTGGCATAGGATCGAGTCAGGAACCTGCTCTGGACCAGTGAACAGTTATCTTCTGGAAGGTACCACTGTATTAGATCCCATATGCAAAGTACCCAACACCAGGCCAAAAGCCCACTGGGCCTGGAGAGATCAGGAGCTAGTCTTAGTGTTGACAAGGGTGGAATGTGCCTCCTTGATAGGAGGGTTGAAGGCCTCTGCCATAGGACATAAAGGTCACACAAAGAAGATATTACCCCAGTGGAAGCTACAAGGGCTTGTGAGCATCTTCTCACATTCTGTTATGAATATCCATGTCTCTTGCTTCCTTTTCTATGTCTTGTCTCCCCCCTTGTCCCCTCTTCTCATCCAGTCCCACCATTTCTCAGCTCTTTGTGTGAGATGAGTCTCCAGATGGGACCTAACACTGGTCCCACCCATACTATCTGTAGAACTTCTCCCAAGGAGAAGACCTTTTCAAAAGTCTATTACCTTCATTTTCCTTACCACCAAAGACTCACTTCTCAGCCTTGGTGTATCTATAGTCTTGGTCTCTCTTTCTCTTTCTGTCTCTCATTTGCTCTCTTTTTCTCTGTCTGTTGGTCTCACAGATACAGACACATACACACACACAATTTTTGATGTTTTTAATGCCATTTGTTCCCTAAATACATTTAGATAGCAAGGGAAACATTGTTTTATGAAGAACCTGTTACATAAAAATGTATTATATAATGTTCATATATTTACTGCACATTGAACTTAGATACTACTTTTTTTTTTCTCTCCAAAGAACGAAAGGATAATAATCACAGGCTATGCTGAATGTAATTAACCTCAGGATAGGAAGCTTGAACCCAGCTACCTTTCCTGAATGCTCCAAGAATGGGTTGCATGGGAGTGGCCCTTAATCTGTTGTGGGGTGCTCTATCAAAGTACTCTGAAGTTGCCTGTTGGGGGAGGGAAATGCCCAAACACCATGCTCACTTGGATCTCTCTCCTGGGTAACTGAGAAAAGAACCTATTCTTTTGTCTCATCAGATCACCAAGGTCAACTTCTGACCAATTCTCTTTTCTACTCTCTGTTTCTTTGAATTTCCTTCACATGCTGTGGTCAGCTTGGCCTTGGAAGAACACCCTGTGTCCAGTCTTCCAGGCCTCCCAAGGCTATTCTGTTCCTCCTTGGCAGCCCTGCCCCTGTCTACGTTCTCTATTGCTAGCCCCAGCTCTGTGCCTGCAGTTCTGATTCGGTCTTTCTGTCCTCCCTGAACCACCTGCATCATTCTCTCTCCTCCGGTCTGTCCTAGCCCAGGTTCCCTAGATCAGAAAGACCCCTCTCTCATTGCCAGCTATTCATTCAGAAGCCCTGAGAGTTCATAACTAGCAAGTTACTATCTCCTATCTTATCAAGATGACTAGTTTGCCTATTTTTAAACTATTTTGTGAGAAGTTAATCTTGTCTTTACTTCCAATCTCCAGTTTTACTTGTCACTCATTTGGTGATATTTCTTGGATCCCACCATGTACACAGCACCATTCTGGGCACTGAGGATATAGCCATTAATAATACTGAGGCCCTGTAGGATACACACAATAAACAATGGGATATACTAGTGGTGACAGATCTAAGAAAGAAACCAAGTAAAACAATAGTGATGCTGAATGGTAGCAAGGAGGTTTCATTAGCTGTGTCACCAGGAAAAACTTTACTGAGGAGGTGACATCTGAGCTCAGCCTTGGAACAATCTAGAGAAAGTATCCCAGGAAGAAGGAACAACAAGTACAAAGGCCAAGGCCTTGAGATTTGAAGTAGTTGATATTTCTAAGAAAAGGTCACTGTGACTGGATTATAAATTCTGTTCTCCCTGCCTTCTCCTTCCCATAACTTTATGTCCAGAATTAGAAAGACCTTGTAAGCACTTTGCCTATAGAATTAGAGTATTTGGTCTTGGTTGTTTATTATGTAACTAGTGGTTTATAGTATCCTGCTCAGAATGCATATGCATTATTTATATGCATTGTTGCATATAAACAAATTAAGAGTTTGAAGCTTTCCTCATAAACTCTCTTCTAGCATATATCACCAATTATTACTGTTTTAATGATGTTTAGACTGCAAATTTCTATTTTATATGCACAGCCATCTTAAAAACAAATTTTGTTCTAAAAGTTTATTTGTTAGCTAGTTGATAGAAACTTAGTATAAGTTTTTGTATATCAAAAAATCACCTAAGCTAGGCAGCGGTGGCTAACACCTGTAATCCTAGCTACTCAGGAGGCTGAGATCTGAGGATCGTGGTTCAAAGCCAGCCTGGGCAGGAAAGTCTATGAGACTCTTACCTCCAATTAACCACCAGAAAACTGGAAGTGGTGCAGTCGCTCAAGTGGTAGAGCACTCGCCTTGAACTGAAGAGCTCAGGGATAGCACCCAGGTCCAGAGTTCAAGCTTCAAGACCGACAAAAAAAAAAAAAAAAAATCACCTAAATAGTGGTTTCATTCCCAGGCAAGTCCACAAAAGCTGTTTATTGGCAACTGGAGCTGAATCATACTGTTTAGTATTGAACGGTATTAGCATTAATTAAGCCCTGTTTTTTGTTAATCCCCTTCAGCTGTACAGCACCATAGTTACTTACTATTAGCATTAACTACTTACTTCAGTCACTTTTCCTATTTTATAGTCTGTCAGGAAGTTTTATAAAAGAAAAATTTACCTTGATACTCTTAACATTTGTTCTCTCTTTATAAATGAGACAAAAGGGGGGTGGGCTGTGGGACCAACCTCTGATTTACTAAGGAACTTTTGAGGAAGTTGTTCTTGGGCACCTTTGGTTTCTCAGGTCCTTCTGGGCTATAAAACCCTATATTTTCTTACTGTTACAGGAAAGCATATCATGTACTTCATTCAAATCTGCCCTCAAATGGCCACCTCCAGTTTCTTCTAGAAGTAGATGGCACACAACTACAGAGGAATTCAAGGAGTTTCCCGGAATTCTTTGCAGTTATGTTTTCAGTATCAACCTTGATTTTGATCTGTTATCTATCTTGATGAGTTGAAAGAAATTTTGCCCTAGAACTTTTGGTTCAGATAAGATTTCTGTGTTCATGGCCAACTCATCTCTCATATAATTATGTAAATCTTTTTTTTTCTTTTTACTCTTAGGGATAAAGCCATGGTGCCTGGCTTGTTTGCTTGTGAAATACACTTATAAGTGCCCTTAGGGAACGGGATGAATTTGCTAGAACAGAGCTGAAGAGTGTGGGATCAAAAACAACTTTAAATGTTAAATGCAAAGCTATTTTCAGTATCCTGCTGGAAGAAAAAAAAAAACCCAAGGCTTAAGATGATAGAAGAGATTTCTGCTTCAAAGGAAGAAGGAGCCTAAGGTTTCACAGTGGTGAAAACTAGCTGATCCTTTAACCAACTACCAGCCCGCCCCTTCCACCTGTAAGTTCTGTTTTGGCATCATGAACCACTTGAGAGGTTTGATGCCTAAATGCCAGGTAGTGGTAGAACTCAACTGGCAGTGTTGAACTCACTTGGGTGCAGAGTGCTATGCTGCTGATGTCCCAAGGGCATTGTAGAATGAGGGTTCCTCATTGTAGTGACAGAGCACTTGTGGCACTGCCTCTGTTTGGTTACTTGCAGGTGGTATGTCATTTTTTTAAAACTTGGTGCAAGAAGGTGTAGCTTTGTGGGCATCACTTTGGAAGTAGGGTTTGGTGCTATCCCTAGCTTTTTCTCTTTAGTAGCTGGAATACAAGCAAGAGTGCCATGTGCTTTGTTCCCTGTTATATCCCAGGCAACTATGACAATCAATGTCAGTACAGAAGAGTCACTCAGTAAATATTTATTCATTCAGTGAGTGAATTCAGCTTTAGGGAAACCTCAAATGTCTTTCACTTGTTAACAATATAGGCTTTTGGGCTTGGCCTTGTGTGATACTTTGAAGTCTAGATTACCATTTCCTTTGGATATCTGTGTTTTTCTTATTCTCCATGTTGCCCAGATATCAGTGCCTTATATTGATGAGAAGTTAACTGGCCATGGTTGTCCCTGCCCTGCTGATTGATGTTCATCTTTATGTTATCTTTAATTGGCTCCAAAGTGCAGCAAATCAGTATCTGACCACATGAACTAAAAGGAAACTTATTTGGGCATAGTCCAACCAATTTATTTATTCAGACAACATATACCTTAAGGGCTGTATGTCAGGCACCATTCTGAATGCAGAGGAAGAGAATAGTTGCTGTGACTTTAAAAATCATTCTAGGTCACATGCAATGTCAGTGTCATGGCCTAGACGGGTACCTTGGATCTGAAGACAGGCCAGTCTTTGTGGGAGTCGTAGAAGAAAGGAAACTCCATGAAAATGGTCAAGTTTCATCTAGACCTTTAAATTAGCTAAGATGTAGACTTACAGATGAGAGTAGGGCAGGGCTTTCTGAGGGTGAGAACATAGACACTTAAAGTCACAGAAATAGGAATGGCCAATTCTTACTGAGGAATGTTCTTAAGTAATAGTGGAATCTGAAGATTAGGAGATCATTCAAAGCCTGAACCAAATCCTGCTTTTCGGATCATGATAATTGCTAATCTGTAGAGTTCTTATACTAAGTATTTCACAAGTATTATTTCATTCCTAGAGAACCATCATCAAGTAGATTATGTTGCTATTGTTGCTTTAGAGATGGAGAAATTGAGTCACTGAGCTATTCACATGGTTTAAGGACAAGGCCTTGGAGGTTTTTGACCACTGGACTCTGTTGTCTCTTAGTAACCTCTAGACACAGTATTGTGACGTCTGGAGAATTGTGAGCCAAAAGCAGGCACCCTCTATTTAGTGCCCCTCCCCATTTTCTAGGTGAAGAAATGGGGAGATTAATGTCAAGCCATGGTTTAGCTCATAAGGTAGAAACTGGTAGGCAGCAGAAAGCCAGTGGGGTTATTTTATTTGTTTGTGCTGATACTGGGGCTTGAACTCAGGGCCTGGGCACTGTTCTAGAGCTTTGTTTGCTCAAGGCTAGAGCTCTACACTTAAACCACAGCTCTACTTCAGTTTTTGGTGTTTAGTTGGAGATAAAAGACTCATGGATTTTCCTGCCTGGGCTGCCTTTGGCCTGCAATTAGATCTCAACCTTCTGAGTAGTGAGGATTATAGGTGTGAGCCATTGGCACCTGGCCATTGGAGTTATTTTAGTATGACATGAGTAGTGTTCACTAAAGCATGTATCCAATGTTAATGCTCCATTTGGATGGAAGCAGAGAGATTAAATAAATGCAGCAGAGGTCTGAAAGGAGGCTACTGGATGAAGCCAGGTAGAGGGGAGAGGAAGCCAGAACTTGGCATTAATTAACAATTATGTTAATTGGCATGGCTGTTATCAGTCACCCTGTAGATTTCTGGAGTGTGGTAAGCATCTGCCCCTGTGAATGGCTTTCAAGTGTGTGAATGAATCTGCACAATGTACTGTGACCTTAGTTAATGAGTTCTTCCAAAAAGCAAAGCACCATGAAGGAAGACCAATTTTCAAAACAAATAGCCTATTTTCTGGAAAGAGCCCTGGAATTAGGAATCTGAGAACCTATATTTTAGACTACTTCTACTACTTAATCTGAGTCAGATCACTTAGTACATCCAACTGAGCTTGATTCCTTAAGATAGGTATAGCAATTCTTACAGTGAGACTCCACCCCTCATTACAGTGTGGAGATGATGCTTGAGGGAGAGAAAGAAAGAACAGGATTTTGAAGTGGTAAAGTTGCTTTTTGGCTGCAGTGAATTTTTACCAGTGAAGGTGTGCTGGACTTAGAGGCACCAGGAAGGCAGTGGAAGTTCCCCTGCCTCCAGGGCCTGTTGAGGACATGGCGCTGTCCACCAGGTGGGTGCTGACACAAATCACTTTGCAGAGTAGAGCCATGTTAAACAGTTCAGCATTTACCCCCCCTTCCATTCCTCTCCCCACCCCCCGCCCCCAGAGATGGAGAGCCACATGCATGGGAATGGATGTAAAAGATACAATCTTTTCTCCTCTGGAGATTGCTCTCAGGATAATGATGGATAACTATGAACCTGAAAAATAAGTGTCAAGATGTAGCCAGCTGGCCAGTTGGACATTCTTGAATATTTCACCTATCCTGGGGCACTAGGCAGCAATCCAGAAGAACCCTGATTATCCCTGGGAGATTAATAAATAAGCCAGCATGCTGTCCAGGTAATAGCTGATTACAAGGCCTGTAGCAGAGCCTTGACTGGAGATCTGCCAAACCAGCTTTGGTCAGCAATATACATGTATTGCTTCTTAATGTGGTACCTAACCTTTGGCTATTTACAATATGCCAAGAAATTGTGCTAAGTGCTTAGATTCCTCTTCTTATTTGCTCCTTACAATATCTTATCGTGTGGTGGCATAGGTCCCATTTTCTCATTAGGGAGACTGAGACTCAGAGGTGCCTCAGGTGGTATATACCACAGAGGAAAAGCCATGATTCAAATCCAAGACATCTTAAACCAGAGCTTGTTTTCTTCCCCCCAAAATGCTTCCTGACTCAGTGCTGAGGCTCCTGACAGTGCAGTGGGTAGACATGTCACCATGCAGTGGCCCTAGCTCACTGCAGCTTTCTTTTCTTCACAGCCCATGACTGACGTCCTGCTGGCTGCTGTATGGCTGGCGAGCAAATGGACACCAGTGATGAATGCAGCAGAAAACTGATGCTTGCCAGCTAGTGCATGTGAAGGAGTTTGAAAGACAGCAAAAGAAATGGCTCTAGGTCGGCTTTTTCAGAAGGGCTGGGAAACTTGTAGAGTGCTCTAGGACCTCAGGATGATGCTTGCGAGAATCTCTGCACCAAAGCCTTTCCAAACAATGCTTTAACATTCCGGTGTGATTTACAGAGTCACTTTAAACTACTAAACAATGTGTTTTTCAGTCTCCCACCACAACCCAGGGAGATAGGTGTCCATGAAATCTTCCTGTATGGACCAGGAAATTGCCTAGAGAGGTCTACCATCCAGGGTTCATAACTGGTCAGTGACAGAGCTGGGACTTCAATGTTGTTTTTTCAGACTTTCACTTCTACTCTGTACCTAACTTTCCTGTTTGACTTCCCTGCTAGAGCTATTCTTAAATATTTTGATTGCCTGCATTTAGAAGTCAGGGAATTGTTAAAGTGATCTACTTTGTTTTACTGGCTGAGAGTAAATAAAACATCACATGACTGCTTCTTGTGTTTAATTGATTTGCACTTACTCGATACAGTACAAAACACATATGTATCATTTGTGGTATATTAGTAAACCAACAGGCCTTCTACTTTTCAAGGTCCCAAGGCTTTAACAGCTAATAAAACATGGAATTCATACAATTTATTTAAAAAGTTGACCAGTGAATTCTTGGTCAGTAACACATGCTCCTATTATACTAGTTTCCATGGAGACATTACTATTGGCTCTCATCATTTCAACTTTCAATGGCTTTTCTAGGAATAGAGTGAGTTGCTGAAAAAGAGAGGACTCTGGCTGTCACCCTGTTCACTCTTTCCTACTGTTTCTGTAGAAGGCTGATTTGTTTTTCTGGATCCTCCTTGTTTTCCCTGTAACCTGAGCACAAATGATCTTTGAGGGCCTGATGATTTTTATTGTTTGCTACAAGATAAAACTAAATGGAACACTCTCTTACATAGGTCTGAGCACCCCTTTTGAAGTTACTTAATTGATAGTAAGGGGCTTGGCTGGGTAAATGTTGGACTGGTTTCATCTAAGCTTCTTGGGCAAGTTTCTCTAATAAAGAGACCCACAGGCCTACAGTGAGAGCAACCAGGAAGATGATTTCTTCTCATATGCTAGTTCATATGCTGGTCTAGGCCTGGTACCTTCAACATAGGACTTCCATTCAAAGCTGAAGGTAAAAACATCAATTTACCCTTCCCCCATGGGAAAAAAAAAATCAGGGCACAAAACCATCATTTAAGAGGAAGTTGTGGAAGTGGTACATTCTCTTTCTCCATTGGCTAGAACTTAATCACATAACTCATAGAACTTAGTCACCACATATAGCTGCAAAGGAGACTGGAAAGAATCTTTAGTTGGGGGGCCATTAATCCATCAAAGTCAAGGGTACAGAGGAAAATGAGCACTGTGGAAAGCTAGTAGTCTACCACTGTGTGGCTGTCAGAGGGTAAGTAGAGTTTGAAGCCCAGATTGCTGGGAAAGTGCCTGAGTCAAGAATCTGAATCTAGGCAGCCACAGAGACCAGTACAGGCAGCCAGATCTCACCCAAGTGTTGAAGGAACTTGGAATAATCCAAAAGACTTAGATTGTCAGTTACAGGAAATTCACCAGTGTGAATGTTAGGTAGAAAGAGCATTGTACAGTTAGAGATCTGGGTTTGAGGCCAGCCCTTTAACCTCACAATCAAGGGTAAAACACCACAGCACATGTTTGCTTTATCATCTAGTAAAGAAGAGTAACTGCAATAGCATTTCCCACCAGGCTTATCATACGGCCTGAGGATGGCGACCACTCCACACACTGCAGCTCAGTGAGAATGAACAGCACATTCCATTATTCACTTGTGTATCCCAGTACCTGGCACCTGGCACCTGGCACCTGGCATGGGCCTCTTGCTGAATGAAGTGTGAATATTACACCAGGTGGAAAATGTATGTCCTTAGGAGATCTCCATCCTAGGATGTCTTCTTGTGTTCTCTGTGGGCCCCCTGGGAGCCATATGTACAACCAAGATGAGGGCTAATACCAGGGCAGCTCCCAGCTGGGTGGTATTCGAAGCAGATGTCCTTGGCAAGGGCATTTGATCATTCACTAATATATATATATATATATATGTATATATATGTATATATATATATGCGATATACAGTCCACAGAGTGAACCATCTAGTTTAAAATGATTTGCGCCACCTGCAAATTGGAGATTAAGCCTTTCCAGGGCCACCAAAAGTGTTTCCTATTTCAAAAAATAAGATGCAGTTACACAAATCATTTTTGTTGATTTTTAAAAAAAATATGCTTTGTTTAAAACAATACGTATTGACTGATATAAAATGGCTTCATGCTTTTATGGACTGTTTCTATAGGAACAGTAATGAGGTCTTTTGGTGGGGCCAGGGGGGTGCTAAAGTAATCAGTTTTGTTGCTTTTTTTCTTACTTTATGAAGGATTTTTATTAATCATTTTGTTATTTATTTATTTGCTCAGTAGTGATGAGTTTCTTTCTTGGAACTTTATAGAGTACTTTTAGATGGACTTTTCTGGCTAAAAACAGTTGTTGAAATTATATTCACAGTATGCTCTCAGCTCTTTTAAAATCTTATTCGTAGAAGGAGGAAAGGGTACTGAAATATTATCTATGATTCTCACCTCAGGGAATTAGAGGTGATTTTTATTCCTCTCTCTTACTCTATGGCTGCTTCTTTTCAACCCTGAGCATGTATCACGTCTCTTACTTTAGAAGGACAGGAATAGTTATCCCTACAAATTAATACTTTCAAGATAAATCAAGAAATTTTTGGTTTGAATGATTAGCCTGGACTATACATTCTTAGGTGAGATCATAGACCTACCCAGAATCCTTCCTTTTTGGTCATTAAGGAACAAGATGAGGAGGCTTCACTTCTATAAACCATCTAAAAAGGTGAAGCTCATCGTGTGTTAGGAAAGGTATCTACAATACTAGCATTTATCAGTTAGTGAAGGAAAGGAATTTTACAGGCTTACTTCTGCATTTGTGTGTCCCACAGGTGGCTTGGCTTTGTTATCTTGTGATTGGCTGACCCAGGTTTTCTGAGGCCCCTCCCATTTGTAATGTTCTCTTTTTTGTCATATCTACAACTGTTGGTTTGATGGTAGCATCTTCCTTCCAGTGTGGCTATGAACTGAAGAAAGCACATTGTCACCTTTTTCCATGTGCAGCTTCTCTGTCAATGCTCAGATGAGAGGCATGAGCATTGTTTCTGGGATGGAGCAAATAGGAAGGAATCAATACTGGAGGAAGGGGTTGGGGACACCAAACCAGTGGCAGAACTTAATGGAGCAAAATGGACTGTCTATCTCACCCTTGGCTTATACCTGGCAAGGCAGGCTTAGATATGGCCTTTCAGATGCCTGCTTGGTGCTTGAAGCCAGACAGTTTTCAAGCCATGTATTTATCTGTTGAGGTCCAGCAGTGTGGAGGCCACTGTTGTAGATGGTGGATAGAAGTACAGGGATCAGCCAGGCAGATGTAGACTTGGTCCACATGGAGCTTGCCTTCTAGTGGGAGGGAGAAGCACTTAACAAGGGAATCAATGATGAAATTAATTACTGGCCCCAGAAATTAATTCCTGAATGGCCCCAGAAGAGGAGACAAGTGACTCTGTAAAGTGGAACAGGAGGGCCAAGGTTGGATTCCTGTCTGACTGGGTCTCTTATTCCAAGGCCTGGCTCCTCTCTCTCCCCTGTGCTTGTTGGAGGAGAGGAATGAGATTGAGGATAGCTCATAGAAGGTCTAAGTTTCTTCTCCCATTTAGCAGCCTGGGCCAGGCTATGGCCTCAGGCTAGGAATCAGAAGCCTGAGGGACTGGCCGACTTACATAGTTCCAGTTGCCCATCTCTACACTGTCCTGGGTCAATAGCCAGCTTTTCTAAAGACTAATGAATCCGTTTGCACATAGGAATCCAGATTTGTTCTTTTTCTCTATTATTTTCAACTTTTAATGAGGTCAGCTAAGATACTGGCTGGTACCTTCAGGGAACTATTTTTAATGAACTCCCAGCTTCCCATCACCCCCACTCCCTTTCCTGGTGGTTCAGACTTTGGTCTGGGAACATACTGAAAATATATCGCTTTTATTTGGCTTTCTGAAACTCTGATCACCAGTGCATACGTGATCTTTGTGCATGACTGCAGGGTTGTAGACCACCCAGAAAAACTTGGTGGCTGGCAAATTTCCCTGTGCTTCCTCATTCTTTTAGCAATTCCTGGTCAGATCTTGAGACTGGTCATTGTTCTACTCTCCAGGTTCCCTGTGTGTGGAAACCCTCCAATTCTATGGAGACTCAGCACCTTTCCTCCATGAGATGTTAATGATGGCCCTTTCTTAGTTTTTCCTTTCCCAAACTTCTTTGCAAAGGGCCAAACCTTTGAAGTTTGTCTGGTCCCTATTTGATATGGCAAGGAAAAAAAAATTCAAGTTATCCATCTCCTGAAGAGGTCTGAGGAATCACTTGGTTCTTAAGCTTCCTCACCCTCTCCCACCCACCGATTGGGGCTTTTAAGCAGAGAATTATGCAGAAATCAGTTAGTACTTCTAATGGGGCTGGTAGGAAGAGTTTACTAAAGGTAGTGTTCTTGGTGGAGAGGGAGCTTTGGCCATAGTTCTAACCTCTGACAGTGTATCTATGTGGATGCATGGCTGTGTAGAAAATGGGCCCTCCTCACATCTAGAAATGGGAATCATCTCTTGACAAATATTTTATTTTCTTCAAGTATTTATTGGCTCAAATCTGTAAATTTTTTTTCCAGCCTTAGTTTCACTATGTTTTTTTCTCTCTCTAATGACTTTGGGGTTTCACTGTATTCAGCATGCAAGGAGGAATATGGGCACAGAGTCTGCCCCTTAGACTCAGCCTCAGCAAGGAAACCTTTCCTTCCCTGCCTCCTGCCTATAAATGTGTGGCCCTAAGCGGCCTTGCTCCCATTTTCATCGTGACAGAAGTGTTAGAGTTTTGGAGCTAACCTGGCTTTGGGGTATCGTTGTCCCCATTTAGAACATGCCTGTCACAGACAAAGTTCCAGACCTTCTTGTATGGGACCACAATGTGGCAATGTACAAAAAAAATCACTTGAGAATAAGTGCTTTTTAATGACTTATTTGAGCCCAAGACCTAGTTTCCCTGGATCATGAGCCCAGCCTTCCCCAAGTATGCCAGGCCCTGCCAAGCTCATCTACCGCTACTGCTGTTTATTCCTTCAGGAATGCAAGAGGATTTGATTTCCCAATCGGGCTTCTATGCCACTGCCTCGCCCAGTGGCTTTGAGAAGTGACCAGATCCCTTCCGAGCCTCAAGTGTCTTCATTTGGAAAGCGTTCATTGGGAGTGTTGAGTGTGGTTTTTGAAGTAGCCTCCCAAGCAATCTCCTGCTTCCAGCCTTGTCCTGCGGTGGAGTCAGTCCTCTCTGCACAGTGATCCTGTGATGAGGGGGTCAGGCCAGGCCAGGCCTCTGCGCAGAACTCTCACAACAGTAGCTTCCTGTCTCACTCAGAGGAAAAGCCAAACCTTTGCGTGGATCCCAAAGCTTCCTGGTACTTCTCTGACCTCATCTCCACCCAGGCTGGGTTCTGCATGGCTCACTGTGGTGAATGTGAATGTATCCTCTGACTTAGGCAGTGTGCAACTTGTGTGGCTGTGCAACGTCAGTCCTCCTGCCCTGTTGCTCTAAGCCAGCCACAATGGAATCCTTGCCATTCTTCAAACATGCCAGACCTGCTTCCTGCTCAAGGTCTTCCCACTGGCTGCTCCCCCAGGGAGTTTTTAATGGATTGTTTGCTGACCTTTAGGTCTTTTTCAAATGTCGCCCTATTTAAAATTGCTTACCCGGCCCACTGTTCCTGAGATATCCCTCTCTTTTTGTTGGTATTAGGATTTGAATCCAGGGCCTGTGCTCGTTCAGCTTATTTATTCAGTTGGCATTCTATTTACTTGAGCCATGCCTCCAGCTCAGAATTTTGCTCGTTACTTGGAGATAGACTCTCATGGACTTTCCTGCCCATGCTACCTTCAAACCCCAGACCTCAGGATCTCACTCTCCTAATTAGCTAGGATTACAGTTGTGAGCCAGAGGTGCTCAGTTCTCCCTCTTTACTTTGTTTTTCCTGTTAGCGTTTATGATCACGTAGGATACATTATATATTTTGCTTATGTATTTGACATATTGTCTATTGTTTCATAAGCATTATGAGGGTAGGCATTAGGTTGACATGTTCACTATCTCCAGAGCCTAGAGTAGTGCCTGACAGTAGGGATCAAGTATGAATGAGCAAATTAACTTTATTAAAGCAGTGAAGTGTTATGTGTGCTCAGAAAACACCAAGTAAGCATTGGCTGCAGATAATTATCCTTCAGAGACACACAAACACGGCTTCTCAAGTGGCATTAAACCACCCCCACCTCCATTCCTTATTCCTCTTTCTTCTGCCTTCTCTCTGCCTTTTGCTTTTGTGGGGCCCGTATACACTTCTGCCTGCTCGAGTCTGAGCTTGTGCTGGGTAAAGGCTGGCCTATTCAAACAGATACCTTAGGCATCCTGCTCCTACCAATCAGCACATAGTAGGTGCTTAGGACATGCTTGTTGCTGGCAGCTGTGGCAGATAGAATACGTTCTCTCCTCTGTAGGACCAGACCTGGTTCTAGTATCACTGTATGTGATCACTGATGTGGAATTTAAGAAACTTAACCCTTAAACCACTTAAATGGTGGCTGCTTAAGTAACTTGTTTGTGTACATTTTTTATTTTTTGGTACTGGGGATTAAATTTAGGACATTGCCCTTGCTAGGCAAGTACTTTGCCACTGAGCTACATCCTAGCCCTGCTTAAGTAATTTATTTGCTTGATTGGTCTATAGAGAGCAAATGGTAGGGAGGAGAGTACCTTGGATGACAGTATCTAGGTAACCAGATTGTTCAACATAAGTCTTTGACCCCATGGCTATATTCAGGCTCTAAGGAGTTGGGGTCATTCAAGGGAGACAGTGTTAGTGAAACTAGCCTGTATAGAAGAAGCTGGAGGGGACGAGAGAAGGAAAGACTTGAGCGGGCCTGTAAAGGACTGGATCGTAGAGAATTTGGCTTGTTGGGTGATGTCAGGAATAGGCGAGAAGCCTTGGCCAAAGCTAGGCAGGAGCTCAGGATCCTAGAGGTGTGATGTACTAGGAGGTTGGGACTGTATGAAGGAGAATCTTAAATGCTAGGAAATAACTTTGGCCTCTCATATTTGGCAGGAGGGTTACATATTGGGGACTTTGATGGAGAGCGGATAGGAACCAAGGGGAACAGGATGTACGGAGGAGCTTTTTAGGAGCTTGTGTCTTCTGCACATGGTACGGAGAGATCATGCAGAGATCAGCCTTGGCTCCCTCGTAGGTGGCAGAGTTTATTGAACCATCACAGCAAAGCTGATTGATGCTGAGACACTCTCTTATCAAGTGAACACCAGGCAAGCCACATCCCTCCTAGTTTGGGTCAGAATTATCCTCAGAGCTCACTCATTTGCTGTCCCATGGGAACCTAGTGACCACACTGTGAAGGGGACAAGGTGTGGCATTGTCTGGAGGGTTTAAAAATTATTTTCTCAGCCAAAATACCTAGAGAAAGCCCTTGGCCATTTCCCTTGCATGTTGTAGGATAGGATTCCAGGAATGAGCTTGGCCTTGTGGAGTCTTTCCACCTCCCACCCTGTGCTCCTAAGCAAGCACCAGTGCTGGACCCAGGTTTCTCCCTTTTTTTTTTTTTTTTTTTTTTTGTGGCTGCCATCATTTTTTTTCCTTTTGCCCTCATGCTGAGATTCCTCCTAGTTAAGTATCCTTTGACTTCAAACCCTAGACCTGCCCCACCTTTGGTGGCCTGAACTCAGGAGATCCCTACAGTTTCTTTTTTTTCTGCCCTGCCCCTCCTCTTTGTGTGTGTTGGTTCTCAGGCTTAAACTCAGGGCCTGGGTATTTTCCCTATGCTTTGTTTTTGTGCTCAAGGCTAGTGTTCTACCACTCCAGCCACAGCTCCACTTGTGACTTTTTTGGTGGTTAATTGAGGTAAGAGTCTCCCAGACTTTCCTGCTCAGGCCAACTTTGAACCTCCATCCTCAGATCTCAGACTCCTGGATAGCTAAGATTACAGGCATGAGCCACTGACACCGGGGTGACAAACATTCTTTACAATTTGTTTCAACCTTTTTCAGAGTGGTCTCTAGTTTTCCCCATGCTAGTTTAAGATGGCTACATAATGTTCTATCCAGGGAATATCTTCAGTAAGCCATGAGCTTGTTACAGAGCGTTTAGATTGCTTCTAATTTCTGCTCTTTCAGCTAATGCTACATTAAGCCATCTTTGTATATTACAGAATCATTTCATTAAGTTGGCATTTATCTAGCTAATGGCAATGGCCCAAGATTGGATGGAGAATCAGATTTCTTTTTTCTTTTCCAAGAAGAATGCTATACAGATGTATTAAAAAATGTACTTCAAATGCTAGGAGTCATCTTTGTTGTATTTTTCTTTGTGCTGATCCTGGGGCTTGAACTAAAGACCTAGGCACTGTCCCTGAGCTTTTTTGTGCTCAAGGATAACACTCTACCACTTGAGCCATAGCCCCACTTCTGTCTTTTTTGGTGTTTAATTGGAGTTAAGAATCTCACAGACTTTCCTGAACCATGATCCTCAAATCTTAGCCTACTGAGTAGCTAGGATTACAGGCATGAGGCACCAGTGGCTGGCTGTTATATTTTTCAACAGAGCATTGAATAAAGAAGGTAGCAGTATAAGTAAAAGGTGATATATATATATATATATATATATATATATAAGCAATTCATAGTTTATTTGTTCTTAAATGGAAACAACTTTCCACTAAATTGTTTTAAGGAGCAATCTCCTTCTATCTGATACTTTGATTGTAGCAAGTTAAGTGATCTCTTCCTAAGGGTATATTAAGAAATGCCCTAGGCTGGGCGCTGGTGGCTCACTCCTGTAATCCTAGTTATTCTGGAGGCTGAGATCTGAGGATCGCGGTTCAAAGCCAGCCGGGGCAGGAAAGACGTGAGATTCTTATCTCCAATACACCACTCAGAAAACCGGAAGTGGTACTGCGGCTCAAGTGATAGAGTGCTAGCCTTGAGCTGAAGAGCTGAGGGACAGCACCCAGGCCTAGAGTTCCAGCCCCATGATGGACAAAAAAACAAAACAAAACAAAACAAAAAAAGAAATGCCCTAAAACAAGGAAAAGGAAATAGGATTGCTTTTTTATTTTAAAGACAGAAAGAATATCACTATGCAAGTAGCCCAGGCTGGCCCCCGACTTTTAATTCTCCTACCACAGCTTCATTAGTGCTGGAATTTACCTGTGTGTGCAACCATGCCTGGTAGGAAAATAGAATTTCTGAGGAAAAACAAACATTTCTTCTTAGGCAAGTGTGAGCTTAGCAGGTGCCATTAGAAGTGAAAGCTACTACACCTCACTAAAAGGCATTAGCTTTTTGTTGGTCATTAGGAAATGACGAACAGACATCTTCAACAGATGCCCAATACTGTATAGAGTCTGAAGTCTGTGTTAACTGTAGGGTGCCAGGCAAGATTTTCTCTGACCTGCTGTGATTTTTATTTTTTATTTTTCCATTTCTGATTGTTTATGTGGACTGGGGTGGTAGGCTTTGCATTTCAGTTTAATCCAGCAAGTGTTTACTGAGTCCTTAGACCATATAAGGCTGCAGGGAATAAAGATGAGGGGAGAAAGAACTCATTTCTGAGAAGTGTATGACCTATGGGGAGAATGGAATAAGTTTAAAGCTGATGATTATTTGAGGGGGATTGCAAAGAGGTCCCTGGGAGAAGTTAGTTTCCACCCTGTCAGAAGAGAGAGAAAAGCCATCTCTGTGGGAAGGGGGCAGGAGAATTGCAAAAGGTTTTGTGGAGATAGTTAGCTTTATCAGTCCTAACAGGACAAGGGGGAAATGGAGCTGGACATTCAGGGAAGAAGTAAAAGGCCCAACCAGAAAAGATGGTGGAAGGACATGGGGCTATGTTTGAGATTTGCCTGAAGTATTGGGCAAGTGCAATAATGGTTATGTGATGCAACAAGTGCCAGACAAGTTATAACAGATAAATAAATAAATAAATAAATATATATATATATATATATATATATATTCATTTAATCTATACAGGGACCCAAATGAGGCATTTATCATCACCTCATTTTTTAGAGGGGGAGTCTAAGACTTGGTAACAATTAAATACCAAGCTCACATTGCTAGAGCCGGGGAGAACCAATTCATTCACTCCAGACTATGCTGCTGACCATAAAGCTATCCTGCAGGGGAAGAATAGGCACTAAAACCAAAAAAGATGGGCAGATGCCATATGCTTAGAGGGTGTCAAAATTCAGGGATGCAGAAGTGGAAGGGGGCAGAGATGGCAGTGAGAGGAATATAGAGGGAGGGAGTCTCATGCCTAGGTTTTCACAATTGTAGGAGAGGCCTGGGTGTAGGTCTGGGCTGAGGGAGGAGAAATCTCTGTGGTCCCCAGGAGGGGCAAGAGGGTCTGTCCTGACTGTGGGTGCTGTGTCTCTGTGAAGAACACAGCCACCAGGCCTCACTGTCCCTTCTTCTTACCTGTAGAAGGAGAGAATGTGACAGAGACAGGGCGGGGGGAGAGGGAGATCCGGTGAGTTTTCTGCAGCCTAATGACTTTTGAAAGCTGTTTGGTGTGCTGAGATACAAGTGTGACTTCCTCTATCTGAACGCAGTGGTAATCACTATTTTTCCTGGAAAATTGGGCCCATGTGGGTCCTGTATGTGGTTTATTTGAGTTCCATTTTTATAGCCTTATTACCTTGTCCCCATGATGTAAGAAGCTTCTCTGCCTTCTTGAGCTTTGCTGTGAAAATTGTTTCTTAAAAGGCACAAAGTGTCTCTTATCATTTGGGTGGTGCTGTCTCTCGCTTTCTGTAGACTGCATGCACACTTCTCCTCACCCCTGCCACCACTTGTCGGCTTCTCTGATCGTTGGCAATTTGCTGGGAACATTTAGGCAGCTCTTGAATCTCACTACCTAACAGTTGGCCTCATTGCTTCTGGAAGAGTTTGTGCACATAAATACCATGCAGCTCCTTTCTGTTTGAAATGTCACCTGACTAATGACCCTGCTAGGATCTGACACCCAGTCTGGTCCTGTGGCCTAGAACTGATAACAATGGCAATCAACATCCAGGGAGCCTGAGCCATTTCCAGGCACTGTAGGAAGGGATTTATGTTAATGATCTGAATTATTCCTAGTCCTTATCAGTAAATAATACTGAGTTCTCCATTTTACTGATAAAGAAATTGAGTCCACAGGGATGGAAAAATTGGTTCCAGGTCTCACAGCTAGTAAGTAAATAGCAGAGCTGGGCCTTGATCAGAAGCCCATGTGCTCTATTTATTTATTCATTCATCCACTCGAAAACAACTTTCTTGGAACTGTTCTATACCTAGGGTATATTGTAAAGGAGAGAGAAAAAGAAAGAAGGCAAAACATTCTTACCTTCTAGTTGAAGCGTAAGTGGGTAGTTACTGTTCAAGGATGCTGAAGGAGTCCATACAAGAAGTTGAACTGTCAGAACGGGCATTGATCCTGCCAGTGCTGACTTCCTGCTTTCTGTTCTTTGTGTGTTGGCATCAGTACACATAGGCTACCCTCCTTGTGGGGGGCTACCTTCTATACCACCATTTACAACTCCAGTGAAGGAGGAGCTCCTTTTCTTTGCATCTGGCTATCATTTCTGGAGAAAGGCTCTGATTGGCCTGGTATGTATGATATACCTTTCCTTTGGGCCAGTCAGCATTCTAATCTGGGCTGGAGTGTATTCCTGTTCTGCCTTAATAGAAGGCAGAAGAAATGCACCTAGGAGACAGAAAACAGATGGTTCCATTGGAATAGATTTTGAAGAATTTATATTAAAATAATGCAGTGACTCTTGGTAGTTTTAAGTAGGGAACTTGATCAAACTTAGGTTTTATTGCAATTAGTTCAGGCATTGTATGAGGTAGTGGTAGAAATAAGTAACTAGAGATGGCCTGGTTAGGAGGCTGCTGCTGGAGCTCTGTGGTGAACTGCTGGGATCTGGGCTTAAATAATCCTGAGTGACTGAATTTGCACTTGGACTCCAGGTACAACATCAGTGAGGGGGAGAAAAATGGAGTTAAGGATGGTAGGCAAATAAGACATGGTGACCACTTGGAAACTGGAAGAAAGAGGCTTAAGCAAGATTCTTCACCATCCCTACATAAGTATATAACTATGCTTGGGACTGTAGTTATTAAATGGTCTAAGTAACTTATTTCTTCTCAAGAATAAGTTATTGGCTTTTTGTGGTACTCTTAATCGGAAAGAGAGGCTGATTGATTGAACTTCTTTTCTTTGGCAAGATAGAAAAGATACATATCTGAGAAAAGATCCTATCTTCTGGTGGTTGGAGATAATATCAGGTCTGCCAAAAAGAAATAGATGAATGACAGGAGGTTTCCAGTACTGGCCAGGAAACCATACTGACTGGAAGCTTGATCAAGGGACTAGTAGGTCTAGTTTAGAAATTCCAGTCCCTTTGGCATCATTCTTGCCAGTAAGACTTTTAAGGTAAGGGATTTAGGAAAGGAATGCATGGTAGTGATTCATGTTATAACAGACTTCTTCCTGCACTGGGAGTAGACTATGGGTGGAGGTAGGAGTGGCACCAAGGGTAGAAGCAGAGACACAATTATGAGACTATTGTAATCATGAGACTAGGATAATATCAGCAGAGTTTATAAGAAATGTTCATATTGTGAATATATTTAAAGGATGAAAATCCATTTTGTTGAGCACTGGATATGGAGTGACAGAGAAAGAGGGATGAAAACAAATTCCATTCTTTTGACCTGGCAACCAGAAGCATTCTGGCTATACCATGGTGGGTGAAACATTAAGAGGAATGGGGTTGGGGGAGGTCAGGAGTATGTTGGATGTGTTGAGTTTGAGATGCTTGGCATGTAGAGCTTGATTTGTGAATTAATACTGGGAGTTGGTTGGAGAGAAATCTCAGTGAGCATCATCCACCTAGAAGTGATACTTGAATCTCTGAAATTGATGGATGAGATCCCCAAGGGAGTGGCAGTGAAGCAATTGAGAAGAAAACTAGGTCCCTGGGTCCCTGACATGAGACAGTCAGATGTGTGGGAAACCAAGAGAGGGTCCTCCCTGGGAAACAAAGTGAATAATGGTCAAGCAAGAGGGAAGGATTACTGTAATCAAAAATTGCAAGGGGAAGTAGATGCTGTGGTTCAAGGCTGTTATACTAGCTTTGTGAGAGGCAGAGATTGAGGGATCATTGTTTAAGGCCAGCAGGGTGGTGTTCTTGGTGATAAGATTTTGAGACTCCAACTCAGCCAATGTCCAGACACAACGAGGTAGGTGAAACACTGGTAGGAGTGTGCCTGTCATCCCAGTTACATGGGGAAGTACAAGTAGGAGGATCGTAGTCTAAGACAGTCTGAGCATAAAGTGAGCCCCTATCTCAAAGCTAATTAACCCAGAGGTGGGGAGGGGGGGGCGGTTAAGTGGTAGAATGTTTGTCTAGTAAGTATGAGGCCAGGAGTTCAAATTCCAATACCACTAAAAAAAATACTGCAAGAGAAGGAATAAGATCTGAACAGTGGATCTAGTAATATGAAGGACAAGCCAGGCCACAAATGTACATTTAGACTTAAGTTTAACATTGAAAATAAGTGTAAGCTTCTGCACTAACGCTTATAATTGTGCCAAAAGAAAGAGAATCTGAAAATGGGGTTCCCTGGGAACCTAGCAGAAGGGGAAGGTATTTCTAGGGGGAGATTGAGTCACTCACTCACTCTCACTCACTCACTGATTCATTTCACTAAAACTTGTTGGGTTCAAAGGCTTGGGGAGAAGGAGAGGGATCATTTGTTCAACAGATGTGGAATTTACATTTTGCAGATGTAGAGAGGTGTGGAGATGGTCATTTGTACTGATTGCACAAGAATACAAAGGTACTCCATCCTACCAAGCTGTACACTTTGAAATGGTTGAGAATATAAACTTTATGTTATATATGTTTTACCACAATAAAACACACAGAAATAAAGTAAATTTTGGGGGTCTTCAGTGTAGACTTGGTCTGGGGTATGATATTTGGGTGACATCAGTACATGGAGACAGTATGGAGGAAGGTGAGGTGAAGGTATCTGACTAGAGAGGATGCTGAGAGGGAATAGTGTGCATTTGAGGACTATCACTCCTGCATGTGTAGATGGTATGGTCCACTGGGGGAACCCAGACAAGCTTAGGCTCCCACTTCAGACCAGGTCTTGGTGCAGGCCAGGCATCTTGGCTGCAGAGTTGGTCTTGCCTCATTAGAATCTAGGAACTTCTGAAGGTTTCTGCCCATAGGGAGTGTTGGTTGTAAAGGTGTGCATTTAGATTAATCTCTCCTTGGTAAACCATTGCCTATTGAAAGCAGTAAAACCAAGGCATTTGTTTCTATGGTGAAAGTCATGGCCTGCAAGAAGTTTAGATATTAAGACATGAATTGAGCAGGCTGTTTTCTCATCCATTCTACAAATTTTTTACCAAGGACCAACCATCTACATGCCTGAGGTGTTCTAGATAGAGGGAATAAGGGATCAGGTGAATTCAACAGTACAGACTCTTGAAAAGCCTACAGTCTAGAAATTCCCATCTCTGAACAAGGAATTATGCTGCTGTGCGCTATATGTCACCATAAATAAATGAGCTGAGATGTAGGGATCTGAGAGGAGGAGTATGTGACCTGATGGAACATTGGAGAAGCATTCAGGGAAAGGGGTTCCTAGTCAAATAAGCAGAGATGGGCATTCTGTTTTGATGATACATCAAAACCCAATATATATTATCAATTAAACATGCATACACATTCTCTTTTAAAACTAAACTGTTTTATTGGTTTCAGGTATTGCTGGCACAAGTACATGCTTTTGGATGCAGCTATAACTTTTCAGATGTGGAACTCCAAGCCTTCATTGGTAAGTTTGTTTGATGCCTTCTTACCATATTATGCCATTGGAGACTGGTATTTGGAATGGAGGGCAAGGTGAGGGCTCTGTGGAGGTCACCAAGTCTGAGCCCTAGGAAACCTTTAGCATTGGCTGGAAGGATACATAGACATGCAATCTGTCTGTTTCTAGGTAGCTGCAGAGATGGAGGCTAGCGGAGGTCAGCATAGGCATGGCAAGTGATGGGTGTATCTGTCCTCATAGACAAGTGGAGCTTTGGCCATGATTTGAAGGAAAAGGTAGATGGAAAAGGTCTTGTCAGGAAGGAGACAGGATGTTTCAGTGCTTGAGAATGTGGTGCAAGATGTTCAGTGGGCTCATCCATAGATTCACAGAAGCAAAAGCCTTATTATAAGGAATCCTGGGCAAGAATGTTGGGGGACCCTACTAGCATCTGATTATTCTAGCACCATATCAGCAAACTTGTTTGTAAAGAACCTCCATATAGCTATGGTTTCTTGACTCAGCCACTCACCTCTGCTTTGGCAACATGAAGGAAGCCATTGATGGTATGTATTCTAGAAACACCTTATTTCTGGACACACATGTTGGGCTGCATCTGACCTGTGGTCTGTAGTTTGCCAGCCCCCTTTCTAGACTCTTAAGTGCTAGGCTAATGCACTTTGCTTTATCCTGAAGGCAGTGGGAACGTATTGAAGTTGTTTTGAGCCAAGAAGAAAAATGACAAAAACAACATTTTAGGAACCTTCAATCTGATGGCAAGAGGCACAGGACCCTTTTGAAAGGTAGCAGCAGCAATCCAGGCATGAGGTTGAGTGGCTAACAGTAATTAGTAAATGACCAGTAGAAGAGAGATTGCAAAAGGATAACCCAAACCCAAATTTTCAACCTTTTTAGACTTAGACAGGAGTCACAGAAAACGAAAGTTTAAATTTTATCTTTATGGTCTAGGGAACCAATCTAGGGCCTCATGCTTGCTATGAAGGGGTTTTTTTATCAGTTAAGTCGTACACCCAACCCTTTTTGCTTTATTTTTTCAGATAGAATCTCGCTTATTTTGCTAAGTTCAGTCTCAGAGTGCCATCCTCCTTCCTATGTCTCTTGCATGGCTGGGATTTCAAGTGTGAACCATCAAATACACTTTATTTGTTGAGACAGGAATCTCACAAACGTTTTTCCCAAGCTGGTCTTGAACCACGATCCTCCTGATCTCTACCTTCTAGGTACCTGGAATTATAACCATGAGCTACTATGTCTGGCTTTGTTTTCGAATATGTCAAATTCAAGATGACACTGGGCATTCAAAGGAAATGTCCAGTTGAAAATGTAGGTCTGGAATCTGGATTGAAAGAGTTAAGTCTGGAAGTGAAAGTGGGCATCATAGGTTTGATAAATTCTCCTCAAGATGAGTAGAGCACTGAGCATTTGTGAATGTACATACATTTGGTAAGGGAGAAAGAAGGGAGATAAAAGGCCGTAGAATGGGGGCAGTGGAGACTGGGAGAAGGGACCTGGAGGAAGGCTGCTGATTTGTGACAGGCTCTTTGTGGTCTTGAGGAATGTAATGCCATGGCAAGGAAAGAAGGAGGAAGGCAGGTTACATCAATGAGAGATAACAAATGGAGATGATAACAAAGCCGTGCTTGTAGAAAGTCTGGCTAGACCTATAATATTTAGATATTTGCATGTCAGAATAACCTTATCCTTAACTTGGCAGGCAAATCATTCTGTGAGCAGTTCTCATCCCTCCTTTGCAGCCCAGCTGTGCTGGGAGTTTGTGTACAGTAGACTTGTGATTGTGTTCTTTGTCTCTCTTGAGGTGTGGTATGCATAACTCTGCCTCCGCTGGCATTACAGGGCTCCAGCCTATGTTTGGACCTGTTTGCCATGAGACAAAAGATGTGATGCATTGTGGGAAATGATTGCATTTGAATAGATTAGAACACAAAAAGGAAGTCACTGTATCTCCAGAATCTAGCACATAACTGACCTGTGGGGGTTTGACATACTCACTGATTATGTATAGCTTTCAATGAACCATGTGATTTAGGTCACAATGCTTAGCATCTGTGTGCCGGGCACTGCTTTTGGCATCACAGGTCCAGAGGTGACATAGGACAAGTGTCTGCTGTCATGAGACAGGTTTTCTAGATAGGAGACATCTGACATGTTATCAGGCATGAGCATGCTGTGAAGTCAAATGAGAAAGTGATAGAGGCTGATGAATCAGGCAGGGTGGACAGGAATGGCCTCTCCAACAATCAGTGCACTGTGAGCCTGTGGGGGAACATCATAACCATGTCCATTGAGGTGACTGCAGCACTATCAGCGGAGCCCTCGACACATGCTGTGAATTCTGTTGTTGGTTTGCATTACCTTCTTCTCCAGCAAGAGATCCCTACTGAGTCTTCTTTCTGACTATTGCCATCCTGGGCCATCTGGCCTGGCCACCCCTAGTTCTCCTCCAGCCTTAGACCCTAGCCTCCAGGACCTGTGTTGCCTGTTGTCTTTTCTTTGTCCTCAGCTTCAGGTTTTGCTCAGTCCCTTCTACATCATCCCTGGTGTTCTCCCTGATGAGCTCATTCATACATCCTCTGTCCTTTGGGCCCAGCCCACCCACCCACTGCCAGACTCTTCCCGCCCTTGGTCCAGGCCTCTCAGTTGGCGCCACTTCCTAATTTATCCTTGGACCATCCTTTCCCCAGCTGTCCTATTGCACCATCTCCCAGATCGCAAAGAGCCTTTCTTCTCAGTTATGTTGTTGCCCTTCTCTCTCCTCATTCCTTTATTTAGGACTCATCATTTGGAATTTTTTTTTTAAAACAAAAGCCTCTTAATTGGTCATCCTGTCCATCTTTATCCTCCCTCATCCCACCTCCACAGTCTTGTGAACATGTTGTTTCTAATTCACACCTCCATCGAGACTTTCTTTTGCTTAAAACTTCCCACGGGCTCCTCAGTACTAGCAGATAAAAGCCACAGGCCCTTCAGTGAGACTGCCGTCTTCCCATAACCTGGCTTCTAGTCGCCTTTCTCCTGGTGCTTTTTCTCTAATTTACAGTGCTAACCCCAGTACAGCCACCAGCGACCATTACTTCTGGTGCCTCTGCCAGTGCTGGGGTCTTCTCCTGGGAACGACCTGACCTCTGCTCCTTGTCCAGGTGACTCAGCTTGTCACCCTCTACCTTTCTCCCCTGACCTGGAACTGACCTTCCTCCTGCCTTCCAGAACACCCTGTTTTCTGTTGCAAAGCACTTATCTGAGTTGCTGTTGACTTACTTATCTGAGCTCCTTAAGGGAGGGGGTGAATACATTCACCCACAATCTCTGTGTTCCCAATGCCAAGCACAGGAAGTGTACCTGGCTCAGGAAGTGTTTGTTGTAAAAGTGAGCATAGCAAAGTCTGTTTGTACAGCTATACAGCAGCTTTGTAACATGATCAAATGTATTTAACATGGAGGTTCATTGGCCGTTGGGTTTGGTGGGGCCCATTCTTTTCTTAGCTTCAAGTACAGAGCAGGTTGCTCTAGACCTTGGTGTGTAGCTGCCTGCCTATTGGTTCTCCCAGCATATTGAAACCTCAGAAATGTTACTTCCCTGTGTTCTTTGCCTCTGACTTTTTCTCTTTCTTTCCTTCCTTCCTTCCTTCCTTCCTTCCTTCCTTCCTTCCTTCCTTCCTTCCTTCCTTCCTTCCTTCCTTCCTTTCTTCCTATGTCTTTTCTCTCTTTTCCCTCCCTCTCTCCCTCCCTCCCTCCCTCTCTTCCTTCTTCCTTCCTTCCTTCCTTCCTTCCTTCCTTCCTTCCTTCCTTCCTTCCTTCCTTCCTTCCTTCCTTCCTTTTTTCCTTTCCTTTTCTTTTTGCTCCTGTTGTCTATGGAATAAGTGCAGTTCAAAATGAAAAATAATCCATCAAGGAATTCTCAGGGATGAGTTCCACTTAGCTTGGTCTTAAATGAATCCAAGATTCCCTAATGTAGCCAAAACATTGATTCTTGCCAATCACAGTGTGATAACTCTCCCCACCTCCCCACCAGTCCAGCTGAGAATATGTTTTAGACTAAGGATGAGAATCTTGAGGGTCCTGTGGACACCAAGGGCATCTTTACCCCCACTTGTGAAGTCCTCAGAGATTGTGTACTAAGGAGTAACATAGATAGGAAGAAACTTCGACCCAGTTCGGGGTTGGGGGCCAGTGCCCATGCTCCCCACAGGAGCTGGGACAGTAGTGTCTATAGCAAATGCATTCACATTTTCACGAGGATTTCATCTGGCTGCTCATCTTCTTCACTTTCTACTTCTGCCACAGAACTGGAAGATAGGCTAGTATGCAGCTTTTATTTAGGACTTGCAGTAAGTGCAGAAGGCTTCTCAGAGGAGAGCCAGTCTTGGTACAGGTATCCTGCTGACCAGGGTGCTCCAGGAGGTCAGTGAAGCTGCTTTCCTTGTCCAGAAGTGCTAAGCCTCTGCCACCCCTGTGGGGACTAGCCTCCGCGGCTTCTTCTATGTGGAATGCATTTTCTTTCCTGTTTGCCTAGTTCTCATCTGCTCCCCCTCACATTGCAAGTCTTCCATGACTCCTGATAAAAGGCTGGGTCTTGTCATCATCTCTCCCATGTCTATACCACTGCGGATTGTCTGCTCACCTTGTGTCAAGCACGATCAAAGTGTTGTAGCGGACCCCAAAGACAACATATGAGGAAAGTGAGGGCCCAGTGGACTGAGTCTGTGACAGAATAGCACCAGGCTCTAGAGAAGGCCTGTGGGTATGTGTTCTTATCCATTCATCTACGCCCCACAGGCTCTCTGCCACATGCCCCAGCAGCCCCACTCATCCCTCAGCACTCATTACAGAGGTCAGCTTGCATTTACTTGTGTGGTTGTTAGATTAGTGAATGTTTATTCCTGCTCTGAGTGGTCCCTGTAGGCCCTAGGGCAGGAGGAGTACCTAGACGTAGGTAGGTGTTCCACACTGGGATGGCCAACAATCTGAAAGGCTGTCATACTCACACTTGTGGGCATCTTCTTGTCTCTTGCATCACAAAAGACTGGGTTCTGGCTGTGGACTGGACTCGACTCTTTGGAGCTACCTGGCAGGGTGCCTGGGGTTCAGGCTTCAGCTTCACCCCCACTTTCTTTGTCAGAGCCAACTGTGCTAAGGAGGCATCCATGCCTCCAGGGAGTCTGATTCTTCTGCCACTGCCTTTGTGCTTTTCTCTACCCTGCACCCACCTCTTGTCCATCTGTAAGGAAGGGAACCCCCTGGCCTCTGGGGCAGAGTCAGCTGCCCTTCCTGCTACACTCTGAGGATGACTGACTTGAGCAGGTCCGAATGACCTGCATGCCTGCTTACCTTAGCAGGTGAGCTCTCCAGGTGCTCTTCAGAAGGAGAACAGTTCTGGCTGTGGTCTCTGTGGTGGGAAAGCACCTTAGATAATCAGGGTTCAGAGCACTGCAGAAGGGATTAGGGATAACTAGACATTATTACTCTGAAAGTAGCTACTTTGTGATGCAGGCTGTGCATGTGCACGTGCACGTGTGTGCACACACACACACATACACACACACACACACACACACACACGAGCGCATGCGTGGTTCTCACACACGGTGTTTTTACTTGCATAATTTATCACCCTGCTGAATGTCCTTCTCTCGAGTCTGATGTACCACTTTGAATAATAGATATATCACAGCTCTTAGCTAAATAAACATTTTCTCCTCTCCCAATCTGAAGATTTCTCTCCATACACACCCACTTTGGTACCTCTAGTGACCACACCACCGGCTTGTGATTATCAGGACACTCTTCCCAGACCTTGTTCAGATGATAGTGATGTTCCAACCCAGTCTAGGCTTCAATTTTGACTGGGCAGGGGCTGGGCAGCAGGGGAAGCCCAGCCCCCAGGGAACGTGGCTGCCAGGGCCCTCTAAGGCCAGTCTGGCAGAACTCCAAGTGACTCACACTGTTATTTAGTAAGAAAAACAAAAACTTTTAAATGGCTTCTGGCCAAGTGGGGGAAGTAGATGTTGAGGGGGAGGGGAGTGGTGAAACTAGCCAGGCCCTAGGCACATTTATCAATCACAAACTGAGGTGGGTTAGGTACAGAAGGCCTCCAACATGCCTACAGAGGATACTTGGCATGCTGGCTGCAGGTGCTGGAAGAGGCCCTGCGCTGAGGGTCAGCTGGGCATGTCCTAGTGGCAGGACTTAGGACCAAGCATCCTGGCTCTTCTCTGTGAGTGTGACTGTGATAAGAATATTCCTTATCAGGTCCAGTGAGAGTGGAGTGAAATGTGCTTAGCCCTGTGCCTGGCATGTAGAAAATATCAAATATACAGAATCTGCCACCATTCTGATGGTTTCTAAAAGTCTGGCTGTTCATCAGAATTGTAAAAGACTTTGGACAAGATAGAAAGTCTAAGATGCAGTTGAATGGCCATGATGAGTGCATGAGGTAGTCTGGAAAGAAAGCACTTTGGATGGCAGATTATGTCCCAGTATGATGATTGGCCTAAGTGTATCTGTTGTTGTTTTGGCTTTAGAAAAACTGTCCATGCCCACTTTTAGGATGTTGAGTCTAAGTCCATTATTGTTTTCCTTTTTCGTTTCTGAGAAAGCTTTGTCAGGCAGGCCTGGACTGGCATGGTGCCAGTGGCTGTGTGACCTACATTGGCAAGCTGGTCTGCCAAGTGCCTGGACAGCACCTGGCATAGAGGAGCATTTCTGTGGTGGCTGCTGTTATTTGAAATTTTTATGATGGACATTAATGCAGGATAGTAAGTTGCTCTGAGTTCCTTGCCAGTACATCTTGGGCAGAGCTCTGATTTGCTCTTTGCTGTGAGTCTGAGAAATGCTACCCCTTGCTTCTAACCTTCACCTGCTGCAGGACCACTAAAGCGATTTTAGTCTTGAGGAAGTACAGAGAAAGAAACCAGCTGTCTGTCTCATATAACTAGAGAAACACAAGTGATTTCTTCAGAATCTGGTATAGATAGCTATCATTATCTTTACAAATGTGTTAGAATAGTTTCTTAATAACAATTGCTTTACTTTCTTGCTTTTCTCTCTGTTCGGTGCCATTTTCTCACTTTCTTCCGTTTTGCTGGGAATAAAATTAAATAAAATTAGCCCTTTAAAAAGAGGTACATGCCTGTAGACACAGAGTGAAACTCCCTGTTCATCTGCTGAATTTGGCTTGCCAAGGCATTTTATTTAGTGTTCATAGTGTTTTACAACCACTAAATTTGTGATGAATATTTAACAATAGGTAGAGTTGTTGTTGTTGTTGTTGTTGTTGTCAGTCCTGGAGCTTGAACTCGGCCTGGGCACTGTCCCTGAGCCTCTACCTGAGCATTCCACCACTTGAGTTACAGCGCCGCTTCCAGCTTTTTCTGTTTATATGGCACTGAGGTATTGAACCCAGGGCTTCATGCATGTACACTACCACTAAGCCACCTTCCCAGCCCAACAGGTAGATTTTATATTAAAAAAAAAAATCTGAATTTCCTGCCAGATCTAGAAACCCTCAGGTCACTTTAACCAGTAGCTCTCTCTCTAGTCTTTCCTGTCCTTTGTACCTTCTGGAGCTTGCTGAGCCGGTAGATTATTGAGGCTGTAGTTATCTTCGTTAGCAAGTTTGGCCACAGGTAAAAAGAAAAGGTCATGTCACTTGCTAAGTTGTCAATCATATATGACAATCCCAGTGGTCACAGTATTTCTGGCTTCTTTTCTCCCTGTGGGAGGTCCTTACTAAGAATGTTTGAAACTGTATCAAAGCTTATATGTCAACATAAAATGTTGGGTAATACAGCATGTATAGTTTCATAGCTACCACTTAAGGGTAGTTTCAAACAAGTGAACTGGCTTTAATGGAACAATTTAGGATATAAGTTTGAAAAATTAAAGACACTTAGTCCTTTTTATTTACCCTTTCACTTCAAGAGTTGTAATTTGGCAGACTCAGTATCACCATGGGTGACGTTCTTGATGATTAGCTTCTGTGATGGTCCCTATAAGAGACACCTGTACCCCTCCCAGCCAATGAGCCTGCAGCCAGCTGTGACCAGATGATGAAGAAGGAAAGCAGCTCCCCAGACACTTTCTAAGTTCCTAAAACTTATCACTGTTCAATGAGATTTTGAAAGCTGACTTTTGTTTTTGTCAGGAAAGTATCAGATACTTGTCAAAAATTCAAACACTAAAGCACAGTAACAACAATAAAATGTCTGGCTTCCCCTCTGCTGGCCCCTGAAACTTTCCTCCCCACAGGGTAGAGGGGGGATACTTGCAGTCATTCCTCTAAATATAACCAGTCTTGGGAGTTTGTTGCTTATACTCTTAAACATTTTTTTTTTCTGATAGTACTGGGATTTGAACTCAGTGCCTAATGCTTACTAGGCAGGAGCTCTACCACTGAGCCACACCTCCAGCCAGATACCTGGACTTTTGTACCTGCTTGCATGCCCACCCCTTGCTCTCACTCCCAACATACACAAGTTTTGTTTTGTTTAATGAAAACAAGATCTCTCTATGTAATATTATACAACTGTCTTTTTAAATAACTTTTTGTCAGTTATTATAGTTACCTTCCCAAATGTGTAGCTTCATATGTCACACTATTTTAAATGTATTTAATCTTTTTGGTCTTTATCATCACAGCCATTGCTGTAGGGGGAATGTTTGCACACACTAGTGAGCTTTTATGCATGATCTTTTTGTGGTATAGATATCTAGAAGTGGGACTTTTGGCTTAAGTCATTTTCCATTTAAAATTTGAATCAATATTACCAAATTGTCATCTAACAAGGCCTTACCAATCCATGTTTCTCCCAGGAACACCTTTTGTGGGGCGTTCTCTCCCTCTCTCTCTTTCTCTCTCTCTCCTTCTCTCTCTCTCTCTCTCCTTCTCTTTCTCTCCTTCTCTCTCTCCTTTTTTCTGACCTCTATACAAAAAAATAAAATAAAATAAGAGCTCACAAGTAGGCCATTAAAGTGACATATTTGTCTTAGAGAAACATTCAAAATATGTAAGTCTGTGGGATTTAATGAAATGATTTTACATCTTGACATTGGTATGATTACCAAACCACAAGGTGACAAAATGCTCCCTAAATATTGTACCCAATTACGACCATCTCAGCTGGATCAGGTAGTCTTAGGAAGAATAATAGCAAGTCACATCTTCCTTTTTCACAGCTCTATCAGGGCTGACCTGTCTTTCCCAGCAAGGACCGAGTCTCAGTACCTAGGTGGGAATATGAAATTTTGACTTCCACCTTCACCAGAGGCCTCCTGTTTGGTTCTCTAAACTGATATTTTCCCTCTGTCTGGCCACAGCTCCTTAGCCCTGACCTCACTTAGTCTTTTCCTTCTTCTTGTGCCCTCAGCCTCTTCAGATCCAAGCTGGACCAGCTGGTCTAGCGGGAAGAGGTTTGGAGTTAGACCCTGTTTCAAATCCTGGCCTCATTTTTACTAGTATTGTAGCTCTTGGGCGATTGACCTTACCTCTCTGAGCACCAGTATCTCCTACAAATTGGGATTGGTATTTCTCTCCCAGGGACATTGGGGGAAGACATGAATTAATATTTGAAAGATGTGCTTTAGATGTTCATCACAGAATAAACACATGATAAATTAAACACGAGTCCTCTCTTGTTTTTCTACTCAAGAAGCGAATCTTCTTGGAGAAGTTGGGGATCCTGGAGTAAGAGGAAGGTGAACATATGTGTGAGCCCAGAGGTAACTCCCACTCAACATGGACTCTCAGGGGCTTAATGCCTAGTAAGGGAGCTCAACAAGTAAAGAGTGAAATGAGTGCAATAGTAGGAATTGATTTGTAGAAGAAAGATGAATGAAACTCCAGGTGGGGTGGGAAGAAAACCGTCATCAAGCAAGTGGAGTATTGCAGGTGGAAACAGAAGTTTGACAGAGAAGTTAAGGCCATAAATAATTAGTAGGCAGCTCTATCCATTAGAGATAAAGAAATATTTTTATGTCCACATGTTAACTTTTTTCAACTCCTGCAATATATTGATGTATTCAAACTCAGCTCATCTCTTTTCTATTCCTTTTCCTCTCACTCTGCCTTTCTCTTCCCCCACTCTGCCTTAAAAGACTCAGCCACTAAAAATTTCAAGTAGTTTCTTTATATTTTCATAGTCCTCAGAGAGTGCTATTTTACCCTACTCAGATTTTGCAAGAGCTTTGGTATAACTGGGATTTTTTTTTTTTTTACATTTCTTTTTCTATGGTATGTGTAAATCCTTTTGCTTGCTCAGCAATCAACAACCCACCAACCATTTGATGTATGCTTTATGCCAGGCACATATGCCATCCTGCTCAGTTCTCAGAATGTCAGAGCAGCTCCAGGAAATGGGTTGTGCATTCTTTATGCACACAAGGAAACTGAGGCCTACACTACCTAATAAACTAGTCCCCGAGTGGATGTGAGGGATCTCAGTCCACTGCCAGGCTTTCCCCAGCCTTTGCTGCCTTGCTTAGAGTCCTGTTTGAAGGAGAGGGGCAGTGTGCATCTACACATATGAAAGCTGCCATGAATAGGTCATTTTGCTCTGTGGTGCCAGTGTTGCAAATGCTTTGATGCAGAATCAACTGCTCAGTTACCTTCTTGTCTATGGAGGGGCCCTGGGCACACAGCAGTCACAGCTGATAAAGAGCACACTTTCCCTCCCCTCTTACATTTACTTGTAGGGAACTTGTAGGCAAATAGAATAGACTGGAAATCATGGTTTTGGCTTTGTTTCTGCCCACTAAGGCATATGCTTGAGTTACAGACAGCACACCAAGAGCTGGCCTTGAGGTAGAGATTAGATTCTATTCAATTCCAGCTTCCATTCTGCTAGTAACTCCTCAGTAAATGTAAACCTCATCCCCAATCTTACAGCCATACCTGCTCTGTACAGTCTGGGACTCAGTGGTCCTAAAGATCCTGCGTGCTGTAGAATGTTGCATCATGGAATAAGAGACTGACTTGGATGAGAAGGAATCGGGTTTGGTGTCTGGCAGTCTTGGGTGTGAATCCTGTACTTCTCAGCACTGTGACCCTGGGCAAATCATGTCACCTAGACTTTTTCCAGCTACAAAGGAGGCCTAATAGATCCTGCCTCTTTGGATCACTTTCAGGATTAAATGCAAAGGACTGTGTCTTGGTTCTGGACTCTGTGGGGGTGTTTCTGCTTTTGAAATGTGTTCATTAGATGCAGTGCTCATTACACCTCTGAACTGCCTGAGATGTTCAGCTCTTATCTTTCTTGAAGCTCTTTGTTGTGAAGAAACTCCTCAAGGGAAGATACCATTCTGCCCCATTGAGTTTTATTAGTGCTTCAGCAGCAGTGCGTTATTTTTTTTTTTCACCTCTCTTTGCTTTCAGACAGCAGCTGTGGTGTGAGTCAGTGTGCAGGGATGTCACTTCTTTGCGCCTCCATTCATTTAGTGAGTATTTGCCATGCGCAGGCTTTGTGTTGGGTGCTAGGGATGCAGAGAGGAGTAAGCTTTCCATCACTGGCACACAGAGGAGCTCGTGAGCACGAAAGAGGTGAAAGAATACTGTGGCATGTGGCTAGATCCTCGTCAAGGTGTGGCCTTAAGGTGGCTGTGGCAGAAGAGAGAAGATTGTGGCCTTGTCTGGGGGGCCTCACAGAGAACAGGTGGATTTTGAGCAAGTTATCGAAGACTCTGCTAGCTGTAGAAGTGCAGGGAGAGCATCCGGTAAGGAACCCTGGTAAAAGGTGACGTATTGGGACATGTCTGGAGCTGAGCCAAGTGGTAAAGCACCCATGTTGCCACTTCATGGTAATCTCCACATGCTGAACAACCCTCTGCCTGAGCCTCATAACCAGTGTCCAGCCAAAAGCTACTACCCTGGGAAGTAGTGGGCATTCCAGATAGAAAAGTAAAACATACCAAATAAACAGTCTTGCTCCTCCTTAGTCTCACGGGGAACCCCATGTGTTCTTCACACTGATTACAGAGCTTCTTCACAGTTCTTTCTTGAGTATCTCCCCAAAGCCACCATTCCTCTCCACCCGCGTCTACATCTCCCTGTTCCTCAGCAGTTCTCCTTCCTTCCATGCTGATCTCATCAGGCAACATGATCTTTTAAAAAGTAGGAAAGTTCATGTCACCTTCCTGCTGGAAACTCTGATGGCTTTGTGCATGCTTGGAGTAGGCACTATGTAAACTGGCTGTGGGCACGGGGAGGGAAGGGGTGTCTTGCTTCCTTCGATCTCAGCTTCTCAGCACTCTCTTTTTTGCTTACTCTGTTCTAGGCACTACCCCTTTCTTGCTATTTCTCTTTCTTCCCACAGGGTCATTGCACTCTCTGTCTCCAGCCTGGATCACTTGTTTGTCCCCTTCATCTTTGCCTCCCTTACCTCATATTCTGGTCTCTGTTCAAGTCAGTGTTCTTTCACTATCTGGCAACACCATTTTGTCCTTGTTCCCCCTGCTGCCCTCCCATTCTGTCCTTCTGTCCTTTGTTTCCTTGTGCTCTCTGTGTCTTAGTCTATTCAGATGTATATCTTCCAGAAGAGTTCTTGTCTTGTTTACTGCTCTCAGGACCAAACTCTGAGCCTAGGACATAGGGTGTGACATAGTTAAGTGAATGAACAAATGACCGAGTTAGCACATGCCTGCTTGCAAATGGAGACTTTGGCCTTTATTCCATCAGTAGTGCAATTCTAGCAGACATCTTTCAGGAGGTGAGTGACGTGGTCAGCACTTTTATTTTAGAAAGCCAGCTGGTGGCAGTGTGGGGGCTGAGCTGTGGGCGGGAGGCAGCAGAACTACTTCAGAGCCTGTTAAAATGGTCCAGAAAATTGGTGCTGAGCCTGGGCTGAAGGGAGATGAGGGGGTAGATGGTAGGACCCAAAGACCTCTGAGGCTCTTTGATTGCATTGGGATAATGTGTTTGCATTGGGATTCCTTTCTAAGAGCAGCAGGAGGGGACAAGCTGCCTGGGGAGAGGCTGCCCATCCTGATGGCTTTCTCACCACGTACACATAAGCCTGGGGAGGGAGGCAAGCTGTGTGCAATACCGTGGGCCCTCTGAGGAGCCCTCTGGGGGCAGCCATACAGCCTCCTGCAGCTTCCAGAGGAGGGGGGTCAAGATGGTGGTACGGATGGCTATGTCTTCCTCCGGGGATGGACCCATTGAGCTTTACACCACAAACCACACGACATCATTCCTTCTTTTTTTGTAATGGCTACATTTCTCCATATTTGACTCCAGAGCAGAACTACTTCAGAAAAAAAATCTTCCTGCCTGCCTGCCTGCTTTCCTTCCTTGCATTCTACTTTCCTTCTTTGCTTCCTGCCTTCCTTCCTGCCTGCCTGACTGCCTGCCTGTCTCCCTGCCTGCCTGCCTTCTTGCCTTCCTGACTTCTTTCCTTCCCCTTCCTCCCCACCTGTCCCTCTCTGTGTCTCTCTGTCTCAGTGTCTGTGTCTCTCCTTTTCTCTATCTCCGTATTTCTTTAGAATGTATAGGTTGAGTCCCTGTTTGAGTTTGCCGATGGGCAGGGGTTCAGCATCTCCCTCACTTTAATACATATGTGCAGGAGCCCTTGCCCTTCCTCAGTATCCAGGGGCCAGTCTGCCTACAGGCTTGCATTCCTGGCGTAGGCTTCGCCATGATACTTCATGCTGCAAAACACATTCCTCCAAAAAATGCATTCCTCTTCAAGTTTTGATCTTTTCATCTCAATCTTTTCATCTCGGGATGAACACATTCTTGCTCATCTAGCTGGCTGTCCCTCTGTGTCCTTAACTGAGGGTGTGTCACCCCAACTCCTGAGCATGGGTTCAGAGTCCCCAGTCAGCTTGTTGAGTCCTGGAAAGTGCAATGCTACCATCTGCAGAGCCACATGCTCACCTCCCACCTCTCCTCTCCCTTCCAAAGGTTTCCCTTTCACAGGAGTGACATGAGCAGTGGCACTGGAGAGCTTCTGTGTGCCGGGCATAGCATTAGACATTTCATATGCATTCAGTTGTCCTTTCCAGTCTTAGAGTTGAACAGATCTGGGTGGAATCACAACCATCTATGGCCCTTGGAAATACCACTTATTCTCTTCCACTTTCTTTTTACAAATCTGGAAAATGGAGCTCATACAGAGATGGTTTATAGAGTTGTAAAAAATAAATTAAAGACATATGTTATTTCATAAGCACAAAAGTACTGGCTCACTATGTGTCAGACATTGTGCTGTGAGTAAATAATAGCACATTGCAGATGTAATCATCATTGTCACTGTCACCATCCCCAGCCCCAGCCCAGGGCCACACAGCTAGGGTGGAGGTAGAACTCTACCCTGTGCCAAAGCTCTTTTGGACAAGCAAGTTTTCCTCCAAAACACACTCTGTCTCTGTCTGTCTGTCTGTCTGTCTGTCTGTCTGTCTGTCTGTCTGTCTGTCTGTCTGTTTTCTCTAATTGGAAAGGCAATGGATGCTCATTACAAAACCAGAGCTCGAACTCTCCATGCTTGGCTTTGAATTTTAGTTCAATCACTTTTTAAAATACATAACCCAGGGCAAGGCATGAATCTTCTTTAAGCCTTGATGTTTCTCATTGTGCAGGAGATCCAGTGGCTCTACCTAGTAGCATTGTGGTGGGGACTGTGGGAACATGGTCTACATGATGCTCTGGCAGGGAATCTGGCATGCTTGTGTGTCTTCAGTGAGCACTTATTGAGCACATCCTAAAAGCCAGTGACTGGTCCAGTAGCTCTGGAAACAAGTGAAAAACAAGGCAGAGTCTCTCTCTCTCTCTCTCTCTCTCTCTCTCTCTCTCTCTCTCTCTCTCTCTCTCTCTGTCTCTCTCTCTCTCTCTCTCTCTCTTTCCTTTTTTTGGGCAGGACTGGGGTTCAAACTCATGATTTTATGCTCAGTAAGTAGGCACCTTACTATCTGAGCCATTTTGTCAGTCCCTTTTTGCACTGGTTATTTTCAGTATAAGATCTGCTTTATTCCTGGGCTGGTCAAGGCTATGATCTTCCTATCTGTGTTTCCCTTTTTACTGGGATGAAAGGTGTGGGCTATTGCACACAACAATATATATATATATATATATATATATTTTTTTTTTTTTTTTTTTTTTTTTTTTGTCGGTCATGGGGCTTGAACTCTGGGCTTGGGCGCTGTCCCTCAGCTCTTCAGCTCAAGGAGAGCGCTCTACCACTTGAGCTACAGCGCCACTTCCAACAATATTTTTTAAATATATTTTTTGGAGGATACTCTTAGGAGATGAACACAAAGGTGTATTGCCTATGTGCATATGATTATATAAATTTTTATTTATCAAAATGAACAGGAAATGGAAATGAGAGTTTTTTCTTTGTCACTGTTTTTGTTTTCTTTTCTTTTTGTCTTGTTTGCTCATTTATTTGTTTTTGAGAGTATAAGTAAAGGCATAGAAGTGGAAGGGCAAAGGATAAACAAATGTAGCAGTGGTACTCACTAGATATTATGTTGAAAATGAACTATAGGACTTGTGGGTGGGGGTAGAAAGGAGAAACTGGGAGAGAGTGAGAGAAGGGGGTAACATTGCCCAAAAAGAAACGAACTCTTTATCTGACATGTAATTATAACCCCTTTATACATCACCTTTCTAATAACAATAAAATTAAATAAAAATTTAAATATATACATATAGGATTTGAGCTCAGGGTTTCACACTTGCTTGGCTGGCACTCTACCACTTGAGCCATGCCCCCGGGCCCACTCTCTCTTGATAATCATATATAATCAAAGCAAGCACAAGCATGATAATAATTGAGACTATGGAACCCTGGGGGTAGTGGAAGAGTCATAGAAAACACCTATGGACTGACTGGATGTGTAAGGTAAACCTCACTGAGAAGACTCAATGATTTGTGACCCTTCTATCCCAAGTATTTCAGGGCTCCTGCTTTTCAAACTTCTGCCTCACTACGAATACAGGTCCTAATTTTGAGTTTAAAAAGTGTGACTACATAATACCCCTCAGTTCTCTCAGGAGATGCTTGCTCCATTAAGAGTGGAAATTCCTGTCCTGGGACCCATGTTCCAGGGCCTTTTGAAGGCCTCGAGTGCTGCTCTCAGAGTCTGAACTAGTTGAGCCTATGGTGAATGAAGATCCTCATGTGGGAAAGGAGGCTGCTTCATTTCCAGCCAGAGCCCAATTTGCTCAGAGCTGCACTGAGCATTCTGGTTTCTAAGGAGCTGGAAGTAATTTCTCTTTCTCAGTGAGAATGCGGCACATGGCAATCTCCTGATTCTTTTAGGGCTTGTGGAAGCTGCAGGAACACCTGGTGGCAGAGCCTAACACCCAATACCAGCCACACTGCCCCTCTTAGGGTACAATAAATGACCATTCCAGCCTCTGCACTGAACAATGGGTGACCCCAGCTGTGGAGAGAGGAAATCACTCTGCAGAAGGATAGGCTGCTTCTGACTCACCTGTCCTGTGGATAGCTGACCTACTTTTGTTTGACCTTGATTTGCTCAGCACAATGAACTGCTGCTGTGCATTCACTTCTGCTACCTGATTTTAGATCTCCAACACACACACACACACACACACACACACACACACACACACACACACACACACACACACACACACACACACACACACACACACACACACACACACACACACACACACACACACACACACACACACACACACACACACACACACCTCTCTCCAGGCAGGTGAACAGATGAGCAGGTGCTTAGTTTTGCACTAACCTCTGAATTGTAATTCTATCACAAGGAAAAGGCTTAATTTCCAGAACATAGAATGATTATTGAGGGCAGATATGATGGCGAAGCAGCAGGCCTCGACTTCTTGCTACAGGGCAGCTTAATCAGGAAATGGCCTAGATGGCTGCCTTTCAAGTAGGTCCTTGCAGTAGCTTGGCAACAGGCACAGGGTCATAATTGGAAGAATTTGGCTCTGAGTGTCTGTGGGTGTTTACAGTGCACTATAGGGCAGGGCTTCTCTTATTTAGAGAATATTTTGAGCAACAAGCAGCAGAAGGCTGAAAAGCCACTAAATCTCAATTTATTTTTAACAAATTCCATTTTTCCCCTCATCCCAGAAGGAGGACTGAGTTATTAAAAAAACAGTAAAAAATACATCATCGCAGAGCATGCCATATCTAATTATGGGGTTGCCAGCATCGGCCTGCAGCCATATTCTTAAGGGCTTTGTAAATCAGCCATCCATTCAATCTGTGAACTTATATGACTCCTATTCTTCATTTCCATGTAGAACAGAATTATTGGCAAGTGAGGGCTGATCAGAAAAAGTTCTTCCCATCTAAATTAGGAGATGGAAGGTATAAATATAGAATGGCGTACTTACGTTCTCACAGGGAGATAAATTCACTCTTCATTGTCCATCATACTTCACTGCACAAACATCATCCCAGAGCACTGAGTGCCCCTTAAGGATCTGGACTCATTGCCATGTGGATCCGTGCCACTTGCAGGAACAGTGGTATGCCATATCACTGAGCACAGTGCTGAGTTATTATTACCCACACAGCCATGAAAAGTCCTGTGCATTTTGGCCCATGTTCTTCTGTATGTTAGAACTGGAAAGAACCTGGGAAACCTTCTAGTTCAGCTACTTCTGGCTGTTAGTGGGCAATCTGGCTGAAGTCGAGATCTAGAAGGAAATGTTGCCTGGGGACCCAGAATGAGCCATGATGGAGGCGGACAGGAGTCTCTGCTTTTCTGCAACCGAGTCCCACTGTGTTATGCTACTATGTTCAGGAGCCCGTAAGTTAAACAGATGTGACTTCCACCCCTCTCCCGCAGGGGTTCACAGCCTCAGAAGATACGGAGGCTGAGATGGCCAAAACATCGCCATACAAGTAGAGCAAGTATGTGTACCACAGATTCATTGAGAGATCGGACTGGTGTGCCTGGGGAATTCTCGAATCCATGTATTTGGATGCTAAGGCAAAGGTGAACTCAGTTGCTCTCTGACCCACTGGGAGAGCTTTATTAATGCTACAGTTTTCTAATGAAAAAGGTACCACACACTGGCTAGGTGTTGGGAGGAGGACAAGCATGGGGCAGTGAGCCATGGGTGGCAGTGAATATGACTTGAGGAGCTTTGGGACGAGGTCACGGGGAAGATTTCCTAGGAATACAGAAGGAAGTGAAGGTGCGGGGTACAGGCTGAAGCCAGGCACCTCTGGGTTCTGTGGCATTCCCTGCGCTTTATTCAGGTAGGATGTGGGTGGCATGAGTGCCAACCTCCCATCCCTCTGACGCTACCCCAGACAGAATAATAACCAATCCTGGTAGCCAGTGTCAGTGGACTATAGCGAGCTGGCATGTGAGATGGCACCTGCATCCTGTTCTTGTCGCTGTGTATAGCCTGGGCACAGTGTCCGGACCAAAGTAGACTGTGAAGATGGGAGCAGCAGACGGACCTTAAGAAACCTCTCCAAGAGAGGGTGACCTGTGCAGTCACTTCTGAGCAGTGCCAGAGGCCAGAGGATTAGGGGATGTGAGTAGGCCAGGAGGGAGGTGGTCTGAGCCTACCTTAAGGCCGCAGTAGTCAGCAGGGAAAAGAACAAGTCAGGGAGGAGCACTTGTGAAAGATAGAAAAAAAAAAAAGCAGTAGGATTTGGCTACAGATGACAGCCAACAGAGATTGAAGGACAGTGACATACTACCACTGTTGAGGAGGTGGGAAGTGGGGACAGATCTTGCAGCTTAGATCCAACACGGTAGCCTTGACATCATTGAGCACTTTTCCTCTGAGAAGAAATGCCCTGTCTCGTGCCTTGGTGAGATCCTAGCCAGCCTGGATAACAGATCTCAAACATGTTGTTAGGTGAAGCCAGATGGCACGTAATTGAATGAGTACACAGCATAATCCCCACGGCCATTTCCATGCATGCTTTTACCCCCTAGGTTCTCAGAGTTGAGACAAATGAATTGGTAGTAACAAGTACACAAGAAAATATTTTGAAAATAGCTGATGAGCTATAGTTTGGGAATTACAACTTTTTTTTCCTTGGATTTCTTTTTCAGCCATACAAATGTTTGTAATTTATAGTTTCTAGTTTTAAGTCTATTTTTAGTTTTTATAGTTTGGAAAGATAACAATCTCCCATGATGGAGAGTACCTCCTACATGCCTTATCTCTGAACCATATTTCAGGGAGCAGACACCCCACTCCCACCCCACCTCGCCTCTGCCTCCTTCTTGTCCCAGCATCTTTCTTGGTGTGTGTCTGCAACTCTGGTAAGCCCCAGGTCAAGTCTTGTTTGTCTCTTGTTTGAGTGGATAAATAAATGACCTCCAGATTTACAGGGCCAGCGGGACTGATCACTTCCTCATTGAGCACCTCCAGATCAGAATGGCATATATAATTGATATTGTCTTTAAAGTAAGATGTTACTAGCTCCCCTCCTGGACATTTCATATTGTCTGATTCCTAGCCCAGCACCAAGTATTCCAGAAATGCTTTTTGGGGGGGCCAACCATAGTGACACACCTCTGTAATCACAGCTACAAAGGAAGTAGAAATAGGAGGACTGCTATTTAAGAATACTCCAGGAGCCAGATGCTGGTGGCTTACTTCTGTAATCCCAGCTACTCAGGAGGCTGAGACCTGAAGACTGTGGTTTGAAGCCAGCCAGGACAGAAAAGGCTGTGAGACTTAAAAAAAAAAAAAAAAAGCCTCCAATAAAGTACAGTACTCAGAAAAAGCCAGAAGTGGTTCTGTGGCTTAAGTGACAGAGTACTAGCCTTGAGTACAAAGCACTCCAGAGTTCAAGCCCCAGGATGGGCAAAAATCTATCTAAAAAATAGTCTGGCCTGGTCTGGTAGGTACATTCCTCTAATCCAAGTTATTTGAGAAGCAGAAGTAAGAGGATCACAGTCTAAGGTTTGCCCAGAGAGAAAGTACAAGTCCTTGTCTGAAATGTAAACTAAAGCAAAAAGGGCTAGGAATGTGGCTGGAGTAGTAAGGCCAAAAAAAAAAAAAAAAAAAAAAGCTTTTGGTTCCTTGAGCTGCTGCTGATCACCAATAACAAATGGTACTCAGAGCAATAAGTAAAAGTCCTGAAGGCTGGTCCAAAGTCCATTCTTCTGGCTGAGCAGCCACACCCTGGCAGTCAGCACTTTTTTGCTCATTATCAAAGTGGTAGAGAGATCCAGTGGGAAGTGGCATCAGAGTCCACCTCTTCTGGCCAGTGACACAGGAAAGCCCAAGGGTATGTCCCACTGAGGCACCGTTTCCTTTATGGATACCTTGTGTGCAAAAAAAAGCCTTCTTTATTCTGACTTCCAGTGTGCCTCTTGGCACTTTCCTCATTGACCTAGTTCTGCCTTGGTAGCCACACAGAACAAAGATCTGCAGGCCTGGTATGATTCTACTTCCGAAGTTTGAAAATAGTGCTTCTGGGCTCATGCTTCATTCCCTCTTCCCCTTCCTTCATGTCTTTCCAGTATTCCCCAGTGCCTCCAGCCATTCTTCCTATGACAGGGCAATCAGTAGGATAGTAATACTTAGTAGGTGAGACATTTGCTGAGTGAGCCTCTTCCCATGTGCCAGGTGTCATAAGCTCCTTCCATGAATTGTCTTAGGTGCGATTCTCAACCTCCCTGTGAGGTGCTTGCTCTCATGATCCTCGTCTCACCAGTGAAGAAACAAGGAGCTGGAGGCCCACGCTCATCTGGAGCCATACCAGCGAAGGCAGAGAAGATCTGAGCTCAGGCAGTATGTGCTCTGAGCTCGGGTGCTTGAATATCTCACAACCTTCCCTGCATAGTGCTAAAAATAGGCCCATGGTGCACCAGGCTTGAGCTGGCCCTGATTTAACTTACTTTGCAAGAAATCATTTGACAGGAGTCTGAGTTGAACCATTTTCCATGAAACCTCTTCAGAGTTTGTTTTGACAGGACGGACTGCAGGGCAGAGGCCTCTGCACTGTCACCAAATGGGTTCATCCGAGCCCTGCCAGGCTGCACAGGACTCCTAAAGTGATAGGATTAGATGAAGGTCACAAGCAAGAGCTATTCATGTTTTGTTTTCTGAACACCATGTTTACCACAATAGACTTATTCAAAATACCTAGTCATGGCTGTAGGGCCTGAAAGTAGAAGTCAGATGCCTATGGATGTAACACCAGACCTTCCAATCTCAATGCAATGTTGAGTCTCAATACAACGCTAGCTGTGATAGGCTGGACAGGGTGATGACCACCAGCCTTCCAAAGCTGGGGGTACAGGAGCCAAATATGTATTTCCCTGAATAGCACGTGATGGTTCAGGTTGGGCTTTTACTAGAATGCTTGGGCCAGAGGTCTGAGAAGCCAATATTGAACCATCAATTTTGGTGAGCTGCTTTTCAAATAGTATGTCTTTCAATAAGATTTTCTACAGACATAAACAGCAAAGTGAGGGACCTGTCCCAAAGGTGGTGTGTGTGTGTGTGTGTGTGTGTGTGTGTGTGTGTGTGTGTGTGTGTGTGTGTGTGTGTGTGTGTGTGTGTGTGTGTGTGTGTGTGTGTGTGTGTGTGTGTGTGTGTGTGTGTGTGTGTGTGTGTGTGTAAGGGGCATCAGAGACCTGGAGAAGCAGCTTGAATCAATAGAAAAAGCACTGGGTAACATCTCCCTGTATCATTTCCAAAAATGGAGCTCTGAATAGTGCCCTAACCTCCATAAAATACTGTGTCTTTATCTGAGAAAAAAAAAAATGGGGGTGATGATAGTAATACCCTGCAAGGCTGGCAGGGTATTAGATGAGAGCCTGTATGGGTATAACAGAAAGTGCCCGGAACAATGTTTAGCGGGATAAATATAAATATTAGCAGAGGAATTTCCTTCTTCTTTCACTGCCTCTTCCTCCTCCTTTTCTAGTCCTATGGACCATTGATTTTCTGTATGGCTTTAGATAAATATCATTTTGTCTATGCAAGAGTGGGTTGAATCCTGCTACTGGCTCTGCGTGGGTTCATGGCACCCCCTATAGGACATCTTGGAAATGTGTGGTGATTTGGCTGTGACCTGGACAGGGCTTTTCATATATGGGGGAAGGAGTTAAAGATGCTATGTGTAATGCTTGGGGAACAAAGGAATGTCTGTGTACACAAGTATATATATATTGTTTTCAGTGGATATCCATGTAAGCAAACCTCCGATTATCATGCTCTGAGCCTGGAGTCTGATTTTATTTTGCCCATAAATAATGTTAATATACAACATGTCTTCTAGAAATATAAATACCAAGTCTAAGAGTACTCATTTACTATGAAAAGGTCCAGCATTTCAGTAGGTCATTTCTCTTATTGTCTACTGTTGTCATGCCTCAGTACCTACATACTAATCTTATTATCTTATTTTAACCAATCTTAATTCATTTCTTTTTTATATTAGAGTCAGTATCTTTTTATTTATTTATTTTTGTTGGTCATGGGGCTTGAACTCTGGGCCTGGGCGCTGTCCCTCAGTTCTTCAGCTCAAGGCGAGCACTCTACCACTTGAGCCACAGCACCACTTCCAGTTTTCTGGCGGTGTTTTGGAGATAAGAGTCTCACAGATTTTCCTGCCCCGGCTGACTTTGAAACATGATCTTCAGATCTCAGCCTCCTGAGTAGCGAGGATTATAGACGTGAGCCACCAGTGCCCAGCTTTAGAGTCAGAGTCTTATATTGAATGTTTTTGAAATTATAAGCATTGATAGGTTATATTATTAACAAATTTTATTTCAAGAGAAACTTGTTTAGGTGTGGGCATGGTGTCATATGCTTGTAAACCCAGCACTTGGGTGATAAAGTAGGAACATCACAAGTTTGAGGTTCTCCTAGGCAACATAGAAAGATGCTTACTTGCATTTTGTGTTGTATTTTTTAAAGTGAGACAGAGTGCATGTGTATGTGTGTGTTAGCTTAGAAATTTTCTAGAGAAACCTTAGGTCACACTTGAAACAGAGGAGATGGTTTCATTTATCTTAGAAATAACCTTTTATCTAAGGATTTATAGCAGAAGTAAGAATTTTTAGCAGTATCCACTGTCTGAGAAACAAGATGTCTTCATCTTAAATATACCTTTATTTCACCAGTCCTCTGAGGAGGAACATTTAGTTGTTTTTGATTAGTCTTTATTTTAACATTGTAAGAAAATCTGCAGGTATTCATTGATTTACATATATTACATCTCTATTCATATAGATACATGTTATGAAATGAATACTATGTAACAGGTGATATCCTTAGACATACATTTAATTTAATTACACATGTAATTGCCTTTTCCAAAGGAACAGATCTTTTTAAAGCTTTGTTACCTAGTGCTAGATTTCTTTTAGAGAGTTGGTACCAGATGTAAATGTCCATTCATGACACCTTCACTAATATTTGATTTTGTCTTTAGGAGCATGATCTCTGCTAATACAGGCAGTGGACATGACATATTGTTGTTTATTATATCTTTTTTTTTTTTTTTGTCAGTTGTGGGGCTTGAACTCTGGGCCTGGGCGCTGTCCCTCAGCTCTTCAGCTCAAGGCATGTGCTCTACCACTTGAGCCACAGTACCACTTCCAGTTTTCTGGTGGTTTCTATTGGAGATAAGAGTCTCACGGACTTTCCTGCCTGTCAGGAACCACAATCCTCAGATCTCAGCCTCTTCAGTAGCTAGGATTACAGGTGTGAGCTACTGGTGCCTGGCTTGCTTATAATATCTTGATCATATGTCTTCATATATTTATTGATCCTTGTAGCTCATCTTTTTGTGACTTCTTGTTTCTATTCTTTGCTTATTTTTATCTGAAGTGTTTTCTTTTTTACGGCTTCCTGGGAAGTTTGGGTTGCGATTTGTTTTAACTCAGAACAGGGAGTCCTCCTTTTCCTGTCACAGAACTCTGGAGCTCATCATCCCTGACTCAATCCTGGCTGTCCCCTTTGGGAGATGTGGGGCAAGCAGTTACCTGACCTTTCTCAGAGTTATCTAGCTCTTTGAGTGCTTGCCTAGCATGCATGAAGCCCTGGATTCGATTCCTCAGGACCACATAAACAGAAAAAGCTGAAAGTGGCACTGTGGCTCAAGTGGTAGGGTGCTAGCCTTGAGCAAAAGAAGCTCAGGGCCAGGACTAACCAAAAAAAAAAAAAAAAGCCCAGTATGTGGTTTCTGCTGCTTCACCTCTTGTAGTATTATTTTTGTTCTGATTCTGTGCTGAATATTTTCTCAGGAAGTTTTCTCAAGATGCACAACTCAGACTTGTTCAGATCCTTAGACTGAGAACCAACCTCGGGTAACCAAAGCTCAGAAAAAATAAAACTGATTCTCTTTTAACTCCGCACACAGGAAAGAGAAATGAAAGAAACCAGGCTAAGTCTGTTTCCGTTAAGAGGAACTTGTAGGTCATTCCTGAGGTCAGAGTGCATGCAGACCAACATCTTCTACCCAGCACATTGAAGCCCAGAGATTCATCACAAGACGAAGGCTTCTTGCTTACATTGTGCTTGCAGGCAGGCAAAAGGCCAAGTACGACTTAGGAAAGTTGTCGGTCATGCAGAGTTGAAGCAGAAGCATCATCTGGTTAACCTTTAGCCAACCCCTTACACAGATCTACTCTTCCCCCACTGCCTGCACATGCGCTCTGGGTAACCGCACTTGTTACTGGTTTGGGCAGCCTGGCACTGGGGGCAAGGGCCGTGGGTGTCCGCCTGCCCTGCCCTGCCCTGCTTCTCCCAGTTGGGACAGAGCTTTCGCTTTTTATGTGCTGAGTCACTGAAGCAACAAAAGCATGTGCCAAGAGTCCGGGCTCTGGAGTTGAGCATCTCTGGATTCCAGTCCTTGCTCTTCCCCTCCAAGCTGGGCAAATCTCGTACATGTTGCTTCATGTCTGTGACTCATGTAATCTCTACCATGTTGATAACAGTGCCTTCCCCAGAGGCCATTTAAGGACAGAATGGGCTGTCAGGGCAGGCACTGCCCTGGGCATCTGTATGCGGCTCTTGTGGGATGGACACTGGTCCAGAAGGGGAGGGAGGCAGGGGTCTTCCTCGTGTCTGAGGAAGCTCAGCCAGCTCTCCCTGTCCCCACTTCACACATCCCAAACCAGCCACTCCTGCCCTGGTTGATGGGGGAGACAAAAAGGCATCTCTCTCTCCAACCATTGCTCGCACAGGTGCCTAACAAGTGGAATGCAGACCCTCAAAGTCTGGGTGTGTGTGGGGGGTAAGCTTTGTGAAGGCCACAGACTGAAGATCTACAGTCAGGAAATCCTGTTGCTCCTTCCTGCAAAGTATTCAAGGACTAGTTCTCGCCAGCCGGCCATGGCCACTCAACATTGGCCCATCTCTCCCCCTACATCCTCCCTCAGCACAGCACCCCCCTCCCCAAAGACATCTGGTATTCAGTCACTTATCATCCCTCTACCCACCATCCCCAATTCACCTCTCTGCTCTCCCCTCCCCTCCTGCACCTCCTTTCTCACCAGGACAGCCAACTGAAAAACCTAAAAGAAGACCCCATCTCTCTCCTCATTCAAAGCCCAGACCCTGACTGCTCCGCTCCTCCTCCGGCTGTTCTGGCTCTTGGGTCCCTGGTTTCTCTGCCCTGCTGCCACCTGCAGAACCCCAGCTCCCTCTCTTCACAGCAGTCTTGTCTTTCTGGGCCAGCCATCTTGCCTGCCCCCCTCTCCAGCCCCCCTCCCTACCTCTCCCGAACATTCATCCTTGCCCAGCATCTGACATGATTTACGTCTCCATTTCCTTTGCTTCCTGTCCTCACCCGTCTGTGTACCAACCAAGGACAAGGGTTGGTCTCCCTGCCCCACCTCAACCTCACCGTGGAGGACGATGCCTGGCACTCGGATGCCCTCAGCAAATATTTACTGCAAGATGAATGAGTGATTGCCGCCAGCACACTCACAGTATCTTCTTTATTAACATGTGTCCCAAATGGAAATCTGGTGGCCACATGTAGTGTGGGATGGAAATTTACTCTCTTGGACTGGTCCTTCACCCAGGAGTCACCTGGCACCTCTGGGTGCCACACATGTGTTCGATGCACTCATTGCTTGAAGGCTCGGGGGTGTGTTGATGGAACTTGAGGAGCCCTGTGTCCCTTAGTTAGATGTTACTGTGTCACTGGTCCATCGGCAGCCATCAGCCCACAGGCTTTTCCTTTGCTCCTGAGCTGTGGAGAAACCATTGTACTCTGCTCTCTCCCTCTCATCTCCCTGAGCAACTCCAAAATTCTGTCACCTACCACCCACTGACTTAGCTTCCTCATTATCCTCGTCCCAGCTTTCATGGAGGGTTCTCGGTCTGTGTTTTGGTGAAGTGAAGGGCTGGGCTCTGCAGATTCCACCCACCCTTCACATTCTGAGGAGTCCTCATGCTTCCTGCCGCAAAGCTAACCCGCGGATGTCTCCTGAGCCCACTCACCAACAGCCTCCTGGCACCCGGAGATCACTCCGCGTCAAGTTCGCCTCTCACCTGCACCGCGTCTCACTGTCCCCGAGCATCTTCCTAAAGTCTCAGATCTGAGCTTGCACCTCTGCCTTCCTGCTCACCCAGCATGAGCTCCTCTCTTTCAGTGACATGGTTACAGTTAGCACACTCCATCTTCCCGCAATCCAGGCAGGGAAGTCCTTTCTCCTTTTACATAGGAAGAAACGGTGTTTTCTAGAGGCCATCTGATTGGCCCAGGACACACAGAGCTGAGCTTTGGTTCTAGGAAGCACTGCACGCCTTGCCAGCCTGTCTTACTTCTTCTCCCGTGTCTAGCATCTCCTCATTCTGCCTATGCTAGCTGATCCCGTTTTTTTAGGGGGGAGGGTGGGGCTGTAACCACGTCCTGTACTCACTTGCTGAGTGGCCAGTCCTGGATTCATGCCTGTGCCTGGCCTCCCAGGGCACACCTGTCTCCAGAACACTTTCCTGGCCTGTTCTCTGCACCATCCCCACTTTGTAGGCAGACTTGCACTTCACTGTGAAGAAAAGTGAAGGCCGCATCAGGCAAGATCCCTCAGCATCCCTTTTGTCTTCTGTGGAATATTCTTTCCATTTCTCTTCTCAGCCCAACCTGGACCCACCCAGCCTGTCTGCTAGCAGCTCCAACCAGAGAAGCAGAGTCGCTTCAGGGTCCATCTGACTCGCTCTCCCTCATGCCAGCCACTCCCATCTGCCACCATATAACAGCAGTACATTCTTTTGTTTCCTTAGAACAAGATGCAGATGTTTTCCAGAATTTCCTTCAACTTCAGGCAGTAAGTTTTTTGGGACAGAGTCTTCTTCTTGGTGTCTTTAGGACCAGGCTCTCTTACTCTGTGGCAAATTCAGACAGACAGACAACAAGAAAAAGAAAGGTCAGTCTGACATGTCTTCAGTTGCTAGGCCCTGTGTATCACTTATTCATGCATTAGCCTTCCTATCATTGTCTCTCCCCCTGCACCTCTGGGGTTGCCAGGGAATAGTGAGGCTGAAGTAATAGAGAAAACAGCCTTAATAGGACTGCTTCGCATAGCTGAGCAACAGTGCAGAAGGGATGGGCGGATGATAGAGATGTGGAGTGTCTCCTGTGCTTGGAATTGAGGTGAAGAAGAGAACAAGGCCTAAGCCCTGCCACAGGAGGGGTGATACCTGGGAGTTTCTTTTTTTTGGGGGGGGGGGAGTCAGACATGGGTCTTGAACTCAGGGCCTGAGCCCTGTCCCTGAGCTCTTTTGCTCAAGGCTAGTACTCTACCACTTTGAGCCACAGCAACACTTATGGTTTTCTTAGTTCATTGGAGAGAAGAGTCTCATGTGGACTTTTCAGCCCTGGCTGGCTTGGAACTGGGGTTCTCAGATCTCAGGCTTCTGCGCTACATGCCTGTAGCTAGGACTACAGGCATGAGCCACTGGTGCAAGGCACCTTGGAGCTTTCTACATAGCTTTAGATTCCTTTGGTTTCCCCTAGGTAATGGAGACAAACCCCAGGCCCAGGCTGAGGCGTGGGCTGAATACACAAGATGCCAGGAGGCTGAGGGCAGTGCCAGGCCAGAGAGCAGGCATTAGGCAGGGCAAGGCAAAGGTCCTTGGCTACTTTTCATGGGACAAGGCCTGTGATAGGAGACTCAGAGCTGGGGCTGTTTTCAAAGGTAGCACTTTTAGGTGGGAAATTATTGGGGAGGAGAAAATAAGGCAGGGTCTCATAGGAGGGGCCCTTTGGTCTTGAGAGCAGGGTTCCATGGAACCCTTGGCCAGTAGGTGCCAGATAAAAATGACGTGTGAGTGCATACTGGGAGGGCTAGAGTCTCCACCATTCCTGGACCTTGCACTCCAGAAGGGCATCTTGAAACCCAGGAGAAAAGAAATCTGCCTAATTAACCCTTATCCCATAGCGTTACCTGGCCCTGCCTTCATCTGCCCCCCTCCCCCTCCCCCCCCACCCCCACATAGCGTCATAAATTCTCATGGAACACCAGTTCCATGGGGCTGGTTTGAAGCATCTTTCAATCCCTGCATGCTCTGGGATGTGCCCCTTTCTTACTTTGTATGGAGTCTATGCCATGGTCCAGGCTGGAAACCATGCAAAATGCTGGGAAGATTATGAGTTTTAATTAGAACTGACCTGATTTTAAAATCTATAAAATCATTGGCCTTGGTCAAGTTAATTATCCTGGCAGACTTAAATTTCCTCACCTGTAAAATGGGCAAAATAACATTAGCCACTATTATAAGGCTTTTTTTGGTGGCTACTGAGGAAAGAAGTAATGATAGTGACCATAGTTCACATGTGCCGGGCCTCATTCTTAGCACGTTATATGTCTCCTTTAAGTCCATGACCACTCAGAGCTGGAAATGTTACCATCCTTATCGTATGCACCAAGACACACAGAGACTAGGTACTGTGGCCAATGTCACAACACTCATATTTGTTGGACCTAAGGCTTGAATGCCTGATGGAGTCAGGATTTGAAACCCTACCACCATCTCCCATCAGAGAGCATGCTCTTATCCACAAGTTTAGAGTCACTAAGTAGTTCCGGTGTTCTTTTTAGATGGTTGATGAGATTTTAAGAGGGAGTAGAGTTCCTGAGACTTCAAGCCACTCTGCAATCCTTTTTCCTTGAACCTGATAAAAGAATCGTGTCCCTAGCTTGCTTATCCAATCAGCTCCTTCCATCATGACTGTGCTGTTCGCTCTGCCTTGTTCCCTCCACTTCAGTTTGGGTAGCTGCTTCATTGTCAATTGCATTCAGTCTACATCCCTATACCATACCATCAGTAGTCTGTATATCCACCCCCTACCCCCCGCCAGTACTAGTGGGATTGTAAATTGTCCTTATGCTATATTTCAGAGAGAATGTGGCAAAGACAAGCAGACATCCCTTTATGACTCTCTTTGCAAATATTTCCTGAGTACCGTTGCTGCATGGCTTTGGGGAACTGTTCTGTGGCTCTTCATTAGACCTCTGATTCACCCTACCAACCAAGCCTCAGTGCTGTCTGAGACTGGAATTCTGGAGACTGTCTTCCATCTACCACATTGGAGGGCTTGTCTACAGGACTAGCCTTGGTCTGATTTACAGAATGCCCCACTCCACAAGTCCTGCTTCTTTGTAAGTTCTCAGCCAGCCAGCCAGCCCCTTAGCTCCAAATGCAGTTTCTCATCTACACTCATTTTAGCTCACGTAGGGCGGAATACCATAGGACTGTGAATAGAAGTGCCACAAACGTGGCTATCCCTCAGCCCTGACAACCTGGTGGACCGTGTGTCCAGTAAACCATAATTCCTGATTAGGGACTTACCTCTTCCTGGTCCCTTCACTTCCATTACTTGCTCCTCCCCATCACCCAGGCACTATGCTCATTATTTTTTCCTCCTTGTGTCTTATCCATGCTGCACAGCTAGGGGAAAAAAAACAAAAAACAAAAAAACAAAAAACCCACATTCCTTTCTCAAGGCACTTGACTGCCACCTGCTGGAAAATTTTCACAATGACACCCAAAGGCACCAGCACCTCCAGGAGTTTGGCTCACACAGCTGCCAGTCTGGCCTTGCCTGTTGCCTTGGCAATGCATCATATATTTATTCAAATACTCACTTCTCCAACTATGTCAATGATGTATTGTATGCAAAGACTTCAGCTTTCTCCCTGTGTTTCCATTGCCCTGGCTTCTGCTAGAGAGTACAGAAAGGCTCATTGACCTATCTTGCTGTGAATACCCGTTACCTTCAATAATCTGGCTCCACTTGGTGAAGTTTCTCTAAATCCATTTGTTGTACAACAGACTGTTGGAGTATCCAACAGGAATACAGGGAGGGTAAAGGGCCCCATTAGCATCTTGCTTTTGCTTATAGGCCACCACCATTGGAACGGATCAGAGCAACTCAACATTGGAGAATGGGGCAAGGGGTCCTGGGCTGCCTCCCTGGGCAGAGGAAGGAAAGCAGTTCTTCCTGGACCCAGAGTCCGCTACTCCTTGGTTGTGGACACAAGTGTCCCTCGGGTGGGGGGGGGGTGAGTTTGGGTTTTATGGAACTGTAGTTCAATGAACATGTAGCCACTAGACCTGGCCATCAAGATGGTTGATTGTTGTCCCTGTTTTCCTAAGCATACCCTGTTATTAAGCTACTTCATGAAAAGCTGCTGCCAGAATTTCATCCTGCATCTTCACAAAATGTCTTAGCAGAACCCTATTGAGCTGTCACACGTGGGTGACACTCGAGGGTAAGAGGAAAGTTGAGCTATCACTGGGGTCCCAGTTTTTTTAAATCTGCATACATTAGCTATATAAGGGAGAATTTTTCTTTTTTAAAATTACCTCTGAGTAATTCTACAAAGGGGTTATCATTCAACAAAGCAGCTTATGAATGCAATGCACAAGGGAGAATTTCATTGTGACATATCCCAGTCAGTCTCTACCCCCCCCCCCCGCATTATTCTCACTTCTTCTCTTCCTAATACTGAGATCTTATAAGAGAATCTTTTATTCTTTTTTTTCCCAGAACCATTCAGCACAGCTGTACTCAAGCCCTATGGAGAGGACCTCTCCACAAATGCCTCTCCTTGCTCTGTCAGCCCCATGAGCCTCCTCAAACTTCCTGGTCTCACACAATGAGAGTTGCTCTTTCCCTCTTTGCCCTGGCTGCCAGCAAGTTCAGAGAGAACGTTTACGCAGTTTCCACAGCTTCCTTGAGTGAGGATTTCTTACACTTTTCTCCTCATTCCTTTCCTAGCAATGCTTGCTTTGGTCTTCGTATTGTATTCTTGGGCATGTTTTCTTGAGGTAGGATAGGCAGTAGTGCACTAGTTGCAAGCATCAGCCGGGAAGGCACACTCCTGGGTTTCAATCTTCACTTCCTGGCTGGGCTATTTAAAGCAAGGTAATGTTGCCTCTCAAGACTTAAATTCCTCACCTGGAGAGTTGAGGCAATGACCACAGTGAAGGTATTGGTCTTTCTTATGAGAACTGAACTTTTCCTGGCCTCTCTGATCTAGCTCAATCTGTGGCTCCAGGATTTATTTCCTTCTGTCTACCATGTCAACTACCTCATGATGAGTCATACAGCAGGAATATCTGGGTGGCTGACTCATCCAGGTTTTCTGAGACAGAAGGGTTTCCTGGGTGCAGGACTTTCATTTCTGAAATGGGAAGGTCTGGGACAAATAGACCAGTTGGTTACCACCACCTTTTTCCATTTGTGCATGACAGAACACTACAGATTGGCTACTTTACTTGTTGTTGGTTTCTTTTTTAAAAGAAATTTATTTCTTACAATTGAGAGGTTGGGAATTTAATATCAAGGTTCTGGCATTTGGTGGTGAGGAACTTTGTACTGTGTTGTTCATCTCATCTTGGAAATCAAAGGGCAGGAAAGTATGAGAGGAGACAAACTCACTTGTGTTTTCATGTGCTGGGACTGGGACTTGAACTCAGAGCCTGAACACTATCTCTTAGTGATTTTTGCTCAAGGCTGGCATTCTGGAACCACACTCCATTTCCAGCTTTTTGGTGATTAATTGGAGATAAGAGTCACACAGACTTTCCTGCGTGGGCTGGCTTTGAACCATGATCCTTAGATCTCAGCCTCCCTAGTAGCCAGGATTATAGGTGTGATTCATTAGCTTCTGGCTGCGTAGCCCTGTTGTGATAACTAACACATTCCAGCAATAATGACATTAATTCACTCATGAGGAAAAAGCCCTTATGTCTTCATCATTGTCCATTAGGCCTCTCCTCCCCACACTGTTTCAAGAGAGAGTAAGTTTGTAACCCATGAGCTTTGGGGACATGTTCAAGCCATAGCCATCATCATTGTAAGCAACCTCCACATCTTGGTGGCCAACAGTATCAAAGGTATGTTTTTTCCTGATGTTACTGTTTGTCCAGGATCTTGGCTAGAGGAGGAGCTTCTGCCCCAGGAAATGGTTGGCCTCAGATTCAAACAGAGAACCAGTACAAAGGGTTCAGTGTGAAGGTTGTGGCTGCTCACATTGGTTGGGCAGGGTGAGTCTCAAGGCCAGGTCTGACATGAAGGTGCAGTACAGTCTTCCCACCAGGAGGGGTAGCTAGTATTTGGAACATGAAGACAGCCTGCCCTGCTCCTCCTCCTTTTCTCTACTCATGGCCTTCCACTCTGCAGGAGCAGAGCCAGGGAAGAGAGCTGCCTGGTCTGGGTGTGACTGTCTTCCTGTAGTGGTGGGTTTCTTAAGGGCTGGTGTTCAGCTTCTCCCTGCCCTGCTCAGAGGAGCACCCGAGTTTCCTCATTGTGGTGTTATTTTAGTGGCGGTGCCAGCCAGGGCTCCTCTCCTAGGCACCTGCAATTTCTTGGGGGCACAAATCCCTTTTGGAATAGTAGAGAAAGAGCTATTGTGTTTGTTTGTTTTAGTTATTGTTTTTATATCTAAGAACATCTTAGAAAAGCGTTGTCCAACGATAATGTCAAATGTCACTGAGGCACAGCTTCCTTACCTTGCCTACTAAGCAAGTAAGACATGCCTCGTGGTTTTCTTATCCACAGACGGTGCCACAACCTCCAATAGCATGTAATGGTATAACATTTGTAAAGTAAATTTGATTCTGGGAGAAAAAAATGGATCCAAGTTAAGACATCTCATGGGGAGTCTGATTCTAGAAATATAGTAGAACCTTCCTTTTAAGTTTCAGGGACATAGAGGAAGGAGAAGGGACCTGGGTCATGTGTTCCCTGAGTAACATCACTGGAGTGAGTAAGGCATGGGCTGGTGCTGGAGACCTCTGGAACCGGGGTCCTGGCTGTATTGGGCTCGAGGTTGAGCAGGGAGACACAAGAACTCATGCATTTTCATACCTAGAAAACATTATTCTTCTAAGAAATGCCTCCTGCAAGATTGATTCATGTATTTTCATGTTACGGGGGGGGGGGGGGGGCGGGCGCAGGGGTTGAAGGATGGCCAACAGTAGCTCGAGCCAGTGGGTGTGACGGCTTCCCAGTAGGACTAACTGAAGCTGGGTGTTAGGACATAGCTCCCCATTCCCTTTTAGCTCACAAGAGCTTTTCAGATTCATTTGCTCCCAAAGTGACTTGTGTGTTTTTTTTCTCCCCCTGTTGGTTCCCACTGTAGGTTTTTAGAAGAAGTTGACTGCCTGGAAGGAAATTATAAAACATGAAAATTGCCTTGAGGTGACCAACAAATCCGTCAGTCCATTGCTCCTCTCACGCAAGGATCTGAGGTTTAAGAACTACAACTTCAGGTAATAAATAAGTCCCTCTACCCCTAGCTCTTGATGAATATTAGTAGGTTACTGTTGTTTGGTGGCTCAAAAATGGATGGTTTTGCCAGGTGCTGGTGGCTCACGCCTGTAATCCTAGCTACTCAGGAAGCTGAGATCTGAGGATCATGGTTCAAAGCCAGCCCCAGCAGGAAAGTCATTGAGACTCTTATCTCCAATAAACTACCAGAAAACCGGAAGTGGCACTGTGGCTTAACTGGCAGAGTTCTAGTCTTGAGCTGAAGAGCTGAGGGACAGTGCCCAGGCCCAGAGTTCAAACCCCACAACCACAACCACCACCACAAAAAGCTCAAGGATAGCACCCATGCCAAGATTTCAAGCCCCAGGACCAGCAAAAAAAAAAAAAAAAAAAAAGTAAAAATAAAAATAAGTAAAATACAATATACTCAGTGCCAGTGGCATATACCTATACTCCTACCTATTCAGGAGATTGAAATCTGAGGATCGCAGTAGTTGAGGAGAAAAGTCCACAAGACTCCATCTCCAACAACAACAACGACAACAAAGGATGGTTTTGATGGTCCCCCACATATGACCCGTGGCCTCAGGGGATCAAGGCTGTGTAAGCTTCTATGGCCTGGAAGGTAGTAGTCTCTGCTCAAACCTGGTCTTGCTTCTCCAAAGCAAACTACTATTGTTAAATAGTAGTCACCCATGGAGTTATTATGAAATGTTTCCAGAAGGACAAATCAGAGAAAATAACCAGGAATTTTCTGAGAAAATGAAGACCAATAAGAGGAAAATAATTTGTTTTGCTAAAATGAATTCTAAAATAGAATTAACCAGTTAAGAGGAACAGAAGGGCCAATTGCTGGTGGCTTATGCCTGTAATGCTAACTACTCAGGAGACGAAGATCTGAGGATTCGATTCAAACCCAGCTGGGGCAGAAAAGTCCCTGTGAGACTCTTATCTCTAATTAACCACTCAAAAATGGTGGCTGCAAATGGTAGAGCACTAGCCTTGAGCAAAAAGACCTCAGGGATAACACCCAGGCCTACGTTCAAGCCCTAAAACCATAAAAAAATTAAGAAAAGAGTAACAAAATAGAAAGACTACACAAAGACAAGAAATCAATTGAAATTTTATTTGAAATTATTGATAGCAAGATATATGGCTAATAGATGGTGTTGAGACAATAGTGTATCTATTGAAAGGAATAACAGATTGCTAATCTTTGGTAGTATACCAATTTCCAAATGCAATAAATTAGTAGATAAGAAACAAAATTATAGCCAGGTGCTAGTAGTCCACTTCTGCAGTCCTTAGCTACTCAGGAGACTGAGATTGAGGATCATGGTTCAAAGTCACCCCAGCCATGAAAAGTCCATGAAACCCTTATCTTCAATAAACTACCAAAAAGCCAGAAGTGAAACTGTGTCTCAAGTGGTAGAGCACTAACATTGAGTACAAAAAGCTCAAGGATAGCACCCATGCCCAGATTTCAAGCCCCAGGACCAGCAAAAAAAAAAAAAAAAAGTAAAAATAAAAATAAGTAAAATACAATATACTCAGTGCCAGTGGCATATACCTATACTCCTACCTATTCAGGAGATTGAAATCTGAGGATCGCAGTAGTTGAGGAGAAAAGTCCACAAGACTCCATCTCCAATTAACCAGCAAAAATGGTGGATGGGAAGCTTGTAGGGCCAGCTATAAGCAGAAAAAGTGGTAACAGAGTGTAGGCTCTGAGCTTAAAGCCATAGTACTGGCTGAATAAATATTGGTATAAAGGGGGAGCGTTTGTACTGTGTTTGGGAAGAAAATATTTTTTAAAACCTGTCACTTTTAACACTTCCTAAAAATACTGTAAAGTTAAAGGAAAGAGTCTTTACAACATCTATCATGAACAAAGAATATTTCCAGCATGCAAATTTACTTATATGTCTACTGATTAAACACATGCTCTGTACCTGGAATACTCTGGGCAGTAAGTCCAAGCAACAAATGAATCAGAATCCCTACTGTCCCCACTGCCCCACTGCCTCATTGTTCTGTTGTTTACTCCATCATGGAGAGAAGAGCCCGTAAACAAAGAAAGATATTGTAGATAAGATTTGGATAAGGTCTATAGGGAAAAAATAAGAGGAGGCCTAGCGCAGGGCCTGAGTGATATACTAATGATGGGAACAAAACCCTGAGTTAGGTTTTCTTAAAAGAAAAAGGACGGAAGGCATCAAAAAATGGGACCAGAGGAGGGCTGGGAAGGTGGCTCAGTGGTAGAGCGCTTGCCTTGCATGCATGAGGCCCTGGGTTCGATTCCTCAGCACCACATAAGCAGAAAAAAAAAGCTAGAAGTGGCGCTGTGGCTCAAGTGGTAGAGTGCTAGCCTTGAGCTGAAGAGCTGAGGGACAGTGCCCAGGCCCAGAGTTCAGGCCTCATGACTGGACCCAAAAAAAAAAAAAAAAAAGGGAGCAGAGGGGATACTATTCCAAAAAGTTCATTTTTCCTAAGGTGGGAATTTATGACTTACGTTTTTTCTCCCCTGGGCTTAATCCAGTAGTGTGAGGAGAGGAGTTGAGGCAGAATTGGGCAGGGGCAGGGGCTCTGGAATGACAACTTGAGTTGACAAGAGAAGTCGATTCTAAGCAGGAGTTAGGGAGTGGCATGTCTCAGACGGGAGCATCCAGATGGGCTGGTGGTTATGGTTGGTGGCCTCTATTTCTAGTTAAATCAGAAGCAAAGGTACTAAGGGTTGAGGGGTATAGCCTAGAGGTTGATAGACCATTTCTATAGCATGTATATGCCTAGATTCAATCACCCACCCACCCCAAATAAACAGCAGCAAAGTATTGGTTAAGAGTGAAAACCAGGGAGATGCTGGAAGTGGCCAGGGGAGTGAACGGCAGCTGGCAGTACTGCATTTTCTTCTGCCATGTCTGGGGGCAAAAATGACACACGGTAGGAGGACATGTGATAGACAAGGCACATCAGTAATGCAAGAGAATTCAGAGAAGTGCCTATATTTTCTAATTCCATGTGTGTATGTGTGTGTGGGGGTGCACATGCATGTATATGTAGTGTTAGAGATTGAGCCCAGGGCCTTGCACATGTTAGACTATCATCCTCAGCTTTTGAGAAATAAATGTGGAAGTGCTATCAGTAATAATTTATAAGTTCAGTTAAACACAATATAATGGCAGAAGCTCTTTGGAGATAGGCGTTGTTAGTGCTATTCAGACATATGTATTTCAAGGTGCTTTAAAATGTACAACATGGGTCCCTTTTTGGTCCATCAGCCCTACTTTTAGACATGTATTCTAAGAGATCATAGTTCATGCCCAGATAGCTATGTACAAAGATGTGCATTCCCACAGTGCTTGTAAAGGTAAGGCATTGGTACCCACCTGAATGAGGTACAGGGCAGAATTGTGGAAAACAGTTCTTATGCTCACTCTCTTGTTTTGCAGATGAGGGAATTTGGGCCCAGAGGGGGGGAGTGACAGCTCCAGGCATATCCCCTGGAGCTCACAGCCCTTGGCTGCCCACAGGGCACATCCTCTTCAACTGAGTTTGGAGTTGGAGTCCCTTGCAAGGTATTTGTTGTCCTCTTTTTGGGGCCAGCTTACTTTGTGCTTGTAAAATATGAATTCTTAAAATGTCTACAAATTTGTTTATCATTATGCTAGGAGATGGTGGCTATAAAAGTTTAAAGACAACACATAAATCATGTTTATTCATTTCAATAATCAAATGTTTATTGGTTAGAAAGAAAGAAAATGAGGAGTGTCTGAGAACCTATGAAATGCTGGGTTGCCTCGAAGCCTGGTTCTGGTTTAGTTTGCCAGTCCTGGAGCTTGAACTCAGGGCCTTACACCCTTGTTCAGTTTGATTGTTCATACAGGTGCTCTACCACTTGAGCCATGCCTCTATATAACCTGCTCTACCACTTGAACCATGCTTCTATATAACCTTCATTTTATAGGTTAATTGGAGATAAACTCTCAGACTTTTCTGCTCAGGGCTGGCTTCAAGCCATGATCCTCTAGGTCTAAGCATCCTGAGCTCCTAGGGTAACAGGTGTGAACCACTGGGGCCTGGCATTAATTTAATTCTTCATCATACCACAGTGGAACCTAGAAACCACTCAACTTCTCTGGGCTTTTGTGACATTACCTATAAAGTTACCTTATAATCTTTTTTTTTTTTAGTTTTAGCATATATTAATCACTATACAAAAGTGTTTTATTTCCATACATATATATATATATGTGATTAGATTCACCCCATTTTTCACTCTTTAGTAGCCTCTTTTCATGTTTTTTAAACATTTTAGTTTGTTAGTGATACTAGGGTTTGAACTCAACATCTTGCATTTGCTAGACAAGAGCTCCAGCACTTGAGTCATACCTCCAGCCCATTTTGAACTATTTTGAATGGGGGTTTCATTATCTGTGTTTATCATGCATATGACATACATTGATAATACTCACCTCAGCACTCACTCTCCTTCCACTCTCTTTGTTCAAACTAATTTCTTTCTACTGCACCAGAGTCTCCCAGTTTTACACTGTATCATTCTTTTGTATTTTTAAGTCTAGATTCCACATATGAGATAGAGAACATGAAATAGTTATCTTTATCATTCTGGCTTATTTAACATGATTTACAATTCCATATATTTTTTCCTCAAACAACATAATTTCATTCTTCTTTTTGGTTGAATAGTACTCCTTGTGTGTATATACACATGTAACTATATAAATATACATATAATCAAATATATATAAATATAGACAAATATATATACATTTCTTATATATTCATCAGATGAAGGACACATAGCCTGATTCCATAGTTTGGCTATTGTAAATTGTTCTGTTATAAAACATGGTGTACAGGTGTCTCTTACATTCTTTTGGATATATACCTCAGAGTGTATAGCAGGATCATATGGTAGATTTGGTTCTACTTTTTGGGGGAACCTCCATACTGCTTTCCGTAGTGGTTGCGCTAATTTACATTCCTACCAGCAGTAGATAAGGATTTCTTATAAACTGAAGAAAGGTGATACACATGTACCTATAAGGATTTTTTTCCTGTTTTCCTCTAATACTTTCAAAGTTTCATGTCTTATATTTAGATCTTTGATCCATTTTAATTAATTTTCATACAGAGTGAGAGATAAAGGTCTAGTTTCAGTCTTTTACATGTGGATACCCAGTTTTCCAAACACCATTTGTTGAACAGACTCTATTTTTCCCAACATATGTTTTTGGCTCCTTTGTTGAAAATTAATTGGCTATATCTGTAGCTGTGACTGTGTGGGCTTAAGACTGGATCTTCTGTACCATTCCATTGGTTTAAGTATCTGTTTTTATGCCAGCTTCTTGCTTTTTTTGTTACCATGGCTCTGTAGTATAATTTGAAGCCATATAAATGTGATATATACCCAGCATTCTCTTTTTGCTCAGGATTGATTGATTGATCAGGTTTTGCCATATGACTTTTAGGAAATATATCTTAATGATCCTCTGGATTTCATTTGTGTGTGTGTGTGAGAGAGAGAGAGAGAGAGAGAGAGAGAGAGAGAGAGAGAGAGAGAGAGAGAGAGAGAGAGAGAGAGAGAGAGAGAGAGAGAGAGAGAGAGAGAATTTCACATTGATCCCCTTTATATTGATTTGTGTTGCTTGTAGGATTTGTTCAAGGATCTTTTGTAGCACTGATATAATGACTGTAAATTGCTTTAGTTTTTGTTTTTCATGGAAGGTTTTTATTTCTTCATCAATTATGAAGAATAGCTTTGTCCAGTATAACCATCTAGGTTGGCAGGTATTCTTTTCACAACTTGAAATCCTTATTTCATGCTCTGCTCACTTTTAAAGTTTTGTTGAGAAGTCTGGTGCTATTTTGATGGTCATGCCAGTGGATTTCCCCATTGCTTGAATTTCTCTGCGTGACCACATCAGACTTGCTTCTTTTCTACTAACATCTCTTTTGGCCTTCTCCCACTCAGACCCTGTTGCAACGTGTCCCAACACCTCCTGAGCCTTGCTGTCCCTTACTTTTGCTCCTCCAGAGTATCTCAGTCTCAACAGCTTCCCCTCTCAACATGGCATCTTGCTATAGCTCTCAGAGACAAGGAGAGTGTGACAAAATATTTTCTTCACTGGGGCTAACCTTCCATATGAGCTCAAGGACTCACCAAATTCCTGTACTGAGATTAAGGTTTATGGAAGATATATAAGCAGCTAGACTTGCCAGTCTATCACAATGGTCCATCTAGTTTCTCTGTTGACTTTGTTTCTTTGTGCTTTTCTTCTGTCCTGAACCTCTCCTGTGATTCCTGATACTCCTCTCTCTCTTCAGAATATAGTCTCTCCTGGGTTAATATGACTTTTCTTATTCCCTGTGTCAAAATGATGAATGCCTCTAATTTGCCATGTTGCATCCTTTCCCTCTAAAAATGTAAACGCTTAGAATGATGCTCTCCCCATTCAGCCATGTGCCTTTTCCAGGATGGCCATGTGAAAAATGTTAGTGCTGGAAACAAGCCCCTGTGTTCCTCAGTATCACTCAGACTCATTATCACTGTGGAAGGACACACTGAAACAAATTCCCCCTTGTAACCTTTCAGAACTTCCAATGGCGGACCAGAGAATGGACATTTCTTCAACGATCAGTGACTTTATGTCCCCGGGCTCTGCCGACCTGCTCTCCAGTTCTCTGGGCACCAGCAGTGTGGATTGCAATCGCAAGCGGAAAGGCAGTGCCACCGACTACCAGTAAGATTTTCCAGCTTGTCTGCCTGGCATTGAACTCAGTGGATGGGCATGGAGCACCCAGAGCCAGTCACTGTCTTCTGGAAGAAGGGCTGGGAGGCACAGGTCCCATTGTAGGTGCTGCCCATTTGGGGTTGATTTTATCTGCCCCTGGATTGCAAGCAAGAAAAGGAGCCTGCAGCATTGCTCAGGCCTTTAAGTCCCCTTCTGAACCCAGATGATTCCATGTCAGGGAAGAAAGAATAGTCTGACAGCCAAGTTCTTCCTATTGCCCCCTTCCTCCTCTGAGCAGGAGGACTGAGTCTGTGGATGTAATCTTAGGGATTGCTTCAAGAGCTCACTTGAGGCCTCTCTGAGGAGTTCACAAGGGTCAGTACTTATTAATATGTGTGGAATGGGTAAATGGAGGGGCTCTCAGCAAACAGCATAGGAATCCTGACATTGTCCTTAAACAATATGTAAAGCAGTATGTACCTGTTATGTTAAATAGTATTTCTGTTTCTTTTTAGACTTGATGACTTTTCTTTTGAGTAAGTAAATTTTCCCACTCACCCTCCGCTCTTCAGCCTCTGCGTATCTCCTAGGGAGGAAGGCAGTGTAGAACATTCCAAGGCACACTTGTTTTGCTGAGGCAACTGTGTGGGATCGTACCCAAATGTCCATTTAAGAGGTTTTCTTTTGTTTAATGAGGGAAAATCTCCAAGGAGGTATCCCCCCTACAGCAGATGTCCTTTCTGCTGAAGTTCACAGGTCGAATTTGGGGAGCACAATGGCTGGAGGTCAGATGCCCAGTAGGAGATGCTATGATTAATATGTAAGTTATCCCAGATAATTGAGAGAGCCAATACCCAGGGGATGGAGAATGGGTGTGAGGACCAAGGGGTTTCTTCTGTAGCACAAACTCCTCAACAGAGACCAGAACATTTTTTTTCTCATGAGCCCTTTTTCTTAGGCAAATGCTGCCAGAGCCACTGACGTGTTCTAAGACTTCTGTCATCTATTCCTGTGGTTTCCAACCTTGTCATCACATAATGCCCTTCACATTTCCCCTGTTTGTGAACCTTTTATAATTTGTAGAGATTTGATTAGCCATGAGTTTCTCCTCACCTGAGGGAATCAACTTGACCTCAGTAGCAGACACAGTTCCAGCTGAAGTGGGGGAGGCATTTGCCCAGGTGACTGTATGATCTCCCCTCAGCCCTGGGATTAGCTGGAGAAAAAGCCTATAAGGACCCCAGGATGTCTTGGTGAGGGCCACTGTTCTTAGAGGGCCCTTGATGTGATCCTCCACCCCTAGGAACTGTGTATATCATCTGAGGGCCAAGTCTTCCTTTCTTGTAGGATAAAGGGGAACAAAGGGAAGCCCAGCTGCAGTTAGTGCCCTGCTGATTAATATGGGCTGGAGAAGAGTGTGAGCTGACCCCAAGGAGAGTTTGGAACCTTTTACTCTGGGAATTTCAGTCGCTTTGTATTGACTTCATGAAACTTGAATTTCTAGAGTTTGTGAAAGGGAAGTAGATCTCTGCTGTGGCCTCAGGACTCTCTGTGGCCCTCAGCCTCATACTCCCCTCTATCCCAATTCCTTGAGCACAGCATCTCCCACCTCTCTGAGAAGCAGAGCATTTGGTGGCAGTGCCTTGGAAACGCTGCCTGGGGCTCTTCTCTGTCCTTTGTTGGTGCTTTAATTAGCCCTCCTCAACCCTCACCCACTAGATACATGCACTCATAGCTTCCATGCTTGTAACGTCTTGCAAATGGAATAAGCTCCATTTATCCAGAATAAGGAACGATGCTTGGATACTGTGGTTAACTAAGAGGTTCTATAAACAGTATTACCAATTTTCAAGCACTCAGAATATGGCATAATGTACTTGAGATGCAAACTGTAATTGAAACTGCTTATAAATTTCACTAAATGTGCAAAGCCAGTCCAGGTTTTTATAGTAGGCTTGACCTAATTGTTTTTGTTTGTTTTACTATTCTCCATCATTAATCTCTACTATGGTTACTTGAGCTCTCTAGTTGTTTGGTTTCTGGATAAATGGGAGCCTTCTGTGTTACAATAAGAAGCTCTGCTGTATGTCTTTATTAACATGCAGTCACGTTCTCTTGTTTTTGCAGAGAAAGCATGGACACAGACAAAGATGACCCTCATGGCAGGTACCATGAACCTAGTCATTTGAACTTCAGTGTCCTTATAACTATTTTCTTTGCACGATTATACATTCTGTCACTTGGAGTATGACCTCCCCGTGTCTCGATTTGAGATAAGCAAGGAGGCCATGAGCCTATGAGCTCAAGAGTGTCCTTCCTTCCTCAGTCCCTATTATTCTAACTACCAAGGACCCTTATGTCTGTGGAGAGGTGACAGGGATTAGATAGGACAAAAACCAAAAGTGTGTAACTGCCAATTATCTCCAGGGGATTGCATTTTTATCTTTTGCTATTTTCCTCCCTAGGTTAGAATACACAGAACACCAAGGAAGGATAAAAAATGCAAGGTAAGCTTGGCCCCTCTAAAACCCTTGATGATTCTTTTGAGGGCAGTGGAGAAATGTCCATGTGTTTGGTCCCTATATGTCAGATCTTTTCCTCAGGAAACAGGGAAGGAGATAGTAGGTCTGGGCCTGATGCAGCCTTCTGTCTGTTGCTCCCACCAATGGCCTTCACTTATTGCTATTTGAGCATGTTTAACCCAAAAGGGACTTTGGAGGTAGCAGAAAATCAGTGAGGGCTGTAGGCTTTCTTGACTCTTTAGCAGAGGTCCTTCCACAGATGACATAGCTCAGCGATTCATTCCATTCATGCTCTGTGCCTTGCCTAACAGGGGCTCTTACCATATAGCAAATGGCCTCTGAAGGCCAGACCTGGGCATACCTGCTTCTTTGAGGAGATCCTCTTACCTGGTCCTTCCTGCCTTAGCCATACTTGCTGACTCTGCCCATTGGGTCCTCAGCTTCCCTGCCATTAGTACCAGGGACATCTGAGGCTCTGTCATGGCAGAGAGTACCGGTGAGCTTCAGTACTGCTGACCTGAGACTTTGCATGTGAGCTTTGGAAAAGGTTCCAGAGCTCCATAGCTACGTCTCCATTGTTAATATTCCTTCTTAGTAGGATGATCACAAGTAAGATTAATACCCAACACTTCTGATATTGCATTTCCAGCTAGAAAGAAGTGTTGCCTTCCTCAAGACACATGGTGAGCTTCTCAGAGACCTCAAAGGGAGTGGGGTATTCACTGTGGCTGTGCTGGATGCTTGGCTACATGAAACCTCTACCTCTCTTCTCTCTTCTTTCACCCTCATCTCAAGATCCAGTTTTGTAGAGGCTGGGAAGAAAAGCAATGAAGAAAAATGAACAATTCAGTTTATTGTGGAAAGGCGATATACATTTATTTATTTATTTATTTATTTATTTGTGTGAGTCCCAGGCTTAAACTCAGGGCCTGGGCACTATTTCTGAGCTCCTTTGGCTCACTTGAGCCACAACTCCATTTCTCGCTTTTTATTTTTTATTTTTGGTAGTGTAGAGGAGATAAGGGTCTTACAGACTTTCCTGCCCAGACTGGCTTCGAACCATGATCCTCAGATCCCATCTTTCTGAGTAGCTAGCAGGACAGGTATGAGCCACCAGTGCCCAGCTGGAAAGTCAGTTTTCATAAAATTCTTTCTTAACACAAAGGATGCTGTAAGTACAAACAACTAATTCCTATGCGGTATTGTGACCATTTTAGGGGAGTGGCTTTAGTAGAAAAATCTACAGATTCTATCTTTGTCCTGTCAGATGAATATTGGACACAGTTACAACTCACTGTTTATTTTTGTCATTTTTTTACTTGATATTTGCTCATACTTCATAAAAGTCATTTTTCATATCGTTCAGAGAAGCTCACAGTCAGATTGAGAAGCGGCGTCGGGATAAGATGAACAGTTTTATTGATGAGTTGGCTTCTCTGGTACCAACGTGCAATGCAATGTCCAGGAAATTAGATAAACTGACTGTGTTGAGGATGGCTGTTCAACACATGAAAACATTAAGAGGTGAGACCCTGGGCTTTAAGGTCCTTTATGTTAATTAATTAATTAACTAATTAATTTTTGTAATGGTCCTGGGCTTGAAAATCAGGGCCTGGGCATTGTTTCTGAGCTTTTTTGCTCACTCACAACTAGCACTCTACTGCTTGAACCACAGCTCCACCTCCAGCTTTTTAGTAATTAATTGGAGATATGAGTTTCACAGACTTTTTTGCCCAGGCTGGCATTGAACCGTGCTTCTCAGATCTCAGCCTCCTGAGTAGCTAGGATTACCTCTCTGATCATTCCCCCAAATGTTACCAGCTTTGCCTAGGCTAGCTGTGAGTCCTGAGGGAAATGATGATTACCTGCAAGTATGTAGCCCTGTGTAACATGCTAGTACTTTTCAGCAACTGATTTGCCGTGGGGACTGAGATACAGATTTGCACTCCTGCATCCCAGAGCACAAGAGCTGAGAGTTTTGCATACTTTGCATACACTGAAGTGTGAAGGTATCAAACTCCCTGCAGATCAGGGAGGACACTACCTAAGTCCCATCTTGCATATGTGTGTGTGTGTGTGTGTGTGTGTGTGTGTGTGTGTGTGTGTGTGTGTGTGTGTGTATGTGTTGGGGGGAGAATCCCACTTTACAGTGAGAAAAACCAGAAATGGAGGCTCAAACCGTGACGCAGACAAGCAGCTTCAGTTCTTAAAGAAAATTCCTTTGACAAGTGAGTCACTGGTTGATAGATAGTTCTTACAGTGTTTTATTGTCAGGAATGAACACTTGATGATATTTTCATCTTGCTGGAATTTTCCCGAACTGGATTGACTCTGTGAGGGAGGCAGTATTTTTCTTCTTTGCTGAGTGTGGGGAGAGTGAGAAAAAGAAGCAGAAAACTGGAAGTGACTTCATCAAACCTCGGGAGAAATCTGAAATATATCTGGCATTTTGGTGAATCCTGTTGCTGTAATTTTCCAGAGTTAGTCTTGGATTATTGGATATAGGCGATAGTGAGCACTCAATTTCATCTGTCCTGAGTGGTCAAGGACACATCTTGGTATCTGTGTAAGGCCACTAGAAATAAGAAGTAGTTGGTTTTGTTCTGATTTTGTTCATTATTCAAAAATGTAAATGTTGTAGCCAATAGTTGAAGAATGACACCTAAAAATTCATTTTAGTGACGATAATATGGGTTATGATAAAGGAATTTCTTTTTTATTAGCATGCATTAATTTTGCAAAGGGAAATTACATATAAGAAACAAAACACTGGAAAATTACAAAGTAGAATAAAAAGCAGGGCTATGGAGAAAGAAAAAAAAATCACAAACATTCTGTTGTTTCCCTCCTTCCCCGGGTGCTTTGAATTGTTACAGACCTGAGTCATTTTATTCCTTCACCACTCTGTTTACTGTTCTGTAGCTCCCAAGGCATCCACTGCTGCTGACATTTTTCTCAGATATTGTTCTGAAAAATGTCAGGTTGCAGTGCAGTCCTTGTGTGCGTGCGTGCGTGCGTGTGTGTGTGCGTGCGTGTGTGTGTGTTTGTGCGCGCGCGCGTGTGTGCCAGAACTGGGTCTTGAACTCAGGGCCTTTAAGCTCTCAGTTGGCTTTTATATTTTCTCACAGCTGTGCTCTACCACTTGACCATACAACCAAGTTATAGCTTTTTACTGGTTAATTTGATATAAGAGCCTGACCTGGCTTTGAACCTCAGTCCTCACGTCTTAGCCTCTTGAGGAGCTAGGATGACAGGAATGAACCACCCGCACTCGGCTGCAATACTTTTAAACACAAGTCTTGTCCCCTTCAGTCCTGGGAACGAGAGCTTTGTGGCCTGGGTAATGCGTTTCTCCAGGCTTCCAAGCTCATTAGCTCACCTTGCTGAAGGGGAGCACATGTACAGATCCTCTGCACTCTATCAGTCAGGACCTGGGACCTAGATAGTTTTCCAAGAACTTTTAGAATAATGCTGTGGTGGACTGCTTGACAGTCTACTTCATGCAGACCTTGGGAGGGAGAAACCTGTTCAGGAACTTCCACCAGTTTGCCTCTAGATCTGCCTTTTCTCTTAGAAGCAGATTTTTTAACTTCTATTATCTCTTGGTTTTCTCTATTATAAGAAAGGCAAACTTGTTAAGTCTCCTGTGGGGAACAGTGTTCTCTTTTCAGTGGCATTCTCTTTGGAGTGACAGGATTCTGAACCCAGAGCTAGTTCTATCCTAGTGAATGAAAAGAGGATAAAAGGGAAACCCTGGGTGGTAGGCTCTAGGCCTTATCTAGAAGATGAGAGACAGCTAAGTAGAATGAGGTGATATCTGAATATAAAGTCTTCCAACTCTCTCTTTGCTTCCACCCCACCCCCACCCCCCAAGGTGCCACCAATCCATATACAGAAGCAAACTACAAACCAACTTTTCTGTCAGATGATGAACTGAAACACCTCATTCTCAGGGTATGTTGCAATTATGGCATTATTTTACCAGTACAGATATTCCCCACATACACAGTGCTAGTGTTTGATAGAAGGGTTTTGCACTTGTTAAGCAGGACTTCTACTTGAGCCACACCCTCTGCCCACAACACTGATTTTTAAATACATTTCAGAGTAAGAATTATCAGGTACTTAACATTCCTTCCACCGAAACCTGTCACCTTTTTTCTAAGGTTTTTTTGGGCTGGTCCTGTTGCTCAAACTCAGGGGCTGGGCACTATCCTTGAGCTTCTTTGTACTCAAGGCTAGTGCTCTACCATTTGAGCCATGACACTATTCCCAGCTTTTTCTGAGTAGTTTTTGGAGATAAGAGTCTCATGGACTTTCCTGCCTGGACTGACTTTGAACCATGATCCTCAGATCTCAGCCTCCTGAGTAGCTAAGATTACAGTCACAAGCCACTGGCACCTGTCTCTCTCTCCTAATTCTATTTAGGCAAAAATGGAAGGTCTAAGCTACTTGATCTTAGGCTACCAAAGGCAAGACTTCGTTAGGAATTATGTTCCTACATGAAGAATTTAGAAACTTCTGAATATGACAATGTTTGAGACTTTCGCTTTTCTTGACTTTAACCACTGGCACAAAAAAATGTACCTAAATCTTTACACCCAGACCCAGCCAAACCACAGAATTGCCAAAGAGGAAAATGCATAGCAGATGTGCATGTTTTTGCTTACTTGACATTAGTGCTGTTTGCCTTGTTAAGTTTCTACAGAGATGATTGAGAATTACCTCTCAACCAGGTTCCTAAGAGCTTGTGAAGGACTCTCAGGCAGAATTAGCTCTGCACAAGGTTCTGAGGTGTGCTGCTGGACAGAAGGAGATTAATAGAAACTGAAGGGCAACAAACTAGATTGAACAGTTCTGAGGTTTTATAGACCTATAATATCATGAACATATTGTATTTTATAAACAGAAAAAAACCTAACATGAAGGAAGAGTACTTGCCTCCTCCTCCCACACAGCTAGGCCTGACCTTCCCTGCCTAGCTTCTACAGCGTGGAAGTCCTGGCCTTTCTGTAGAAGTTTGCAATGCTTCCAGATAGAGGTAGTCCTGCTGGGCCCCAGCATCATCACTGTCCATCTTTTGCTCAGCCTAGCTTTAGGCACTCTGTAAGCCTGGCCTGTCTGCTTGCCCTAGTATTCTCTCCATCTGCTCACCATATGTTGTAGAAAGGCTTTAGCTTCAGGGAACAGAAAACCTGATGACTCCATAGGCTTTCCCTTCTCAAGGACAACTGGTTCAGGGAGGATTGGATCAGATTGCTAGGATGGCTATGGACATTAGAGGGCCGGGTTCTTTCTGCCTTTTCATACAGCCTTGCCAAGCTTGAATGATTGCTGATTTCCTTCACATAACAAGATGACTAGGCCAGGTGTGAGTAGTTAGACAGACTAGGGGCTTTACCCAGAGGATTTTTCCTTTTTATCAGGAAAAGAGACTCCTTCCCGGAAGCCCAATCCCTTTTAGTTTATTGGGACATATGCTACCTGGTCTCACTTTAGCTACAGGGCAGGATATAGAAGCAAGTGTACAGATTTTCCAGCCTCCACTGTAGAGGCGACAAGAGAGAAAGGAGGTGGGAAATGAGGATAAGAACTGGCCCCTCAGAAGTATTTACCACACACAGTTTCCAAAACCACATCCATTTGCTAGGTTGTCCTCCATGAGTGAGTTGCACAACCCAATTCAGCACTTGACCAGTGGTCAAGTGTTCTGAGGTTGAATGGAACCTTAGAAACTACTTTATTAGTGCCATATTTGGGACAGCTGTAGTATTGCTCCTCCCCAGCTTTCTGGTACACAAAACATTGGTAGGTCAGGGTTTTTACATAATTTACAGATGCAAGTGTGTTTCTGAACTTAAGGTAGGACTTCTTTTTGAACTCTGTGAAAAATCATCTTGTTGGATGGTTCCATTGTCAGCTTGCTACACACAATCCTCTGAATCTCTAGGTGATTTACATGTCTAGTGGGCATCTTGTGTGCTTTCAGTTCTTATTTAGTCACCAGATCCACAAGCATTATTACATACTTAGTGGATGCATGGCACTGTTACTGCTCGCAGACATGGTTATCCAGACTTCCTACTCTGCCCCGCCACTTCAGGCCTTCTGTACATCCATCCTCGTTGTCAGGGGACCCATAAAGTTAATGTAAGCATCTGCCTCCAGGGCTGGCTTTATGAACATGCCAAGGTACAGTCATCCAGGGCTCCCGCTTGGTTTAAAGTTTTGCTGTCCTATCCAGAAAAACATTATTATTATTATTATTATTATTATTATTATTATTATTATTATTATTATTATTATTATAACAGTACCAGGGTTTGCACTTGCTAGGCAGGTATTATTATTTTTAGATGGGGTCTTGCAGGTTTGTTTTTTTGATGGGGGGGTGGGGCATGGGCAACCTAGACCTCGGTCCACTTATTTACACTTCTTTCGTAGCTGGTATTACTGATGTGAACCACCATGCCCATCTTTTTCTTTCCTTTTTTTTTTTTTTTAAGTGATGGGGTTTTGGTAACTTTTTGTTTCGGCTGGCCTCAAAGGGTATTTCTCCCAATTGCTTCCTCTTGAGTAACTGACATTACAAGCATGTGTCACAAACCTGTCCCTTGAAAACCTTAGTTTTTTAACAAGGGGCCTGCATTTTCATTTTATGCCATTTATGCCTTACCCACAAATTATGCTGCTAATCTTGATTGTTTTTTGGTGCTGGTCCTAGGGCTTGAACTCAGGGCCTGAGTACTGTTCCTATGTTGCTTTTTGCTCAAGGCCAGCAATCTACCACTTGAGCCATAGCACCATTTCCAGCTTTGCAGGGATAGTTTATTGGAGATAAGATTCTCAAGGGCTTTCCTATGACTTCAAACCATGATCCTCAGATCTTAGCCTCCTGAGAAGCTAGGAATACAGCCATGAGCTATATGTATATATGTATGTATGTATGTGCATATGTTATGTATGTATATGTGTATGTCTATATATGTATATATACATATGTACCCACATACATACTCCTTTTGCAATATCCCATTTAATAATTGTCTTGTGGGTTCTTTTAAAATGATTTCCTATCATATACCTACATATATTTGGGTCTGGAACAAGGATTTTAATACTTCTGTTAAACACTTCATGGATGGGCTTTTCTGCTCCTCTGTTTCAGATAGAGCTCCCGCTGATTTGTCTTCCTTGGCAAAGCTTGTCTCACTTCTCTGACACATGTCAGGGCCTGGAAAATACTATCCAACTTCCAGATGTTCAGTTGCCAGCAATTTGCATGAACAGAAGGCAGGCTGCACTCACAGCTTTTAGACAGTTAGGTGCAGGCCCTGGCTTCCACTTCTCACCCATGCCTTAAGTGTATTCCAGATATCTAGTGGAGTGTCAGGGACCAGTGAATACTATTTCAATCCTACCAGAGCATCTTCCAAGGCTGTCCTGTGGGCCTTATGCTAGTAGTGTTCTTGCTCCTCAGCTGTCCCCTTAGCCCCAGCTCCTCACCTGGTGGCTTGTTTGCCAGAGTGCAGCAGAATGGCAATGCAGACTGAATCCATCCATGACCTTTGCGGTGAGATGAAATCACCCTGCCTTTGCCCTGGTCTTAGATCTACTTCTGCCCGGCATTTTCTGTAAGATGTCACAGTCACCTTCCCAGGCATCATTGGTACTGCATAGCCACATTAGTGAACAGCCTGAAAACATTTCTCTTAGATAAGATTGTCTCCAAGGCAAATGAGGAAGTTATTAATATCCTACTTTTTCTTTTGACGGAATGAGAATTTCAGCAGATGGTGCTTGGAAAATTGTCCACCCCACCCCCGTTGTCGTCATTTCTTGCCCTGGGACAGCTTAGGGACTTGACTTAGGACTAGGTCCCTTAGCCTTTCTCTAGCTGGCTGGCTAGCTAGGTTCTTATGGTTCTAGTTAGTGATTCTGTCTGCCCTCACTCACTTCTATTCCAGCCCGGGTGCACATACAATTTTTTCTTAATCTTCTGGTACATGAATACATTTATCAATTATTTGAATTAAACTCCATCCCAAGGCCCTTGTGTGGAAAAGGAAACAAAATTTGTCTAAGTTTTTTTTTTCCAAATAACAGCTTGAAAACTCATGAACAAGATACTAATGGACCTGCTGTGCATTAGAATCAGGGGAGTGGGGTCATTAGAGCAAGTGCATGCTAGAATGTGACGTGCTGTCCCCATCAGAAGAAGATTTCACCCACGCTCTCACCAGGAGCTGAGTAGTCAAAACAGCCTGAGCTCTCAGGCACTGTAACTTGGGCATCTGCCTCCTTCATTCTTTCTAACAAATGTCTTATTCCTATGCCTGTCTTTGTTGGCACTTTAGATTTTTCACTTGTGAAAGGATAAGAAGAATTTCATGGGAAAATTTGGCTTTTCTTTTCCTGACTGTCTTGAATGCAAATGGGCTAGCCCTGGCTGGAGTAACACTGTTGATAGCAGTAGGTCCTGATCTGTCACTGAATCATGTTGGAATAAGGGTTAAAGTCACCCTACTGATCATTTTCATGCCTTCCAGCAAAACAGTGAACACAAAACATCACTCACCACTCCAGAAAACATTCTGCCAAGCTCTCTTTAAACCTGACCAAGGGCTGGTGGCATAGTTCAAGTAGTAGAGTACCTGCCTAGCAAGTGCAAAGCCCTGAGCTTGAACCTGGGACCACAAAATCCAAAACAAGTAAAGCTGTTCAAATTATAGGCAGATGGTGGCTGAGATATGGATTTTACAGGATGTTGCCAGTCTAGGATTCTATTATTCTTCACAGAGTTCTTAGAACTAGAGCAGTGAATTGATTTCTAGGCATCATCACACAATCAAAAGAAAGTTCTTAAGCCAAATTTAAACTAAAACTTAGTTTAATTGGACTTTGATATATAGATCTATATGGGGAGAATCTTATTCTCTGGAAACATTTGTTTTAAGCATCCTGTTCTTAGGATACCAATGAAATTCAGGAATGTGCCTGTGCTTTGGAGACTTATAAATCTTTGATTTGCTGCTGTACAAATCATCTGTCCTGAAGTATGATAAATTGATTGTCCATTTCTCTGATTAGGCAGCAGATGGATTTTTGTTTGTCGTAGGATGCGATCGAGGGAAGATTCTCTTTGTCTCAGAGTCCGTCTTCAAGATCCTCAACTATAGCCAGGTATTGTTCAAGTTCCTGTTGGTTGGGGGACAGCTAATGGCAGTCATAACTCCATGTTTCAGGACAATTACATAATGCACACATGAAATCCTTTTACAAAGTCTTTAATTTCTTAACAGAGAACTTTTAAATGTAGGAAAAGAAACCTTTTAATGTTTTATTTCCTCAGTGAAATATCTGACCGAAATATCTGACTTTAATCTTTTGTGCAATGTGATGTGTGTGTGTGTGCACGCATGAGCACACTCATGTGCTAGTACCAGTGTTTGAACTCAGGGCCTGGGTGCTGTTCCTTAGCTTTATTACTCAAGGATGTCACTCTACCTCTTGAGACATACTTTCACATCTGGATTTTTGTTGGCTAATTGGAGATAAGAGTCTCCTGAACTTTCCTGACCAGGCTGGCTTCAAACTTCAATCCTCAGGCCTCAGCTTCTTGAGTAGCTAGGATTACAGGCGTGATCTATTGGTGCCCATCCCTAACTCTAATCTTATCAAAAGTTTTATAGTTTTTTTAATGTAAAATAAGTATCCTGTAACTATGGACTATGTTTGGAGAATGAGGCAACCTGATGAAGGAGAATGGTAACTCAGTACTAGAGGGTAAACTGATATGAAGCTCTGCTGAGCCTCAGCTTCCTGTAAATGTTGATTATCAGCCGTACTTTTTATGATAAAATAAGAGTAACAAAGTTTCTAGAACTAGGCTTTTCCCCAATTATGCCCTCAGAATTTTTCATTCATTTTCTCTTTTACATACTAATATTTGCATGGAAGCCTGGTAGGCAGAAGGACTGAATTAAAATTATATCAATTAGAATGCAAATTTAGTTTTACCAAAGTGTTTGGCTATGGAGCAAGTTTTACCTTTATGTATAGATAAGGGAACTAAGGCATCATATAACTCAAGAGAGGCTTAGATGGGCAGGCTGATGTATGCCTATAATTCTAGAACTCTAGAGGTTGAAGATGACAAGTTCTGAGGCCATGACACATCAAGTTTAAGATAAGACTAGATTATCAAATGACACTCTGTCTTGAAACAATAGATAAACACATAAATACACCTATGAAGAAGAGAAAGGCTTAATGGTAGAGCTGGAAACATCCCACATCCTACGTTCCTCCTTCTTAGGCCTTACCAGGGATCTTGTAGTGGCAGAAGTAAGTTAAAAAGAATACATCCAGCCAAAATATTCTTGCCCTAGAGGTACATGAACTGTTTCTCTTTCATTGGTTATCAAAATCTTCCTGAAGCCTCCTTTACCATATCCGTCTAGGCAAAGAGCCGGGACACGTGTGCAGGTTCACATAGGAAGGATTTGAAATACTCATGCTTAAAAATACAAAATAATGGCAAAAGATGCATAGCCTGTGAGCACTTGTTGCATAATTTTTTATTCCACCTATAGATAACTTGTCATTTTTAACATTTCATCCCCACAGAATGATCTGATTGGCCAGAGTCTGTTTGACTACCTGCATCCTAAAGATATCGCCAAAGTGAAGGAGCAGCTCTCTTCCTCTGACACGGCACCAAGGGAGAGGCTCATAGATGCAAAAAGTGAGTGGAGGGGAAGGCTGGTGTTTCCTCAGCAGTCCATCCCCATTGCCCCGTGGGGCACCAGCAAGTACAGAGAGGGTGTGCGTCCTGGCCTCAGCTTCCCTCTTCCCACAGCTGCTGTCTGTGGCTAAATGGAATTATCTATGTCCCTTTGGGCTTGTTTTCATTGTAGTCTACATAAAGAAGAAGAATACTCAAATGTCCAAGTTTAATGGAAGAAAGAACCACTTGGATTTGATTCTTTTTGATTTCTAGTCTTTTAATATTTTCCAGAAGCAAGAACTTCCCAAGTTGTACCTTCCTCCAGACTGTACAGGCATCATATCTCTTTGAGTTGCAACCATGTAGCTCAGAAGAAAAAGGAAAGAACATTTCAAACATAAATAGGATTGGCCCAAGTGTCTCTTTCTCCTAAGCTTGGCCAAAATGGCTGTTTAGCTCCTCCTAGTTTAGCTTGGTCCCGTCTTGGCTTCCTTTCCACAGCAGTGGAATCACCACACACATTCTCATCCCCTCACCCCTACTCCCACACCTGGTCCTGTGCCTCCTGTGCCAGGCCATCAGGGATCTGTCTTCTCTCATGCCCCCAACTGGTAGGCACATACATCCTGAGTCCATTACTCACTTTTGAGGGGTGTCAAGCAATCTATTTAACCTTTCTGTGCCTCAGAGTTTTCACAGGCAGAATGGCACCCATTGCTTTGACTTGTTGCTAGGATTAAATATCTTAGTACACTACATGAAGTTCTCTGTACCTAGCAGTATTTCAGTGTTATATTAATCTTGGGCTAGGCCAGTCATGGCCTAACCAGTTTCTTGCTTCTAAGTTCTCAGTCCCTGAAGGAATACCATCCAAGAACAGTGCTCGAAAGCATCCTTTTCACTAATGAGCTCTGTGTCTTCCTAAAATCAGATGTAGGTGCCTATTGCATCTTTCTAGGGTCCCCAGGAGAAGAGGATGAATGGTGTTTGGTCCTTGCCTTTGAAGAGGTTAGGAGACAGGGACCCAGATAGCACCCAGATAGCTGCATCTGAGGTGCAGCCATGAAAATAGCACCGGGCATGGAGAGGGATGAGTAATTCTCACGTGGGCGCGGGGACAGGCTTCACAGTCAGTGACAGCAGAGGTGGGTTTGAAAAGATGAATTAACGTTTGTCAGGTAGTGAAGGGAGGAAAAAAAGCAGAGGAAATGATTTGTGGAGCCTCGTGGCCTACTTGGTGCATTTGGAGCAAAGTATGCAGGGTAGGGGCATCCAGTGAAGGGCTTTGAGCTGGGTGGGCAGGTTCTGATTGGCATTCTTGGGAAGTCATTAACAGAGGTGGCGAAATGAGAAGCAGGTGTGTGGGAGGTGCCATGAGGGACCATAGGATGCAGCCATTGCCAGCATGACTACACCTGTTATGACCTGTCTGGTCCTGGCCCCAGGTGGTTGCAGCCACACCAGCCTTGAGTACAGAGAGGCTCAGGGACAGTGCCCAGGCCCTGAGTTCAAGCCCCAGGACTGGCAGAAAAAAGAAAGAAAGATAAAAGAAATAAAATGCAAATGAGACTGGTGGTGAAACTCAACGATAGAGCTCTAGCTAGCCCAGCATACATGAGGCCTTTGTGTAGTTTGAGTCCCAGAATGACACACAAAAATGTAAACTGCAAACATGAGCCACATGTATAAATTTACATTCCTGGTAGCCATGTTTTTAAAAAGTAACAATGAATGCAACATTAATAATATATTTTTATTTGACTTAAAGCTAAACTATTAGTTGATATTTAATAAAAATTTAACGGTCTTTATTTTAGTGCTATCTTTGAAATTCTGTGCAACTTCATTCATTCCTGTTTTTCTTTTGTCCTCCCTCAGTACCAAGGTTTGAACTTAGACTTCACATTTTTGCACAGCTTTCTTGCTCATGGCTGGCACTCTACCACTTGAGCCATATTTCCAGCCCAGCTTTTTACTAGTTAGTTGGAGATGGAGTCTCATGACTTTTCTGCCTGGGCTGGATTCAAACCTTTAAGATTTCAGCGTCCTGAGATCTATAGGCATGAGCCAGCAGTGCCTGTGTGATATCACACTTACAACCATCTTATTTCAGAAAACCCATATCCCATGTGCTTAGGAGCTGCATGTAGCTAGTGGCTGCCGTATTAGACAGCACAAACCTCAAATGGGGTCCAAGAATCTGTGTTGACAAAGTACCTTAGGGATTCTGGCCTCCAGCAAGGTTGTGAATTCAAGGCAATCCCAATCTCTGCCTTCTACTCCAACATCCAAATTTTGCCCATCCTTCAGGTACTAAGTGAAGTTCTTCCCTAGAAAGCACAGGCTGTCTTTGCCATCTGCTTGGCCCTAATCATACATCACTCTGGTCTTATTTCAGTGCCCTTCCATCTCCCTTTCTCACTGGTAAGTTCTTGTTGCTGTGGTGTATTTACTTTGATCCCCAGAACACCTAAATTATTTGTTCAATAGCATTTTCTACATAATCCACAAATATCTCCATATTAATAAAGCACCAATCAAGGGTATTGCCTGAGGTCTAAACTAGGGACAGGCATCGCGGGTATAGAACAGGAAGACCATAAAGAAGAGACTTTGCTCATGGTCAGAGCCCTGTCTGACAGACAACACTGCTCTCAGTTCACCACATTTTGTGTGTTGATTTGCAGCTGGACTTCCAGTTAAAACAGATATAACCCCTGGGCCATCTCGATTATGCTCTGGAGCTCGCCGTTCTTTCTTCTGTAGGATGAAGTGTAACAGGCCTTCAGTAAAGGTTGAAGACAAGGACTTCCCCTCCACCTGCTCAAAGAAAAAAGGTACAGTTGAACATTTTTTTCACATCCCATGAAGGGGAGGCTTGCCTTCTGCAGTGGGGCTTTCAACCAATGCTTAATTTTAGTGCTTCTGGCTGGCACGAATGGCAGCTTGAAGACCTGCAAGCCAGGGATCTGCCATCCCCCTACAGACGAGGGCTGTGAAGAACAGGGGACAAGGATTTGTGACTAGTTTTCCTCTGTGTAAAGTATGTTTGTGTCCTAATGTGGCTGGGAAAGAACACCCTGAGCCATGATTCTGACTGCCACCGGAGCCCCCAGTACTCTGCCCACTTCACCAGTGACCTCACTTTGCTAAGTGCAATGGATGGATTCACTGTTCTCCCCTGTCACTGTGTTCCCTTCCCTGACTTTCCACAAAGCCACATGGTTCCCACTTCATGTCTGTGTCCTCTGCCACTCAGCCTATTCCCAGTTTCCCAGTTCCTTTGACTGTCTCCTTTTCTCTGTTCTGGCCTCCTCTGTTCTGTCTGCACTGTTCCATAGTACATCATGTTAAATCTCATGCACATGCCAGTAACTTCCAAGTTTACATTTCCAGCCCTGGTTTCTCTTTGGAACTTCGGATTTATAAATTAACTGCCTAGAAAATCTACCTGCTTAGATATCTCAAGAGCTTCTCTGTCTAACCTATCTGCCCAAGTGGCTACCTGAGCTGAGCCTTTCCTTTGCTTCTGCTGAGGACCTAGGAGGTATGAGACTCATAGCACCCACTCTCATTCATGAGAGAGTCATGTCATGAGCCCATCAGTGGACCTCGCTGCAAGTGTGTGTAGCCGTGACTCTGCTCCTACTAACACTGAGAGCCCGGCCATCTGCAGCTTTTACATGCTTGCTGCCTTCTACACAGATTCCCCAGTGATCTTTGTGAGAGAGAGAGAGAGAGAGAGAGAGAGGAGAGAGAGAGAGAGAGAGAGAGAGAGAGAGAGAGAGAGAGAGAGAGAGAGAGAGAGAGAGAGAGAGAGAGAGAGAGAGAGAGAGAGAGAGAGAGAGAGAGAGAGAGAGAGTGTGTGTGTGTATGCCAATCCTGGGGCTTGAACTCAAGGTCTGGACACTGTCTCTGAGCTTTTCTACTCAAAGCACCTCAGCTTCACTTATGGCTTTTTGATGTTTAATTGAAGATAAAAGTCTCATGGACTTTCCTACCTGAGCTGGCTTTGACTATAATCTTCTGAGTAGCTAGGATTACAGGGATGAGTCACTGGTGCTTGGCCCAATCATCTTTTTAAAGGGGACTTTTCATTAATTCCCTGCTTAAAATTCTTTATTGCTCTTGAAGAAAAGTTCAAAATACTTAATATGGTCACATCCTTGCCATACTCAGTGCATTTGCACGATGTTTCTTTCCTGTGCTGCCTGCCTCCTTTTAGGCAAGGCTTCTGCACATGCTGTCACCTGTGAGTGAAACAACTTCTCCTTGCTGCTTCCTTCCTCTCCTTATTTGTTTCTTCTCATGGCACCCAGCAGGTTTTCTTTCTAGTGCTTTCTTCTGGTTGCAGTTCCAGAATTATTCATGTATTTGTCCATGTCTGATTTGTGTTACACTGCATTCCAATAACCAGCTCAGTACTTAGTAAATGCTCCATGATGGGAGCCCACAGGTACTCATCCAAATCAGTCTCTTTCTCTTGATTGGTTGTTTCCCTCTTCAGCATGAATGACACCAGCACCCTCCCAGTCCAGGAAATGAGAGCTACACTTATTTTCTTTCCAATAGTTCTATCTCAGAAATTTCCCTTGCTTTCCCCACAGGCCCTGTGATTATCCAGTCCTCATCTCCTCTTGCTGTGTTCTTGCCACTGGTCTCTGAACCAATTCTGCCTTCTTCCACTCCCCCAATACTGATTCTAGAGCATTCAACCCCTGACATGATTGTGCTGTTTCCCTGCTTGAAACACCATCTGAAACTCATTTCATGTCTAACAAGAACCTAACAAATTTGCTAGGAAATAAACCAAGGGCTGTATGACCTTCTCATTCTGCTTTTACAGCTTTACTCACTAGATTTCTAGTGATCAGAACCTTCCATTTCACTTCAGTCCCAAGGAGCTTAACTGTTTCTTGAATAGGCGGTATCTCTACCTTTGAACATTCTTACCCTTTACCCACCCTAGAGCCTTAACCACTGCCTGTCCTTCTTGGCTATCCTCCTGCAGAGGTTTTCAGAGGTGGGGCCTTCTTCTCTCCAGGTAGATTTATTCCTTCATTGGTATATTGTATGTAATGTCAATGGCTCTAACAAGCTTACTTGGCACTAGTTAACATGGTTTTGATGGTCCCCTTGTGGACACTGAGGCTTTGTTTTTAAAATCTTTTGACTCACTACCTACACCTCACTACCTACACACCATCATCTGCCTTTGCCTCCAGGATCCAAACCCAGCACTGACCCTTATCATAAACTTTGCTTTCTAGCGGATCGAAAAAGCTTCTGCACCATTCATAGCACAGGCTATTTGAAAAGCTGGCCACCCACAAAGATGGGACTTGATGAAGACAATGAGCCAGACAATGAGGGATGTAACCTCAGCTGTCTTGTAGCAATTGGAAGACTGCATTCTCATGTGGTTCCACAGCCGGTGAATGGGGAAATCAGGGTGAAGTCTATGGAATATGTATCTCGGCACGCAATAGATGGGAAGTTTGTTTTTGTAGACCAAAGGTAAGAGTGTGGTCCTTGAGCAATGATTGGAGAGAATTTGCAACTCTGGGTTGAATAGCTATCAGCTAGCTTTTCTAAGAAAAAAAAAAAGAATTTTTTTTAATAAAAGACTTGATGGCCCCTGACCTCATTTATCCCCTTACAGATACTCCACCCCTACTGCAGAGCAGCAGCTTCTGCATAAAGAGGGGAAGAGGGTGAGGATTGATGCTAAAATGACACTCCATAGCATGTCATCGTAAATAGTTTTCCTCGGTGTCATTCCTTGGTACAGAGAGACAGTTATATGGGGGTGGTTTGAAGTCCAATGGCTGAGAGGGTAAACATATTATTTAAATCTGTGAAATGTTTTAGAACCATTACTTTGAATGAGAAACAACTTTTTAATCATGAGTTGTCTAACAAAGTGGTTGCTGGCCATGGAAGTCTCAACATGATTGATTAAATTTGAATTTAATAAAATGAAATATTCGGTTCCTTGGGCTCCCTGGTAGGTACACAGGCTATGTCTGTCGTTGCAGAAAGTTCTCGAGGACAATGGACAGTGATCTGATGCAGCCTCATTTTATGGATGCCAAACAGAGGCCTGTTGGAATCACAGCTAGCTGAAAATCCAGATGTCTCCAATTTGTTGCTGCTTCTGCTTCCTTAAGAATATTCACAGGCTTCTGGAGATAGCCAGTGAATAACATTTCTGGCAATAGAAACAGCCACAAAATGCTAGGAGATGGCTACTTTTCAAGGCCCTGTGGCCCCAGATGCTAGAGCTCCTGGAATTTATGATAAAGAGATAGTAAAGAGCAGCTTTGCTCTGGAATTTAGCTCCCTACTACATTTTTATCTGTTTCTTTAAAAAACTCTTAAAATTTGATTTCTAATGAAAATAGGCATTAAAAGGCTTCTTTGCTTTGTTTCCTTGGTTTTATAGCCTCTGCTCAATTAATTAAAAAAAAAACCCATAGCAACAGGAAAGCCCTCTGAAAACCCACCTTGCTCTTACAGGCTGGAGCAGCATTTAGCCACTACCACATTGCTGTTAATTGTTTGAATGGCTTTTCTTTTTATTTTTTTTAATACCCTATTCTCTTTTAGGGCGACAGCTATTTTGGCGTATCTACCACAAGAACTTCTAGGCACATCCTGTTATGAATATTTTCATCAAGATGACATAGGACATCTTGCAGAATGTCATAGGCAAGGTGAGCCAGGCTATGGGAAAAGTTTCAGTTCCAAGTGTTCCCCCACTTCTAGATTCATCTACATGACCTTCCAGAGAAACCTGCCCCCTGCAGTATGCAGGGAATATGTGTGAGGAAAGACCAAGTGGCCAGGCACCACCGACCTCCCTAGAAGCATGCACAGCAGTTCACTCCACTCAGGCCACAGCTCTTTCCAGGAGGCCTCTCTTGCTTAGGGTTTACCCAGATTTTTGTATGGCCTGCACTTTTCCTGCACTGCCTCCTGTATTTTCCTACTTAACTAGTTTGTAGCCCCCAAATCCCGTCTTTCACTGTCTTTGCCAGATCCTATTCACTCATCTCAGAGTGTATTTCTAAAGTCCACCTTTTATCACACCTACTCCCTTCAACTATAGTTTAAGCTTTGTGCCCGCCCAGAGACCTACAACCCTAATGAGTCTCCCTGATCACTCACCCCTAACTATCTTCCATGGTTATTCCATTTCTCCTCAGACCAAATCTGCGGTCACATTTCCCACTTAAAACTCTCATGCTTTTAGACTTAAGCCCAACTACCTATGATCAGCATCAAATTAAGACCTCCCATCTGGCTCTCCAGTATACTCCAGCTATCCTGACCCTCTTGTCCAGGTCTGACCCACTAGGCTCTGCCATTCCTCAGGCAATGCTGGCTTCTTTCCTTTCTCCTCCTCTTGGCCAATGTGTGTCCCTTTCTTGACTCCAGGTAGCCTTAGCTTATTCCTTTCCTGAGGGCAGGAGTCATGGCCTGGCATATGAAATGTACTCATGATATGTTTATTACAAAAGAGAATGTGCTTTGAATAGGTCAGTGGTTCAAATTTCCCAAGATGAAGTACGAGACTACCTTCAGACTTTTGGTTGGGAAAGAGCATAGTCCTTTGACAATGCCCTTTTATTTGTCAGGGTTCATGTCAGAGCTGATCCTAGCATTCTCCAAAGCCTTAATTTTCATAGACACTGAAAAAGAGTGACATGACACACAAACTAAAAGGGTTAGACCCTAGCTAGGCCCTGATGGCTCATGCCTGTAATCCTCACTCAGGAGGCTGAGATCTGAGGATCACGGTTGAGAGCCATCCTGGGCCAAAGTCTGTGAGATTCATATCTCCAATTAACCACCAGAAAACTGGAAGTTTTCTGTAGCTTTCAAGTGGTAGAGTGCTTACCTTGAGCTGAAGAGCTGAGGGACAGTGCCTAGGCCTAGAGTTCAAGCCCCACGACTGACAAAAAACAACAACAAACAGCAAAAAACAAAAAACCCCAACCTGTTCTCTGAGTTTTGACTGCTGGCTTCCTTGGCTTATTAAAGAATGATGGTATTGGAGCCTGAGCACCACTAGCATTTGGTGTTGGATATCTTTTAATATTCTGATTTCAGGAAATGACAGTGTTCATGGTTTCTTTGCATTTTCAGTTTTACAGACAAGAGAAAAAATTACCACTAATTGCTACAAGTTTAAAATCAAAGATGGTTCTTTTATCACACTACGGAGTCGATGGTTCAGTTTCATGAACCCTTGGACCAAGGAAGTAGAATATATTGTCTCAACCAACACTGTTGTTTTGTAAGTATATCATGTCAGAAATTCCCTTATTTTAGTGGGAAATGCTTTGGGATCCTTACTGGGTAAAGGAGTCTAGGCAATAGCTAGTATCTTATCTTTTAATGCCACCTGGCTAATGTCTTGCGAATCTTTAGGATGGGCAGGAGGCAGGGAGCTGTTAACAAAGGCAAGTTTCAAAACTCATACCATGTAAACCTGGCTTGAGGAAAATTATGCTTGGAAACAGTGGGGGGTGGGGAATTTGCCCCCACATAAAGCAGCCAACCTTGGGATGCCAGAGGCCCTGCACACTGGTTATCCATTTGTGCTGTTATGGAAATGGGGCTGACTAATCCATGAAAAGCTCACATAGGTTCTAGCTCATACTATCCTTGGCAGGGGATGGACAGGTCTCCATGTCTACTAGGCTGATGGCCCAAGCACTAGCAGCTAGGATGCTCCCTCAAACACTGCTAGGTGAATAGAGAAAAAGCCTCCTCTTTGTGCTCCCCACAACTCCTTCTCCATGATCCATTCCACCAGTGGTTAAAGCTGAGGGAGGAACTGGGGCTGGGTTGCTGCAGGCTGGCAGGAACAGGGTGCTGGCTATAGCAGTGGCAGTGGGCTGTTGTAGCCACCACTTCCACTGGACTGTGTCCCACACCAATCAGGAAGCTCCTGACAGGCAGTGAGGTCAAAGGTCAGGATACTGTCCATCCTCAAACAGCAAGAAGACCTGTTCAACCACTCAAGCAGAAACTTCATTTTCTGGCCTGTCCAGATCCAGAGTGGACACCGGACACCTTGGCCAAGGTGCAAGGTTCACAGTTCTGAGCAGGCCTGACTCACATTTCCTTATTGCTGGGATGTTCACAGAGCCAACGTCCTGGAAGGCAGGGACCCAACCTTCCCGCAGCTCACAGCGTCCCCCCACAGCATGGACAGCATGCTGCCCTCTGGAGAAGGTAACTATGTCCTGCTGCGGCATCGGGGCTTGCCCATGCAAAGCTGCTTGTGGCCAGACACTCTACCTCCAAGTTCTCAGGACCCCCTGTTGTCACACTCTATGGAGCAGGGAGGCCCCGAGGGAATGATATGCTGACTTCTCTGAGTATGAAGAATGCTGTGGTCACTCTCTCAGTGGAGTCTAGAATACTGGGGACTCATCGTTGTACTTTCTGGAGCTGTGAAATAGTAAACTCTGCACTCCTCTTGTGTTTTCCTCCTCTGTTGCCCTGTGGCTGTGATGGGAGGTGCTCTTCAAAGATCGACCCTGGCTTCTGTGGTTGTATGCTGGGGAGTATGCTATGCCCAATGGAATCCTCCCCCAGGGCTCAACTTTGGCCCCTGCTTTCCACTCGACACTTGTCCTGCCTAGGACCACTTCTACTTGCATGGCTTCAGTCCCTGCTCTCTACTAGTGCCTCCCACACCCAAAGCACTAGCACCAACCTCTGCTGAGCTCCAGTTGTCTCTCCAAAGGCCTCCTGGACAGAACTACCTAGAGTAGAACATGGGGATCTGAAATTCAGAATATCCCCAACTGATTCTCTGTACCTTTCCATCTAGTTATCCAAGCAAGAAGTGTTTGCTCCTGTCCCTCCTCCATGATGCCTAAATACAAAGTTCTAACCCTTCTGTTTCTTAAACTCACCCAGCTCCACGTCACCACTTGGCCTTCCTCATCTGCCTGCATTATTGCCAGTCACTTCATAATACTACTCGTTCTCATCCTATCTCATCCTCCTCTATACAACCATACCAATGTTGCAGCATTTTGGTTAATGTAAGACCACATGTATGTGAGTGAATCCATAAGATTATAATGTGTCAGAAAAGGTTCTATCACCCTAGTGGTGTGGTAGCCTAGGGTAACACATTACTCACACCCTGTTTGTATGTGTTTAGCTATACCACTACTGTGTTACTTTTGGCTGCAGTATTCAGCACAATAACATGCTCACTTGCATAGGAACAATAGGCTATATAACCCTACAGCCTAGCTGTGTAATAGCCTGTACTGTGTTTGAATTTGTTATACAGTAAATAAAATTAATGATACACTTGTAAGAATGCACCCTGTCACTTAGCAATACAGAACTAGTTCATTCTCCATGTGGTGGACTTTTTAATAATCTAAATCTCAATCAGTGCTTCTTCTGTGTAAAATCCTTTGGCCTCATCCCCTGCGGATGCTGTCCAGGTCTATTAATGGAACATCCAGAACCCCTTGTGATGTCTAGTATTTGCCCTACCACTTCCATGTCTCATGCCCTCACCATCCTCCACAAATACCTGGAGCAGTCTGAAGTTCCATCCTGTGCCTTAGTGCTCTTGCATGTTGGTTTCTATGCCTGGAATACATTCCCCTCCTTACCTTTCTGCCAAGATTCAACTAAGAGCTAACCACTCCCAAAAGCCGTGGCTGGTCCTGAATGTGCTTACCTGCTAAACTTATCCAACTTAGCTCTAGCCCCATTAGACTGTGAGCTCTTTCAAGGGAAGGGACACTGTCTTATCTCTGCAACTTCACACAGAAAGTGCCATTTAGTAAAATAATTTCTGAATGCATGAAAGGCATTAAGTGCTCCATGCCAACACTTTGGCCTCTGATCCCAGAACATTCAGCCTTCCATGCTAGAATGCCTTTTCCTGACAAGACATAATCTTGGTATTAAACTTCAAGTGGATCATAGGATCTTCATCTAACACATACTAGCATTTCTTCTTCAGTTTTCCACTTTCTCATGCTCAGGTTCCTCTGTTGTAGGTGGCCCGAAAAGAACCCATCCCACTGTTCCAGGAATTCCAGGGGGAACCAGAGCTGGAGCAGGAAAAATAGGTCGAATGATTGCTGAGGAAATCATGGAAATCCACAGGCAAGTAACACCTTCTGGTTGCTCCCCTGAACATGGTTTTCAACCAGGATAGTTTTCCCTCCTCACTTCACCCTGGAGAATGTTTGGTGATGTCAGGAGACATTTTTGTTGTCACAGTTGGGCAGGAGGCTGCTGCTAATCATCCAAGGACTCAAGACCTAAACATCTTACAGTACACAAAACAGTCCCCTAGCTGAATGACAACGAATGAATTAATCAGTCTAACATATCAATAGTGCTGAGATTTAGAAATCTTCCCTTAAATAAAAAGCTAAACCAAAATAGGCCAGAGCTAGGGGGACTCTTGGGGAAGCTCAATTCCTAATACTTTGTATATGATCCAAGGACCTTCTTAGTGAGGATGGATGTACAATTCACTACACAAGTAATGAATGTTACAACCCAGGTTACTCTGGGGCTTAACATTTGTATGTTCTTGAAGCTACTAAGGGTTAGTAATAGAGATCTAGAAGAACAGACAGTAAAAGAGACAGCTCTCTTGGAGGAGCCTCCTTTTCCATATGAGAGAGGAGCTTGGAAGCAGTCCATAGGAGATTGAGGTCTGTACTTACTGTTCTCTGTACCTGGCCTACAATAAGACATTGTAAGAAAGGCCCAGGTCCATTTTGTACCACTGCTTTCTCTAGAAGGCTGCTACTTTTCCTGGGGTGCTTTTTTAGGTGCAGGCAAGCTCCCCTGGCACCTTCCATTTCCTAAGAAAATATCCTCATTTCAGGATGTAGCGGAGAGGATAAATCATTTGCTATAAACGGCAATTCATAGGATGGTAGTTAAACTCCCAAGGTAAACCAACACATCTAGATTATATGAGGAAATAACATTGGGCACTGAAAACTCAACAGCCTGAATCCAAACCTAACCCAAGGGTTTTTTTTTTGTTAAGAGGTAACTACATCAGGGTCTGTATTACAGAACAGGTGCCTAAAGAACAAATCTCACTAATCACTTGAGTTTTTTGTTGTTGTTGTTTTGTTATTTATTTGGCTACAGTGGGGTTTGAACCAAGGTCTTGCTCTTGCTAGTTGGTGCTTAGGCCAACTCTGTCACCTGTTTATGTAAATAATTTTATTGGAACAAATCTATACCCATTCATTTTTCTGCACTGTCCATGTAGTAGTGAGACAGAGATCATATGACCCACAGAATGTTTTTTTTTTTTTTTTGGTCCGGTCGTGGGCCTGAACTCTGGGCCTGGGCGCTGTCCCTCAGCTCTTCAGCTCAAGGCTAGTGCTCTTCCACTTGAGCCAAAGCGCGACTTCCGGCTTTTTTTCTTTTTGCTTATGTGGTGCTGAGGAATCGAACCCAGGGCCTCGGCATGCATCCAAGGCAAGCGCTCTACCACTGAGCCACCTTCCCAGCCCCCCACAGAATGTTTAACTATCTAGCCCTTATAGAAAAATTTGTCTAGATCTTCATCCTCTTTCTCATCCTTACCCCTTAACAAAACTGTCTCTGAAAAAAGAAAATGCAGTGTAACCGCCCTTCTCTTCTCTGACAGGATAAGGGGGTCATCACCTTCTAGCTGTGGCTCCAGCCCACTGAACATCACAAGCACGCCTCCCCCTGATGCCTCCTCTCCAGGAGGCAAGAAGGTAAGTCTTATATATTAGGTGACCTCAGGCCTAAGTCCTGAAATGCTGGAAGTCTGCAGTTGTGAAGTTAGACTTGTTCCTCCTTGAAACATATGCATCTGTGCATGGCTGGGAACATGCATACTGGTAGAGCTAGGGAGACTAACTGCTGTCCTCAAGAGGATTTATCCCATGAGACTGTGGAAAGGCAAGAAAGAACATCAGGAAAGGGGAGCTGTCAGTCTTGTTCACTGACAGAGCAATTCAAGGCAAAGGATTAGTAAGTACCTCACACAGAAAAGTACCTCTACACTGGGCACCAATGGCTCACACTTATAATCCTAGCTACTCAGGAGGCTGAGATCTGAGCATCACAATTCAAAGCTAGCCCAGGCAAGAAAGTCTGTGAGACTCATCTCCAATTAACCACCAGAGAACTGGAAGTGGCACTGTGGCTCAAAGTCATAGAGTGCTGGTCGTAAGAGTGATAAAGCTCAGGGACAGCACCTAGGCTCTAAGTTCAAGCCCCATAACCAGTTTTAAGGGGTCAGAGTATCACTAGTTTCTAAGACATCACTGTAAACAGCAATAGTACTAGTAGCACTTTGTAAATCAAGCCAAGCTTTATAGTTCATTATGGGGGATCTGCCACCTGCCTTTCCTGTGATGGGACCACACTGGGCACAGATTTTATCAGTCACCAAGCCCTCTTGAAAAGCTCCCTAATAAGACAATACTATAAAGAGGTCTGGAAACCACTTACCTGTTTTTATCTTCACCACAAAGGCTTCCAACATAGGTCATACTAATTGTAAGGCATAAATCTAGAAATAGTGCCAGAATTAGGGCAGCACAAAGACCAGCATCTGAGGACATGAAGTCCTCTTTCCCCTATTTCCCCAAACATACAAAGAATCAGAAATTTACACAGATGGGACCATGTAGGGCACAGACTCCATCAGAAACAAGGCTGGGGTTTTCAGTGGTAGGTTCCTCAGAGGCTAAGTTAGGAAGAAGGTAAGCAGTGCTCTAGGTGGGCTAGGCCCAGAGGTAGTTGGCCAGGCGAGGGCAATGACAGGACACCTGCTTCGATAAAGAGAAGCTTTTCTTTTATTTTATATAGGCATCTTCAGAAGAAACTTCCATTTGAAAAGGGTCCTAACTTCCTTAAAAACTTGAAAAAGTCAGCAAATTAATGGATAATTGGATGGTCAAAGCAAGGCAGACGTGACTTTGAAGCCTAGGTTTGCTCCATGAGTTTGTGTAACTTTTGTATCTTTATACTGGGGCAAATATTGGTTAGGATAAGCAGCATCTCTGTACATGAAGTTTGATTATGGGAGAGTATGTGAATGTTCCTGGCCCTGGGTGTCACCTATACATAGCTTGCCAGCTGTGCCCTTAACTAGGTTCTCCCTTTATGCCCCTGGTCCCTTTCTGTCCCTGTATCAAAATGTAATTTTTAGGCACCAGATTTCTTGGTCCAACTAAGGTTTTCTACTACTTGGACTTGAAAGTTTATCCCTCCAGTACAATCTTAAATATTATTCAGAGTTTTCATATATTATCTTGTCATCTTGGCCTCACAATTTTACAGTTGATGACATTTAAGCTCCCCAGCACTGCCTAATAGGACCCTAAACTTAACCTAGGACTTGTGACAAACATCAGCTGCCAGAAATCTGATCATACTATTCACCACAAAGCCCCAAATGCTTTGAAGACATTTATATGAACATCTTCCTTTTCTTAGGGTCTAAAAAGTGGGTCTAGGGGCTGGGAAGGCGCTTGCCTTGCATGCCTGAGGCCCTGGGTTCGATTCCTCAGTACCACATAACAAAAAGAAAAAGGCTGAAGTGGTGCTGTGGCTCAAGTGGTAGAGCGCTAGCCTTAAGCTGAAGAGCTGAGGGACAGTGCCCAGGCCCAGAGTTCAGGCCCCACGACCGGACCCAAAAAAAAAAAAAGAAAAAAGAAAAAAAAAAAAAGTGGGTCTAGAAGAGAAACTCTGAATCTGTCCTTACAATGAAAAGAGTCCTTAGTAGCAGAGCTTTTCAGAAAAACAGCTTAAACAAGATGACAGCATTAATGGCATGGTGGACCAGAGGTGGCCCTTCCCAATCACTTCTAGTTTTGTCATTTAGTCTGCAGTTGTTTCAATCAGGATCAAGTTAAAAAAGCAGAGGCTATGTGATCTTCTACACATCTCAGGAGAATAGAGACATGTAAGGGCACTGAAGCAAGTTCAGATAAAGCTATGCCACAAATGTCACCTATGATTTTTTTAGCCCCCTGCCCTCCAAGACTCTTTCAAGGGTCTCAAGGTCAGTGCTGTTTTTGTAACAATGCTAAGGCATTACCCCATATTTTCACTGTGTTAAAAAGCAGTATTGGATGCAACTCCTGGTACTTCACTTAGGAATGCCCTGAATGAAGCAGTAAAAATCATTACTTTAAGCATTTATATTACTTACTATGATGGTTGTTGTCTAAAGAAAAGATCTTGTGTGATTAAGGTGTGAGCTAAAATAAACAAGCTGCTTGTTTCAGAGGGCATCATTTGACTCTAACAAACTCCGGTTATTCCAACTTGAGTATTTAGCACATATTTGTCACTTAAGGAAAACAACTGATAGTGGTCACCAAAATTGGAACTTTCAGATACGTTGTATCTGCTACTTGGAGCCCAGCTTCTACCCAAAACTTGTAAGATTGTATAAACAATGGTGATATTTGATCTTGTATAATGAAATGTCAACATATGGAAGATTCAACTAACACAGTAAACTAATATCTTATAAATGATTGATACAAGACATTTCAAAATCATTGATGGGTAATCCATCCTAAATGCCAAGATCTCAATGGACTGAAACAGGATACAAAAGATCCATGAAGTTTCAGATTCTATACCACAACAAATATTAGGAAACATTCATTTGTTAATGTGATGTAATATCAGAATACCAGTTATTAAAAAGTTATTATCTCACTCTTTTCTAGCCACTTATTTGTGGGTAGATTTCTTTCATATACTTCAATCAAAAACATATCTAAACAGACTGGATACACAAATATGAGGATCTATTGAAATCTTGTAAGCCAGGCATTAGATTTTCAAAAATGTAAAAACAATAGTTAATTTTTTTGTTTTGAAAGTTTGGTTTTCCATTAAAAGGCTATTACTCATGTTAACATGAGATGGTTTTATGATATTTGAAAAAAATGCTAGTTTTAATTTCAAGTCTAGGAACTATAAGTATATAAATATAATATAAATATAGCCTACCAAAAGTGTTAGAGTCTTTAATAATAATAATGAACTGTAGAGATAAACTTGTAATGCCACCTACTGGCAAAATCAGAATCACTGCTTCTTGTGAAATCCAACAACCAGTTTCCTTCAGTAAAATACTTCCCAAAGGATGTTCTTCTCTGAGACTCAACCAAGGGAACAAAGCTAGGAAGGTGAGAGATTTCAAGACAGAATTAAAGGAATGGTAGTAAATCCTCCAGAGGCTTGTCTTAAGAATGGAAATCAGAAGTTACTGATATTGGCATCTATACTTTAACTGTGATGAAGGTGATACACTTCTAGCATCTTGTTTATTTGTGACTCCTTAGAGCAGCCTGGTAACAATCTCAATTACTCCTTCAGCAACATCTGCTGTTACGTTTTACTTCCTTACAGTATAACTGCTCTGATGGGCTTACTAATGTTTAGGCCTTGGCCTTAAATATGTGGACAGCATGATCTGAGGTAGTTGGGAATTTTAGTTTGCCTTTAAGTTACCTGTGTGGGCTAAACCAAATGTAGAGAAAGAATTGTTTGGGGGAGAGGTTTTTATTTTTTTCAGAATAGCCGTGTGTGTGTGTGTGTGTGTGTGTGTGTGTGTGTGTGTGTGTGTGTGTGTGTGTGTGTGTGTGTGTGTGTGTGTGTGTGTGTGTGTGTGTGTGTGTGTGTGTGTGTGTGTGTGTGTGTGTGTGTGTGTGTGTGTGTGTGTGTAACACAAATCCCAACACTTTTATGGTGACTGTACATGATACTAATTGGAAATTCCATTCGAGTGGAAGACATCACACATTCCCCCTTTTGTTTGTAGATTTTAAATGGAGGGACACCAGACATTCCTTCCAGTGGCCTATTACCAGGGCAGGCTCAGGAGAACCCAGGTTATCCATATTCTGATAGTTCATCTATTCTTGGTAAGTGACATTGATATTCGTCTCTATGCAATGAGCTTACAATAAATACATCTGGCATAAAGAGAGTTTGAAGAACTTATTATACAAAATAAGTTCTAGATAAATTTGGTAAGAACAAAGTAAAGTTAGAACTTTAAGTATTTCAACATTGACTTTAATGGTGGTGTTTAGTTGGGATCCAAGTATGTTTAATGCAGCTTAGACAGGTTCTGTCCATATGGTGCTTAATCTTTAGAAAGAGAGCCAATGCCAATTCAGAATAAAGCCTTAAGAGTGATCAGTAAAATTCAGCAGGTAGCAAAAGCCATTAAATGATGCTAGTTTGTTTCTCTCAACCCCGTATATCCTTTTCTCTATCTATTGTCCTCCTCTTTCCTACTCGTTACTCTTTCTGTAACTCTGTCTTTTTAACTGGCTATCAGAATATTAAAATGAAGTGAACTCAATTATTTTTAACATTTACTGAATTTTAAGCACTTTACTCTGATTTCTAAAAAGTTATTTTCTCTGAAAAACAAGTGTTAAAAAAGGCACTATAGCCCTAAAAAAGTAGTCTGCTACTGTTCATTTATTTTTTCTAAATGTGCTTAGAAAGTGCTTAATAAATCTAAACATGGTTTGAAATTTTCTGACCAGTCTTTCTCTCTTCCACAGGTGAGAACCCCCATATAGGCATAGACATGATAGACAATGACCAAGGATCAAGTAGTCCCAGTAATGACGAAGCAGCAATGGCCGTCATCATGAGCCTCTTGGAAGCAGACGCTGGGCTGGGTGGTCCTGTTGACTTTAGTGACTTGCCATGGCCGCTGTAAACACTACGTGTTGCTTTGGCAACAGCTACAGTATCAAAGTGCATTACTGGTGGAGTTTTACAGTCTGTGAAGCTTACTGGGTAGGGAGAGAACAGCTTTTATGTACTGATTTCATAAAAGCCATCTCAGAGCCATTGATACAAGTCAGTCTATGTGTAACTTCAGACAAAGTGGAACTAAGCCTGCTCCAGTGTTTCCTCATCATTGATTTTGGGCTAGCTGTCAATAGCTTGCATTACTTGTATATTTTGGATTCTGTTTGTGTTGAATTTTTTAATCATTGTGCACAGAAGCATCATTGGTAGCTTTTATATGCAAAATGGTCATTTCAGATGTATGGTGTTTTTACACTACAAAGAGGTCCTCCATGTGGATATTTCTTATACTAATTGTATCATAAAGCCGTTTATTCTTCCTTGTAAGAATCCTTTACTATAAATATGGGTTAAAGTATAATGTATTAGACAGTTAAATATTTTTAATAAATGTTTCCCTTGTTCTATAAATACTATTCCCATTTCAGTTTTTTAAAAAAATCTATATGCTTCAGGGCTGGACCATCAGTTCCAACAGTGGATATTTATGGATTATCCATGCTAGTTACATTTGCAATGTTTTTACAGTACTTGGGATTGAATTTAGGGCCTTAAGCACTCTATATCTGAGCCACAACTCAGCTCTGCGATGCCTTCTTGATCTTCATAACAACTCTGGAGCTTACATAATTTCCTTATCCTACCATCTTAATTTAAGTTCAAGGGCTTCAAGGGTTAAGTGACCTCAGACACAATGCACCTCAGTATTTCTGTTTTTCTTGTATTAGACTACAGAATATTTAAAATAACAAGCTAAGCAGAGCAGAACAGTATACTAGAAAAGGCAATGAACTGGTATAAGAGGTTGCCTCTGCAGCAAAATTACTACACACTACGGTAAAGTGACTTCATCTTCCTTATAAAGTTGGAATAGAAAAATGCTTTCTTTTAAGCTCTGATATTTAGAGTATATTTTATAACTAGTAGGAAATTTAAGTAGTGCCTCACCACAAATATACCAAATAAGAGCTCTCTAGTTATATTTATACCAACAAGATAGTCTATTAATCATGAAACTACATCTAATCAGGGGGGTTATGAAGCTGGTCAGAAACATGAAAACAATGGAATTTTATTTTGATGAAAAACTTGAGTTTACAATCATTTAGTAAATGAAGAGCAAACACTTCATTTTCCTATACCATAACTCTTTAAGAAAAAGCATTAGTAAATAAATATCTGTGAACAGATTAAGGGTAAGGCAGACTGGATAATAAACCACCTCTGATGTTCACTCCCTGCACTTGACTCACTTGAACTGATAAGATAAGAGCATCAAATCTCACCCTAGTCATTCAAATAAGCCCAAGATAAATACTCACTTTTTTGCTCATCACAAGCAAACTATACACATTTTACTGAAGGAATACTTTGATAGAAGCACTTATTTAAGTTATATTGTGCATCACAACTATAAAATGGCTTGAACAGTTCCATTTAACCACCATTTATAAAGTGCAACTACATAATATTCTGCATTTTATCTGAGGTGAGATGAATATCAATCTACACTGAAAATACCCCAGGTGCCAATTTCCACCATTTCTGAAAAGACCTAGATGTGTGTGAAAAAGGACTGTCCCCCATACAAAGAACCAATTTCACAAACCTACTGGTAAACAAATACGTTTATGTAACTAGAACCTCAGGATGCTAAAGTTGTACTCATTTAAAAAAAACCATTCGGCTACCTTTGGTCTTTAAAAAAGCCTACACTGCAATATCCTAAATATGTGTAGCTCACAATGAAGAAGAGTGGCCTTGCAGTGCAGAATGAGGAGTACACCGTCATTGTGAAGAGTAGCATGCTATGGTTTCAAGGATCATCAGCATCACAGCATTGGGTTCTGGGCATCAGGATCGAGGTCACTGTTGCTAGAAGGGGGCTGAATGGGAAGGCTGTCCAGCTCATCCACTTGTGGAGTTGGGTGCATGACCACCAACTGGTCCTGGGGAATGTCTGCAGCAGCTGCTGCCAGGTTGGTGATAGATTTACTTTTTACACACTGAAAGTCTACATGCCGGCTCTTTCCTTCTTCCTTCTCCCAGGACATTCGAATAAAGGGTCTTTGGACATAGTTGTAAATGACTTCTGGGCGGCCTCCAGGCCTTTTCTTTACTTTTTCTTTGTAGGTAGGATAACCTAGAGGAAAGAAAGGTTTAAAAAAACAGGATACACACACAATTTCACACCCAATTTAGCAATTAAGGGCTTTGCTGGTTGGTACACATCCTGAACAAATAAGAAAGTTGAAACAAGAAGGGAAACCAATATTCCATATACTTAGTCATCAATTCGCCAGAAACTAAAATTCTACTGGTGCAATTCACAAAGCCTCCTCCATCTTTCCAGTTACTCAATAAACAAACCACCAAAAAAAAAAATTCTTAAAGTTTATGGCTGGGATGGTTCTCCAATACAATGGTGTATCAGCCCGAACAGGTCTTGGGCTCTTGCTGTATATTCTCACTCTCACATAATGATCTAGCCTGAAGGCCTGCAATTTATCACTACATTAACCTCTGGTTCCTTAAGTCTAAATTCATCTGTATATTGTTCTTGGGTTCTCCCTGCCTTTTTTTTTTTGTTTAATAGCAAAGTACTTAACTCCCTAGCTGGTTCCTAAATAATAATTTTCAGCTACATCAGTAAGGGCAATACTTTAATCTCTTATAGCATTTTAACATGTCTATCTATCCCAACAACAAAGCAGTTAATTTAAATCTGTATCTCCAAAGCAGTTTTCCCTAACTATATCTTCTAGATCACAGTCACTACAAAAAGTAACAACTAGTGATAGTAACCCTAGTTTTTGAAAACTTTACCAGTAAAGCCATTTTTCCAAATAAAAAGTCTTTTGAAATTATTAAAAGTCCCTTTCCTCCAACTATTAGCAAAAACTGCTAGTTTCAACCAGGGATAATCAATCATATTCTATAAAAGGCTAGAATAAACATTTCAGAGTGGGTAATTTTTCTATTAAGACTACTTAATTCTGCCACTATAAAAATCAGTCACAAAAAATGTCAATGTTTCCAATAAAACTGTATTTATTTTAAAAATTAGGCAATGGACTACAACAGGCTCATTGGCCAAAATCAAGACTACGATGTCAGAAAAAAAACTACAAAAGCCTTACAAAATAGGTACTCATTTAAAATTACCAGATCAAGGAATGCATGTAGTCATCACTGGTAGCTAGTATATTTAGGTATGTATGAAGTGTGTATGAGATGGGAGTAGGGAAAGCCAGAAGGGCCAAAATCATCTTAAAAGCCTGCAGAGCATCCAGTTTATCACTATCACCAGAGATAGGAAAGTTGTCTATATTCCCTTGTCCTTCATTCCTCCTGAATTACTAAAGAAACTTGACAATTCTTACCTTACTGTATTCTACACTGTCTTCCACAGAGCATCACCACTCTATACAAGTGTAGTTACATTGCATCCTCGCTTAAAAACTACCAATGGTTTCATTACACTTCAAAGGGAAGGTCTGTATTCAACATAGTATATGGGCTATGTATCAACCTAACTTGATCACTTCTACTATCACATAACTCCCTCCAATTCCAAGTTCTCTGTATACTGGCCATATCAAATGTTTCACTTTTTCCTGAATATCCTTTGATGTTTTTATACACGGATTTGCAGTTGGCTCTACCAATTCCTCCTTATTTATCTATGTTCTCTTGGATCCTCCTCATGTTTCTTATGCATCAGGTCAACTGAGCTCCCATGAGTCAACACACTCAATATTCTGAAAGCAGACTTCTTTTGAAGAACTATGAATTGAGAAAGGGTAAAATGAGAGAACAAAACAGCTAATATGGAAAGAGATTTGCCCTTTAGTCTCCAACATACCACCAACATTTCTACTTATTTTTCCAAGAGAAAAAAAATTACTGACGTGACAGGAAAATATGGATGTAGTATATACATTAGAAATATCTAGAAACAGATATTGAAGGAAGTATAAGAGCCTGGTTAATTAATGCCTAACCAAAGTCAAGACCAATTTATCTAGGCAAGTAATATCAATAGTAAATATACAAATTATGTTTATACTGACTTTTAAAAATAGAGATAGGCTGAGTGCTAGTGGCTCATGCCTATAATCCTAGCTACTCAGGAGGCTGAGATCTGAGAATTCTATTGAAAAAAGCCAGCCTACGAAGGAAAGTCCATGAGATTACTATATCTAGTTAACTACCACAAAGCTGGAAATGGAGCTGTGGCAAGTGACAGAGGCCAGCCTTGGGTGAAAAAGCTAAGGAACAGGGCCCAGGCCCTGTGTTCAAGCTACAGTACTGGCATACACACATGAAAAAAAACAAATATTGGGTAACCATCTCTACCAATGAGAGAAAACTACAAGAATGACAAGTAAAAAATGTAAAAGAAATGACAGAATTAAAACATGATAGTTTGCAATACCTAATCAAATTACTGACCTAAGCAAGAATTGTCTGCTAATAGTTATAATCTCAGGTAATGAATAGTGAGTTGCACTTAATGCCTTATAATTTGCATGTCATCTTTGTGCAGAGGCCAGGCTAATCTTCTCTGTCTCGTCCTAATTTTAGTGTATGTCTTAATGAAGCAGGACATTTTTGTGAGCTGAACATTCTTATTGTATCAAAGTAACATCATATCCAAAAACAGCTTAAGAAAAAAATTAAATTATGCCTTTATATCTGGAATAAAATAAAGGACAAATCCAGAAGCAGGACAGTGGGCCCAGGCTATTTAATAGGATGGTGTGATAAATAAGGGCATTCAATATTGAGAGATCAGAAATAACCAGCAGTCAATTATAAGGTATGATCATGGACTGGATCGTGATTTGGAGGACAGTCACAAAAAGCATTTGGGAGCGGTGGCACTGGGCAATTTTAATGCTGGTTGATACTAAGACATTATTTTTAGCCAGGCAATTCTAGCTATTCAAGGGACAGATACTGAGAGGATCAAGGATTGAAGCCAGCTCAGGCAAAAAGTTAGGAAGATCCCATCTCAACCAATAAAAGCTGGTGTGACACTCTATGTCTGTGTTCCCAACTACATGAGAAGTGCAAATATGAAGATTAGGGTCCAGGTTAGCCTGTGCCTAAACATGGGATCCTATTTTTAAAAATAAAGCAAAAAATTACTGAAGGTATGACTCAAATGGTCTAGAAAGTGCAAGGCCCTGAGTTCAAACCTCACTTAGTACTGCCAAAAAAGAAAAAATGTATTGTTCATTTTGTAGAGCAAGATAAAATTTTTACAAAACTATTATATATCATGATATAAGGTGTGCTATATGATTTTAATGGAATAAGCAGTACTTGTAACTAGATCTTTATAATTACATTAAAAATAACTCAGTATTTGGAGCACTGTATTTTTTTTGTATACAGAAACAAGTACTCAGTTGCAGTACTTAAATGAAGCTTTTACATAAGGTATTTATTTCTTCATTGAGAATCTATATAAGCACCAGGCCACATTATCAGGTATATACATAAAAGACAACTTGATTGGGCTGGGATGTAGCTCAGTGGCAAAGGGCTTGCCTAGCAAGTGCAACGTCCTGGGTTCGATCCCCAGTACCAAAAAAGAAAAGACAAAAAGACAACTTGATTTCTCTCACAGAGTTCATAGCCCATGACCAACCAACTATATCATACACGACATAGTATGTTGTTCTGAGGAGCATTGTCACTGAAGCTCCAAGGTTTGAAAAGGTTTGAAGAATAGTAGTAGCCATTAGAGAAAGAAAGTGGGAAAAAGTAATTTCTAGTCAACCTCATTTGATCATAACAACTATCCTTTGATGTATACCACTTCCTAGATACAAACAAAAGGTTTGACTTAAGATCCCTGGCCAACATTCCTTACTACACATCTTCTGACACAACATTATATCTACATTATTCATAACAAGTATGCCTCTTCTTCAAATCCCCTCATCGCCTAATATTCTAGTTGCATTGTGTTTTCTCTACCTCCAATGCATTAAGCTGATTCCTACCTCAACACTTTTGCACTTGTTTTGTTCCTTGCCTAGAGCCGTCATTGTAACCAGGGCTATCTAAATAATAAGCTATCTAAAAATTAAGCAAGTTGTGATTTTGTAATTTGTACAAAATTTGAAAATAAACTATTATCGCACTGTCAGCTACTGTTTCTACATGAATTTTCAAAATGTAGCTTTCAGATGAGCTCTAGTGGCTTAAGCCTATATCTTTAATTCTAGCTACTCCAGAGGCTGAGATTTGAGACTTTCAAAGTCAGCTTGAGTAGTAAATTCCAAAAGACCCTTAGCTCCAATCAACTAACAAAATGCTAGACCAGAGAGGTATGGCTCAAGTGCTAGAGAGTCAGCCATGCCCAAAACAGCCAAGTGAAAGTATAGGCTCTGAGTTCAAGACACAGTACACACACACACACACACACACACACACACACACACACACACACACACACACACACACACACACACACACACACACACACACACACACACACACACACACACACACACACACACACACACACACACACACGCATACATGAATGAGCACAAAAAATGGTTTAAAAATAGACCACTACTAGGAAAAAAGCCTTGTCAATTTTATAGAAAAGTACACACAGGTAAGCCCCCTCACTCCTCATCCACACTCATTTCATCATTTTATATATATACAGTTTTGGCAAATGGCAAAAAAATAATTCAATACATATCCTAAAAAATTAAGTGAGGGAAGAGATGAGGTAGGAGAGACAGGAGAGAATGTTGAAAGGGGTGACGCTGATCAAGAGGACATACTATATTTATAAGCTGCTTTGTTGAATGGCAACTCCTTTGTAGAGCTACTTAAAGTTAATAAAAAAATATTCAAAGATAAATAAATTTTAAAAATGAATGAGCTATGGCAGAAAAGACAAAAATCTCATTTCTATATCACTAGAGAAGTTTACAAAATAAAACTTTATAACGGCCTGTCTTCTCAAAAGAAGTTATTAGCTAATTTGTTATTTGCATGTTTTCTGCAAAAGAATTTAATAATCCCTTGTCAGGAGTTTATCTCAAATTATTAGGATCCATTTTAGGGAGGAGACAGAGCTGGGGTTTTAACTCGAGGCCTTGCGCTTACTAAAGCCATGCGCCTCCAGCTCTTTTGACTTTAGCTAATTTTTTCAGATAAAGTTTGATTTTTTTGTGCTATGGTGGTAAGTAGGTGGTAACCTTTCTCCTTACACCTTACCTGGGATTATAGCATGCACTTCTTCAGCCAAGTTTTTACTGAGATGGAGACTCACTAGCTAATTTTTTCAGATAAAGTTTGATTTTTTTGTGCTATGGTGGTAAGTAGGTGGTAACCTTTCTCCTTACACCTTACCTGGGATTATAGCATGCACTTCTTCAGCCAAGTTTTTACTGAGATGGAGACTCACTAGCTAATTTTTTCAGATAAAGTTTGATTTTTTTGTGCTATGGTGGTAAGTAGGTGGTAACCTTTCTCCTTACACCTTACCTGGGATTATAGCATGCACTTCTTCAGCCAAGTTTTTACTGAGATGGAGACTCACTAACTTTCGGCCTTGGCTGTCCTATAACCATAATCCCCTCAATCTAGCCCTAAGAAATCACTATGATTTTAGGCATAAGCCACCATGCCAAGCCTAAACAGGATCCATTTTTTAACCCAGTTTTTTTTCCCAAAAACAGATTAATAAAAATAATAATGTCTTACCTTCTATTCCCAATCTAATCTTCTTAAGACCTCTTTCCTTCAAAACTGATTTGGCCACATCTCTGTTTTCAATGTACTTGAAAAATCTATATAATTTTGTGCTATAAATAACTGAAAACAAAAAGACAAAAAGATTTCATATTAATATGAAAGTTCTCAGAAATAAACTTAAATTTACCTTTATCATCAAAGGGTCCTGACAGCCCTAAAACCCCAAATAATGGATGCACTAATGCTAAAGGCAGAGTAGCCGACATGACAGGACAATATTCAGTATAGTTAATGTAGAAGCAAATATCTACTTAAGTGGAAACAAGAAAAGCTTTGATAACCAATCAGGTAACCCAATCCATAGGAAGAATTTCTTCTGAAGATGCATCTTATCCACACTTATTGGAATGGGATCTGCCCCAAGTTTCAAGTAAGAAAAATAAAAGATGACATCAATAACATGATTATTGAGCAAGCAAAGTAAAGGACTTTGCTAAGATGCCTTCAAGGCCTGGAATGGAGGAAGAACTGCCTTGTCAAAAAGTACAAAAAGGTATATTTTACATTTCATGGATTGAGCAACTATTAATAATTCCCCCAAAGGCAAGACCCTCCCACAAACTGTTTTCCATCCAGGCAAATAGCCCCATTTAATAATGATGTTAACAATGGCAGATTCGAGCATGTTCTGCCTAGGTTAGTCTGTTTAGAGCAAACTGGCTTTGCAAAGGGCAGACATTCCACTGACAACATGTTGAGTCTTCCAAATGTGCTGGGAACTTCAGGGAGTTAGACTGATGGGCCTTCCTCGCCTTCTGTCTTTCAGGTGGAGTTATCTCCCTTAAAAGGTGAACTGCAGAGGTTTTTTCAAAAACAGAAAAACACACTCACAAACCAAACATGCTGGTTTAAGAGTCAATAAAGGAAAATACGTCAACAAAATTCTACTCATGGGATATATCTGTGGTTATTACTAAATCCATAAGATTATTCTTTTGTGTGTGTGTGTTGTGTACATGTGTGTGTGCGCGCGCACACATTGCTTACAGGGGCTTGAACACAGGGCCTGGGCGCTGTCCCACTTAAGTTACAGTTCCAATTCTAGCTTTTTCATTGTTAATTTAAGAGTCTCATGGACTTTTGTGCCCAGGCTGGCTTTGAACCATGATCCTCAGATCTCAGCCTCCTAACATAAGGCACTGGGCATGAGCTATCAGTGCCCAGCAGTTTCCTGGTATTTTGATAAAGAATTTTTGACATTTTGGAAATAATAAGTTACATTTTAGGAAATCAGGCTGAACGTGATAAAACTTCTCAAATGTATCTTTTTCAGTATGGAACATTTTGGTACAAAATGGAACATTTTTCACAAAGTAAAAATGTGTTTAAAATGCTTAAAAAGAATAAAAATGTTTAGTCCTTTTACAATTCAAAGCTTAAAAATAAGAAAACAAAAAAAAATGAAATGGAAAGTTTAATACAGGAAAGGGAAAAGTAAGCTTATTATAACCCTTTTACCACTATAATGCTACTGCTTGGCTGCACTCTCTTGAATTCTAACTTTTTGGAAACTGAAATCTAAATGATACACTTATTCATTCCACTTTCCTAAAATAAAATAATACATTATATTTCTTTGGTCTTTCATTCCTCCCATGTTTTGTTCACCTTTTGATTTTATGTAATATTAGAAAAATACATCATTAGGACTGAGGAAAACAAGAGAATTGCTTATAAGTAGTTACAAAAGAGCAAAACACTCTAAGTACATCATTCAAAGAAAACTCTGAGCATTCTCTCAAAAAAGTGCTACCATAATTCATATTAAAATAATCTTTTTGCTGAGTGCTGGTGGCTCATGGCTGATTGCAGTTCTAAGCCAGCCTGGGCAGGAAAGTCCACGGGACTCTTACCTCCAATTAACCACCAGAAAACCAGAAGTGGTGTGCTGTGGCTCAAAGTGGTATAGTGAAAGCCTTGAGAGAAAGAGTTCAGGGACAGCACACAGGAGTTCAAGCCTCATGACTGACAAAATAGTAATAGTTGTAGTAATAATAATAATTTAAAATAAACAAGAACATCAATTAGAGTCAGCTTTTTCCATTTTGCTTTTTCTTAGAAAAGGGTAAAGTGGAAATACCAGAGATTAATAGGTTTTAGGCTTGCTTTGTCAGCTGATAACACCACTTGTGTCATGTGTGCAGCCTGGCTTTTTAATGGCTACTTTGGAACTAATGTATCCCAGACACTTTCTGCCAGATTCCAGCTTCTTGAGTAGCTAGGGTTTATAGGTGTGAGTCACCAGCACCTACTTGAGTTTTAGTACTTTCTATATTCCTGTAATCCACACCCGATAGAGTACAGAACAAAAACTGGACTATTTACTAAGCTTTTTGAGATACTTTTGGAAATTTTCTCCATCTGTGCAACTGAGCAAAAATGCTAATACTGGATTCATTAAGATAAACAACATAAGACAGATTTTCTAACAAAAAAAATCAAACAAGACTAACCACGAAAGTTTGGGATGAAATGAGAAATTAATGCTACTAAAGTTAGGCTCTTTGGGTCAGAAACAGCAATAGAAGTATAGTGCATAATGCTTTTGGAAAGACCACGGTATCTTCCAGGATCACATAGACAATAAAACAAGAACATCTTTGAACTTAAAGTTATCCTCCTACAGTCAAAAAAAGAGCACTTCTCTATGTGACAGGGGTAAGTACACTTTGTCTTTGCAGGGCCAGAGAGTAAATACTTCGGGCTTTGCGAGCCATGCAATCTCTGTTGCAGCTATTCAAATCTGCCAAGATAGCATGAAAAGCAGCCATAGGCAATACATAAAAACCTTTCTACAAACAGGCAAGGAGCTGAAATTGTCCCCCAGGCTAGTTTGCTGACCCCTGATGTTTGATGCCTATTATGACCACCTACAAAGCCTGACCTTTGATTGTAATAAAAGAGATAATCTATGACTGAAGAGAAAGAAAACATGCCATAACTTACTTTGTGAATATTCTTCTCCCATTTGTGGTGGATACTCCTCATCCCAATCAACCACATCATCATCTGTAAGCACCACTATATGGCATTCTCTTTCCCCACTCTGGGCACTAGCTACCATAAGAGGGAGGATCATTTCTTCCAGATAAAATTCAAATTGTCGACGAGCACCATCATTTGATAACTCATGCATTAGGGCACCTGAAATAAAACCCACAGAAAATCTCTGTTTCTTTTTTTCTTTTTTTGGATAATTTTGTTTAATTTAAAGTAAAGAAAAGCAGAAGTCAATGAGATTCTTATCTCCAATTGTCTACAGGAAAACTTTGAGTTCTTGTTCAAAGTGGTACAGTGCTAGCCTTGAGCAAAAGAGCTCAGGGACAGTGTCTATGCCCTGAGTTCAAGCCCCATGACTGACAAAAAAAGAAAGAAAAGAAAAACAGAAGTAAAGCAAAAATCAAACACTAGGTCCATATCTATTTTGGAATCTTACAGAGGATATACTTGTCTACAGTGGCCATAACTTTTCCTAAAAGGAGCTCTTATAGCCTACATATCTAAGAGGAAATTAATCACACTGAATGGATGAAGGATCTGAGAGCAGATGAAGAGAATAATAAGTATAAGACTGAAAAGAGAGATGCCTAAGAGCAAGAAGAGGGAAGCAAAAAGAAATCAGTGACAGTAAAACACAAGGTCCAGATTACAAATAAATTTAACATTGTTCAAAATCCTTTAGCCAGCCAGGTGCTGGTGGTTCATGCCTGTAATTTAGCTACTAAGGAGATCTGAGGATCACTGTTCAAAGCCAGCTTATGGGTAGGAAGGTCCATGAGATTCTTATCTCCAATTAACCATCAGAAAATCAGAAGTGGCGCTGTGGTAGAGTGCTTGCCTTCAGCTGAAGAGCTCAGGGACAGCGCCCAAGCCCAGAGTTCAAGCCCCACGGCCAACAAAAAAGGGGGAAAAAAAATCCTTTAGCCAATATTACATGGCAAAAAAAAAAGTTATTTACAACAGGGTCAATTATCTAAAAATACATGATAATCAACTGAGATTATTAGACAGAGTTTTATAATGTACTAAATACAAATGTACAAATTCAATAAACTTCTATACATTAATTAGCATTTAGAAAAGTTTAATGTTCTTAAACACAATAATAAAATATACAAATAATCAAACAAAGTCAGAGCAGAAATCACATGGAAAACAGGACAGAAACTCTACTACAGTATGAATAAATGGAAAGGTATCACAATAAACATATTAATTCTTCTAAAACTTTCAAAAAACCTATTTTGAGATGATAAATTTCTAAATATCTACTAGAGACATGAAGACAGCTTTTAGCATGAGGAGAAAATTCATGTTATTCGAGGGGACAAGTGTAACAGGCTCTTAAGAACACAAAACAATTCAAAAGTTTATGGAGTTCTTATGTGGTGAGGACTATGAAAATAAAGTCAAGCCCGGTGCCAGTGGCTCACGCCTGTAATCCTAGCTACTTAGGAGGCTGAGATCTGAGGATTGTGGTTCAAAGCCAGCTGGGGCAATAGTCTGTGACTCAAGAGGTAGATCGCTCGCCTTGAGATACAGAGCTCAGGGACAGTGCCCAGGCCCTAGAGTTCAAGGCCCACAACCAAACGGAAGGAAGGAAGGAAGGAAGAAAGGAAGGAAGGAAGGAAGGAAGGAAGGAAGGAAGGAAGGAAGGAAGGAAGGAAGGAAGGAAGGAAGGAAGGAAGGAAGGAAGGGAGGGGAGAGAAGGGGAGAGAAGGGGAGAGAAGGGGAGAGGGAGGGGAGGGGAGGGGAGGGGAGGGGAGGGGAGGGAAGGGAAGGGAAGGGAAGGGAAGGGAAGGGAAGGGAAGGGAAGGGAGGAAGGAGGCAGAGAGGCAGGCAGGTGGGCGGGCCAGTCAAAAGACCCATATCTGCAGGAAAAAAATGTATAGAGTCAAGTCTATACCTAAAGTATTTTTTATATTTGTACAAGAACATTTCTAGTTTCTTCTAATTCTATGTAGTTTTTTCTTTTTTTTCAATTCCCAAATTTTTATGTAGAACAAAGTAAACTTTTGAGTTAGATTTCATTATAGAAAAATAGCATATAACAGGTTGGAGAATATTTGCCAAATATTGAAGTGTATTAAGAAAGAGAAACATTGTGAATATTGGAGACAGTAATGTAATGCTTTTGTATTTAAATATTTGTGAATATATATATATATATATATATATATATATTACATTTTGAAACAGAATTTCTGTTATTTCCTGGGATCCCCTCTGCAGATTTCCATATATATGTGTGTGTGTGTGTGTGTGTGTGTGTGTGTGTGTGTGTGTGTGTGTGTGTGTGTGTGTGTGTGTGTGTGTGTGTGTGTGTGTGTGTGTGTGTGTGTGTGTGTGTGTGTGTGTGTGTGTGTGTGTGTGTGTGTGTAAAGATACTGTACAGAAGGTTAGTTACAGGAGCATGGTAGTTTTTTTCTTAATAATATCTTTGAGAATTTCTAAACTTTTAGTGACCATATTAATCAAATAACAATTATAATTTAAGGGCTAAAAATCTAGGAAAATCATATTACATATACTTTATATGAAGATGCTTATTTTTAATTTCAAAAAATTTGGTATTTAATAGAGAAAATAAACTCTGTCCAAGGGATAGAACTAAAATGCTTATCATTTGTAATAAATTCTACTAGTTTTTAATATGAAAGTCACCAAACTTCAGCATCTAGTGACATAAAGTTTAAGTCAACTGATCTAATAATGGCTGGAGGTGTGGTAATAAATTCTAGTAGTTTTTAATATGAAAGTCACCAAACTTTAGCATCTAGTTACATAAAGTTTAATTCAAATGATCTGATATTGGCTAAAGGTTCGGTTCAAGTGAAGGTAGAACACTTGTCAAGCAACTGTGAGGCCTTGTATTCAAACCCCAGCACCATACACACACACAAAAAAAATAAAAATTTAAAACAAAATTTTTCAATGGTATGATGAATAAAAAGACAAAAAACTTAAAAACAAAGATTTATAATTCTCAAGTTTTCTACTAGAACCATTTTTTAGATAAAAACAGCAACTTTTTTCAAATTTATAATTGTATTCTCCAGTTGCTTGACTATTTGACTTCATTTAAATTTTTAAATATAACAATACAGAGAAATGATTCAGAGGTAGACCTACTTCTTTGCCCTACCTATCAGTATTTTTATGGAGACTTGAAAAAAATGTTTGACAAAAATAGCATAGTACACTTTGGGACAGACTTTAATAATGTTACTGATTTTCAAGGACTCAGCTCATAACTGAAAAAGAAAAGGGCTGGTTATATCTATGTTTATACCCAGTGCCTTAAAAACTTACTTAGGAACTTATTTGGGAAAGTATGATACCATGTTGCCAACCTAAGGTTGAGCTTAGGTAATGAAGTAAAGGTAACAACCATAGGAACAGGGCTAGATAAGGCTATAAAACATATGTACAGAGGTCTTACAATGACTCTGAGCTCTTAGAATAACCTGGTCAATTCTTTCTAAACCTTTCCTGTTCATTTTTTACTGTCTTTTCTGAACTATTCTCCAATCCCTCTGCCCTTATGGTATCTTTCTCTGAACTTCACTACCCATTTAATATCCAAGTCAACGTGTGATAATATCTGCTGGTTCTGTAAAGAATTGCTTCTTTTATGAGGTACAAACATAATAGCAGGTATCATCAATCAGGATCAGAATTCTAAAGTGCCAGACCCTGCTCTAAGACAGTATTTAAAATTCTCAGATAAAGCCATCTTAATACAGTTTATGATCTTTAATGAAAAGTACCGTATGATAATTATTTGTATCTTCCAAAGTTCTCTGGATATTATCTCATTTCATAATATAACATATTGCAAAATTTTTGATCTGAGAAATTAATCAGATCACATTTAACCAAAGCCAAGACTTTAATCTAAGAGACACTGACAAAAAGCAAAATATGGGTTTGAAGGCATGACTCAGGTCATAGAGCATCAACCAATGAGTGAAAGCAAGCATTAGATATCAAATCCAAGTCCCAGGCTTGGACAAAAAAAAAAAAGCAAAATAGCAAGGAAATTTAAGAAGGTTCATAAAAATAAAGTTGAAAAATTTTTGGACATGGGGCTGGGGAGGTGGCTCAGTGGTAGAGTGCTTGCCTTGCATGCATGAGGCCCTGGGTTCAATTCCTCAGCACCACATAAGCAAAAAGAAAAAAAGCGCCCAGGCCCAGAGTTGAGGCCCACGACAGGACTCAAAAAAAAAAAAAAAAAGAAAAATTTTGGACAATTATACAGAGACTATATAGAACTCTGAATACTTCTAGAAATAATCTTTGTAATACCAAAGTGTTTTACAATTAAACTAATATTTGAAGTCTGGATAAATAATAAACTTTCAGTCTTTGCTTTACAATCTATTATAACTCTATAAATCACTCACACATAAAACATCATACTTACTGAGATCTCTACATTTAATAGTACTATATTCAAAAGAAATACAAAGATAATCGCATGCTTCTCTCAGTTCAGGAATAGATATGCCATCAGGACAACGGATAATTCCTGTCTTATAGTAATCCTGGAAAAAAAAAAGTGACAAAAGGGTATAAAACACCTGGAGTAAAAGGTAGCTAAAACTTATTGCTAAGGTTAAGTTAAATAGCATTTTCAACAACAATAATAGTAATAGAGGTTCTCAAATGTCCAATTTCTGAAATTGGAACTTCAAAGTTCATTAAATATCTTTTTTTTTTTTTTCTGTTGGTCGGTCATGGAGCTTGAACTCTGGCCCTGGGAGCTGTCCCTGAGCTCTTCAGCTGAAAAGGAGTGCTCTACCACTTGAGCCACAGCACTACTTCCAGTTTTCTGGCTCCCAATTAGGAGTTTCCTGCCTGGGCTAGCTTTGAACCACAATCTTCAGAGCTCAGCCTTCTGAGTAGCTAGGATTACAGGCATGAGTCACTGGTGCCCAGCTTGAGTATCTTTTTTATAATATCTGTAAGGGTAATTCAGGTTCAGTGAGATTCAGTGTAATTTTCAGGGATTTGGTAATATTTATTACAATATTCTTCAAAACAAAAGTTTAAATTCTACCCTCATCCCAAATTAAAGATGTTAAAAGAAGGACAAAAAATCAAGGAGGTGGTTTTGAATGTTTTCAAATGTTTCCATATTGTTGGTTTGGGTCAATAAAGTTATTATGATTCAAGAAGCCACATTCATTCTCAAGAAGCAAGAATGAGCCAGGTGCTGGTGGTTCATGCCTGTAATCCTAGCTACCCAGGAGGCTGAGATCTGAGGATCATGGTTCAAAGCCAGCCCAGGCACGAAAGTCTTTGAGACTTTATCTCCAATAAACCACTCAGAAAACTGGAAATGGCGCTGTGGCTCAAGTGGTAGAATGCTAGCCTTGAGCTGAAGAGCTGAGAGACAGCACCCAGGCCCAGAGTTCAAGCCCCATGACCAACAACAACAACAAAAAGAATGAATGACTTACCATATAAGGAAGAAATAATAATAATATGACTCCAGAAAATGCTATTACTAAATACTTGAAAGACCTGCTTATGCCCACCTAAGAGATCAATCTTCCTATCTTACCTTCCCAAGGTCATAAATTCATTTACTTACAACCTATCATCTTTATCTCATCAAAAAACATGAATTAAAAGGTATTTAAAACAAAATATCTTGCCTATCTTCAGAGAGATAGCAAAATAGAGCTCTGCTTCCAATTTAATACCTGCACCAAGGAGAGAGTTACAATAATAAATCAATGGGGCTCATGCCTGTAATCCTCGCTACTCAGGAGGCTGAGAACTGAGGATGGCAGTTTGAAACCAGCCTGGGCAGGAAAAGTCTGTGAGGCTTTTATCTCCAATTAAGCACAAAAAGTCACAAGTATGGGCTGGGAGGGTGGCTCAGTGGTAGAGTGCTTGCCTTGCATGCATGAGGCCCTAGGTTCGATTCCTCAGCTCCACATAAGCAAAAAGAAAAAAGCCGGAAGTGGCGCTGTGGCTCAAGTGGTAGAGCTCTAGCCTTGAGCTGAAAAGCTGAGGGACAGCACCCAGGCCCAGAGTTCAGGCCCCACAACTGGACCCCCCCCAAAAAATAAAAATAAAATAAATTTTAAAAAGTCACAAGTAGAACTGCAACTCAAGTAGTGGTAAAGCAGTAGCCTTGAGACTAAAGGGCTCAGAAGCAGCATCCAGGCCCCAGTTCAAGCTCCAGGATGCACAGGCCTGCACACACAAACAAAACAAAAACAAAAACAAATCATACTTACCAGGATAGCTCGAAACACTGTGGAACCAATTCCCTCAGCCACTTCATACTCTCCCTTCTCATTGGGACGTGTGAAGTTATGTTCTCGGCCAGACCCAAACATCCTATAGCAGCAAATAATTAAGAAGCATTACAGAATATTTCAATAGGGAAAATCAGTTTGATGCCCAAAAATGAAAAGGAATTAAACACAAAAGAATATCATTAACTTAATTCCAGAGTCCTTATCAGAAATTTAACCTAACAAACATTACAAATCAAAGAGCATTAAATTGGGTACTGTTGGCTCATGCCACCAGTACTCTTAACTACTCAGGAGGCTGAGATCTGAAGATCAAAGCAGCTGGGGCAGAAAAGTCTCTGTGAGACTCTTATCTCCAATTAACTACTCAAAAACTGGAAGTGAAGCTGTGGCTTAAAGTGGTAAAGTACAAGTCTTGAGCAAAAGAGCTCAGGGACAGTGCCCAACCTTGAGTTCAAGCTCCACAATAGACCAAAAAAAAAAAAAAAGAAAAAAGAAAGAAAATTAAAGTTTTTTGATAGGTAGGAACAGCAGTATAGATTTTCTGTAAGTAATGATAAAATTAAATGAAAATACTTAGAAGTTAAAAAAAAATGTCCAATTCCTTCTTCTCAGGAGAAAAATAAATAAAACATTCAAGAGTAAAGGGTTATTTCTATTCCAGAGAGAGGAAGGGAGGGTGAGGGGAGAACCATGTTATCTGCCTTTTCCTTAAACTGCTGTTTTCATCACAAAGTTATTGCTGTAATAGTACATATAGCAAGGTAAACTGAAAAAAAGATGAGACAGGCAAGTTAGCCTTCTTCATGTTTCACAAACTATTCAAAATGATAAATTTGCATCCTGGAATTGAAAAGGCCACAATCAAATGTCAGAATTTGATTTTCTATCCAACAAAGATAAAGAAGTAAATGGAAAGTTGAATTGAGTAGAAAGCTCTTAATACTTTTATATAAGAAAAAGGTAAGTGCATTTATGATTTTTCAAGTAACACTGTTGACTCTTTTACAGTATTATTTAGAAAAGAGATAATTTACAAAATAGGTTCTTTGAAATTGAAAAGCCTGATGCAGTACTCAAGAAAAATTTAAAATCATGGTCTGAATTCAGTGATATGGAAAATAAGTCCAGTTGTCCAAAGTATTTTCTTCAATAGTTTCCTAATTTCAATGGTTTCATCTTTTGTTGTAACAGAAATCCACGAAGGACAAAGCTTTTTTTATTTCAAAGTTTCCAAAAGAATGCCACTGTTCTCCAATGAATATTAATTTTCATCCCCAAAGATATTCTTTAGTCAACAAACATAAAAGAAAGCTTTCATTGATTTTAATAAGAGAAGATAGTCTTTCAAGAATCAAATGTCATGCAATTTTTCTCAAATACTTGAACTTTCTAAAAAAAGCAAAAGCTACTCTTTTCAGACTAATATCAATGCTTTAAAAAATTTTAAAAACAGCAGATACAAATTTCAAATCACTTTTTATTGCTTTGAATTTTATGTAAAAATAAATTAACAATGTCATCTTTCTAATAGCTTCCATCAATAATCCCCCCCTCATTATAGTAAAAAAAATACATTTTCAGAGGTAAAGTCAAGTGTCTATGTTAAAAGAAAATTTTATTAGCTCCTCAAATGTATAAAATCACAATCTCAGCATTTATTGTATATTCCATCATACTAACAAATCATATTTACACACACTACACGGTTATGCACTCACATACACACTCACATAGTCATCATGCAAGCAAACTAGAAAAAAATATCCTAAGTTTTTGCCTTATGTAAAACTTCTGTTACATTTATGTAACTACTTTAATTGCAGAGAACAATATTGATTTAAGAACTATCTTATCTTCATTTTGGACATGTTGAAAATCAAGTCTATATTATCTGTATGCTTCTTAGCTTGTGTTTGCAAAACTACAAACTTTAATCTATTACTCTGTACCAGCACAAATCAGAACTATTAATTCCTTTCTTTTATCTTAAGTGTACATATTAATGTCACTCTTCTTTTTCTCTTTCAGAATATCTACATCAAACTGACAACTCATGTTGATTTCACAGGAGAAAAATTCTTTTTCTTTAAACAATGCTGCTTCTATCTGTGCCTGGTGGCTGAATTTGGGAACATTCAAGAAATATACTAGATTCAATCTATGGTCTCAATCTGTAGAGATCCTTTAGTATCCTGATATTTGCCTATTCCTACAGTTACTGCAAAGAACATTAGAAACAAAATAAAGTTCAAACTTTATCTCTGCCATATTCTAGCTGTATTAACTTGAACTAGTAATTTAATCTCCAAAACAGTTTTTCATCCATGAAAAAAGAGTGGAACACTATACTATATTTCAACAGAGAACTACTACAAAACATAAATTGGAAAAAATCAATAAAGCAGTGGTTTCAAAAGAACCTTCTAGTTCATAAAAGAAAAGCAGCAATACCAACCTGCCCAACATTGTATTAGGTTGTGCAGTGAAAATGGATGGATCTACAACAAATCTAGTGTTATCCACTATTAATGTCACACGTTCTGATGTTCTTATACTCCGTGCTCCTTCTTTTGCATTTTCATACACAAATACCATCTCTGCAGATGTCTTGCAGCTGCCATCTGAACTTGATTGACTGCTGTTTCTGCTGCTGTTCCCAGCACTGCTCATGGAACCATTTGGGGAGGCTTTTTGAGGGCGAGGACTACTTGGACGAGAAGAACTATGATCTTTTTCTCGCTCTGGAACAAAAATATAAACAAAGTTATACAAATTTTCTTTTAAAAAATTCAAGAACTATTCATGTTTAAAAAATGTTTAAATTAGAAAAATTGTTTTAAGTAAAACAGCATATCTGCTTTATTATTTCAAAAAAGACAATAAGCAGTTTATTTTCCAGCAGTAAAATTGTTTTAAAACATCAAAATATTCTTTATAAAATCTTACTTTCAGACATTTTTTGTGTGTACCAATACTGGGGGGCTTGACCTCAGGGCCTGGGTGTGTCCCTGTGCACTTTTTGCTCAAGGCTAGCATTCTACTACTTAAGCCACAGGTCCACTTCAGATTTTTTTTGGCTCATAATTGGAGATAAGATTCTCACAGACTTTTCTGCCTGGACAGGCTTCAAACTGCTGTCCTCAGATCTCAGCCTCCTGAATAGCCAGGATTACAGGTGTGAGTCACCAATGTCAGACTTATTCATAGACTAATTTAAAGAAATAGATAGCTAATATTGACTTCTACTAATATCAAACTTCAAGTGAATTTTTATATTGTTATTCTCCTGAAAAATACACAGAAACCAAAGGAATAAAATATTCTCGCAAGTCAAATGTGTATTCAGTGAAAGTTTACAGAAGATTAATGAAACTATCAATTTTTTTTTTATTTTTGAGACAGATTCCAGGCTGGCCTTGAACTCAAGATCTTATTGTCTCATCCTCTAAGTGCTACTATTGTAAGTATGGACCATCACAATAAATAAAAACAGCAACTTAAACTATCCTAACTACTAAAAAGACTAACACTTCTCTGAAACATAAAGTATAAACTCTAGAGTCACTATGTTAATAAGGACACTCTAAAATCAACAATTTGGGCTGGGAAGTTGGCTCAGTGGTAGAGTGCTTGCCTTGCATGCATGAGGCCCTGGGTTCAATTCCTCAGCACCACATAAGCAGAAAAAGCTGGAAGTGGCGCTGTGGCTCAAGTGGTAGAGCACTAGCCTTGAGCTGAAGAGCTGAGGGACAGCACCCAGGCCCAGAGTTCAAGCCCCATGACCGACCAAAAAAATAAATAAAAAAAAAAAAATAAAATCAACAATTTACCTCACAAAAGGGAGATCCTAATGGAAGAATAATTACTTACTTCAAGACATGACGATTTCAATATCTACCATACAAAGTAGTTTTAGTAATAACTGCTTATATGTTCTATTCTTATTCTTTGTTGTTAAATAAAACGATTCTACAAATTTTATAAGCTCTGGAATTATCATGTATAACTTCTATAGGCAAAAATCATTATTGAAATTTGGAAACCAAGATTTCGTGATACATTTTTATGTAAAGGCTAGATTACTAAACTTTAAAGGTGACCTAAAAATGTACCTCTGTCTCATCAATTTCATCAGCTTTGCCAAATTCCTTCATGACTCAGGCTACTTAGAACACTCTGTACAACATTACTGATTATATAATTAGGTTTGCTGTATATCATACAGAGCTACTCTGACACCTCCTTTCTATCACCTGCTCCCACAATGGCTAGTAGCATCCCCAAAGTAAATTTGCTAAGCTAATAAAATAATGTCTTATATTCCCCTATCCTGCTTTCAAGACACTAAACTGTACGTAATGTCAATTCTTATTTATATTTCTGTTAATTTCTGGCTTATAAATATTAGTCTTTCTTAAAATAATCTATTTACATATTGTCCAATAAATCAATTTACATAATTATGTCCTAATATTAAAGATTTTGATTTACAAACTACCAGAAACTACCTCATATAGTTATTTTTTTGTATGTTCTAGGGAATAAAAGACTTGAACATGGTAAGGTGGTGTTCAGCTACTGAGCTATACACCTGGCCCAAATTAATTTTTATCTTTTTTACTTTTCAGGTGCCAGGGATTGAGCCCATCTGCATGTTTCATATGTTAAGCACTTACTCTACTACTAAAACTATATCCCTAGGACCTACATCAAAGTATTTAATTTGTGCCTTCCCTACGGGAAAATGACAATCAGCAAACTCATACTGCTTAGAAACATCTGCTTCACTCATGCTTTACAGTCACACAATGTGTTCAACTGGGGTAATAATGTTCGTTTACAGCATAGAGTAGGGAGGAAAGAAAAGACCTATGCTACTTGTTAAGAAAATAAAACACTTCACAGTTCTCTCTTCTATTTTTATTATAAAATCTGAAACAGTGGCAAAATGAGAATCAGTAATTTATTCTATAGTGGTATTCTTTCACTTTGTAAGCATTAATAAGAATTTTAATAACTTACTATAAACTATCTTATAATAAAACTACATATACATATATATTTATATATACACCTATATTCCTAGCTACTGGGGGCTGAGATCTGCAGATTGCAGTTTGATGCTAATGTGGGCAGGAAAATCAGTAAGACTCTTATCTCCAATAAAATACCAAAAACACTTGAAAGTGGAGCTGTGGCTCAAATGGCAGCAAAAAAGCTCAAGAACAACATCACGGCCATAACTTCAAGCCTAAAGATTGGCACCTACAAAAAAGTAAACACCTTTAAGTTGTATTCAATAAGCTGTGTGTTTTGTTTGTTTGTTTGTTTTTCCACAGCAAGAATCAAGTTCAGTTAAAATACAAAGAACTAAATGAGGAAGAATCAAATTTTACTCTGAAGGATTAAGAAAAACTGTCACATTGTAACAGGAAATGCGTATTTTCAAGAGCTGGTAAAGTTAGCCAACTGTACATACCAACATGGTGCTGTCGGGTTGGAGAAGTAACATTTCTAATACAAGGAGTGAGTTGAGACTCTGTTCTTTCATGAGATGAATCTCGTGATCTGTCACTTGACCTTCGTCTATCTCTTGATCTCTCATGTCCCCCACTAGCACCGTGTAGACTCATCTTGGTGTGGTCGATTCCTCCTTTAGCAACACGTGAGGGAGTACTGATAAGTAAGAAAAGAAAATTAACCATAAAGGCATAAAAGTAAAATCACAAAGAACTTTTAAGAAAAATGATTAATATAATGTGTTAAGTACAAAATTCAAATGCTACTTCCCAATTCTGAAATCTAATTTATCTCAAACCTAATGATTTAGCAAATTCTGGAATAATGTACCTACAAAAGACAGTAATGATTGAGCTTTTTTTTTTTTTTTGATGGACGAGAAAATTAAAACCCAGAAAAGTTAACTGACTTTTTTGTTTCGTTTGTTTGTTATATTGTGATAGGATCTTGCTATGTATACAAGCCCAGGGTGGTCTCAACCTTTGATACTTCAGCCTCAGTCCTCACCCTCAAACCAGGATGGGATGAAAGGCAAGCACGGATGGCAGGCAGTCAAAAGTTGCCCTTTTTTTTTTCAATACTGGTATGGGGAGACGAGCAGGTCCACACTATTCTTGTTTTTTTCTGCTCATGCCTAATGATCTACCACTTAAGCTGTATCTCCACTGCTGGCTTTTTGCTGATTAACTGGAGAGGTAAGTCTTTCAGATGTGTTTGCCAGGCTAGCTTTGAACCAAGATCCTCAGTTCTCAGCTTCCTATTGAATAGCTAAGATTATAAGTGTGTGCTACTGGTGTTCAGCTGACTTCCAAGTTAGTGGTAGTAGGGCAAACAGATATTTTAAATATTACTTAGATGTTCTTCTGATTTATTTGCAGGGAAAAAATGTAGAAAGAGAAAAAAAACAGCTCTATGGCAAAGTAACTGGTTTCTCTGTAGAAAAAAATGTATCTTTTATGCAAACTTTAACTCACTTTGATAATTCTTTCAAATGTTATAATTTAAAAGTCTGAAAAACATCTTTCCTGGATAAAATGTCACAGAATTTGAAATTTCACAAAACATAAATTTGCCCATGAGAAGTGATTAACTGAGGATGGGAAGGTAGCTCAGCGGTAGAGTGCTTGCCTGGCATGGATGAGGCCCTGGGTTTGATTCCTCAGCACTACTTAAGCAGAAAAAAGCCAGAAGTGGTGCTATGGCTCAAGTGGTAGAATGCTAGCCTTGAGCTGAAGAGCTGAGGGACAGCACCCAAGCCCAGAGTTCAGACCCCACGACCAAAAAAAAAAAAAAAAAGTGAATAGCTAAGAATGTTCATTGCTAAAAATCTAGCTAATTATTCACTCATACATTATTCAGTTATACTATAGACACAAAGGTATGTTACTGCCAAAAGACCAGGAAGGTATCTTTGTAGGTTACCAATCTAAGTGTGGCAGTAATACATATACAACCAGAGAGTTAAATAATTTAGGAGCCATCCAACTTCTAAATTTAAAACATATATCTCAAATGCATAACTACTAAGTGAATGAAAAATACATAATAAATGCTTTAAGATCTCAAACAAAGAAGACAGTCACTAGTGCAGCAAGTCTGGTAAAAACATGTAAGGTTTTTATACAGTGAAAATGCAATTCAGGTAGGAAAACTGATGGATGGTAAGAATAATTAGAGTCAGATTCAAAGCAATTTGGAAATTTACTATGTTAGCATATATGATAGTTCATAGCTTTAGAGATGGAAGGAACATCATGGTTTTAAAATTAAATTGTTGCTATGTTGAAAAACCAACTTTACAACTTTGGCAGGGGTGGAGGGGCAGTTGTGGAGATGGGAGGGCAGGGATGGTAGGGGAAAAACAGAGGAGGAGGCAACAATGCTTGATAAGAAATGTACTCATTACCTTGCTCATGTAATTGTAACCCCTCTGTATGGTATTTTCACAATAAAAAACTTATTAAAAAATTAAATCGTTCTTTAATACTATAGTTGATTGACATTCTGAGTGTCACTCAATATTCTACAAATAGTATTCTCATATGTAAAATCTATTTACTTGCTAAAGTTTTTATTAGGATTAAGTAAACAGGCCATTAATGTACTCAGCTTAATAAAACTACCCTTAAATGGTCATTTAAGTTATAGTGGATAACAATAGTTATCTCAGTCACATAGTTTTCTCAGTCACCGAGTATTTAGCAGTGATGCTAATAATAGTGTAACTTTAAGCTTCAATTCATTTCAGTCCTTCCCCCACCCCCCATTAACATAGTGCTCTTTTACCAAAACCACAGTTTAAAACTGAAGCTTTTTAGGGATTGAGAAAGTGGTTTTAAATTCACCATCAGTGACTCAGGGTCATTTCTTCTGTTGGTTCCTTAGCCTTAATGCTTTATATTATTTTAGTAGTCTGCTTCATTATGAAAATCAATCATCACCTTGTTATAACATAGATTACCAGGAAAGAAGACAGAGCTGACCTTCAGTAATCTTGAAAGTTACTCCTAGGAAAATATGGGCAGTCTATCAGTGTTTCTCAGTCATTTGTCTCTCAAAAATTTAAAGAAAAAATAAATTCCACTGTTAATCCTTTTCCAGTAAAAGAGGAGGAGAAAGAGGACAATTCTATTCTTAGAATAGAATCTTAAGTAGAACAAATCAAAAGGTTGTACTGCATTTATGTTTAAGAACCTTAGAATAGGAGCACACATTTCTGTTTGTTTTAAAGTAGGAAAGAAAACAGAATTCCTACTAATAGAAACAAGGATCATATATAGAATAACTCTTCAAATTATCCTGTTCAAGATTAGTGCTCTACCACTGAGCCACAGCACCACTTCTTCAAATTATTCTAAGTTTTAGTCGTTTCAGCAACAAGAAAGCACATTTCCTAAATATGAGTCTGAAAATTTAACAGACAATGTACAAACACAACTATATCTAAGGCAAATGCAAGCTAAATGTTCAGTTTGAGTAAGAGCCAAGCAGACTAATTAATTGAAACAGCATTTCCACCAAATACCTTTTGTAGCCAAAAGATTATACACTGCTAAGCATTCTGCTGAAATATTGCCCCTGTATTTCCAAACTGCTTAGATTTTAAATTAATGCAAATGACAACTTCCATCTTTCTTTGCATACGCAAATAGAATGTATCCTGAATTAGGCCTCCAAAAAATTGTAAGACTAATTATTTCCTCCTCTATTTAATTAAATAATTTTAGATCAGAAAAGTAGTCCACGGTATTAAAAAAAAAAAAAAAAAAAAACCATTAGGTGCGACAGAAAATGAGGACAAACCTGAGTGTGGTGACACAGACCTGTAATCCAAGCTACTCAGAGTGAAGAGACAGGAGGATCTCCATGTGAGGCCAGCCCAGGCAAAGTTAATACAAGAGCCTGTTTCAAAGACAAAACATAATCTAAAGGGCTGGGGCATAAATTAAGTAGTACAGAACTTGCCACATAAGGCTCTGGGTTCACTCTCTAGTACCCAAGAGTGAAAGAAGAGCAAGAAGAAGGGGAAAAAGATGGGGAAAGGGAGAAGAGAAAGGAGGAGAAAGTCAGAGAGGGAAAGAAAGAGGAGGAAAAAGAACAGAATGGGTAGGAAGAGAAAAATAAGGGTAAGCAGATTCAAAGGGGATAACTGTTTAGGCTGCATGTAAAAGAACTGAGGACAAGTAAGGGAAAGAGAGTAGATTAGCCTCAATATCTACTCCCACCAAAACAGAATAACAAGGATTGCATTTACTCTTCTGTACAAACAACTCCAAAAACATTCAGACAGAATATACAAAATAATTATTTGCAAGACATCATATATCAGGCAAAAGATAAAAATAAATATCCCTGAAAGATAGAAAGCAAATGAATTAAGACTAGTGACTGTCCCAACTTACTATCTTGACAGTTTGCAGAATAAACACAGAGAGGAAGCCCAGGAAGAACCCAGGAGACTAAAATTTAAAAGTAATGGAGGTGAGATGTTGGGATAATAGGCAGCTAGAATTCTCAGGAACATTTTGGAGAGGGAGAGCAGTGTGGACAGAAAACCTCACAGATCTTCAGCTACCACATGGAGTACTAAGATGACTACCTGTCAACACACACTGCCCAGCCTCACACATGCTGGTGAACAGGAACTGTTTCCACAGGTTAAAATGATATAGGGCAATGAAAGGGAAAAATTACAAGTCTTATCACTGATACGGAAAATAATTTAAATTTTAACAATAAGACCAGAAAGGACCACATTGTTTGAACAAATGAATCCTAAAACAAACCTCAGGAATACTTATCAGAATAAGAAATATCAAATGTAAAAACAAGAAATAGCATTCATGCAAAGAAGCTGGAACACATATCATAATTGAGGGAAAGGGAAAGGGGGAAAGGAATCAACTGAAATCAAGCCAGAATTAGAAATATTAACACCCAACACATTATTACAACTGCATTCTTCCAAAAGTTATACAGAAAAACAGAAGATGAATTAAAGATGAACTAGCAGAGATAAAAACACAGATGAAAAATATACTGACTGGAATTAATGGCAGATTATACAATACAGAAAGAAGGTAACAGAAAACAGTCAAATTGAAACAAAAACAAAACAAAAATAAGCAAAACATGGTATGTGGGTCATAGAAGGAAGATACAAAAGAAAAACAATGGCTGTACTTTTTCCAAATTTGATGAAAATTACACAGCCACAGATATAATATGTACAACAAACCCTATATACTTTAAACAAAACTCTAGGTTTGTTAGTGAGCAAAACCCTCTTTCAAAAACAAAGGAGAAGCTGAGCACCAGTGGTTCATAACTGTAATCCTACCTACTCAGGAGGCTGAGATCTGAGGATCTTAGATCTAGTTCAAAGCCAGCTCTGGCAAGAAAGTCCATGAAACTCTTATCTCCAATAGACTATTCAGAAAAGGCCAGAAGTGGGGCTGTGGCTCAAGTGGTAGAGTATTACTCGTGAGTAAAAGAAGTTCAGGGGCAGAGCCCAGCCCCAGTGAGGGGGGGGGGGGGGAAGGAGTATATAGACATTTTTCAAAGAGAAAATTCATCATGAGCAGATCTGTTCTGTAAGTAAAATTACAAAGAAATCTTTCTGGCAGAAGAAAAATTAATGCCAGGTAAAAAATATGTACCTATATAAAAACATAAAGAATACTTGAAACATAAACACTTGAAACAACATGGGTTTTTTCCTGTTTTAATCTCCTTAATAAATTATAGTTTAAATAATAATTAAAGCAATATAATATAGGGCTTATAACATACAAATGTCTACAACTGAATACATCTAGGAGTAAAGAAATGGAAGTATACCCTTATAAGGTTTTTCTACTACCATGACATAACTTTAAGACAAACTATGATGGAAGACATATACTGTAAATGCTAAAACACCCACTAAAATAAGACAAAGCAAAGAATTTTAGTTATGCCAATTAAAATAAGATGAAATCACTAAAAAGATTCTTTTATTATAAAAAAAAAAGAAAAAAGAAGACAATAGCAGGGAGTGAAAAAAGGACAAATAGAAAAATAGCAAAAGAGACGGGTGCTGGTAGTTCATGCCTATCTAGAATCCTAGCTATCAAGGAGGCTGAGATCTGATGATCATGGTTCAAAGCCAGCTTGGGCAAGAAAGTCTGTAAGACTTTTTTTTTTTTTGTCTGTGAGACTTTTATCTCCAATTAACCAGCAGAAAATCAGTAGTGGTGCTGTGGCTCAAAGTGGAAAAGTGCTGAGCAAAAGAGCTTAGGGACAGTGCCCAGGCACTGAGTTCAAGACCAACAAAAGAAAAAGGAAAGAAGAAAACTGCAAGATAATAAACTCAGCTATGTCAACAATCATATTATATACAAATTACCTAAAGCCATTTAATCTAAACTATAAAAGGTTCTTCTGATTGGACATCAAAGCTAGACTCAACTATATATGACCAAAAAAAAAAAAGAATTTTAAATATAAAGGCACAGAGAGGGTGAGGTTGGTTGGATATTAAAGGCTGAGGAAAGAAATGAGTCCACAGAAAGCATGAAAGTGGTTATATTCTAAGCAAAACAGCACTCAGAGCAAAGACTATTACACCACAGTATTTCATAATGGAACTAATTCATTAAGAATATGCAACAATCCAAATGAATTTTTACCACTGCAGAGCTCTGCAGGCGCAATTGTGCAGTAATGCAAACTGAGTAACCAGGCCTTCAAATTACACAAAGAACATGTCTGACAAAATTTTAACTATATTTCAAAAGTATAATCAGTGACTTGATATCTCGCTTTTTCTTTTTTTCTTTTTTTTTTTTTGGTCAGTCATGAGGCTTGAACTCTGGGCCTGGACGTTGTCCCTGAGTTCTTCAGCTCAAGGTGAGTGCTCTATCACTTTGAGCCACATTACTTCCGGATTTTTTTTTTTTTTGGTGGTAAATTAATTGGAGATAAGAGTCTGATGGACTTTCTTGCCCCAGCTGGCTTTGAACCGCAATCCTCAGATCTCAGCCTCCTGAGTAGCTAGGATTACAGTTGTGAGCCACTGGCACCCAGCTCACTTGTTTTTTTATTTAGGTGCTAAAGATTGAACCCAGGACTTTGTGCATGATAAGCATTTGCTCTATCCCTGAGCTCCCAATGGAACAAGGAGACAGAAAAATGAATTAGTACGATTTTAATAATATTAGCAACTGGCTTGACCTAACTGACATTTGCAGAAAACTTTACCAAACAAAAGCAAAATTTGAATCTTTTCATATGCAAAATGTTTACCAACACAAAACATATTCTGGGTGATAAAAAAACTCATTGAATCATATAAACTATTTCTGTGATTACAATGGAAATTACATTAAATTTCAAATAACAGATATATGGAAAATTCCATATATAGAGAAAAATTCCATATATGTAGAAATTAAATAACACTTCTATCTAAATAACTAATGGAACAAAGAAATTAAAGGAAAATTAAATTTAATTGAAAGAAACTTTAAAACTTTATTCAACATTATCAAAATCTGTTGATATGTTACAAATTAAAGCATTAAATTCCAATGTTAGAAAAGAATGTCTAGGAGCTGGGAATGTAGCTTAGCAGTAGAGTGGTTGCCTAGCATGAATGAAGCCCTGGGTTTGATTCCTCAGTACCACATAAACACAGGAAAAGCCAGAAGTGGCACTGTGGCTCAAGTGGTAGAATGCTAGCCTTGAGCAAAAGAAGCTCAGGGACCAGTGCCTAGACCCTGAGTTCCAGCCTCAGGACTGGCAAGAAAAAAAAGATCTAAGTTAAATGACCTAAGTTTCGACTATAAGAAAACAAAAATCAAGCTGGACTCTGGTGACTTACATCTGTATTCCTAGCTACTCAAGAGGCTAAGATCTGAGGATTGTGGTTAAAGCCAGCCCAGTCAAGAAGGTCTGTGAGACTCATCTTCAATTATCCATCAAAAAACTGGAAGTAGAGCTATGGTTCAAGTGGTAGAGTGGTAGAGAGCTACTCTTGAGCAAAAAAACTCAAGAGACTACCCAGGCCCTAGTTTAAGCCCCAGGCCTGGCATGTACACACATGCATGCACACACGCACATACACACACGCACACACACACCAATAGCATATTCACAGACACACACACACACACACACACACACAGAGAGAGAGAGAGAGAGAGAGAGAAAATGAGGACCAAACCATAGAAGAAAATAATAAAGATGAGTAAAATCAATATAATTTTTAAATGTAACAGAGAGATGAACAATAAAAACAAAAGCTCTTTCTTTAGAAGATCAAACAATCCATAAACCACTATGCAGATCATATGAAAAAAATTCTAAAAAGATAAACCTGACCAATATAAAAAAATGCTAGAAAGTGGGCACTAGTGGCTCACACCTGTAATCCAGGAGGCTGATAGCTAAGGATTGTGTTTCAAAGCCAACCTGGGCAGAAATGTCTGTGAGACTCTTATCTTCAATTAGCCACCAGAAAACTGGAAGTGGCACTGTGGCTCAAAGTGGTAGAGTATTAGCCTTGAGTAAAAAAGCTCAGGGACAGCACCTAGGTCCTGAGTTCAAGCTCCACAACCAACTAAATAAAAGGGATAAGCATCCTACAATGTCTACAGATATTAAAAAATAATGAAAGATAATAAACAATTTTATGCCAATAAATTCAATAACTTAGAAAGAAATGAGCAAATTTAAACCACTACCTGTTCCTTCTGTGAAGTACTATGCCACTCCAGGCGCAAAGCAACATAGCTAAAGGATTATCAACTGAAGCCTTTCCTCTTTCTTAAACTGATTATCTCAAGACATTCAGATTGGTAAAATAAAACTAATCTCATTTCAAACCACTTAATCATTGATTGTAGATTCTAGTTCAAAAATGTTTCTAGAACTGAGTTTAGCAAGATTGCAGAATATAAGATCATTTTAAAAATCAGTTGTATTTCTATATACTAGAAATAAATTATCTGAATTGAACTTTTTTAAAAAAAATTTACAAATAAAATTTAAAGACAAATACTGTCACCAACCAGAAAATTCAATACTGTTAAAGCCAGGTACAGTAGTGTTGCACATCTATAATCCTAGCTACTTGAGATGTGGAAAGGGGAAGATTGTTCATGGCCAGTTAAGACCAAAAGTTAGCAACTCTATCTAACAACTCGACAGATGAATAGATTAATGGGCCAGAATAGTTTATAATCTAAACCATGCTCCTCTGTCTATGGACAGACCATGGTACAGTCTTTTTATAGGGCAATCAGCAATTAAAAGAACAAGCTGGATACTGGTAGCTCTCATATGTCATACTAACTACTCCAGAGGAAGGAAGGAAGGAAGGAAGGAAGGAAGGAAGGAAGGAAGGAAGGAAGGAAGGAAGGAAGGAAGGGAGGGAGGGAGGGAGGGAGGGAGGGAGGGAGGGAGGGAGGGAAGGGAGGGGGGAGGGGGGAGGGAGGGAGGGAGGGAGGGAAGGGAGGGAAGGGAGGGAAGGGAGGGAAGGGAGGGAAGGGAGGGAGAGAAAACTACTGGTGCATGGTATGTGCAACTAAAATGAATCACAAGGATGTTGCATTATACTGACCAAAAAAGCCCAAACCCTCAAAATTTAGGTATCCTATGAATCCATGTATTTAGTGTTCTTGATATACAAAAATCACAGTACTGGATAAAAAACTCTGAGCCAGTTCTAGAAAGAAGGTATTAACCATAAAGGAGTATCACAAGAAAATTTCTCTGCGATTATGTAACAGCTCTGTAATCCTGACTAAAGTGGAAATTATGGAGATTTACACAGGTAGTATAAAATTACATATGATAAATGTCTCTGGTAGCTATGAAAACTGATAGAACCTAAAGAGGCCAATAGTTTAGTTGATAGGCCATGGGATGGTATAATCCAAGTTAAGCCCCAGGACCAGCACACACACACAAAAAAAAGAGTAAGAACACACTACATGTATTTAAGATGCTACAGTTTAGAGAAGCTATACAGTGCATCTTAGAACTTACAGCACAATATTTTGTAACTTCTTAAAAATCTAAAATTATTTCATAATGGAAAAAAGCCAGCAGGCAATGTAGAAACGGAAAGAAACATATAAACAATAAATTAAAAATATACAGATTCTGTAACCATAAAACAAAGACAGATTGGTACTTTCAAGCAGAAAATAACTTTAGACACTCAGAACATAGTATTATCAGTTTTGAAATGACTACTATAAGGACTGAAATATTTGGAATATCCTGAAAAGAATAAAAAGAAAAAAAGTAGATGAGAGTAAAATGATAAGAAAATTAAACTACTAATTAAAGAAGCCAAAATTCAAAAAATACAAATGTTTCAGAGAAAACAGAAGAGTAAATTATGGAAGAATGAATACAAAACTAATTTCCATAAGTAATTGATATATCAATATCAGAAATTATTAATAAATGCATAAAACTGAATGGTATTCATTTTCAAATGGCACTAGTATATATAGTACATATCTGGCACAACTATATATGATACTAACTCCTGGTTTGAGAAATTTTCTTATTTTAGTACTTCGAGCAACTACCATCATGACCTGCTACATCTTGCTGATATTTGTTGAATCTAACCTAAGGTTCACAGTGTGTACAGTGCCTAAGCACTCTGAACACTATTTTTTGTTAAACACTATGTATGTGTAGAAATATAAGATGGAGCATCACAAGGTTTTCTAAGATTTTAAAAAATTTTTTAAATATATTTTTCTTAAAAATGAAGCGAGCAACCCTATAAATATCTGCCTAATGTCTTTATCTATTTGAATTAGTCTATCCTCAATAAAGAAACATTATTTTAATCTTCAACTTTTATTTTTGGGGAAAATAAGCTGCTTCCATTACTCTAACAAATATCATATGTGAATCCTTTTAGTTGTTTTTTTTTTTTTCTGATCCTGGGACTTGAACTCAGGGCGTTGTCCCTAAACCTCTTTGTGCTCAAGGCTAGTGCTCTATTACATGTGCTATAGCCCACTTTGGGTTTTTTCTTAGTAGTTTACTGGCAATGAGTCTCATGGACTTTTCTGCCTATGCTGGCTTCAAACTGAGATTCTTAGATCTCAGCCTCCTGAGCAGTGAGGATTACAGGCATGAGTCACCAGTGCCTGACTTGAATCCTGTTTTTGTTTTAACTAAAGTACGCACTAGATTTTACCTTTAAATATACTTTAAGAAACTCATTTGTATGTTGTTGTTTTTTTATCAGTACCTTTTAAATGCTAAATTGGGAACTGGCTAATATGGCTCCTAGGTCAAATTCAACCCATTGTGTCTGATAAAGGTTTTTAGTATACAACCAGGTGTAGCCATAAACCTTTTGATCAGGATGAGTGAGTGCTATAACTGACTTTTGTGTGATGAGTCATGATCAAACACAAACACACTAAAACTATTATTGAAAATTGACTTTAGACTATTATGTATGAGGAGGATATGACATGGAAATTTGGGTTCCACCCCAAAATACCTATTATTTATAGACAATCATTCCTAACATTTTCCCCAAATGCAAAATCTGAAATAATTCTGGTGAGAGCAGAGGGATGCACAACCTGTATTATTGTATATAGCTGCTTCTGCCCCAATGGCAAACTTGTGGTTGAGACAGAAGCTGTATAGTCCACATTGCCAAAAATAGTTACTATCTAAACTTTACAAACGTCAAAATCTATTTTTAAAAGGTTTAATGAAAAGTTCTCATTTTGAAGGGCAGTGTCACCATGCCTTCTATGTATCTGCTGGCTTTTCCCTTAACCATACATGAGCCAGTTTCCCAAGAACAAAGGCTAATTAGGCAAAAGGAAAATTTTCAACTTAGAAATGAGCTCAGATCTCAGATCTCAAAGATCATCTCTAAAACACTTTTTCTGATACATTTTCTCCCAAAAAGTATTTTAAGTGATATTTACATCTCATATTCCTCTCCATAAAAGACAACTTGAGCAAGAATTACAGTCTAACCATAGTTTAATATTAGTCCTAATTCTTGATGTCTTTTCTTTCTAAAATTTCACTGCCAGACACATCAGAAGTCTATAGACAAAAGGAATGAAGGCAGCAGGCCTCCTGGCATGCATGCCCTTGTGAGACTGCATCTTTACAAACTTCAACCAAAAGTACAGACTCATATTTCCAATTACCCACCACAAAAAGCCAGAGATGTAGAATTATGACACAAGTGATAAGGTGCTGTCTTTGAGAGAAAAAGCTAAGGGACAATAACGGGGCCCTGAGCTCAAACTCTAGTACTGGCATGTGCTTGCATGTGTGTGTGTGGTGTGTGTGTGCGCATGCACGTGTGCACACACAATCCAAGTAACACTGAGATGCAATTGCAAAAGACAAAAAAAAGTGTATTACTTTGTTCCTGTTTTTTATTTGTTTTAAAGGAGGATATGACTAAGCAAGCACGTCTCCAAAATGAAGTATCTCTGAATAGAAACTTAGAAACTTTAAATATACTCAATTAAATATCCTTCATATACCATACACTGTTCTAGTGTTAGTGACTATAACAAAATATATCTGCCCTCAAAAATAATATACTGTAATGAAAACCAAATATACAACATGTTTTAAATATTATATGGAGATAAAGACTGAGATATATGCACAGTAAATGAAGAGAACAGAGTTAGCATTTTAAGAGGTCAAGGCATAACTCTCTGAAGGAATATGTCTGAGCCTGTCTGAGCAGAGTCCTAAAGAAGTAACAAATGTAAACTATGTAAATCTCTAAGGAAGGAGTGAGTGCAGCAAAGACCCCACACCAAATTATCCTTTCATTTCAGAGATTTACTCTAGCTCTGGAAAGCTCTGACTTTGGCAGTTTTCCCTAACTTCACTCTGGAGTCCAGGGTTTTGCATGGGTTGTGGGGAATAGTCCTGTTCATTACATTTAGTAACATCTCTGACCTCTAAATTCAATATTAAAGTATGGCCTGAGTCTTAAGTTTAAACCACCAAAAAAGTCTCCAAGCACTGCAAATGCCACCCTAGAACAAGAACTGTTTCAGTTCTGCCTGCTGGAACCAAATACAAATTATGGTAATATTCAGGCACTATTTTGTCACCTGCCAGACACAATATTTAATCCTTAAAACCATCTCCTTTTTGCAGTTGTTTAGAGGCTAAATTACTTGCCTGAAATGATAGTTAATTAAGTGGTAGGTCTAAGATGTAACCCAAAAAGAACAAAAGTTTAACTTTGATTCAAAGTTTAATTCAAATATTTGGATTTTCCTTTGGTTAAAAAAAAAAAAAGGAAAATCCAAATATTTGAAGTCAGTTCTCATTCTATTCTTTCTACTCAGAAATGATCCCATATTCCTCTGAAATTCTTATTCAACGGTGCAAGGCATCAATCTTCCTCATCATCTTCCTCCTGAATATACACAGAACTCAAGACAATATTTTAATACACAGAAAAGTGACTCTATTCTTTCATTAACTGAGGATGCTTTGGTTTGGCTTTTTTGGTGGTTAGATGGAGAAAAGTGTCTCATGAACTTTCCCAGGCTGGCTTCAAACACTGATCTTCAGATTGCAGCCTCCTGAGTAGCTAGGATTACAGGCATGACCAATCAGCAATCACTGGTTTTTATTTTTTATTTTTGAAGGGAGGGTGAGTACGGGAAGATGATGGTAGCCAGATTGTGTTATTTTATATATAAAGTTTACTTTTATATGTTATTTTGTAAAGCCATGCTACTTTAATGTACAGTTTTGTTTTAAGCCTTAAATATACACCTTAAGAGTTCATTTATATTAGTCCAACAGTCCAGCCTCAGAGACCATATATTATATTCACAATATTATTTACTATTCTTCTTTCTACACTGTTACATCTAAATGTGTTAATGTGCTTCCTCCAAATGAGGGGGGGAAACACTTTTCAAGAACAATCTACTTTTAGATAGAGTCATTCAAATATCAAAATTGGTTAATTAGCATAACTAGCTGCTAACTAGTTCTCTCATATCTTATCCAAGGATATGTTTTTTTAACTTTAAAAGGGCTTCTCTAAAAGCTAAGTATAAAATCCAGATTTCTTATATTGGCACTAGCCTACTAACTGCAAGTAGAAAATTAAAGTTGGTTTGACAATCTATTCTTAGCAAACTGATTTCACATTTTTTTATCTGGCTTTCTTCAAGGTAATCACAAATTATCCTTTGCATTTAGTCTAAAACATTTTATCAGTTTCAAAATAAGACCAAAATTCTCATCTTTTAGCAGCTATCTTCTCATAAAAACTTCAAAGATCACAAATATTACCAGTAATTTCAAGGTGTGACATTGAAGGTCCTTGTTCAGGCTATTTTGAATGGCCCAGAACAACTCACATAAACTAAAAGCATTTTTATCTCTGCACCTGCCTGTACTGCATTCTTTGTCCTTCTTAACAGTGTTTGCTTCATTGGTTTTTTGTTTTTGTTTTTGTTTTTGTCAGTCATGGAGCCTGAACTCTGGGCCTGGGCGCTATCCCTCAGTTTGTCAGCTTGAGCCACAGTACCACTTCGACTTTTTCTACTTATGTGGTGCTGAGGCATTGAACCCAGGGCCTCACGCATGCAAGGCAAGCACTCTACCCCTGAGCCACCTTCCCAGCCCTTCTTTGTTACTTTTATTATTGGCATTTATGGTGGCCTCTTCTTTCCTTTATGACAAAGAAGCTTCCAAGTAAGAGCTGAATTTCCTTCCTCATTGTTATATATTGTTGATGCACTTCCCTGAATTACCTTCTCATTAAATGTATTATAAATAATCCTTTGATTGGTGCTAGCTCAATTTTCTGGATCTTTCAAGGAATTTATTTTTTGTATTTTACAGCTATTTGCTTCATTATAAAAATAGTTTGCATATCTTTAAAGAATTCACTTTGAAAGCAGGCTAAGGATTTTATTTCTACTAGAAAACTATCCAAAATTACCTTTTTTTCCTAACTCCCTAAGATATTCTTTCTTTTTGACAAACACAGATTAATCAAAAAAGTTACAGAATATCTATACATACAACAGTATGCAACCCAACTATGCTTCAGATGATTTTATGACATAGGGAATGTTTATAATTTCCATTTTGAAAAAAATAGGTTATGTAACAATACATACAACAATATCTGAAAGTCATTTTAAGTATACCTGTGTGATTCTTACAGATATATGATTATATATCAAAATCTAAAGTATTTTTCTCTTAATAGTAGAATAACATTTTTATTTTCTTATATATGTTGTCCTGTGCACCGAATTCATGTAACAAATATATATCTTTTTTATAATAAGAAAGCATTACTATCTAAGTAGAATAAGCAGAACAGCAGAGGAAAATATTCTAAAAAAAAAGTGTTAAGACAAAAAGATCTAGCTGAGGTTCTGCTTTTATAACTCTTACTACTACCACAAACTTAGAAAGATATTTTTGGATCCCTAAGCACACCCAGCACACATATACAACTAAATATGATACTAACTATCTACATATATATATATAACACATATTATATATAATTAAAAATTCCATAACAAGTCTGTTACAAACAACTTACAAACATCAAAACTAAAGAACTTGAAATATGAAATATTCCAAAAGTCCCTGTAAAATTATCTATAGCATGTGATAATGAAAACAGGAAAAGTCATTCGTTAATATATCTTAAACTGTACTAAAATTTCCTAATCAGGTAAGCAATGTCACCTGTTAAAACTTTAAATCTCACAGTAAGATTTATCTTTATTTATAAATTTTTATCTGATTGAAAATTAATTTGCACTAATCCAAAACTTATCTGGCTTATTCTGTTTCAGTAACAGTATCTACATTTTCTGTTCTGTCAGACTAGAAAGTCATTTTAACCAATTTGAACTTTATCATTCAAATATACTTAGTGCTGTAAAATACTATTACAAATAAATTCAACTAATCCCTAATTCATCCAACAGTAAAAATGTTATTTAAATGCATCTTTAAGAAATTATTTCAATAATTTCATTTATCATGAATTTTATTTCAAAAATATTTCAAAATTAGCCTTCACTTAAATAAGTTTTTATGTTCATAAAACACAATACCAAACAATGCATTTTCAAGTTACATTTTGTAAAAAAGCATCAAACCTATGAAAACAATAAAAATACTGCATTTATTTTAATTAATTTGCCATTAAACTGACATATATCTTTTAACAAAGGCCAACATCTTTCAACCTTTCTTGTATCTACCACATACATATAAGTATACATATAATTATAACCCAAAGATAACATGTAATAAATGAATACACACCTTCCTTTAGTACATGCCAAGGTAGACACACAAAAACAAGAAAAAAATTTTGAAATCAGAGTATAAAGGGATGCTGCTCTTTCAAACAATGCAGCACTGAAGGCCAGGTCAGCATCCTTGGGCATTACTAAGAAACTTTAGAACATCTGATATTTCCATCATCTTCAAGATTCCTCTTAACAACCAGAAAATTCCCCAGCCTCCTCCTACCTCACCTGTCCACTGACTTCCTTTAGCTTCCCTCCCTCTACTGAGTAATAATGCTATTGCTGATATTTAGTCTTTAAATGTTCAGAGATTCAACCCCCTCTATATATTAATTCAGTTCATTTTCTCACAGACACTGACTCAGCCGTGGGTTGTTGCAGCACTGACGTTTCTAACCAAACAGCATCGTGTGAGCTGTGATCATCCCATTTTTTCATCTCTGAACAGTGATTGGATATTGTAATTGATAGACAGGTGGAAGAAAACGCAGGAGAATGAGGGCTTAGAGATGCCAAATGCCATCTGTAAAGCTAATTCTAGCTCTGACAGCTTGCCAGGTTCTAGAAAATTAGGATGCAGATAACTTTTCTCCTTTTAACATCAGTATATCATTCTAGGCAGTAAAGCTTCTTTTTTAAAACCACAGGGAAAATATTATCTGTACTTTAAGAAACCACTCAAGAACTAGTCTTTCAAGCAATCAAACTTCCCCATTCTATACTGCTGCTGGGACTACAAGAGTGACTTAAAAGGGAAACTGGAACACTCCGACTTCATGCAGTCTCAGAAAAAAATGAGCATGCGTACTTCTGTGTGGGAACGAACCCTTGCGGCAAAGTCTGAAATTGAATGTATGATGCATTTATCTTTAGTAACCTGAGCAGACTGCAGACAGAAGTTTTTATATAGTTATATTCTCAACAATTCAAATATTCAAGAGCTTAGACATATCTTCTATGCAGACATTTTAGCATTCTACTGAAGAAGTGTTTTCTTTTCCAAAGAGCAAAACAGTCCTTTAATTCATAACTTATAGAGAAGTTGTCATGTTTCAGGCCAAACATACTTCAACTGAAAGCAAATTCAACATCATCAGCAAGCTATGAAAACTCCTATATAATGTTATTAACTATACAACTGGTCACAGAAAAACACAAAATTCATTCATTTTTAAAGTAATTTGCCTATACCACACTGAAGTCAATCTATGTCCAGAACAGCTTCCGCCTTAGCTTTTAAATCAAAGATAGATAGATAGTCAAAAGAAAACTTAGAGGGCTGGGAAGGTGGCTCAGTGGTAGAGCGCTTGCCTTGCATGCATGAGCCCTGAGTTCGATTCCTCAGCACCACATAAGCAAAAAGAAAAAAAAGCCGGAAGTGGTGCTGTGGCTCAAGTGGTTGAGTGCTAGCCTTGAGCTAAAGAGCTGAGGGACAGCGCTCAGGCCCCAGGACAGAACCCCCCCAAAAAAAGAAAGAAAGAAAGAAAGAAAGAAAACTTAGAAACTACCTTAAAATTGTACTATATCATAAACAAATCATAAGCCAGACCTGCCAAACTCCCAAACTCTGATAGAAAAGTAAGTACATGTATGACAGCAACTAGTATTTCCTTCATAAACCAAAAAGGAGCTGGGCTAGGCAACAGTGGCTCATGCCTATATTCCTAGCTACTCAGGAGGCTGAGATGTAAGGATTGCAGTTTGAAGCCAGCCCAGGCAGTTAAAATCCATGAGACTCTTATTTCTAATCAACTAAAAGCCAAAAGTGACGCTTGGCTCAAGTGACAGAGCACTAGCCTTGAGCACCCAGGCCAAGTTCAAGTCCCAGAACCCCACCGCACCACCACACACACACAAAGTGTATTTTAATCATAGCCAGCAAGAAAAGGTGAGAAAAAAGTGGGAAAACAAAGCAATTCAAAAACATACATGAAGCAAAACACATTTTTTTTAAAGGTTAAGTTTAATTGGAGGTGTAACTCAAGTAGTAGAATGCCAGCAAAAAGTAGAGGGAGAGTTCAGACCCAGAGCTCAAGCCCCAGTACCAGCAAAAACAAAACAATTTTTAGATTATCTACAGAAACTGACCAATAAAGTCTTCTGATTACTTTAAAATAAATTTAAAATTATGAGGTAGCAGTAAACCCAGTTTATAATAAACTACATTTCTTAGTATCCTTGATCTATATAACATAGTTCTAACTAATGATGTATAAGCAGCTATCAGATGCAACTTATAAACTTCTCAGATAAGTAATGTCTGAGAAATTTAATTTTGTTTTTTTGCCAGTCTTGGGGCTTGAACTCAGGGCCTGGGCACTGTCCCTTAGCTTCTTTTGCTCAAGGCTAGCACTCTACCACTTGAGCCACAGTGCCACTTCAAGCTTTTTCTGTGTATGTGGTACTGAGGAATCAAACCTAGGGCGAGCACTCTACCACTAAACCACATTCCAAGACCAAGAGAAATTTAATTTTCTGATGACTTTTCTACTGTCCTGGATGGCTGGAATTACACATCTCTTTGTGATAACAATAGAACAGTCAAGCAAATCAGAGACTGTTGACCCTGATATTCTTAAGCAATAAAAGATGTATCAACCATCAGCTACCTCTGAATGCCTAGTGTAAAAAGAATAAATCAAACTAGGTGGTGGTGGCTCACACCTGTAATCTTAGCTACTGAGGAAGCTGAGATCTGAGGATCATGGTTCAACTCCAGGCCAGGCAGAAAAACTTCTAAGACTTTCATCTCCAATTAACCAGCAGAAATCTAGAACTGTAGCTCAAGTAGTAAAGTGTCAGCCTTGAGCAAAAAAGCTAAAGGAACAGAACCCCAGGCCCCAGGACTGGCACAAAAAAAAAAAAAAAAAAGGAAAGAATGGGGTTGGGGGAGGAGAGAGAAAAGAAAAATCAATCTCTAACTTAAGCCAGTCTGATTTTATTTTTTTGTCAGTCATGGGGCTTGAACTCTGGTCCTGGCCACTATGCCTAAGCTCTTCAGCTCAAGGCAAACACTCTACCAATTGAGCCACAGCACCACTTCTGGTTTCTGGTGGATTAATTGGTGGGTTAATCCTGCCCGGTTGGCGTTGAACCCCAATCCTCAGATCTCAGCCTCCTCAGTAGCTAAGATTATAGATGTGAGCCACCAGCACCAGCCAGTCTGGTCTTCTTTTACTCAAGTATCCCCAAGTAAAATATGTTAGGTTTGAGAAAGGATGAAGAGAATGGGTGGCTAATAAAGAATAACATAGATTAGGAAATTTGATCAAAGTATATTATATTCAAGTTGTAAATATCTCAATGAAATCCCTTTGGAAAACTGATTTTCCCTAATAAGAATAAATATATGAGATTAAAAACATGTGATGAGTAGGCCAAAGTGCAATTAGCCATCAGTTGCTAACTTGAAGCTATGTGATGAGCAATAGGCATTCATTGTACTTGGTCTCTCTATAATATAAACTGCTTAAAATTTGAAAAAAGAATGAAAAACTTGTTATAAACTCCAGCTCTGCCATTAACAAGTTAGCTGCTTATTCACCTTACTTTTTCCATTTGTTAAATCTATAGCACATACTGTCCAGAGATTGAGTCAAGATAATCTCCTAAATGTCCTTGAGAGTTGTCCTTCCATCCATGCTAATTCTCTAATCACCTAGGATTAGTTTAAGTCTTATTTTCACCTTCTCACTTGATATGGATTCCTTTTCTGAATTTTATTTTACAATTCAGTACCACAGGTCAAATATTCTATAGTTCTCTATTTGCTTCATTTGTGAATTATAAAGCATTCTATAACAGTAGCTTGACACTTTCAAATTTCTCTGAACTGAGGTCAGTTTCTAGATATACAAATTGATGGGGTATTTTTTTGTTGTTTTTTGGGGGGGTCAAGTCGTGGGGCCTGAACTCTGGGCCTGGACACTGTCCCTCAGCTCTTCAGCTCAAGGCTAGCGCTCTACCACTTGAGCCACAGCACCACCTCAGGCTTTTTCTTTTTGCTTATGTGGTGCTGGGGAATCAAACCCAGGGCCTCATGCATGCAAGACAAGGGCTCTACCACTGAGCCACCTTCCCAGCCCAAACTGATGGGCTTTAAAACTTCTCTCTGCATTAGTTTTCCATCAGCTCCTAAAATGCCATCTTTAAAAAGCCAAACAGCACCTTAAAAATTCTAAAGTTATATGTTCCTAAATATATAGGGATAAGAAGTCTCTAAAAGTAAGCTGTTCTTGCTGGCATAGGATTTCCACAAGGGCTTAAGATAAACTCATTCAAAGGACTTCATGGTCTTCCAATTACAAAAATTTTTAATCAATTTATTAATATTTATTTTTGTTTTCACTCAAAACTCCAAATACTGATACTGTACACCCAAAAACATCAAAAGGTTACCAATGAAGGATCTGGGATATGGGGTGTAACTAACTGATATGTGCCTAACATATTCAGGGACTTGGGCTGGAACCATAGCACCACAAAAATAAAAGTTATTACCATACAGTTATCAAGAAGAGCTGTACTTGTTACTGAAATAAAACAGCAGCAAGGAAAAAATCATTGTAAGTTTTTATAAATTTTTCTCATTGCATACACAAAGCTTTTATAAAGTCAACTTTGACATTTCTGTCACCTCTTCATTATGTAATACAGTACTGCACACCAGCAGAAAAATCCCAAGAATTAGCCAGTGTAACATATATATCACCTGAATACATATGTATGATATATATACACAGCATATTAGACTCAAATATAATCCCATTTCATACAATAAATCAAAATACTTTTATTCTAAAGGACAAGATAACTATCTGCCGAACACAGAAAGAAAAAAACTAGAGCCCCATTAGACCTCTCCTCTTTCTTTTTCTATTATATAAACATAAACACATACACACACAGACACACACACACACAGACACACACACACACACACAAACATATTCATACCATGTGGCATATACTCAAATTCACTTCACATTAACATTTTTAAGATGTCATCATATTAAAACTGAACAATATAGGTGAACATCTTCTGTATTAAACTATTTCCTTGAAATTACAAAAAGGATTTCAGTATCATGGAAATGTTTTTCAAGAATTCTGGTGTTTGTTAACAGTGACTGGGAGACATTTTTCTATTCAAGTAAGTTAAATGTTCATTAATATCCATAATATTCATACACAAAATCCACTATAAAACATGCTTACATACCTGAAATATATGACATTTATAAGCTGTCAACTAACATATTAAAAATATCATCACAAAGTATTATAAATGAGGTATTCCTCTTTTAGTCATATAACACAAAATAAAAGTTAAAAAATAATAGATGAATGTATACTTTTAAAATAAATCTCTTTTCACACATCAAACTTTAACTAGCAGTTAATCCAGAAAGATACATCTTCCCCTTAGGATCAGAGTGACAATACCAATATTTCACATAGTTAAAAAAACTAAGAAAAGTAAGGGAAAGAATGGGTTGAAGGGGGCTGAGAATGTTGAAGGGGTGACAGTGATCAAGATGCACTGTATTCATAAACTGCTTTATTATATGGCACCTCCCTTCACACAACTTCTTTTTTTTTTTGGGGGGGGGGTCCAGTCGTGGGGCCTGAACTCTGGGCCTGGGCGCTGTCCCTCAGCTCTTCAGCTCAAGGCTAGCGCTCTACCACTTGAGCCACAGCACCACTTCCAGCTTTTTTCTTTTTGCTTATGTGGTGCTGGGGAATCGAACCCAGGGCCTCATGCATGCAAGGCAAGCGCTCTACCACTGAGCCACCTTCCCAACCCACACAACTTCTTAAAGGTAATTTTAAATACAAATAAAATTTTTAAAAAATATATAGCAGCAAACACAGACAGAAACAAATTATCAGGTGTAATCTGCACCCATTATTTAGGGTACAAATAAATTCTTATTAGAGATTTTCAAACACAGAGAAGTAATGTCTTGCTAGTTCCTATTGACTCAATTTTTAACACTTAACCATGGAGTAAACTAAGATCTAGACTTAATTTAGAAGTAGAAATAAATATTTAAACAAACATAAGTTTTTAAAAATTAAAATGTGTATTTCTCTAAAAACTATCTAAGGAGAAATACAAACATGCATAATAGTTTGTTTCTTGGGGTTTTTTTGGCCAGTTCTGGGGCTTGAACTCAGGGCCTGAGCACTGTACCTTTTACTCAAGGCTAGCACTCTACCACTTAAACTAAAACACCACTCTAGCTTTTTATATTTATGTGGTACTAAGGAATCAAACCCAGGACTTCATGCATGCTAGGCAAGCATTCTACCACTAAGCCACATTCCCAGCCCAAAAGCATAATATTTTGTAAACTAGCCCCTATCCACTGACAGAACTTGCCACAATTAAATACAATAGTAGTCTTTACAATCAGGTTTAGCAGAACTTTGATATGTAATATATATTTTCTACCTACCTTGAATGCTTATAAAGTTTACGAGGTCTACTATGCAATTTCCGATCCCAATTCTCTGGGTCACTGGAGTTACTGTCATAGGGATGAGGCCGTCCTGCCATCCCACTTCAAGTTTCCTCACACTACTGCTCTGAAAGCACACATGTAGCACCCATAACCTACATAAAAGAGTAGTGTTGACCTTTAAATCTATTCCATGCAGAACGAAACAGCCACAGAAGTTTAAATACTTGATATTATTGTGACATATTTTTAAGTAATGAATAGAGATCATAAAATATGAACATATAAAATCTGCAAACCAGATTAAAACAAATCCCCCCACACTCAGTTTGGTACTTTTCACTTGACTCAGATATTAAATTTGTTATGTCAAGTTTAATAACATTCCAAAAAAGGCAAAAACAATTCCATTTAATGATAGTTTAATATAAAACATTATTTGGTGCACATTTCTTAAAAATTAAGATACTTAACAAAGCATTTAGTAAAACCAAATACAAATATTATCTCTGTTAGGTCTGCTCAGGAGAAATGTCTCCTTCCCTTGGTTCTCTCTCTCCCCTTGCACCCTAGTCCCCGCCCAGCACCTGTAACCCAGGCAACTGGCATGCCTGGGTGCAGTGGGAAGTCCCCAGACTCTGAGGTCTCCTCTGCTTCTGGTGTGTCCATACTCCCTCTCCTGCCCTCCCTTATATAATCTCTCTCCTCCCGCCATAATCTCTCTTGCTCTACCAGACTCCATTTGTGCAGCTGAAGCTTTACTCTCTCTCACTCTCAATAAACCCTCTTCTCTTGAGCCACATGGGAGTTTCTCCTTTCGGCAACCCTTACAGTTTCTTTACTCAAGTTGAGTATAAAGAAGCTGAGTATAAAGTATATTTTTGCTCAAAAATAATTATATATAAACATCTTGATGTTTCTTTATAGTGCAATTATCACAAAATGTTTCTATCAGTTATTTATATACTTCTTTTCACATATGAGGTTTGTGCTTGGTAAATCTCCTATAGTAGTATACAATCATAAGAAACTCCAGTAGCTTTATGAGATAGCCAAAAAAAGCACTTTACAAGTATAGTCACTCTCCCATTTATTCTTCTCAACCACTTTGCAAGTTAAGCATCACAATTTCCACATACAGAACAGAAAACATCCTCACAATTTTACTTAGCCGAACTTCACCATACTGGTCAACAGAGGAATTACAAAAAAAAAAAGAAAAGAAAAGAAATGACAATTTATAACACAGAAGTCTCCAATTGGAAAAATGTGCGGACTAAAGTATTCATTTGAAAGTAGCTCACATTGGACTTTTAGAGGTAAGAAACAGAAGCAAAAATTGAAAATTGAACAAATGCTCAAATTGTTTTACAACTTTTATAAATTTGAGTAGGAAAACAGTTTTCCTGCCATCAGCTCCAGTGTTCTTTCTCTGTATCTTTTTTTTTTTTTTTTTGGTATTTGTTTTTCTGCTTATGTGGTGCTAAGGAATGGAACCCATGGCCTCATGCATGCAAGGCAAGCGCTCTACCACTGAGCCACCTTCCCAGCCTCCTTTCTCTGTATCTTTCTACACTGGATTTGATGGAGGGAAATAAGGTAAAGTTGTACATAAAAGTCAAAGAGAAATTCCAGAATAGGAAAAATACTCTATCTTCTTGAGTTTTATATGATATCTTCTATAAAACTCAGTATCACAACAAATACCAAAGATAAACTCATTAACTTTTTGAATCCAGCTTGGTATAACTTAGGGAATCAAGAGTTCAAAGGCGAGCCTGAGCTACATAGGGAGACCCTATCTCAAAAAAATCTAAGACCTGAGCCAGGGGTAATGGATCATATCTGTATTCCCAGCTACTGAGAGAAAGAAAACATACGAAGAAGGACTGTGGTCTGAGGTCAGCCTTGGTAAAAGGTACAAAAACCCTATTTGAAAAATAACTAAAGCCAAAAGAACTAGGAGTGTGGCTAAAGTGTTAAGCATGCTTGCCTAAGTGTGAAGCACGAGTTCAACCCTCACTATCCCTGCCCCCCCCCAAAAAAAAGCTACCATCAAAAATAAACAAATATCAAGGCTGGGAATGTGGCTTAGTGGTAGAGTGCTCGCATAGCATGCATGAAGCCCTGGGTTCAATTCCTCAGTACCACATAAACAGAAAAAGCCAAAAGTGTGTTGTGGTTCAAGTGGTAGAGTGCTAGGCTTGAGCAAAAGAAGGTAAGGGACAGTGCCCAGGCCCTGAGTTCAAGCCCAGGACTGGCAAAAAAATAAAATATAATATAATATGTATATTTGTATATATAAATATATATATATATATAAATCCTAAACCATGGTAGACAGTGGCCAAAAATATTAACCACAAAGGAATGAATAAGGCAAACTGAAATACAATCTCCTACCACCGTTACAGTGGCTGGTACACATCTAGCAGCAGGAAAATAACAGTCTATTTTCCTAATTGATTCAAAGTAAGAAATACGCAGTTGAAAGTTATCAAAAACATTTACACTTCATTTGTCAATAAAATTTGTGTATTACCATGTGAAAGATTTTTCCTCACCCCTTACATTTAATAGTCCTAGGAAGATAAGCATGCTGACAAAAAAAGTAGAATTCTGATAGCAATATTTGGGGAAAAAAAAGATGACATTTTCTATACATGAATCTATTTAAAATTTATCACTATAAATAAAAAAGACAACTGACATACATTATGTTTTGTAATGTCTAATGATCTCTTCAGTTTTAACAACTCTCTGTGACCTATTTGTTTTATTTAATTCACTCATTCAAGCACTTACTAATCAGCTATTACAATATGACTTACAATTTACAAGATGCTAAAGTAAGTCAGACCATATTCCTCAGAAAAAATTTAATAAGAGATAAAAAGATCTGTTTCAAAATTATTGTATGCTACCCTACTCTCTTTTTTTTTGGCCGGTCATGGGGCTTGAACTCTGGGCCTGGCTGCTGTCCTTCAGCTCTTCGGCTCACGGTGAGTGCTCTACCTACCCCTTGAGCCACAGTGCCACTTCCAGTTTTCTGGTGGTTTATTTGAGCTAAGATTCTCACAGACTTTCCTGACCAGGCTGGCTCTAACCGTGATCCTAAGATCTCAGCCTCCTGAGTAGCTAGGATTACAGGCATGAGCCACCAGCGCCCGACTACTCTACGCTTTATCCCATTAAATCTTAAGTGTTCTTTAGGACTCTATTTTCTTTTTTCTTTTCTTTTTTTTTTTTTTTTTGGGGGGGGGGGTCCGGTCGTGGAGCCTGAACTCTGGGCCTGGGCACTATCCCTCAGCTCTTCAGCTCAAGGCTAGCACCCTACCACTTGAGCCACAGCGCCACTTCTGGCTTTTTTTTCTTTTATTTTTTTTTGCTTATGTGGTGCTGGGGAATCAAACCCAGGGCCTCATGCATGAAAGGCAAGCGCTCTACCACTGAGCCACCTTCCCAGCCTCTCTCTTTTTTCTGATTGCTCAGTCAAAGGAGCCAGTTGACCAAAAACAAAAACAAAAAAACCTTTCTCCCCAAAATATCAGGATCAAATCCCTGAGAATATCAGGATTTATACACACTACAAACACTATTTCCTTTATTCATCATTTCAATCTAAATTCTCAAGAAATCAACATAGCTTCCCCCTTTAAAGTCATCCTTGACTTCTTTTTCTCACATCAAATCTATTTCAAAATGTTCTTTTTACTCCTTTTCTCCCTGTTAATTCATAAGGCTGCTGCCTTCATTTCAACTCTTGTCATCTATCAATAAGCTCTTGGCTGAAGTTTTTACAACCACTTAATTGACCATTTGCCCTACCATAACCAAAATTATTTTTGAAAAACTTTTAATGGCTCTCCATTTCCTATATCTAACCATCTTACCATAAAAAGTTCTTTTAAAATTTGGCACTGAAACCCCAATGTCTATATCATATTTGGCAAACTAAATGTATTGTTGTTTATAGAACAATTGTCAATAAATTGCTGGACTACTGGAAACAGTTTCCAGAAAATATGTCACTTTGCATTTTTAGACAACAGAAACAATTTGAATCCCAAACAATCTAGAAATCATCTATACACAGCTGGGACATATTGGTGAAGTACATATGTCTTGTTTGTTTTTCATGAAATTACCAAAAGCCAAATGAGAAAAGGGTGACTCAAGTACTTTCTCTTCTTTTGAATACTAACATATAAAAAACAGATTCTTCACAGAATTTTCAAAACAACAGTCATAATAAATAAGTGTTCCCAGGACAGTATTTCAGATAGTACTAATTATTATGATCCACTGAAGAACTTCTAAAAAAGTATAGATCATTTTCTCTTGTTCTTACTAGGTATCAATGAACTAAGAAATTAAGATACTTATTATTTAAAACCATTCTATTTAAAACTTCAACCCTATATTATCCTATTTCATATGAGAAAAATCATAGAACTAAAGATTTCAGTTTAACTTAAATTTCAGTTTAAGGACTCAGGTGTAGCTCAATAAAAGTTAGCAAATCCAGTACCATCCAGTACAATCCAGTACCATCAAAAGGAAAAAAAAATAATCACAGTTAAAGCAAAAACCCATCTTCTTTCTAATATACCAAGCTAAGTATTTAGGAATTTTTTTGTTTACTCCAACAAGTATCTCTTCTTAACCTCAGCCATTTTGTGGCTTTGGTCATCCCATGGGTATCTCAGTGTAAACAGTGTTATCACATAAGAGCTTTTCAATTGACATGAAATTATATTTATTTCTTAAACTGCGAAGCAATTCAAGTCTTAGGATTACTGAAGAGACATTCCTGACAGGTAAGAGAAAGGGAACAATGAAGGAGAGGGTGAGGAGCAAAAGACAGCCTTCAGCTGTCCAAGGGTATAGGAAATAAACACTGACTAGAAGGAAGCCAAAAAGACATCTGAGCCAGCTAAACATCCTAAAGTAACATTTCCTGTATGTAAAGGACTAAAAGGAAGAGAAATAGCCCCGAAGAATAAATCGCTTGATCCCAGCAGACAAAAGAACACCTGAAAGTTCATATAGTTAATTCTGTACTGACCAAGAGCCATCATAGGGACCTAGAAAGAAACCAGGAACTTAAGGATCATTTAATGAACCTCCATCCTTAGGTATGAAAGAAAGAGTATACCACCCAAAAAAAGCAAACAACATATAATGTCTAACCACCACGAAAGCCTTGAAATTTTTCTAGAAATGTTTAAATTTCTTTATGATTGTTAAAACACTTTAAATTTTCCCATGGAATATAATGTAACAGTCATTTTTTAACAGCATCAAGAGCTAGAAGACCTTGCAGGACTGAACACAATACATATATTCACAAAAAACAAGTAGAAACAACTTTTTTTAAAAAAATGGAAATGAAGTATGGAAAGGAATCCTTTTGCAAATGCAGACAGGTGGTGTGATTTTGCAAGCCTTCCTGCAGAAAAGTTAGGATAAGCTATTTTTTAAAACCTATTTTGAAACTGAGCACTGGTGGCTCATATCTTTAATCCTAGCTACTCAGAAGGCTGAGGATTGGAGCTCAAAGGCCTCTGGGGCAGGAAGCCTATGTCCAGTTAACCATCAGAAAATCAGAAGTGGAGCCACATGTGGCTCAATCAGTAGAGTGTTAGCCTTGGGCAAAAAAAAGCCTAGGAATTGCACCCACACTCTGAGTTCAAACCCCATGACCACCACCACCACCAACAACAACAACAAAAACACCTATTCTGAAATGGTAAAATGTCCAAAAGCAAAAAGTAGTGGAAGGAGAGTTTACTCTGGAAAAACTACAAATGGAAGGAACAAGATAACAAGTTCAGTTCCAAGATTGTTGGTTGAGTGCCTTCATAAATATGGTGAAGGAAACCAGTCACATAGTTCAAGTCCATGTGGAAATACAAGGCAGATATAGCAGGAGCAAAAGAATCACAGAACAGTGAGACCCAAAGTCAGAGCATAAACTATGCTCAGATTTCTGGATAACAGATAAATTACACAGGTAGATGAAAGAGATGACAAAAAAAAAAAAAAAAAAAAAAAAAAAAAAACTCAGGGGGAAAGAAACACAAACTATAGAAGAATCTATCTTTGAAAGTCCCATGGAAAGAGATCTATGAGTATGATGTTATAACAGAGAATATTCCCTTAGTACACAAAGCTCAAGCAGCAGAAAGTTGTTTAATCTGAGAACAGAGACCACTATTAGCAGATGAGCCAGAAATTAAAAGGAAATTCTCAGATAGAAAAGACCTACAGAGAAGATAAAATTCAGAATCTAAATATTATCTCTGCCCAAATTTTGGGCTGACCACCAAATTATATAGATGCAAGAGGAACTTCCTGCACCTAGATTGGGAAGCCCTTAAGTTAAACCCTGAGTACTAAAGAAACAACAAAAACAAACAAAAAGAATATAATTCTATAATAATTAGGTTTCAACAAAAAACTACATAACATGCAAATAAATAGTGAGCCAAGATGTTCAATTTAGCAAAGACTTTTTAAAGCATTCAAAGGAAAGCACATCCAAGGAACTAAAGTAAGAAAATTATTTTGATGACTAACAGAAAGGAATTTCAGTACAGAAGTGAAAAACTATCCTTAAAAAAAGGCAATCCAGCTGTAACTGAAAAGAATAAAATAATAACTTAAATGGGCACAATAGCAGATGGAAAAGAAAAATGAACAAAACTACAGAGACAGGTAGTAACTAGTTATACAATGTGTTAAGTATTTGCAGTCTCTACTGATACATAACAACATGACTTACCCTTTTTTTTTTTTTTTTTTTTGGGTCCGGTAGTGGGGCCTGAACTCTGGGCCTGGGCGCTGTCCCTCAGCTCTTAAGCTCAAGGCTAGCACTCTACCACTTGAGCCATAGCGCCACTTTCGGCTTTTTTCTTTTTTGCTTATGTGGTGCTAAGGAATCGAACCCAGGGCCTCATGCACGCAAGGCAAGCGCTCTACCACTGAGCCACCTTCCCAGCCCCATGACTTACCCTTTAAAGTATTAAACAAAAGGCCGATTTAAAATAATGTCTACGATATCACATAAAAAAAAAACATGACTAGTTGCCTCTAAATAATGCTAAAAGAGAAACTTATTCTTTATTGTATCCCTATATTTAAATTTTATACATATACTGGAGGCTGTTACAGAAATTTTTTTAAATGTTTTAAAAAAATTTTTAAGAAAAATGTATGCATAGTATACATATATGTATATAATGTAGCAGTTTTTTATTTTTTGCATATGGTTAATACATATTCATTGGCAGAATGTTTCTGCCTAATATTCCCAAAACTGTAAAATCCTTGAGGACAAGAACAAAGTATAATTTATTTCTGTGTCCCAATAGCTTTGTATAATTTGTATATAAACTTTAACAGTAACATCAATTAAGATGAAAGAAATTGAAGGGCATTTCATGTAATACACTAATGCACAGGAAATACAAAGAATGAATATTTATAAAGTCTTAGCTTTCAGTTACTTTTTTAGTATGTGTGTGCCATTCCTGGGGCTTGAACTCAAGGCCTGGGCACTGTCCCTGGGATTGTTTTGCTCAAGGTTAGCACTTAAGCCACAGCTCCACTTCTGGCTATTTGGTAGTTTACTGGAAATAAAAGAAGGGAGGGAGGTGAGGAAGGGAAGGAGGGAAGAAACACACAGAGCACAAATCATGTAAATTTTACCCTCAAATGATTAAAAAATAATAATTTAATTTCTGCACTCAGGAAATACATGTCAAGAAAGTAGAAACAGCATTCTGATTTTTTTTCTTTTTTTGTTGGTTGTGGGACTTGAACTCTGGGCCTGGGTGCTGTCCCTGAACTCTTCAACTCAAGACGGGCACTCTACCACTTGAGCCACAGTTCCACTTCCAAGTTTCTGGTAGTTAATTGGAGATAAGTGTCTCACAGATTTTTCTGCCTGGGCTGACCTTGAACAGCGATCCTCAGATCTTAGCCTCCTGAGTAGCTAAGATTACAGGTGTGAGCCACTGGCACCCGGCCTGAGAAATAATTTTTAAAGATATTATCAAATGAGCCTAAGAATTCCCTCCAAAAATACTGTTTACTTCACACAAAAAAACTGCTATCCTTTTCTAATTTGTTATAGTCGAAATAGCATGTTTTTACAGTACTAGAGATGGAACTCAGGCTTATGTGCATGCTAAACAAGTACTCTACCACTACACTACAACCTCTTCCCCTCCAAAAATTAATAACTATGCAGAATTTCTACTCAAATTTTGTTCACTTTTTATTGGGTTTGTTTTAAAATTGAGTATCATTGTGTAGCCCAGACAGGCCTTGAACATCCACTTGTCTGGCCTCAGCTTTCTAACATCATCACATCTAGGTTGTTCAGGCTCCTGCCTGAAATCCTAGCTACTCAGGAGACTAGGATCTGAGGATCAAGGTTCAAAGCCAGCCCAGAAAACTCTGTGAGACTCTTATTTCCAATTAACCACTAGAAAACTGGAAGTAGCAAGTGTGGCCAAAGTGGTAGAGTGCTAGCCTTGAGTAAAAGAATTCAGGGACAGTGCCCAGGCCCTGAGTTCAAGACCCACAACCAACAACCACCACAAAAAAATAGTTTCTTTCATTTATTCTTTTCTTAACACAAGTGGCTCAATAAATGTTTGATAACCTTTCCAATCTTAATTAAGCACTTACAAAGTACTTGCACTAAATGATTAGCTTTCTAAGTAACCAAATACACTTTATAGTGCTAAGTTCTTGAAACTCACTAGAAAGTATATTACTTTTTTGTTTAGAGAAATATACTTTGTTTTCTATGCTTAGTATAGTATAGTTGCTATGTTTTTGGTTTTGTTTTTGTCATCATGGGGCTTGAACTCTGGGCCTGGGCGCTGTCCCTCAGCTCTTCTGCTCAAAGCTAGTGCTCTACCACTTGAGCCACAGCACCACTTTTGGTTTTCTGGTGGTTTATTGAAGATAAGAGTCTCATGGACTTTCCTGCCCAGGCTGGATTTGAACCATGATCCTCAGATCTCAGCCTCTTGGGTAGCTAGGGATTACAGGCGTGAGCCACCAGTGCCCAGCTTATAGTTGCTGTTATTACCAAAGTTTTTCCTTTAAAACTAAAAATACCTTAAAGCAAATCACCTTGACATATTTTTAATATAGGCAAATCCTATGTAAGCTGCTAAAGTACCTAAAATTAAAGGAGATTACATCCAACTTCTAAGAAGTTACATCTTTTAAACAAAAGACTCAAACAGCACTTTCTTCTTTTCCTCCATGATACTTTTTTTTTTTCATATAATCTTTACTATACTACTGCATTTTGAACTACAGGGATATTCTCCTTACCTTCAGATTACTTACTTTCAGATTTTTTGATTGTATACTTACTTTCAGATTTTTTGATTGTATATCTTCCATCAACTCAATAGACTAGAAAAAGGTTCTAAATATGATTCAAGTTCTAGACTGTGATCCTCCTCAATAGAATTCTATGTAATAATGGAAATGTTCTATATTTTCACTGTGTAAAATGCAGCCACGGGCTGGGAAGGTGGCTCAGTGGTAGAGAGCTTGCCTTGCATGCATGAGGCCCTGGGTTCGATTCCTCAGCACCACATAAGCAAAAAGGAAAAAAAGCCGGAAGTGGCGCTATGGCTCAAGTGGTATAGTGCTAGCCTTGAGCTGAAGAGCAGAGGGACAGCACCCAGGCCCAGAGTTCAGGCCCCACAACCAGACCCCCCCCCAAAAAAATGTGTACAGTGCTAAAATGCAGCCACTAGCCACATTAATTTATGAAGCGTAGCTACTACAATTAAAGAACTAAAATTTTCATTTTCCTTTTTAATTAACTTAGTCTCACATATGGATAGTAGCTACCATATCTGCCATCAGTTGCAAGAATATTGGAACCTTCACCAATAAAGAAGTTATTTTTTGTTGTAAATGCTACTTCTTACAGAACTTTAAACTTCTCCTAAGATAAAAATCTGGCCAACAAAGACATTAGATGTCTTAGTGATTTAGTATTAAAGGCAATATTCTACTTTAACAAAATGAAAACTTTTTTTACAATCCAAAGAATTGAGGCTTATTTCAATACTTACTTTAATAAGCAGGATGAGATCCACAAAATTTAGTGGCTTTTTCCCACCATTTTATATTATCTTTCATCTTTAACACACAACCTATCCAATATCCTACCCAGGAACTGGTGAGTCTTTGTGGTACGTTTCAAACCACTAAGAGATAGAAAGATAGATACTATCTATAAACATTATTTGGCTGTTCTAGCAAAGAACTTTCCTTTCTTATTTCTCTCTCTCAAATTCCAAATTGCCAAAAAGCTCAAAGTAGAACATAAAGTCACTTAAAAAAAAAAAAAAAAGTCGAGTGCCAGTGGCTCACGCCTGTAATCCTAGCTACTCACCAGGCTGAGATCTGAGGATCGCAGTTCAAAGCCAGCCCAGGCAGGAAAGACCCTGAGACTCCTATATCGAATAAACCACCAGAAAACTGGAAGTGGCGCTGTAGCTCAAGTGGTAGAGCACTCTCCTTGAGGTGAAAAGCTGAGGGACAGCGCCCAAGCCCAGAGTTCAAGCCCCACAACCGACCAAAAAAAAAGGAAAAAAGGAAAAAGAAAAATGGACAGGCAAATATTTAACTGATTCTCAGGATAGATAAAAAAAAATTGCTACAGCTTAGCCAAAGAAAAATACTTTTAATCTAAGCACTGCTAATATCAGAAATAGGAATATTTACTGCTAGCTTTCTGCAAAGACTAGAGAAACCAAGAGACTAGAATTAGGACTAAAGAGCTGCTTTCAAGAAGCATTAGGTTAGATCATAAAAATATTTTAATTACAAAAAATAGGTGACAAACTAAAACTTTTACACTATTAAAGATCAGAGTCTTAAATATGAGAAAAATTTAAGTATGTAACTAAAATCTAAATTAGTGAACAAATAACAAAATGAAACAAGTTTGTGAACTAACAAATTACAATATTAAGAAATAGCAGGGTATTGGTGACTTACAACTGTAATCCTAATTACCTAGGAGGCTGAGATCTAAAGATTGTGGTTCAAAGTCAGCCTGGGCAGTAAAGTTTGTGAGACTCTTACCTCCACTTAACCACCAGAAAACCAGAAATGGTACTGTGGCTCAAAGTGATAGAGCACTAGCCTTGAACAAAAGTGAGCTCAGGGGGCTGGGAAGGTGACTCAGTGGTAGAGCGCTTGCCTTGCATGCTTGAGGCCCTGGGTTCAAGTCCTCAGCACCACATAAGCAAAAAGAAAAAAAGCCAGAAGTGGCGCTGTGGCTCAAGTGGTAGAGCGTTAGCCTTGAGGTGAAGAGCTGAGGGACAGTGCCCAGGCCCAGAGTTCAGGCCCCACGACCAGACCCCCCCCCCAAAAAAAAAAATAGTGAGCTCAGGGACAGTGCCCACGATGGGAGTTTAAGCCCCACGACTGACCCCTCTCCCCAAAAATAAGTGGGGAAGAAATAAATATTTCACATCATTCACTAAGGGAAACCCAAATTAAATCAGATGTTCAATATATTGTTTTTTAATGACAACTACTGATGGGTGAAGTACTAGAAAAGTAGGTATCCAAGTTTGTAGAAGTATAAATTGATAAACTTTGAAAATTCCACATACTCTGACACAGAACTCTTAAATTTTTATCCTTAAAAAAAATGTATTTATCATCTGGGTGCTGGTGGCTCATGTATGTAATCCTAGCTACTCAAGAGGCTGAGATCTAAGGACTGCAGTTCAAAGCCAGCCTGGGCAGGAAAAGTCTATTAAGACTCCTATTTCCAATTAACCACCAGAAAATCAGAAGTGGAACTGTGGCTCAAAGTGGTAGAGCTCTAGCCTTGAGTGAAAGAGCTCAGGGGCAGAACTTAGGCCCTGAGCTCAAGCCCCATAACTGACCAAAAAAAATTACTTTTATCAAAGCATTTACAACAGAGAAAATTGGAGACATTAAATTTCAAAAAGGAGTTGATTAAATATAACACATTATAGTCTCTCTGTATTAAAGAATATAATGTCTTAAATGAAGAAAGATTATATGATCAATTAACATATATAAATATTAATTCAAATATAATCTATGTTGTTTGAACTTCCTTTAATTTTCCTAAATGCCTAAATCATTATAGATAGAATAATCTAAGAAAACTTTAAAAGGGACTTGGAAGTGTGGCCAAGAAGAATATTGTCTAGCATTCCAGGTTCAAGGCTCTGGGTTTGAATCCCTCATACTGTCAAAACAATAAAACAAAATCTAAATGAATAAGAAGTTGAAGAGCTGGGCAATGTTGGCTCACACCTGTAATCCTAGATACTCAGGAGGTTGAGATCTGAGGATGATTGTTCAAAGCTATCCCAGAAAGGAAAGTTCTTGAGATGTTTATCTCCAATTAACCACCAAAAGAATGGAGCTGAGGCTTAAATGACAGAGCATTATTAGTGAGCAAAAAAGCTCAAAGACAGTGCTCAGGCTCTGATATCAAGGCCTAGAACTGGCACCAAAATGACAAAAAAGATTTGAAAAGCATGAAAGGAACAGATTACACTGCTTGATTCTAAGAAATAACAAATTCTAGTATCTGATTGACTGTAAGAAATAACAAATTCTAGTATTTGATTTAGAACAATCATCAATTTTAAAATACTTTGTATGCTCATCTGAAAGTAGGCAGCATAAAAATTATTTTTAAACAGTTATATGATATGACTTTGGTACTTGAGATTCGTAGGCATCTGAGTTTAAAATTATTTATTTATTTGTTTTATTTATTTGTTGGTCATGGACTTGAATTCAGGGACTGGGCATTGTCCCTGAGCTTTTTTGATCAAGGTTAGGGTTCTACCACTTTGAGCCACAGAGTCACTTTGAATGGTTAACTGGAGATGAGTCTCATGGACTTTTCTGCCTAGGCTGGCTTCAAACTGTGATCCTCAGATCTCAGCCTCCTGAGTAGCTAGGATTACAGGCATGAGCCACCAGAACTTGGATTTAAACTTTATTTTTAAGCTGACATTTAATGTAGTCTACAAACAGAAAAGTCAGGATAATTTTCTACTCATCAGCTATAAACAAAATTAACCAAAGATCTTAAAGTGCAATAAGCCAAACAATAAAATGTGCTCATTTTGGGGGCTGGGAAGGTGGCTCAGTGGTAGAACGCTTGCCTTGCACGCATGAGGCCCTGGTTCGATTCCTCAGTACCACATAAGCAAAAAGAAAAAAGCCGGAAGTGGCGCTGTGGCTCAAGTGGTAGAGCGCTAGCCTTGAGCTGAAGAGCTGAGGGACAGCGCCCTGGCCCAGAGTTCAGGCCCCATGACCAGACCCCCCCCCCCAAAAAAAATGCTCATTTTTAAGATGCAGATAATAGTTTCCCAATAAATGTCTTATTTTTGCAGGGAGGGAGCACAGAACTGTGGATTGAATTTCGGCCCTTAAATTCTCTTGGTTTCCTTCTTCTTCAATCTCTACCACTTGTATCAGACTTCTCGATTAGTTTTTTTTTCTGGTTATTATGAAAATGTAACTAGTGTTACAGGCATGAGCCACAGAAGTCCACCCCATAGATGACTTTTTAAATGCTATACCATCTCTCTGTAATCTATTCTCTCTTCTCTGCTATTTTTCCACCTGGCACTTAAATTACATAGAAAACCAAATATAAGTAAATGAAAGCCACCATAGGAAACAAGAGTTCCCTATTGGGCTGTAAATGGCCCACTGAACTTGTCCCCTCCAAATGAGACTGGTAGATATCAATATGATCTGATGAATGTGTCTCAAAGTCACTAGAAGTAGAGGGACTGAAGAGTATGAGGCAATGATGCAGAAAACTATTTTCTGGACATAAACAGAGAACAAAAAAATTCTCAAAACTTGAATTTATACATCATTTTACTATTTATATAGCATTGTTAGATACTTTAAGAAAAATTCCAGAAAATTTTTGCTTCACGTCTTTTCCATGTGAGAGAAAAATGGCTTAGAGAAGTTAAGCAACTTAAATATCATAGAGCAAACAGTGGGCTTTAAACTCAGATCTAAATGTTCCCAAATGACACATTCCTAACAGGAAAGTAGTACAATTTTAAATGACCTTAGAAAAATATTCATAGTTTCTAACCAAGTAGTACTTCAATCAGTGATTCACTGTGACAAAAATCTCATCTCATTCCAGCTAAATACTGAATGTTAATTTCAGTTTGTAATCAGAAATACTAATAGATCACTCATTTGAATCACAAAGATAAAAATTAATAGGCAGCACTCAGTATTCTCACATTTCATCATGATTCAATCCTCATACCCATGAGGATTATATAGACTTTTCTTGTCATTATTCCCACTACTTGTATAACATTTGCATTGTAATAGGTATTTTAAGTAATTTCTGAAATGATTTCAAGTATATGGAAAGATTTATTATGTATAAGTTATATGCAAATACTACTCCATTTTATATACGAGAGCTGAGCATTTGATGGTTTCTATCACTAAAGATTGGAGAGGGGAGCACTAATCCTCTCAGATACCAATGGCTAATTGTACTATGTAATATGGTAACAACATTTTTAAACAGAAAAATTCTACTACTGACAAGTTTTAAAAAGGATGCTTTTTTGACAAAGATATCTTAAAATCTTCAGAATCTGTGATATAAGGTGCCATGTTTAACATAAACTCATTGCTTGTTACATCCTACTATTTTCAAACAGGTTGAGTATTCAAAGTGTTTCACATGTTCAAGTTTTTCAGATATTGGAATATTTGCAAACACTGTAAATTAAGCAACTCCAATCCAAAATGTACTGAAAGCAATACTTGGTTCATTGTACTCCCACTACCTATACTTAACATTTAACATTAACCTCTTAGTCCTCTCCCAGTGAGCATCTCATTGAATTCTAATTAGCCACCTATGAGTTCTAGTTTGCTAGCTTCTTAGTAAGGTAGGTGTAGGTTTCAAGGTTCCCAAAGTAAACTAACATAGTAGTGTAAATGCAACATTAGCTTAAGCCCTACAGAAAAAAATAAAATTATAAAACAAGTTTGAGTGTATCTCAAGCTGAGTGTACCCTTATCTGAAATGTTTGGCATCATTAGTGTTTCAAATTTCAGACTTTTTGGATTTTTCAGAATATTTACATACACGTAATATGTTATTTTGGAAATAAGACTCCAATCTAAACACAACATTCATTTGTAACTTATAGCCTGTAGGTACAATAATTTTATCTAATTTACACATGAAACAAAGTTTGTGTACACTGAATCATCAGTCTTGTGATGCCATGTCAATGCTGAGTAACATATAGATTTTTAGAGCATTTCTGAAATGATTTTAAGATTAGGATGGCTCAACCTCTAATTTTTCCTCCAATAACAAACATCGTAACTACTTCTTCCCCCTTTCCCTTTAGTTCAGAACCAACAAAAGAAGAAAATAAAGGAATTTAGCAAATAAGAACAAAAATATAAATGAAATGAAGCCAAGCTTTTGATTACTTCAACTATAAATTAAACTTACCCAGTTATAACTGTAGGGGTTCCATTTCCTTCTCTCGTATAAGGGTCCAGTAAGTTCAATAAACCTACCATACAGATGAATAGAAAATATATCCTAAGAATTTGGAGTTCCAAAAACAGAACTGGAAGGCATCAAGAAAAATATAGTCAATTCCTCCTCCTAGTTTCTCCAGATTCTTATTTGGGAGGATATTTCAGAGGCTGAGAAGAGGTAGTGGCAGAAAGCTACTTCCAGGAAAGAACTTCCTGGTTTACAAGTCACTGTAGAAACACTGGGAAAGGAAAATGATGGCGTTCCACTCCCTCAACAAGCTCAGTCTTCACAAATACTAAACAGAGCTCTCAAAAGGTTTTTAGAACTCTCAAAAAGGAACATATAACAATGACAATAATAATTCCTCCTCTTTTACCTCTTATTCCAGAGAGACAGGGATTAGAGATACTAGCCTAGCTAGTATCTCTAAAAAAAAAAGGAAGAAGTCTGTAAATTCCCAAAGATGTCCTGATTCTTTTTAAGTATCCTATGTAGTCTTTGCATGAACTATGATAAAGTTAAGTCCTTTAGTCCTTGTAAGTCAGTCCTCTTTGTAAAACTGCACAGAAGACAAAAAGGTACTTAACTGGCTTCCTTTTCAAAATTCTATTCCCCATCTAAATTCTTCTTATCCTCACCTCTAGTTAGTTCCCTCACTTTGCCGTGTGTGCGTGCGTGCGTGCGTGCGTGCTTGCGTGTGTGTGTGTCTGTCTGTCTGTCTGTCTGTCTTATCTCTGAGGTCTATCTCTTTCTTAGTTCTTACTTCCAAAATGCCTGTTTTCCACAACCCAACTAGGCAAGAATCAGATTATGTGATTAAAGTACTTCCAACTAATAAATAAATGAGTTTTAATCCAAGGTTCAATCCCACAGTATCATTCAACTCTAATTTATATAAGGCACAAACTCTAATCATAAAGTATCTATTGTTACAAAAAATATAATCTTTTAATGGACAATAAAGACAAGAGGCACAGAAGTGTTTCCTTCACATCATATTTGCCTCATCCCTTTCCAAAACTCCCCCTCCCCATCTTCCAGGAGATGAGAATTTCATCGAGTAAAAGTTAATACCCAAGTAAAAAATGTGGACTAATACAGCAAACAATATAAACATTCAAACACTAAAGTGATTGTAAAGGGCTTTAATATTACACATTAACTGCAAGTATAATAAAAACTTAAAAATGAACCAGTGTGTTTTACAAGACAGTTATAAATCAACTTCACCCTAAATTCTAACTTAAACTATAAATACTGAGAAGTTTTTCTTTAGTTATTTCCACAGTTAAAATATTAATATAGTATCCCCCCAATATTGGGGGCATATGCTTCAAGCCTACCTGGATGGTGGACTTGAATGGATATACCTGAATGGATGTCTGAATCTTTGGGTAGTACCAAATGAAACACACACACACACACACACACACACACACACACACACACACACACACACACACAATTTTTAAACACACAAATACCTATATAAAGTTTAACTTTTAAGGTAGTACAGTAAAGATTAACAATAACTAACGTAACTATTGTTATAAAACAATGGTGGAAATATATTGTAATAAAAGATGTAAAGATAGCCTTTCAAAAATATATATATATATACATTTTTTGGGGGGTGGGGTTGATCTTGGGGCTTGAATTCTGGGCCTGGGTACTATCCCTGAGCACTTTTGCCAAGGCTACTAGTGCTCTACCACTCTGATTCATAGTGCCACTTCTGGTTTTCTGGTGGTTAACTGGAGATAAGAGTCTCACAGACTTTACTGTCCAGGCTTGCTTTCAACCATGATCCTCAGATCAGTCTTCTGAATAACTAGAATTACAGGCGAGAGCTACCAGCGCTCAACTCCTCAAAATATTTTATTTTAGATCTTAACCACCTTATTATTTCAACAACCATACAATTTTTTCTTTCTTTACAAAGCCAAGAACTTTATTTTTTTTTCAATTTAAAGGAAGCACTCTCTGGCTTTTCATCATATCTGAATTGTCAGGATCATTATTCTTACACTTAAGGGTTAAGTAAAATAAGGGTTCTTTAACAATCCCTCTAATAGCCAACATAACTGTAACTGAGGGATGGGTAGCATATACAGTGCAAATTCACATCCCAAGAAGGACAAAGGGGAAGTCACAAGATTTCGTTATGTTGCTCAGAATAGCATGCAATTTGAAATGTAAAAACTATTTCTGGGGGGGCTGGGAAGGTGGCTCAGTGGTAGAGTGCTTGCCTTGCATGCATGAGGCCCTGGGTTCGATTCCTTAGCACCACATAAGCAGAAAAAGCTGGAAGTGGCACTGTAGCTCAAGTGGTAGAGCGCTAGCCTTGAGCTGAAGAGCTGAGCAGAACCCAGGCCCAGAGTTCAGGCCCATGACCGGCAAAAAAAAAAAAAAAAAAAAATCTGGAACTTTCCATTTAATATTTTTAGGCATTGGTTACTATAGGTAATAAACCACAAAAACTAAAAGTGTGGAGAGACTTCTGAGGAAATTCCAGTTCAATTTGTCCCAATGTGTTTAAAGGCTACTAAACCTATCAACTGGTTTCAATTAGACTTGACAGCTTTCCCTAAGTCTTCCAACAGTTTGAAATTCCAAACTAATTAACATATGTATGCCTCTTTTTATTTCCAGTTAAAAACTTATTACAAGCAAGGTGCCTGTGGCTCATGCCTATTATCTTAGCTACTCAGGAGGCTGAGATCTGAGGACTGTGGCTCAAAGCCAGCCCAGGTAGGAAAGTCAGTGAGACTCTTACCTCCAATTAAAATTAACCACCAGAAAACCAGAAGTGGCACTGTGGCTCAAAGTGGTAGAGCACTACCCTTGAGAGAAAAAGCTCTAGGAACAGCACTCAGCTTGAACAGAGTTCAAGCCCACAACTGACGCAAACCGAAAACAAAACAAAACCGAAAACAAAACAAAAATGATTACACCGGATCAATAACACAGGTCCTAGAAATCAGAATGCAATTATAGACAGGTGTGCATTTGATTGGGCTCACATAAAATTATTTTAATTATTTCAACTAGCTGTCATAATATTTAAAAGGGACTACACATAAAAATCTAGATTTCCGGGCCGGGCGCTGGTGGCTCACGCCTGTAATCCTAGCTACTCAGGAGGCTGAGATCTGAGGATCGCGGTTCAAAGCCAGCCCGGGCAGGAGAGACCGTGAGACTCCTATCTCCAATAAACCACCAGAAAACCGGAAGTGGCGCTGTAGCTCAAGTGGTAGAGCGCTCGCCTTGAGCTGAAGAGCTGAGGGACAGCGCCCAGGCCCAGAGTTCAAGCCCCACGACCAACAAAAAAAAAAAAAAAAAAAAACATAAATTCTCATTAAAAAAAAAAAAAAAAAAATCTAGATTTCCTGTACTCTCTGAGAAGGTTAAAAAGGCTAAAAGACCATATTCATATACAGAACTAATCAGGTAGCCCTCAATACTGGAAGACTCTCTTAGACAAAACCTGAACATTCTAATAAACATCACATTTTCATTACCTGTCCAGTACCTTGAAGGCATGTGGGTTTGAGTCTTATAACCTATCACCTATGAAAGGTGAATAATACTTTCTAGATCTTTCACACTTCATTAATTTATCTAAATGTAAAAGGCCACAAAATAAAACTTAGTTGTTTATGATTGCATAATTAAAAATAAAACAATTTATAACACCTTGAATAAAAAATGCAATAGAGGGGCTGGGAAGGTGGCTCTGTGGTAGAGCGCTTGCCTCGCATGCCTGAGGCCCTGGGTTCGATTCCTCAGCACCACATAAGCAAAAAGAAAAAAGCCGGAAGTGGCGCTGTGGCTCAAGTGGTAGAGCGCTAGCCTTGAGCTGAAGAGCTGAGGGACAGTGCCCAGGCCCAGAGTTCAGGCCCCACGACCGGACCCCCCCCCAAAAAAAAATGCAATAGAACAAAACAGATGGTTAGGGGGATAATATACACAAAGCCACAAGTCCATCTGAAAGCTTGTTTGAGAGTCAAAGAAAAAGGTTTAAGTACTCAAAAACACTGCTATGATACCAAAAGTTTAACATTTTAGTTCCTTACCACAGGCCAGTATTCAGAATCTCCCATCCTCCTTTTCCTTTATGCATATCACTTTCAGTTAATTCATTAACTCTTAAGAAATGTTTAGGATATTGATCAAATACATTTACACCTTCAAAAATAAGTCTCTTCACACACTTTATTACCAGTAATCTACCATCAAATCATTTCTCAAGTATTTTCTACTACTTTCTGCTTGATGTACAAATGACACTTCAGTTCTTGGGTTTCAAGAACAAATTTCAATCCTGGGATGCTCTCTCCAATACTGAAACTCGTTTAGCCCATATGCCTACATGTTTATCTTTTCGCTAAAATTTTCCATAGGCTTTTTCGTTGAAAATTTATCCTTAAACCCTTCTCTAAAATTTAAGAAGAAGAGGGCTGGGATGTAGCTCAGTGGCAAAGCGCTTGCCTAGCAAGTGCAACGTCCTGGGTTTGATCCCCAGTACCAAAAAAGAAAAGACAAAAAAAATACAGTTAAAAAAAATTTAAGAAGAAGAAAAAAAGTGACAAAATTGGATAGAAGGAATGGATAGCAGGAAATCAAAGGTCCAAATAAAATCACTATATTGTGCTGCTTCATTTAGAGTTGTTCTTTAAAAAACAAAACAAAACAAAACAAAACATAAAGATTCCTCAAAGAATTTCATATGCGAAAGGCACCGAGTGACAAGCCAAATGGGACTATCTTCAGCATGTGTGGACTACTATCATGGACTTAAAACACTAAGAAGAGAAATACACAATTGGTTAGGGTCAGGACTCATAAACACTAATCACACTTACTAACCAATTAGTAAGGTCTTAAGTTCTCCCCCACGCTAAGGGAGGTGGTGTTAAGGGCACTTGTATCTGAAGAGGAAAGAAATCAGAACCTTTTCTCTACAAGTTTTGGGGAAACAAAGCTTTCACCACAACGTGCAAGTCTGAGCACACAAAACCACGCCAGCACATGATTGTCTGTGTGTTGGGGGGGGGGTGTCTCCTCTTCACTGAAAGGGAGACTTGCCCCCCCACCCCAACCCCCCCCCCCCCCAGGAAAAGTACTCACCGCGCTATTGTGATGCGCCCCCCTCAGGCGGTCGCGGCCAAGGCCCAGGATGACAGGAAAGGGGCGGGGCACACGGTTCTTCTGCCCTGGAAAAGAAGGATGAGGGGGAATCGCCTTCATGCCCGGCGAAAGGCCTCCGCACTGCCAACCGCAAAAGCAGTCCCACCTCTGCTTCTCGGAGCTGGGTGCCCGCCGCCGAGGCCCAGCACGCCACCCCCGCTCCCGCCCGCGCTTCGGCCCCGGCCCCGACTCTCACGCACTCCGCCCCTCTTTCCTCCCTCACCCGCCAGCCAGCCAGACCTCCCGCGCCGCCCCCACGGCGCTCGCCGGCAGGAGCCCCTTCTCCGACGAACCTGTAGTCTCTCCTGGGCGGTCACGGAGGATCAAAGCAAGAGCCGCGTCGGTGACGCCTTCCGCCGCACCCCCCCACCCCTGCCCCGTCAACGGAATCCTTCCCGGGGTGGCTGGTTACCAGGCGGCCACTTGGGCGGCTGCGCCTACCCAGAGCTGCCCCCGGCAGGTTGCTGGCCGGCTCCTCAGCCTCTTCTCGCGAGAGCCCGCAATTCGAAGAGGCGAGGCTCACCGTGTTCTCGCGAGAATGAGCGACTCTCCGCCCCAGGTGGGTGGGAAGCTCAGGGCGAAGGCAGTGGAGGCAGTGGCGGGCCTGAGGTGAGTCGGCCGTCCACCAGCCGTGTTGGCGGAGCGGCGGGAAGTTTCGTGCGACCCGCTCCTCACCGACGTCGGCTTTGAGTCCCACTCAGCCCCCTCGACTTCCCGGGGGGAAGGGGGGCGGGGAAGGGCAGGCCTGGTCTCCAGCGCCGAGTTGGTTCGTCCGCCGCCCCTCCCTCGGCAGGGTAAGCCCCGAATCGCCTCGGCGGGGCCTTGGAGCGCGCGGGGACAGACGGGACCCGATGGAAGGCTGTGGTCCCAAAGGGCGCGCCCTCTTCCTCTGGAATCCACCCGGGCTTGGGTTTTGTCTGGTTTGGAGTTTGTTTCCGTCGTGGGGCTGGAACTCGGGCGCCGTCTCTGAGCTCGTTCGCTCAACGCTAACCTCTACCGCTCTGAGCCACCAGCTCCACTTCCCCACGCGGACGTTCAGTTGGCGGGAGCCGGTGTTCCCGCTGAAGCACCTGCGGATTGGGACGTCGAGGGCCCACCTGACGGGAACCGTGCCCCAGTGAGGAGGTCCCCGCCCCCTCTCCCCCCACCCAAAGCTTCAGCCCGGCTGGTCCGGAGCCTGCCCAGTGCCAAATGTGCATTATGAAAGGCAAGTTCGTGTCCTGGGGAGAAGAGCCACAGGGAAATCCCTAATCCTATTACGTTTTGCTAAAGACTTTGCTGCCCCTGGGAGCCTTGTGAGCAGAATGCGTAGTTAACTCCACAGGCTCCACCTGCCACGGTGAAGAGAACCACTACCAGAGGAAGACATTGAAGCTGCAAAGATGAGTAAAAAGTTTTCGCCTTGCAAAGGGACAAAATAAAGGAAGAGAACCTGATTTACGTAATTTTGGTATGGAAACAGATTTATGGAAATAACTTTGTTGCCAATCCTTTAATCATTGTTTAGTTCGGAGGAGAATTTCCCCCGTTTTCCACATGTGATAACTTTCCAAACCGATATTTACTGTTAAACATAGGAGCAGTTGAGATGGGCAAATTGTAAGCATTCTGTCAGAGACCAAAGGAAAGCAAAGGTTTTTGTCATCGCGTATCAAATTGTTATTGCCAATAATCTTTGAAAAATGTACAATGGAAACTCTGCAATACAGATCCTCAAGCCAAAAATCACACACACAAAATCCAACAACAAAAAAGCCTAACAACAACCTCATCAATATTTTCTCCTGCAAGCTATGCTCAAAGGAGATAAGTCTAAAGCACAAGCTAGGCATAATAAGGTCTGTCAAACGTGGATTATTTCCTTATTTCAATATATCTGTTCATGTTCTAAAGAAAGTCTTTGATAGATCACAGAGCTGCTAAAAATATCCCTGTAAGTAAATATTTATTTATATGAGCACATACACACACACACACTTTTGACTCCATTCAAAAAATGCCCAGCACTTAATAGGACCACAAAAAACTTCTAGTTCAAGTTCTAGGAATTTTCCAAGAAAAATAACGAAAGGTTTGATACAAAGAATTCATGTCATACAGTTATTCAGAAAGAGAAAGATGGGAAATGAGAGAGGATAGAGAAGAGGAAAGGAGGAGAAGGGAGGGAGGCAAAAAGGGAGAAAGGGGAAAGAAAAATCGAGTAAAGTTCCTATTCACTTTAACTGAGAACTTTCAAATACTGTTTGCATGTATTAATATATATGTAGTGCCATGGATTCAGACCACAAATTTGTTTTATTCAATAATTTACAAATCTTGGGTTGGGAAGGTGGCTCAGTGATAGAGAGCTTGCTTTCATGCATGAGGCCCCTGGGTTCCATTTCTCAGCACCACATAAGGAAAAAGAAAAAAGCCGGAAGTGGCACTGTGGCTCAAGTGGTAGAGCTCTAGCCTTGAGCTGAAGAGCCCAGGCCCGAGTTCAGCCCCCACGACCAGACCCCAAAAAAATAAATAAATTTACAAATCTTATAAACCAGCAGTTTGATATAGAAGTAATGAATTAACAAGTTTGTGTGGTTGCTGTTGTAAATTATGTCAGCAACATAGACATATTTGTATCTTCCCAGTGTCCAAACTTATTGGAAAACAAATTTATAAGATGTGTCAATTTTATAGACTTTTAAGTCACCAAGAATTCTTGATTTCACTTGGTTCTTGTGGTCATTGACAAACACAGGTTCTTTTTATCCCATCACAATCTGTTACTGATATTAACTCTCAGATCATCCATTAAACTTCACAGAAATATACCAGTTACAGATAAGAGGATTTAAGCAGCTGTGAGGCTCAAAGGAGTCTTACTGAAGATAAGAGCCAGAGAATTGATCAAAATGCAGTCATTGCAAGTGGTATGTAGACATTAATATTATGATCCCAGTCACATAACTGTTCAGGATCAGAGATGCCAAAACAGAGTTGGTTCAAGGCACAGAACTCATCCAAGTTTCAGAGCTTGGCACAATGGCAGTTTCAGTGGGCTATATCAAACCGGACTCTGGTGACAGGAGTTTGTCACCTGCTGATCCTGTGAGTCATACAGTAGGGGAATTGATAGTGATTATATAGTGAGGGATTGGTAGGTGATTATATTCACCAATGTTAAGTGTCCCTTCTTTAATCTGATCCAGATGAAGTGATTACATTTATTTGTTATATTTGATAAACTCACAGACTTAAGTTCCTCTGGAATGATTTTGATATGCCCCTGCATTTACATGTTCATAATGATTGAATTCATAGATGGTAAATTTTTTATCTATGAAAGTAAGTTATCAGTTTGTACCTTTTGATTTAAGCTGAATAAATGGTGATTGGTGGCTTGCACAAACAATGCAGTCATTCTTCCTCAGTATTTGTACTCAAAATTGAGCAAACGAACCAGAGGCATTGTTCAAGTGGTAGAGCACCATCCTTGAATGGAAGAGCCCAGACAGCAGCAGGAGGCTCTTCAGTTCAAGCTCCAATGACCATACCAAAATAAAATAAATAAGCAAACTTCTGCTTCATAAAATGGGGTTACTCATGATAAGATACATTCTAAAAGCTACTGTTCTATTCAATGTAGAATATCTAGCCCAGGGCACAGCTTGATCTCCACAATTGCCTACATTATAACATGGTAAATAAAAATGGTTTCAAGGCAGAGGATAAGGTAGCCTAAAGTTGAATAATTTTGTAAATTAACAATTCATATGAGAGTCTTACTTTTTAAACAAAATTTCACTAGCCCAAACTGATATTTCTACCTTAGCATGAGTGCTAGAATTGCAAGCATGGCTACCATGCATAACAAGAGGCTACTTTTAAAGCATAGGAATTGGGCATAGGGGTCCAGCTCACTGATAGAGCACTTGTTCTGCTTCCACCCCATCCCAAAAATTTTTTTAAAGAAAAAAGGTTTGGAGCCTAGATTTCTTTGTAGTGCAAAGTTTGTATCCTGCCAACTAATGAGAGGAACAGGAAAACTATACACGCACACAAGGAATTCTATCCCTGTTCAGCAAATACTATATAGATACTACTCTAAGAATACTGAGATATGCAGATATTGCTGATATATATATTCTGATAACAAGATGCATAGGTAATAACAAAAGGAAAACAAGTCTGGTTATGCAGAGAAATAATGCACTATGGAGAAGTAAGGACTCAAAGTGTCCTACAAATGTCCAGTGATAATTGCCTAGCATATACAAGGCCTTGGTTCAATTCCCAGCATTGCAAGACAAATGGTGAGAGGGCATGTGAAAAACAGAGTCCACATGGCAAAAAATAGAAAGTAAATAAAGAGGAGGATCCATAATTGCACTTCCACAACACCCCCTCCTGTAAGAATGAATCAAGTTCTTGAGAACCACATTAATTCCTTCAAAGGACTATGTTCTCAACTTCCTAATTACTTCTCACTACACTCTATCACTTAACTGTTTTAACCTCTCAACATCATTACTCTAGGGATCAAGCTTCAAATTGTTGAAAGACTACATTCAAATCACAGAAACAGATTACTTAAAAGAGGTTATTCAGAATTCATAAAAGATGTTTATAAATCAATAGTAAAAGATAAACAGCATAACAAAGAGAACTGGGCCAGCTATGTATGAGGGTACATATCTGTAATCCCACCATTCTCGAAACTAAGGCAGGAAAAATGTAAATTTGAGGACAACCTGGGCTATACAACAAGACCTTGTTTCAAACCACATAAGTAACCTAGGACATGAAATTTAAAGAAAAGATAATCTTTAGACTTGCAAAAAATTTTTAGTTTTTTAAGTAAAAGAATATAATGCGGGGACAAAAGCAAATGCTGCAACCACTTGGGAAGATAGGTTGGTATCTGCTAACAAAGGTGAAGATGCATATACTGTAAGATCCACATAATATATTTCTAGGCACATATCATAATGAAATCCTTGTAGGTAAAAGAGGTAAGTGAAGTGTGATAGTAAATGTCTATAAAATAGGATTGGGGGGGGGGGATGGGGGGGGTGGAGGAGGAGGCTGGGAAGGGATGTGAAGGGTAAACAAAGGAGGAGGCTGCAATGCTTGATAAGAAATGTACGCATTAACCTGCCCATGTAATTGTAACCCCTGCGTACAGTGTGTTCACAAAAAAATTTAAAAAAATAAATAGAAAAAAAAAGGATTTGTGCAGGTGCCAACACTTTGTATTTCAGGAACAGACAAATATCTCAAAATAGAATCCACAAATAAAGCTCAATAACAAACCTATACTAGGATGTTAGCAAGATGGCAAAATAGAAAATTTCAATCTTGGTAACTTAAGAAACAATATAATTATAATTGAGGCAATGCCTTCACGGGAAACATATTTAAAGAGCAGCAGTCCCCACAAGAATGTAAAACAGAATTGTCACATTGACTTGGTGGTCACAGCACAAGAGATAAGAAAAAAAAATCTGCTTAAATTTTAGTTAAATGTTGCTTAAAGATATAAAAGTATTGTTAGGTGAAGTCCTTATTCTATAATGAACACACACAAACCTAAGTAATATTGCCTACTGCATCTAGGCTATAAGGAATGTCCTTTTATTCCTAGATTACAAACCTGCAGCATGTTAATGTACTGATGGCTGCAGTCAATTGTAGGTGCTGTGTTTTATGAATAACTAAACACAAAGATAAAGTTTTAATACTGGTAATAAGAATTTTCACTTCTCAGTGATATTCAGTAGACACTATGTTGAAAATGAACTATACAATTTGTGGGTGAGGACAGGAGGGAAAAACTGAAGGAGGGCAAAGGAAGGAATGACGTCCAAAAGGAAATTACCTGACTTATGAAACTGTAACCCTTCTATATATCACCTTTATATTAACAATATAAAAAATTTTTTTAATTCTTAAAAAGGATCATCAGTTCTGTCATACCCTTATGGAGCTACAATCATTTATATTGACCAAACAATCCTTATGTGGTACATATCTGTAATCAGATATTCCTTTTCTCATTCTACTCCATCTGCCTCAGGCCTTTTGGAGAGGAACAGACAGAATGGCCTTTTTACCTGTCCGCTGTGTCTTAACATATCTTGGATCCAGAAGATTCATCAACACGGCCCTAGAAATCCAAGTACTGAATGCCTGGGCTAAGCATGTTACAGATGCATGCCGAGAGTCTATGTTCACAGAGCCATAGATAACTCCCTCATTTTCCAATGATCTGCAGAGTGTCTAATGTGGCTATATCCAGATGGAACACTCAAAGAATCCTGAGGTTTCATTTCTGCTATGTGTGTGCTGACCTCCCCCTTCACTTGTGGCAGACACAATTGAAATTAAAAGTGGGAGGAGCAGCAGAATGGTCTGTAGATTTGTAGAGAATCTGGCATGTCAGATAGGACTTTACAAGAATCTTTAGATCCATGGGTCTGGTATGGGAACTTCATATTTGCTGGGACTGTACTATTGTGGTAGTATGCAAGGTTTTTTTAAACTGTGACCTAGGAACATATTCATTTTTCAACTTCTCTAGTGATTTTAAACACACACTTCCAGAATGTGTTTACATGAAAGTCGCTCTACCCACTAATGGCCTGAGAACCCAAGAGAGGTGACAGCATATAACATTAAGATCTGTATCGAAGAAACTACAAGAGGTGGGCTGGGAAGGTGGCTCAGTGGTAGAGCGCTTATCTCGCATGCATGAGGCCCTGGGTTCAATTCCTCAGTACCACATAAGCAGAAAAAAAAAGCCAGAAGTGGTGCTGTGGCTCAAGTGGTAGAGTGCTAGCCTTGAGCTGAAGAGCTGAGGGACAGTGTCCAGGTCCAGAGTTCACGCCCCACTACCGACAAAAAAAAAATACAAGAGCTAAAATTTGGACACCATACTCTAAAGGAGACTTGGGATCTCAGCCCAAAAGGAGGAGCATAGTGAATGAAACACACCCAACCTATTGTAATATTGACAAGAGTTTCTAAGGTTGATTTTAAAATCTTGTCTTAATTCTAAATGCTGATATTTACTTGAAATTGAACCAGAACTAAAATTTTCTTTCATCCTCTGTCATGTTTCCCAGAAACCACCACCTCCATGAATTTTTCGTGTAACCAAGAGCTAGTATCTAAAGAGCATCTGAGATGAATATTCATGAACTCAACTTCTAAGGACAGAGGTCAGAAGGACTCGTTTGTATATGCCAAACAGAGAAGGGGAATCATGAGGCCAAAAACTGTTAGAAGGCACAAGGAGAAACTCAGGAGATTGGGTGGGGGGAATGTCAGAATATAGAGAATACTGAGTCATCGTTTGAGACTGGCTTTGCATAAAGTAAAAACTCAGTAGGGACAGTGAAACAATTGTTCAGCTCCCACAATAAAATTAAACTCGTATAAACCAGGAATTTAAAAGACTACAAAATGACAAATTATAATTTTATAATTATAAAATTATAAACACATAATGTTTATAATATTAACTGACCCTATAAAGCACAAAAGATAAAAACAACGTAACTTTTGTTAGGTGCCAGATTATACTCCAGAAGAATCAGTATCTGAAAGTAAAGATAGAACAATGTAATGTACAACTTTGTGGTCCAAAATTGGAAAAAGATTTCTACCCTATTTGTGAAAGGTTTTTACCCTAGTCTGTAAAACTCATTGTTTAAGATAATCAAAATTAAGTATAGAAAGACTTGAACCTTTCTGAAAAATGGAGAACATATTTTTTGTATGTAAAAAGAACAAAGAATTATTAGAAGATACAAAGAACTCAAAGTCTGCAGGGCCAGGAATGTGAAAGCAGGAGAAGGGGAATAATCAGCTCCTGAATCGGAGATTTATTCCCAAATGGCCAGCATGTAGAGAAAGTTCACAGGAATTGACATATAGCAACACTGCTAATAAAGGAAGCAAGTCTTTGCCACCCTCCAATGCACACTCTTGTCTCATAAGCTGGAGAGTAAAAAAGGGAAGACACCTGCAGCAAAGGATCTGGAAGAAATGTAGATTGTCTTGTGAATTCCTGGGACACTAAGAAGGAAGAAGGTCCTTAGTGTTGCTACCCCATTCCTGCTAGTAGCATGAATGTGGAGAGTTGGATGTCAACATGCTGGTATAGATAAATGGATCAGTAGCAAGGCAGTTACTAGATAGGAGGCAGAGTGCTGAACATCTGACTACTTGGTTGTGACAGGGACATGCATTCTATAGCAGGAGCAACTACCTCCTGATGCTGATTGATTGGGGTGGTCTCTGGCTTTTACTTGGGCAGTATTGAGATAAGGAGAACATGACCCTCTGAGCCTTTAAGTCCTCATAGGACCACCTGGAATCTGTTTCTTAAGGATTCTAGTGATTTTGTAATGTCATCCCTTTCTCTTTAAACAAGTAGATTTGAATCTGTGCATTAAATGAAGCCTGGTGGATTATACCAGGATGCCACACAATTGTTCATAGTCTTCTGGTTTGGCAAAGTACACTTTACATTAAATTCCCATATCCACTTTCCCATCCACTAGGCAAAACAGTGCTCCCCTCCCCCCACCCCTACCCCCTGTGTATCACACGGGATTGCCATTTGTAGTGGATTTCCTTGTCTTCCTCATAGGGCCAAGAGCCTTTTGAAGCCATCAGGTTGGGATCATCCAAGCTTGCAGAACCAGCCATGTTCAGGGCCTCTGAAGATGCTGTACCACCTCCCTGGGAAATTGACTTCTTTCTTTCTTTTTTCACCTGGGGCTAGCTCAAGGCTAACTAACTCTACCACTTGAGCCACAGCACCACTTCCAGCCTTTTCTGTTTATGTGGTACTGGGGAATCGAACCCAGGGCTTCATGCATGCTAGGCATGCACTCTACCACTAAGCCACATTTGCAGCCCCAGATTGAATTCTTTCTACCTGACTAACTCTTGACTCATCTTTCTGATTCAGGAGATTATAGTGACATTGATCTATGTTGTTTAGTAAGTGGCCAGCTGCCACATGTTGCTATTTGATTTAATCTAATTTCAAGTTAAATCTAAAGCCATAGTTGCATTAGCTGCAGTTTATCACAGATTGTGATACTTCATCTTTGAGAAAAATTACCTTGGACTGCATTGATATAAATTGAGTAGGGGTCTGTATTTCACATTCCTCTAGTGTCCTGCAGTTTTTCTTCAGAGGACTCATCAAAGTTAAAATGCATATGCTATTTACATTTCTCTCATTAGGTAGACTTACTGAAGACAATAACCAAATCTCTTTTGTCTACAAGTTTGTCATGAGGCAGAGTACTGAGCATCTGACTACTGGGCTGTGGCAGGGGACATGCATGCTATAGCAGGAACAAGACCATCTGCCTCCTGATCCTGATTGGTGGCCTTTGGCTTTTACTCAGGTAGTACTGAGAGGAGGAGTACAGGAAAACTGCACACTTGGTAGAATTTGGTCATGAAAATAACCATGAAATTGTCTTCTTATAAATATAAAATTTCTATTCCATTCAATCTGGGACCTTTAAGAAATATCAGATACACCATGATCAAACAGGATTCATTTCAGGGATGCAAAGCTGGTTCAATATACGCAAATCAATTAATATTATTCATCACATCAACAGGAGCAAGAATAAGAACCACATGGTTATCTCAATAGATGCAGAAAAAGCATTTGACAAGATCCAACACCCCTTTATGATGAAGGTTCTGGAAAAATTAGGAATCCATGGAACATTCCTCAATATAATAAAGGCTGTATATGACAAACCTACAGCCAGCATTATACTCAATGGTGAAAAACTAAAGCCATTTCCTCTTAACTCAGGAACAAGACAAGGATGCCCACTCTCTCCACTTCTCTTCAATCTAGTATTAGAATGCCTAGCTACAGCAATAAGACAAGATGCAGACATAAAGGGGATCCAAATAGGGAAAGAAGAAATAAAACTCTCCCTCTTTGCAGATGACATGATCTTGTATTTAAAGAATCCCATAGACTCCACTCCCAAATTACTCAAGCTGATTCAAAACTTTGGCAAAGTAGCAGGTTATAAAATTAACCCCCAAAAATCAATGGCTTTTCTATATGCCAACAATGAGAAAAGTGTGGCTGAAATTAGGAAAGCAACTCCATTTGTAATAGCCCCACAAAAAATAAAATACCTAGGAATTAACTTAACCAAAGAAGTGAAGGACCTCTATGATGAAAACTTTAAAATCTTGAAAAAGGAAATCAACACAGAACTTAAAAAATGGCAAAACCTCCCATGCTCCTGGATTGGCAAGATTAACATCGTGAAAATGGCAATACTTCCCAAGGCTATCTACAAATTCAACGCGATTCCTATCAAAATTCCACCCTCATTCTTCAAGGAAATAGAGGAGGCAATCCAAAAATTCATATGGAACAATAAAAGACCCCGAATAGCAAAAACGCTCCTCAACGGAAAGAACACTGCTGGAGGAATATCAATACCAAATTTCAAACTCTACTATAAAGCCATAGTAATCAAAACAGCTTGGTATTGGCATAAGAACAGACCTCAGGACCAATGGAATAGAATTGAAAACCCAGAAATGAACCTACAGACCTATAGCCACCTAATCTTCGATAAGGAAGCTAAAACAATAGAATGGAAGAAAGACAGCCTCTTCAGTAAATGGTGCTGGCAAAATTGGTTAACTACATGTAGAAAACTAAAGCTAGATCCTTATATATCACCCTGCACCAGAATCAACTCCAAATGGATCAAAGACCTTGAACTCAAAGCAGACACTCTGAAAACATTACAGGATGGAATAGGAGAAACCCTAGGTCTCCTTGGCTCAGGTCGAAATTTTCTGAATAGAGACCCGGAAGCACAACAAATCAAAGAAAGGTTGGACAAATGGGATTGCATAAGATTGCAGAGCTTCTGCAGGGCAAATGACATAGCTGGCAAGATCAATAGAAAACCCACCGATTGGGAGAAGATCTTTACTAGCCATACAACGGACAAGGGTCTCATATCTAAAATATACTTGGAACTCAAAAAATTAAACCACCCAACAACAAATCCTCAAAGAAACAACTGCCCAATAAATAAGTGGGCGAAAGACTTAAAGAGAAGCTTCTCTGAAGAAGAAAGAAGGATGGCCAATAGACACATGAAGAAATGTTCAACATCCCTAGCCATAAAAGAAATGCAAATCAAAACAACATTGAGATATCACCTCACTCCAGTTAGAACAGCAAAAATCAAGAACTCCAATAACAACAGATGCTGGAGGGGATGTGGACAGAAAGGAACCCTACTTCATTGTTGGTGGGAATGTAAACTTGTTCAACCACTTTGGAAAGCAGTATGGAGGTTCCTCAAAAGACTTCACATAGATCTCCCCTATGATCCAGCAATCCCACTTTTGGGCATTTACCCAAATGTTTACAAACAAGACCACACTAAAGCTACCAGCACAACTATGTTTATTGCAGCATTATTTACCATAGCTAAGATATGGAACCAACCCAGATGCCCCTCAGTAGATGAATGGATCAAGAAAATGTGGTATATATACACAATGGAATTCTATGCCTCCATCAGAAAGAATGATATTTCCCCATTTGTTAGGAAATGGAAAGGTTTGGAAAAAATTATATTAAGTGAAGTAAGCCAGGCCCAAAGAAGCATAGGTCCCATGGTTTCCCTTATTTGCAATATCTAGTATAGGTATGAGTCAAGCGGAAAAGGTCAGATAATGTGATGCTAGGAAAATGAACCCTTAAATATGTATTTTAATGTTTTCGTTTCTTTCATGCATGTATTTCTAATGCATTTATAAGATTATTTCTTTGTTGCTTTGTATGTCCCTCCCCCACAGTGTAACCCCTGTTTTCACTATATTTGATGTCAGTATAACATGTGGAGGAGATGGGGACAAACAAGTCGTTTAAGGATTCAGGTGGACCTGTTGCAACAATGAGAAGTACAAAATGTCATGTCAAAACCAGCTTTACAATGCCGGTGTGGGGGGGGAGGGGGGTATAATTGGGTGGGGGGAGGGGGGTAAAATTGGGTGGGGGGAGGGGGGAGGCGGGGAAGGGAAGTGAAGGGTAAACAAAGGAGGAGGCTGCAATGCTTGGTAAGAAATGTATCCATTATCCTGCCCATGTAATTGTAGCCCCTTTGTACAGTATGTTCTCAAATAAAATAAAATACAATTTAAAAAAAAAAAAAAAAAAAAAAAAAAAAAGAAATATCAGAATGGGTCTGTGCAAAGATAAATAGCCTTCCCATTAGGTTTAAGACCAATCTGCATTTTTGCATTGTGTGTGTGTGAGTGTGCATGCATGTATGCGTGCATATATGCATGCGTGCCTGTGTGCACTGGTATTATGGCTTAAAATCAGGTCATTGTACTTAGCTTTCTTATTCATGGCTGATGCTCTATCAGTTTAACCACACCTTCAGTCTAACATATTGCTGGTTAACTGCAGATGAATGTCACAGATTTTTCTGCCCAGGCTGCCTCTGAACCACAGTCCTCCAGGTCAAAACCTCTTAAGTAGCTAGGATTAAAAGTGAAATCCACCAGCACGTGGGCAATCTGCATTTTTATCCTGAACTTTTCGTTTTCTTTCCTAAAATGACTGAGATAATATTACCTTGCTAATGAGGAGTGAGGGCTCTAATACTTAACAATAGAAAGTATCTAGATGTCAAACTGTGAAATACATGATTGGGACAAACAATACTTTTATTGAATTGCATAATTTTTTAATATTAAGTAGTAGTACAAAGGAGTTTCAATTCCACAAATCAGCTTGTGAGTGCTATTGATCTTTATCAATGTACTATGCAATCCTGATCAGTATTAATATTTGAGTGCCTATTATAACTGAGTAAACATACTTTTAATGATGAATACTTCATATGTTTATAATGATCATTATAGATTTATTTTTCATAATAAAGAAAAGGCAGTTATTAAAAGTAGTGAAGTAATATAATTTAAAGTGATGAATATTCTATTTATTCAAAGAGTTGTAAAATGAATAAAAGTGACAATAAAAAAATCTATTGAAATTTGTAGCTATCATGTCTCATTAGTGGATCACATGCAGTGGTTAGTAGTATTTAATATATTGACATTTGGAAATCTGAGTAGGATTTTGAAAATGTAGCAGATGTAAAAACAGTTGTCCTATATGTAAAGCATTGCTTTAAATACATCATGTATTTGCTAGGTTTCAGCATTAAGTAATACATTTCTATTAGCTTTGCCAGTTTCTCCAGTGCTTTCTTGAGAGCTGTTAGCAGGATTATTGCTTTCCATTCCTTCAGGCCCATGAGTATGTGGATCTGGATTACCTGCACTCAAAACTTTCATTTGTTCCAGATAACTTGTCAACCAAGTATGTCGCTCCTCGTTGGTCACAAATTCATTCACACAGGCCAGCATATCTTCTGGAGTCACAATTTTCATCCTAGAACTACAAAAACAAAGAAGACCAGTCCACAAGTTTCCCATGTCCAAATCATAAAAAGAACCACAATAATCAATTCCATCACCTCCTAATGCACAATAGGTTTTGGTACTTACCTGATAAGTTTGCCATCCGTTTTTGTAAGAAAACAAATTGCTAGAATGGCAAACATTATTTTAGCCATATCTTTTGTAGACATCATTTGCACTGTGAAGGGAAGCAAAATTAAAGTATTTTAAAAATACATTCAGTTAATGATATAGACCCATTGATTGCAGTTTCAATTTATAACCACATAGTAACAAATATGACAGAAACTAATTTGGTTACTTTTCATGAGAACCTTTATAACCAGTCTTATAGGATAATACATTAGTAGCATCATATATACATGCTAAAATAAACTAGACAGAAGACTTTTACTGTCGATACTTTTTTGCTAAAAGAAACTAGACATAAGACGTACTGTCTTGTTTATTTTTTTAGATTTCTTTTGTAAATTATATAAATTTTAAATCACATGATGAGTGCAATTTAAAAAAATTCCTATTTTAAGTTTTTATACTAAGTACAATGCATTAGAAATTGATTTTTCTTAATTAGGTAAACTGTAATCATTATTTATGAAGCAAGTGCTATTTTCAGGATGTTTTATTAGAGAAATTGCTATCATATCTGAACAGAAAATTTGGCGGACCTGTTTTTCAGATATTTATTGATTTAATGAACACTCCTCTTTGATAGCAGCTGATTCTGCATTTTGAGGTGTGATGCTTAATAGAATGCTTGACTACATCTTCTTTCCTCTGTTTGTTAACAATGATGTTTTAGTATAAGTTAGTGCTCTTTCCTCATTTACTCATGAAAATTTTAATACCAGTATGGAATATTTTTGTGTCCTGTGCCTTTTGAAAATCGTAAAGGTTATTATTATAGGAACATATTTTCTAAATGCTCACAGTTATCTTAAAACACATAATCTAATACTTTTATATTAAAGTACATTATTTTAAAACTATGTATTTTATTTTTAAAGCAGCATAAAAAACTTCATAGCCTGTTACATATCTATATTACTACATTACTGGGCAGATAAAAACTGACTAGAGGAACAAATGAAAGGTTCCTTGATTTGTGTCACAAATGAGCACTGTAGTTGGAGGATGGGAGCATTGGTGTCTAATCTAATACTTTGTTCCCCTTCCCCTGGTAACCTCAAACATCCCTACTTTGTGTCTTTGAGAAAATGTCATGAAAAAAAGCTAAAAATGACTTTATTCAGAGTAAAGTATCAACCAGGAAAGAAACACTGGGGTAAGGATTTTAAGAAAATAATCACTTTTCTAGTTAGTAAACAGATTAATAGTTGGAATCAGGACTTCTCTCTCCCACAGCCTCTTTGCTTTCAAGATAAGAAAGAAATGTTTAAAATATGTTATGCCAGATTTAATTCTTTCATTGTTATTTCAGACGTGTTTTTAAAAAGGTAGCTTAGAATACATTAACCAAGAAATATGACTTTTCAGCATAAATTTATTCTGTAATTTTTACTTTATAATAAACCCAATGATCGCGTCTTTAATATTTACAGAGGACAAATCACATATTTGTAACACTTGGTACAAATTAATTGTATGATAATCAACCAGCTCAGTGATTTTAAGAAGATTAAAAAAAAAACTTACCATAGAATGACTTAAAACGCAAGAACTTCTTCTAGGTGATGCTAAATAGTTGCTGGTAAACCAGAGACAGCAAATGTTTGGATGGAGCCTGTCAAAGGTGTCTTTTATATGTCTTTGCCCAGCAGGAGGATCTTTCATATGTTTAAAGATGACATTGCTCCCAATTGGTTCTCAAGTACAAGACCAAAGATGCCACATCCCCAAGAGGCAGTCCCCATTCCTCTTAACTTTCCAATAACTGGAGAGTAATACTGTTTATTATAGTGATTAGGCTAGTTTTAGAGATACCTGGCTTGCAGTGTTCAATACTTGTGATTTCCTGGTATAAAGTTGTTACTGGGAAGTTTCTATGCAGGCAAAGAATACTAGTTCAATTATTTTTTACATTCCTGTGTATATTATCAAGCATGTTTTCAGGATTATATCATACTCCATGAGATATAAACACATGATATATGCTTTTACAAGCCTACCTTATAATACTTGCATACTTTGGACTAAAAGAAATGGAAACAAACCTAGTATCTATGAACCTGTTCAACCTCACCCTAATATTACATCCAATTATATGGTGTAAACACATTAGATGTATGTAGATTTGAGATTTTAAAATCATAACAATTTTATTACCCAAAGTAATATTGAAATAAGTACCTTTAAATCTGCAAACACATTAAACATGCAGATAAGTTTTAATACTTTCCTATTACTGGTGAACATAAATAAAAATTTATATATGGGCTGAAAAGACAGACGAGTTGTTTAGTGTATGAAGAAAATATATTGGATTATTCCATTTAAAAAATACATATATGTGTTTAAATTATAAAGAAAAGCAATCAAGTAACTGTAAACCTGTAAGCAAGAATATGGGAAATAGTTGGTGTGTGATAGAGGAAGAACTTACAAGAGAGACTAAGCTGTGAGCGATATTCTGTCTCATAATCTGAACAGTGAGTAATGGATATCCATTTTGCTCTTTTTTTTTTTTTTTTTTTTGGTTGGTCATGGGATTTGAACTCTGGGCTTGGGTGCTGTCCCTGCGCTCTTTAGCTCAAGGATGAGCGCTCTACCACTTGAGTCAAAGCACCACTTCCGGTTTTCTGGTGGTTTATTAGAGATGAGTCTCATGGACTTTCTTTCCCCGGGCTGGCTTTTAACCGTGATCCTCAGATCTCAGCCTCTGAGTAGCTAGGATTACAAGTGTGAGCCCCTGGTGCCCAGCTTGCTCTTTCTTAAGAACTAAATATGTTTTCTATAAGATTCTGAATATATAGTGCATTTTACTGTTCAAAAATAAAAAAGGAAGTTTAATTGTGCCTCATTTGGTGGAGTGATAGCATTGAGCAGATAAAGCACAAGGACAGCACCCAAGGACAGCCCTGAGTTTAAGCCTAAGCACTGTTACTAAAAATAAAATACTAAAAATCATAAAGGAAATATTTAGGAAGTAGATTTTATCACAGGTATATAAAAGTGTTTAATTTAGAGCACTGACTAAATGGGAAAATTTATGTAAGTTTGGAGTAAAAAACATAACATTCAATACTTTTTGACATTTCCAGAGAATTGTTTTTAAACTAATAATGGAAAGAAATATGATCAATATATTAAGAAGTTTTTTTTAAGTTAATGTCAGTATGAAGAATAGAATGACCATGGCCAACATCTTCATCATAAATATAAACTTGTGCATTCTAGACACTGCTATAAGAATCTTTAATAAAACATGTAATCAGATAAATTTAGGGAATGGGTTGGGTTAGCTAAGTGAGATGAGGAGATTGATGAAAGGGGTGACACTGATCAAGGTGCATTGTTTTCACAAACTGATGTTGAATTGAAATCCCTTTAAACAACCACCGGAGGATAATTAATTTTTTCAATTTGATTTAAAAAAGAAAACTAAAAATAGTGTAATCAGAGACAGGAAGACATGAAAACATCATTATTTCACTTTATGTGATCATTTACATTGGAAAACAAGTTTAAGAAAAAAAGATACTATTAGAACTAATAAGAGCCCCACAATACTCCTTGATTTAGGAGAAAATTATCAAAAGAAACAATTAACTCTATACCAAAAATAACCATCTACAAACATTAAAAACATATAATCCAGAATAGCCTTGGTACTATATATATTTTTAGCAATTGATGTGGGACACAGGAGATTGTCCCAGAAAAAATTTTAGTACATAGAAAACATAAAAGGTGATTAGAGGGCTGGGAAGGTGGCTCAGTGGTAGAGCGCTTGCCTTGCATGCATGAGGCCCTGGGTTCGATTCCTCAGCACCACATAAGCCAAAAGAAAAGCCGGAAGTAGCGCTGTGGCTAAAGTGGTAGAGCGTTAGCCTTGAGCTGAAGAGCTGAGGGACACCGCCCAGGCCCAGGACTAGACCCAAAAGAAAAAAAAAAGTGATTAAAATAAATGATTCAGAATGCTAACAAACAGGATAATAAAGTAACAATTATTTCTACCCACAATGTAACTTTAATATACTCCCCACAAAATTCTGATGGGTATTTTAGGAGAACTTAATAAACTCATAAATTAGTATGATAGTAGAAATGTTTACAAAGAAGAATTTGCAAATAACAGTTTGGCCATATTACAGGTACATATAAATCTCTCCATCGAACAAGTAAACAAAAAACTTAGGTCATTCTATTCAACAAAATGGTAAAATAGAAAGTCTCAGGTTTCATGGCTTAAGAATCAATTGTATGTAACAATGGGCAGGGATGGGAGGGGGAAACTCAGAGAAAGAGAAGGAAAGGGTGACAATGTCCAAAAACAGAAATTGTTCTTTACCTGATTTATAAAATGGTAATCTCTCTGTACAACATCTTAAAAATAACAACAAAATTATATTTAAAAAGAAACAATGTATGTTGAAAACGAACTTTACAACTTTGGTGGGGGGAGAGGATTGAGTGGGGAGGTGGGAGAGGATGGCAAGGGATGGGAAAAAAAAAATAAATAAAAATAAAGAAACAATGTTTTAAGCAAAAGGCCCAGAATCCAGTTAAAAATCAATAGTTTCCCCCAAAATACGAAATAGAATTATGGCATTGAAATGGTGACCATGACCAAAACAAACAAAATAATTAGCTTAAAGTTCATTCATGAATTGCTTAAAGACAAACATGTTCTTTAAAAATTGTTGTTTGGGCCAAGACACAGGCTCACACATGTAAATACCAGCTTCTTAAGAGGGTCAGAGATCAGATGGGCAGCCTACCATGCAAAAAGTTAGTGAGACTCCATTTGAACTAATAATCCCAAATGGTGACACATTCCTTAGGAGAATTAAAGTCCAAGGCTGGTCTTTTCCAAAACAAAAGACCTATCTAAAAAAAATAGCTAATGACAAAAAGATACTGGGTTTGTTGTGTCATGTCTGCCTAGAAAGGTTGCAGGCCTTGAGTTCACTTCATTACTAGCAACATAAATAAAGTAAAATACATTAAAATATTAGGGAGCGGTAGCACTATTCAAAAGGAAATGTACTCATTACCTGACTTATGTAACTGTAACCCCTCTGTACATCACCCTTACAATAAAATTTAAAAATTTTTAAAGTATTAAAATAACATTTGAAGTGCAAGTATGGCTCAAATGGAAGAAAAGTAGTCTTGAGTTAAAAATCAAGTGACATCTGAGGCCCTGAAATTAATCTTGAATCCCACCACAAAAATAAATAACATCCTGTTAGATGGCATCTTCACCCTGTAAACATCACAGGCACACATATAAACTCAGGTTGCCTGGTCTAATATATGTAGGCTGTATGGAATGGACTAAACTACTAGATTACAATCCTACAGCAAATTACTGTAGTGAGTTTTATAGACCATTGTACGTGCTGTGCACTTCTGCTTAACTAATCATAGAAAAAGTAAACATTTCTCACCTGTATGGTACTATTGTGGAAGTATTAGCATATGTGCATATGTGTCTGCCATCATTGGCTAGATTTTTCTTTTAGTAAGTGACCACCTGCCTTTTTTTTTTTTTTTTTTGGTCAGTTGTGGGGCCTGAACTCTGGGCCTGAGCGCTGTCCCTCAGCTCTTCAGCTCAAAGCTAGCACTCTACCATTTGAGTCACAGTGCCACTTCTGGCTTTTCTGCTTATGTGGTGCTGAGGCATCGAACCCAGGGCCTCATGCGTGCAAGGCAAGCACTCTGCCACTGAGCCACCTTCCCAACCCAAGCTATTTTTAATATTTTAAATTGTTATTATAAAGGTGATGTACAGAAAACGTACATTTATTTTTTGACAATGTGATCCCTTCCCCACTGTTCTCCCAGTGTGTTGCTATTTGTATTAAATAACTTCAAACTAATTTAAACCTAAAATCCATCACTGATCATATTAGCTATATTTTAGGAAATTGTTAAGTGGTCATAATATCAGATAGATCATAGAACACTTTATCTTTACTGAAAGTTCTTTGAACATCATTTATATAGTTTTATATTTCACTTTCTTACAGTGTCTTATACACCATCAAAGTTAAAAAGTCAAATATCATGTATATTTCTCACCAGGTGGTAGGCTTCATGAAGATAAGAGCCATGTCTATATTGTATACCAGTTCATGCAATGGCTGATATATTTCATGAAAAAGCCACTGAATCTGAGTATAATAATGAAACAAGCAATTAAATTTCTTTCAGTAAAAATAAAACTTTGATTTCATCTGAGAAACATGAGTGGATTGGTTATTCATTAGGTATTAGACTAATCTGCATTTTTTGATTCTGGTCTATTTTGGATTGAACTGATGACTGATCTCTCACTCAACTTTCTTGCACATGAATGGCATTCTACCACTTGATTAATGTCTCAGTCTTCACTTACTTTATTTTCTTTAAGGTCTGAGACAAAGACTCAAACGCAGTATCTGCCACTGCTTTTGCTCATTGGCTAGTACTCTACCAACTGAGCCACGTCTCCAACCCATTGGTCTTCATTTTGCTGATTAGTTGGACATGGAATCTAACAGACTTTTCTACCAGACTGGCTTTGAACCATTATCCTCTAGGTTAGTCTCCTGAGTAGATAGAATTATGAGCTACTGGCACCTAATGAGTATGTCTTTTTATCCTGAAAATTTATTTTTTTTCCTAAGATGAAAAGGATAACAGCACTACATAATAAGAATCATTTTTATATGTATATATATATATATATGTATATATATATATGGGTATCTATTATATGATGAACATTTAACCTCATATGATTATAATCATGACAATAAAAGTTATTTGAGCTGTAGCTCAAAGTGGAAGAGCATGAGCCTTAAGCACAAAAGCTCAGGTACAATACCCAGGCCCTGAATTCTAGCCCCATTACTAACAATAAATAAAACTTAGAGAAAGGAGCAAACTCCTTTATTAAAAATTGATAATTTATTTAAATTTGTGGCTATTATATCTGGTAATAGATTATATTCCATGTTAGTATTAGAAATATTGGCGCTTAAAATCTGAGTAGGATTTTGAAAATGTAGCATGTAAGATGTAAAATGTAACATCAAAATGTAAAATGATTGTCTTTTTTTTTTTTTGGTCAGTCCTGGGGCTTGAACTCTGGGCCTGGGCACTGTTCCTGAGCTCTTCAGCTCAAGTGAGCACTCTACCACTTGAGAGCTATAACACCACTTCCGGTTTTCTAGTAGTTTATTGGAGATAAGAGTCTTAAGGACTTTTCCTGCCCGGGCTGACTTTGAACCAGGATCCTCATATCTCAGCCTCCTGAGTAGCTAGGATTACAAAAATGATTGTCTTATGACATGTAGAACAGTGCTTTCAATACATCTTGTTTTCAATGAGTTTTAGCATTAAGTAATGCAACAATATCAGCTTTGCCTCCTTCTCCAATACTTTTTTGATAGCTGTATGTCATGTATGTTGTGTCATGCTTTCTGTTTCTTGAAGCATGTAGGATTGCTAATCTGTATGATGTAACATTGAAATTCTCTTAAGTTTTAAAGTAACAATCAAGTAAGAAAGTCTGTCCTGGAAGATCACATCTGTTTCCAAATATTCAGTGAATGGCACTGCAGCTGTGGTTTTCATCTTAGATCTACAATAAGAGAGAAGACAACCCCATAAACTCTCAGTGTTCAAGTTATAAAACTAACATTAAAAAATCCATTCCAGATGGGGTACATTGAGCAACATGTATCATACTCATAAACTTATTTATTGAATGGTAACTTCTATGTACAGTTACTTAATGATAATAAAATGTAATTTAAAAAATTCCATGACCTCCCAATGCCCAACAGGCTTCAATACTCACCCAACAGGTTTGCAATCTCTTTTTATCAGAAAACAAATTGCTATCATAACAATCATTACTTTAGCCTTATCTTTTGTAGACATCCACTGTGAGAGAAAGCAAAATTAGCTATTGAAAAATATATTCTGTGATTTAAACAACATAAATGCATTGATAACCATTTCCATTTATAGCCACATAATTAGTAACAGATATGATAGGAACTAATTGAGTTGGTTTTCATGAGAGCCTTTGGAATCAGCCTTTATATAGGATGGACATGTTACTAACATATATATATACACATTAGGAGAAATGAGAGAGAAGTTTTAATACCTTTTTTTCATTGCCAAGACTATTTTTTTTCATTGCCAAGACTATTTTTGCAGTAATGTCTTTACTAAATATTCATGATTTTATATGTATATAAATCACATAGTATACATACTACTACTTGTCTAGGTACTTTTTGAGATTTCTTGTGAAAATTTTGATATATAAATTGTAAGCCACAGGTGAATCAAAGTTTAAGGATTTCTTCATATGATTTTTTATGACTAAATTTTTATGACTAAATTTTTTATGACTAAATACTTATAATTAAAAATTGATGTTGGAAATGGTGCTGTGGCTCAAGTGGTAGAGCACTTGCCTTGAGCTGAAGAGTTGAGGGACAGTGCCCAAGCCCAGTGTTCAAGCCCCACGACTGACAAAAAAAATTTTATGTATTGATTGGGAACAATATGATCACTGTTTACTTAAGTAGTACTGTAAATGTTTTCAGGATGGAACTTCATTATTATAACTGTTATCATAACTATGAATAGCAACTTTGCAGAGCCTGATTTTAAGCTATTTACTGACTTAATGTACATTCTTCTCAGCATTAAAAGAATTTGTGCAAGCTTTGAAAAAGCATTGGATTCATCAATTGAATATGAATCTTGGGATGTGTTGCTTAATAGAATGTTGGACTGAATCTTATTTCCACCGTTTATTTTATTAATAATGATGTCTTATTACTTCGTAGTGCTCTTTCCTCATTTGCTCATGATGTTTTTAATCCAGCGTGGAATATTTTCACCTTGTGTGCCTTTCAATAATTACAAAGGCTATTTTTACAGGAATGCTTTTGTTAAATGTTCATGGTTATTTTAAAACACATAATTTCATGTTTTAAAGGGAAACTATATCCCTTAAATGTAGCATAAGAAACTTTATATTCTGCTGCTTCTGCATATATCCTGATAGTTACATTACTAGGCAGCTAAGAGCTATGAGTGGAATAACAAAGGAAGCTTTCCTTGGACTGTGTCACAAAAGAGCACTGTTACCTGGAGGACAGGAGCATTGCTATCTATTCCTAGTTTTGACCACTTTATCTAGTGACCTCAAATATCTCTGTTTTTAATCCTGTTCTTGAGAGGAAGTGACATCTTTATAGGAATGCCATGAACAAGAGCTGAAAATAAATTCATGTATAATCATCAGACTAGAAAGTTGGAAAAGGCTGAAACCTGTGGAAGAGAATGATTATTCAGGAGTGAAGGAGTTTTTTTTATCAACTTCAGTATTTGGAGTGTAGTCAGTATTTGGAGTGTAGCCAGAAAATAAACACAGTAGGTAAGGATCTTCTTCAGAAAAATAATCTTTCTATACATTAACATTGCATCAGAATCTTTCTCTCCCCCACCAGCCTCTTTGATTACAAGATAGAGAGATTTCTAAAGAATTTTATGTCAGATATTCATTCTTTTTTATTTTTAATTATTTTATTTTATTGTAAAGGTGACATATAGAGGAATTACAGTTACATAAGTAAGGATTCATTCTTTTACTGTTGTTTCAAATGTAGCTCAATAGTCAGGTGCCAGTGGCTCACACCTGTAATCCTAGCTACTCAGGAGGCTGAGATCTGAAGACTATGTTAGAAGCCAGCCCAGGCAGAAAAGTCCCCGTGAGACTCCTATCTCCATTTAACCACTTAAAAGCTGGAAGTGGGGCTGGCTCAAGTGGTAGAGTGCTAGCCTTGAGCACAAAGAGGCTCAAGGACAGTGCCCAGGCCCTGAGTTCAAGCCCCACAACCTACCCCCTCCCAAAAAAGTAACTCAAAAAGCTTTAATCAAAAATAATTTTTGAGTCTTTCCTGTCATATATTTACTCTGTAGCTTGCCACTTTATATTAAATCCAGTGTTACTCTCTTTAATATTTAAACTGAATAACAGGCATATTTGTTTTTTAACTTGAAAAGTTTTTAATTGTTATTATAAAGGTGATGTACAGATGGGTTACAGTTTCATAAGTCAGGTAAAAGTACATTTCTTTTTGGACAATGTCACCCTTTCCCTTGCTCTCTCCCAGTTTTAATCTCCAATTGACATATTTGTAGAAATTGGTACATATCAAGCCATTTTTTAATGATCAAGAAGCTCAATGATTTGAAAAAATTTAAACAAAACCTACCATTTAATCACTAAAGAAGTTCTAGATCTGTTAGCAGATGATGTTAAATAGTTGCTAGTCAACCTGAGACAGCCTATGATTTGGACTGTAGCATATCAAGTGTATCTTTTATATTTGCTCTTTGATTACAGGAGGATCTTTTGTGTGGTTACAGATGATTTCATTCTCAATTGACTCTCAAGGACAGTGCCAAAGCTGCCACATCCACTCCAATGGGTAGTCTTACTTCTCTTAACTTTCAGATAGTTGGATACTAACGATGTTTACTATAGTATTTGGGGATTGTGTCAGAGATATCTGTGTTGTTGTCAATACTTGTAATTTCCTGATGTAGAGTTATTACTGGGAAGTATCTTATAGGGCAAAGATCACCATACATATTTGTACCTTATGTATATTCCTGTATATATTATCAAGTGTGTTTTCAGAATTATATCATAGTCTTGAGATGTAAATCCATGGTATATATTTTTCCAGGCCTACCTGATAGTACTTTCATACCTTTGACTAAAAGCAATGGAAACAAACCTTGTATGATTTGATATGAGTGGACTCTAGAGGCAACCTATGAACCTGTTCATCTCTTCCTTAATATTACATCCATTCATATGGTACAAACAGCTGAACAAATCCTATTTAGGTTAGATGTGTACTATATACTTTGAGATCTATCATCATAACAATTTTATTATCTAAAGTAATACGAAATGAGTGCCATTAAATCCGTAGCTGACTAGCAAACACCTAAAATACACCCATTACTTAATATTTGTCCTTCACTGATGAAAAGAATAAAAATTGGTATCATAGGCTGGAAAGATAGCCTTGAGTTGTTGAAAGGAAAGTATAAGAAAAAAAAAACATGGGGACTGGGAATGTGGCTTGTTGGTAGAGTGTTTGCCTAGCATGCATGAAGGCCTGGATTAGATTCCTTCATACCACATAAACAGAATAAGCCATAAATGACACTGGCTCAAGTGGTAGAGTGCTAGCTTTGAGCAAAAGAAGCTCAGGGACAGTGCCCAGGCCCTAAGTTCAAGTCGCAGGACTGGTAAGCTCTCTCTCTCTCTCTCTCTCTCTCTCTCTCTCTCTCTCTCTCTCTCCCCATATATATGTATATATATATATGACTATTCATTTTTAAAGGATAAATATGTGGTTCAAAGAAAAGCAAGCAAAAAGCAAATAATGATAAATCTGAAAACAGGTTGTGGAAAAAAGTTGGTGTGTAATCAGGAAGAACTTAAAAGGAAGTTCTAAGCCATGAGGCATATTCTGTTTTTTTGTTTTTTGTTTTTTTTTTTTTTGTCGGTCGTGGGGCTTGAACTCTGGGCCTGAGCGCTGTCCCTCAGCTCTTCAGCTCAAGGCGAGCGCTCTACCACTTGAGCTACAGCTCCACTTCCGGTTTTCTGGTGGTTTATTGGAGATAGGAGTCTTACGGTCTCTCCTGCCCGGGCTGGCTTTGAACCGCTATCCTCAGATCTCAGCCTCCTGAGTAGCTAGGATTACAGGCGTGAGCCACCAGCGCCCGGCTATGAGGCATATTCTGTTTCATAATCTTATTAGAGATGATGATAGATGTCTATTTTAATTTTTCTTAAAAACTACATGTATATGAGATTCTAAACACATGATACATTTTTGTTGTTTGAAAGATTAAAAAATACTTAATAGAGTTTTTCATGAGCATATTAAACTTTTTTTGTTTTGTTTTGTTTTGATTTTTTTTTTACCAGCTTTTGTGGATCTCTGTGGATCTCTGGTTTGTTTGGTCAACTTTGTTCTCTGATAGCCATTCTCATGGGAGTAAGAGGCTTCTAGCACAGTATGATTTGGCTTTCCCTAGTTATTTTTTAATGTTTTTTTTATTGTGAAAATACTGTACAGAAGTGTTATAGTTACATGAGCAAGGCAATGAGTACATTTCTTATCAAGCATTTTTGCCTCCTCCTTTGTTTTTCCCCTACCACCCTTTCCCTCCCGCCTCCACAACTACACTCCCCCCCTCCACCTAAATTGTAAGGTTCGTTTTTCAACATAGTGTCTTATACATCTCATTGTTACAATAGGTCAACCTGTATCCCTATTTAGACCTTAATTTAGAGCGCTGACTAAAAATGAAATTTATATGTGGTTGAACAAAAAAACATAAAGTCCAAATACTTCTTGACATTTCCTGAGTACTTGTTGTAAATTAATTATGGAAGAGAATGTGCTCAATATGGAAGGGTCTTATTCTTATTGACAGTGTAAATGCATATTTGCTCTCATATCAACAATAGAATGATCTTAGGCCAATATCTTCACTCATCAACACAAACTTTACTTTCTAGACACTAATATAAGAATCTTTAATAAAATGTATAATCAGAGACAAGAAGACATGAAAATTTCATAATTTTACATTATGTGATCAACTGCACTGCAAAACAAACTTAATCAAAAGTCAAACCATTAGAACTAATAAGAGTCTCCAATACTGGGTTAAGGAGAAAATTAGTAGAAGGAACAATTTTCTTTATGCCAAAATAACCATCTAGAAAAATTTTAACAACATAGATGCCATCCAAAATAGCCATCATACTATATAGTATTTAACAACACAGAATGCCGAAGATCCTTCTAGAGAGAATTCAATTATATAAAAAGCATAAAAGGAGATTAGAACAAATGAGGACCTCACAATGCTGACATACTGGATGACATAGGTAAGGATGAAAAATTTCCTACCAACAATGTATAATTTTAACATGCTTCCCATAAAAATCCTGATGGATATTTTGGAAGAACTCAATGAACTGATAAATATGATCATAGAAATGTCTATAAAAGAAGACTATTTATGTTGTACAGTTTGTCTAGATAAACTCTTATTAGAACAAATGTATCAAGGTCAAAACAAACTTAGGTTATTAACTTAGGTTAGTCAATAAAATGGTAAAATAGTAAGTCTCAGGCTTCACGGCTTAAGAAACAATAATTCAAGTGTAATATAGTAAGCAAAATGCCTTCCTATAAGAGGCCCAGAACCGAGTTAAAAAGTAGCAATCTCCCTAAGAATACAAAATGGAGAATTGTTAACACTGAAATAGTGACCTATCTTAAAGTTCATTCATGGATTACTTAAAGACAAAGATTGTTCTTTAAAAATGTTTATTTGGGGGCTGGGAAGGTGACTTAGTGGTAGAGTGCTTGCCTTGCATGAATGAGCCCTGGGTTCGATTCCTCAGCACCACATAAGCAGAAAAAGCTGGAAGTGGCTCTGTGGCTCAAGTGGTAGAGCGCTAGCCTTGAGCTGAAGATCTGAAGGACAGTGCCCAGGCCCAGAGTTCAGGCCCCACAACCGACAAAAAAAAAAAAAAACAATGGTTATTTGGGCTAAGAGCAATGACTTACACTAGTAATCCCAGGTACTTGGGGGCAAGGGAATGAGGACAGAGATCAGGAAGATCATATTGAGCAGCCAACCTTGATTTAAAAAAAAAAAGGTTACATCACAATATGAAATCCTGAATGGTGGTACATACTTGTTATCTGAGGTATACAGGAGGCTTTACATAGGAGAATCACAGTTCCAGGATTGAACATTCCAAAAAACGTAGCCCCTATCTGAAACACAATTAATGCAAGAATACAAGAGAGAGTGAGAGGATTAGGAGCATCACAGGATCCCAGGGCACACTTATCTAAACTCAGGTTGCCTGGTCTGATACATGTTTGGCTCTATGTAATGGTCTATACTAGACTGCAATCCTACAGTATGTTATTGTACTGAGTGCTGTAAGCAATTGAAGGTGCTGTGACTTAGGCTGAACTAAGCATAGAAAAAAATAAACACTCCTCACCTTGTATAGTACTATTGTAGAAGCACTTAGCATATATGCCCACCATCTTTGCCTAGAAATGTCTTATGCAGGGCATGAGTCTTTTCCAAGATTCCTGTTTAATATTCACTAATCATGTCCTCTACTTCTCCTGCCCTATACCAAGTTATGGTTCCAATATGTAAAGTCCCCACTGGGCTCTCAGCTGTCTTGGATTTTGGAGGTAGTATATTTTGGGGCCTAGCTGAGGTCTCTGAGGAAGTGTTTTGGATGTTACACCAGATTTTAAGGCCCTTCTTTTTTTCAGCTTCCTTCTACTTGGTATAAACACACACCATATGTTCTTGCTGCCACAATTTGGTTAGATACATTGATTTTTGTGATTCCTGTTTGAGTAAGAAAGATATAAAAGCCTAGCATGGTGCTACACTCATATAACCAAAAACATGTAGAATGCTACCTCATGAGGATTGAGAATTCCAGGCCAGCCTGCTATTCAGTCAGCTGGAAGTCACCTAGACTCCATAATAAGATCCTATCAGGAGGAAAATAACAAAAATCTTTGAGAGTCCCCTAACTACAAAAAATACAATAAAATTTCAAATAAAAAAGCTATATTAAGTATCTGAAAATTTAGAATAGATAAAATTAAAATGGTCTGAAATGCTGAGAGAAAAATGATTGTGACATATAAAACCCATAAAATATTTTGAGTAGAATACACAAAGAGCTCCAAATGTGCTGGACTAGAAACTAAAACAGAAATTGACATCTGAGAAAAATCAGCACACAAGTCAGGGAAGCCCAAATATCCAATACTGTCCAGAGTTTCATTCTACCAATAATGACTGCTGTACCATTTAATACAATGAGCAATAACTTGACATCAATATAGTGGCATTTCTGATAAAGAGATATAATTCTAAATTGCAGGAAGAATTAAAGAGACAGGATCACCTAGGTCTGCTGGTCTGAACATAGCCTCTACTTCTGCTTCACAGGTCATCTTGTAAAACTGGCTTATATCTGAGATAACACTCATAGAGACATCAAGGAGATTTCCAAAGAGCTCCATAGGTAAGGAGTCGAGATATTCCCTGTGGAGTTGGTACTATCAGGAGTAAAGAGCAAGTACCTGCCACTGTCCAGTGCGCACTCTTTCCTCACATGAGCTCAAGAGCCAAAAGAGGGCCTCTCTGCAACTATGGTTCTAGTAGAGATTTAGAGTCAGTCTTATAAACTCCTGGGACACTGTGAAAGATTTAACTAAGGCCCTATTTTCACTACATTATTCCTGCTTGCAGCATGAGTATGGAGGGTATGATATCAGCTTTTTTGGTTTTGGCAAAGTTTTCAGCCAAAAGCCAGTGACTGGACAGTAAGAGGTAGTGGAGTGGACTTATGACGTGCTGGGCTGTTGGGAAACTGCATTCTACAGCAGCAGCACAGCAGCACAGCAGCAGGAACAACTGCCTCCTGATTCTCATTGGAGTTGTTTCAGGATTCTGTTCAAGCAGTATTGAGATAAGAAGAGAGAACAGGACCCTCTGAGCCTTTGAGTCATTCTTCACAGGGCCAGTTAGGATTTGTTTCTTCTGCATTCTAGTGATTATGTAATGCATCAGTTTCCCTTTACCCTAAAGTAGATTTGCTTCCCAGCATAGAATTTACAGGCTGACAGATTACACCAGTATGCCAGACAACTGTTCATAGGCTTCTGATTGGCATAGTTTACTTGCCATTAAAGTCCCTTCCAACATGAAGAGCCCTTCCCCTTCTGTGTATCTCAAGGCGTTGCCATTTGAAGAAGATCCCTTGCTTCTCTCTGTCATAGGAACTTGAACCCTTTGAGGCTCACCATGTGTCATCCCAGCTTGCAGTATCTAGCTATGGCCCCTCCCTGCTCACAGCCTCCCTGGGAGATTCACCTACTTTTTTCTTTTCTTTTTTTTTTTTTTTTTTTTTTGGTCCGGTCATGGGGCCTGAACTCTGGGCCTGGGCGCTGTCCCTCAGCTCTTCAGCTCAAGGCTAGCGCTCTACCACTTGAGCCACAGCGCCACTTCCGGCTTTTTTTTTCTTTTTGCTTATGTGGTGCTGAGGAATTGAACCCAGGGCCTCAGGCATGCAAGGCAAGCGCTCTACCACTGAGCCACCTTCTCAGCCCCTCACCTACTTTTTTTACTTGGCTTTTTCTCTGACTCATCTCCCTGATTTGGGGGATCATCTTGATATAGATTTATGCTGTGATTATCTACCATGTGTTGCTATTTGAATTAAATGAATTCAAATTAAATCTAAAATGCATAGTTGGTCACATTAGCCACATTTTAGAGAAATACCTATGGGACCATGATACCAGTTAGCCTGGAATATAGAATACAACATTATTGCAAAAAATTCTGTTGGACAACATTGCTAAGTAAAAATAGGGCTCTGGATTTTATACTTTGGCAGTATCTTGTTTTTCCAACATAGCAATCATCAGACTTATAATGAAATAATAAAAAATTAGGGGCTAGTGAAGACAAGGACAATATGTATTTTGTTAACTGTTTGGACTATTTGTGGGTGTAGTGCAGAACAAATATGTTATAATACATATTCAACAGGCATTTGCTAATAATTCATATTACATTTGTACTGCTTAGAGTCTGGGATTCTAGTAAAGTTGATCCATGGGGTTTTGTGGTGACAAATCAAGTGGTCAAGCTTCACACCAGTTTCTGTCCTTTTTTCTGAATATTTCACTGCTATTACTTAAATTAAGGGTACAACTGTGTCCAAATAGTGAGGATCTGGGAATCTAGTTGTTTGTTATTAGAAATAAATTATGATGAAAACATCAAACTGTGAAATAGATGAGAAAATTTTTTTTCTTTTTCTTTTTTTTGGGAGGGGAGTCCAGTTGTGGGGCCTGAACTCTGGGCCTGGGCACTGTCCCTCAGCTCTTCAGCTCAAGGCTAATACTCTACCACTTGAGCCACAGCGCCACTTCTGGCTTTTTTCTTTTTGCTTATGTGGTGCTGAGAAATCGAACCCAGGGCCTCATGCATGCAAGGCAAGCACTCTACCACTGAACCACCTTCCCAGCCCTTTTTTTGTTTTTTTCTATAAACTCTTCTCACTATAATCACTTGACATCCATTACAACCCCCCCAAAAGCCATACTTTTAATGACAAAAACACTTCTTTCCATTCATGATCATAAAGTTTTATTTTGCTTTATTAGGAGGGGTAGACATGAAATGTGTGATTTATTCTCTCATGCAATAATATACTATAGACTGATATTAAAATGATCCAAAAATGGCAGTTAGGATAGTTGGCAATGGATCACATGCAAATTTTGGTAATAGGATTGGCACTTTATAATCTTAATAAAGCTTGAGAAAGAGTTAACAACCTCTAATGTTGCTGCCTAGAGCAGCAGTCTAATCAGAGCTGTATTTTATTGAGATTTGGCCTTAACTAATACATCTACATCAGCTTTGTCTCCCTCTCCAAGACTTTTTTGAAAGTTGTCAATGAGGACATTATCCTCCTTTTTAGGAAACCTCTGGTAACTCCCTTCTCTGGCAGCTAAATGGGCTCCAAAGCTAACAAAATTGTGCACATCCTGCAGCTTCTTACGCAGCCATTCCACCCTCTCCATGGAGGCCAGGTGTTTTCCCAGGTTGTGCATAAGCTGTATTTCACTGACTGCTCTCTTCCTAGGAAGAACAAAAGCAGAAGAGAGGCACTTTATTAGCTTCCCATCAATCAGATAAAACAAGCCAGTCCCATACCTTCCCAATGAAGAGTAGGCTGCAATACTTACCTAATAGGTTTGCCATCCGTTTTTGTAAGAAAACAAATTGCTAGCATGACAATCATTACTTTAGCCATGTCTTTGGTAGACATCATCTTCACTACAAGAAACAGCAAAATCAAGACACTCAGAAACATTCTGTGTTACAAACTATTTAAATACAAACTATTTAAATAGCTTTACATGTACACACACTTTCACTGAGAAACTAGGCAACTTTTTGAGGTTTCTAGTTTGTTTTAATTTATGAATTTAAGCCACGTACTATATATGAATTTTAAATTACCTTTCTCTTGAAGACTTACTCCCTTGATTTATGTTGGTTATAACTAAATGCTTATGTGATTGAAATTGATCTCAGAATTAAGTAAATTGGTTAGAAAATGCTGTTTTCATGATGAAATTTCATTTTAGGCACTCCATAATAACCATAAACACCAACCTTGCTCTGATTTTTCAGAGAATTTTCTTCATTGCGTTAAAAAGTTTGGGTCAAAGCCTTTAGAAATTGGACAGAATTACTTGTTGTGCACATTTTAAACTTTATATGTTCTTGACAGTCTTAGAGTTTGAATTCAGGGTCTTGTATTTGCCAGGAAGGCATTCTACCAGTTGAGCCCCAGACAGCATTTGAAAATCTGAAATTTAGTTCTTAATATCTGTCGTTTCTTATTCCTTTAACTCACTTCATTAGCAATTATGCGTTTTAATTTATTTTTTGAATCCAGTTCTTTATTAAAACTCATATTAAAGATGTTCCATTATATAAAGTTCCATCCAATGGTATACCTTATGTGTGTGTGAATAAATCCATATACCTGTTCTAAATAAGAATAAGAGTTATGGACACAAACACATAGTCATAAGTAAAAGTAACTTCTCTCTTTTGCTTTCCTTTGCTCACAAAGCTTTCATATCAGTATAGAATATTTTGCCTATTCTGCAGTTCAATAATTGCAAAGAATATTATTACAGAACACTTTCTCTAAATGCTTATAGTTATCTTAAAGCACACAATCTCTGTGCCACTATTTTAAAGGAGTATTTTAAATCACATCCCTTAAAAGTTGCCTAAGAAACTGGATCCTGCTACATCACTACTTACTGTGAAACAGTTTTGGGTAGAGTAACAAAGGAAGCCTTTCCTTGTGTCACAAATTAGCACTGGCTGGAGGACAGGAGCACTGGTATCTAATCCTAGCTTTGTCCCCTTCACCTGATGACCTCAGACATCTCTGCTTTGTTTCTTTTTTAAAGAGGAAGTGGGCTCCTTCACAAGAATGCCATGAAAAAGCTGAAAGTGACTTTACAACATCATTCAATTTGTTAACTTTCAGAATAGAAAAGTCTATTATATAAGGGAAGTTACTACTCAACAATGAAAGGAAACTTTTCCAACTCCAGTATCAGAGTGAGCTCTCATTGAACCAGAAAATAAATAGTTTAGTTAAAGATCCTCCATGGGGGAAAAAGACAATTTATTCTACTTAATTCATATTACTTATATCCAGAATTATTCATATAAAAGCAGTCAGTTTTAATTTTAAAACATTGAAAGCCTACCAAAGCATATCTTAATTTTATGTAATTTGAGTGATTTTTTAAAAAAAAATCTCAGGATTTAATCATACCAATAAATGATTTATTTAACAAATTTATTATGTTATTATATCATTATTGTATATTATATTTAACCTAATCCAACTCCTTTAACATTTTACTGTGAATAAACAGCATGATAGTTGTGTAATAATTCACATGAAGTCTCATGAAATTTTTAAACTTAAAGATGACTTACCATACAATGACATCAGAGCAGATCTTTCACCTGTGCTACCAGCTGATGCTGCACTAACAGAATAGCCTGAGACAGCTGATGAGCTGTGTTGTATCGCCTCAGGTGTGACCTTTATATTACACCTTCTGCTCAACAGGAGGAGCTTTTATATTGTTACAAATGTCACTCCTAAGTCTCTAGATCTCAGCAATAGGACCAAAGTAGCCCCATACCACCATTGGGCGGTACCCACTTCTCTAAAGTTTTTAGTAATTGGATAGCAAAAACAAAACATCATGATGCCAGAGAAAAGACTTGGGAAAATAGTTCTAACAAATACTGAGTTGTACCATCTAAAAAATGTTCTGACATTTTTGATGACATTGAGTTTGTGCTTTACAGATCCTGATTTCAAAGGCTTTTAATGACATTGTTAATGCTATTTAAAAATAAAACCTGATGTCCATTTGTGCTATCACTACTGATATAACAGTTGTGATAACAAATCATACATGTTACATTTATTTTACAATCCATTTCCAACCAATTCCTAAAACTTTTGAACATTTTTCCAAAAAAAGAAAGCAAATTGGCCCATTTAGTGCTTTTATTGATGTTAAAATAATGTTTGAAAAGCTTTCAGTGCACATTTTTAAAGCTTCAAAAGAAAATTATTTTTGAATTCATTTAACTTACAAATTTTATGCATTTTAAATGCATCATAATAAAATTTGATAAGCATTACCTGTGTCCTCTTCTTCACATACATTATCCTACTACATATGATCATGTGATAGTCATTCCTATTTTGATATGAGGAAACAGGAGTTAGTGGAGATGATGGAATTCAACAGACCTGCTTTGATTTTGGGTATGTTTTCCTCTTAGAAATGCAGCCCCTCTTTAAACCTCAATCTTACTGGCTTTCATGGACCTAGTGCTTTGCAAGCTCTTTCTCCAGGAATTGGGTCCTGATTCTCATGTTCTCCAACTAATGATCAAGAGCTTGCTCCAAACACTAAAGAAAGTATCATGGTGTGACTTGTTTGATTTCAAGTATTATTACAGCCTGCTCTTCGCTGATCAATACACCTCAGTATCCTGGATATAGCTAGGGCTTGTAGAGGCAGCTTGATTCCCAAATTAAAAAAATGATGTCCAGAATTTAATGGTGATATTTCCATACATAAATAGAATGAATTTTATCAACCTCTACCCTCTATCACTTTCTTTTACCCCTCTCCCACCTTCTTAAAATAATTTCAACAGGTTTCATACATCCCTATACAGTACTTCGACCATATTCACCCTCATTTACCTCTCCATTCTTCCTCCCTTCCCTATTTACAAGTCTGTTTTACTCCTCTGTCATTCATTTTTTAGTGTATACTAATTGTACAAAAGGGTTTCACAATGGTATTTCACAGTACATATTATTTTAATCAGGATAACCCCCTCTATTGCTCTTTTCCTATTTCCTCGCCTCCTATTGTTTTAACAGCTTTCAGAGGTTTCTTAGGCCATCTTCATATATAGGCACATTGTTTTGTTGTTGTTATGGTGGTGGTGGTGGTGGTGTGTGCATGTGCGCACATGGGTACATGAGCATGGGTCAATCCTGGGGCTTGAGCTTTCTTGTTTGTTTTTTTTTTAAAGTTGTTGTTGTTGTTGTTTTGTTTTGTTTTCTCTACCATAGCTCCACTTCTGATTTTTTTTGCTGGTTAACTGGAGATTAGCCTCTCAAGGACTTTCCTGCCCAGGTTGGCTTCAAACTGCAACCCTTAGATCCTAGTTTCCTGAAGAGCTAAAATTACAGGTATGAACCACCAGTGCCTGGCTCTCCATTGTATTTTGATATTTTTCAACCTCCATCTTTCTCTTTTTCTCTCTCCTCTCTTCTTCTCCTAAACATTATCATAGTTACAGTCAAGGTGTATGAGTATATACACATATATATGTATATGCATGCATACATAGATACATAAGTGTATGTCTTTAAAGTTTGAATTCTGCAAATGGATAAAATATGGTATCTAGCTTTTTGGGTTTGGGTTATCTTGCTCCATATGATAATCTCCAGCTCTATCCACCTTCCTGAGAATGGCATCATTTCACTTTTTTTCTTTGTGACTGAGTATTATTTCATGATATATATGTACAATATTTCATGTATTTACTCATTAGTTGTTGGGATCCTCAGCTGATATAACTCTCTGACTCTGTGAACAAAGCTACAATAAACGTGGGTATACAAGTCTTTCTTACATATATATTGATTTAGACTCCTTCAAAATATATGTCCAAGAGTGGTACGTCAGGGTCATACATGGCAGGGTTATAAGATAGATATATTTGTCTTGTTTTTTGAGGAAATTCCATACAGATTTCATAGTTGTTAGATTAGTTTACATTCCCACCAACAATATATGTGGGTTCCTTTTTTCCCATAATCCTACCAGCATTGTTTTTTTTTAACCAGTTTTCTTGACAATTGCAATCTGAATGGAGTAAGATGGATCTTAGTGTAGTTTTGATTCACATTTTCTTTATATCTAAGGACGCTGGATATTTCTTCATGTATCTATAAATCATTTGTATTTCTTTGCTTAGGAATTATCTGCTCAACTTGTTTGTCCACTTATTAATTTTACTGTTTATTCTTTTCCTGCTTAATTTTTTGTGATCTTTGTATATTCTGAATGTTAATCTTTTATCCATTCCATAGCTGGTGAAGTTATTCTCCCATTCCTTAGGGGTATCTTTTGGTTCTGCTAATTATTTCTTTCATTGTGTAGAAACTTTGAAATTTGATGTAGTACCATTTGTCCCTTCTTACTCATATTATGGTAAGTGGAATCTTACTCCAATTTTTCATATGTATTAGTATAGTTAATTTCCAAGTTGTAGATGTTAATATTTAGATCTGTGATCTATTTGAGGGTGACATTCTACCGAGTGAGAGAAGGGTTAGGGTTCAGCCTCCTGAAGAACCATTTCTTTTCCAAGAAACTTTTGTTGAAGAGGCTTTTTTTTTTGTCGGCCATGTTCTTCTAAAAGTGGAGAGGAGAATAAAAAGAACCTTTGGCAGGAGCTGGATAGGTCCATTACTTGGATTGTGGTGGTAGCATCATAAATATCTTTGTGAGGTTAAACTCACCAAACTTTACACATTAAGTAAATGGAATTCAGACTGGTCATGGCTCAAAGGATAAAGTGTACAGAAATCAAAAACAGCACAAAGGAGAAAAAAATCAAAAAGCAAAAGGCAAAATAACAAAAATAACAAAAACCTCATTTCCGTTTCTTGGAGTTCATTTCAATAAACATCATATTATCATATGCACACAGCTATTGAGCCTTTTTGATCCTTTCCTAAGAATATCCTCTGATGTTGTAGAGTCCTGTTTAATTTATCATGGCACATTCTAATTACTACAAATGAAGGAAACCATACAACCTATGTTTCTTTGGGTCTGGCTTACTTCGCTTAATATAATTTTCTGAAATACTCTTTGAATGTTTGGTTTATAATGACATTTAGTTCTGTGTTTTCTTTTTTGATTTTTTTTGTTTGTTCAGATAGGTTTATTGGTGAAACTGGGCTATCAAATTCTCCCACTATAGTTATACTGAGGTCTACCAGTACATATAAATCACAAATATTTGTTTGATGAACTTGGGTATGTCAACATTTGGTGAGTATATGTTAACAATTGTTATTTCCTTTTGATAGATTTTTCCTCTTTATTTAAATAAAGTGATCTTCTTTGTTTCTTTTAAATTTAGTTTGAAATCTGTTTTGCCAAACATAAATATAGAGACCACTTCTGCCTGCTTTTAGAGTACATTACCTTGGAAAATCTTTCTCCATCCATTAATCCTAGACCTGCATATGTCTTTATCAGTGGAATGTGTTTCTCATAGACAACAAATTGTCAGGTTCTGAGTTTGAAGTTTTTCCAACATTTGAGGGAAGTGGGCTGACATAATTGACATAATCATGCTTTCACTGTCTTACTCCAATTACATTTGTCTATAGAACAAATTATCCTGATAGTAGCAATATTAAACTACTTTTACAGAAAAAATAAGCTATCTAGACAATGCTCACTCCATTCATTCATTCATTCATGCATACATCCAAAATAAAACATCAAAGAAATGCTATCTGCCAAGGGTTGTGCACATCACTGGAGTTTTGAGAAAGAATCCCTGCTCTTAAATTCAACACATAATTTTAGCATAATGTGACAAGTGTGCTACTAGAGATATGAATAAATACTTTTAAAAGCACAGAGAGCAACTAAACTTCCCTGGCATTGTGGAAGTTCTTTTACTGAGAAACTGCAGTAGTTTCAAGTGTGATGAGGTTTTCCATCAGAGGAAAGTAGAAAGGACAGAGGGGACAGCAAGTGCAAAGATGTGAAGGCCATGCATGTGGAACATATGGTAGTGCAAGGAGAGAAAAAGTGGATGATAAGCAAGAAGAAGATGGGTACAGTTTTGGAAGGCTATTTATTGTATTGTGCTAGGAAGTTTTGTATTTTTCATCTATAACCATGTGACATTTGTAATACTTTGGTGTCCTTTAAATTTTTCAAAGGACTAACTGACCTTCCCACAAAGAAGAGATGTAGCTTCCCATACTTTATCTAAATCATCAGGCTTCTGGAACTGCAGGCATTAGATAGAAGGAAACTATTGAGAAATCAAAAGCTAAGGGTGATATGGGCATAGGGGGCTGTTGACACTGTAACAAATAGCTGAGCAAAGCTTTTGCTTTGAAAAGCTCTGCCTCTCTTGCCATTCTAAAGTTCTCTAAAACTATGTCAGAAAACCTCATGCATTTAGGAAATGCTAAATAACTAGAGGCTCTGCTCTGCTCTGCTTGCCTTAGGGAAAGTTTGATGGGAGAGTGATACTCTTTCCTTCTCTTTGCTCAGCAGGAATCAGGGTGACTTTGAGGCCCAAACAGCAGGAAACTCCCAGGGCAAGAAAACCCAACCAAAACCCTCCTAATGCCTTCTTTGTGTACAGATTTTACTCTCTCACTCTTGAAGTTTTAGCAAGGATTTATTTTAATATAATATGACAAAGTAGGGGGAAATGGGGAAAGAAAACATTTCCACTCTACATGTAGAAAATGGGAGTAAGACTCCTCCAATGATGGTGTCTATGGTGTCTATTTTCTTAAGAACAGATTTATTCAGTTACAATTGTATACAAGGAATGAATGTACATGGATGTACACATATGAATATACATATATACACATACACACTATACACATACACACAACACACACACATATTGCAGCACTGGGGATTGAACCCAGAATCTGATGTATGCTGGGAAAACACTTTATCCTTTGAGCCATGACCAGTCTGAATTCCATTTACTTAATGTGTAAAGTTTGGTGAGTTTAACCTCACAAAGATATTTATGATGCTACCACCACAATCCAAGTAATGGACCTATCCAGCTCCTGCCAAAGGTTCTTTTTATTCTCTCCACTTTTAGAAGAACAGTTAATGTGAGGGATAGCCTCTTAATAAATTTTGAAGTGCACAATAGAGTATCTTTATCTATAAGCATTGTGTTCTGGATAGTGTCTATTTTAACAGCTCACTCATTTGTTTGCTTTAAGCCCATCAGTAGGATACTGAGCTCCTTTTAATTTTGTAGAAGAAAAGTTTTCTTCTTGCTGTCCCTCCTAGGTCTAAAACTTATTTGTTGTTATAATGTACCCAATGCTTTAAATGACTTAGTGCATAATAACTGATGAATTTTGAAGCTATTTTTGTAATATGTGATTCTTTATAGTTCTTTCTTATAATCTTTATTGACAGGAACTGTGAGTGTGATTCTTTGAGTCAATGTTTAATAACCCACTGACTGTTTAACCTGCATGAGCTGCTAGAAAAATTGGAATCACCTGCACTGGATAGGGCTTCAAAGATAAAACATGAAACTACTTCACAGGTAAAATAGTTCTCCATGCTATTAAGGAACATCAAATCTCTATATGTCTGTAGCCTTCTACATGTCTGTGTGGAAAGGAAGAGTGGTAAGTGAACTACCTACACTATTTACATGGTCAGAAGTTTCTCTGGAGATGGACAAGGAAACAATGAGCTATTGGGTACCCAGAATGAGATGCTGTTTTCAAGAAATGTCTCTCTCTTGTCACAGTGTAAACTGGGGTGTCACTTGTGGAATTATTTAGGTCTTTTTTGGATGGGAAAAGATCTCTAGTGGAGCAGGTGCCTCTGCAATGTTCTCTATGACCCAGGGAAGCATATGTCTTTGCAGCTTCCTCATTCAAAGTTCCCTTGATACTTAATATATTTGCATTGTCGGTTTCTTAAGGAAATGGAAAAACAATACTTAACTCAGAGTCATGGGTGTTTGTGTGTTTGTTGACCATAAGGAAGATAACCACCCATAACAACTTAATTGAGAAGTGAAGTCTCAGGTTTTTTGTATGCTTTTCTACTAACCAGAACAAATTCTTGATGTTAGCCTCCCTCATCCCCCAGTTTTGAAGTTTAACTCAGGGCTTTGCACTTGTTCAACAAGCCTTCTACCCCTTGGATCATGCCTGCAGCCTTTTGCTCTGGTTACTTTTCATATATAGTTTCTTATTTATGCTTCTTGCTGCAGCTGGAATGCCAGGTATGCACTAGGTTGTCCAGCTTTTTATGCAGAGATGTAGGTATCATGAATATTTTTGCCTTGAGCTATAATCTTCTTGATCTCAGCCTCTCATATAGCTGGAGTGAAAAGTATATACAATTTTATGGCAGCTTTTTATTGAGATGGAATCTAATGAACCTTTTTGCCCAGATTGGCCTCAATTCATGGTCCTCACAATCTTAACCTTCCAAATAGCTAAGATTACAGGCCTGAACTACTGCTGCCCAATTACGTCAACATTTTTATTCTAAATATTCTCCTTAATGGATTAGAAAAATGTAATTATACATTACAGGCCAAAGTTTCTAATTTGAGGTTCAGATAATATGGTATCTTAACAATACAACAACAACAACAAAACCAAATCAATTTAATGTTCACATTCCTTTCCAATAGTTAATTGGAGTAGATCTGACTCAGTTATATATACTGGAAACACAGTGAGAAGACAACAAGGGAGAGGCATTGGATTCCCACTGGTAAATCTGAAGCATAGTCATGGTTCTAGGTTTCTGGCTCAGGAGTGCCAATGCTAAGGCTGTAATTGGAATTCACATTCAAGGAAAGATTTGCCTGAAACAGGAAAAAAGCAGTAGCAGTTTTCTTGACCATAATTATCTTCTTGAATTTATTTTTATATGTTTTTACACGTGTGTTTTGCCAGTACTTGGGCTTGAACTCAAGACTTGGGCTTTGTCCTTTTGTCCCTTAGCTCTTCTGCTCAAGGCTGGTGCTCTACCACTTCAGCCACACCTCTACTTTTGACTTTTTGGTAGTTAATCGAAGATAAAAAAAAAAAAAAAAAAAAAAAAAAAAAACCTCAAAAGACTTTCCTGTCCAGGCTGGCTTCAAATCACAATCTTCAGATCTCAGTCTCCTGAATAGCAGGGATTATAGGTATGAACCAGGGGCTTCTGACATGATTTTTAAAGTATGTCATAAAGTATGTCATACTTCTAGTATTTTAAATTTCACATTTCAAAGTAGAATACTACCTTCCCTCCTTTGAGTTATGAGCATTCAAATAAGAGCTATCGTATATGATAGTTCTTTGTATAGAATTGGTATTCAAAAAATGAATTAAAGTCTGAAGCTATTCCCCATGCATTCCCTTCCATAATGTCCATTTCAATCCAGTAGTAAACAGAAAGCACCAGGCAGCATGCTCCAGTCCACATGGCATGATCTCTTTGCTTCCATATTTTCTAGCCATCTTCCTGAAGTAATAAGAATGCTTAGTCATTAGGAAGCTTTGATGTTCATCAAATCTGTTCTGATTTTGCTAATTATACAAGGAGTTGTAAACTAAAACAAAAACTGAAAATATCTTTGTGTTGTTAGTAGATATATATGTTAGTGTGACCAGAGTGTGTTAGCAGCTAAGTGAAGGCAGCACCCTGAGGTATTTCTAAATTAACGCAACTTCAAGTTGTGTTTGACTTCAAAGATATGTTTTCTTTTCTTTGGAAAAGAAGCTGAGTATGCTCAGTGGTTCACTACAATACAAGCTAAACATATCCAGAATGTTCCTGTCCATCTTTCCTACTTGCACTATGGTCTGAAACTGAGTATGTAATGTTTCTCTTATATAGAGCATGCTCAAGAATATGCCTTTCCCCATGAATTTATTATATATTCTCACATGAATTTATTATATATATATATGTGTGTGTGTGTGTGTGTGTGTGTGTGTGTGTGTGTGTGTGTGTGTGTGTGTGTGTGTGTTCCCTGAATTAAATACTTTTTCTCTTTCCATTGTTCAAGGGGAGCATCACTCCCATACCTGTCCTTACTTGCTACAAGTAAGAAATCTTTCTCCACTCTTCTGTCTCCTGGCTGGCCTTGTTTTGGTTTTACACTTACCAAGATATGAACCCATTGCCTTCAGTTTACAAATTGGTACCCCAAATGAGACATTCCCATCATGGGCTTTTATTTTCCAACTCTCGATGTGAGAGTCAGCAACCATTCTGCTTTAATCCTCCTATACTAATAGAAACAAGACTTGAGCTAGTAAAGGGAACATCCTGGGCCCTGACTTAGTGCTCCTGCATAGCCATTGTGTTCCTTGGTAATCTTGGGGGACATTTGGGCCTATGTTTCTCTGGACCAATGAGTAGTGATGGACTTTTTAATTTGTTAATGTGGTCTTGAAAACAGAGTAGAGAAGGTTAGGGTACCTTACAAAGGTGCTAGGGTTTGAGAATAGGAAATTGAGATATAACAGTCTAGGCTAATGTCAACAACTAGTCAACATTATCTAAATATGTATTGTCATGGTTTCAGTAGGAAAATATTAATTCAAAAATTGTACTGATATCAGACTGGAGATGTGGTTCAAAGTGTAGTGGACTTACCTAGCAAGTGTGGAGGCATTAAATTGAATCCCCTCTAACACCAAAATTTTTACCTACACAAAGAATTGTAAAATTTGTACTTCCATTTCTCTCCCTTTCTTTCTCTTTCTCCCTCTCCTTCTTTCGCTTCCAGTCTCTGTTTCTCTTTTCAGCCATTAGTAGATAGAATGGGCAACAAAGTGTCCAAACTGGAGGAGAGCCTACTGTGGTGTCTCCTTAGTTCTTGATAGAGGCTTAGCTACTCACCATGATTAAGAAACAATACTATTTTGCAACTAGCTCCCTTTTACAAGAAGGAGGAAGAAAAAGACAAAAAGTCTGTATGTACGGTGTTTTATGGTCTTATATTAGAATATGAGCCTCTAAAAGAACACACATTAAAATGAATGTTAGACCTCTGATTAAAAAAGGAAAGTGGGCTGGGAAGGTGGCTCAGTGGTAGAGCGCTTGCCTTGCATGCCTGAGGCCCTGGGTTCAATTCCTCAGCACCACATAAGCAAAAAGAAAAAAAACCGGAAGTGGCGCTGTGGCTTAAGTGGTAGAGCGCTAGCCTTGAGCTGAAGAGCTGAGGGACAGCGCCCAGGCCCAGAGTTCAGGCCCCACGACTGGACCCCCCCCCCAAAAAAAGGAAAGCAACTGCCCAGTATTTTAAAGTCCTCTGGAGTAGGACAACCTGTTCAGCCTCCCCCTGGGTCTGAAGAGACAACCCTTACAGCTCCTCAGGTTCCTGCTGAGCAGGCCAATCAGCCTCCTCCACTCTGTGCAGCTGCAGCCCCCTTGCCTGGAGACCTCTCTCAAAGCCTCTGTACCTAGACCTTCCCTGAAGCCTACAGACCCACTCTTTCTCAGGTACCACTAGATATAGGACCAATTACAGGCCAGGAGGGAAATTTTTTCCCCTTCAATAAGTACCAAAAAGAGAGGGGAGTCCAGTTCATGTGTACATGCCTTTCACTATCTTTGACTTGTGCACCTGGAAGGCACACACTCAAAGTCTGAGATTTATTACTCATATTAGGGCTATCATTACAAACCATAATCTTACACTGAAGATATTCAGACTTTCCTGTCCACCCCTCTGATGAGGAAAGAAAATTCTGCTGTACTGGAAGAGACTATGAAAGCAGCTAGGGCCAACCCACTCCTTTCAGTTTTTTTTTTTTTTTTTGGCAGAAGATAAAGGTGGACTGGGGCTTTGAACTCCCTGCTTAGCTCACTTTAGTGTCATCCAGAACTTCCTCCATAGAGCCCCACATTATTTTAGATTTAGCTAGAGACGTTAACTTCTTACTTGATAGTAGGGCCAAATACTTACTGTTTACTAATGAAAAGGTTTCTCTGTCCAAGAAGGAATATAACATAAAAGGGGGTTTCAGGAACACAAATTACAGTCTCTCAAGCCTCTGACTTATGAAATGAATGTAAAGATCTTAAAGCCTAGTCTTCTATGTTCTTGAGTATCCATTCCCCTCTTAGGGAATGATCTGTTAACCAAAGTAGAGGCAATGATTAATTTTCAACAGGAAGTAAACATTAAGTTTTTAAGAATCATGAAGCTGACCTCACAGTGTTAGTCCAGGAAACACCTAAGTTTCTTAAGGCAATCCCTGAAAATACTCTGTCATGCCTGAGGCCTGTACACAAGAGCAAGTGCATATGCTACTGATACCATACTTCAAAACAAACTTTACAGCTATCCTTGAGTAAGACATGATTTAAAACCTAAAACCATAGCTGGGATCACCCTGTACTTGACTGGCCATAAAACAAGGCTTAATAAAACGCTCTAGGTCTTGGGGCTAGAGATACAGGGAGTGGTCAGCAGCAGCAGCAGCAGCTAGCTTGTCAGGGCTCTTTCTCTCTTTCCAAAAAGGAGGCATTGATGAAAAAAAGGAAGTACTGTCATTACAGTCCAAATTGAAAGTTGTGAGAACTTCTCCCAAACTTGTGTAGTGAGGAGATGTTGGCTTCAACTCCTAGTCTGAACTCAGCAGATTGGTCCATGAAAATATCTGTATGGAGACAAAGGAAAAGGCCCATCAAAGAGCAACACCTCTTGCTCAGGACCAGGTAGCAAGGAAGGGAACAGGTGATAGAAATTGTGAAATTTGAAAAGCAGACTGAAAGGTGACAGAGAAGCTGAAGATGGGTGGGGAGGAGGCAGTATGACATCTAGCCCTTCAATCTAGAAATGTTAATGAGAACCAACCAAAGCTCAAGAGAATGGACAAAAGGAGAAGCAAATAGGACATGGTTATACCTCATTAGCAGCTGCGTGGCAGGCCATGAAAAACTGGAGAAAAAAACAATTTTTTTTCTTTTTTTTTAAATTGTGAAAATACTGTACAGAAGGGTTACAATTACATGGGCAAGATAATGAGTGCATTTCTTGTCAAGCATTGTAGCCTCCTCTTTGCGTCCCCTTCACATCCCTTCCCACTCCCTCGCCCCTCCCCACCCAATCCTCCCCGCCCCCCCCCACCAAAGTTGTAAAGTTCGTTTTCGACATAACGACTTGTACATCTCATTGTTGCAATGGGTCCACCTGTATCCCTATTTAAACGATTTGTTTTCCCCCTTCCCCTCCACAAATTATACCGACATCAAATACAGTGAAAGCAGGGGTTATACTGTGGGGGAGGGAATACAAAGCAACAAAGAAATAATCTTATAAATGTGTTAGAAACAATCGCATGAAAGAAAAAAAATTGAATTTTTTAAATAGTCCAATTGGAACTCTAGTTTATAAGGCCCAGCTTGCTTTTTAACTTGCAAAATAATGAGAATTATGCTGAATCCAAATTTAGTGAGCTGTATTCCTAAGTTTTCTTCTCAAACCAGCAAGACAATGGATTCCCATGTAATCCTTCCAATAAGTAAATCACTTCAACTTAAAACATTACTTAAATTATAGGTATAAGATAAAATAAAGCACTAGTGTTTAAATGTAGTTATGCTTCTAAATAGTGGCCAATTGGTCTCAAACGAATTCACTGGAGAAACTATTTGTATAAAACTGCTAATTAATGTAAAAAGATAATCAGACTGTATCTCACATGTTTTATGTGCTGTATACAGAGTGATATAATAATATCCATAAAACTCAAAATAACAATATGTATAAGTATTCTCAATTGAGTAACTCTTAAGTGAGACCAGTCAAATTTAGATTTGGGAAGTAGTAATGGAATTAACTTTTTCTATTATCTGTTGGACTAGTAACTTTAGAAAAACAGGCCATAGGTTTTTGTGTAGTAATGACTTCTAATAATTATTTTTACTTGGAGCAATTCTTTATAGCAATAATATTTGTAGATTTATTACAGAGAATCATATTAGGGGCATCTAGCTGAGACACTGAAAACTAGTTGGACATTGGAAAGGTTTAATGTCTGAGGAACAAAAAAATAGTGGCAAGCCAAGAACTTCATACACTGCCAGAAAAAATGTGGATTTTCAGTCATAGTTGCATTTTATTATGGTATATAATCATAAATGTGTAAATGACAATTGCTAGTATGACCAAAAAATAAGGAAGATGAACAAAGAATGAAGGAGGAAAGGGAAGGGAAAGAAGGGAAGGGAAGGGAAGAGAAAGAAAGGGGAAAGGAGAAAGAAAGAAAGAGAGAGGAAGGAAGGAAGGAAGGAAGAAGAAAGAAAGAAAGAAAAGGAAAGAAAGAAAAAGAAAGAAAGTGAGCAATGAAGGAAAGGGAGTGAGGGAAGAAGAGAGTTATGAATATCAGAGTCCTGATAAGGAAATATAGATGAAGACATAATGAATTCCACCTAGTGTGTTGAAGACAAATGGGAATTATATTTATCTGAGCTTTTATATATAAGTAATAGATCAGCAAGAAGATGAGTAGAAAGGGCATTCTAGACCAAAGAAACCTTTGTAGATACAAAGGTTTAGCTGTAAAAGTACCTAGTGTTGGAGAAAATTTGAATTGTCCTATGTCAGCGAAGGAATTTTTAAAAAAATACTAGTTTTGTCAAAACAGCAATGTAATTGTAATTGTATAGGAGGAAATACAAACTGATCCTGGCATGTTTTGCTGACTGCGAGGTAATGCTGAAAAGGTTTTTGAAGCAGTACAAGTTGTATAGATAATAATGATATTTTTTAGATGAAATGTCAAAGAGATTAAAGCCAATGTTATAAAGCTCTGAACATTAGAATGGTCACATGCAATCAAGGTAAACATCTGCTGAGCTTAAGTGAGCCTAAGGGATATTGCTTCGCCCACATGGGAGCTCAGAGTACACATCAGTACCTTTGGTATCATTTTGTTCTGATCTGCTTCACCTCACTGATGCAAGAGCTTACCTGTTCAGGATCAGCTAAGCTTGTTCTAAGTCACTGTCAAAGTTGCTGGTTGTCTTCAGAAAGCAATATTATCCCGTATTTGTGATTACTGTGTATGCATAGTAATTCCTTCTCCTCAAATACACTATATGAACTTACATTTGTATAGTTAAATGCTTTTACATGGATTATTTCACTTGGTCTTCACAGTCATCTAACAAAGAAAAAAGAAGCTTAAACTTAATCAAAGTCATTAGACTTTATGCAATCTAATCTCCTTAAGATCATAGCTTTTGGGCTGGGAAGGTGGCTCACTGGTAGAACATTTGCCTTGCATGCCTGAGGCCATGGGTTCAATTTTCTCAGCACCACATAAGCAAAAAGAAAAAAGCCAGAAGTGGCGCTGTGGCTCAAGTGGTAGAGCGCTAGCCTTGAGCTGAAGAGCTGAGGGACAGTGCTCAGGCTCAGAGTTCAGGCCCCACGACTGTATCCCCCTCCAAAAAAAAAAAAGATCATAGCTTTTGCTAATATCTGTGCTCTTTCTTATCACCATTCAAAAAATATTTGCTAAGAGGAACTGTGATAGCACTGTTAGTTATTAGTTGTTGTTTTTTTTTTCACAGAACAATAGCCTCCTTCATCTGAGACCTACCCAGAAAGTTACCTTTTCCTTGCTTTTCTCACTGGAAGAACGTGTCTCATATTCTAAATTCCTGTTGGTATTTCCATAGACAATAGAATTCTCAATGATTTTTTTCTTTTTTTGTCATTCATGGGGTTTGAACTCTGGGCCTTGGTGCTGTCCCTGAGCTCTGCAGCTCAAGGCAAATGCTCTACCACTTGAGCCATAGCACTACTTCCAGTTTTCTGATGGTTAATTGGAGATAAGAGTCTCACAGACTGTCCTGCCTGGACTGGCTTTGAACCAGGATTCTCAGATCTCAGCCTCCTGAGTAGCAAGGATTACAGGTGTGAGCCACCAGCGCCCAGCCTCTCAATGATTTTTAACTTACATATTTCCTAGTAATCCTCTCCCATTCTTACTCATTTCAGCAAATAATGCTAGTGTCCAATGCATTATTAAAGCTAGAAACTCAAATGTAAACCATTATTTTCACTTCCTATATATATATGTATGCATATATATATATATACAAAAAATTTGTTTGAGATTTTTCCATTAGTCTCTCCACTAATACCTTGCCAGTCAAAGACTTTTGTTTTTTCATTTTGATGGCTGCAATATGTTCCTAACTGTTCTTCCTCATTCTACTCCATTTTACACTGTATACCCCAATTTATTCCACACATTTTAGCCACAGCAAGCTTTTAAAAATGTTTGGTTTAAAATACTTTAATGGCTTTCCATCAGCTCTTTCAGTTAGGCTACAACATTCTGCAAGTTATCTATCACCTGTTTACTGGCTACCTTTGCTTGGTGTACTCTGATTACTCTGGTACTTTGTCAGTTCCTAGACTACACTTCGCACTTTCCTTCCTCGGGGACTTGGTTCTTGTACTTTCTTCTGTGATTTTCTCTACTTAGAATGTTTTTGATAGGCCTATCTCTCCCTCTTATTCTTCATGGCTTGACAAAATTTCACCTTTTCAAAAGGGCTTTCTGTGAACCTGCTGTCTAAAGTAGTTGTCTTTAATTCTCTCAGTTATAACACATCTTCTTTATAGCAATCTATAATTATTCCTCTATTTGTGAAATTCATAATATATATTATATAACATTATATATATATATATATATATATATATATGTAAACATCATGAACACAGTAACACTGTTTGGTCTTAGTTCTATTATTAATTCTTGGCACGTATGATAGCCTGGATAAACATTCTTCAAAAGAATACTTTGTTTACAAAATGAATGATGTACTCTCTAATTGAGAAGACTGTAAAATTCTAGTATTTACATGTCCTCATGCCACTCAGATTGCAACTCACCTAGCCTAGATCAGAAAGAAATCATAGCAGAAGTTTGAGAAATATACAAAAGGAACCAACCTGTTGGTTTTCTTGCAGAGTTAATAGAACTGTATTCTAATACATTTTGCTATTGGGGCGAGTGAGCTATCTTTCTGAGCCTCAACTGCCCTAGTGTGCAAACAGGAATCATACTACATTTAATTCAGACTTCTGTATCAATGATACCTAGCACATAATAGATGCTAAAAAGTGTGATTATTTACTTAAATAAATTCATAATACACTACAGAGTTTTTAACATGATAAAATGGTATATATAGATATATCAAAATACCCCTTAAATATTTTCTTCATAGAATTTGAAGTTGAAAGAAACTTAATGAAAACTTAGCCATTCAAAGCAATTCTGAAACAGAACAAAATTGGAGGACGCACACTTTGTGATTCCAAAACTTGTGCAAAGCTATTAGAGTCAAAACAGGATGATGCTGGCATAAGACTAGTCCTACACATTAATGGGATCAAATAAAGAGCGCAGGAATATTTGTGGTCAGTAAATTTTTGACAAATTTACAAAGACAGTTCCATGAAGACTTGTATCTGCACACTCAAAAAATAAAGTTTAATTCTTGTTTCAAAACATACCCAGGGGCTGGGAATGTGGCTCAGTGGTAGAGCGCTTGCCTTGCATGCAGGAGGCCCTGGGTTCGATTCCTCAGCACCACATAAGCAAAAAGTAAAAAAAAAAGCAGGAAGTGGCACTGTAGCGCATGTGGTAGAGTGCTAGCCTTGAGCTGAAGAGATAAGGGATAGCGCCCAGGCCCAGAGTTCAGGCCCCAAGACCGGACCCCCCCCCCAAAAAAAACAAACAAGCAAACAAAAACATAGCCAAAACTTAACTCAAAATGTGTCAAAATTTAACAATTAGATTGACAAAACCCTTAAAGAAAACATAGGTAAAAATGTCCTGAATCATGGGATATAGTTACAGACTACATAGAGCCAACCTAGTTTTTTAAGAACATCACTCCAAACCCTTCATTTAGAGTAAAAAAGAAGTGTAAAAGTGAATGATCTACAAGTGACAGGGCTTAGAAGCCCATTCAGCACTAGAATCATCCTGAGTCTTCATCTTGCAGCTTAATATCTCAGAAAGAAAAGCATCAAATATACTTTAATTTCTTTAGGTTTTTCTCACAGTATCTTCTTGGGAAAATGGGAGGCAATTCAACATTTGTCTTCTCAAGTTTGTCTTCTATTTAAGCTCCACCTGGAATCAAACCTCTTGATCATAAAAAGTATATTGAATCATCAGTGGATGACATACTTTTGGTTTTTAAATCTTTCTGGCAAAAGAAAAATAATGTTTCCCTTTCTTTTTTCCCTCTATTTTAAAAAGATGGACTAAGGAAAAACCTGAAAACTTCAGACAGTAGTTTAGAAATGTATGATATTATATTACATCCAGGCTTGTAACTTCTATTATTTGTTGCCTAGTTTTAAAAGAAGCAAACTTGAATTCAGAAGTATTCAGGTTGATTGCCATTTGTAGATGTATTTCCCTCTAGTGTAGATTCAGGTTACTGCCTTAAGCAATACTGCCCTCAAGTGGACAAAAGAACCTTCCAGAGGAGGGGAGAAACAAATGCTATTTTGACTCCATTTAAATGCTCCTAATCCTTGGTGTTTCTGTGACCAGCCCGAGCAATGTAGAATATGTTTGGCTTGCATGTAATTCAATAAGTTTTGCTAAGAGTCTTTTATTTTGCAGGTATTAGACTGATATATAAAGAATAGATCATTGAAAGTATATAAAAATGTGTGGCATACAAAATGCTTTTTGCAAATTATTTGATTTTGCTTACAAGTAGCTTTGCCAGTAGGTATTATTTTCATTTTAAAGAAGAGAAAACCAATGATTAGAAATGCAAAATTTTTCCTCATCACAACTTTTAAAGAATTACTTTAAAATTTAACTCCTTCTATTACTTACCAGACCCATGACTAGATTTCATAGTTATAAAGAGAAATAAATTTGAGAATCATATTGTTCATTGTGAATGTGAAAAAATAACATAAAGAGAATATAGGGTAAGAAGTCTCTAACTATGAGGATGGGTAAATAGGAAGTACTTCTTAAGAGCAATGAGTTGGATCTCAAAGATTATAAATCAATTTGGTAGTTATGTAGAGGAGCAAGAGATATCCAGACAAAGAAAACATCCTATGAAAAAAATACAAGAGTACAGAAGATCAAAGTGGTGACAGAATGTTGAAAATTTTACGGGTTGGACTTTGGATATATAATGGGAAGTCATAAGGGCTGAAACTAAATATAAGATGGAACCAGACTGTGAATATAGGACATCAATGCCATGCAGAAGTCCAGATTTAAAAAATAATCTGTGTGTTTGCACTGCTTACAAAATAGGTAGGAATGTTTTAAGGAGATGATTGAAACTAATCAGGAAACCAAAATGGAGGAGGTGGATCAGTTAGGAGACTATAAGACTAGACACATGATGATAAAGACAAAAGGACAAAATTAAGAGCCATCAGAAGTCAGATTTCCCAGATCTAAGTGACCCATTGGAGCCTATATGCTTGAAAAAAAAAAAGGTGGGTTTACTGAGTGTGAGCTACAGAGTGAAAGTGATGCTGTCCTTATCTCTGTGTAGAACATAAGAGCCAGTAAATGGTGGAGCCTACTGGCTCCAAATCTTCTGTTCATTGTAAGCACTCTGATATACAGTGTTTTACAGGATCATGATGTCAAATGGTGGTAGATTGGTACAGTCTTGATGAAAGTAAATTATTATAAAAACAAACTCTACAATTATTGTGGTTTAGATATGAAGGATCCCCTGATAGGTTTAGGTAATAAAGGCTTGATTGACAGCTGAAGGCACTCTGGGGAACTGACTGTATCATGCAAGCTCTAACTTAATCAATGGATTAATCTACTGATGGATTATAATTGAATGGGTTATTTGAAGATGGGGGAAACTCTGAAAGGTAGTTTCTGACTGGTAGAACTGAGTCACGGGAGCATGCCTTTGAAGAGAGTATCTTTTCCCCAGCATTTTCCTGTCTGTCTTTCTACTCTCTGGCAGTCATGAGATGAGCCACTTTGTTCCAACATATCCCCACTACCACCATTGTGTAGGTCTTCCTCACCATGCACAGGCCCAAAAACAATGGAGCCAAGTTACAGTGGACTGAAACCTCAAATCATATGTCAAAATAAGTCCTTTATCCTTTAAGTTTTTTCGTAGGTATTTTGCAACTGAGACAAAAATAGCATAGCAACATACCTAAATTATTATATCTGTTTTAAAGCTTCTTCTGTTGTATAATAATCTCTCAAGAATATACTCCTTTAGAGCCCTACTATACTTAATGTCACTTCCTCTTTGGTAATTCCTTGCTAGGTCTGTTTGCTTACAGGGAAGATATTATGCACAGAAAAACTGGGTGTATATAATCTAGTCTAGTGAATTTAATGACTCAAAAGACAACTTCCCTTGGTTTAGAGGTGATCATTCACACTTCTTCCTTGATAACATCCCTGTCAGGGATTCAACTCATAGTGTTACTCATTCACTCATTAGACCTTGATGGCTGCTTGTACTATAAGTTCCTCTACCAGATACTATTATTTAGCAATATCTGATTACCAATGACTTTCACTTTGCTTAAACAAAAAGTTTCTAAGTTTAAAATAATATAAGGGCATAATTTCTGGAAATGATAACCACTGCTAAGCAAAAGAACAAATTCACAGGTGGGGACTGATGTCTCATGCCTATAATCCTAGCTACTCAGGAGGCTGACATCTGAGGATCATGGCTCAAAGCGAGTCTGGGCAGGATAGTCCATGAGACTATTATTTCCAATTCACCAGAAAACCAGAGGTGGCACTCAGGCTCACAGTGGTAAAGTGCTAGCCTTAGTGAAGAGCTCAGGGATAGTGCCCAGACCCTGAAAAAAAGGAGAAATTTGTAAATTTGATCATGCATGAGAATATGCTGCACAAGCACTGAAATACTTGGTAAACTTTTTAAAAATTAGTGTTAATGTGGTATGATCTTGTAATATATCTTTTGGCTTATACAGAATGTTGTCTTTTAGTAATCCTTTGTAACATTAACATTAATACATTGAGAATATAATTTACATTGTTTTGGGTCCTAACTTTTCATTGCCACAAATAAAAATTCTTTATGAAATATGGGTTAAAAGATAACAAAAGACTCCACAGACTGTATCCTCACTCTGCCATTTTCCAGCTGTATGATTCCAGAAAATTCTCTGATTTCTTTCTACCTGCGTGTCTTCCTTGATCACATGAGGACAGTAATAGTATCTAACAGAGATCAGGTGAGGGATTAAATGCAATATGTTTACATATAGTAACTGATTAGTGCTAGCTGTTTATTGTTCTGATTATTTAAAAATGTGTGTGTTCAATAGTCTAAAACCCAAAAATACATGTAAGTGAAAAGTAAGAAAAAAATATTCACTCAACAAATATGTTATGACTGCTGTTAGTATTTTGGTAAAATCCTTCCAATCATACATCCTATGTTATGTACATAATCTGAGATTTATAGCAGATAGGAAGAAAATTTATATAAGATGCATTGTGCCTCCAAGAGGAATGAGTTTCAGGTCCTCCTTAAGAGGAGGTACTAAGAATTAAAGTTGTGGGGCTGAGAATGTGGCTTAGTAGTAGAGTGCTTGCCTAGCATGCATGAAGCCCTGGGTTTGATTCCTCACTACCACATACTTAGAAAAAGCCAGAAGTGGCACTATGGCTCAAGTAGTAGAGTGCTAGCCTTGAGCAAAAGAAGCTCAGGGACAGAGACCAGGTCCTGAGTTCAAGCCCCAGGACTGGCAAAAAAAAAAAAATTAAAGTTGTGGTCTTAAATAGTTTAAGTGGTTGTCAACTGGTCACAAGGTATGCTGACTCAGGCAACCCATGGCAGACATGTGTTATTTGAATAAAAACCTAACTGCACCTTCCAGGAAGCTACACTGAAAGGTAGCAGAAGGAAGAAAAAATCATAAAGGTAAAACAGAGATAAATTAAATAGAGACTAGAAAAACAGAGTCCAAAAAACAACAAAATAAAAAGCTGTCCTTTGAAAAGAAACAATATTTTCATTGAAAAGAAACTTGAAACAAACTTAACATTAAAGAATGTCATTAAGAGTCTAGAAGAACCAGAGAGAAAACTCTTATTTTCTGATAATCTGTGCAGAATGAAATTGAAGTTATTATCATTTGAAGAATAAAAGATATGGGAATTTATTTTATACCTGAGTAAATGAATAGAACGTACTTATTAATCATTTGAAACATAAATGGGATCACAGTATACCTATTGCTATAGCACTTTTTCCCCTCAACAATATGTTGTAAACATTTCTATGAAATAAATCTGTAAGTGTATATCTGTATTTCCATGTTTTCTTAAATTAGATGTACAATATTCCAACTAGTATCAATTATATGACTAGTAAAAACTCCCCCAAAGTAAGGATGTAACTACATATATAACTACAGCCAGAGCCTATTTTTTTCCAATAAATGATTAATTTTTTTTCTTTTAGATAAACAGAAGATTCAAAATCAGGGTTTCCTACTTTTCTGGAACTGTACAACGAATGGGATTTTCATGTGTAAAGGCTTGGTTGTTTGACTTCCACTCCCTAGCAGGGAGCACACTGGCATTGCTTTTCCTGTCTTTTCCCTTCTTTCACTGTTGGCTCAATGCATCATGGTTGACCAGCAACTGCCCCACCTGAGTTCCCAAACAATAAAATTAAAGGATTATAAAACCATTTCCAATTTAGCAGTATTTGTCTTCCCATGGTAGAAATTCTGGTACAGATTTGTAAGTCTCTGTGTTGTTCTCAGATTCCATAAAGACAGATTTCTAGCAATCAAGTTGTGTGTGTGTGTGTGTGTGTGTGTGTGTGTGTGTGTGTGTGTGTGTGTGTGTGTGTGTGTGTGTGTGTGTGTGTGTGTGTGTGTGTGTGTGTGTGTGTGTGTGTCTACAGGCGCACATGTACACACCTGGTATTTAAAATCAGGACCTGAGTGTTGTCCCTAAGTTTTTTTTCTTCTTTTTTTTCCTTTTTCCTCTCTCAAGGCTAGCTCTCTATCACTTGAACCACAGCTCGACTTGTAGCTTTTTTGGTGGTTACTTGGAGATACTATGTCAGTTCCCTGCCTGGATGGGCCTCAAACCTTCTTAGCTTCCTGAGTAGCTAGGATCACAACAATGAGCCATCAAAGCCTGCTTCTAGCAATCAATTTTCATGTCACCTGGGTTACAGTGTTTCCCCCTCTATCTACTTCAACTCTAGCTCTTGCTATACTGCCTTACTATTGGTGGAGAAAGGGGTTGTTTTTGAGACAAGGTCTTTTGAAATCTCCCTACCTCCACCTTCCAATGCTGGGATTCCTGTTGTGTGCCACCTCTCCTGGCTATATTACCTTATGCTGCCAATTCCCTCTCCCTAGAGACTTAATCTTTATTGCCTTTCTAGTGGCTGTGGCTTAACTAATACCGTCTTCAAAAATCTCTCTTTTAAAATTGGTTGATTGGATTGTGGCTAAGATAATTCTTTATATGTAAATGTCTTGTGGTCCCAAGAACTATACTTTCAGTCAATGGGTCCTAAGAGGTGTCCCTGGGAGAAAATACTTGCCAGAAAAAAGAGCAGGTCTTTCAGGGATGAAACTGAGCAAAAATAACCCAGAACTCATCCATATTTTCTGAGTTATAGCCTGGTATATCAGGCTATACTATTCATACCTGTCACCTCAGGTAGGAACATAATTATCCCTTTACCAGTAGTTAGTGCAGGATTAGGTCAGTCATGGCAATATAAGATGTGATCTAGGGATCTTCTAGAAGATCTAGGGATCTTCTAAAAAAAGATTCCTTCATTGGTAAATTAGACCAAAATTCTCTTCCTTTGGATATGTATTTAAAATGAGATACCTAAGTCACTCCAGATTCTTTATGATGAGGCAATTCACTATGGAAGAAAAAGGCAAGGGAACTGCAGAGAGATAAGCCTGAAATCTAGGAATGCTACCTCTCAAAGGCTGCCTGATCTCTAGACTTACATGGGAGAATTAATTTCTTTATTGTATAATACAGTTTGAGTGAAGTTCACAATCACTTGCTTCCAAAAGTATTATTAATCTCTCATGTGGATAAATTACCTAGCTAAACTTGAAATAATCCCATTGTTCTTATATTCTGAAACTTAAAGGAGAGCATCTTGTCAGCATAAAAAGGCTACCTTATTTATAGGTTTAATAAGTGAGAGAAAATGTTCCCTTACTGTTTAATACTAAGTGAAGCTTCCTGTTACTTTTAACCAAATAAAGTTATCACTGTATGTGACTAAATGACTCTGAGTATCAGTTTCTTCATCTATAGTAATCCATAATCCTTGTATTTTGAAGGTTAAGTGAGATGATCTATTTAGGGCCAATTGTCATGAGACAGCACATCATTACTAGATTAAAGATGATACTCCTTTTTGCCTGCTTTGAAATCTAGCTTTGTAATGTGTTATTCACTCTATTTAATTCCATATAACCTGAAGACCTTAAAACAGAATAAATCTTAGCCCCACAGGCTGCTTAGTGGTATCATGTATGATTAGGAAAGTAGTTTAGAAATCATACTACCTCACAATACCAATTGTTTACCAATATAATCTTGGTTAACTTGGTTAATTTTTCTAATCTTCAAAATACCATATGCTACTCCCTGAGTGTAACCCATATATACTGTGACAAAGATGCTACGGGAATACAAAAGAAGTAGCTATTTTCTAAATTTTAAAATTCATGTTCATTTCCACAGCTTAGCATTTCTGCAGTTGAGATCCTTCATAAAGCCAGTGTCAAAAGAAAACACCAAGATGCCAAGAAAAATCAATGTAACATAGAAAGTCTTTTCAATCAATAGTGTCAGGATAATTGGATGCCAACCAGGAAAAAAATCATACCACAAACATTTTTGTGAGATGCATCATTACATGTGAAAGTCAAAATTATAACATACAAGAATGTATTTGAATCCTTAGGGTATGGAAATATTTCTTAAAGAAAAGAGTGAAAGTGGGACTGGGGATGTGTTTTCCCATTGCACACAAAGCTCTGGATTATATCCCAAGCACTGGGGAATCAGAGAGAGAAAATTAAAAATATGATATAAATTCTCTAAATACTTGCATTGACTAAGTATTTAGAGAAAGTGAGCCTTGCACCCTGAGCATAAGATTATAGAATAATACAAAGGAAGAGGCTACAATGCTCGATAAGAAATGTACTCATTATCTTGCCCATGTAATTGTAACCCCTCTGTACAGTATTTTCACAATAAAAAAATAACTGAAAAAAAGATTATAGAATAATGCCACTTCAGTGGAAAACAGTATGGAGGTGACCAAAAAATTTTAAAGAGATTAACTATATGAACTAGATGTACTTCCCACTTCCTATATCCAAAAGAATTGAAGGCAAGGTCTCAGGGAGATCATTTGCACACAACAGGTCACTATTCACAGTAGAAAACAAGTTATAGTAGCTCAAAGGTCAAACAATGTATGGATAAGTAAAATAAGATACGTACACATCCTTAAAAAGGAAGAAAATCCTGTGGCATGCTACAACATGGATTCTTTGCAAGAAGATTATATTAAGTCAAACAAGATAGTCACAAAAAGAAAAATCCTATATGATTTATACTTGTATGCTATATTTATAATATATTTATGGAGACAGAAAATAAAATGACAACTACAAGGAGTCTCAGAGAGGGGAAAGAGGAAAGTTATCATTAATTGTTATAATTTCAGATTTAAAAGATCAAAAATTCTGCTGAAAAATCTAATTCACAAAATACAAACACACTTAACACTGTTGAAATTAGTTAGAAAGCTGGGATGTAACTCAGTAGTAGACCACATCCTTAGCATGTACTAGGTCCTCAGTTTAGTTCACAGCACAATGATCTGAAAGAAAAGAATGGTTGAGATGGTAAATTATGTTATGTGCTTATATGGTATTTATAGTATGTATTTTTAACCATAGTAAAATTATTTTAATCTTCACAGAAACACTAGACAAATGATTCATAGGAGTACATAAAAATTTAACTTACCCTTTCATCAAGACACTGAAAAGGAAATTAACAGACAAATCACATACTGAGAGAAAATTTTCACAACACATCTACCTGCAAAGGATATGGTAATACTCCCTCCAGATTTCCAGTCCACAACTACCAGAAGTTTGGGCTACAAGAAGCTCAACAGTCAGGTCAATCTTTACACCCTATCCTTGGTCAGGGGGCTGCTAAGAAATGATGTCTCAGTTGTGAAAGTGCTTGGAAAATATAAATACAGAAGTCACTGTTATCAACTTAATCTTTAGTTCCATGCAAAATGTATTCAGGAGGCAATGCTGAGAAAAAGAAATTTATAATAGTTCTTGAGGAAATTCAATACTTAATGTATCAGCAGAAAAGGGAAGGAAAAGAAGAGTAAACAGAAAAAGGTGAAGAAAGATAAAGCAACCTAGAGAGATGGGAGGATATTTTTCCTACTTTGAGTTGCCTGAAAATCAAGGGAAGTAGGTACAATAGGAAGCTAATAGTTTGTACAATGTTGCTGAGATAAGATGTAAGCAAAAGATGGAGCGATGTTTATCCAGTTACTGAGCATGAAAGTTAAGAGGAATTTGATTATATAATCTGAACAGAAGTTATACTTTTAGTGTGCCAATATGGAGGAAAGAAAATAGAGTGAGACAGCTGGAAAGTTTTGAACATTTTTATGTCTTTGTCCACTTTTCCTTTGGGTTTGGTGGCTTTTTAATTTTTTAGAACTTCTTACATACTAGAAATAGTAGCTCTATGATGTAAATTGCAAATATCTTTTCTAGGTTTTTTTTGCCTCTTGATTATGCTTATGTTTTCCTGGTTTTGTTTTACTTTTGTTTTATAGAATTTACTGTTATTCTAGCTGGGTGCCGGTGGCTCACGCCTGTAATCCTAGCTACTCAGGAGGCTGAGATCTGTGGATCATGGTTCAAAGCCAGCTCGGGCAGGAAAGTCCGTGAGACTCTTATCTCCAATAAACCACTAGAAAACCAGAAGTGGTGCTGTGGCTCAAGTAGAGCACTTGCCTTGAGCTGAAGAGCGCAAGGACAGCACCCAAGCCCAGAGTTTAAGCCCCACAACCGACCAAAAAAAAAATTACTGTTATTCTATTTGAATTGACTGTATCAATCTTTTCTTTTCCTTTTTTAAAATTTTTATTGTGAGAATACCATACAGAGGAGTTACAATTACAATTACAATTACAATTATGGGCAAGATTACGAGTACATTTCTTATCAAGCATGGTTGCCTCCTCTTTGTTTCCCCTTCCCATCCCTTCCCATACTCCTCCCACATCCCCCATCCGATCCTCCCCCCACCCAAAGTTGTAAAGTTCGTTTTTCGACATAATGACTTGTACATCTCATTGTTGCAATGGGTCCACCTGTATCTCTATTTAAATGATTTGTTTTTGCCCTTCCCCTCCACAAATTATACCAACATCAAATACAGTGAAAGCAGGGGTTATACCGTGGGGGAGGGACATACAAAGCAACATAGAAATCATCTTATAAATATGTTAGAAACAATTTCATGAAAGAAAAAAAAAACATTTGAATAGAGCTCCTCTATTACCCAGCAATCCCAATTTTGGGCATTTACCCAAATGATCACAAACAAGACCATACTAAAGCTACCAGCACAAATATGTTTACTGCAGCATTATTTACAATAGCTAAGATATGGAACCAACCCAGATGCCCCTTAGTAGATGAATGGATCAAGAAAATGTGGTATATATACACAATGGAATTCTATGCCTCCATCAGAAAGAATGACATTGCCCCATTTGTTAGGAAATGGAAAGACTTGGAAAAAATTATATTAAGTGAAGTAAGCCAGGCCCAAAGAAACATAGGTCCCATGGTTTCCCTTATTTGCAATAACTAGTATATGTCTGAGTCAAGCAGAAAAGGTCAGATAAGTTGATGTTAGGGGAATGAACCCCAAGATAAGTATTCAAATGTTTTTTTTTCTTTCATACAATTGTTTCGATCTTTTCTTATATGACTTCTGTATGTTGAATAATGGTTAGGAAGATCTTTCATACTCCAAAGTTATATAAAAGAATTTCTCATATTTTCTTTTAACATTTTTCTATTTTGTTTTCAAAATTCAAATTTCTAATCCACTTGGAGTGCTTCTAGGTAGTCACTGTGTGAAGTAGGAATACAACTTTATTGTTTTCTAAGTAATTACAAGATTTTTTGATTTCATTTTTAAAAATGATACACTGAGAATCTTGAATTAAGATGAATGATGTAGAGATCTTTTAAATATGAGGTGTTTTGAATATTTAAAGATAAATAGAAATGCCTTAGAGGAGCTGTTGGTCACATAAATGAAAAAAGGATAATAGAACAGGCTTACCAAATGGAGAATGGAGTACAAAGAAACAGGCTGAGGACCTGACTCAAGTGGTTAGAGTACCTGCCTAGCAAATATGAGGTCTGGAGTTCAAATTACAAAACTTCTGTGAGGGAAGAAGGAAGGAAGGAAGGAAGGAAGGAAGGAAGGAAGGAAGGAAGGAAGGAAGGAAGGAAGGAAGGCAGGCAGGCAGGCAGGCAGGCAGGCAGGCAGGCAGTGAAAAAGCATATTTAAAAGCATTGGAAGAGTATGTAATGGTGAAAAAGGAACAGAAAAAAAGAAGTTTCTTATCCTGCCTGTGGTCCCTGATATACAAACATTCACAGGGTTGTAATTTAATAACTTCAATAATGTACAAATACCAAATTGCATCACCATTTATAAATATAACGGCCTTCCTACTGGTCAAGGACAGTAAGCTTTCAGAATATTCTTGAAGGAGGAATGCTGTAAATAAACTCAGTACCGGGCTGGGAAGGTGACTCAGTGGTAGAGCGCTTGCCTTGCATGCTTGAGGCCCTGGGTTCGATTCCTCAGCACCACATAAGCAAAAAGCAAAAAGCCGGAAGTGGTGCTGTGGCTCAAGTGGTAGAGCGCTAGCCTTGAGCTGAAGAGCTGAGGGGCAGCGCCCAGGCCCAGAGTTCAGGCCCATGACTGGACCCAAAATAAAATAAAATAAAATAAAATAAAATAAAATAAACTCAGTACCACCTACAACTCTAGTTTCAACATTCATGTTACAGCCTGTGATATCTCAAATGCCTCTTATCATTTATAGGAAGCCCAAATACACAAGACAGCTTCCCAAGTCTTCTGAATGTGGGGTAGAGGAAGACAGGAGGGGGAGATTTGTGAGAGAAGTGATGTTTGTGGGAGAAACCCTTCCTGAGTGAGAAAAAAATCCAATATAGTTAACCACCATAAAAGCTAATATAGTTAACAAGTGTTGACTGTATTGAGCCTTAAGTACTTTTATATGTAAAAATTCATTCAAACTCATAAATATAATGAAGTAAGTTCTAATAAAAATTACCCCAAATGAGGAAGCTAAAGAACAGAGAAGTAACTGGCACTGGGTGAGTTAACAACTAATAAACAGCACAGCCAAAATGGAAGCCTGTGAACTTTGACCCCGGTGGTCTTGTCCTTAGTCACCTGTCATACCACTCCCTGACAAACTAAATCCAGAGCTACCTGGCAATGGATACGCATTATGTAAAATTTCCTAGGCTGCTGTTCTGGAGCTATCTCATTGTTCCTCAAAAGAAAACTTCAAGGGGTTAATCCCGGACTGGCCAAAGAAATAAATTGAAGGTTGGGGAACAATAGGAAGACTATGTCCCAAGAAACAAAACAGGATAAAAGATATCGATGTTCAAAAGTGGGAACTGTTGTATTAGTGAAACCAGAGTAGAAGTGGTACTGCTGATGACTTAAAGTACTGTCTATTTTCAGTCATTCTCTTGACCATGTGGTCTGAGACTTTGAGAGAAACACAATCATTCTGATATAAGCCTGTGAGCTAGCTTCATTATTCAGCTCTTGAAATTTAGGGCATTAGGTAAACTGTCCTTTATCGTCTTAGAATTAAACATACAAACCTTCAGACCAAGTTAGTTCTTTGGGGCCTTTTGAGAGATCCATCCCAGGTAGATCACTAGTTCAAACAATTGCAGTCTTTTCTGTAACCACAATAAACTTTTTTGTTCATTTCTGTACACCTAAACTCTAACAGTCAAAGAAAGAAAGAAAGAGAAAGAAGGAAAAAAGAAAGAAACAAAGGAAAAAAGGAAGGAAGGAAGGAAAGAACAAAAGAAAGAAAGAAAGAAAGAAAGAAAGAAAGAAAGAAAGAAAGAAAGAAAGAAAGAAAGAAGAAAGAAAGAAAGAAAAGAAAGAAAGAAAGAAAGAAAGAAAAGAAAGAAAGAAAGAAAGAAAGAAAGAAGAAAGGAAAGCAAGCAAGCAGTTCCTCAGGAATGCAAGTCACAAAAGTACATATTGTTTAAATTCATCTTTTTCCCCAACAAAAATATTCATGTGAGTTCCTCTTTCTTTCTTTCTTTCTTTCTTTTTTTTTTTTGTCAGTTGTGGGGCCTGAACTCTGGGCCTGGGAACTATCCCTGAGTTCTTCAGTTCAAGGCTAGTGCTCTGCCACTTGAGCCACAGTGCCACTTCCATTTTTTTTCTTTTTGCTTATGTGGTGCTGAGGAATTGAACCCAGGGCCTCATGCATGCAAGGCAAGCACTCTACCACTGAGCCACCTTCCCAGCCCCATGAGTTCCTCTTTCTATGTTCCTTCACCAGCAATTTTTTTTTTACTTTATCATAAGCCTGTTCTAAGTAGAGTAAGAGGTTTTGCATTGCATTTCTCTGATAAATAGCATTACTGAACTTTCTTTCCATATATATTGGCCATTTCTATGTCTTCTTCTGTGTCTATCTATCATGATAGGCAAGAAATGGAATTACACAAAGGTGTCCATCATTAGATAAGTGATTAAAAACGTGGTATATATATATACATAATGGAATATTTTTCAGCTACAAAAAATTATGAAACATTGCTATTTGCATCCAACTGAATAAAATAGAAGAACATCATGTTAAGTGAAATTAGTCAGGCAAAGAAAGATAAAAACTGCATATTCTTACTCATTTGTGGGAGCTATAAAGTTGACCTTATAGAAAAGAGAACAACAGTGGTCACTAGAAGTTAGGAATGGTAAATGTGGGGTTGGGGAATAGAGAGAGAGATTAAGTAAAAGGTACTAGAGTCTATATATGTAGGAGGAATAAATTTTAATGTTTTATAGCACAGTTGGTTAACTATAGCCTGTAGCAATTTATGATACATTTCAAAATAGCTAAAGGTTCCTAACAAATAGATATACAAAATGTTTGGGACGCTAGAAAGACTAATTACACAATATATGCATTAAATATCCTACTGTACCCATAAATATTTAAAAGTATTATGTCAGTCAACAAAAGCTTAACTTATCTGTGTTTAAAAAAATCTCTATACAGCATTGCAACCAACAGTTATTAACTCTAAGAAGCTATTGTGTTTCTCTATTTACTTTTTTATCCTACTTTTCTTCTTTTAGACAATCAATATAAAACTTACTAAATAAAATGATTAATTGTGGCAGCACTAATAGTAGGCAATGAAACCATTCATCAGGATACAGTTAAAGAAACAGGAGCTTCTTCCTGAAAGTTCTGCCTTGGAGATTATCTTCTTTCATCTAGTTTCTCTCAGGATAGTACATGACCAGTCATGGCAGGGCCAGCTCAGCACCCTCTATTTGCTTTTGCCTTATTTTCTTGGATTCATTCCCATCTTGGAAGTATCACGTCTGCATTTTCATTTAGGCCTGCACCATTACTTATAAAAGCAAGGGAGCATGCTTGTCCTGGGCTGGTAAAACTCTTTCACAGCTATTCTCTGTTCCAGGCTCAGTCATACTTGCAACTGCTATTACCAACATTGCCAACCCATGGTACTACAATTTAGTCATTCTCCGTTGTTCCTCTCTTGGATCCCTGGCCTTCTGCTAGACTCTATTAATCCTATTGACAAGTTTGATTCACTTTCCTTCTGCCTACTAGAGGAGCAAAGAAAGATGCACATCACATCTCAAAACCTGATGCTCCTGAAATTTATTCTGAAGAAGTTTATGAACACTATCTCTCTGTTAAGAGAATGTGTAGGGCTAGGAACATGGCTCAACTGGTAAAGTTATGTCTAGCAAGTACAAGACACTGAGGTCAAATCCTAGTGCTTCCCAAAAAAGAAGAAAAAGAAAAAGACTCTCTAATGCAATATAGTTCTGTGGTAAAGCTATTGTGTTTTCCTAACCATCTCTCTTGGAGTATCACTGGAGTTACCAGCTCAACATTGTCCACATACCCATGTTGTATTCAACTATTCTTTGTTGTTGATTTATAATATGAGCTGAGAGTATGAGTCAGGCTCATTATATCTTTTGATAGGCATAGCCATCTGATCCTGCCAAAACAGTTTTCTGATGTTAGAAAGAATTTCTCCTAAGTTGTTTCACTGGTCTTCTAATTCCCAAGTTTCTAGGGGCACTATTCACAAATATGCTCAGGTAATTTGTCATTACATATTCATGCCATTTTTCATTGTTTTTGTTTTTTGTTTTTTTTTGGATCCAGTCGAGGAGCCTGAACTCTGGGCCTGGGCACTGTCCCTCAGCTCTTCAGCTCAAGGCTAGCACTCTACCACTTGAGCCACAGCCCCACTTCCGGCTTTTTTCTTTTTGCTTATGTGGTGCTGGGGAATTGAACCCAGGGCCTCATGCATGCAAAACAAGCGCTCTACCACTGAGCTACCTTCCCAGCCCCTCATGTCATTTTTCTACTAAGAAGAATTAACCGTAAAATTAACCAAGAAATACTAGCAATACCACTTAAATTAAAATAAGTGGAACAGAGTGAGTTATGGAGAATTAAAAATAGAAAAATGTAGAAAGAATTATGTAGCAATATTTTTATTGTATATTGCACAGAAGCATACTGCTCACCTCTGGTATTTATTAATTTTCTAAAGACTGAGAGCATCCTATCTTTAGAAAATGTTTTCTCCTTTGATGTGAAGACTGGTTCCTGATTGTTTGCAATATATAGTGCATCTAATAATCTGTCAAAACTATTAGGAAGGTAAATGGGAAGAAAACCAGTGTGCTTTTCCAATGTTGAAAGACTAGATATCCAGATCATTGGGAGAATCCAATTAGGAAAAAAAAAGAGAATGAGCTTGTTGCTCATTCTGTGGATAAGGTTTAGGAACATCAGTTTTTGTTGTTTGGTTTTTGTTTTTGTTTTTTTTCTGTTTTAGTTGTGTTTGGTTTTGCCTTGTTTTGGTTATTGTGGGGCTGAACTCAAGGGCTTGGGCACTGTCCCTCAGGTCAGTGCTAGCTCTCTCCCACTTTAAGCCACAGTGCCACTTCCAGTTTTCTGGTGGCTAATTGGAGGTAACAGTCTCACAGTCTCACTTTCCTACACAGACTGCCTTTGAACTATGATCCTCTCATCTCAGCCTCCTGAGTATCTAGGATTACAGGAGTGAGTCACCAGCACTTTGCTAGAACATCAGTTTTTGTGATGTGATGCCATCCTTCTTTTTTCTCCTCTGCTTCTAGCAGGCAGAAAGACATGTCAGTGGGATTTATTAATGTAGTCTAACAAAAAGCCAGGGATTGAGAAGATAAAGATGCCTACATGAAGGCAAAGCAGAATCCCGGGTGCTGTGATTTGGAGATCTGTCACAAAGGTTGCTGTGGACACAATTATCTGTGCAACGAGATGTCTAAGAAGGGGTGATCCTGTGGCCACTCAGGAACTGAATAGGCCTAGTTCTCGAACAAATAACCATAAAAGTCTAAAGAATGGAGTTTCCACTAGCCATTTATGTAGGAGTTGAATAAACTTCATAATTCTTTTTTTGGGGGTGGGGTGTCGGTGGTGGGGCTTGGGCACTGTCCCTCAGCTCTTCACCTCAAGGCAAGCACTCTACCGCTTGAGCCACAGCGCCACTTCCGGTTTTCTAGTGGTTTATTGGAGATAAGAGTCTCACGGACTTTCCTGCCTGGGATGGCTTTGAACCCAGATCCTCAGAATTTAGCCTCCTGGGTAGCTAGAATTACAGGTGTGAGCCACCAGTGCCCAGCTTCATAATTCTTTCATCTACAAAGAGAAGGAAGCTAGAGAAAAGATCAACATTAGTATAAGATTTAATTTGACCTCGAGGAAAGAAAAAACCAGAAATGCAGTATTACTGTGGTAATGGGAATGGGTAAGAGGGGTCAGTCCCTCAAAGCAGTCCCTGTTAATGTGTCAAGACAGTAATTCTTCTAATCAAAATCCTACTACTAGGTCACTAAAGACTTACTTAATCACAGAATAATGGGAAAGTTAATTTGGTCAACTGAGAATCTAGACTTGACTTTTGTCCCTTAAGCTTCCCACATAGTAGTCTGAAAAAAGATTTAATTGCAAAAGAAAATCCTAGGAAACAGGAATAGGGGAATGAAGAGATAAAAAGAATGACATAGATAAGTAGACTGCTGACAACAGATGTATTATTAAAGTAAGTAAGGACTTCATGGGCAATTGAAGCTCAATCTCTTTGAGACACTCCTAAAGAATCATAAAGGAGGGGGTACTCATTACCTTACTCATAAACTGCTTTGTTGAAGGGCAATTCCTTTGTACAAATACTTAAAAGATAATAAACATTTAAAAAAATATCTTCAAGATGCTGAAGTATTTTTTGTTTCAAGGATTCTCATTCTCCAGCAATGTTTGCCCCTGGAATGTTTCTGGGATACCCTATAGCGCAATAACAGCTGAATATCAAAGCCCAAGAAAAGCTAAAGGAGGGAGAACTTCTGCATGTCAACTCACCACTAGAACTGCTACTAGCACTAGGCCCCAGGGCTCAGTCCCTAGAATGGGACTGAAGACAGAGCTGCTACTCCACCCCATGCTGGATGGAGATGCCTAGGGGACAAAAAAGTACACGCTACATAAACCTATACCAGGAAAGTAAATGAAAAATATTTAATGTTTTAAAAAATATTCTTTCTAGAAAAAATATATATTCTTTCTTTCTCCAGCCCATGAGCTCATCCAGATACACACACACACACACACACACACACACACACACACACACACACACACACACACACACACACACACACACACACACACACACACACACACACACACACACACACACACACACACACACACACACACACACACACACACACACCTTAGTATGTTTGACATAATTCCAAAGAAGCTTGAGGAGGACAGAGTTCATGATTCAGCAATTCAAGCAATTGTGTCTCATGAAGTACAGAGATAAAGGAAAGTTGTTCAGTGATAATACAGGAGTCCTTCACAAGAATAGTAAGCATAAAAGAAGGAAGTAACCCTTTAGCAATTAAGAAATACTTTAATCTGGGCCAGATATAAAAGATTGGCATGTTACTTAAGTTTCACAATGAAGAGTTGCTGCAGAATAAGTACTCTGAATACCTTTCTGTTTAGAAAGTGTTACATTTAATGGATTCACAGTCTTTTATCTTTTAGAAAAGATATTCTGTACTAGTGTAAGTGTTCTTCAATTGGACTTTAATAATGAAAAGTAAAAAAAATCATAAATCTATTTTAGAGAAGTTATTTTATTGAATAATCTTATGTGTTAAAAAAGTATTTTAGGGGGCTAGGATGGTAGAGTGCTTGCCTTGCATGCAGGCCCTGGATTTGATTGGTCAATACCACATAAGAGGAAAAAGCTGAAAATGGTGTTGTGGCTCAAGTGGTATAGTGCTTGCCTTGAGATGAAGAGCTGAGGGACAAGCACCCAGGCCCAGAGCTCAGGCCCCATGACAAGATAGTTTAGGTAAGCTTTCAAAAATGTTAGTTTCTGCAGTGGCTTTCAACTGCCACACTCTGAATAGAATTTCATAGTGCAAATTAGTGATAATTATAAATATAAATAGTTATAATGTATATAAATATATAAACATGTTTATTAATATGTATTATATATACATGTATAAAATATCAATAAATAATATATTGTTATATATAATATATAATTGTTTATGTATTATAAAAACTGTTACAGAATTTTATTATATAATATATACCTATATTATTTATATATACTTTTATATAATATATGTTTAAATATTTACTTATAATATTTATATATGACTACACAATATGTATATTGTAATCCTAGCTACTCAGGCTAGGCTGAGATCTAGGAGCTTTTGGTGGCATCTTTAAGGTCTTTTAAGAAGAATAATTCTCACTTTATTGATTTTGGGGGTATAATTTATTTACTGGTGGGAGTATTAAAGTATTGAAGACTCCGACTCTTATTGTATTGGGGTCTATCTGTGATTGTAGATCCAGTTGTGTTTATTTAATGAAACTGAGTGCACTAATATTTGGTGTAAATAGGTTAACAGGTGTTATCTTCTCTAGATGTATTGTTCCTCTTATTAATATAAAGTGACCTTTGGTTTAAAGTCTGTTTTTTTTTTATCAGATATGGGTTTACTACTGCTTGCTTGAATAAAATTTTTTAAATATATATTTTCACACTAAATAAATGTTTTTCTTTGCCAGTAAGATGCATTTCTCATAGGAAACAGTCAGGTCTTACTTTTTATTCCAACCTGCCATTCTATGTCTTTTGATTGAAGTACTGAAACTATTAGCATTAAGTGTTGACATTGAAAGGCATGGTATTTCACATACTATTGTGAAACCCCTCTGTACAATTAATATACATAAAAATACATCAGTGAAATACCAGTAGAAGAGTAGAGAGCTAATGGAAAGAGTGATTTTTTTTTTTTTTTTTTTTTTTTGGCCAGTCCTGGGCTTAAACTCAGGGCCCCAGGCACTGTCCCTGAGCTTCTTTTTCTCAAGGCTAGCACTCTACCACTTGAGCCATAGCACCACTTCTGTTTTTTTCTGTTTATGTGGTACTGAGAAATTGAACCCAGGGCTTCAAGCACTCTACCACCAAGCCACATTCCCAGCCCCTGCTCTAAGTACTTTATATGCATATATAAAAATACAAAAATGAAACATGTTTTAATTGTAAAAAGAGAGAGAAAGAAGAACAACTTGGGAGAGTGTAATACTTGTAGATACATTAATCTGCATTAATAATTTTTTAAAGGCTTAGAATATATAATGCTTTGTTTGCTTTTAAATTTTTAATGGGAAAATATACTGTCATTCTGTTAGGTTTGCCTTCATATGTGTTTTATCCCTTCTCTCTTGCAGCTTTCAGTATTGTGATATATTTTATGCCTTTAATTACAATATATCTAAAGATATTTCTTATCTGAACTTTCCTGCTTGGTGTTCCATTAGAAAACACATGAGCCAGATGCTTGTAGCTCACACCTGTAATCCTAGCTACTCAGGAGGCTGAGATCTGAGGATCCCAGTTCAAAGCCAGCCCGAGCAGGAAGATCCATGAGACTCTTATCTACAATTAACCACCAGAATACCAGAAGTGGTACTGTGGCTCAAGTTGTACAACACTTGCCTTGAGCTGAAGAGCTCAGGGACAGAGCCCAGGCCCTGAGTTCAAGCCTCACAATTCACCACCACCACCACCACCACCAACAACAACAACAAAACAAAATAACAACAAAAAACCCACCTGTACCTGGATGACACTATGTTTCTCAAGATTGGGGAAATTTACTACTATTATTTTATTGAAAGTTTTCTATGCTTTCAGCTTGTACCTCTCTCCTTTTCTCTATGTCCATGATTCTTTTGATGGTGTCCCAGAGATGTTATATGTCCTGTTAATATTTTTCAGTAAATTTTTGTCTTTGTCTGTTTGATGTAACTTCTCTATCTTCTGTCACAAATACTCTATTTTTCAATTTGTCTATTACTGGTTGTGGGGCCTGAACTCTGGGCCTGTGTGCTATCCCTCAGCTCTTCAGCTCAAGGCTAGCACTCTACCATTTGAGCCACAGCACCAATTCCAGCTTTTTTTCTTTTTGCTTATGTGGTACTGAGGAATTGAACTCAGGGCCTCAGGCATACAAGGCAAGCGCTCTACCACTGAGCCACCTTCCCAGCCCCTATTACTAAAACTTATACTTGGGTTTTTATGTGAATTACTTAAACATTTGTTTTCAGATATTTTATTTTTGTTTTTTCAAAATTTGTATATTTTTATATTTTATTGAAATCCTTTTGTCTTCCTTTTTCCTGTTCATTTGTCTATGTTGAATTGTTGACTCTTTGAATTCATTTAAGTGTTTTTATCCATTGTATTGAATTTTATTGATCATCCTTATAATTGTTCTTTTCAGTGCATTGTTTTAAATTTCATCTGCACCAGTCTCATTCCAATCTTCTATTGTAGAATTCTTAGCTTTTGGAGAAGACCTATGTGTTTCTCTGGTGGGAAGGATATTCCACATCTAAAAACAAGTCAAAGATTGAAGTTTTAATCACTCTGTATTTTTTTTTCTTTCTTTCTTTCTTTTTCCGGTCATGGGGCTTGAACTCTGGGCCTGGGCACTGTCCCTCAGCTCTTCAGCTCAAGGCTAGCACTCTACCACTTGAGCCACAGCACCACTTCGGCTTTTTCTTTTTATGTGGTGCTGAGGAATCGAACCCAGCGCCTCATGCATGCAAGGCAAGCACTCTACCACTGAGTTACCTTCCCAGTCCCACCCTGTATTCTTTTAGTTGAAACAGACTCAGTGTTCAGGCAAGACAGTGTAGTCGTCAGATTGAAGACCTATTTCTCACTAAATGATCTGAGGGCATGGTTCAGTGCTCAGGGCAGTGGGTCTGCTTGCAACACTGCTAGGATTAAGGTAAACTAGCTAGAGACTCTTGTAAGAAGGATCAGTTGTCCACTTTGGGCTGTTTTCACTGTAGAGGAAGTTGTGTGATAAGAACCTAAGATGTTGCCTGGAGGGAACAGTGTCCAAAGATAGAGAAGCTATTTCAAAAACTGAAACAGAGTCATTGCCTGAGAAACAATACAGTGAGTCAAACTTGTGGGATTCCTGCCTCCACCTTTTAAGTTCTGGGATCACAGATATGTGTCACGATGCCCAGCTTAACTTTTACCTGCAGAGCCAGGCAGAAACTAATAATACCTGCCTCTGGCATTCTTGACTTTGAAAGACTCTAAGGCAATTGCAGACTCAACTTCTAAAATAAAATAAAGAAGAAAATAATATTCTGCTGAACATAGTTCTAAGCCAGAAGCAGTTCATCTCTGGCTTATAGTAATTCATCCTATATGCATTTTCCCCCTCTCCTTGTACAAAGGAAACTCATAGGATCAAATAAAGGGCTGTAGTCCTAGTGCAAGAAAATCTCATCTTAGTTCTGCCAAATAACCAAACACTTCTTACCTCACCACTATCTAGTGAATTTTTTTTTTTTTTTTTTTGGTCGGTCGTGGGTCCTGAACTCTGGGCCTGGGCGCTGTCCCTCAGCTCTTCAGCTCAAGGCTAACGCTCTACCACTTGAGTGTCAGCCCCACTTCCGGCTTTTTCTGCTTATGTGGTGCTGAAGAATTGAACCCCGGGGCCTCATGCATGCAAGTCAAGCACTCTACCACTGAGCCACCTTCCCAGCCCCTGAAATTTTTTTTTTTTTTTTACCTATTTTGATCTGTTTTCTGGACTTAAGCTCTTTCAGCAGGAAATACACAAATATATAATGCTACTCAGTAGAAGCAGAAACTTGAGTGAGGAACTTGGGTTGCTTTCATAGCTGATTATAGGACAGAGGTCCCATGCAAGTTCTTAGAATAATGTGTCTGCTTTATCAAGTTGTGACATACTTGATTTGATAATGGATACCAGAAAGAGCAGTTTAAATGCTTATCATGTTCTGTGCTCCCTTCATGGTTCATATTGACAACCTTATTTTATATCACTGATTGCCTACCCCATACCCCATGGCCACATTTCATTGGAGCCATGTAGGTCTCTCTCTAAAGAACCCTTAATACACAGTTATGGTCAACATCCTATACAGCACAATGACTTGAAGTATGACTTTGCTAACCACTAACCCTAATAAAAATGTAGCTGCAGAAAAATTTTCATTTTATAGTTTGTAAGCACTTTCTGCCACCAGGATGGAATACCTTTTTAGTGTGTATATATGTCCAGTGTCTATCAACATTTCTTGGAAGAAAAAATAAAAATATCCAAATATAGTAGATTCATGATGAAAAAGTGATTTGTTTAGAGAAGTAAAATAAGTCTTTCTCAACTGTGTCCCTGGAAAAACATTAAAGGCATTTTCTTCTAATCTTCAATTCGAATAGCTTTTATCAAAAACTACTACTTTGAAAAAAAATACGTGTGACTTTTTAAATCTAACTAGTTAAAAATAGAAAATTAGAACCAGAGACAAACCATAATTATCCACAATGAACCTAGCTGACCTAAAACCTGTGCTATATTATCAAAAGCTGAATTGTTTAAATTGTGCAAAATATATTGCTTATTTTTTCAGAGGAATTTTTGGGAGATTCTGAAATAACAAAGGATAGTCCTAAGGGTAGTGGTGATGGTAGTGTATATATAAATTGAATATGTACTTCTACTTATAATCATCCTGGGAGGAGATCAATGCTGACACATAAAATGAAGACTATGGGGAAGATTTAAGCACTTTTCTGCAATTTTATTTTCCCAAACCTTGGGATTTAAGAAATAATCATTGGGAAGGAGAAATTTGTTCTTGGTTACTATACCAAAAGTTAGCTCAGCCCTCATTATGTAGGTAAATAAGTCATGCCTACCCAACACTTTGCTAAGTAGGCAAGGGCTAGTATAAGGACAAAGCAGGTGAGTCTGTCAGGGTGTGTCTCTCAGAGCTATGCAAGTACAAGGTTGTCAAAACTAAGTACCTTTTGAAATTTTGGTGCCTTCTGGCATTCTAGATCATTGCAGGAGAAGGTTGGCAAACATATTCTCATCTATAGAAGTCTGAATTGCTTACTATAACTGAAACATTCAAGTTGGAGATAAGAGCAGAGGTTAAGAAATCCAAAGGACAGCAGAGCTTGATGGTATGTGTGCCTGTAAAACTAGTCCTGGAGAGGCAGAAGGAAAAAGATCACTGACCAAGCTACAAAGCAAAATTGTCTCATAACAAAACAAAAAAAATGAACAAATATTCCAAAAAAGAGGCTCTCAGTGGTTCCAAAACATGCCACACCAAGGTATGTCACTTTAGCAAATTGATTATTTTGAGCTAAAGATAATTCAGAAACAGCAAATGTGCTGTTTCTCTCTTCTCTTCTCCCTAAAAGTAGGTCATAACATTTTCCATGAGAAAGGTACTCCTCTGGACCAGGAAGAGAATATTCATATCACTTGAAATTAGAGTGCCTATGCTAAAAAGGATTTGTACAAATAAATCTACTAAAATACTTTCATCTTCTATTTGTTTTCCCCCCATAAATCTTATAATTGCTTTCCTCACAGTTTGCCACCCCTGGAAGCCATTTTCTTTGGTCATGACAATTCTCTATAATGTATCATTCTTGGTTTTAAATATATATATATATATATATATATATATATATATATATATAAGCTATTGATCTAAACTGCTTCATTGGCTCTTCATTTTTCCTATTTGCATTTGAAGTGTTAAATAAAATATATGTGCTTTTCTCTTGTAAATTTGTGTTACAATTGTTTAATTTGCAGGCCTAGCTGCAAAACCTGAATTTTTCCTTTTATGACTTGGGAATCATGAGTGTGTTAAGAAATATTGAAAAGTTTGAGTGTGTAGAAACTTTGAACTGGAGAAAATTGTAAAGACAAAAGAAGTAAAAAAATGGTAGAGAAGCAGATACAGAGTCGGAAAGTAGTTAGAAATGTTAGTAAGAGACGGTTTCCTGAATTTTTGCAGACTGCTAGTGCTGCTTTTGATTCTGCAAAGATTGGGTGCTAAGAAGGGGAAAAAGATGAAATCATGGAAACTAAACCATAAACTGACCACTGCCCCAAGCAACATAGATTATTGTCCTTTCCTATGTGCTTATGATTCCTGTCTTTTGGTTTCTATGAGTATGGTTATAACAAGTAATCCCAAACTGGTACTTGAATGATTCTTTCCTATAACCAAAATAGCTAGTAAATATTGTTGAGTACTGTTGTAATGTATTTTTAGTACCTATTGAGTAAGTATTGTTGAGTACTGTTATCATGCGTTTTTAGGATCTCCTACAAAAATTAAAGCTTTTTTTTTTTTTTTAAGTGATTATGCTTCTTTGGGGGAGCATTTGATTATACGGGCTACTTTTTTTTTTTTTTTTTTTTTTTTTGCTTGAACTCTATGCCTGGGCACTGTCCCTGAGCTCTTCAGCTCAAGGTAAGTGCTCTACCACTTAAGCCACTTCCAGTTTTCTGGTGGTTAATTGCCCCGGCTGGCTTTGAACCACGATCCTCATATCTCTGCCTCCTGAGTAGCTAGGATTACAGGTCTGAGCCACTGGTGCCCATCGTTTTTTTTTCTGTTTGTTTGTTTGTTTGTTTGGAGATGGAGTATTTCTATGTATCACAGGCTTACCTGCTGACCTCAAATTTATGGTCCTCTTGCTTCAGCCTTCCAAGTGTTGACATTATTGGTGTATGCCACCACACCTGATTTTACTATATACTCCTGTCTTTCCTGTCAGCTTTCTGTTTGGGCACTTTCCATGAGGAAAGGGAAGAGATCATAATATAGTTATTTACTTTCTCAGTTAATGTTTTAGCCTGGTATGGCTCAGAAGAGCAGCACAAATAAGGGGCAATTTAAGGGCCTTCACCATACACCATCATTCTTTTCTTTTATTGAGATATGATTCACATGCCATAAAATTCACCCTTTAAAGACAAACTATTTGGTGGCTGTATATTCAAAACCTGTACAACCAGCACAACCACTACAGTGCATCTATTATATAATTTTAATATTTTCATTCGTTTTTTCCTATTCTTCCCTCCCTTCTCAGCTCTTGGAAACTACTCATCTATTTTCTGTCTCTATGAATTGGCTTGTTCTGAATATTCCATAAAAAGAGAAGCAAATAATCAAAGGGGCTTTGTGTATGGCTTCTTCAATTTAACCTAATCTTTTGAGGGTCACTCATGTTGTAGCATGTGTCATACTTTATTCCTTTTATGACTAAATAATTTACCATTTCATGACCATATCACAAAATATTGATCCATTAATCAGTGAGTTGTTTCCATTTTTGAACAATTATGAACACTGCTACTATGAACATCATGGACTGGCTTTTGTATGAAATACATTATTTTATTCTTTGTGGTAGTGTGGTAAGTCAGCTTTCCATCATTTAACAAAACATATGTGATAATGTATAATGAGAACATGTTTGTATTTTGGTTTTGGAGGTTCCAGTCCATATCAGGCAGCTGTATTGCTTTTAGGCCTCTGAGATGGCACAGGAAGGAACAAATTGTGCACCTCATGCTGCAAAGAAAAAGAGAAAGAAAGGGCTAGGGTCACATGGTTGTATTTGAGAGTATGCCACTAAGGAGGCAAGAACATCCCACTAGGCTTTACATACTGAAGTTTCCACCACCTCCCAATAGCACCAGGGGCCAAGCCTTACATGGGCCCTTGGGGAAAATTCAATATCCAAGTGGTATCGCCAGCAGTTCCACCCAGGTCTGGCCCTTAGAAGGGTAGTTCTCAAACATTTTGGTCTCGACATAATCTTACTCTTAGAACTGTAAAGAATTTTTACTTACGAAGTCATATCTATCAATATTTTCCCTGTATTCAAAATTACAACTAATTGAAATGAGCTCCAGAAAATGGAAATGAGGGTTTTTCTTTGTTGCTGGTTTTGTTTTCTTGTTCATTCATTTATCTGTCTTTGGGAGGGTAAGGTGGGGGGTGGGGTCACAGAAATTGAGGGACAAAGCATGAACAAATGCAGCAGTGGTACTCATTGGACACTGAACTATATAACTTTAGTGAGAACAGGAGGGGAAAACTGGGAGAGAATGAGGGAAGGAGTGACATTGTCCAAAAAGAAATGCACTCAATACCTGACTTATATAACTGTAACTTCTCTATATATCACATTTATAACAATAAAAATGACAGCTATGACATCATTGCTTTTAATTCTCAAATTTAATAACAATAATGTTATGTAGCAGAAATAAAATTTTTATGAGAAACTATATTTTCTAAAAATAGTGAAATGATTTTTTTTGTCAGTCATGAGGCTTGAACTTTGAGCCTGGGCACTGTCCCTCAGCTCTTCAGCTCAAGGCTAGCGCTTTACTACTTGAACCACAGCTGCACTTCCATGAAATGGTTTTTATAAATCTTTTTAGTATTTGACTCAATAGAAAATGGCTAATTCTCATTCTGATGACAGTCAATGACTTAAGATATTCTCCTTGGTTCAAGTGCATAAAGAATGACTGATATCACATAGATATAAAGTTGGAAAAGGAAGGATTTTGTGGAGTACCTAAAAAGTCCTCAGAGAGCCACCATTATATTTTTAAGAATTGCATTTAACATAATGCCACTCAAAAGTAGCATTCAACATCTAAATTATAGCAGATATATATATATATATATATATATATATATATATATATGTATATATAGGGAAGTAGAATTCATGAGTCCATAGTAACCTTATTTATATCTATTTTCCATGGTGGTGGTGCCATATCATATTCCAGCCATGTCCTTAAATCTGCTTTAATTTCCTTTTTCAGGTTTTTTAAGTTTTTAATCATAGAGGTCCCTCACATCTTTGGTTAAGTTAATTCCTAGATATTATTTTTGAGGCTATTACAAATGGAGTTGCTTTCCTGATTTCAGCCTCAGTTTTCTAATTGTTGGCATACTAGAAAGCTATTGATTTTTGTGGGTTAATTTTATATCCTGCTACTTTGCCAAAGTTTCCAATCTGCTCAAGTAACTTGGAAGAGGAAGCTATAGGGCTCTTTAAATACAGGATCATGTCATCTGTAAAGAGGGAGAGTTTTACTTCTTCTTTCCCTGTTTGGATCCCCTTTATGTTTGTCTATTGCCTCATTGCTCTGGCTAGGAATTCCAATACCATATTAAAAAGGAGTAGAGAGAATGGACATCCTTGTCTCATTCTTGATTTTAGAGGAAATAGTTTTAACTTTTTACCATTAATTATAATATTGGCTGTAGGTTTGTCACGTAGAGCCTTTAGCCTTTATTTTATTGAGAAATGTTCCGTGGATTCCTAGCTTCTCCAGAGCTTTTATCATAAATGGATATTGGATCTTGTCAAATGCTTTTTCTGTATCTCTTGAGATGATCATGAGATTCTTGTCCTTGCTTCTGATGTGTTGAATTACACTAATTCATTTGCATATATTGGACCACTTTTACATCCCTGGAATGAATCCTGTTTGATTATAGTACATGGTTTTTTTGGTTAGGTTTTGAAGTTGGCTGGCCAGAATTTTATTGAGAAGTTTTGCATCACTGTTCTTCAAAGAAATGGGTCTATAATTCTCTTTCTTTGATGAGTCTCTATCTGGTTTTTGGATGGGGATTATGCAGGCTTCATAGGATGAGTTTGGTGGAGATCTTTTACTTTCAATTTCATTGAAGAGTTTGAAGATTGGAGTGAGTTCTTTGAAGGCCTTATATAATTCATCTGTGAATTCATCTGAGCTGGCCTTTTCTTGGATGGGAGGTCTTTTATTGCCACTTTCATTTCATTGTTTGTTAAAGGGTCTATTTACTTGTTTTAAATCTTCTTGGTTTAGTTTGGGTATATCAATATTTGCTAGAAATTCTTCCCTTTCTTCCAGATTCTTGTATTTGTTAGCATAAAGGTTTGTAGAGTATTCTCTCATAATTTCTGAATCTTGTTTATGATTTTTTGATTTTATGTTTTTTGTCTCTAATTCATTTATTTCTGATTTTATTTTAATTATTGGTTTCTATCTACTGCATGGAGTTTGGCTTGTTCTACTTTTTCAAGGAGCTTAAGGTATATAATTAAATTGTTGGCTTGAGATTTATCCAATTTGTTGATATAAGCACTCAGAGCTATAAATTTTCCTCTGAATACTGCCATTGCTGTGTCCCAGAGGATCTGGTATTTTGTGTGTTCATTTTTGTTAAATACCATAAATGTTTGAATTTCCATTCTGATCTCTTCAATGATCTACTGGGGATTCAACAATATATTGTTCAGTCTCCACGAGTTAGAGAATTTTCTATGATGCCTTTTGGTTTTGAGCCCTAATTTCATTCCATTGTGTTCTGACAGAATGCAGAGAATAATTCCAGCATTTCTGAATTTCTGATTTTCTTTGTGATCTAAAATGTGACCTATTTTGGAGAATGTTCCATGTGATGCTGAGAATGTATATTCTGATGCTGCTGGGTGAAACATTCTGTAGATGGCTGTTAGGTCTATTTGGCCTATGAAGTTATTTTGTTCTGAGATGTTTCTGTAGAGTTTTTGCTGGGTTGATCTATTCAGAGAAGTCTGTGGTGTGTTAAAGTCACCAACAATCAATGTATTCAGATCTATGTGTATTTTTAGGATAAGAAGTGTTTGTTTGATGAAGTTGGGTGCTCTGGAATTTGCTATATAGATATTTAGAATGTTATATCCTTCTGTAGGAGAGATCTTTTTATTAATATGTAATTTACTTCTTTGTATCTTCTCACTAATTTTAACTTGAAGTCTATTTTATTTGATATTAGGATTGCAACTCTGGTCTATTTATGGTGGCTATTTGCTGGATAGAGTTTATTCTAGACTTTCACTTTCAGAATATGATTGTTTTTGTATGCAAGATATGCCTCTTGAAGACCACAGGTGGATGAATCTTGCTTTTTGATCCAACTAGTCAATCTATGTCATTTAATTGGTGAGTTAAGTCCATTATGATTAAGAGTTAGGACTGAGACGTGTTTGGTAGTTCCTGCTATGTTACTCACTTTCAAAGGATCTGTGTCTCATCAATTCTTACTATATTTATCTGGTTCTCTGGTAAGAAGCAGCTTAAGTAAAAAAGTTGCTACAAAACAGGAAAAAACCAAAATAAAATTACCAGATAGAGATAGTAAAAATTAGGGCATATCAATGAACTAGAGACTTAAAAAACTATATATAGAATCAACAAAACAAAAAGCTTGTTCTTTATTTTAAAAAAATCAATAAAATTGGTAGACTATTATGTAGCTTGACAAAAAAAGGAGAGAAGATCCTCACATCAACAAGATTGAAGATGTCAAAGGAAACATTACAACAAGCATCCAAGAAATCCAAAAGATTATGAAAGACTACTTTCAAAACATATACTCAAGATGGAAAATCTAGTAGAAATGAATAAATTCTTAGAGACATACAAGGTAGCTAAACTGAACCAAAAAGATATAAACCACTTAAACAGTTCCATAACAGCAATGAGATTGAGGAAATAATAGTCTTCTAACAAGAAAAAGTCCAGGTCCTAGTGATTGGCAGCCAAATTCTACAAGACTTTTAACGTTGCATCCAACACCAGTACTATTCAAACCTTTCAATGAAGTAGAAAGGTCAAATCCAAACATTTTATGAAGCCATCATCATTGTCATTTCAAAACCAGGTAGGGATCTAATGAAAAAGGAGAACTATAGATCAATCTCTCTGATGAAAATAGATGGAAAGCTCTTCAATAAACTACTTGCCAACAGAATTCAGCAACTAATAAAAGAAAACCAAAACAGTAGGATCAGGTGCATTTATCCCAGAGGTGTAAGTCTGGTTTTACATACATACATTAATAAATGAAACACATCATATTAACAGAATCAAAGACAAAAACCATATGAACATCTCAATAGATGCAGAAAAAGCCTTTGAAACAATCCAATGGCCATTCATAGTAAAATGGAGAAGTTAGGAGTAGAAGGAACATACTTCAAAATAATAAAGGCTATATAACAGACCAACAACCAACATCATACTAAATAGTGAAAAACTAAAACCATTTTATCTAAAATCAGGAACAAGGCGAGGATTTCCATTCCTTTCATGCCTCTTCAATATAATTCTGGAATTCCTAGCCAGAGCAATAAAGCAAGAAAAACACATAAAGTGATTCACATAGGGAAAGAAAAAGTCAAACTATCCCTATTTGCAGATGACATGATCTTACAACTAAAGAATCTGAAAGACCTCATCCCAAAACTCCTAGAGCTAATCAATAACTTTGGCAGAGTAGCAGGACACAAAATTAAGCCACAAAAAATAGGAGGCAAAAGACATAGCAAAAACTATAAAAATTTGAAGAAAGAAACTGGACATGGCATCAGGAAATGGAAAGACCTCTCATGTTCATGGATAGGTAAAAAATGGACATACTGTCAAAAATGAACTGCAAACTTAATGCAATCCTGATCAAAATCCCAATGGCATTCTTTACAGAGATAGAGAAAATAATTCAACATTTCATATAGAACACCAAAGACCTCAAATAACCAAAGCAATTCTAGGCAAAAATAAATAAATAAAACAAATGCTAATAGTATCACAATCCCAGAGTTCAAGCTCTACTACAGAGCTATAATAACAAAAACAGCTGTGTTGGGGCTGGGAAGGTGACTCAGTGGTAGAGCACTTGCCTTGCATGCTCGAGGCCCTGGGTTTGATTCCTCAGCACCACATTAAAAAAAAAAAGCCAGAAGTGGCGCTGTGGCTCATGGTAGAGTGCTAGCCTTGAGCTGAAGAGCTGAGGGACAGCGCCCAGGCCCAGAGTTCAGGCCCCACGACCGGACCAAAAAAAAAAAGAAAGAAAAGAAAATCTGTGTTGGCACAAAAATAGACCTGAAGATCAATGAAATGGACTAGAGGACAGAAATAAAACCATATACTTACAGTTATATGATATTTGATAAAAGAGCCAAAGATATACAGTGGAAAAAAGATAGCCTCTTCAATAATTAGTGTTGAGAAAACTGGACATCCATATACAGAAAGCTAAAAGTAGATCCCTATTTGTCACCATGCACAAATATTAACTCAAAGTGGATTAAATACCTCAATGTCAGACCTGAAACTTTGAAATTACTGCAAACACTAGAACTTATAGGCATAGGCAGAAACTTTTTGAAATAAGTCCCACAGACACATCAGATAGGAGAGAAAATGTTCTGCACAGCAAAGGACATAGTTACTAAACTAGAAAGACAGCCAACAGACTGGGATAAGATCTTTACCAGGAATACATCAGACAAAGGTCTGATATCCAAAATATACAAAGAGTTCAAGAAACTTACCCCTACCCAAACCAATTAACAAATCACTATATAGAGCTAAGGAGAGAGTTCTTAGAAGAAGACATAAAACTGGCAAAGAAATAGGACGAAATGCTCAACACCCCTGGCCATAACGGAAAAACAAATCAAAAGAATGCTGAGATTCCATCTTACGCTAGATAGATTAGCCAACATTATGAATTTGAGCAATAATAAATATTGGTGGGGATGTGGGGGAAAAGGAACCTTATTGCACTGTTGGTGGGAATGTAAATTAGTACCACCACTCTGGAATGCAGTCTGGAGGTTCCTCAAAAAAACTAAACATAGATCTTCCCTATGACCCAACCATACTACTCTTGGGCATCTACCTAGGACAGCATAAACCAGGATACCATGAAGACACCTGCACATCCATGTTTATTGCTACACTATTCACAGTAGCCAAGATATCAAAACAACCCTGATGACCTACAATAGATGAGTGGATCAAAAAACTGTGGTATTTATACATAATGGAATTTTACACAGCAATCAGAAAGAATAATATGTCATTTACAGGGAAATGGATGGACCTGGAACAAATTATGTTAAGTGAGGTAAGCCAAGCTCAGACAGATAAATGGTGTATGTTTCTCTCACATGCTGAAGGCTAGATCTAATATACACTGGGACATGATAAATTATACAGGATTGTAGGCATACACACTGTGAGAGCAAAGGAAGTGTCTTAAGGGAAGAACCCAAAGATGTAATGCCTCTGTGCCTCGGAACATATAATATTTAATGAAATGAACTGCAGGAAATGGAAACAAGAATTTGGGTGGTTTTCCCCCTGCTATTGTTGGTTAAAATGTTGTTGTCGTCTATTTTTGGTTTTGCTGGGTTTTTTTGGTCTTGTTTGTTTATCTGTCTTTGGGGGGTTAAGTCCAACACAGAAATGGAGGGATAAAGGGTGAAAAAATGCAGCAGTGATACTCACTAGACACTATGTTGAAACTGAGCTATACAACTTACGGGTGGGTGTGGGAGAGAAAAACTGGGAGAGAGTGAAAGAAGTGGTGATATTTCCAAAAAAGAAATGTATTTATTACCTGGCTTATGAAATGGTAATCCTTCTGTATATTACCTTTAAAATAACTGAAAATAGGGCTGGGAAGGTGGCTTAGTGGTAGAGTGCTTGCCTTGAATACATGAGTCCCTGGGTTCAATTCCTCAGTACCACATAAACAGAAAAAGCTGGAAATGGTGCGTGGCGTAGAGTACTAGCCTTGAGCTGAAGAGCAGAGGGACAGCGCCTAGGCCTACAGTTCAGGCCTCATGACCCACAATTAAATAAATAAATAAATAAATTTTTATTTTTTTATTTTATTTTATTTTTTCATATAGTCACATAATGACAAAGTTTTATTTAACAGAAAAGTTTATTCCTTTGCAAGCTAGGATCTTTAATAAATAAATAAATAAATTTTTAAAAAAGAAAGAAAAGACAAGAAAAATCAGTGTTAAAGGTATAGAGGACTTTGCAGAGCAATATCTAAGAAGAGCATAAATAAGATTCAAGAGAAGCTGGGCTCAGGTGGCTCACATCTGTAATCCTAGCTACTCAGGAGGCTGAGATCTGAGGATCATGGTTCAAAGCTGGAAAGGAAAGTCTGTGACACTCATTTCTAATTAACCACCAAAAAAAAAAAAAAAATAGAGCTGTGGCTCAAATTGTAGAACAGCTCTAGCCTTGAGCAGAAAAGCTCAGCAACAGTGCCCAAATCCTTACTTCAAAACCCAGGACCTGCATGGGAGAGAGGGGGAGGGGGGAAGAGAGAGAGAAAGAAAGAGAAAGAGACATGCTGGGCACTGGTGGCTCACACCTATAATCCTAGTTACTTAGGAGACTGCTCTGGGGATCAGGGTTCAAAGCCAGCCCAGGCAGAAAAGTCTGTGAGACTCTTATGTCCAGTTAAGCACAAAAAGCAGGGACTGGCAAAGAGAGGAGGGAGGAGGAAAGACAGAGAGAAGGGGAGAAAAGGGTGGGGAGAGATTAGATATTAATATGACACAAGTGTTGAAATATTTTTATCATGCCAGGGTACTAGGAATGGTTCATAGTGTTGAATTTTAAAGATACTTTTTTTTATCCTTTAGGGAAAAATTCTCAATTATTGTTTTCATTTGAACAGTGAGATCCCAGTACTCAGGTGACTATGAAATATTATTGGAGAATCTTTTCACAAAGATTTAAAGATTCAACTACCCTGTTTAGTAAAAGCCTCGCAAGAGACATTTGGGAATTGCAATTAGTTCAGATGGTCTGGTTAAAATATGTGAATGAGCTCACAGTGACTGGCCCTAATTTTGAGCACTGTCTTAACATAATCACAGTATGGAACCATCTCTCCTGATGCAGTTATAGTATCACCTAAAAGGCTTAGATTTGCATGCAACAGGTTACCTATCTAAGGTTTTCAGATTAACCAGAGAACTTACACCTCATGTTAGACTGAAACAGGTTATTTTTTTTAAACTACCTGTCCTACCGAGCAAGAGAAAACTGAATGGATCTTGTGCTAATAGCAGAGTTTATGAAGCCCTCAGCAATAAACTGACATTGAACCCTTTGTTTGGACTGAGAAAACCTTTAAAACAATACCACATGAATTTACAACATCGTTTAAATTGTGTGCATGTGAAAAGCAAGGCCTAGCCCTCAGAGTCCTTCTGCAGACTTTGGGAAGTATACCCTAACTGATTGTGTCTCCTCAAAACAACTTGAAAAATCACAGTGAAAAGATGACAGACCTGTTTAGAGACTGTTGCTGGTCTTTATGACCTGCTCCAAGAGGGTGAAAAGTTTACATTGGGGCAGTCCATTGTAGTATATGTGACTTCTTCTAATATGTCTACTTTTACCATATAAGTAATTCATCCCCAGTAGAAACTAATATAGAAAAAAATCAGATCACAAACTATTAGGTTACAACAAACATGAATATCACAAATGTGATTTGAGTTGGGGCCAAACTGACACATTGATTTTCTAGCTTATCTTACCAGATCCCTAATGAAGGTAAAGTGTTCTGTTAGGTGTCTTCCATTTTGGTGTGACTATCACATTAATTATAGGATCAGTATACCTATTTTTCCTCTTAGCACTTTATTGCATACCCTACATATGCAAAACCACAGTCAAGGCCCATAAGGATAATTGATAGAGACAGGTTCATACTTTCCATTAGAAGAATCCCTTATTGTCTGACTTCATCAGGAAGCAGATTATTATAATGCCCTTGTTGCCATAGGAATGGAAGAAAAACTTCATCAGTATGTTCACAATTACAGTTTCAGCTCAATAACTCACTTTACTGACTAGATTGCTTCTAGTTATGTAAGTTTTTTTGTTGTTGTTTTGTTTTTTTGTTTTTTTGCCATCAGGGGCTTGAACTCCGGGCCTGGGCACAGTCCCTGAGCTACTTTTGCTCAAGGCTAGCATTCTACCACTTGAACCAGAGCACCACTTCTGGGTTTTTCTGTTCATGTGGTAATGAGGAATCAAAGCCAGGGCTTCATGCATGCTAGGCAAGCACTTTACCACCAAGCCACATTCCCAGGCTCTATTTATGCAAGTTCTAAAAAATGACTTTTCTTCTTTCCATTCTCATTATCCTACCACACACACACACACACACACACACACACACACACACACACACACACACACACACACACACACACACACACACACACACACACACACACACACACACACACACACACTGCACCTACCACCACCATTTTCCCACATGAGGGAACTCAAAAATGTCTTTCCAGTTCCAGGTAAGATCACAATGTTTCTTACCTTATCTTGCTGACTACAGGAATAAAGTCACACTCAGAATAGCAAGGAATTCATCTCTGGAGACTAATGCCAGCATGTTGGAAAATAAGTGGACTTATGGCCAACATTTGGCTTGAAATTGTGTCTTAAGTACATACTTATATGGTACTGGGCTTTCATTTAAAAGCCCATTCTTCACTCACTACCTCCATATCTCCCAGGACAGGACTATATTTCTCCCCATTAGGTAGCCGATGAAGAGAACACCATGAGCAGGAGAAGTTTATTTACTGAACTGCTGCCCCCACCCTGCATGGTGAAGAGGCCTGGCTGAAAAGTAAAGGGGGGTGACCCACCCCTGAGCCAGAACTTATCTAGACCAGGGATAGTAGCCACACTGCATCTGGATGTGACCTCAGGGTCTGGGACCCTCCTAAGGTCAGATGGGAGGCATGTGACCAGAGGTGGCCCAGGATAGGACGTAGCAGGAGAGGAAGGTGACTGCTTCCAGGTCTGCCAGTTACCTAGGTAACAGATACTGGGCGGAAACTTAGCCAAGAGGGAAGGAGGTGTTCCTGTTCAGATGTCATAGATGGTCCTCATTTTGCGTAGCAAAATTAACACAGTTGTTATTTTTCTCCAAAACCCTGCTCTTGAAGTAGGGAGACCAGGTCTAGATGCTGCCATCTTGTTCTCACAGACATCCTGACACCTAGCTGGGTGATGGGGGCTTTTCACCCATCTTCAAAGGCTTAGAGGTAAGACAAGCCATCCTTTGAATTGAAGATGCCTAGCTCAGTTGGTAGAGCAAGGAGGACTTTGTTTTAGAGAATGTGAAGATGCATAATGTTGTTTAGCCCCAGAAAGGATATGCAAATGTATCATGTTGTTTAGACCCAGACAAGGAAGCTTTGTCCCCACCCAAGCATGTGGTTTTTGTCTTTAAAAGCTTGGTGCAGTTGGTGTATCTTGTCTTTGTGACAAGAGTCCACCTGCAGATGCTGGCTTGTTAATAAAGACTCCAGATTCAACTTCTCAAAATGTGGCTTCTTTCTTTTCTCTCGACTGGATACACAACTGAAATTTACCTTACAACACTCTCACTGTTTGTGAATTGGCATTTAGTTCAGGGACTGAATTATTTCTATCAGAAACTAGGAGATTAAGCCTACTTGGAGGAAGTAAGTCACTGAGTATATGACTTTAATAGGCCTGTTCCTATCATTCTCTCTGCTTCCTGGGTGCCATGAGGTAAATGCCTCTGCTCTACCATACACTCTCGCTATCATGATGCTCTGACTCATCAGGCACATAAACAATGGAGCAAACAAGCACAGTCTGAAGCTTCTGAAATGGTGAGCCAAAGTAAGTCTTTGAACTGTTTCTCTCAGGTGTTTATCAGTGACAAAAAAAGACTAATACACCCAGGTGACCCAGTAACCTTTGAAATTCAGCCCATAGCAGTATGGTCCTGAGAAAAAAATAAAGCTTTGAAGAGCACACATGTAGCATCCTCTTGGAAAAAAGATAGCCCCCTTACATGTAAGTAAATCTTCTGGCATTCAAATCAATTGTACCAATCTCAAATAGTTTGATTACTGAGTCTCTCACTGAGACTTGCCTATCATAGGATCAAAGTCAAATTTCCAGACCACAAAGTTCAAAAAGAGATCCTACAGTGTGGAGAGATCCCCAGCTCCTCGCTACTGTCCTTGTCCCTTCACCTATTTTTCCCCACAGTTGTTCTAGCCCATGCCTCCTGGCAGCTAGTTTTGTTTCGTTTTTCAGAAATTCCCATAGCAATATATAGGATAAAGCTATTTCTGATACCTTGGTGTTTCTTTTACTTTCTTGGACAATGGAATATCAGTCTCGGTCATGTTTTAGAATAGCATTTCTTTCCCCCTTTGGAAAAACTAGAATACAACAAAGCTCAACAAGAAGGCTGTGGCAGGAAGACCATGAGTTTGAGGCCAGTGTGGGCTACATGGTGAGCATGAGGCCAGGCTGGACTCATCATCCTAACACACAAGCCCACAGGAGGCTGAGATCTGAGGATTGAGGTTCAAAGCCAGCCCAGGCAAAAAGCTATGAGACTCATCTCCAATTAACCACCAAGGTGTGGCTCAAGTGATAGAGTGTTTTTGCCTCAAGCAAAAGAGCTCAGGGACAACATCTAGGCCCTGAGTTCAAGCTTCAAAACCAGAAAACTATATAAGTAAAATAAAACAAATTATTAATTAACCACCATTTGAAGTTTTCATTCATGTAAAGCAGGAGATGTTTCTCTGATCTTTTTATATTTTTCTATCCTGTCACATTAAAATAAACCCTTGCTAAACTTCAAAACAAAATTTCAGCACAAAAAAACTGACTCTAGAATTTTGCCATAACAAGATTAATATGTAGAAAGAAAAGCCATCCTGTATGACTTTCAAAAAATCTCTGTGTCCCTTCCTTGTTCTTTTCCTTGTCATTCTTTATTCATGAAGGCCTGGGTAACCTGAACTGCCACTTTTTCTTCTTGGAAATGAAGTCTGAAACATACATTTTATTTGCATTTCATTTACTAAGTACTTCTTTCTCACTTTATTTTTTAAATCATTTCACAGACTTTGTTATGAACTTCAAGTTCTACTGGATGTCAATAACTAACTACTTTTAATAATTAATGACGGTTACTGGGAGTTTTACTGTTCAAACTCCACCAAAATGTCTTGTGTTAGCGATTAGATTGTAAAGCCTAGAGACATTGTGTTAAATTAGAATGAAAAATGGTGTGTGACATATTTGTTTCCTTTTTATTTTTCAAACCTTATTACATATAGCTTGTTTTTTTTTTACTGTAGCAAACAAATTCTATCTTTTTTTTTACTTTAAAAACATTCAAAAGACAATTTTAACTGATAAAACATTTGCTTTATTACTATAGACATGCCTACATTTATAGGAGGCCAACTTCAGTGTACTCTTTTTTCTGGATAGGGTAAACAGTGAGGAATTTTCTTCCACATACATTGTATATTACCAGTTAATCTCTCATTACTATTTTCTCTGGAAACTACCACCTCTACCAGGATCTCAAGACCTTGACTCAGCTTCCCTTTACATTTTGTCCTTATTTCTCTTCCTTGCTAAAGAGAAATGAAGTAAGGGAGAATGCAAGAAATGAAAGCAAATGACCATTCTGCTGTTGCCATGCTTTACACCATGTCCTTTTCTACTGCTTTACCCTTGTCCTTTTTGTATGTGTGTGTGCATGTGCTCATGTTGGTAATGATGCTTGAACATAGGACTTCATGTTCTTATTCAGCTTTGTCACATGTCTAATTCTAGCTTTTTGCTGGTTAACTAGAGATAAGAGCTTTGAAGATTTGTCTGTTAGGGTTGGCTTCAAACCATAATCCTCAGATCTCAGTGTCCTGAGTAGGTAGGGGTACAAATGTAAGCCATCAGTGCACAGCTACAATCCTCTTGTGTAGCTAGGTGACAGGCAAATGACATTATGCTATGTTTTATTAGTTGAGATGGGGACTTAGGAGCTTTCAGCCTGAGCTAGTCTTGACCCTTGATTATTCTGATTTCTGCCCTCCAGATATCTAGGCTCATAGGCATGAGCGATTGTGCCCAATTCTAGTTTTTGTATTATTACCATCAACAAGAAAGGGTGGTTGGACTTGAATTTTCCAATTAACATTTTATGAAAAGGTAAGATAGGGCAAATTCCACTCCCTCACATACTGTTTCTCTATTTTCTACAGCTTTAACTTTTAGATCCTTTCTTTACTAATTTCATGTCAGGCCTCTGGCCAGATGTTCCTTAGCCACAAAGCCCATGTGCTACACTCCTCAACACTTACCCAATTCTGTTTCCTGTACTGGTTTTTGTTGAATTCATGTCAGTGGCTTTACACCAGGAATAGTCTACTATCAGTGTCCTTATGTCTTTGGTATCTCATTACATAAATATATCATTTATTTTTATAAACCTAAGTAATATGAATGTACTACTATCTTGGCTCATCTGTTTTAGTAATAAATTATCTATTAACTTCTTACTATTTCCATGTTTCAATGAAAAATGTATGTATGTATGTATGTATGTATATGCTTATATACATATATGCCTATCATGAGAGGTATAGCTTCCTTTGTCATGTACTCCCTGCCAATGAACTACCTCTTCATAGGCCCTAAGTGATGGGTCTGATCATGGACTGAAACCTCCATAAGTATAAACCAATGACTTAAATGATTTTGTGTGTGTGTGTGTGTGTGTGTGTGTGTGTGTGTGTGTGTGTGTGTGTGTGTGTGTGTGTGTGTGTGTGTGTGTGTGTGTGTGTGTGTGTATTACAGGGGTCAAACCTTTATGCTATAAAGATGCTTTACCATTGAGCTATTACCTCACCCTTTTCTCTTTTTTTGTTAATTCTTTTTTTTTTGGTCGGTTGTGGGGCTTGAACTCTGGGCTTGGGTGCTGTCTCTGCACTCTTCAGCTCAAGTCGAGCACTCTACTGCTTGAGCCACAGCACCACTTCCGGTTTTCTACTGGTTTATGGGAGATAAGAGTCTCACGGACTTTCCTGCCCTGGCTGGCTTTGAACTATGATCCTCAGATCTCAGCCTCCTGAGTAACTAGGATTATAGGCGTGAGCCACCAGCGCCTGGCTTTTTTGTTGATTCTTTTAGGTATTTTTTCACAGTGACAGCTTCAATCCTTCTATACTAACCTCAATTTCTTTTCCATTTCAGAAACAATATTTTTTAAATGCCTACAATTAGAAGCTGTAATCATTTTCTTCCAACAAATGTCCTGGAGTTTAGAATTCAAAAAGGTTTAGAATTTAAAAGCCCAACAGTTGAATTGTATTCAAGCACATTTTCAATTCTACTACAAACTGTCAAAGTGTTCTACAAAGCTCAAAATGCTAGTTTGCAAAGGAGTTCCTGTTTCTTCATATCCTTCCCTAAAATTTCTATTATTGGTCTTTAAATCTACTGGTCTGTGAGTTGACTTCTTCCTTAAGGGAGATACTTGCTTTAACTGGCTATTTTACAAGTCAAGAAATGCTCATTAGAGTGGCGCTGTAGCTCAAGTGGTAGAGCGCTTGCCTTGAGCTGAAGAGCTGAGGGACAGTGCCCAGGCCCAGAGTTCAAGCCCACGGCCAACAACAACAACAACAACAAAAAAAATGCAGCTTGATTTTAGTGGCGCTGTAGCTCAAGTGGTAGAGCGCTCGCCTTGAGTTGAAGAGCTGAGGGACAACGCCCAGGCCCAGAGTTCAGACCCCATGACTGGACCCAAAAAAAAAAAAAGAAAAAAGAAATACAAATGTTGGAAGTGGTACTGTGGCTCAAGTGGAAGAGCACTAGCCTTGAGCTGAAGAGCTCAGGGACAGTGCCCAGAGTTCAAGCCCCAGGACCAACAAAAAAAACAAAAACAAAAAAAATGTTTATTTCTTACCAGAAAATGGTTAGCTAATATTCAAGGACTTGATAACTAATAAGTAATTAGGGAGTCTGGGAAAAATCACCTAATCCTTATGCTGTCAGTTTGCTTCTTTGTAAATGGAAAAGTAACTTAAGATTGTCTCTAAAATACTATGGCTTTATCTGAACATAGAGTATTTAGGACAAAGTTATTGAGAAACATTAGATGGGTGGATGTTTTAAGATGTAATGTTGTATGGTGGAAGGGCAATATTTTGGAATTAGGTAATAGAATGTTCAAGTCTATTTCTCAGTTCTATGCCTTTAGGCAATTTGACTAAATTCTTCTTTATTTGTAAGTAAAATGGAAGTAGTAGTACTGACCTTGTTATGAGGCTTAAAATTAATACCTATGCCAGGTATGATGATGCAACCTGTAATCACAGCTGCTTTGGTGGCCTAGATAAAGAGGCTCTCTATTCTATTGCATCCGGGGCAAAAGTTAGCAAGACACCCAACTGACTAGCTGGGGGTGGTAAGACATGTCTGTAATACTAGGTAAGTAAAAGGCACAGGTAGTGGGCTAGGAAGGTGGCTCATTGGAGAGCGCTTGCCTTGCATGCCTGAGGCCCTGGGTTCGATTCCTCAGCACCACATAAGCAAAAACAAAAAAGCCGGAAGTGGCGCTGTGGCTCAAGTGGTAGAGCACTAGCCTTGAGCTGAAGAGCTGAGGGACAGCGCCCAGACCCAGAGTTCAGGCCCCACTACCGGACCCAAAAAAAAAAAAGAGGCACAGGTAGTAGGATTATTGTCTGAGGATTGTGTGATTATGCCCCAGGCAAAATTTTGAGATCCTATGCGAAAAATGACTAAAACACAGATGGGCTGGGGGCATAACTCCACTGGTAAGAGTATTTGTCTAGAAAGTGCAAGCAAGGCCTTGAATTCAAATCCCATACTCCTGCCCCCTCCAAAATAATATCTATGAACAAGCATCTTAAAAGAAAATAGCAGAGAGATTATTACTGGCTATGGAAAGTCTTTTACTTAATTTTTTCGTAAGTTTTACCAAAACTCTTAGAGTTTACCATATGCTAGAAAATTCTAAGAGGTTTAAAACATTCAGCTTCACTTCACGCACTCTATGAGTAGGTATTTTTACAGTCATTTGTATTTTAGCTTCAAGAAATTGTGGCATAGTAGTTAAACAACTAGCCCAAGATCACGTAAGTAGTAAATCACAGTGCTAGTCTACATTAAGGATTCAGTTCTTGGATCAGGCTCCTTCTTCTAGTCTTCTCAAGCCAAGTTATCTGCTGATTTCATTAGAAAAAAGAAATCTACAACTGGCTCTAAGACATGGCATATTGAAGTGATTAAATGGTGGTGCTTATGAATAAATCAATCTGTGAGGTTAACAATTTTTATTTCCTCCAAGAGTCAAACCTTTGGAGCACAGCAATTTTTTTTTTCTTTTGTCCATTGTAAGGCTTGAACTCATGGCATGGGCATTGTCCCTGAGCTCTTTTGCTCAAGGCTAGTGCTCTACCACTTTGAACCACAGCTCCACTTCTAGTTTTTGAGTGGTTAATTGGAGATAAGAGTCTTTTGGGGGACTTTTCTGCTCCAAGCTGGCTTTGAATTTGGATCTTCAGATCTGAGTCTGAGTAGCTAGGATTACAGGTGTGAGCCACCTGCCACCGGCAACATTTTTTTTTTTTTTAACATAAAAGTATGATTCGCTGCTGAGGTTTTTTCTACTTTGAGGTCTTTTTTTGCACCTATGCCTGAGAGAAAGCCTACATTAGTAGTTCAAGGGCATGTAACTACTAACCTTGGAGAGTTCAGGCTCTGTTCTCAAAAGGGATCATCCAAAGAACAGGAAATGGACTGGTCAGAGCCTATGGCTTACACTTTGGGCATGCTATGTTGTTAGAAAAAAAAAAGATGACAAAGAAGTGATTCTTGTTTTTGGCAATCTACAGCAGTTCTGTTCTGACTCATACACAAAGGGAGTAAATCCCTAGGAAAGAAATAAAAAGCAGAACAGAGGGGAAAAATAGAATTTCCAGTTCTCTGAGTTTTTATTCAATGACTGCTATCTCAAGATTAAAGCCGAAACTATGACAATGCCAACCACAAAAGATGGGAAAAACACTGTAACCACAAAACAATGGCCCAAATTAGGTAATCAGATATAGAAAGAACTTGGCCAGCAAGGTAGTTTTTTCTTGTCACAATGATGACTGGAAAACTGATAAAAATGATGGGATCTAAAGAAATGTTACAAATGTGAAACCTTCTCACAGACCAGAAACTCCAAATCTGTGAGCCAAAATAAATCTTTTCTTGCAAAACCAAAAAAAGAAAAAAGGAAAAGAAAAAGTACCTTTTTCTTTGAAGACCTCTGAGCTACATAACACCAGGATATCTTTATCTACAAACTCTATTTCTAGAGGAGACAAATGAGAACCAGAAAATCAATGACCAGAACACAAAGAGTACCTTGATGAGCCAGGAATATAGCAATTTATGCTCTAGTTTAGAATATCTGAAGATCAAATCATTCACCCCCGGATAAAAACAGACTGTATTTTATGGCTCTCTCAAATACTCAATACAGACACTGGGTTTTAACTCTCCTTTTTATAGATGAGAAAATGAAGCCACAAGAATCTGTTTATACTTGCCCAGACTGGCAATTGTGTCCGGGGAAATTATATAGAAAATTAACAATATTTTTATTGTTGTTGTTTTGCATTTCCACTGATAGATAGCCTTTAAACTATTTTTAAAGGGTTGAGGATGTAGCTCAGTGGCAAAACACTTGCCTAGAATGTGCAAGTCCCTAGAATTCAATCCCCACCATCACAAAAACATTTTTGAAAACAGATAAATTCTGGATATTATAATTTGGCACAAAGCAGAGCTTACTAAACAAACTGCAGAGAATAGCTATCTTATAGAGAATTTTGCTTGCCTGAAACTTTGTTATGAGGGTGACCATCTCTGATGAATTCCAGGTAGGTGCAATGGGTTTTCCACTATGACTATGGAGAGTTGAATTACCTTCAGTTTTGCCAAACATTTTTTAATGTGCAATACCTGCTTTTAAACTGTCAAGAAATCTGTAAAGCTAAAGCATGATGAAAATAATTGTTAACCTGCTGGATTCCATGAAAGACACATATAAGACTGTGGGGAATACAGTAGACAAAAGACTTGATGTTGGTTTGGAGTAGGGAAATGGAATGTGGCAGGAAGACTATGACATTTCCATTAAATAGACAGATTTTAGTTCTGCAACCAAGCAACTTCATTACTTGTCTTTTAAGCTTCAATTCCTTATTAGAAATAACTTAGAGAACACTTATGTGAGTTGCTGTGAGAATGAAGTGAAGTTTTAATGAGAACATCAAAACTATGCTCAATAAGAAATTAATAGAAAACTATGTTATGAGCTAGAAAATAATACAGATTGTAAGAAAAATAGTTCCTTGGAGTAGGAAGAGATGGCATTTGCATAAACTTAATGTTTGATTTTATGTGTTTTTAATTTCTAAGAGGTTATGAACTCTTGAGAGGGCCATAACTACTACATGTAGCAGATGTGGTTTTTGGTTGTTTTTTTTTCTTCTATGTATTTTCTCTCTATGTAAATATTTGGTGTCAATCTTTAGTCTGGAAACAATAATAGCATCAGTTTTTCCTTGGTGTAATTTACTGATCTATTTTCCTATTGCATAGATCAAAAGCAGATACAGGTGTTTCATAGTTGAAAAAAAATTGCAATGTAGTAGAACCCAATATCTAGCAGCCCAGGACCTTTTGAAGAATGATGGGAAAGATGGGAATGTGGCTTAGTGGTAGAGTACTTGCCTAGCATGCATGAAGCCCTGGATTAATTCTTCAGTACCACATAAACAAAAAAAAGCCAGAAATGGTGTAGTGGCTCAAGTGGTAGAATGATAGCCTTGAGCAAAAGAAGCTTAGGGACAGTGCGCAGGCCCTGAGTTCAATCTCCATGACTGGCAAAAAAAAAAAAAAAAAAAGATTGAAAAGAGTAAAATGAAAGTTGTCTTTTGTGGGTGTGTGCATATGTGCATGTGTTAATTCATTTTTCCCTACAGTAACAAATACCTAAGATAATTAGCATAAAAGAAGAAAGGTTTACATTAGCTTATAGTTTTCAAGATTGCAGTCCATAGTTAGGTGAATCCATTATCTTTGGATCCATTTCTTGTCTCCTCTAGCAAGCCAGCAAATCATGGCAGGGAGCCTGTGGTGGAGCAAGCTGCTCATCTTATGGTGACTGTGAAGAATAAAAGAGAAAAAGGTCTGTGTCCCATAGTTCCTTTTGAGAACATACCCCCATGACCTAAGACTTCCCACCAGGCCTCATGTCTTAATGGTTATACAGCTTCCCATAGTGCCAAGCTGAGGATCAAGTCTTTAAAATAAACACAAGTCTTTAGGGAACAATTCAGACCCAAACTGTAGCAGAATTATTACTTTTTTTCTAGAAAAAAATTCTGGAGCAAAATATTTCATTACTTTTTGTGAATATTATTAATTACATTTTATAGCTATATGAAAATCTGCATTTAACATTGATTGTTCCTCATAGGAGATTCTGGCCATATAACATATCCTATCAATGGGATAGTGCCATCTTTTTTTTTTTTTTTTTTTGTCTGTTATAGGGCTTGAACTCTGGGCTTGGGTGCTGTCCCTGCGTTCTTTAGCACAAGGTGAGCACTCTACTGCTTAAGCCACAATGCCACTTCCAGGTTTTTAGTGGTTTATTGAAGATAAGAGTCTCATGGACTTTCCTGCCGGGGCTGGCTTTGAACCACAATCGTCATATCTCAGCCTCCTGAGTAGCTAGGATTACAGGCTTAGGATTATACCACCACCCAGCTCGATAGTTTTGAGAGTGAAATTTTTATTTTTAAGTCTTCCTCTGGAAAGCTCTCCACTCATCTGTGTAGGACCTCTGTGGAGGCACATACTAAAACACATTGATTTGAGTCCATTTGAGATGCTTTTACACTTTAAACTAATGTATTCATTAAGCAAATACATAATAACAATACATGATTCCATTATGTTTTACCCAGAAATAAGTTTCATTCATTTGTTTTTGAAGGCATGCTAGAGTTTGAATTCAGGGCCTCGAGTTCATTCAGTTTGCTTCTTGGTCCAGCATTCTATCACTAAATCTATGCCCCACATACTTTTTTTGCTGGTTGTTGCGGAGAGTCTTGTGGACTTTTCTGGCTTCTATTCCAATCTTCCAAATCAAAGCTTTCTGACTAACTAGGATCCCAGACATGAGCAATCAGCACTTGGCTAAAACTAAGCACTCATTTTTGCACTTATATACAGATATTTCTTAAAGCTATTTGCACAAGTGGTAAAAGTTCTGTAAGAAAGTATTTTCTAGAAATAATGCCGAACTGCATAATTTGCTGCTAAAACTTATCAGTGGATAACTTAGCTCCCAAGTCTCCCAGTCTCTTATTCAGGGTTTCTTTCTGTATATTACTTCATTATATTGAAGTTGTTTCATTTAACCTATCTCTGTGAAAAATATCGGCATACATAACTTCATGTGCCCAGTTTAGAGACTTTGTACAAAGGCATGTCTGAATCAATTAAATTAATCACTGGATCAATATATATGAAAACTGTAGTATTTTTAATATTAGCTTATATTAGTTATATGGGGGGTTGATTGTTACATCTCCACACATTTACACTGTATTTCAACTTTATTTTGGCATTCTTCTGGAGTTTAAGAAACTGGCCCAGAGATCTTTTTGTTGTTCTGTTTTGAGATGGGATCTTGCTGTGTTGCCCAGGCTGGCAGCAAGCTGAACTCCTGGGCTCAAGTGTTCCTCCTCCCAGTGTAGCTTCTCAAATCATTTGGGATGGGTAGTACCTGGCACGGCCAAGTTCTTATGTTTGTTTTAGTGATGTCAATCACCCCACTGGCTATTTGAGAATTCTGCTACTGGACTGAATGGGTTTTAGGCCACCGTTGCTTTGCCTAACACAGACTGAGTCATACCTGAATGTAAGTAAGCAGCTGTCAGCTTTGTGTTTCTGTAATCTTTTATTTGTCCTGGATTGAGTTCCTCCAGAGCAGAAAGAAACCACAGTATTCATGTCCTGGGCTCAGAATTTAGGTCTGCCACAAAGTAGGCAAACTCAGTAGCTTTTTTTTTTTTTTAAGGTTCCTAACTGGGAGCAGTACTACCAGTGATTTCATGCTACTAACTTCAAATCCCCCACAAGAGGGGTAAAAATCACCTGCATTCATCTAGGCACGTCCTTGAAAGTTCACCATGCCAAGAACTTTTGGTCATTTTTACTTCTTCCCTTTACTTAAAATGGTTCGTAATTTTTGAATGGTGGGGATTGTCTATTACAGTGCAATTGTCACAATCCTCTTATTATTTTAAAATTTCAGTTGTCATTCATAAACGGAGTACAGTGTACTGTGTATGAAAAGCTGGAAGGATCTTCACACATTCACACAGCACTGCAACCAGCATTCAGATCAAGAAAAAGAACGTTTCCAGCTCAGAACCTTCCCACCGAACCAACATGCCCGCCATCCCTCAGAGGTACCCATTATTCTTAAGTACTCTAGCACCCCTGCGTCTTGTGCGGAATTATCTTGGAGGAAGTGGTAGATGGCACGACTAAAACCGCAGACCTGCGCTCGGAGACCCGGGCTTGGTGATCTCCTTTATTGGGCACCCCGTACATTCCTGGGGGTACACAGGGCTCTTTTTGACCCCACCGAGGCTGGTAGTTCTTGAAGAGGGTCCCTCACACCTAGCAAATGGCCGGGCTTCACGCCACAATGGTTGTTCAGCCGACTCCAGCGCGGGCTCACCGCATGCTCTGCACCCTTCGCGTGGGCACCGGTCTCGGGTGTTGGGCAGCCGGGCGTGGCCCTGGGCGCGACCTGCTGGAATGCGATCTGCCGGGGGCGGCGCTGCCGAGCTAGGATGTGAGGCACTCTCTTATTGGCTGAGCTTTCCTATGGGCCAGCCCCAGGCCCTCTCTCTGCGCCCCCATTGGCCGTTGGAGTCCCACTGGCGCCGCTCCCGCCCCACTCCCTTCCTGATGGAAACCTGGTGTGCGTGTGTGTGCGTGTGTGTGTGTGTGTGTGTGTGTGTGTGTGTGTGTGTGTGTGTGTATGTGTGTGTTGGGGGAGGTTAGGAGGCTGAACAGGGGAGGAGGATGAGTGGTCCTCCCGGTAAGGGTGCCCTCGAGAACCAATCAGAAGCCTATGTGGAAAAGAGGCGCAGGGCCAACCAATCATCTTCCGAGGTGCGGTTGGGACCCGCTGACGTGAATGCTGCTGCAGCCAATGGGCGTGCCGCTGTGCGTCCGCTCTTCGGCAGCCGGCCGGGGGCGGTGAAGAGAGCGCGACGGCGGCAGTGGCGGCGTAGCCATCGCTGGACTCCCTGGGAGAGAGAGCGAGGCCCCTCCTCTGCGTCTAGGTGAGAGGCAGGCACGCTACTAGAGGCCTGAGCCGGGAGCCTCCTCTTTGCCCTGCCCTTGCTGAGGCTCCCTGAGGGCTGGCTGGGCTGAGGTGGGGCCGTCGGCCCACCCCGCCCCCACCGTGTCCGTCCGGGGAACCGGGCGCTTACTTCAGCCGGGATGGTCCCTGCGCGGCGTGGCCGGGCCACCGCCCTCTGGAGAGCCGGCTTCCTGAGGGGGCCGGACGGACAGGCCTGGTTTGCCTCGGCGGAGTCGGGGGCGGAGCCGGGGGCGCCGCTCAGGGTGGGAGGCCGCGGAGTGGTGGGGAAGGTGGGGCGGATAGTTGACAGAGGAGCGGGCTCCGGTGCTGGAGGGAGGGTGGTGGCAGAAGCAGGGCCCTGCTTGAGGGATTCCAGGCCCAGAGGAGGAAGAAAGTGATGGGAAAAGGGATGATGCTCAGAAAAAGGGTGTCCTGTGAAGAAGGCGCGGGCCGGGAGGCCGTTGGCAGGCGGTCGGGGTTCGGGAGGGATCAGCTGAGAAGGAAGGGGAAGTAGGTTTGGGTTCGCTACACATATGGGAGACACGTGGACTGAAACCAGAAGGTGACTGCGGGGAGAGGTTTTCTTTTAGTGTGATATATGGAAGGAGACTGCTTGACCAGAAGACGTTACTTGGCCTGCTGAAAAAGTATACAGGAATAGTTGAGGTAGATATATGTATGGTAGCTGAAAGGCTGTAAATCTTTTATGAGTAACGAGCAACGGCGGAGTCAGGAGAACCAAATGTCTCAGGTTCATAGGGTTCATTCACTACTCATGAAGGACTGAACAATCAGACTTGTTAACTCTCACTCCTGAGGCTGGTCATACCTTGCACCTTCTTCCTCTTTCCATGCTGATTAGTTTGCTTGAGCAGCACAAACGTACCCTGTCTGCAGTAATGGGCATACACGTTTACTTTAGGTGAATCGCTTCCTTCTTTAACAGTTAAGTAGAATGATAGTTTAATGGCAACATGGGAAGAAACTATTGGAAAATCTGCCCTAGAGGGTTGTTTCTCAATTATCTTGTTGGGCGTGTGTAATACAGCATAAAAATGATGCAAGATCTCTATACATTAACACCAATGAGGCTTAATGTGTAAGTATAGTTCTCTATAAAAATGCATCAATTTATTTTTAATATATTTTTTATTGTAAAGATACTGTACAGAGGGGTTACAGTTACATGAGCAAGGTAATGAGTACATTTCCTACGAGCATTGTTACCCACTCCTTTGTTTTTCCCCTACCATTCCTTCCCTTCCCACCTCCTCAACTCCTCCCTCCCCCTGTCCAAAGTTGTAAAGTTCGTTTTCAACATTGTGTCTTGAAAATGCATCAGTTTAATGTAGTGGAATTTGATTATGTCTTTCACTTCTTGAGAAAATTTCAGCCCTGATAAGAGAAGAGTTTTTGTAGCTAAAAAAAGGTTTAAAATTCTTCTCAATCGGGAAAGAGTCATGTACAGTGGTAGCATGTATGGGACTCTGGGTTCCATCCTAGCACTGAACAATAAAAGGTAGGAAAGAAAGACCTGGTATGTGTGTATAAACACACACACACACACACACACACACACACACACACATCAATCACTGTTAGTGCCTTTTTGTTTGAAGCTTTTGGAATTTTTATTTGTGAAGTATTTATTGGAAGAGTTTGAAGACAGAGAAGTGCCATATCCAGTATATTTGGGTGAAAGAGATAATTTCTGTTTGTGTGGAAGGACAAAAGGATTGTGAAGAGTTACAGTGTACAGGACAGAGCAACAAGAACAGTTGTTATAGGCTGTTTCCTTGTTCACCAGATCAACAAAGCATTGTAACTAATGAATCATCATTCTTTAAGAGGTAGAAATTATTTCTTGATAACACTATTCACTGTGATCACATTTTACTGTAGTAATAGAATACTTAAGCACTGAGGACCTTCATTAGTAATAGAATAAATACTTAAGCACTGATGACCCTCAGAGAAGAGAATTAATTTAAGTGATGTGGAGTTAGGAAAAGTTTCCTGGAAAAGGTGAGTTTTCAGCCATCACTTGAAGTAGGAGATGGGAGTCTGGATTATTAGAAGATACAAGAATGAAAATCCAGTAATTTGGGTTTAGTTATAAGCAGCTCTGGACAAGAATCACAAATGTATTTTTAAATTATTATGTTGCTATAGAAGTGATGTACAGAGGGCTTACAGTTATATGGGTCATGTAATGAGTACATTTCCTTTAGTACATTGTCATCTGTTGCCTCATTTTCTCCCAGTCCCTCCTTCCCATCTCCACCCACAGAGTTGTACAGTTCACTTTCATCAATGTCCAGTGAGCTTCACTACTGGACTTTTTTGCCCCTTTTCCCTTGAGTTCTGTTGCCTTCTCCCCCACCGTCCCAAAGATATACGTGTGAATACACCATAAAAAAACTAAAAACTAATTTAAAAAAGAAAGTATTTTGTTTCTATATCTTGGAGTTTGTTTTAGTATGTATATTATTTTATATAAATATGATGAGGCACTTAAGCATTGCGCCTTTGTGTTTCTTCTTAGGAATATCTTCTTTTGGTCTCACTGTGTGTATCAAGGATCCTGTATAATTTGTCATATCCCAGTGCATTTTAGATCTAACTTCTGCATATCAGAGAGAACATCTGAGAGATGGCTTACCTCACTTAACAAGAAGAACCATGAATTTAAAAGGTTTATATTTTTTGCTTTTTCTTTTTTTGCCAGTCCTGGGGCTTGAACTCAGGGCCTGGGCACTGTCCCTGTACCTCTCTGTGCTCAAGGCTAAAGCTCTACCACTTGAGCCACAGCACCACTTCAGCTTTTTCTGAGTAGATTATTGGTGATAAGACTCTCATAGATTTTCCTGCCCTTAGCTGGCTTTAAACAAAGATTCTCAGATCTCAGCCTCCTGGGTAGCTAGGATTATAGATATGAGTCGCTGGTGCCTGACTTAAAAGAGTTGTTTGTTTATTTGTTTTGTCAGTTGTGGGGCTTGAACTCTGGGCCTGGGCCCTGTCCCTCAGCTCTTCAGCTCAAGGCTAGCTCTTTACCACTTTAGCCATAGTGCCACTTCCAGCTTTTTCTGTTTATGTAGTGCTGAGGAATTGAACCCAGGGCCTCATGCATGCAAGGCAAGCACTCTACCACTGAGCCACCTTCCCAGCCCTTAAAAAGAGTTTTTAAGGAGAAAGATTTAAATGAACATTTGGAGTGTAGAAATCAACTAAGCCTCTAAACGCAGTTTAGTTGATATATAATAGTTCTGGGTGGTAGCTAGGAGAGAATTATTTGATGGATTGAAGATAATAAAGGGAAGTGCACAAAAACATTTTTTGGATAGTCAAGAGAATGTCATTTTGAGGTAGATTTGATCATCAACCTTTTTTTGAGTTTTACATTAGAGTGTAGTGATAGTGGCAAATTTTATTTGACACTGTTGTGCCAGATATTCTTTGCACGAATCATCTTTTGATTATCTATTTTATGGGTGAGAGAGCTGAAGACAGATGTAGCCTGCCTAAAGGCATACTAGCTAGTAGATGACAGGTCAGGATTAGCAAAAATGAGCAATAATGTTAAATCAAGTATTGGCTTGAGGGCTGGGAAGGTAGCTCAGTGGTAGAGTGCTTGCCTTGCATGCCTGAGGCTCTGGGTTTGATTCCTCAGCACCACATAAGCCAAAAGAAAAAAGCCGGAAGTGGCGCTGTGGCTCGAGTGGTAGAGCGCTAGCCTTGAGCTGAAGAGCTGAGGGACAGCGCCCAGGCCCAGAGTTCAGGCCCCAAGACCGGACCCCCCCCCCCCAAAAAAAAAAAAAAAAGTATTGGCTTGATACCAGGCATTTTGTTAAATGCTAAGGATTCGAAGTTGAGAAGAAAATATAAAGGTCAGGTCTCAGCCAGACCTGTTATAGAAGAAGAGCAAGTGATGAAGGAAAAAGTTTACTTGTAGAGATTTTAAGAGCTACTGAGGAATTTACTATTTGGAAATTTTTAAGACAGAAGAAAATGTTCAGAAGTGCTTAAGACTCAGAAGAACATGATTGAGAAAAAACAATTGAGTTAGATAAGGAAAAAAGAAATGTGAATTTAGTGTCCAGAAAGCCAACATAAATTAAAATATGGGCTGATAATTATGCTTAATGGCAGGTATTGTACAAATTTAAATTTGTGGTGTAATCATAATTATGATCAAACTCACAGAATGGATGATGACAGGGCTCCTTGTAATGCTTTAATTGGGCTATAAAGATCCTGAATGGCCTGTGAATTTTAACAGATACACACCTGTTAAAATGTTTTTAAAAATAAGCATAATATTTGTATAAAAGCAATTGGGTGAAAGCCAACTATAAGAGTAATAAGCAAACAGTGGGGGAATATGTAGGTTAGAATTTGGGGTGATAGAAAAGATAGTCTTATTTCAGTACCAACTCCATATGAACCCCATGGGAAGGCCTTATTCCCATGTTGGAAATGATGAGGTTGTAATGGTGGGAACACATTGAAAGATGAGATTTGTTTAATCTGCAGGATCAGGTTACTAAAGGTGTGGTCTGGACTTCAATATTTGTTTTCTTAGAGTTTAAGGTTAAAACCAGGAACTACTCATAGAATTGAGTCCTTTGACTCTTTTGCCTAAATATCCTTTCTTCTTTCCATACATTGTTTTTGTAGTTCTTCTCTTTAGTGGGTTTGTAAAGGGCTTAGTTTTTAGTTCAGTATAAATAGTATGAAAGCTGGAGGGGATGTGGACAGAAGGGAACCTTACTGCATTGTTGGTGGGAGTGTAAACTTGTTCAACCACTTTGGAAAGCAGTATGGAGGTTCCTCAAAAGACTCCACATAGAGTCAGTCCCCTATGACCCAGCAATCCCACTTTTGGGCATTTACCCAAATGTTCACAAACAAGACCACACTAAAGCTACCAGCATGACTATGTTTATTGCAGCACTATTTACTATAGCTAAGATATGGAACCAACCCAGATACCCCAACAGAAAGAATGACATTGCCCCATTTGTTAGGAAATGGAAAGACTTGGAAAAAATTATATTAAGTGAAGTAAGCCAGGCCCTAAGAAACATAGGTCCCATGGTTTCCCTTATTTGCAATATCTAGTATATGTCTGAGTCAAGCAGAAAAGGTCAGATAAGGTGATGTTAGGGAAATGAACCCTAAGATACGTACTCAAATGTTTTTTTTCTTTCATTCGATTGTTTCTAACGCATTTATAAGATTATTTCTTTGTTGCTTTGTATGTCCTTCCCCCACAGTATAACCCCTGTTTTCACTGTATTTGATGTTGGTATAATTTGTGGAGGGGAAGGGGAAAAACAAATCGTTTAAATAGGGATACAGGTGGACCCATTGCAACAATGAGATGTACAAGTCCTTATGTGGGAAACGAACTTTACAACTTTCATGGGGGGTGGAGGAGGGAGGGGGGCAGGGAGGATTGGGTGGGGGGGGAGGGATGGGAAGGGATGGGAAGTGGAAACAAAGGAGGAGGCTACAATGCTTGATAAGAAATGTACTCAATATCTTGCCCATGTAATTGTAACCCCTCTGTACAGTATTTTCACAATAAAAAAAAAGAAATTAAAAAAATAGTATGAAAATATTATGGGCATAATTTATATGTAACTAATCAATTTAAATGGCTAGAAATTTATCAGTGTTTTATTCTCAAACAAATATTAAGAAAATAAGCCTGTCTTATTAGGTAATTATTCCCCAAATAAACTAGTAGGATTTTCTCTAGGGACCAAAACAGTTTGATTCCAATTTTCTAAATGAAGAAGAAAGAAACTTTTTTTTTTTTTTTTTGGGTCCAGTAGTGGGGCCTGAACTCTGGGCCTGGGCGCTGTCCCTCATCTCTTCAGCTCAAGGCTAGCGCTCTACCACTTGAGCCACAGCATCACTTCCGGCTTTTTCTGTTTATGTGGTGCTGAGAAATCCAACCCAGGGCCCCGTAGCATTACTTCTTGCTCCTTGTCTTCTCTGCCTGCCATACTTGTCATTGATCCCTGAGGGTATAGTTAGATTCTTGATGTATTAGAGAGGATGTATTATTTTTAATATCCTACATTTACTTTGACAGAGTTATCTTAGAAAGCAGGTACCCATTAAATCATTAGTGAATAAATGAATAATTGATGTTTTATTTCAGCTTATAAGAAACCATATAGGTCTGGGAATATTCCTGAGTTACAGAGTACTTTCATAGCATGCACTGCAAAATAAAAAAAATTGATATTTTATTGAAAGTAGTTAGTGCCTAAAGAATGAATTGTGTTTAGTAAATTTAAACTCTTTTGCTCTATTTTGGGCAATTTAAAGAAGAAAACTACTGGACCTATCTTAAGAAGCTGTTAAAGGTAAACTTCTTCTGTAAACTTGTATTAATAAAAATTGCTATTAAAAGCTAGATGCTGTTGGGTCATGCCTATAATCCTTGCTATTCAGGAGGTTGAGATCTGAGGATTACAGTTTGAAGACTGCTGGGGCAGGAATGTGCAAGTATCTCTTAAGTTTCAAAAGCCAGAAATGGAGCTTTGGCTCAAGTGGTAAAGCTCTAGACTTGAGCAAAAATACTTAAGGACAGTGTCCACACCCTGTAGAACTGGCACAAAAATAAATAGGTTAAAATTGCTAACAGTGGGCTGGGAAGTTGGCTCAGTGGTAGAGCGCTTGCCTTGCATGCTGAGGCCCTGGGTTCTATTCCTCAGTACCACATAAGCAAAAAAAAAAAAAAAGCCAGAAGTGGTGCTGTGGCTCAAGTGGTAGAGCACTAGCCTTGCCTTGAGCTGAAGAGCTGAGGGACAGCGCCCAGGCCCAGAGTTCAGGCCCCACGACCGGACCCAAAAAAGAAAAAAAAATTGATAACAGTGCATACATCACCAACCTTATCAATTGTGAGCTTGTGGCCAGTCTAGCTTCCACCTCTTCCCTCTTTAGTTTGAAACAGATTTTTTTTAAGTATTACCATATAATGTAGTATATACTGGGCATTAATAAAAACAGTTATGACAATACAGCTGATTGTAGACACTTGATTACCAAGTGAGATGAAAATTTGTTCATGTTAGTATAGTTTGAGACTTGAACATTTAATCTATTTTTTCTTAAGAGTCACTCATTTGCATTTTCTAAAAGTATTTCTCATCTCATAAGACTTGTACATTTTAATAATGCATTTTTGACAGCTATATAAGGGTGGACACTGAATATACAAGGTATGATTACAAGACAGAATGTAATGTTATATTGGTAGAGAGAGACTTTTAATTGGAAATTGGCATTGTTTTGAAATGTAAGTTGTATTGATAGCTGTAGACACGGAGAAAGGACATTTAGGGAGGGAAGTGATGGTGATCACATGGATAAAGAATATAGTTACGAAAAAAAATCCAACTTTAACTCAGAATAAGTTCTATGTAAATCTGTACCTTTTCATTTTTTAGACCTGTACAATATTGGCATGGTAGTGGTCTTACCTCAGTTCTTGATAAAAGCCAGTTAGTGCACTTTGTGATTATATCATTGGCCATGGTGAACTATGTGGCACATTCTGTTAAAAAGTATCAATGTCTTCTAAATATCTTGCACCATATGTAAAAATAGATCTACTTTGGCTAGAACATGGGTATCTGCCAATTAGCTCTCAAATATAAGTCACTTTGAAACTAAGTGGTAGCTTTTTTTGTGAATACACATGCATTTAACTTAGTAAGTATTAAGCATTTGACAACCATGTGACAATTTTAACATTAATTTGAAATATGTTGTTTATTTCAGTTTTTGAGAACTCTTTGGATTTAGAAACTGTATACTGTTATATCTTATTATGAAGTATTCTAATAATAAAATCTTAAAGTATATTCCATAATGCAGATCTTTTACATTTTTTTGTTTGCTTTTTTTTCCCAGTACTGTTAGCTCTCTTCCCATAGCTTAGCACACTCCTTCCCTTCTCCACAGCTTAGCATGCTCTCTTCCTAGGCAACACTAGGCCCATGTAGTAGTAAAGGCAGTAAATAATAAACTTCCAACCTTCTTTACCTTGGGATGGCACTTCTCTGGGGCAGCTACCACCATCTAAGGCAACAAGAGCCCCTTAGAGTGACCTTCAGCTTTGGACAGCTTTGGACCCCTTATCTACTATTAGGATAGCAGCCATAAATCCTAGTCCGCCATGATGAAGCCCCTGGCCCACACATCCACACCAGGGTCTCTGCCTCCTAGCCCCTCCTAAACCTCCTAGGTTATATAGGTCACCGTAGACAATAGCCAGTGCTTCTTCTCACTTCTCCCTTGTGAGAAGGGCACTTACTGGACCCCTTTCCCAGCAATAAACCTTTCTTTGTTTTCTGTACCTGGATGTCTGTGTGGTTCTCTGGCAAAGTCTAATAATCTTTCAGGTACTGAAGTTTGGACTTGGAGTTCCATGCTCTATCATTGGAGCCATACTTCAAATCCTGCTTTTTGCTAGTTATTTTGGAGGCAATCTCATGGACTTTCTGCTTCATCCAGCTTCAAACCTTGATCCTCTGGATCTCGGCCTCCCAAGTAGCTAGGATAACAGGTGTGAGCACCTGGCAAACTAGCCCAGTTCTTAATTGGATTCTTAGGGCAAAAAAAGCCATAGCCATTTTATTTTATTTTTGTATTTTTGGAGACTAAAGTATTGCTCTGTAGTTCAGACTGGCCTTGAATTTTCAGACCTGTCCAAACACACTCAGATTACAAGTGTGTACCACCATGCTTGGAAATAAAGCCAGTTTAATAAATATGTAGGAATGATTTTACAAAAGATTTTGGAGTAGATTTATGGTACTTTATATACATGAGATATGGTTACTGTCTATCTGAATTCATAGGAAGAAGAATATTTAAGAATGGATAAATCCTTAAATAGTTTTTTTCTCCAAGAGATAAAGGAAGACTGTTCTTTGACATACCTTGCTATTAAACAGTTAAGATGTCTGGAGGGAAGGATTTGTTAAAGCATCTTGAAGTTCACATATGTATTGAAATAACTTCTACAAATAATAAAGGGTTTTTGGCAGGCAAAGAATTGGTTCTCAGTGGTCATTCTCAGGAGCCCCTGAGAATCATCATCAACTTAATTTGGAAGGATAGTCTTAAATAAGTTACTTTGAAAATGTGTTTTTTAGTTTGGGTATAAGGTTTCATATTTGTAATTATAGCTACTAGGTAGTCTAGGATATGGAAGATTGTGGTGCAAGGGCTACCTGGGAAAGAAGTTGAAATGCCCATCTTAATCAATGAAAAAAAAAAAGCCAAAGTGTGGTCTACACCTGTCATTCCAGCTACTGGTGAAGCATAAATAGGATCAAGATCCAGGCTAGCCCTGGGCATACACACAATATCATATTGTAAAAAATACCTAAAAGCAAAATGTCTGGGTTGTGGCACAGGTGGTAGAACACCTGCCTAACAAGGCCCTGAATTCAAATCTCAGTGTTGCCAAAGAAAATAGGGTTTTGAAAACTTTTGGATTGTGTTTATATTATAGCCATGGTAATGTTTATTAGCATAAACAGAATACATAGAGTAAGAATCCTGAAAATTAGCTGATAGTGGGACTTATGACTGCAGAGCTAGCCTAAAAATGGTAAATATTCGTTGAATTAGTGATAACCTTTGGAGTTAATAATTCCCTAAGTATTGTAAGACCTGGAAACAACTCATTCTAATGCATAGTGGTAGAAGTACATACTTAAGAGCCTGGAGCCTCCTTCCTCTTCAGTGAATTAAGAAAGTGACTAGAAAAGTTATTTTGCTTGCCACAAAGCCACTTGGTTATATCAACAGTGTAGTAATTCATTGCTTTGAATTTTTTAGTCTTTTTATGTTTTTGAAAAATTTGGCATCTCCATTCTAGATCTCAGTATCCACTAGAGGAAATTGCTTAAGTTTTTAGCACTGTGACTTTGATAAATTGACTAAGAATTTCTTGAATTTTTATACTCTGATGTCTATGTTGCCATACTTTCACCCCATCCTTAGTGTAATAGCCCACAATTTCAGGGCTTATTAATACTACTCTCATTTTTATATCTTTTTGGTTTGATTATCTGCTTGATAGCATTTAGTTGCATGATGTGACTCTGAACTTTGCAAAGTTTTAAAGATAAATTTTTTTTTTTTTGCCTTTTGAGTAGGTTTATTTTTTAAAATTTACTTTATTGTTATTTTAGAGGTGATATACAGCAGGGTTACATTTACATGTGTTAGGTATGTAAATTTGTGTACAGCATTATCTATTCCTCCATTTTCTCCATTCCCTACCTCTCATCTCCACCCATGAATTGCATAGTTCACTTTCATCAATTTCTAGTGCACTCCATTGCTGCACTTTTCTTATTCCTCGGACTCGGTACCCTCCCCTCACTCTCCCACAGATGTGCACATAAATACCCTGTATATAAGGTAAAGAATACAGAGTCATCAGAAAAAGAAAAAAATTTTAAGAAAAAAGTCCCTTGTTTTCATATCTTTGGCATTCATTTCAGTAAATATATATTATTTTATTTGCATATGAAGAGGCTTTTGGGTTTTGCACTTTGGTGATTTTTCTCCTAAGATTATCCTCTTTTGGTCTCACTGTATGTGAGTATCTAGAATCCTGTGTCATTTGTCATATTCTAATGCATTTTAGATCTAACTTCTGCATATTGGGGAGAACATGCACCATTTTGTCTCTCTGATCTTGCCTTACCTCATTTAACATGATTTGTTCTAGTTCCAAACATTTCCCTGCAAATGGCATTATTTTATTCTTTCTGATGGCTGTGTAAAATTCCATTGTGCATAGGTACCCACATTTTTGGGTCTACTTATCTGTTGTGGGGCATCCGGGTTGTTTCTATATAAGAAAATACTTTTGACAAGAGAGTTTGTGGTGGGATTTAGTCATTTAAAGACATTCCTGTAGCTATTCCTTCTCACAGAAAACTGCCATATTGTCCTAACCTGCAATACTAGCTACTTGGGAGGTAGAAAGAAGGGGAAGGGTCAAAGTCTAGTCCTGACAAAAGTGCAAGACCCTATCTGAAAGTACACTAATAAGCAAAAAGACTGGGAATGTGGCTCACGTGGTAGGCCCTTAGTTCAATCCCCAGTGCTTAAAAAAAAATTGTAACTTTTGAGTGTGAATGTGTGGTAGAGGCTCTTTCAGCATGGCTAAGGGCTTTAGAGTTCTCTTGAGTTTCTTTACCTGTGTACCTTTTGTCATTGATATGCTAATATGCCTTGCTAATCTGATTGGATATGAAGTATAGAGTTTCCCTGTCCCATTTACCTCAAAATTTCCTTGGAGGACTGAAGGACTGTTTTTAGTTTCCCTATTAAGAACAGATTCAGAAGGTACCTGAAAAAAGGATACACAACAGAATTAGAGAGGTAATATAGAATATCAATGAAGCAGGATCTTCAGAGCACTTCATACCTTAGCAAAATTACGATTTTACTTATTTTTGAGAGATTACTTTTGGTGAATTGGACTTGAATTAAACTACACCTGATATATAATTAGTAATTTACATGAGGCAGTTTTTGAGTAAACCTATAATCTATGTATAGTCTATTCCAGATAAACAAGATACATTTTAATGTAACATCAGTTTTACTGAGTAATTTTAATTATTTACTTTTAATGGATTTTTAAGTAAAACAGGATATTTGATTGCTTTGTTTGCAAAATTTGAAAGATCCATATTTAGTAATACACTTAAAAGTTTAGTGTGACCTGAACACTGTTTCATTCTGATAATACTATAATAATACTAGGATGCATTTTTTTTTTTGTTTTTTTTGGTCAGTTGTGGGGCTTGGACTCTGGGCCTGGGTACTGTCCCTCAGCTCTTCAGTTCAAGGCCAGTGTTCTACATGAGCCACAGTGCCACTTCCGATTTTCTGGTGGTTTATTGGAGATACGAGTCTCACAGAGTTTCCTGCCCAGGCTGGCTTTGAACCCTGATCCTCAGATCTCAGCCTCCTAAGTAGCTAGGATTACAGGCATGAGCCACAGATGCCCAGCTACGATAAATTTTTTTATCTTAATATGAAAACATTTTTATTAAGGTAAGGAGTAAAGATAGAATAATAGTTTTATTTTAAAAAATAAAGGGAAACACTCTTTAAATGAATGTATTCTCCCTAAAATGAAATGTTTTTTTCCAAACAGTAGGATACCTCCTCCCCCAATCTCAGTGAGCTATTACGAACATTTTTTCCTATTTATTATTCTGTATTAACAAGCTATGTGTAAAGTGAACATAGCCCTTTCTGATAGGTTTTATAGTAGAGAAATTATTACCCTATCAGTTTGGGCCTTGAACTTTAGAAACAGGAACAAAAGAAAATTGATATTACTGCAATTTTTAAGATTTCTGCAAAGCATATGATTTTAATTCCATATTAAAATTTCCTTAGATGAAGTTGATTTCTCTTCTCCTTTTCCATCCTTTCTCTTCTTCTCCCTCTTCCCTCCTTCTTCTCTTTCCCTTTTTCCTTCCATTTCCTTTCCATCCTTATTCCTTTCCCTTTCCCTTTTCGCTTTCCTTTTCCTTTGTTTCCCCTTTCTTTCTTTTTCCTTTCCCTTCCCTGATACAGGAACTGAACATATAAAACATAACATTTTTTAGAATAATGTCGTAGGCATATTTTAGGCCTGTGAAAGTACCATGCTATGGAGCAACAGTTTTGTACATTAATGTACAAAATAGTTATCCAGTGGCCTGAGAACTAATGAACTCACTAAGAAGAAATACCTTAGACATTGGTGAAAACAGGGCAGTTAGATATTGTTCTATCAGTGCCTGTGTAGGCAAACAGAGTGGCCATTATGTCTACTTCAATGGGTGCTTAGAACAGTGTTGGACACTAGCATCTTTTATTGAAGAAAGCAATGTTAACCAAGACGCTAGAGCTATTCTTTTGTTTGTGGAAAAATGCCTGATAAGCCTTAATTTTTGAAAAAAGAAAAAAATCATCCATTATTTGTACTTAACTACAGTAAGTAGTTTGTACACTTCGAGTTTGCATTTAGGATTTTTATTTGTTCCTTATATTTTATTTTCATAAGAAGTTTTATGTTGAGCCTTAACCAAAACACTAAAGAATCCATGGTGTATATATGGTTTAAAACATTTATTGGCATATAATAAACATATGGACCTCTGGTTCCAGATATGCCCTCAAGGAGGAAATCTTTTTTTTTGGTCTGTCGTGGGGCTTGAACTCTGGGCCTGGGCACTTGTCCCTACGCTCTTCAGCTCAAGGCGAGTGCTCTACCACTTGAGCCACAGCACCACTTCTGTTTTTTTAGTGGTTTATTGGAGATAAGAGTTTCACAGACTTTCCTGCCCAGGTTGGCTTTAAACTGTGATCTTCAGATCTCAGCCTTCTGAGTAGCTAGGATTACGGGCTTGAGCCTCCAGCGCCTGGCTCCAAGGAGGAAATCTTAACAGTGTATACTAACAGAGAGGGTACTTCACAGTCTTAATTAAAAGAAACAGCTCTTTTTTTTTTGTATCAGTCTTGTTTGTTAAAAAAATTCACAGGAGGTCACTGTTTGGATTAAGGTCTTATACTATGCCCTAACATACCAGACTGAAAATCAAAGTGGAATCACTCATATAATAGTTGCATAGCACCAAGCAGAAACTAAGCTGCTTGTGTGATTTCTGAGAAATCTGGATTAGACCAGTAACAGCCATATTTCCCAAATAGCCTAGTTTCATTTGATATGATAGTAAAGTTATCTCTGCCTTAATACAAATAAGGAAAACATTAACTAGCCTGATTTATTTTGTAGTGCTAGAGATTGAACCCAGGGACTCATGAATGCTAGGCTAGCATTCTTACCACTGAGCCATACCCCTGACTCTCTAAGTAACGTGATGTTAGCCAATCAGTTATTTTTCTAATCTATTTACCTTTTCCACTTTACAAGGAAAGTAACTTTATTAAAATCACCAATCACATTCTGTGTTTCTGCTTCATCCATCTTTTCATTTTCTTTCCCTCCCTGCCTGCCTCCCTCCTTCCCTCCCTTTCTTCTTCCCTTCCTTCCTCCCTTCCTTCCTCTTTCTTTCTTTCACTCTTTTTCTCTCTTTCTTTCTTTTTCTCTCTTTCTTTCCTTCCTTCTCTTTCTTTCCTTCCTTCTCTCTCTTTCTTTCTTTCTTTCTTTCTTTCTTTCTTTCTTTCTTTCTTTCTTTCTTTCTTTCTTTCTTTCTTTCTTTCTTTCTTTCTTTCTTTCTTTCTTTCTTTCTTTCTTTCTTTCTTTCTTTCTTTCTTTCTTTTATAAAATCAAACTCTTGATTCTGGGGGAAATCTGTAATCCCAAATACACAGTGCAGAAAGATCAAGATTTGAGGTCAGCTAAGGCAAAAAATTAGCAAACCCAATCTAAATAAGCTAGTGCCAAGGGTAGCTGGCACTTATAGCCTTATCTATATGAGAGACCTATCATATGATAGGTCTGAAGCTGGCCCTGGGCAAAATCACAACATCTTTCTGAAAAATGACTAAAAGCAAAAAACTGTTATGGGTGTGCCTTGGAGTATTACTAGACAGTGTAACCTCCTAGACTTAAGCTTCAGTACTACTTGAAAAGAAAATCCCAAAAGTACCTGACCTCTTAAGCTGGGCATGTGGCATTACACCTGTACTTAGTCCTCCAAGCAGGAAGTTCTTGAATTGAATGCCAGCCTGTATTACATAGTCAGAACTCATCTCAAGGGAAAGAAAAATAAATAAATAAAAACAGAAAACTACTGAGAGAGAAACAAACAGAGCCTCTTTTGCTCAGTCTATTGGAGTACTTGTTTTGTTTTATAGAATGAAGTGTTGTTTTATAGAATAGGAAATAAAACCAATTATGATTGTTAAACTAAATGACAATATTGTCCTTTCACAGATTTGGTGACTGAAGAAGAGACCCAGAGACTACTGATTACTCCCAAGTCACCTTGAGGAGCACAGGAGAGGTAGTGCTGATCCTTTTGAAGTGATCTGTCTTCCTTAAGGAGCCCAGAGGATTCTAAGTATGTCCTACTTTGGCCAGACATCTTTTTGTATTGGGCTCATGATATTTGGTTTCATGGTTACAATGATTGGTGTGCATTGTGAAAGAATACACAAACTTCAGATTTATTATGGTATACAGGTTACTGGAAAAAACTGCAAAGCTTTTTGTTGGAAAACATGCTCTTGTGCATACTGAGCAAGTTCTCTATCACTGAGCTAGCTACACCTCCCAGCCCTGAAGAAAAGGGCTGGTTTTCAAGGCTTCAAGGTAACTGTCAGCAGCTACAGTACTACAGGGGTATGAACTCTAGCTTTCAGAATTCAAAGGTATGAAGATCTGTCTTCATTTATTTTTCTTGTAAACTCTTATACAAAAAACCTATTAGTCCATTACTCAAGAGTAGTCAGCACCAAGAGATACAAATTAGAGGCACAGTTGTACTATTTAAAAGCCACCAGGCTACTCAACCATCCTGAGGTAAAGTTTATGGTCTCTTGAATTTGGCCTATCTTCAGATCACTTAGAGGCAATAGAACATGATAAAAGTTACACTGTGATGACTTTCAAGACCAGGTCAGAAAAGGTTAAAGAGCTTCTACTAGCTTATTGGAATTCTGATGTTTAAGCCATTAACGTTAGCTTGTAATTACTGTGTATAAGGAAGCTCAAAATACCTCATTGGGAGAGGCAAAAGACTTGAGCAATTTTGTTGTGATAGATAACCAGAATACTACTTTGCCTGTATCTGCTATTACATATTGAGATTTGTAAATATACAGATATGTAATCAGTACATGTTCATAAGCCATCCTGAGGTTCTTTTGATCTTTCATCTTTGGTATATAAAACTTTATGCTATTTCTTGTACCCATTGGAAAGTTCTTCCATTTAATAGTATATTTTTTGTAACTACAAATGTCTTTATGTATATTTATTATATATGTATATAATTTTAAAAAGTGTATGAATCATCTTTAGAAATCCTTTTTTTTGTTCTGGGCCATAATTGTAGTCCTTATGGTATTTGGCCTTCTGATAGTTTCCTAGAGAAGTTTTAACAAAGTTTCTACAAATTTGACTACTTAAGATTACAGAAGTTTGCCAGGCACTAATGACTCACACAACTCAGGAGGCTGAGATCAGAGTACTGAGGTTTGAAGCAAGCACACAGCCAGGAAAGTTCATGCGACTGTTATCACCAGTAAACTAAGAACAACAACAAAAGCCAAAAATGGAGCTCCTCCTCAAGTGGTAGAGCTCTAGCCTTGAGCAAAAGAAGCTCAAGACAGCACATAGGCTCTGAGTTCAAGCCCCAGGACCAGAATGAAAACAAGTTTACAGAAATATGTTGTCTCGAGACTGTAGAAGATAGAAATCAAGGTGTCAGTCCCTGAGCTTTTTATTTATTTTTTTGCTCAAGGCTAGCACTCTACCACTTAGAACCACAGAGCCTTTTGTAGTGGTTAATTTGAGATAAGAATCTCACATACTTTATTGCCCAGGCTGGCTTTGAACTTGGATCCTCAGATCTCAGCCTCCTGAGTTTCTAGGATTACAGGAATGAGCCACTGGTGCCAGGCCAGGTCAGTCTTTGTTTCTAGCATTGTAGCTGGGAACAATCATTGCTGTTATTGTCACATGGTCATCTTCCTGTATATTGTCTTGTAAGAATAGTAGTAGTGAAATCACAATGTGTTTTTAGACAGCACTGGTTTTCCATTGATGCTTTTTTCATCTATAGGTTATGTTTCTGAATGCAGAATATTGGAAATCATTATTGAGAATGGAATTGGCGAACTATGTCCTACAAACTGGCTTCCTGTATTTAAAGTTTTTTTTTTTTTTGGGGTCCGGTTGTGGGGCCTGAACTCTGGGCCTGGGTGCTGACCCTCAGCTCTCCAGCTCAAGGCTAGTGCTCTACCACTTGAGCCACAGCGCCACTCCCGGCTTTTTTCTTTTTGTTATGTGGTACTGAGGAATAAAACCCAGGGCCTCAGGCATGCAAGGCAAGCGCTCTACCACTGAGCCACCTTCCCAGCCCCTGTATTTAAAGTTTTATTGGAACATAGCCATGCCCATTTGTTGTCTGTGGTCCCTATGTTAGTCTGTTTGTGTTATTATAAATGAAATTATATTATAAATGAAATGTTATTGTAAATTCACACTGGGTGACTTCATAAAGGAACTATTTATCTCACAGTTGTAAGGCTCAAGGGACTGCATCTGGTGATGGTCTTCTGTAGGCAGAGTCTCAAGGTGATACAGTGCAAGCCATCACCTAACAAGAGACAGGAAGTGTATGTGAATTTCTTATCCTCCAATATCTTTCTGTCTTAATCAATCATGGGGTTTCTCCCTTGATGACTCTAATCCTCAGTTCCTGAAGTCCCCACCTCTAAGCATAGTAGATTACTTTCTACTCAGTAACTCACCATGGGGATTTAACTTTAGCAGGAATTTTGATAGGGCCAAACATTTTAGAACCACAGAAACTGCCTTTATGCTATAATAGTAGAGTTGAGAAGTTGGTACTGAGAAAAGCCCACAAAATTAAGAATGTTTACTATTCAGACATTTTCAGAAACCTTTGCCAACTTCTAGTTTAGAATATCATGGCCTTAATCTTCTCTTTAGAAAGGTATTTCAAGTTATTTTCTTTTATTTAAGTCATGCCTCTAAGGGGCAGTAAGAAATCATTTAGCTTAATTTTCTACTGTTTCAATTCTCTTCAGTGTTCCTGCCAAGTAGTTTTCCAGCTGAGGTATAGAATAAGATAAACAGAATTAGAGAATCAATGACAGCAGAATTGCATGTGGCTGTGTTAAATAAAAAGTTAAATAAAAGTTTACAAGATAGGCAAAATATTTTATTCTTTGATCATTTGTTGACCTTATAATGTCCATGAAATGGGCTTTGGCTATGAATTCGTTCACATGCTAAAGATGTAGAGGAGCTAGTATTAATAAAAAGAAAACAATAGAAGCTACTTTTAGGAATAGCTATAGGTAGTCAACATTTATAGAAAGCTAGATTGAATGACTAGATACCCAATTTGAGACTTTCATATTCAGTGCTTAGATTCTCTAAATAAATTTAAAGCAGCTAAAACGTGAAACTGAGTCTTTATAAAGATCCTTTGTTGACCTGTGATCATATTAAATAGTATGCATCGAAATAGAAAAAAATAAAGATCTTTCCTCAGTTATTGTGTGTAGTAAATCACAATATAAAAAGCTACATATAGATCACCAGTCTTCACTTGACTACAGTACTATATTGGGTAGTTCTGGGCACTTGACTGCTTTATGAACATGGAAAACATTGCTAAGGAAGCAGTCCCTCAGGACATAGAAGATAAGTACATCCCATGTCAATCTCAACATTATTCCAAGGAGGGAAACCTGTCAAACTTCACTAAGAAAACTCAAAGCTTATTCATTAATACTTTTATATATAAGTAACTATATGGCTTTTAATCTAAAATATTTGTAATCTAATAAGGAAATAGAATACATTTGCAAGATTAGCAGGAGTACACTTACTACAATTTTGTCTTATTTGTCAATTTTTTTTTCTAAGTAAGGCTGAAAGTGAGTTGTTAAGACAGGTAGTAAAGAATGGTTAATTGAGAGAAAAATTTGTACTTTCAAATATTTTTGGTTGTTCTTTGTTTTTGTCTTTTTAATCCCTCCTTTTACTTTAAAAGGGGGGGGAGATAGAATAAGAAAGTAATAATGGGAATCCATATCTACTTCACATGTTTTTCAAATAGATAACATGTACAATCATTAGTAAATCCAGTTTCTTCTATACATTGGGAATATTTTTATATACATTGAAATGAAAACATTTGAATAACCTACGTGAAATTATAAAATCATTCTCTACTGTGCACCTGAACAAATAGTCTTATATAAATATGCATTATTTTAGATCATTTTATGAAGTATAAAATGTTTACAATTTTATATATTTATTTGTTGGTGATAATTAGGTGTTTCTCACAATACTAATAAGTAAATTTGTAGTGAAAAAAGTATATTATGTGCATGTATGGAAATATCAGTGAAATCCTTTTGTTCAGTTAATAAACACTAATAAAAAAGGAGTAAAAATTGGATTGCTTCTTATAAGACTATAAATAATGGGTTCAGGAAAGGGCATTAAGATATAGCACTTTTTAATGTAGGAAATAACATCTTTAAAAAATAAACTTCTTGCCGGGTGCCGGTGGCTCATGCCTGTAATCCTAGCTACTCAGAAGGGTGAGTCTGAGGATCATGGTTCAAAGCCAGCCCAGGCAGGAAAGTCCGTGAAACTCTTTTCTCCAATAACCACTCAGAAAGTTAGAAGTGGCTCTGTGGCTCAAGTGGTAGAGTGCTATCCTTGAGCTGAAGAGCTGAGGGCCAGTGCCCAGGCCCAGAGTTCAAGCCCCATAACCAACTAACTAACTAACTAACTAACTAAATAAATAAACTTCTTGTTGGCTCACCCCTATAATCCTAGCTCTTCAGTAGGGTAAGGTGTGAGGTATAATATTAAATATTATAATAAAAATAAATATACCTTTATATCTGGGTTCTTTAGCTAATATTTGAGACCTCTTTTAAGTTCATTATTGTGTAGAATTTATATGTTATACAGCTGATGGGTTGTTGATACTTTTCCACTTTTAGAATGTTGCAAATAATACTTCCTTGAAATTTTGGTGCCAATATATTTGATATGGGGGAGATTTTATCATGACATTTCTACTTATGTCTATGTATGTTTGTATCTTGTATTCCCAAGCAGAAATAAATAGTTTTTGTAAATGATTACATACATTTCTATTGTGTTAGTAACATTATGATGTCTCTAGTTGCTCTGTATTATTGACTACAAGTTTAAGAACAACAGTGGTTACAGGGAATTCATGCATATGTTGTACCTCTAAAATTGCTCTGTGACGATAAAACCTGAGTTTCTAACTTAGGTAATGGTTAGGTATTTCTCATAATACTGATAAGTAAATTTGAAGACTTCCAGTCAGTAAGAGTATGTGTGTATGTCAATCCAGAGACAAAATAGCTTTTGATCCTACTTGGGTAATATTTTATTTTTTGAGCCTAAATAATTCTTGGCTAAGAAAGAAAACTTTTATCAGGAAAGTAGAGAGGGAAGGAGGGAGACATTTTTTTTTCAGACTATTTTGGAAATATTGCGGATTATACCATTTGCTGAGGATCACACTGTCACAGGTATAAAGTGAAAATGAGTATGGCATTGTAATCATGTTTCTAGTTTTGAGAGTTTTGTTTTTTGTTTTTTGTTAGTGTAGGGCTTCCCTGAGCTCTTTTGCTCAAGGCTAGTACTCAACCACTTAGAACCACAGTCCACTTCCAGTTTCTAAGTGGTTAAGAATCTCATGGGGATATTTCTGCCTGGCTGGTTTTGATCTGCAATTCTCAAATCTCAGCCTCCTGAGTTGCTAGGATTATAGGTGCTGAGCCACCAGCAACCAACTAATCTTGTTTTTGTTTTTAGCATATTTGTGACACTTAATTCTCACACAAATGCTCTGAGATAGAGGTGTATGGATCTATGTACTTTGGAGATGAAGGAATTATGGGTCCAACTCTGACCTAGGTTCAGCCCTAAGGTTTATCTTTTGCTATTAACTAAGTAAACTAGAAAGTTTGTTTCAACCAAGCATACCTTATTTATCAGGAAGCAGTTTATGTATTGGCAGAACCTGATCCAGTACTGAGATGAGATTTGTTTTCTGTGTAGAACAGTATCTTTCTAGCTGTTCTAATTCTGATGATAGTTTGAATGTTTGTTGTATATTGTACATGTTCTGTTAGCATGTTAATACATTCATGAATGAGATTATTGATGCACCTATAGAACTTCATCTCATTTACTGCTGGTATCATGAATGATGTTGTGTCAGCACCTGTCTGTCATATTGCTTGGTCTATGTCTGTTCAGCTGAACTTATCACTGATTACTATTATTATTTGGTTGTCCTGGGGCTTGAACTCAGGACCTAGGCATGGTCCTTGAGCTTTTTTTGCTTAAGGCTAGGGCTCTACCACTTTGAGCCACAGCTCTACTTTTGGTTTTCTGATGGTTACTGGAGATGAGAGTCTCATGGACTTTCCTGCCTGGGTTGGCCTTGTACTACAAATTTCAAGATCTCAGCATCCTGAGTAACTAGGATTATAGATGTGAGCCGCTACCCTGGCTTAGAGTCCCTTTTATAAGAACGCTATTTCCACTCATGAAGTATGGTAACTCATTTGTGCTTAATATATGTTGTAAAAAATTCATACCAGAAAATGTTCAGGAAGCTGGACACCGATGGCTTATGCCTGTAATCCTAGCTTTTCAGAAGATGGAGATCCTGAGGATCACTGTTCAAAGCCAGCCTGGGCATGAAAGTCCCTGTGAGACTCTTATCTCCAATTAGCCACTCAAAAACTAGAAGTGGCATTGTAGCTCAAAAGTGGTAGAGTACTAACATTGAGTGAAAAAGCTCAAGGACAGTGCCCAGGCTCTGAGTTCAAGTCCCATGACTGACAGCAACAACAACAAAGAAAATGCTCAGGAAGTTAGCTATAACAAACAAATCTAGTATGTAATTTTCATTAATAGCTATCAGATTTTACTTGTATTATAGAATTAGTTTTCATATCTTTCATATGAAGTTATTAGCATTTTAACTTTAATATTATGTAGCTCTAATTAGGCCTTCAGTTATTGAAGTCATGAAGTGTCCCAAACCTGAAGCAGTTTACAACTAGAGTACTCTTGTAATTGAGACATTTTTTTGTGAAAAGAGGACTCTATTAAAAATTAAGTTTGAAGGGCTGGGATGTAGCTCAGTGGCAAAGCACTTGCCTAGCAAGTGCAACGTCCTGGGTTCGATCCCCAGTACCAAAAAAGAAAAAAAAAATTAAGTTTGAGTGCTGGAAATATAAGCATTTACCATCATACTGGCCATAACTCAATCTAGTTCTAAGCAGAGCAGGACATATGGTCAACCTATTTGGTTTTTAATTTGTTTTGTTTTATTTTGTTTTTGACTTAACAGGAACAGGTTTATTACTACAGAACAAAGTGAAAGTACACACTTGAGAGGGGACCCTTGGCAGGCATCTCAAGAAAGAATGCTGCCCTGAGAGTTCCAAGCCCTCAGACTTTGATTGGAGTCTGCAAGGAAGGATTTCCCAAGAAACTGGAATAGTGTGTCATTAACCCCTAGAAACTGGGTTTTAAAAATATTTAGTGCCAGTAAAGTTTTTTGGTGGAAAAACAAGAGGATTATGGGTCTTCAACTCCTCCCAGAGGCTAGGTGGGAGAGATTTTTGCTTTGGATAGTCAGATGATGGTCCAGTCTTCTTTTTGTGAGATATGTTGTATGCAGCAATAGTTCCTTCATTTTCATTGTTTCCAGATATTCTGTTGTATAAGTATAGCAGCTTATACTGTTAACAAGCACTTAATTTTTGGCTAACTGCATGTATCCTGCCTCTCTCCCCCACCCCATTTGTCATGGCTGTTCATTTATTTTGTTAGTGGATCCTTTCTACTGTTTCAGTGGGATTTGGATTGGAAGGTTAAGTTAGCCTATGTATTATGCCTTTTTTTACAGAAGAGAAATAAAATACCATTTTGGATTTATTGTCACCAATAAACATATAGGAGAAAGGACTTGATGTTATCTCTTCTAGTGTCAACTGATAATCATAGGTATACATAACACCTCCAGGGTATACTAGCCAGACAATTGAGTCTTACTGCTGATTTCTATTCAGTGTTATTCTGTTCTAAATTCCTTAGGGAAGAGAAGAACACCATTCCATTGTTTTTAGGGCTTAACTGAGATTGAATAAAGATTTGGATTCTTATTGTTAGAAGGCATTTTTGACAACATTTAGTACATTAAAGAAACATTGGCCCAGAAAAGGTGACTTGTCCAAGGTAACCCATGAGATAAACAAGGTTAGAATAAGCTGCAGTTTCTTCTTTCTTAGCACTGTACTACAATGAATCAGAGGTCAGAGTCCTATCTTGCTAATAGTCAATCTTGACTTATGTCATTCTTTTAAAATATGTGACTAACGAGATTTTTTTCTTTTTGTGAGATTGAACATAAATCCTTTAACTAATGTGAAGTTGTCTTGTTTCTCTTAAGGTCAAAATGGTTTCAATTCCAGAATACTATGAAGGCAAGAATGTCCTCCTCACAGGAGCTACTGGTTTCCTAGGAAAGGTGCTTTTGGAAAAGTTACTGAGGTCTTGTCCTAAGGTGAATTCAGTATACGTTTTGGTGAGGCAGAAAGCTGGACAGACACCCCAGGAGCGGGTAGAAGAGATCCTTAGTAGCAAGGTAAGTGTGGAAAATGATCATTGGCAGGAGTAAAAAGCAGGTGCTTGTGCATGTGATTATGGTAAACATCACCAGCTTGGTTTTATTTCTCCAGTATCCTAAAATCATTATTGAAAAACATTGTAGCTAAATTGTTAAAAGATGGCAATAAATTGGATACAATTTACAAATCAGTAGGAAAAAAAGCTATAATGGGAAACATTTTCTAATAAGTTTTAATAACCTTTTGCTTAAAAACATTTAAAGTATGGTTTTAGAATATTTAAGTAGGTTATTTGTTATTACTGGATAGTCGTCTTCAGGTAATAATTAGGTAGTTTTGAACCACCTGTTGTATGTGAAATTATGTTTGATTTGTTTCAAAATTTCTAAGAACCAGAATTGCTCCTCATAACAGTATTGGGGGTAAAGAAGACATTACTCCCTTTTCACAGATGACAAAGAGGTTATATAAAATAGCACATTTCATACCTTTAGAAAAGCTGATAAGAAAAACAAAATAAGCTAGAATAAAATTATCTTAACATTAAAATATGCTTGCTTGTAAATTCTCTCAAAATGAGTGCATTCATCTGACATTCATTGACTGTAAGCTTGAATTAGAAAGCTCTAAGCTCAAGTAGTACTTACAAAAAACCCACTGTGTTTCTATCCTAGGCCTTGATCTCTTCTTACTAGGTCCAGTGAGGTGCTTACAAAACCTGCTTTGTTTTATGTGAGTTGAATGGTTGGCCTTTAAGTTAGATTTGAACTCATGAGGCAAGTACTTTGCCACTTGAACCATACCTTCAGCCCTTTTACTCAGTTTATTTTTCAGGGATAGTCTCTCCTGCTTTTTCTGGAAGCCATCTTTGAGCTAGGATTCTCCAACCTCTATCTTCTGACTAGTGGGATGTCAGACACAACACTATCATGCACTGCTTATTTGTTGAAATGGAGTCTTACATAACTTTTTTCCTGATCTAGTCTTGAACCTCCTGATTTGTCTCTAGCCTCTGGAATTATAAGCATATATTACCCCAGCCTGATCTTTTGAGATAAGGTCTTTCTAACCTTTTTACCCAGGCTATCCTTAAACCACTACATACATAGCTGGGATTAGAGGCTTGTGGCCCCATGCTAGAGTCCTTGAAAATAGCTAGTTTCAATCTTAGGTTTTCATTGCTGTTGCTATCTGGATGATCTCTTCTACTCTGTGATTGGTACCATCTATGTTGGTCTGTCTTTCTCTCTCCCCTCAGAATTCCAGACCTACAAAGTCAATCATTTCTTTCTTTTTTTTTTTTTTTAATTGCTCACACATCTTCATTTGTGGCCCAAGGACCAAGTGCAAGATATAGTTTCTCATGTCACTTCGCAGAGTGGCCAAACACCACCATCTTGTCACCATCGATATTAAGTATAGTATTTTCTCACATCCCACCAGGTGTTTGGTTTTTATCTTCAGCTAAGTCAAGGAGCTATGTGCTTTGCTTATTGCTTTTCTTTCCCCCCAAGTGGCTTTGATTTCACAACTAAAAGGGAATAAGGAAGTTAATTCTACTTTGGGAAGCCAATCATTTCTACTTAGTCCTTTTTTCTGAGGTTTCATATAGGTACTATATGAACCAACTCAACCATTTCTAAGACTGAACTTGTATCTTCAAAACTGTACTGACTTTTTTACAGTGTTTCCAATCTAGTGAATTTATTCACTTAACAAATATTTATAAAGACTGCCTTGCCAGGTTCTCTGATATATGATAATTTACTTAGCAAAATAGATGTACTTCCTGCGCTAACACAATTTTCTGCATTTCTTATCCTTCTAATCCAGTAATTGGTCAAGTCCAGGTGTTGTTGCCTCTTACTATATAATCTCAAGGCCCCTTTTCCCTCACCAGATCTCAGCTTGAATGTTTCTTCTGAGAACAGCCTATATGTAGTGTTCTTAAGCTGGATGACTAATTTTTCCTATTCCGTTTAATAAGTATTAAGTTAGTTAACTGCTATGTGTTAGTCCTCTTTTTATATCTTATAACACTGAATTGTCATTGTCCAGGCACTCATATACTTTTTACCACCAACATCTAAACTTGAGGGAAAGTTCATTTCCTTGTTTCCTTAAATATTTAGTTAAATCTTTTTCTATTTAAGAAGGACCCAGTGAAGAGTGAAATAGTGAGGAATGTTAGAGGGAAGATAGATACTAAAGATATGTATGTAGATGTACTTTGGAGAATAAAAGCAAAGTAAGTATTACATAAAGTGATAAATTAAGGTTTGGAATTTAGAAATCTGAGTGAACATTTTAAAAGTTTATCCTAATGTCTACATTGATGTCTGTTTTGAGGAATAATATAATTACTCAAGGCCCGTATAGTTCATATTGATTTGCAGTCAACTGGCTTGGTGGCACATTGCCTGAGATCCTTGAGTCTCAAAATTCCATATCTATAAAGTTTGGATAATGGGTGTTTTTTCTAAGAAAAGCACTTAGGAATTGTATTTTGGTAAGTTGTTTTTTTTTTTTTAAATAGTAGTTCTTGGTAGGTAAAAGAGGAGAGGATATGTAATGTATGTTAGAAAGTGGAAAAACAATATTCCAAAAATGTACTTTTCTTCTTTGAAAGCTCTTTGACAGATTGAGAGATGAAAATTCAGATTTTAGAGATAAAATTATAGCAATCAACAGTGAACTCACCCAACCTAAACTGGCTCTTAGTGAAGAAGATAAAGAGGCCATCATAGATTCTACCAATATTATATTCCACTGTGCAGCTACAGTAAGATTTAATGAAAATTTAAGGTAAGTACAGATATTTATGTAATATTTGAACTTCATACTAGAAAATTTAATTTTAATACTATATCTTAATGAAATAGGTATATTCTATATTTAATTTTATATTTTGGTGGAAGTGATTTAAAACTGTCCACCCAAGTCCTGAGATGATGGATGTAGACCACCACACATGGTAGTCTGCAATTTTAGTCAGTACATTATTTTTTCCTAAAATTAATTAATACTAAATGGTCACCGTAACAGATTTTCCTCCCCTATATCTATCTTTCATTATTTTTTCCATAATCAAAAGAAGAATTCACATGGCTATATGAAGCTTAGTGTGTTTTTGGGAAAAAAAAAAGATTTAATTGTGGTCTAGGCGTCATTGACTTAAAGGAGAAAATTAGATGCTCTTAAAGGGGAATTTGACTTGTTAATAGACAGAATTAATTAGAGTGAAACTCACCTAAGTAACCTTTACAAGAAGGACCATATTACAGTACTTGTAGGAATGTAGTGACTGGTCCCCTTAGGTAATGAGCAAAGCTGCAATTAAGTGGGCCTCTTTCATTATTTCTTGTTTTATTGAAAAGATCATAGGGAAAGGGATAGATATGAACTGTTTTTCTCTTCCTTGTGAAACATGCATATTCAGTGACCTACCTCTAGATAGTACATCAAAATTACTGTTTCTGTAAAGCAATTTTAATGAGTGTTGACATCTGAATGGTAATAGGACAACAATAGATTTGGGTTAGACATTCTAAAATACCGGAGGTAGGTCTATAATAGTTACTCTTAGAACAGTTACTCTTCATAACTATGTTCAGTTAACCCACAAGTATAAAATGGCACAAAACCACAAACTTTTACTGTTAGGTTGGGGGCACATCCAGATTTTACTACATCATGTACAATATCTTGGAAAGAAACCAAGAGAAGTTACACACATATTGAAACAGTAAAAAATTGGTAGCAAGAATGATAATCATACTATCAAAAAGTGAGGGTAATAGAGTTATTTAAGTAGTAATGAGGTCTTGTATTCCTAAGGTAGGGCAGGAGCAGTACCATTGAGAGTAGAGATGTAACAGGAAACTGAATACCATAATGAGGACAAAAAAAATAGTCTAAGGAAAGCTTGGATGGTTTAGGGAAAACTATATCTGAGGTTTTAGAAATGGAGTTAGTTGGGCTGAGAAGGTGGCTCAGTGGTAGAGTGCATGCCTCGCACACGAGGCCCTGGGTTTGATTCCTCAGCACCACGTAAACAGAAAAGGCCAGAAGTGGCACTGTGGCTCAAGTGGTAGAGTGCTAGCCTTGAGCTGAAGAGCTCAGGACAGTGCACAGGCCCAGAGTTCAAGCCCCATGACTGACCAAAAAGACCCCAAACAAACCAACAACCAAACTCCCCCCCCAAAACAAACAAACAAACAAAAGAAATGGGGTAAGTCTGGGTTATAAAGGCCCAGAACATGTATATGGTTGAAGGTTTCCAAAAGAAACAGAAGTAAATATTTATGATTAGAAAAGATTAAGGAAATGCTTTACAAACTTTAGAATGTGTTAAATCTTAAGATTTACTTGAAAATGCAAGGAAGGGCATGGACCCAATCCTAGTTTTTGGTGGTGATTTTGTGCTGACTGGTTGCTCTGGTTCTTTTTTGGCCTGCGAACTTGTCTTCAGTATTGGCATAGAAAATTCTAGCATAAAAACAAAAGTATTACAGCTATTACCTGTCCTTTTCTATCCTCAAAATAAAATTAAATAAATAACTGGAAAATGTTTTAAAATACAGATTCTTGGGCTGTACTTGCCAAATTCTGACCTTTTATATGTGGAAGAACACCCTGGAATCCTCATTTCTAACAAGAGCATTGGGTGTGTGTGATGAGTCGCTGTTGGACTTTATTTTGATTGTACTTTTAGAACAAGTACTCTGAGAATAGGCTTTAGAAACATCTTTAAAAGTACTGCTTGGGGCACTGGTGGCTCACACCTGCTACTCAGGAGGCTGAGATCATAGTTTGAGTCCAGCCCAGTCAGGAGAGTCCCTGATACTTATCTCCAATTAACCCCCAGGAAACCAGAAATGGTGCTGTGGCTCAAAGTTGGTAGAGTGCTAGCCTTGAGTGAAAAAGCACAGAGACAGCACTCAAGCCCTAAGTTCAAGCCCCACAACTATTTCCTCCCCTTCCCCCCAAAAGGTACTGTTCTTCCTTGAGATTGATTTCATAATCCATTACTGTTATGTTACTGTATTGAGGCTTGCTGTTGGTTTGTTTTAAGCAGGCTTTACAACAGTGATAGGATCTCATTCATTTTTCTCCGGGATGAGAAGAGTGGGAAAAAGACATCAAAATAGCTTGAGGGGGCTGGGAATGTAGCTTAGTGGTAGAGTGCTTGCCTAGCATGCATGAAGCCCTGGGTTCTATTCTCCAGTGCCACATAAACAGGAAAGGCCAGAAGTGACGCTGTGGTTCAAGTGGTAGAGTGCTGACCTTGAGCAAAAGAAGCTTGGGGACTGTGCCTAGGCCCTGAGTTCAAGCCCTAGTACTGGCAAACAAAACAAAACAAAACAAAAATCCCATAAAACAAATAGCTTAAGGAACTTAATTGAAATGTATTTTGCAATAAGTCATTTCAAATCTTGTTAAGTATCTGATGATATGACCCAGTAGTGGTTTTTGAAGAACTTGGGTTATCTGTAGAGGACAACAAAAAAATTGATTGGCAGTTCAAGTTGCTTATTTTTCTTTTTTTTGGGGGGGGGGGTTGGGAAGGGAGGAGTGGTTTCTTTCTACTTAGCATGGGACTATATTATAATTTGCTCAACCTGTCATTTACCAAAAGCCTGTCTTAAAATGCTTTCATGATTCATTATAGCCAAAATATAATGATAGTATTATTTTTGTTCAGTACTAAATACTTTCTGATCTAACACTTAAGAGCCTGAAAAAATTAACTTGCAAAATGGAGTAAGGTTAACTGAGTACAAAAGTGGCTTCAGATTTGGGCTGTTAGGTACAAATGAAGTAGAGAGAAGCAAGGCACAGGCGTGTATGTGTCTCAAGTGGTTCTTTTCTTTTCAAATGACCCAGAAACACTATCACCATCCTCAAGATAAGTAATAGAGTATCCCTTGTGAACTTGGACCAAAGCATTGCTCTATCCCCATTGTTTTGCAAATGCAAAAGAAAATAGCACATTCCCTAATCCTCCTATAGCTGGTTTTCTCTCTGAAATGTCTTTCTTACTGGCTGTCCATTTGAGCAGATCACCATCCTCCCACCCCCACCCCCAAACACACACATACTTACTAGGGAAAAGAAAGTACACACATGATTTTAAGTCCACCACTTCAATGTCAGTTAAATTTTTCTTCTAGAGATTTTTTTTTTAATAGTGCCTCAGATACTATTAAAAGGAAAAAAAAAAAGGTACAGGAGAACTCTGTGTGTGTGTGTGTTCTTTCATGAGTTACTCTTTGTTTCTGGTGACCCAGAACTCACTGTCCAGTTCTAGGGAACTTGTAACAAAATATTCACAGTATACCTCTTCCCAAACAGTATCCTCCCCATTCTAATTGTTTTGCAAACAAGATAGACATCAAAGTACTGCTATAAAATCAGATGGACTAGATTCTATCTGCCATATCCTGGCCTTTCAAAAGAATAGTTTTGGTGTGTTTTTTTTTCCTGTCTAACTATTGTTAATATAAGTATTTCAGAAAAGTACTCATAGCTTATTTTCAGTTTTTGTAAAAACTTCCTTTTGATTTCTGTGTTAATGTATATTGTTTTTACCTAACTGTGAACATAAACTTTCTAGTTTTTCTTTTTAAATTTAAAATAAAAAAACAACTTCCATATTTTCAATTTTTAATGTTGTATAATTTGAATATTTTAATGACATGATATTGTCATGTTGATATGTAACAGTCTGTAACTTTGACTTTGTATAATGAACTTACTGAATTTTAATTTCTTTTTTGAAAAATTTGAGTCAAAGTAAGTTATTTCTTTGAGAATTAGGCTAATTAGATATATAGCACTTCTGTAATTCAGATACTTTTTCACAGTTCCTTTTAGATGAGTAATATTAATTTGCAGTATTACCAGGAATGTAATAGTCTTCCTGTTTTATTATTTGTATTGTATACCCCTTTTTATTAATTTTTAATTAATCAAAATTTTATGTTTATTGTGTAGAACACATGGTGTCTTGAAATACATGGAATGACTAAATTGAGCTAATATATGCACGGCCTCACATTTTTGCTGTAAAACATTTAAAATCTGCTTTTAGTGATTTTCTATAATACAGCATTAACAACTATGGTTACCATGTGGTGCAAAAGATTTCTTAATCAACCATTACAAAATAAGAAACAAAACTACTCACTCATTCTTTATCTTAGTATTCATTGGCTGCTTCTTTGGAGATTGTTAGGAATAATACTAAGTACTTGCTTGCTATTTTATTTTTATTTTTCTCCAGTATTGCTGGACCTTGTACCAGAAACTTGCACTTACTAGTTAGATAAATGTTCTGCTACTTGGATTCTGCCTTCAGCCCTTTTGCTTTAGTTATTTTTCAGATAGTGTTTTGTACTTTTGCTTGAGAGCCAGCTTTGGACCTCCTCCTCAATCACTCTACCTATACCTTTCCTGTAGCTGAGATTGTAGACATGAACCACATACAATATGTGGCTTGATCTTTGGTGGTAAGGTCTTCCTGACTTTTGCCAGGGCTTGTCTCAAACTGCAGTCCTCTTAAATTTATTTTCTAAGAAGCTGAGATTACAAGCATCATGAGTACTGTTTCCATTTATAGGTGAGGAAACTGAGGCTCCAAGTGATTGAATAGCTTTATACCTTAGCTCTTAGGTAGACCACACCAACATTTAAACTCAGTCTGATTCTAGAGCTTTCTTCATAATTCTGCTTTATATCACAGTGTATACATTTTTGTATTATTCATAAAGATTTCTACCTTTTCATAGTTTTTATAGGATTATTTGAATGGCTGTATTCTTTATTTAACCAGTTCGTTCATGGTGAATATTTGGACTCTCTGTGCTTTTGTTATTAGTAGAATGCTTCATTGAATTCTTTCCTGAATATATGTTCCTGCTTTTGTAAAATTTACATGAATTCCAAGAAGGGAATGTGTAGATCATTTTGGATCTTACACATACTGTTTTAACAGATTTATTGTAGTAATCTCTGTAAATCTCTCACTTTTTTTTTTCTGTTGGTCCTGGGGCTTAAACTCTGGGCCTGGGTGCTGTCCCTCAGCTGTTCAGCTCAAGGCTAGTGCTCCAGTGCTTGAGCCACAGTGCCACTTCAGGTTTTCTGGTGGTTTATTGGAGATAAGAGTCTCATGGACTTTCCTGCCCAGGCTGTTTTTGAACCGTGATCCTCAGATCTCAGCCTCCTGAGTAGCCAGGATTACAGGCGTGAGCCATTGGTACCCGACATTTTCTCACTTTTACATCTTTTAAAAAGATGTAAAAGAAACCCAGTGTGATTTCTGGATACAAACATAAAAGCAAAAGACTGAAATTATCTAAGGGTATATATACCAGAAATAAAGCTATGGCTATATATCTAAATCTAGATCTAATTAGATATATATCTAGAGAGATGTAGATGTAGATCTATATATCTATTTTTATCTCTATGTAGATCTGTCTGTCTGTCTGTCTATCTGTCTGTCTGTCTATCTATCTATCTATCTATCTATTTATCTATCTATCTGTCGTTTGAGCTAGCACCAAGACTTGAACTCAAAGCCTTATGATTTCTCTCAACTGTCTTGTTCACGGCTGACTTGAGGCACATCTAGGCCACCATTTTTCTGATTAATTGGAGACAGAGTCTAACAAATTTTTCTGCCCAGGCTAGCTTTGAACTACCATGTGCCAGGTCTTTGCCTCCTAAGTAGGTAGTATTACAGATGTAAGCCACTAGCACACAGCTTGTACTTTTATTTTCTAATTCCTACAGTGCAGTTTTATTTTATAATAAAAAAATTTGTTTTTATACACAACTGGTAGAATAAATATACTTATTTTGAAATAAAATACACAAGTCAGAGCTAAAGGCTAAACTGTAAAGAATCAAAAACCTGCCAGCCTATGATCACAGCACTTGGGAGGAGGAAGCAGGAGGATCACAGTTTATGGCCAGCTTATGTAATAGAAAGATCATATCTCAATTAACTAGGAATGGTAGTGTACATCTAATACCAACTACTCAGAAGATGAAGGCAGGATGATTGCACTCTAGCACCAGCATCTTGCAAATGTGTGAGACCCTATTTGAAAAACAAGCTATAAAAACAGAAGAATAGGAGGTGTGGCTCCAGTGGTAGAGCACTTGCCTAGCAAACAAAGGCTCTGAGTTCAAAGCACAAACTGCTCCAAAAGTAACAGGTGGAGGTTACAAACATCCCTCTGTTTCTATCTCTTTTACTGAAAATAGATTTACTTATTTATTTAGTTAATTTATTTTTTGTCGGTTGTGAGACCTGAACTCTGGGCCTGGGCGCTGTCCCTAAGCTCTCAGCTCAAGGCTAGCCCTCCACCACTTGAATCACAGCACCACTTCTGGCTTTTTCTGCTTATGTGGTGCTGAGGAATCAAACCCAGGGCCTCATGCATGCAAGGCAAGCACTCTACCACTGAGCCACCTTCCCAGCCCTGGAAATAAGATTTTTAAACAAGTACTAAAATAGGTTGTCAATATTTCATTGTCATTTCCTTTTTTAGAGATGCTGTTCAGTTAAACGTGATTGCTACGCGACAGCTTATTCTCCTTGCACAACAAATGAAGAATCTGGAAGTATTCATGCATGTGTCAACAGCATATGCCTACTGCAATCGGAAGCATATTGATGAAGTAGTCTATCCACCCCCTGTAGATCCCAAGAAGCTGATTGATTCTTTAGAGTATGTTTGTTTTACAATTTTTTAAACATTGTTTTAAACTTTGGATCCAAGTCTGTTTTTCATTCTCTTCTTCAGCACACACAGATACTGACACATATGCACCCAGGACTTACAATTTATATCTTCCTTTATTCAATAAGTTATTGTTAACCTGTTTTCTTATTGTATAGATTTATATCTGTTTCCTGTTGAAGTCAGTGTAGGGCTTTTATTTTTTACAAGGAATCATTTTCATGATTTTAGGGGTTTTATTTTCCAGGTCAGCAAGTCATACTTTCTTATGGAGACAAGTATTTAATAGCAAGATTCTAATTTATTATAGTACCACTTCAGTATCTATAGAGAGCTTTTTAATTATTAGGGAAAAAGAGCTATAGTCCTTTCATTCATGTCCCTAGAGGTTAATTCATTGTCCCTACAGTATACTGTTAAGTACATTTTACTTTCAGTAATTACTATATAAATTGTTATTTGACAAATGGGGGTTAAATGAAGTATGCATACACCATGGTCCTAATTCTCATTTGCTCCAATCTATGCTTTTTTTTCATGTGAAACAAACAACATTAGAAGAGAAAAAAAAATGAAGAAAGAAAGAAAAAAAGAAAAAGAAGTTCTTTTGTATAGGCTACAATTATAAAAATATTTCCAGCATTCTTTATATCTTGACATATTTGTTAATCTTTATATCTCTGCATGGGATGTTTTTCCTCTTATTCTGTCTCTCCTTAGGTTCCTTTGTTCTCAGACATTCTATTCACTTTTGAACCTACCATCCTCTGCTTTCTCTGAAATAAGCACACAAGTCCTTTAAAAAAAATTAAAGAAGACTTTCCTGTTAATCATTATGAAGAGGCAGATTATAAAAACAATTGAGATTACTGAAAATTCTTTTAGCAATTCTCTGGCTTCTATTTTATGACTATTTCTCAGATGGTCCTAAATATATACTTCATTTTCCTCACAGGTTAGTAGACAGAGTGTTTACCATCTCTGGGAGAAAGTTAGTGTAGACATTAATGAATGCATATTGTTTTTCTTGGCATATGCAAGGAAATGAAAAAGAGCTTGTAAACAAAATCTCTCTTCCTTCATTCCTTACTTATAAGAATCTCTCTAACTAAAAGATAACCTTGGATAATTCATGGATTTGCTCTGTAATTCTAGTGATAATACTTACTGACCAAAATCTCCCACAAAGTTGTTTACCCACCTTTCAACTATCCATGTTTGTAAAACTTTTCTCTTCTGTAGAATTTTTCCTGAATTGAATAGCTTTCTCCCTTCAGTTTAATTAATATTCTTGTTCTTGTTTATGCTATTAGTTAGTCTCACTTGTGGGGATATACAATTTCAATGGTTTACTATGTAGATTATTAGGCCTTTTATATTAACTATAAATATTGATTGCAAATGTATATAATTATCATGTTACTTTGTGTTAAGTGGTTATCTATATATCTAAAATTCCTAATCTGAAACATTGTGACAAGATATATTTTGGGATTTATTTCAACTTTGTAAAGGAAATTTATGTACTCTGTAATATATGTAAGTTTGAAAGATACAATATGAAATAACTTCAGTTTAGCCTGGGGTGCCATTTCTGTTCAAACACATAAGAAGTTTATGATTATTTAAGCTCTAAATAGTATTTTTAATCTTCCCTAAATCGGTTGAGATAAGGTTTTGACATTATCATATGATTTATGAAAGAACAATTTTCAGATGTTTTTGGATATTGAACTTGCAGATAAGGATTTGTGGAAGAAATATCTGTAAATTGATGCTTAATGAAACTATCTTCTATTTTTAAAGATAGTGAAAGTTACTGTTAAATCATTGAGTCAGAGCAACGATGGGTTTGGAGGTGCAATGTTCAATGAAGTATTTTTTATTCTTTAATAAAACATCTGGAAATACTTTTATATACATTTTTTTTGTTCACCAGATGGATGGATGATGGCCTAGTAAATGATATCACACCAAAATTGATAGGAGATAGACCTAATACATATATATACACGAAAGCATTGGCAGAATATGTTGTACAACAAGAAGGAGCGAAGCTAAATGTGGCAATTGTAAGACCGTCGATTGTTGGTGCCAGTTGGAAAGAACCTTTTCCAGTAAGTTATTAGAAACCTTTAAATAATTGGAGTTGAAACTTTAAATCATAACTGAATAAAAACAGTTAGTGGTTTGATGTCAGAGAGGTACTGCTGAATGTGGCTTGCTGTGGAAAAACTGATCATAGGAAGACATAGTATTATTAATACTTTTATTTTTAATGCTATCTTGAGTTTATAGAAATATAGAGCAACATTTTAAAGATAAATTTAAAAAATTGGGATGTCTTAAGTAGCAGGGACCATGATTTCATGTTCTTTTTATTACCAAAAAGAGGTAGGCCCTCTAAGAGGTAGATCTCTCCCTGTTCTGCTCAAAAAGCCAAGAAAGGTATAAGAGATTGTTTTTGATAACTTGCTCTTAAGAAGAAACAAGATGTTACGGTATTTGAAAATTCCTACAATAAAAGAAAGCAGAAATATAAATGAATACATAAATAGATACAGGAAATACTTAGTCTATATAATGATAGTAAATGATAGCATCTCTTGTTGCTTTGATAATTATTCTGTTCCCTCTTTTCTTCAGCAAATTGGCAGAGGGCTTACTATCATATTTTCCTAGTCAGGGTACTGTATTAATAAATAGCATAAAACCAAATGTAAATAAGCTTCATTTAGCAAAGGTAATTGATGGTATACAGTCCTTTTGAAATTCCTTTTGTAGTTAGGAAAGAGTAGGTAATCCCTATTTAATCAATTATATTCACACAAGAAAACTACTTCTATTTGTTACTAGAAACAGTGTTATGGACTACATCTAGATTTTTCTGGTTTATGGAAGAAAACTAAGTGTATATTTGAGGTTTGGATTTCAAACAATAAATCTAGGTTTATATTAATTCTAAGTTCCCTCCCCTTTTTTTTCAATTTTTGGCATTAGGGATGGATTGATAACTTTAATGGACCAAGTGGTCTCTTTATTGCGGTAAGTAAACTTCATGATTTATTTGATATTTGTATAACTTTATATGTGTGTATATATATATGAATGTATATATACACACACGCACTTTGGCGTATATATCTTAAGGTGTTGTTTTTAATTTCAACAAAGGCAGGGAAAGGAATTCTTCGAACAATGCGTGCCTCCAACAATGCCCTTGCAGATCTTGTTCCTGTAGATGTAGTTGTCAACACGAGTCTTGCGGCAGCCTGGTATTCCGGAGTTAATAGGTATATAAAGTGACAATGTCGCTTATTAAATATATAGTAACTGAGAAGGGAAAAAGAAGCTACTAATGTTAATTAACCCATTAGTTCTGATAGTACCATACAGTTATATAATTCTAGGCTGTATGACTGCCACCTGTACAGGTTGGTATATCACAGGCAATAATAGCAAGTCAGCCTATCGATAGTAATGAATTAATCTTAATTTTCATGAACTATCGGAAAGAATACACAAGTTAATTAGAATTAAAAATGAAAAATAAGTTCTCACCAAGGGTGAAATAAACTTGTTATAAATTTGACATTTATAAAGAATTGAAATTCATAGACAATGGTTACACGTGTTAGCTAGTTAGAGAAGCTTTAATCATCATTTAATTATAATCTTTTGTTATCCCCTAAAAATCGTTCTAAGAGGTAGTAGTAGCATTTGCAAGTAATAACTAAACTTTGTTTTCCATTAACTTACTAAACTTATTTTTGAAGTCACTAAATAATAAAAAAGGAGGAAAATGAACCTACGAATATTTATTTTTGGTAAAAGGGGACTTAGTCTCCAAGGAAAATTAAACAGGAAAAGCTGATTTATTTTTATAAATTTCTGATTTATTATTTTTATAAATGAAACACACTACTAATAATAATGCAAGGAAGAAAACTGTGGGAAGAAAAAATCTGCATTTATTATTTTTTAGGGCAAAAGAGGGATAAAGGGCAGTTATAGTCATCAAATAAAAACTAATCCTTAAAGGATAGTTTTTTTTATGTAATAGTGAAACGGTACCCATCATCCTTGTGTCTTCCTACTTTAATATTATGTAAGATTTAGATTGGACAAGTTTGTCTGCTTCCTATGTTTCATTACTTTCATCTTTGTTTTTGCAGACCAAGAAACATCATGGTGTATAATTGTACAACAGGCAGCACCAATCCTTTCCACTGGGGTGAAGTTGGTATGATTTTATCTGTTTTTGAATGTTAGAATGTATTTTAAACAATTTAAAATGGTCATTGAGTTTTTAGTACTAGAATACCCTTGAGGCATTTAGGCCACTAAATTACCCTTTTGTTTTAATTGTAATAGTCATTTTAGAAGTAATAAGCTACACTGCAGCACTGCTTTGTGGTACATTTTTCATAATATTTCATGAAAATATCCTGTATATTCCTATCCATTATACCCTTTTGCCATCTGCAGCAACCTCATAGATTGTCTATGGCATGGGAACAGTGCTTTATTCTCCCTTGTGAGCAGCCTGAAACTTGATTGTGCCAATATTACTTCCATCTACAGGAGTTTGTATATCAAGTGGTCAATAAAGTTACAAATAGAGGAGTTAGAAGTGGAATACATTTTTCCAGAATATATTCTGGTGACATCTATTAATCTGTTTATATTCACAGATCTGCAGCAGTAGTGTGTATATGTTAACTAGTTCTTAAATAAAGATAAAATAATTTAAGAGTGTTCAGTAGAATCGCTTTTAATTGTTGGATGGTGACTCAAATTTAAAGTGAAATCTATAATATTTAGTAATCATTGTCAGTTGCTAAATCAATTATTTAGTAATTTATTTAGCTCTCATTTTACTTCTAATTGAATAATTTTTGTTATCCCTGCAGAACAATTTCAATTTCAAGCTAAAACCTGGGACTTGAACCCAAGGCTTACAGATAGCAGGCAAGCCACACTGAGCTACATCCCTAGCCTATGTGTTTTTTTGAGACAGGGTCAAACTGTAGCTCAGGCTGGTCTGGAATTCGACATGTAACCCAGACTGGCCTCAAATTTGTAATCTTCTCACCTGTGCCTCCCAAGTGTTGGGATTACTTGCGTGGGCCACCATGCACAGCTCTCTTAAAAGTAAATATTTAAAAACATTTTTTCCTAGGGTTTTTCCATGGCATTTTTGACCATTAGAGAATGTAAGAAAAAAGTGTACTTTTATACTATTTTTAAGTAATATTATTTCAAGAATATTGAAATACTTTGATTTTAATATGTTGTAAAGTCTTGTGAAAAATCAAATTTACCATTATTTTTTAGAGAATATCTCGATATATGTGTCCATTAAAGTACTACCATAGAAGATACCAAGTTTGATTGTGTTGGCATTAAATAACCTGAATAAATTACAGTAGTTTAGTTTTGGGTTGTTTTAAGCTTGTTTGATGTATGCAAAATTAAGCAAATTAATCATTCATAAGCAAAGGATGGTAATTTCCTTTTCTTTTTAAGTGAGTACAGTAATAAGAATCTGGAAAGAGGAACAGAAAGAAAGAAGCTCCCGTGAAAAGTGAAATATAGAGAGTGACATTGTAAACTGACATAGGTAAAACATTAAAAAGATTTTTTAAGAGTGAATTTTAGAAAAAATTCATTCAACAAATTAAAATAGTGGTAGTTCAAAGACTTCTTGAGTCAGTATCATATACCCATATTCTCTTAGCTACAACAGAGAGTAGAAAAGTTTATTTTTTTTAATGATTGCCTTCTGGCATCTTTGGTGAAAATATTTTGCAGTGTAAAAACATGACTTTTTTTTTTTTTCAAAACTTGATTACATGGTTATTATCAAAGCTGTTACACAACTTTTCTTCCCCAGAATACCATGTAATTTCCACTTTCAAGAGGAATCCTCTCGAACAGGCCTTCAGACGGCCCAATGTAAATCTAACCTCCAATCACCTTTTATATCATTACTGGATTGCTGTAAGCCATAAGGCCCCAGCATTCCTGTATGATATCTACCTCAGGATGACTGGAAGAAGCCCAAGGTAATGGTGACTAGCTCTGTCTTATCTGTTCCTCTGACTGTTAAAACAACTGTTAAAAAACAACCATGCTTACACTAAGATGCACATTAACTCTATATCTGTTTATGCTTATGATAAGGCTTAATGGCCTTTCGTGAATGAGAAGACTTGAATTTAAGGCTTTGTCATAAAAACAAAGGTAGTGTTGTAAGTCACTAATTTATTCTAAAGTTTGGATGATAAACTATTGTCATGTGTTTGAATTCTAGGTTTAACTTTAGGTGCTTTTCCCAATAATGAATAATATTCAAAGTGCTTTGACGCTTATTTTTCCCACAGGCTATTATCTAAACCATTCCTTCAAGATGAATCCTTTAAACCAAGTGGTCAGGCACCCCAATATTAAATTCTATACCAACAACCTATTGCTTCATTATTGGAAGGGTGTCAGACATACAGTACCTGCATTATTGCTCGATCTTGCACTCAGGTTGACAGGTCAGAAACCGTGGTAAGAAGAATAGCAGTAAATGCCCTATGTATTGGTAAGGTGGTAGAAGCTTGCTGGAGAGACAAAATGTCGCTAGCATGAGCTTTACCTGTAGCATTACTAACCTGATTAATCACAATTACAATCAGGATGTTAGGACATTTCTTAGAAATTGGAGATATTTGGGGAGACTAATTATGGATGTGAATTTATTGAGTCATTAATTTCTCCAAAATCCCATAAAAATAAGAAATATCCTACATCAGGGTTGTCATTGTTATTATAAGCTGAAATTGAGTCCTTTTCCTATCATGCTTAAAAATCTAGGGATGAGTTTTTACAGGGGATTAAGGGTAAACTGTTACACTTTAAGTGGATGGCATAGTTTTATATGAAAAAAAAGGATGGTTCTAGATTAATATCTTGAAATATCTTAGCTGCCTATTCAGCTTATAATATGGTAATTACAGTTTTTGACTAATTTTCCAAATTGGGAATGGCATAGTTAGAAAAAAAAGCTAAACAGAAAACTTGTTATTTTCTTATCATTATTTCTTTTTTCTTTTTTACTTTTTTCCATTGAAACCTCATATAAAAAGTTCTGCTGTTTTAATCACACAATTATAGGAAAAACCTGCTACAAAAACATTTATTTTTATAACTACATTGGCATTACAGTGTTGCTGTTAGTTCGAGAGTTCAGGATTTGAATATGTATAAAGATGCTGATTATAAAACTTTTATCAACAGCTCACAAAATAGAAGTGAGTTATCTGCCACTTAAAATATATTAGGATTTGCGTTAATTGTAGGGATTTTAGTGGATTCACTTGTTTATGATGTCCCTAACCCTATTTGTTACTGATTGAAATATTTGATTGTTAGAGTAAATTAAACTTTACTAGAAAAACCACTCACACATCCAGGTATAAAGCACAAAGAAAAGGTTTATTGCTAGTAAAGAGGCAGGCGAGACCCCTTCTCACAAGAGAGAAGTGCCAGCTATTGTCTCAGGTGACCTTTTATAATCTACAAGGTTTTGGGAATCTTGCTGCCTTATATGGTTATAGCTGCCCCAAAAGAGTGCCCTTACTGGTGACCTGTACAACTTGTGAGATTGAGGGGATCTTACTGCCTTATATTGTTATATATATCCCAAAGGAGAGCCTTCTCAGGTTAGTGGGTAGAGGCTAATCATTTACTGCCTTTACTAAATGGACCTAGTGTTGCCTAGGGAAAGAGCATGCTAAGCTATGAGAGAGGAGCCTATTGGGCTAACATTCCTCACTGTTTACTGTAATAATTGGATGAGAGCATCAGGTCAGGAGCATGGGCAAAGATTGTTTCTTCTGGAGCTGATGGCTAACATTGACAAATATTGAATCAAATAGCTTTAAAGAAAGCATTTTCAAACTTTTCTACAATGCTCTGAAAAAACAACATTTTTCATCAGTAGCATTGTTTCGTAGCTAAGGATCAGATGAAGATTAGTGAATAATAGCAGTGTTTAGTCTTTGTGTTAATAGTTACAGTGTAAAACAGAAAAGTCAAACAAGTAAGATAGATTAGCATAGCACAATGCTTTGCAGAGAAAGCTTATCAGTAAATAAAAAAAAATAGCCAGAGTCCACTAAATGAGTTGGAGTCTATTCCTGCATAACAAATTATCTTAACCTTAGTGCTTAAAATCACAATGGTCATTTTATTATCACTTTAAATTTATTTCTCAGGAATTTGGAAAGGAATCAGCTGTACTTATTTCCTTATGTTGCGTCAAGATTACCCCATGTAGGCTCTTTACAAAGCCTAGTGATAGCTTTAAAGGGAATAAATATCTTCAATGGCAGCAGAAGGCTTCAGAAGGCAATCGAAGGGATGATGGAAAGGGATACCTTCAGCAAATAAAGTAGAAACTACAGTGCTTCTTCTGACCTACTTAAGAAAGTTACATATTTTCACTTTTGCATTGTTTCTTAGTAGTAAGTATATTATAAATCCTAGATTTCAGGAAAGATGATATAGACAACAGTCAAGGTCATGTTTTAAATGAGCAGATAATGTAATTTCAGACATTATTGGAGGCTGCAGTCAACTACAGTCAAACTTCTGTCTGTCCCACAGAATTCACATTTCTCCCACTTTGAAAATACAGTTGCTTCTCCACCCACATACCTGCATTATCAGCTTGAGGACAGTGTTTTTGTTATTTAAGTTAGATCCAGATGAAAATAAAGCTGTTTAGGAGTGGTAGTACAAATATAGTTTCTAACTATTAATTGGAAAACCTGTTAACTCAAAGCAAGTTACCAGCTGTCCATATGCTTTCTATATAATGAAAGATAATTGGCATCAGACAATGTTGTTGCAAAATGAAGAAAGTATGAGGCACACAGTAAACACGGATCTATAGCAATTCTAAAGTCGAGTCTGAATTTCTAGAATGGGGCTTCTACTCTCTGGGTTTCTACAGGCTCTTGGCTCTTCCATATTTATGGGATTTTTTTTGAGGGGGGGGGTCCGGTCATGGGGCCTGAATTCTGGGCCTGGGCACTGTCCCTCAGCTCTTCAGCTCAAGGCTAGCGCTCTACCACTTGAGCCACAGCACCACTTCCGGCTTTTTTCTTTTTGCTTATGTGATGCTGAGGAGTCGAACCCAGGGCCTCATGCATGCAAGGTAAGCGCTCTACTGCTGAGCCACCTTCCCAGCCCCTATTTATGTTTTTCCCCCCCTTCCCATGAAAAGAACATGGATGTGTAAAACTAAATAGGCTACTTACTCTGATTCTTGCCATAAAAAAGTTAGAGTCTAGGACAAGGGTCAGTAAAAAAAATTATTTTTATTTTTTTGTAGAAGGCTATGTAGTAAATTCTTTAACCTTTATGGTCATATTATTTCCATTACTAGTTTTCAACTCTGCTGTTAAAAATGAAAGCAGCCATATACAACATGATAAGCATGATAGTGTTCCGGTAAAACTTTTATCAAAACAGATGTTAGTCTAGCTATAGTGTATAGACACAAGTTTGCTGACTTCTAATACAGAGTCCTTTTATTTTTGTACACTTTTCTACTTCACATATAAATTGATTTTGTTGCTTTGACATTTATGTGAGTTTCTAGTATATCAGTTTTAAAGCAATACATCCCATTAAGCCAAAGCCATATTCTTTTTGTGAACATTTCTTCATCTTGGGTCTCCTATAAGGTTGCTATGGGAAAGCACCTTTAGATCAAAAATGCTTGCCTTCTTAGAGCCTGCCTTTCAAATAAAGATTCTTTGCTGTATGATTTTATTTTTATTTTTTGCCAGTCCTGGGGCTTGAACTCATGGCCTTGGTGCTGTTCTTGAGCCTTTTTGTGCTCAAGGCTAGTGCTCTACCATTTGAGCCACAGCTCCATTTCTGACTTTTTTTGAGTAGTTTATTGGACGTGAGTCTCATATAGTTTTCTGCCTGACTGGCTTCGGACCATGATTCTCAGATCTCAGCCTCCTGGAGTAGCTAGGATTATAGGTGTATGTCACTGATACCTGGCTTGCTGTGTTTTTACAAGCCGGAGATAGCCTTTTGTGTGTCTGAAAGTTTCTACGAGGCACTACCATTGGTCATCCTAAATCTTAAAAGAGTTTTACATCCTTACTTTGAATTTGATTTGTGCTCAGAAACCCCTCCCTCCCTCCCTGCTTGGAATTTCACATATTGAATATTGAATAATTGATGTGATACAACCTAGAGTTTCTGAATCCCAAATGAATAAAAATTTTTGAACATTTTATGTTACTTTTAGTACCAACAGACTTGGTAAATAGCTCAATACTGACCCAACAGTGGGTTGATGACCTTCCCCTAAATGGCCCTTCAGTATGCTTAGTGACAAATCCGTTGCTTCTGTCATTCTTCCCTGAGATAGCTTACTGACTCACCCTTTTCTGTGCAGTCTTGGCAAACTGACTGATGATGACAAGAGTAGTGTCAATGTTGCAGTCCATACAGGAAAAGAATAATTTTTCCAAGTGAGAATCTGGGCAGTTCTCTGGTATTCTTACATATTTATCTCAACAAAGCCCTATGAAGTGATGGAAGTGAACTATGCTGCTGCTGTTCAGCACCACCAAGCATTACAACTTCAATCATCTGCTTCATCTCAATGCACCATTGCCAGTGGAAAGCTTAGGATATGTGGACAAACATGTATACACATGTGCAACCAGGTGCACACTGCTTTCAGAACCATTTCTAAGGCATTCCTGGCTGGCATTTTATACTTCTTCAAAATTTCATGAAGTTAAATCTATATGAAAAACATATATGCAAACAAATAGTTTATTTTTAAAGAGCATTTGTGTTATATCAGTATATCTTCAGTAAGTAAAGTTTTATCAGTATGGTTTCTACTATTTCCCATATTATCATGGGTGACAGTTGGGGTTTTTCTCCCAGTTTCCAACAATATTTCTCTGTGTGTGCATGTGCATTGTATGCATTGCTAAAAGTGGAACTCAGTACTTTATCTAGGCAAGCACTCTATCACTGAACCATAGCCCCTGTCCTATTTACACTTGAAGCCTTCATCAACAGCCTCCTTAAAGCCCTATAAACCTTCCACTAACACTTTTCCTGTTCCTTCCAGATTTCAAAAATGAGCTATTCAAGGACCTTACACAATGTGAGCTAGTATTCTCACTGTAGATTTCTTTTGTAGAGTGCCCTCTCATTCCTAGTACTAAGATCTGTTCCTGTTTACTACGTGACAAAATCATCACAACCATAGTATCTTAAAACAACCATTACTGTGTTTATGTGTCATAATTTCTTTGGGTCAGGATTTGAGAAGGATTTGGCTAGGTGATTCTGGCTGAGGAATCCAGTAAGTGGATATAGTTAGATAGGAACTGGGGCAGGTATGCTATGGATAGATTGGTAAAGAAGAAAGATACAAAGCAACTTGGATGGACAGGCAACTTTCTTTCTTCATGTAGTCTGAGAGCTTTTTCCATGTGTGTTGTCTGCACATGGACTAGCTTACGCTTCCTCACAGCATGGCAGCCTCAGGGGGAGTTGGACAGCATACAAGGTGACTGAAGTCTTCAAGGGTGAGTATTCCAGTAAGGCAGAAAACTCCTATCAGCTTTTCTGACCAAACCTCGGAAGAGTCAAGTGTCACTTTTGCTTCATTCCAATGGATATATTACCTTCTACTCTTAATGAGACACAAACCTACATGACATGCTAAATAAGCATGTAGGATGAGATAAAACCATAGTTATGTTTGGAAATGAAACACTTCCTCAAGTAGAAAACAGCAAGTAAAAACTATCTTGCCTGAGATTTGTCCTAAAGCTTTCTAAAAGCATGGTCATATTGACCTATCGTTTACAAGCAACAAGGAACTTTTTTTTTTTTTTTTACTTTACAAACGTTCAAGTATAAAGTCTTTATGATTTATTTAATTTTTTCACATATTTGCTGATCCAAGTAGTGGACTTTATATCTTACATTGGGATCTTTAAAAATACCTCATTCTACTTAAACTAATGTAATCCACTTTACTCATATTTTTAATGTTTTTTAAAGTGGTGCTAGGGTTTGGGTTCTGAACTTCAAGATTGCTAAGTTGGTTCTACCTCTTGAGCCACACCCCCAGCCTGGTGGGTTTTTTTTGTTTTGTTTTGTTTTTGGTGTGCCAGTATCTGGGTTTGAACTCAGGGTATCATGTTCTTGCTTAGCTTGCTTGCTTACTCCTGGCATTCTACCACTTGATCCCACCTCCAGCTTGACCTTTTTTGTTGTTTATTTTAGAAATAGAGTCTTGTGGACTTTTCTGCCTAGGCTTGCTTCAAACCACAGTCATCCAGGTTTCAGTCTTCTGAGTAATTAGGATTATAGGCATGAAACACTGGTTTCCACCTATCATATGGATTCTTGATTAATAATGGGGACCAGGATGTATGAAAAGGTAGTATAGTTATTGAAATACTAGAATTAGCACTTCTAGGTTTTGAAATCCATGTAACATTTCATCACTGTTAAAAACGTTTTTTTTTAAAAAAGTAAAAACTTTGTGGCCTTGTTCTTTGGTTGTCTAGTTTAAATTCTATATCCTAAATTCTCTGTACCTGATATTGTTTAATGATACAGTTCTCAATTGAGGAAAATTGACAAATTTGGAGCTATTTATTATCCTAATGATGGGCTGGCTCCTGGCTCCCCTTTACTTGTCTAGTGGATAGAGGCCATGGATGCTAGAAGCATTTTTAGTGCAGAAGGTAACTTCTCACAACAAAGAATTATCTATCTCAGCATCTCTGTTATAACTGAGATTGATAAACTAGATTAGATGGTCATATTACCTTCCTCTAAAGGAAATTATTTTTTTTCCAGTCCGGGGCTTGGGCTCATTTGCTCAAGGCTAGCACTCTACCATTTGAGCCACAATGTCACGTCCAGCTTTTTCTGTTTATGTGGTACTGAGGAATTGAACCCAGGGCTTCATGCATGCTAGACAACCATTAGTCCACATTCCCAGCCCCTAAAGGAAAATATTTTTATCCCTGTAGTATTCAGTTTAGTACTTTTTATTGCCTATTAAATATACTATAAATTTCTTAGATAGATAAACATATATCCTTTCAATTCCCCCCCCTTGTGTTTTGCTTTACAGATTGAAAATACCTTATTTTGTAATTTTAGTTACTCTCAGAATGACTGAATCAGATTGATTTTAAAGTAATTTTGTCACTCAATTTTAGATAAGAGGTGAAAATTGTCAGTGAAAAAGGAGTTAGTTAATAAATCTGTGTTTGTGATGGGATTCAAATGTACTATATTGGCTGTGATGGTATAATTTAGTTGTAAATATGTGCAGCTTTCCCATCCCAATTTCTCTCTAAATGTATTTTTCCTGTTCAGATTCAGTTTTTGATATTTGATCATTCTTTTCATGTATACTGGAAGTTTTATTTTGCAATTACTTTATTTGAGGAAATATTTTGTCTTTACATAGTCCATATTGTCTTGTTTTCTTCAAATATTCTAGTTGAGAGTTTCTAATGTACTGATGTCTTGTCAGAGTTGCTTAGCTCATAATGTGCCCTATTTCTAATTTTCTTCCATGTTTCCTATTTCTAAAGACCCTGAGTTGAGGTCTGTCCAGACTACATATCATGCTAATTATTAATGTGAGATTGTAAACAAAATTCCTTAAAAAGTATTTCTCCACAAATTATTTTTATGTTTTCAGGAGTTGGGTGTTCTTTTTTTTATTTGTTTTGATGTATATAGTTTCAAAAAGTCTTTTCTGTCCTATCCCTACTTAGTCATAGGTAATCACTATTGTATAGATGTCATTGCTTGGATTAGTGTTATGATTTCAGTGACTTACAGTGAATGACCGAGGAAAAGATTAAGGCCTCTTGCTCTTTTAAAAAAAAAAAAAAAAAAAAGCTTTTATAGTCTCGTATTTCTGAAAGGAGGGATCTGGGTGGGATGTAGAAAACTGAGTGAATAGCTATTTCAGAAAATTTTCAGCATGAGTCATTGATTTCAAAGCACATCCAATTATTGAGAGTAACACCCATTGGAGTTAAAGAGGTTTTTTTTTTTTATTCCCCTTTGAAATGGAATTGATTAAATGGCAAACGAATATTTCTGTATACTTTGCTTCAGTAATACTGATGAGTTCAGATTATAATCTTGGTAAATTCATGTTAACTAAAATAGTTTAAGGAAAACAAAACAAGGAAAAATTAATTGAATCCATTTATTAGCATATAGAAAATTTGACCTTAAAGGTATTATATATCCTTTGATAATTCCAAATGTCAGCAGAACTCTAGGCAGTATTCATTTGCTGCTACTTCTAATTTTTTTCATTTTGGATTTATGAGATGACTTCCCAAGATGCAGAAATATTCATATTTCCTGCTGGTTTGGTACACGAAATGATTTATATGTTAATGATTTTAATATTAATGTCTACATGGGAGAAACTGGTAAACTGGGTGGTGATGGGATTCTTCCTAATTGTACACTGTATAAATCTGTAAATTTTTCTTACAATACAGGATGATGAAAACAATAACTCGCCTTCACAAAGCTATGGTATTTCTTGAATATTTCACAAGTAATTCTTGGGTTTGGAATACTGATAATGTCAATATGTTGATGAATCAACTAAACCCTGAAGATAAAAAGGCAAGTGTTTTCTGTTAGAAAATAAATAGCATACCAGAAAGATTTTCCACAACTATTTTGCAACAAAAAGTTAATCTATTTGTAATCTCTCATTAAATCTTCATTTATAATTATTGGTGAGAAGATAACAATTACTTTGTCATAGAATTTATAAAGTATTTGAGTGTCAAAGGCAAAATACATCTTTATGTATTTTTCTTTCATATGTCTCATTTTTTCTGAGCTTTTGGAGGAAAAAACCCTCAAGATGTCTAGTACACATTTTCACTCTGTAATGCATTTTACTCTGTCCATTTGAAAGTTAAACTCTATGTGGTGTGCCTTTTGAAGTTATCCTAGATATTTGAATATATGTACTAATGTAGTCTTCTGGGTAATATTTAAAACTCAACATGTTCTCTCTATAATTATCACTGTCAACCTTGTATATGTACATTGCTTATAATTCTCTTAAGCCCTGTAATTAGAAATTTTTTATTCCTTCACTTTTTATTTAAATTATATATTTACTAATGTTTTTACTCTCTGATCTTCTTTATGATCATTTTATTTCTACCTAAAATATATCTAGAATACTACAATATGGTTTAGTAGTTGGGATTGTTAGTCATACTTCTCAGATTTTGATTGATATGTTCTTATTTCACCCTAGGGTTTTTAACATGACTTCAGCACACTAAAGATATTTTTTGTTTTATCTCTATTGTTGCAATTGGGAAGTCAATAATTTTCCCTTTCTTTAAAAGAGAACTTTATTCCTGGCATCTTTTTAGATTTTCCTTTGATTGATAGTTTTATTTCTCTATGAATGTGTCCGGAAGTGATTTTTAAAAACCTATCTTCCTGGCTGGGTGTTATAATCTTAGCTATTTAGGAGGCTGAGATCTGAGGATCACAGTTCAAAGCCAGCCCAAGGAAGGAAAGTCTGTGAGACTCTTACCTCCAACTAACTACCAAAAAACTAGAAATGGAGCTATGTCTTAAAGTGGTAGAACACTAACCTTGTGCATAAAAGCTCAGGAAATGCACTCAGGTCTTGACTTCAAACCTTAGTACCAACAAAAATAAACAACAACAACCAAAAACAAAAACCCCAAACATAAATGTTCTAAATTTTTCTCTTGATAATTCAAGCCTAAAGGATTGCCAGTATCTGATTCTCATAGAATCTTGGTCGTGTGTGTGTGTGTGTGTGTGTGTGTGTGTGTGTGTGTGTGTGTGTGTGTGTGTGTGTGTGTGTGTGTGTGTGTGTGTGTGTGTGTGTGTGTGTGTGTGTGTGTGTGTGTGTGTGTGTGTGTGTGTGTGTGTGTGTGTGTGTGTGTGTGTGTGTGTGTGTGTGTGTCTATGTGTTTGCATATGTATTTTGTTTGGGTTTTAAAAAACTATTGATTTTTTTTTCTGAATATGGTAGAGGCTTAATCCTTAATGCAAAGCTTTGGAAGTAGGGCCTAACAGGAGGTTCTACCTTCATGAATAGGATTAATACTGGTTATAAAAGGCTTTGCTGTCAGCTCAATGTACTTTAGGACTATGAGCTAACTTCTGTTCATTATAAATTACCTATCTCAAGCATTACCTTACTCATGTAACTGTAATCCCTCTGTACAGTATCTTCATAATAAAAAATATATAAATTTCTGCAATAATAACAAAGCAGACTAAAACAGACTGATAAAAATAATGGCTTATGAAGCTATTATTAATTTTATGTATGATAGTATTAATTTGTATATGCTATATATGTGTATGTAACATGATACATATGTACACAGAATTAATGCATGTCACATGTGGCATATAACAACATAGATGTAACATTCAGTAAAATTAAAATATGTAATAATAGCACCTAAGAAAAGGTGAAACATCAATTTATAAGAAAAAATACTATAACCTCTAGAGTAACTTACTAAAACAATTCTAAAATTATATATTTCTATGCAGCTAAGGTAGATAGGAAAACATGAAATTATAAAAAGAGGAAAAGATCTAATAGACGACCTAAGGAATCAAATTCAAGGTCTTGGATGTGCTAATCAAGTACTCTGCCCCCAATCTACATCCCCAGCCTATTCAAGTCTCCTTCTTGGTTCAATGTTGGTGTTTTCATGTTTATAATAGCATTTCCCCCTAGAACTTGCTGTCTTTAAATGATGGCATGTAGTTAATAATCTTGTCACTCAAGAAATCATTTGACTACACAATTGATCAGTGGTACTAAGTAATAGATAGTTCTCTCTCTTTTATTGTAAACATGATGTATAGAGGAGGGATTACAGTTACCTAAGTCAGGTAATGAGTATATTTCTTTCTGAACAGTGTTACCCCCTCCTTCATTTTCTTCAAGTTTTTCTCCTCTGGACTCTGCTTCCCTTCAAGTTGTATAGTTCATTTTAGATAGTTTTCTGATTTTTGACATGAGTTGTTATTTCTATAAGATTTCTGGATCTATCTACTTTATCCACCAATTGATCAAATAGCTCTTATCCAAAATTGTAAGCTAACTTTCATAAAATTTTTTCTCTTGATGTTAAAACTATTATGTAGGAAAAATAATTTGTATTATACACAAAGAAATAAAGGAAGAGAAGAAAGGCTATAAATTAAAAAGCAGACACATCAATATGTTTATAAGGTAGCATGGAATTTATAGATCTGTAATAGAATAGGACAGTAGGAAAAGTTAACATTTAAATATTTTATAATATTGTTCATTTGGGATTCTCTTTCAGAAAAAGTGAATTTTTGAAAAGTTGTGAGAAAAATTAGGGAAGTAATTTTTTTGTTTGTTGATGTAGACCTTCAATATTGATGTACGGCAATTACATTGGGCAGAATATATAGAGAACTACTGCATGGGAACTAAGAAATACGTATTGAATGAAGAAATGTCTGGCCTCCCTGCAGCTAGAAAACATTTGAACAAGTAAGTTTCATACACTTTTATTACATCTTGTCTTGCTTGTGAAATATCACACAATTGTTTTTGATAAATGTTTATATTGAATAAAGTGTATTAATCTGCTAGCTACATTTAGGAAAAGTGCTTTTGTTTGAATTGCAATTATGGCAGTATTGATTTAGCTGAAAATTGTTGATATTTATTATGTTCACCTTAGCATGAAGCTCAGATAAATTTTAGTTTTAAAAATCACTAATCTTCCATATGTTGGTATTGAAAAAGTAAAGATACTAGCAGAAAAGAAAAAGATATCTATTTAAAGAATTTTTTAAACACTTCTCAAATATTCTTTGGAAAAGATGTAACATTACATCACTTAGCATACAATTTTTTCTTTGTAAAACAGTTTGAATTTCCTTAGTCTCTTTATAGATGTAATACATACTGAGTTAAAAAAGCTCAGAAAACAGAAGACTCAAAATCACTGATAATCCATTATTCAGCTATGCAAGTTAATTTAATGGTTATATCTTTGTAGTATTTTTTCTTAGGTGAGGATCTCGTATAAATGAGGATATTTAGGTTAGGAAAGTTGGTTGCCAAGGTTATATCCTATTAGTTGGCAAAAATAAACTACTGACCCCCTATTCAGAGCTCTTTACACTGTTGTCTCTGTATTGTATTCTATCTTGAACTACTTGGCCAAACTAATGGAATTTATATAGCATTATTACATATTTCAAGATTTGTATTCCTTTCAAACACCATCACAAACTATTCAAAGGGGCAAGGGCTCAGTTATTAAAGTGCCTACCTTGCATATGTAAAGCTCTGATTTTGATCCTCAGAACTACTAAAAGAGAGTTTTGTTTTGTTTTGTTTCTGGTCATGATAGCATGTGCTTATAATCCAAATATTCAAGAGGTAGAGATAGAAGAATTGCCAATTCAGTCCAGGTTGTGTTACATAGGGAGACTCTTGTCTCAAAAAATTAAAATGCCAGATTGTGGTGATCCATACTTATAACCCCAGCTGGTCAAAAGCAGAGACAGAAGGACTGAGGTTTGAGGGCAGACTGGGCAGAGTTAGTATTGAAACCTATGACAAAGAATCTGAAAGCAAAAGGACTTAGGGGTGTACTTGAAATGTTTGAAGTTCTGAGTTTGATCCCTGAGAAAGGAAAAAAAGTTTGGAATCCTGAGCAAGATAGGTTTTTAAGAACAGAAAGCTTCCCTGTATAGAGTTAATTACATATTTCACTCTTGAATGAGGACTTATCAGTAGGCTTTATCATGTGACTGTCAGCAGTCTAAAATGACCTTTTAGATGGTAAACTCCAGAAATTCAAGGCATGCAATTCCCTCCTTCCCTCCCTCCCTCCCTCCATCCCTCCCTCCATCCCTCCCTCCCTCCTTCCCTCCTTCCTTCCTTCCTTCCTTCCTTCCTTCTTCCTTCCATCCATTTTTTTCCCCCATGTGTGTGCACTGGTACTAGGGCTAGGTCTAAGTGCCTGGGCATTATCCCTTAGCTTTTTTTGCTCAAGGCTAGTGCTCTACCACTTGAGCCATAGCTCCACTCTGGCTTTTTGCTGCTTAATTGGAGATGAGAATCTGGTGGATTTCTCTGCCCAGGCTGCTCCAGCCCTAATCCTAAGATCTCAGACTCATGAGTAGCTAGGATTATAGGCATGAGCCACCACCACTTAGCTTACCTACAATTTCGTATTATCTACCATTGTACTGGGTACGAAAGGATGCCCAGTAATATTTGTTGAGTGAATAAATTTGTATTTCAAATATACAGTAATGAAAAGACTTTGCCATAGAGGTATATTATTTGATGGTTTACAGTTCAGATCACACATAAATTTGGTTGAATTTTATTAATTTTCTAACTTATATATTTTTGTTTTATTTTTGTGTTTCAAGTTACAGAATGATTCTGAACTATGATTAAGTTTAAAACTGAACATCAACTACTATTCAAAAATATTTTATTCTAGAAAATACTGTTTAGTATGTTTCTTGATTTGATTTTCAGGTTGCGGAACATACGTTATGGTTTCAACACTATCCTTGTGATTCTGATCTGGCGCATTTTTATTGCAAGATCACAAATGGCAAGAAACATCTGGTACTTTGTGGTTAGTCTGTGTTACAAGTTTCTGTCATACTTCCGGGCATCCAGCACTATGAGATACTGAAGACCAAGAAATTAGCATTAGAACATCTATGCATATGGTGGTCTAAATGCACAAAATGTAAAATGTACTTAAGTCATCATCTCACTTTTTGTCAAGACATTAAACCTTCTTAAGATTGAGTGTGGAGTAAATTATGGTACATTTTATGTAACGTGTTAATGTTTATGTTCATAAATCTAGTGAACACACTGTGGTATGCCAGCTCAAATCTACAATAACCACCAAAACCATGATTTAGCATTTTGATCCCTTGGAAGAAGGGTGTAGTGTAAGGGCAGAAGTTGGGATAGAATACTGACCAGTATAACTGTGCAATTCTGGAACATATTAAATATGCCTTAACATATAGTTCTAATGATCAGTGCAATGGAAAGCAGTAGGATAGGAATATTAGGTAGGTAGGAATTTGATTCTTCTTCAATATTTAACTGCTTTCTCTTCATCTTGTAAGTTACTGAATAGTATCAGACATGGCAAACATGTTCAACATGTTCTCATTTTTCTTTTTCTGATTAAATGTTGGGTACATATCATTTTCCTCACTTTAATAATTATTCTAAAGAGGCTATTCTGGATCAAAATTGCTTTTAAGAATCCATATCAAATATATACAATACAACTGTGTTAGTATAAAATATAAGAATTTTTTTTCTTCACAACATTTTGATCAGTCCTGTGAGATAGTGTTCATGTTTTGAGCCAGGATTTCTTGAGACTTTTGTTGGAGGAGGGAGTGGGGAAGGATTCACCATGCTTGGGCTTTCTTACCTTTATAAATTCTAGCAGAACTTTCAGAAAGTGTGTACTGTCTTTCAAATAAAATCTGAAAGTACATTACTCTGGAAGAATGTATTTGCAGCTAATAATAACATGTCCTTATGTGTGTAAACACATACTAATTTTGACCTTGAAAGCTGAATTCCTTCAAGAAAAATAAAATACTGCATAATGTATAAAATTAAAGACTTTATTTACCATATAATGTAGCAAATGATTCAATGAGTTTAAAGATATCATTTATTTTCTCTGCATGTAGTAATAGCATTAGGAAGAAATGCATTATAGAAACAAGTAATAGCAAAAACATTGATGTATATTTTAATAAGACATTATAATTCCCTTTAAATCTTAATAGTAGTTTACTTACTGTTTTAACATTTGTTTTAATGGATTGTTTAGCATAACACTGTTCTAAATAAGCTGATCAAGTTGTACTATATTTAAATCATCAGCAATGTATCTTAAATATGTTTAAAGAAGTCAGTTCACAGTAAAAGAAGTTACATGTAACTTTACATCTTAATTTTGTCAATTTAAATGCAGTGTATAAGAAGTTTATTTTGCTATTGTGAAAAAACAAAATGTAAAGGAAATCACTTTTGTCCATGCAGGTGTAAAATATTAAAAAAGGAAAAATGCTTCCATGTTGAAGCCAAAGTCAGATTTTGCATAGTAAAACTTTAAAACATTATTTTTAAAAAGTATGTATATAAATATATTCTCTGTATTCTTTAGAATGATGCTAAAAAAATCTCTGGTCTAGGACCATACCTTGTATAAAGGTGTGAGAGACCACAACAGTGTGTAAAATGGATTAAATGAGGATTCCATTTAAGGTAGCCTCCATAATAGACAGTGACTACTCCATCAAACTAGAGTTCTATGACATGTTGGAAACATGCTAATATTTGTATGATTTTATACTTCTGCCAAGAAAACCCCACCTAGAATCGGATGAATTGTCTTTGTGTCTTGCTAAAAAATCATATACACGTTGGGCAGGCCTATGAAGTGCATAGGGAGTATATCCTCTGAACTGTTCATTGATGTTGTAATGTAAATTACAGAAGTGCTACTAGGTGGGTGCTGAGGCCATGCATTATTTTTGTGTTTATTTAGGATTCTGTTGCAAAAGAAAGGCAATGAATAAATTGTGTCAGCCTGGCATTTACAGTTCTAAAAGTAGTGTAAAGAATATATATGGATTATTCATTCCCACCACGTAGATCCGAAGAATTTGGAAATCTATTCTGTATCATTTTCCAGAAGTACTTTTAGTTCTGTATGACTATCTATAGCAGGATAGCCTATAAAATTGTTCCATTTAATCCTTTTGATAAAATTATATTCTAAAACATTTGGGTTCCCACCCCCATTCACTCTTAACTCTGGTATATACATTTGTAAACTGATGACCTTATAACTGTATTTAAATGTGACTTGGCAATATGTCCTAAATCTCAATGCAGAGAAGCATTGCAACACAACACATTCTTTGACTTAAAGCTGGCATAGACTAAGCATTCTTTGAATCTGTGTAATAAAACTTGAAATCAGGGAGGAAAAGAAATCTTGTTTCTCCCTTCTTTGTGTTTGTAGGAACTGGTTCAGGATTTTTCGTGTGTGTGTGTGTGTGTGTGTGTGTGTGTGTGTGTGTGTGTGTGTGTGTGTGTGTGTGTGTGTGTGTGTGTGTGTGTGTGTGTGTGTGTGTGTGTGTGTGTGTGTGTGTGTTTGCTTTAAATATAAACCAATAATTTTTATAAGAAGAAAATAGAAGCTTTATTGGGTGCCTTTCTAAACCAAAAAGTAACAAATGAATCCCTATATTCCCATTATAGTATTTATTTTTATGATCTAAAAATTATCCATAAGATAGTATAGTTAGGATTATAGGAAGCAGCCCTTTCCCCTCTTGTCTTCCCTGAATGTCCTCATTAATCTTTACATCCTCACTTTTTAGTCTGAGTTACACAGTCCTTTTGGGGAGCTATATGAACAAAATGAACCCATCTTGTTAAAAGTACTATTTCTATATTTAGAGTGAGGTGGATTTTCTGATTTCTAAAAAAAACCCCAGCAGACTAGCAGGGTATTGGGATGACTGGTATCCTTTTTGTAGCTAGATAGGTAATAATATGGTGTGTCTTTTTTTGGCGGGGAGGGCCATGGGGCTTGAACTCTGGGCCTGGGCACTGTCCCTCAGCTCTTCAGCTCAAGACCAATGCTCTACCACTTGAGCCATAGTGCCACTTCCTAGATAGGTAATAATCTGACTCATTATAGGGTATTATTCTTTAATAATAGAGATTGACAACCTTTTGAAGGGGCAAGTTAGAGCAGGTTGGAGTTGGAGTGAATGTAAAATGACCTTCTAATTCGAAGTGCTTTTCTAAGGTTGACTCCCAGCCCTGAAAATCCTTTGCACTGACTTGATCTGCTCTAAGAAAAACAACTCTTTGCATAAAGAAAACTAGAGTGTATACCATGTAACTTGATACAGAAATAAGTTGATCAAATATTTTCT